>NW_026991709.1:84247900-85497900 GCF_029215605.1 Mirounga angustirostris | reverse complement strand
AACAATTGTGTATTTTTATGCACCCAACATGGGAGCACCTAAATACATAAAGCAGCTAATAATGTAAAGGAAATAATTGATAGTAATACAATAGCAGAGGATTTTAATACCCCACTTACATCAATGGGGAGATCATCTAAACAGAAAATCAACAAGAGTGGGGCACCTGGGTGGCTCAGTTGGTTAAGCGACTGCCTTCGGCTCAGGTCATGATCCTGGAGTCCCGGGATCGAGTCCCGCATAGGGCTCCCTGCTCAGCGGGGAGTCTGCTTCTCCCTCTGACCCTCCTCCCTCTCATGCTCTCTGTCTCTCATTCTCTCTCTCGCAAATAAATAAAATCTTAAAAAAAAAAAAAAAAGAAAGAAAATCAACAAGAGTGGCTTTGAATGACACATTGGACCAAATGGATCTAACAGATATATTCAGAACATTCCATCCTAAAACAGTAGAATACACATTCTTTTTCAAGTGCACATGGAACATTCTCCAGAGCAGATCACACGTTAGGCCACAAAATAAGTCTTAACAAATTTTAAAAAATCGAAGTCATACTATGCATCTCTTCTGACCACAAATGCTATAAAACCAGAAGTCAACTACAAGAAAAATATGTAAAAAACACATATACATGGAGGTTAAAATAACATGCTACTAAAAAATGAATGGGTGAACCAAGAAATCAAAACAGAAATTAAAAAAAATACATGAAGACAAATGAAAATGAAAACAGCAGGTCCAAAATCTTTGGGATGCAGCAAAAGCAGTTCTAAGAGGGAAATTTACGGCAATATAGGCATATATCAAGAAGCAAGAAAAATCTCAAAGAACCTAACCTTACACCTAAAGGAGCTAGAAAACAAGCAACAAACAAAACCCAAAACCAGCAGGAGGAAGAAGATAATAAAGATTAGAGCAGAGATAAATGAAATAGAAACTAAAACAATAGAGCAGATCAATGAAACCAGAAGCTGATTCTTTGAAAAGATCAACAAAATAAACCTTTAGTCAGACTCATAAAAAAAAAGAACCCAACCAAAATCATAAATGAAACACCTGGTGACAAAGAAATAACAAGTACTGTAAGAGAATATTATGAAAAATTATATGTCAACAAATTGGACAACCTAGAATAGATAAATTCCTAAAAGCATATAACCTCCCAAAACACAATCTGGAAGAAATAGAAAATATGAACAGACCAATTACCAGCAATGAAACTGAAGCAGTAATCAAAAATTTCCAACAAACAGAAGTCCAGGACTAGATGGCTTCACAGGGGAATTCTACCTTTTATTTTTTTATTTACTTATTTTTTTAAAGATTTACTTATTTATTTGCAAGAGAGAGACACCACACACACACACACACACACACACATACACACACACAGGTGGGAGGCACACAGGTGGGAGGAGCAGAGGGAGAGAGAATCTCAAGCAGACTCCCCACTAAGTGAGGAGCCGACACTGGGTTTGATCTCACGACCCTGAGATCATGACCTGAGAGCATCAAGAGTCAGATGCTTAATTGACTGGGCCACCCAGGCACCCCAGGAATTCTACCTTTTAAAGAAGAGTTAATATTCAATTCTTCTCAAACTATTCCAAACAATAGAAGAGGAAGGAAAGCTTCCAAATTCATTCTATGATGCCAGCATTACCCTCATAGCAAAACCAGATAAAGACTACAAAAAAAGAGGATGCCAGGCCACTATCTCTGATGAATTTAGATGCAAAAATCCTCAATGAAATATTAGCAAAAAGAATCCAACAATACATTAACAAAATAATTCACCATAATCAAGTGAGATTTATTCCTGGGATGAGAGGGTGGCTCAATATTCACAAATCAATCAACATGATACATCACATCAACAAAAGAAAAGATAAAAACCATATGATCATTTCAATAGCTCCAGAAAAATCATTTGACAAAATACAACATCTATTCATGAAAAAAACCCTCAACAAAGTAGATTTAGAGGGAATACACCTCAAGATAATAAAGGCCATCTATGAAAAATCCACAGCAAACATCATACTCAATGGGTGGAAAGTGACAGCTTTTCCCCTAAGGTCAGGAACAAGACAAGGTGTCCACTCTCACCACTTTTATTCAACACAGTACAGGAAGTCCTAGCCATAGCAGACAACATAAAGAAATAAAAGGCATCCAAATTGGTGAGGAAGAAATAAAACTTTCACTATTTGCAGATGACATACTATTTGTAGAAAACCCTAAAGACTCTACCAAAACACTACTAGAAAAATGAATTCAGTAAGGTCACAGGATACAAAATCAATCTACAGAAATATGCTGCATTTCTATATGCTAAAAGTGAAGCAGGAGAAAAAGAAATTAAGAAAACAATCCCATTTAAAATTGCACCAAAAATAATAAGGTACTTAGGAATAAACTTTCACCCAGGAGGTGAAAGAGCTGTACTCTGAAAACTATAAAACATGTAGATGAAAGAAATTGAAGACAACACATACAAAAAGATATTCCAGGCTCATGGATTAGGAGAACAATTATTATTCAAATGCCCATACTACCCAAAGCAATCTACAGATTTAATGCAACCCCTATCAAAATACCAATAGCATTGTTCACAGAACTAGAAATAAGCAATCCTAAAATTTGCATGGAACCATAAAAGACCCTGAACACTCAAAGCAATCTTGAAAAAGAACAAAACCGGAGGTATCACAATTCCAGATTTCAAGTTATACTACAAAGCTGTAGTAATCAAAAGAGTATGGTACTGGCACAAAAACAGGCACCTAGATCAATGGAACAGAATTGAGAGCTCAGAAATAAACTCACGAAGGGCACCAGGGTGGCTCAGGCAGTTAAGCCTCCGACTCTTGGTTCAGCTTAGGTCCTGATCTCAGGGTCCTGCTCTGTGCTCAGTGGGGAGTCTGCTTGAGATTCTTTCTCCCGCCCTCTCCCTCCCACTCTGTTCCTCCCCGCCTCACGCACATGCTCTCTCTTACAAATAAATATAAAAAACCTTAAAAAAAAAAAATCCACAATCATGTGGTCAATTAATCTTCAACAAAGGAGGCAAGATTATGCAATGGGAAAAAGACAGTCTCTTCAACAAATGGTATTGGGAAAACTAAACAGCCACATACAAAAGAATAAAATTGGACCACTTTCTCACACCATACACAAAAATAAACTCAAAGTGGATTAAAGATCTAAATGTGAGACCTGAAACCATAAAAATCCTAGAAGACAGTACAGGCAGTAATTTCTCTGGTAACAGCCACTGCAACATTTTTCTAGATAGGTCTCCTGAGACAAGAGAAACAAAAGCAAAAATAAACTATCAGGGGTGCCTGGGTGGCTCAGTTGGTTAAACATCCGACTCTTGATCTTGGCTCGGGTCTTGATCTCAGGGTTGTGAGTAGAAGCCCCATGTTGGGCTCCACACTGGGTATGGTCTACTTTTTAAAAAATAAATTAAAAAAATAAAGTATTGGGACAATTCAAATACAAAGCCTCTGCGCAGCAAAAATATTTGCAAATGACATATCTGATAAAGCGTTAGTATCTAAAATACATAAAGAATTTATAGAACTCAACACCAAAAAACCCACAAATAACCAAATTAAAAAATGGACAGAAGACATGAACATTTCCCCAAAGAACACACACAGATGGCCAACAGACACATGAAAAGATGCTCAACATCACTCATCATCAGGGAAATGCAAATCAAAACCACAATGAGCTATCATTTCATACATGTCAGAATGGCTAAAATAAAAACCACAAGAAATAAATATTGACAAGGATATGGAGAAAAAGGAATTCTTGTGTACTGTTGGTGGGAATGCAATCTGGTGCAGCCACTGTGGAAAACAGCATGGAGGTTCCTCAGAAAGTTAAAAATAGAATTACCATATGATCCAGTAACTTCACTACTGGGTATCTACCCGAAGAATACTAAAATAAATTCGAAAAGATAAATGCATCCATATGTTTATTGCAGCATTATTTACAACAGGCAAAGTATGGAAGCAACCCAAGTATCCATCAATAAACGAATAAAGAAAATGTGGTATATATGTACAACAGAATATTACTCAGCCTATTAAAAAAATGAAGTCTTGCCATTTGCAACAAGGATGGATCTAGAGGATATAATGCTAAGTGTGAAATGAGTCCGAGAAAGACAAATACCATATGATTTCACTCATATGTGGAATTTAAGAAACAAAACAAAGTAAAAAAGAGACAAACAAAAAAGCAGTCTTTAGAGAACAAACTGATGGTTACCAGAAGGGAGGTGGGGGTAGTGAAACAGGTGAAGGAGATTAAGAGTACACTTAGGGTGATGAGCACTAAGTAATGTACAGAATTGTTCAATCACTATACTGTACACCTGAAACTAATATAACAACACTCTGTTAATTATACTGAAATTAAAAAAAAATGATGCACCCAATAAGGAGATGATCTCCAACAGTTGGGCCTGGAGAAGATAACAACTTTAGATGGGAATTGCCAGAGAATTCTCCCTCTTAACCTTCCTTGTTACTCAAATGTGGCCTTCCGAGGTTCCCAACTGTTAGACACTTTCCCTCCAAGGTAGGACATGACAACCAGGAAAGGTCCTTCCTGGCACTGAAGGACAATTCCACTAAATATAGAAAAACTGAGACTTGATTAGCACCGCTTTCAAGGAAAGATCTTGATCAAAAGAGGGAAATGTGAGAATTAATAAAAGGAAAACCTAAGTAAGTGGATTGGAGATGATGGAAGGGGATGCTGGAAGGGGGAGCCATAACACTCCATGTCAAGTATAGGAAAAAATGTCAATTACAGATCCCTAACAGAAGAATCCTCAACAGGAAAGAATCAATTACAGGGTCCAACAGGGAAAGACATACATTGCCATCTCCTATAAGAAATTACTTCTGCAGCTCAGCCAATGAGAAACCATCATCACCCTGAACTCTTGCTTTTCTCCAATGGACTTTCATTCAAAACAACCCTGCTCAACTTTCTCCTCCCTCTCCATAAAATAGTATTCCTTTGTTGGACTTGTCTATTGTTTTGCCATAGCTTTCTTGTCCTCAACTTCAATTCTGTTATTCCTGAATAAACCCATTTTTGCTGGTAAGATAACTTTTATTTTTAAGGTTAATAGCAAAATGGGTGAGGAGGGTGAAAAAGTACAAATTTCCAGTTATGAGTAAGTCATGAGGATGTAATGTACAGCATGGTGACTATAGTTGATAATACTGTACTTCATATTTGAAAATAGCTAGGAAAGCAGATCTTGGAAGTTCTCATCACAAGGAAAAAAAATTTTCCAACTATGTACAGTGACATATTTGAACTGGACTTATTAAGGTGATCATTTTACAATGCATACAAATATCAAATCACTATGCTGTACCCCCAAAACTAACATAATGTTATGCCAATTACTCTTCACTGAAAATAAATACAAATAAGTAAATAAATAAGTAATCCATTAAAAATGCAACCCTGTCTTAAATTCTCTCAACCCTCTCTAATTCATCAGGAAAATCTGCCAGAAATATCTAGCTAAATTCACTCTCCAACATACTTCCCCAGAGTAAATAAGCTAAAGATTACAGACCATGCATAAGGTAATAAAAAGGAGGAAGGCCTAAATATAACAAACTCTTCCCATTTCATTAGTTTACTAAAATTGTTAGTATAAAGATGCTAGTATGACTAGTAGCAGTAACAGTAAAATTTCTAAATCCCCAAATACTTGAGAACACTAATTTGTCTTCACGTAATTTAACCTGTCATATTTATAAAATCTATAATGATTTTATATATCATCCATAGTATTATAAGACAAAACATGTTACTCAATTTCTTACATCAAATAGATATAATGTTTATACCTCATTGTTATACTTTAACTGCTTCAAACACCTACACATATATATTTCCTAAGATTTTACTTTTAAGTAATCTCTATACCCAATGTGGGGCTTGAATTTACAACCCCAAGATCAAGAGTCACATGCTCTACTGACTCCAGTCCAGCACCCCTCGAACACTTACATATTAATGTACTCAGTATACTTACCAAAGTTTATGTAAATCTTCATTACTTTTATTCCTTAATTGCTGACAGGTCCATGAAGCTCCTATTAAAATTATGAAATCCACAACATGAAATAATATTCTAGCTATGGGCCTGTGGCAAATTACTTAACCTCTCTAAACCTATTTGCTTATCTATAAAATATAATAGTTTTATCATATTGTAGTGTAACACATAATTAGTATTAAACTGGCATTAAATTAGGTAACATATGAAAATATTTGTAATGTGACTGGCAATAGCATTCAAAAAATGTTATATTAATATAGAATGTATTTGCAAAATTTAATGACAAAATACTTTATATCATCATAAATTTTCAATTACTTCTAAAAAATGAAATCTAAAACCTTAAACCTCCTTTCAATTAACAATTTTTTCTTTTTTAAGCATTTTATTTATTTGTTTAGAGAGAGAGCACGAGTGTGCACACAAGTGCGGGGACGGGCAGAGGGAGAATCTCAAGCCACTCCAGGCTGAACAGCACGGAGCCTGGACACGGCTCAATCTCTCGACCCTGAGATCATGACCTGAGCCAAAACTGGGAGTTGGATGCTCAAGCAACTGAGCCACCGAGGTGCCCCTCAGTTAATAAATTCAACCTACTCCTCTTCTAAACCTTTTGCCAACCTGCCAATTAACAATTAACTCTACTTACATTATCCTTTTAATTTTCTTTGACATTCCCAAAGGAAATCAAAACGAAACACCTAAATGATTTCCAAAGTGCATAAATAATCCCAAAACGATAGAGGGTTCAATAAATATATTTAATATTGACCAACCCAAATATCTTACCAGATTTCACTTTTTCTTCCCCCCAATTCTTTGGGTCATCAAAAAATTCTTCCAGTCCTTTCATTGACAATGTGGTATGAAGTAATCTACACTGGTGAAAAGATGTGACATTTGGTATGTTCTTAGGCAAAAGACTAAGAGAAAACCTGCAACTGAACATATATAAACAAGTGATTAAAGTTTTACAACATATGGATTTCATAAGCAATAATCGGAATCATTTCCTCATCTACAATGTTAAAAAAATTACTCAGGGTTTCTGCACAAGAAACAAACATAAAATACTTTAGAAATTAGTTTTAATATTGCATTATAGATGTTGCTACCCTTTAATTTCAGAGGTTAATATATTCACATGATTTTGGAGGTAATATATTGATATAATTATATTTTTATTTTTTATTTTTTAAGTACGCTCCAACATGGGGCTTAAACTCACAACCCCAAGATCAAGAACCCATGCTCTAAAAGACTGAGGCAGCCAGCCACCCCACTGATATTAATTATATTTCAAAGTAACATTTTTGGGTCTTTCATACACTGCTAGTGGTTCTATGAGCAGATAAAAACATTCTGAAGGTTAATTTTGCAAACATGTATCACAAGCCTCCATGCTTCCCCCTTCAACCCAGTAATTCCTCATCTAGAAACTTCAACTAAAAATATTATAGATGGAAATTGATAAGTAAAAATGTCTATTAAAGCATTATATGTGATATCCAAAAGTTGATAATAATGTAAATATGCAACCAGGAAATGGTTAAAAACATATTTGTGCATTTTTTAAAAAGATTTTATTTATTTGAGAGAGAGCATGTGCACGTGCATATGCACTCGCACAGGGGGAGGGGCAGAGGGAGAGGGAGAATCCCAAGGCGACTCCATAGTGAGTGTGGACCCTGCGGGGGGCGGGGCGGCTCAATCCCACAACCCTAAGATCATGACCTGAGCAGAAATCAAGAGTTGGACACTCAACAGATTGAGCCACCAGGCACCCCAATTACTGTGCATTCGTATGATAATTTCCCCAATTATGCATTTGTATGATAATTTGTATGATAAAAAGAGAGAGGGAGAGCACAAGCAAGGAGAATGGCAGGCAGAGGGAGAAGCAGGCTCCCCTGCTGAGCAAGGAGCCGGACATGGGACCCGATCCCAGGACCCTGTGATCATGACCTGAGCCGAAGGCAGACACTTAACTGACTGAACCACCCAGGCGTCCCTAAAAATCATGTTTTTAAAGAATATTTAATAACTTGGTGAAATCATTGAAAACATAATAGCAAAGTACATCACAAGTGTTGTATTCCTACCTAAGAAATTTAACCTGAGGGCGCCTGGGTGGCTCAGTTGGTTAAGCGACTGCCTTCGGCTCAGGTCATGATCCTGGAGTCCTGGGATCGAGTCCCGCATCGGGCTCCCTGCTCGGCGGGGAGTCTGCTTCTCCCTCTGACCCTCCTCCCTCTCATGCTCTCTGTCTCTCATTCTCTCTCTTGCAAATAAATAAAATCTTAAAAAAAAAAAATTTTAACCTGAATCTAACCACAAGAATGCAATCAGACAAATCCAAACAGAGGGATAATCTAAAAAGCTGATTTTATAAAAAAATGTTCTGGATTAAAGATAATGAAGGAGACATAACTAATGTAACAAATGATCATTGACTGGACCCTGGATAAAAAATTATGAAAGAAAAAAAAAGATATTGGCAAGATAATTGAAGACATTTGAATTTGGACTGTATGCTAGATAAAAGAACAGTAACTGTAGTATGTTGATATTACATTCTCCAGTGTGATCATTGTAGTACTGTAGTTAAGACAGTGTTCTTGTTCTTAGGAGATATATGCTGAAGTGTCATGATGTTTGCAATTCTGACATGCCTCAGTTAGCTCAGAAAAAAAATATAAAGGCATGGATATAAAGAGATATAGAAAATGTGACAAGGTTTGGTTGTGGAATGACTGAGAGGCAAAGTGTTCACAAATGAGCGGCTCAGTTGGTTAAGTTGGTTGGCTCAGTTGGTTAAGCCGCTGCCTTTGGCTCAGGTCATAGTTCCGGGGTCCTGGGATCGAGCCCCACATCGGGCTCCCTGCTTGGTGGGAATCCTGCTTCTCCCTCTCCCACTCCCCCTGCTTGTGTTCCCTCTCTCGCTGTGTCTCTGTCAAACAAATAAAATCTTAAAAAAAAAAAAGGAAAATGTGACAAAATTGCTAAGAATTGCTTAATAAAGATGAAGAGTATATGGTTATTCTTTGTACTGCTCTTACAATTTTTCTGTTGGTTTGAAATTTTTAAAAATAAAAAGTTGGGGAAACAAGGATAAAGCACAAAACTGCATATATGTAAATATGATTCTGGCTTTATTTCAAAATTACATGTGTATATATGCAAAATTAAAGAGTGGAAGGAGATCTTTATGTATCAGTGGCAAAAATTATAGCCTATTATTACTTTTTTCAAAACACTTTGCCTTATTTTCCAAAGTGTCTGCAAATTAACAGATATTCATTTAGTAATAAAAATCTAAAATTTACTTTGAAGAAAAAAGGATGAGGAAGAGACAATTGATCCAAGTTTGTCACCTTTATCAAGTTACAACCTTTGAGCCTCTACAAAATGAAAAAAATATTCTTATCTCTAAGGTAAGTGTAAGTTATAATACTGTAGCACGTAACAGATGCTCAACAGTTGTCTGTGCTGGATTCAAGGGCACATATATTAATTACTTCCTTTCAAACCAGGCGATGGGCTCCATTGCCAGAGGAGTGTGGAGCCTACTTTAAAAAAAAAAAAAATCTATATATCTAGACTAGATATATATCCAGATATATATCTAGATATCTAGAAATCTGACATACCCAACTATGTATAAAATTCAACTCACTACACACAAAAGCCAATATAAGTGGGAAACCATACACCATAAACTCTAGTCGGTCGGTCCAGAAAACAAACTGTTTTTCCAGAAATAATGAACACCATATATAGGACGTTCCTTTCTCACACCTGCAGGGCTACTTTCCGTTCATTTGACTACTTTTCATTTATTCACTGAACATTACCAAACAATCTCTGTGATAGATTCTGGAAGTACAAAGGCCCCTTCTTTTTTATCCATCCAAACCTGACTCCGTTCCATAACAAAAAACTCTTCAGTGCAACTCACCCAGCCAAACAGGATGCTTCTGTACCTCTAGGTTTAATTCAACAAATACTGGGTATGCACAGACCCCATGGACTGCCTGGTCCACAGTAGGAGACAACAAAACTTTTGAGGAAAGAACGGAAATGTCGGAGATGGGCGACTTTTCTAAGGTCATGCCCTCCTCACCCAAGCGCGTTTGGTCTCAGCCATCCGCACGGCCTCTCAGGGTTTTCAGCATCTCGGCAGCCAAACAAGATCTAAAGTCGGAGAGGAGAACAAACCTACTCCTCACATCACTTACCCTGTGCTAGCTAGGGCCTGAGGACTTAAAAGTGACCTGGAAACCTTCAGGCCGGTTAAGACTTTTCTGCAAAGAACGCCGAAACTGGCCGCAGCCATATTGCCACAGAAGTAAGCACAGCCCTATTTGCCTCCAATAACGTCACTTCCGCCGACCGGATGGAGGAAACAGAAATAGGCTTTGCCCTCACTCAACATGGCCACTTTCCGCCTTCGCCCTGGTTCGTAAATTGGCTCTTTCGGCTCCCGTTACTCTCCCCAGTTTTCAATTGCCCGTAGTAGCAATGGCGGCCATGAGCTTATTGCAGCGGGCTTCGGTCACTGCAGTGGCCGCGCTCTCCGGCCACCGGCTTGGTACTCGGCTTGGATTCGGGGGCTTCCTCACCCGTGGCTTTCCGAAGACTGTCGGTGGGTGCTAGATTTGGGAGAAAGCGCGCTCAGGGGATGTGGGGTGAGAGATGGAGAACTCTTCCCGGGTGACCTTGGTGAGATCTGGGAGAAATTGCGGGCCTGGGGCTTGAGAGGAGGGACGGAGCGTGGTCTTTGTGAGGAGACAAGGGTTTTCCTGAAGTTATCAGATCGTTCGCTTTTAAATTGTTAAATAGCATTTGTGAACACTTTGCCTCTCAGTCATTCCAGTTGGTGCTGGTTTGCGGATGAAGTTGAGGTTAAAAAAGGCATAGAGCTGAGACCTATGTTTCTCACGCACCAGATACTTTGTACGTTCCCCCGCACTAGGTACTAGTCCCACAATATTGGAAGTCATGTTGTCCAGGAGCCCACCGATGCTAAGTAATAGGTAGGCAGGTGGAGAGGCTCATAACTCATTAGGTAGGTACAGTGCTTTTAGGGTCCATGAAAATGTTTTAATTTAAATTCATTTTAAAACCAGAAGAAAAAAAAAACACCTACGTTTTTAGGGTTAATGTTAATGATATGTGGTAATGAATCCAGCCTGGATTGTATTTGTTTTATATCAACGCGGTCATAAAATAATAATTTTAATATCTTCTTAGAGAGGAAGGGGCCCATGAAGGAAAAGTCACTAGGTCCAGGAAAGTCATGGAAAGGCTAGTTGGAGCTTCTTGGAGACTGTGTATTGACTTACAGGAGAATGAATAATAGTAATAGCAAAGCCTCAGATGCCTTGTAAAAAATCTAATTCTTTCAAAGACTGCAAAGTAAGTACAATGTTAGTATCCCCATTTTACTAATGAAGGAGCTGTGACTTAGTTATGACAAAAATCATGCAGTGCTGCATCAAATTTAATAATAATAACAGTAGCTAACATTTATTGAACACCTGTGTGCCGTGTACCATCCGAAGATTTTAAAGGTATTAATTCATTTAATGCTCTTGGTAAAAAATATATTATAAGCTATCTGCCCTATGCAATAGAAGCAGGTAGAGAGGAAGTGAAGCCAAAAAGTTCTCCACCCTGAAAATACCTTTCTCTGTTTACTCCTTTATTCTTCTTCCAATTTAATTTGAGTTATGTCACTTCACATGATGAGGCATTATACAGAGACTTGTTTCAAAAATGTTGGAAAGAACCAGTGGTATTCAAATTTCCAGCAGGAATTTGAACCTGTTAAAAAACTACATGTGCGTTTGCACATTCTTTGATAAACTCTGTTTGTAAGCCATTTTTGATTACAAATATCCTCTTCAAATATTTGCTGGGGGTAGTATTTAATCATGCTTTGTTGGAGATAAACTAAGGTAAAATCTCACTCCCAGATCCTCTTTATACATTATATCCCATTCTTGGAGTTCTGGAAGGATCTATACAGATAATCTACACCCTTTCCACTGGGAGCAGGAAAGGATCTAATAGCTACACTAGAGTTACTGTGTTTCAGCCTTATACCTGCTTTCAAAGGTATTTTGCAGGTGGTCTCATCTATCACAGTTGAATGAAAGGTTTTAATCTGTTATGTTATTGCTTATGTCTGCCCTTATGAGATTGACTGTAAGATCCAGCAGTGTAGAGAACCTTGCCTTGTTTTGTTTTCCCTGGAGCTAGACTGCCTACTTTCAAATCCTGGCTCCAGAGTTTAGTAGCTGTGTGACCTTGGGTCATCATATCTTGGAAGCTAAGTGGAAGGCAATTACTTGGAACCTACGTGTCTTCATCTTTAAAAAAAGAGGATGTTTATTACAAGTATCTTTATATTCTGTTGACAGAGAAAATAAATCTAATCTCTTTCCTACTGACAAGAATTTATAACCCTGAAATATATTTCTGCATAAGTTTGCATCTTTCTAGAATGTCATTTTGAAAGGTACTTATCTCTTACCATAAGAACTGCTTTAAAAAAAAAAGAGGAGGATAATTTTAACCTACCTCATAAGGGGGTTGTGAAGAGTGAGTGGGAAAATCTACAGCACCTGGATTTAGAAGCATTAGCCTTCTACAGAGCCTTGTGGCCACCCCTTTCTTAAACATTTGGTACTGTCACGTTACCTTCATTCACTGTCATTGAAAACCTTTCTCAGGAAGTAAGCACATACAAGTATTCTATTTAATTAAATTATTTATTGTCTTATATCAAGGATTCCAGAAATGAACTTAAGTTCTTCCCTCAGCTGCAGGAGCTTTAACTTGAAGACTGATGTGTGCATATTATGGTTTAAAAAAACTGAGAAGAGTATTTAAATGATTATATAAACAAAGCAGTATGGAGTTAATTCAGACATAGAAGGTGGGACATTTTAATTAGATTCTGGATAGTTTTAACAGATGCAATTGGCAGAAAAATAGAGGATGTATCTTCTGATGTATCTGAATATGGGGCTCTTGCGGTAGGTAGGTGTTGAGAGAGAAGGCTTAAGAAAGGGAAGTTGGGATTAAATTGGGGGAGTGGAGGGACTGAATACAAAACCAAACTATCTTAACTCTTTTGTAGGCTGCAGAGAGTGAATGTTTTAGCTGAGAGCAACATCAGTAGTGTTTTGGGAAGATGCTTCTAAATATTGGTTGGCTTCTAAGGAGGTGTTGATTACTGAAGCCAGTGAGTGAGGTGAAGAGGGCATGGAAAGAAATACAAAGTTTGAAGAATCAAGAGGCCTTGTCAGCTGGTGAGCAAGGGGGAGGTGCAAGGAAGATGAGTGAGATTTTTACCCTGGCTAATTGAGTTGGTGGAGTCATTAACTGGGAGTAGTCTGAGAATGAGAGAAAGAAAGTGGCGGATTTTCGATTGTTGTCATGAAGACACAAAATCTACATTATCTTATTTGATCCTCACAAATATCACAGTTGTCAAAAACATAGCTTTCCTGAAGTTATTTGCATTTAAAAAATTGGTTATTGAAACTTGAGTTTCACATAGCTAAATGAATACCTAGTTGAGAAAGTCCAGGCTTTAGAGAATGGTAAAGATGCGTATTTTGGTGGAAGGAGAATCTGAGTTCCAGAAATCCTGGCAGTCACCTGGTTGTAAGCAGTGTTCACCCTAATATTTTTAGATTGTAAGCAGATGGCCTTACTACATCAACAACAAATCATGAAGCCTCAGAATATTGGAAAAGAGTTTAGTGCTATGAAGTATACTTTAGAACAGCTAATAGTAACAATAGTTATTTATCACATTTAATGACACTAATAATTGTTGTTTAACAGTAGGGTAATTATATGGAAAGAAAGCAAGCAGTTCGCTTTCCTAACTGCATTAATATTAATTAGAATGCAGCCAGACCAAGTATTCTTCCATAGTTTTTTGTTTGTTACATTTTCCATATCTATTAAGAGTGTTATTCATAATCACTTGTCCCCAAAACCATGCAGAGCATAATCCATCTTGCTCTCTCTGTGGGGTATGTGTGTTTGTGTGTGTGTGTCTTTCTGTCTGCCTGCCTGCCTGTCTGACAGATTGAAAAGGAAAATTGGGAGTACGCTGTCTCTTCTGAGTAGATTTACTTTCAGAAGGCGAGGAAGGATCCTGACTAACATTTAATTTACTTAAGAAATGTAAATTCAACAATATTTATGGGGCACCTACCATGTGGCAGACACTAAAGGGTACTGGAGATACAGTACTGAGTAATACAGTCCTTGACCTGATGGACTTTAACAAAATAATCAGGCTTAAAAAAAAAAATCAGGCTTATTGTGTATTGTTCTAAAGGAAATAACCAAATGATGTTAAGGAGGATAAGTGGGAGGCCAGCTTTCGATAAGGCAGAGAAGACTTTTCGAGGAGGTTACATTTGATCTTGACCCTGAAGGATGAGGTGTGGAGGTGACTATTCAAAGAGCCTGGGGAAAAGCTTTTGGGCAAAGAGGAAAGTAAGTGCAAAAACATGAAGCCTGGAACCAGTTCTTGGAAGGAAATCATTGAGACTGATAAGGTCCAATGCTATGCCCTTTTGTTCTAAGACAGGCCGTAAGTTCAGATTCTTTGAGGGAAAGGACCTTAGAAATCCTCTAGGCCAACCCCCAGAGTATCCTTGTTATATCCCATTGTTGATACTTGAATAACTCCATAAAGGGGAACTGGAGATGCAATCCAATTTTATTTTGAACCAGTAAAATTGTTAGAAACTTCTTCCTTGTATTAAGCTGAAAATTACTCTTTCACACATTGATCCTGGTTCTTCCTTTCAGGTCAATACAGAATAGCGTAAGCCCTTTGTCATGGGATAGCCCTTCAGCTATTTAAAGGCACTTACTGGTTTCTACCCAGACTTCTTTTTTGTAGGCCAATCGGTTTCAGTTCTTTAAGGCTCACTGTATCAGTTTCCAGGTTGTTTGCCATCCTGGTTGCTTAAATTGGGGTGTGCTCCAGATTGTTTCTCTAAAATGGTGTACTCTGGGATGGACACACTTCTGCAGGTGTGGTTAGGAGATGGGGGTGGGTGCTCCTGTTTTGACCCCATGCTTCTACTACATAAGATTAGGATTGAACTGTCTTTGGCCTTCTTAGTAACCACATCACACCAATGACTCTTCTTAAATCTGTGAGCAACTTTTGGAGGATGCGGTCAGGACTTTCCACTTACTATATTTAATCTTTTTAGAATCAGCCTTTTGTAAATGTGTATGAAGACTTTTGGGATCCCACTTCATCATCAGTGCAGTAGCCACTCTTGTAGTAGTCGCTTTCTGTCATCAGGCATATTTTCACCTCATCCAGGCCATGTATAGAAGTCTTGACCT
Source organism: Mirounga angustirostris (assembly GCF_029215605.1). NCBI lineage: Eukaryota > Metazoa > Chordata > Mammalia > Carnivora > Phocidae > Mirounga > Mirounga angustirostris. The sequence goes on along the minus strand of NW_026991709.1, from coordinate 85,482,392 downwards.
CTCAGGGCTATGGAGAGAGCCTTTTGGCAGGTTATTGAATTAAGTAACCAGCACCTTTTGGATGTAATCAATCAATCAATTACCCATTACAAATTCACCTAACTTGCTATTTCTCTCAGCTTATAATGCACCTTCTTTATACTCCCCCATCCTCACCGTCCTGTGTAAATAGGAACTTCTGGGCCTGTTTTTTTTCTGACATCGCATCCTGTTTCTTCTCTCTGTTGTCCTTATAGATGTCTAATTATGTTTATTTGTTTCTCCCAGCGGAATGTATATCCGTTTTAGACTGTAGGCCTAGCACAGGACCTGCACATAGTAGGCACTTAGATATTTATTGAATTATTGAGTGGTTTATACTGTTATCCAGCCCTTTTTTCCCCACCTAGTCCACAAAGAATTCCATTGTATCTTTCAAATTACTTTTTTTAAAGATTTAATTTATTTATTTGACAGAGAGAGAGATAGTGAGAGCAGGAACACAAGCAGGGGGGAGTGGGAGAGGGAGAAGCAGGCTTTCTGTCGAGCAGGGAGCCCGATGTGGGACTCGATCCCAGGATGCTGGGATCATGACCTGAGCCAAAGGCAGACGCTTAACGACTGAGCCACCCAGGTGCCCTCAAATTATTTTCTGAAATACGTAATTACTTTGTCACATTCTCTTGTTATTGTAGAAGCCTTAACGGTATGAATTGTACCCAGTGAATTCATGCCAGCTTCTAATTCTCTTATGAATTAACCTCCTAAATTCATTGCAAGCTGCTGAAGGTGATGCCAAAATTAAGAATACAGTTCCTGCCTTCAAGACATTTATATTTCAGTGGGAGCAGTGAAAGCAAGTATGAATATCACAGTTCAAAGGTAGGAGAGATCTCATATGCTTGGGAAGAGGGTTGGTTTCTTGGAGGATAAAATGTCATCTGGGCCTAAAGAATAGATTTCAGGAGAGGGGAGGGCATTCCAGACATTTAAGCTTGAACAAAGGATACAAATCTTTATGATGTCTATCATGACTGAAATTCCTTTAATGGGAATTAGTTTTTTATCCCACAGTGACTCTCACGTGAAATTTCCTTGAATACAGTTACACACAGCAGAAGCAGTAACTTCAGTTTCCCAGTAACAGTGAGATCCTTTCCTGCTTCCGGCAGAAAGGGCTTGCAGTGTTTGCAATGGTCCTTCCAGACATCCAAGAAAGGGAAATCGTGTAGAAATAAGATCAGGAGTGAAATTTTGCCTCAGTTTATCTCCAGTGAGAGTTGATTACATACCATCTGAGGGAGAATTTGAAGAGGACGATATTCACAATCAGAAATGGCTTACAGAGTGATTTTATCAAGATACGTTAGAGTGTTTACTTTTGAACAAGTTCAAATTCCTGCTGGAGATATGTTGAATAAATGTCTTTCCATCTATTTTGCTGTGAGCCCCTAATGTATATTGCCTCATCATATGAAATGACACGATTTAAATTAAGTTTATTTAATAGCTTTAGCAAATATTTATTGTAGAGGTAAACAAAGACAAGTAGCCCGCCAAGAGTATCTGACCTCCCTGCCTGCTATGGAAACAAATTGAAACAATTATTAAATATTTCTTTAACGTTGAATAAAAATGGAGAGAACTATAGTTTACAACAGTATACCAGTCTCTGTTTAAAGATATCTGCTCTGCCTTTAGTAGTCAAATACGTATTTTTATCTTAATTCATATTAAAAATTTATGCATGTACATTTTCTTATAACCTGATTTGATCTCAGAATATAACAGTATACCTTGAGCCTTGCATATAACAGGGTAATTTAATATTTCCAGCTCCTGTGCGACACAGTGGAGACCATGGGAAAAGACTGTTTATCATCAAACCATCTGGATTCTATGACAGACGTTTTTTGAGTTTAATGGTGAGTTAAAAATTTTTCTGAACTAAACTCTTTACGTACAAATAGGAATGTGGGTTTTTTTTTTTCTTTTGTCTAGAGAACATCTTTCATTTTATAAAAGATGTTATTTTGTAAATTCATATTTATTTTCTCAATAGATATTGAGATTTTGTAGTAATGTCTGATTTGTTCCTGAATTTCTTTTTAAATTAGTGAACCTTTACTTCATCATAAAAAGGATTCACGTGTATTGGAGGTAAAATGCCCTTATTTTTAAGATTGTGGGGTTTTGAAATGTAATCTGTGTTCCCTGCACACACACACACACACACACCAAAATCTTTAAATTATAGAACTTTGAAAATGGATTTGTTTGGGGATAGTTATTCTTTTTTTTTTTTTTTTTTTGAGTAAAGAGATACAAGTTTATTAAGTTTATTAAGTGAAGATACAGAAAAAGCTCTCAAGAGTGAGAGGTCCCGACAGGGTTGCCCTAAAATATTCTTTAAATTACCAAGGAACTCACTGGAAGACTTCTTTAAATAAGTAACTCCATTATTTTGGGTTATAATTTTTTATTTCTGTATTGTTCAGGAACATTGATTTCAGAGGATCAAGTGAGCTACTGGCTGTATATTTGTATTTCAAGGCTCTATAATGAAAAGTAGAGGCTTGGAAGATGGAAGATTGTGTGGATTCTCTGCCACTCTTCCTACAGCTGTGACCATTTCAGCAATGGCTGCCCTCTAGACCTCTTGCTTGCCCTTTGTTCTTAATATCCCTCCTCTTGGTTGAGCTCCCACTTTTGTTGTTATGACCAACTCAAGCTCTACAGTGGTTGAAATCACTCAAATGTTTTTAACATTTTTATCTTAATACAAAAACTTCTCAATTTTTTCACATTGTGTTAACCAAAAAATGAAAAATCACTTGAATAGATATTGTATTATACTTGTACAATTAATCCTTACTTTTTTCTTTCATTTTTGGTACCAAATATAGGCACCTATAAAAGAGTAAAAGAAAACCTCAGAGATAATTTGGTATCACATCTTCAATTTGGCAAGTTTATTTTACAGGCAATGTAAGGAAATAAAAAATTGTAGACAGTTTGAGAGTGGGGAAAGAGAGTTAAGAAATGGTTATTTGAAAACTGTTTTTTTTTTAAGATTTTATTTATTTATTTGACAGAGAGAGACACAGCGAGAGAGGAAACATAAGTAGAGGGAGTGGGAGAGGGAGAAGCAGGCCTCCTGCCGAGCAGGGAGCCCGTTGTGGGGCTCCATCCTAGGACCCTGGGATCATGACCTGAGCTGAAGGCAGATGCTTAATGACTGAGCCACCCAGGCGCCCCTGAAAACTATTTTTTAATCTCAACAGAAATTCTACATTTTGTTGACTGGGATTCCAGTAGCAATTGGCATAACTCTGGTGAATATATTCATTGGTAAGTACCTCTCCGACTAAAACCTATGTACATTAGTAACAAAGAAATTATGGATGTTATAAAGAAAAGTTATTTGTTTTTTAATCCTTTTTTTTTTTTTTAAAGATTTTATTTATTTATTTGACAGAGAGAGAGCACAAACAGGGGAAAGGGCAGCCAGAGGGAGAAGGAGAAGCAGGCTCCCTGCTGAGCAGAGTGCTTGATGCGGGACTTGATCCCAGGATCTCAGGATCATAACCTGAGCTGAAGGCAGACGCTTCACCGACTGAGCCACACAGGCGCCCCAAGAAAAGTTATTTAAATAATAAACATAGGCATGGGATTTTATTTTACAGTAACGAAATCTCAATCTGCAATAGTATACAATGTATTTTTTTTAAACTTTTTTTTTTTTTGCTCCAACAGCCTTTAAGGTCATCAGCTCTGTAGAGGCCACAAAAGGCTTCAGAAAGCCTTGTTTTCCTCCTCCTTGTTACTTCTCCAAACCAGCTTTGACAAACCAGAATAAGGAAAATAGAAATAGAGGTGCAAGAGAGGCTGAGGGATGGAAGAATTTTTTTTTATCCATCTTGGAACACATAAAATTATAATCTTCTAAAAAAGAATGAAACTGTGAAAGACAGCTAACATTAGATTTTCATGGGAAATTCTGCCCAAAGTACTTCTAACATCTTGAATCCTAAAATGTTTTGTCTAGTAGTGATAGGGAAAACCAGAAGGAATAATGTGTCTTTTATTATATTTTGTTATACTATATAAAAACAAAGTTTGAAACTCTTATATAATGCCTATAGGCAGCGCCTTACACATTGAAGACATCTAAAAAATATCTAATGAATGAAATGATTTTCAACCACATTAAAGTAATTAAAATACAGTCGATCCTTGAACAATGTCAGGGTGTCAACCCCCTGCTCAGTCAAAAATCACATACAATTTTTGACTCCCCCCAAAACTTTACTAATAGCCTATTGTTGACCAGAAGCCTTATCAATAACTAACATGTACTTTGGCTGTTTTTTGTATTATATACTGTATTCTTATATAAATAAGCTAGAGGGGCTCTGGGTGGCTCAGTCGGTTAAGTGTCCAACTCTTGGTTTAGGCTCAGGCCATGATCTCGTGGTTGTAAGATCCAGCCCCGCATCAAGCTTGGCCACTCCCCAGCGGGGAGTCCGCTTTTCTCCTTCTTCCTCTTCCTCTGCCCCTCCCCACCTGCGCACATGCTCGATCTCTCAAATAAATAAAATTAAATGAAAAAATAAAGTAAGCTAGAGAAAAAATGTTAAGAAAATCTTAAGGAAGAGAAAATACATTTACAGTACTCTACGGTAAAAAACCCATGTGTAAGTAGACACAGGCCATTCAAACCCATGTTGTTCAAGGGTCTACTGTGTTTGAATCTTCATTGGTACAAACAAAAGTTCCTTTAAAACCACAAGAAGTTGGTTTCTTACTTAAACGGGGAAGAATTAATATTATCAACTCTTGATACTAAAATTGGACATTGCTATTTTCTCTTACTAGGTGAAGCTGAGTTAGCAGAGATTCCAGAAGGCTACATCCCAGAACACTGGGAATATTTCAAGGTTGGTATGCGTCATTGAAAGTTACTTTCTGTTAGGTGTCTTGTCAGTGCACTGATTAATGTCTTTATTTAGCAATTATGATACTGTTTTATATTCAGTTTTTGATATCAAGTAGATGACACTTTTGTGCTCACTCCTTACAAGCAACTTCTTTTGGTAATTTTCTGCATTTTATTACTTTGATCTTCACGGTTTTTTAAAGTGTGACTCTGTAGTGTGTTCTTATCCTAGCAGAGTAACAGTCAGAATTTATCCTCAGTTCAGTGCCGGAGGATGTTACCCATGCTCATGCTAGCTGTTCTTTATTGAGCACCTACTGTACAGCAGGCACTGTGGTAGTATTTTGCAAATATTCTCTTACTCCATGTGAAATGTGCTATTACCATTCCCAATTCAGACATGAAGAGACAGCTTTACAGAGGATAAGTGACCTGTCCAAGGATTAGAGCCAGTATTGGAACCTAGGTAGGCTTGGCCCGACAGCCTGTACTGTTAGTCATTTTACTACACTGTCACTGCCACTAAAACCTAAAGTTAAATCTGTTACTTGCCTTTACAAGTGTTGTGGTGAGATGGCCTTGATTCGAGTCAATACTGTCATGTTTTATTATCTGAATGAACTGTATTTCAGAAAAGAAATGTATCATTATCATACCTTAAGGCAGGCCATACAGGTAGTCTCTCTGTGCTGAGAGAAGGAGCTTCAGTTTTTGATCACCAAACCCTGGGTTTGGCTCCTAAATCTGCCACTTAAAGTACTCAGTGTAGTATAATGGTGAAGAGCACAGGTTTTGGAGTCAGACAGACCTGGTTTGTAGTCCAGCTGCTGGCACTTAGTAACTGTATAACTTTGTGCAATTTGCTCATCTATAAAATGGGGACAAAAATAGTATCCACCTAATGGGTTAAAATTAGTAGTTGGCATTTAGTATTATTGGTTTACCTGAGATGGCCATTTTAAAGAATAGGAAACTGGAAGAGCAAAGTACTGTTCAGAAAATAAACAAATTTTCTCTTGTAGCATCCTATATCAAGATGGATTGCCCGAACTTTCTTTGATAGCCCTGAAAAGAATTATGAAAGAACAATGGCTATCCTTCAGATTGAAGCTGAAAAGGCTGATTTACGGTAAATAAATAAATAAATAAATAAAGTGGGAAGGGGGGGCAAGGAAGAAAATCCTTTCTTACTATTGCAAGCCGTGAAAAAAAATCTAATAAACTATATCAGCACTATAGAATGCTCCATGTAAAAGGATAAAGACAGGGAGGGAATAGCTTGTTTAGCATGGAGTTTATAAGTTGGAGACTGAGAGACTACTAGTTGATAATATCTGTCAGAGTAAAAGGAATTCTTTTTAAAATACCCCACTCTTGAGTGCAAGGCAGTCCTCCCCTCCCTCTGCCCCTATTCCCAATTTCCTTTCCTCTTCTACCTAGTCTCATCCTTAAAGGTGACTACTACTTACTTAGTTCTTTTTTTTTTTCTGTTCCTAAAAAAAAAATGCATTAAAAATATATTAACACTAATACTTACCATTTATATCGACGTGGAAGGAACTGGTGGGTATTATGCCGAGCAACATAAGTCAGTCAGAGAAAGACCGTTATCACACGGTTTCACTCATATGTGGAATATAACTAACAGCGCAGAGGACCATAAGGGAAGGGAGGGAAAACTGGGAAGTCATCAGAGAGGGAGAAAAACTATGAGAGACACTTAACTGTAGGAAACAAACTGGGGGTTGCTGGAGGGGAGGTGGGTGGGAGAATGGAGTAATTGGGTGATGGGCGTTAAGGAGGGCACGTGATGCGATGAGCACTGGGTATTATACACAACTGATGAATTATTGAACACTACATCTGAAAGTAATGATGTACTATATGTTGGCTAATTGAATTTAAATAAAAAAAATATATTAATACAAATAGAATCCTCTTATAAGTACTGTTTTGCACCCTGTCTTCATTTCACTTAAATATATCGTGGTGATCTTTCTATAATAGTATATACCCCATTCACTTTAATGGCTGCATCATATATTTCACTGGTCCCATGTTGTTGGTACTTAGGGTTGTGTTTTTTTTTTTTAAACCAGTCCCATGTTTGGTACTTAGGTTCTTTCCAAGTTTTTTGATAATATACATAGTGCTATGGTGAATATCCTCATACATAGATTTCTGCATATTTAGTGTATCTGAAATATAAATTCCTAGCTGTGGCACTGATAAACCAAATGTTTTATGTTTTAAATTTTAGATAGATGTTGCCAAACTCTTTTCCAAAAAGTTGTACCAGTTGTTTTTTCTGCCACCAATACATGATAATTTCTGTTTTCCATGCCTTTCCCTGTAAATGGAATTTATCAAACCTAAACATTTTGCTGATAAGATAGTTGAAAAATGTTATTATTTTAATTTTGTTTTTTTTGTAAGGTTGAGTATTTTTTCATATATCTATTGGTTGTTTGTATTTGTTGTCCTGTAAATTGCCCATTTCTCTACTAATTTATACATTTAACTAAAATACCTCTTTTGGGTTTTGTGGCAATTATGTTTTCCCAACTTGTCATTTGTCTTTTGATAGTGTAGAATTTTTTTGCAACTAAAGTGTTTTTATGTTTCAGATAACAAAAGTATAGTAGTAGCTAATATGTTTCTGAACACTTACTATGTATTAGTGTTTTAATTACTTTATATATATTTACTCATTTGATTATTGTCAGGTTTGTCAGTCTTTTTCTTTTCTTTTTTTTAAAGATTTTTATTTATTTGAGAGAGAGAGAATGAGAGAGAGCAAGCACATGAGAGGGGGGAGGGTCAGAGGGAGAAGCAGACTCCCTACCGAGCAGGGAGCCCAATGCGGGACTCGATCCAGGGACTCCAGGATCATGACCTGAGCCGAAGGCAGTCGCTTAACCAACTGAGCCACCCAGGCGCCCTTGTCAGTCTTTTTCGTTAGCTTTTGGGATTTTGTGTCATGCATAGGCGTCTGATAGTGATTAAATAAGCAAATATATAAGTCCAAATTATTTTTTTAAATGTTCACTCATGTTTCTTTTTGCTACTTTTAAATGTGATCCTGTCTGAGATTTATCTTAGTGTTTGTAGTGATGTTTACGTACAGTCACATGTACCCATTAAGTTTGATAGGTTTTTGACAAAGGTAAATAGCTGTGTAACCACCACAGTCAAGATCATTTCGATCACCTACTGAGCCTCTTTGCGGTCCTTTCCAGTCACTCCTCATCCCCTCCTCCTGGCCCAAGTCCACCATTGATCTGCTTTCTGTTTATTCTCTTTTAAACTTTGTAGTTTATAAAAATTTTTATGATATTAAAAAATATTTAAATGATTAAAGGAACGTATGATGGGCCTGTTTCCTAGATTTGAAATTATACACATATATAGTTACCATATGGAATTGTTAAGTATTTAAGAGCGTGGAACAGCAATATGGCTCATACTTTGTAACATTGGACTTTTTTGAATTTCATACATATACCTTTGAGTTCTAATTAAAAGACAGATCCCAGAATTCCTTAGACATATAGAGATTTTAAACAATTTCCAAGCAAAACAAAGTAAAAACAAAAAACCCTGGCTTCTACCCCCAAAGAAAAGATGCCATTGTGAGGATGGAATGAGAGTACCTACATTTTTTAAAAAGTATATTTAGGTATTTGGAAAACTGAAGCATAAAAGAAAGATACAAAATAGAAAGGGGCTATCTTCCATAATGGTCTCTCCTTAGAGATAACTATTTATTATGGCCCTCCAGATTTTTTAATACTCTCTGCATGTGTACATATACATAGTCGCAGATGATTACTTTCTATTTTTTAATGAAATGGGAAGATGCTGCACATACTCATTTATACCTTGCATGTTTAATTTAACCATATGTGTATCATCTGTATTTACTATATACAGATTTTCCTCATTCTTTTTAACAGATGCCTAGTAGTCTCTTATAAGGGTGAAACATTATTTAACCAGTCCTTTGGATGAATATTTTAATATTTGCATTTTGGATAATTACATTCTAAAGAGTAGAAAAGAAAAAGGATAATATGAAGATATATAATCCTAAAAAAAAAAAAAGGAAAGAAATACACTCTCTTAGATACACAATCACAAAGGTTTGTAGTTTCTCATAGGAGGTAGGGTTAGTGAGCTGGTTAAGGTTAATAAAGTGAATTATTTAACTGTGATAAATTTCCAGTCATGAAAAATTTAATATGTAGTCTATAAAAATGGAAAGAAAAAGGTTTGATGGAAAAAAGACTATCTCATTTTTTATTTTTCAGGTTTTTATCTGAATTCTAGTTAACATATAGTGTAATATTGGTTTCATGAGTAGAATTTAGTGATTCATCACTTTACATATAATACCTAGTGCTCAACACAAGTGCCCTCCTTAATACCCATCACCCATTTAGCCCATCCCCCGCCCACCTCCCCTCCTGCAACCCTCAGTTTGTTCTCTATAGTTAAGAGTCTCTTACAGTTTGCTTTGGAGAGGGACTGTTTCAGGAATATGTGGTCTCAAGAGGTTTTCTAAAAGGCAAGAAGACAGGAACTGCATTGCCATTATTCATGTGAAAGTGATCTGTCCAGATAAAGAGCAGGGACAAGAGGAGAGAATAGATTATCAATTCAAGTGGTGTTTTGGTGATTAAAAACAGGATTTGTTGGCTAACCACCTAAGCAAAATAATGAAAGTCAAAAATAAGTCCCAAATTTTGCTAATAGGTGCATATCAGATACATGCATACACATCGATCTATGAAGGTACATTAATACTTTACATAAAATACTTTTATTTATTTATTTATTTATTTATTTATTTATGTATTTTTAAGATTTTGTTTATTTATTTGACAGAGAGAGAGCACAAGTAGGGGGAGCAGCAGAGGGAGAGGGAGAAGCAGGCTTCCCGATGAGCAGGGAGCCCAATGCGGGGCTCCATCCTAGGATCCTGAGATCATGACCCGAGCTGAAGGCAGACGCTTAATGACTGAGCTACCCAGGCGCCCCACATAAAATACTTTTGATAATACTTTACACAAAAGCAAAAGACTCTCTGGTGGTTATTCTTTATGGAGATAACTCATTAACTTTGCAATTGGAAATGCTGGACCCACAATACTGCTATCCTGTTTGTTATAGGTTACAGGAGCTGGAAGTGCGAAGGTTAATGCGTGCGAGAGGTGATGGTCCCTGGTATCAGTATCCGACTGTTGATAAGGCGCTGATTGATTATTCTCCAAAAGCAACTCCTGACAATTAATCTTTTATTTCTCTAAATACAAAGTATATTCTCTTTAGGGGAAAATTAATAAATATATTCTGTATTTTTGGTCACATGATGAATAAAAGATCTTCCATTGTACTATTTCTCAACATTCGTTCAGATTAAGACTTCCATGTGGGATTTCTTTTTTTTTTTTCAGCTTTATTGAGGCATAATTGACAAAATGTAAGATATTTAAAGTGTACATTGTGATGATTTGATATACGTTGTGAAAGGCAGAATAAGACTTTTGATTTGTGGATTTTGGCTTCCTCCTTTAAGAACGTTTATCATATATTTAAAAAAAACTTGGGCAAATAGGAATTTATGAACTCCTAAGGGTGTGTCTTTGAAAGTTTAATGTTTCATTTGTCTGATAATTGGAAGTTAGAGAAGTCTAATTATATTAAATATCAGGAAATATGGTAGTTTACATACATGTCTAAATTATTCAGAGGTGATTCAGAATTTTAAATTACATAATTACTGAACTAAACATTAACAGCTTAATAAACAATTTTTCAGTGAACAAATCTGTTGAATATTTTCATGCTTTCTGCCTTAAAACTTTTTTGTTACTAAAGTAATTTTTATTGAACTATAGTAGACACACAATGTTACGTTGGTTTCATATGTAGTATCGTATATTATGCTTTTTAAATGCATACACACTTGCACCCCTTTTCTTAGATGCAATCTCTTAAGATTCCTAGAGTCCTTTTTTTTTTTTTTGGTAAACACTGGAAAAGTTGCACAATGTAAAATGATTACTGCAAAGATTATAAAATGTGAGTAACAGCTAAAATAATGGCTATTATTTATTAAGCATTTACTGTCTGGGGAACACTGTGCTAAATGATTGTTTTTTTTTTTTTTAATGTTTTATTTATTCATGAGAGTCAGAGAGAGAGAGAGAGAGAGGCAGAGGCAGAGGGAGAAGCAGGCTCCCTGCCTTGCAGGGAGCCTGATACAGGACTCGATCCCAGGACTCTGGGATCATGACCTGAGCCAAAGGCAGACGCTTAACCATCTGAGCCACCCAGGTGCCCTAAATGATTGTATTTTTTCACATTAATTTCAAAATCACCGTATGAGATACTATTACTATGTTTTGCAGGTAAGAAATTGAGGTTCAGAGATTTTAAACACATACTCAGTACTTACAGAAATATTTACACTTTAACTTCCAGAATGACCTTTAGCTTCAAAAATCCATTGTTTTCAGGAAATACCTTTCAGTATCCTTGTGCCCCAGAGAGGCACTTAGTGCCCTTTACAATCCAGCCAAGATCCTTTGGAGTAGTTGCATTTTCTTATTTTCCCAGAAGAGGGCTGCCTCATCCGACTACTTCCAGATTTCATTCTGAAGATTCCCTAATGCAGTCTAATTACCACCTCATAATTCTAACAAAGGATTTGAGGGAAGGGCATGCGGTCCCTAAGCCTCTGTTTACAAGAATCATTCAATTTTGTAGGAGAATGGAGGCAGATAGGTCTTGAGAATGGTAATTGTAAATTATGCTACATCTATGTGCATTTATGTTAACATTTTTAAGAGTTTATAGGTTACTTTCTGGCATTATTAGGTTTTCCTTTATTTTCTCCTTTCTACTAATATAGATGTAAGAAAACATGACATAGAAATATCGAAAGTATAAGAAATACTATTAATGCCACCATCCATAAAGAAATTTGAGACATTTCCTTCAGTCTTCCTTTTTTTTTTTTTTTTTAAGATTTATTTATTCATTTGACAGAGAGAAACACGGCGAGAGAGGGAACACAAGCAGGGGGAGTGGGAGAGGGAGAAGCAGGCTTCCCGCCGAGCAGGGAGCCCGATGCGGGGCTTGATCCCAGCACGCTGGGATCATGACCTGAGCCGAAGGCAGACGCTTAACGACTGAGCCACCCAGGCGCCCCTGTCTTCCTTCTTTTAACATAGCTGGGATCATATGAATTTTTTTTAAGGTTTGAAAGTGTTTCTTGAAGGGAAGTTTTAATAAAGCTAGTATATATATGTTTATATTGATTTTTATGTAATTTTTTTCTAATTCAAATATTTAAGCTTATTATATATTAGTCACACAGTAGGCATATTTCCTCCCAAGAGTTTACTCTTTAGTATAAATGATAGATGTTAAAGTAGAAATTATATGCACTGGGTTTGACAGGAAGAATGGCATTGTAGCAACCTGTGGGATTCCAAGCTAGCCTAAGGCAACATGGAATGTTTATAAGCTCAATTCATAGCATCTGGAACATAGTAGACACTGAGTAAAGATCTTTTGTGTTGATGATACATGGATTTAATATTGTTTTGGGTTATCTTTATTTTTTTCTTTTTCTTCTGCAATTCTACAGAGCCCAGCATGGTGGGCTTGTTGGAATTGAGCAGACCTCAGACTAAATCCTGAGCTTGCTAATTACCAGGACAGTAATGATGACTATCATCTACTTGGTATCTGCTGCATGTGTCAGACACTGCACTAGGAACTTATATTTGGAAATTTTCGTCACTGCTTTGAGCCCCATCTCTAAAAGAAATGATAATCTTCGTCCCCTGGTAATGTTGTAAAAGTTACTGGGACAATGTAAAGTGCCTACTACACTAGTAAATAATAGGTGATGAAGACTTCTCTCTGCAAGATTGAAATGGTCCACTCCTTTTCCAAGAAAATTACTGAATATCCCATACTGTCTCTGCTTCAAGCCTATTGACTCCAAAGAGTAATGGAGTTTCAGGTAGACTAGAGCCAATGGGCAATGTTTTTGACACTACTTCCAAACCATGGAAAAAGCCCAAATTCTACAATGTAAATTAAGCATACTATTCTCACTAGAAAAAAATGCACTGCTGGAGATCAAAAAAGAGTTTGCAGTAATTCCTGGGCTCAATCTCTTATGTCACTATTTCTCAAATTTCAGTCCTTGATTTTTTTTTTTTTAAAGATTTTATTTATTTATTTGAGACAGAGAATGAGAGACAGAGAGCATGGGAGGGAGGAGGGTCAGAGGGAGAAGCAGACTCCCCGCCGAGCAGGGAGCCCGATGCGGGACTCGATCCCAGGACCCTGGGACCATGACCTGAGCCGAAGGCAGTCGCCCAACCAACTGAGCCACCCAGGCGCCCCTCAGTCCTTGATTTTAACTGTTTCTATTTTGCCTACACATAGGATATATACTTAATATTCTCTTTAAATTGACCTTTTTAAACTTCAAGTTTGAAAAAAGAAATGTTATATCATGACTATGAATAGAAATTCAGGCCCTTGTCATAATTAAAAAGTAATCACAGATATAACTATTATATTCCACCTAGATTCTGTTGCCCACCCAAAGCTCTGAGCCTAAGGCCTGGCTCTCCTTTTGTTGAAAATGGAGAATTTTAAAAGGAAATTAGTGGCGTTAAAACATACCAGTACCAAATGGAGGCTTTTCTTGATGTAATCAAATGGAGAATTGAAAAAGCAGTAACTTAGTCATGATGTGATGAATTATATACTCCAGGTACATGCCCACATCTTTTTTAAAAATATATTTTATTATTTTTATTGAAGAATAATTGACATGCAATATTGTATTAGTTTCAGGTGCATAGCACAGTAGTTCAGTTTTTATATACATTATGAAATGGTCACTGCAATAAGTCTAGTTATCTGTCACCATTTAAAGCAGTTACAGTATTATTGACTGTATTCCCTGTGCTGTACATTATAACCCCGTGTCTTATTACAACTGTTAGTACTTTTTAATCCCCTTCACCTATTTCGTCCACTACCCTCCCTCCCAACAACACCCTTTTCTTGCAACCATCAGTTTGTTCTCTGTATCTGTGAGTTGGTTTCTGTTTTGTTTGTTTTGTTTTTTAGATTCCACATATAAGCAAAGTCATGCTATTTCTCTTTTTCTGTCTGACTTCATTTAGCATAATACCCTCTAGGTCTGTCCATGTTGTCACAAATGGCAAGAATTCATTCTTTTGTTATGGCTGAGTAATATTTCATTATATATAAATGTCACATCTGCTTTATCCATTCATATCTTGGCTATTGTAAATGATGCTGTGATGAACATAGTAATGCATATATCTTTTCAAATTAGTGTTTTTCATTTTCTTTGGATAAATACCTAGAAGTGGAATTGCTGGATTGTATGGCAGTTCTACATATGCCCACTTTTGCAAATTTTTATATATTTCATTAGGCTGGCAGTACTATTGACATTGGGAAATATGTAAGTAAATATCTCTAACGTATCAATTAAAATTAATCTTAAGTCACATTTTGACTTGTTTTAAGTTATATATTAATTGCTAAAGCATATCACTTAGCATCACATTTAGTTAATTATCCAAAAGCATAAGTTATTCAGCACTGCACATCAGAATCCAACCACAGAGTTGCTTTTTGGAAAACATTTGAACAGAACCTACCTAGAGCCATGATCTCTTTTCTATTTTTAGCCTAATCACATATATAGGAATTTATCTTAAGGAAATAATCCACAAAAATGAAAAAGTTATATATACTAAACTCCTAATTATATATATATATATAATGTTATACATATATATAGCATTATATTGCATATAATGTATATGGTATATAATGCTATATATATTATATATAATATAATGCTATATTATATATAATGTTATATATATAATATATGTATAATATAGTGGAATATAGTTATATATATGTAATAGTGGGAAAACATAATCAATACATACTTAATAGGAGAATGGTTGTTAATTTACTACCATCACTTGATGGAATATAATGTAGCAATTAACGATTATAAAAACTGTGGCAATGAGGGGAAACACCTATGTTAGTTAAAATACAGGTACCAAAGCTATTACAAAACCCAAAATATATCACAAGTGCGATGGAAGTTTACTTATCTGTCTTTGTAGAGTGTCAGCTGGTATGGTGGTTCTCCTCCATGAAATTCCCAGGATGCTCGGCTCCTTCTGTCTTGTTGCTCTGTCATTCTACACATGCAGCTTCCACTGCGTGGTTCAAGATGACTGATCTAGCCTCAGCTGTCATCACTAAATCCTAGCCAATGGGAAGAGGGAAATAGAAAAGGGAAATAGAAATGCTCTTTCCCTCTAAAACATACGCCTGGAAATCACATGTCACTTCTGTTCCCACATCGCTGGACAGGACTTAGTCACATGATTATAACCAGCTAAAAATTTTGGAGAATGGATGTTGAAGGGAAACTGGAGTCTCTGCCAATCTTCTATGTTTTTTTTTTCTTTTCAATCTTCTATAATGTTAAGTGAAAATAGGATGGGAAAGTAACTGCACATGCTAAACAGTAATTAATGCAGTGGAGAAGTCAGGCAACAATTTGACCTGATGAGCAAAATTAACATCACACACACAAAAGTTAACCTCAGATATGAGGAACATAGGGATGTACCCTGAGAAGAACATGATCCAGGCAGTATGCCAACCGTGAATATATAACCTCAGTGTAATTCAATCAAATTGCAAGGAAAGATAAGCCAAACAAAAATGGTAAGTACTCCATTTTTAAAAAAAAATCTGAAGTGTATTTATTAAAAATATGAATGTCATAAAAGACAAGGAAAGGCTGTGGAAATCTTTCACATAAAAAGGGGATGAAGAGACATGCAAGTAAATGCAATACTCGATCCTGCGCTGCACTACGGCGAGAGAAAATGTTACAAAGGATATTGTCAGACCAACTGGCAAAATCGGAGTATGGAAGATGGATCAGATGAAAGTATTACAAGAGAGTGAATGTAGGAAGTTGGTAACACTCTGTGGTTGTATGAGGGACTATCCCCATTCTTAGGAAATAGACATATTTAGAAGTAGAAAGTAGAAATATTTAGGGTAAAGGTGATGTATGTGATATGTGTGTGACTTACCTCAAGTGGTTCAGAAAAAATACTTATATTTATCGATGTGTATATATACATACACATGTGTATACATACATATGTATCTAAATGTGTATATGAATATATGTATGTATATTATATGAATATATGTACACATATATACACGTATTGTGTCTGTGTGTATCTACCTCTACAGATTTAGATCTGTGTGTGTGTGTGTTATGAGCTGAATTGTGTCTCCCCCGCAATTCATGTTGAAGTCCTAACTCCCAGTACCTCAGACTATGACTATATTTGAAGGTAGGGTCTTTAAATAGGTAATTAAGTTAAAATGAGTTCATGGGGTAGGCCCTAATCCAGCATGACTGGTCTAAGAGGAGCGGAATAGAACACACACATGTACAGAGGGAAGATCATGGAAAGATGCAGGGAAGTGATGGCCATCTACAAGCCAAGGAGGGAGGCCTCAGGAGAAACCAACCCCACTGACACCTTGATCTTGGACTGCTGGCCTTCTCAGTTGTGAGAAAATAATTTTCTGTTGTTTCAGCCCCCCAATCTATGTACTTTGTTCTGGCAGCCCTTGTGGACTAATGCAATATATTTGTATATCTGTGTGTCTATGTGTGTGTGTGTACGTGTGTGTATTTCACTCATGTATACACCCTTATATACACACAGGAATGAGAGAAAATTCAAGCAAATGAAGTATAAGGATTATAGATAATCTGGGTAAAGAGTATGAGTATGTGAGTGTTCCTTGTACTATTTTATTATACAACTTTATTATTACTTTTAAAAGTTTTAAAAATAATGTATAAAAAGTAAGTATATGTCCACCATAATTGCATATATGAACAAAACTAAAAGTGAAAAAAAAGATAAAATGGTTGATTTATGGTGGAGGAATTATTTTTCCCCTCAAATATCCAACTTCTTGTGATGCTATTTACTGTTTTCCACATTTCTTTTTCAATGAATTAGAAGTAGCTACCCCTTCTTGGGGCACCTGGGTGGCTCAGTCGTTAAGCGTCTGCCTTCGCCTCAGGTCATGATCCCAGGGTCCTGGGACTGAGCCCCGCATCGGGCTCCCTGCTCAGCGGGAAGCCTGCTTCTCCCTCTCCCACTCCCCCTGCTTGTGTTCCCTCTCTTGCTGTGTCTCTCTCTGTCAAATAAGTAAATAGAAAATCTTAAAAAAAAAAAAAAAAAAAAGAAGTAGCTGCCCCTTCTTGAGTCCAGTACATAGCAAACACTAATTAAGCACTTTGTCTGTTTAATCCTATTTATTTCTTACAGTAATGTTGCAGTGTAGATTTGACTATTCTCTCTTAAATAAGAAAACTGAAGTGCAGAAAGTTTAAATAAAGTAAGTAGCCTAAGGTTGAGTCAAATAAAAGTTGTACCAGATTTTCAAAAGGAATTAAAAATAAATAAATAAAAGCACACCAGTTTCAGAGGGGAAGTGACAGGATTCGGCTTTGGTACATTGTGAAGTGGCTTTCATTTAACATACCTGTTTCTAAGTGTCCAGTCTCCTCTTTTCCCTTGGATGTGCAAAACTTATTTAACAATCCCCTATTTTTGGACAACTATATTGCTTCTAATATCATAATTAAATTTTTCCATGCTTTTTTTTTTTTTTTTTTTTTTAAGAGCGAGAGCATGAGCAGGGCAGGGGTGTGGTGGGGAGGGGCAGAAGGAGAGAATTCTAAAACAGGCTCTGCCCCGACTTGGAGCTCAATATCATGATCCCTAGATCAGGACCTGAGCAGAGTCAGATGCTTAACCAACTGCACCACTTAGGTGCCCCTCTTTCCATGCATTAAAGAATTGATTCTTTAGAATAAACTCCCAGAAGGAAGATTTTAGCAAAAGAGTAAGTTTTCAGGCTTTTGGTACATGTTTCAAAGTTGCCCTCCTGTTCATGTTGGACCAATTCACACTCCCATAGGCCTCATAAGAGGGCATCAATTTTCTTAACTTCCAAGTCTGTTGTCAGCCTGATGGTACGATTTTGTGACAGATAGTTCCTTTCGACACTGTAATTCTCAACATATTCTTTCCCACTCAGCACAGACCTTATACCTTAGCTCAGCATTCCAGATCTTGGCATCTGACACTGTTTACTAAATTGTTTGATGTCCTCATTGAATTGCAATAAAAGATGATTAACACCAACAAAACACATTTCTTCAGAAGGTAGTCTTCTGTTCCCGGCCGGTATTTAAAAATCTGTTTTCCATTTCTTTGAACATGATAACCAGAGTTATGTTATAGTCTGTGTTTGAGAATTCAAGTACCTGAAGTCTTGCAGGTATATCTTTGTGTATTGGTTGTTTCAGCTGACGTCACTAATCACGCTTTTTCTTGTGTGCCTGATGTTTTTTTTACTGTGAGCTTTGGATTTCCCTTGCATTTACTTCTGCCACCTGTTGCCGGTCCAAATCATGTTGAAGATGAAATGTGAAGTAGGAGCAGGCACTGAAATCCCTGCGATGGAGATGTAAGAAGGGAAATTGCTTTACTTTAAAAAAAAACAATTTTATTATTTATTTAGAGAGCGCGCGAGGGGAGGGGCCGAGGGAGAGGGAGAGAATCTCAAGCAGACTGCACTGAGTGCGGAGCCCAACATGGGGCCCGATCCCATGACCTCAAGATCACGACCCCAGCCCAAATCAAGAGTCAGATGCTTAACAGACTGAGCCACCCAGGCGCTCCAAGAAGGGAAATTCCTAAGAAATAAAGGAAGAACCTAAGCCAAAGATAAAAAGAACATACTATGTTCTAGGAAGTAATGGAAAAATAGATGCTAAAAAAAATATCCTGATTCAGTGATAGCATTTAGGGCTTAAAAATTAGGGAAATAGGGAGAGGTTGGAAAAAGGGTATCCTCAGCTATAAGGTGAATAAAGACAGGATCTAATGTATAACATGGTGACTGTAGTTGATAACACTGTATTGTACTTCAAAAAATTAAAAAAAAATAGGGCGCCTGGGTGGCTCAGTTGGTTAAGCGACTGCCTTCGGCTCAGGTCATGATCCTGGAGTCCCTGGATCGAGTCCCGCATCGGGCTCCCTGCTCGGCGGGGAGTCTGCTTCTCCCTCTCCCACTCCCCCTGCTTGTGTTCCCTCTCTCGCTGTGTCTTTCTCTGTCAAATAAATAAATAAAATCTTTAAAAAAAAAAAAAAATAAAATGCAGGTAGGGGAAATTTCCAGGTAAAAATATCAGATCATTTATAAGGTAGAAAAACCAAACTTGCTTCAGGTGTCACATGTTCTCATTTAAAAAAAAATTATTTCTGACTAGCCATTCCATCCACCTTTTAATTTATAGACATAGAGAGATAGCTAGAGTGAAGTTCACGTATTATAAACAATGGTAGTTCAGAGTGAAAGAATTTGGGATGATTTGTGTGTTTTACTTTCCGTTTTGTCTCAGTGTTTTCATATTGTTTCTGTTGTTAGGACTGTAATGGTGGAAAAAAGATGTAAGAATCATTCAAGGTAGGGTTTTGTGAGGATTAAATGGTATAACACATATGTAGCCCCTGGTGCAGCAGGAGCTCAATACGTTACCACTCTTTTCCTATTTCTCTACCTCTCTTTTCTTTCCCCCTTTCCTCCTCCTCCTCATCCTTTTATTGTCCTTTACCTTCTTCTTCTCTTGACAGTCTCATAGGGCAAACTTCTCGAGAAATATTCACATATTTAAGCTGTTCTTGCAAACTGCTTAATTTGATGGGGCTGTCAACGTGACATTGAAAATGATTCAACACAGTTTATAATGAGTGACACCATGCGTAGCTGTCAGAAGTTTCATTAGCACACCTTGACTTCCTCAGTACTTTGGAGCTCTCTCCCAGTGTGGTCTTTGTCATGGCATCCTTTCAGGAGGGTTTAGGAGATATCGGAGTTAAAAAAAACAAAAAAAAAAACCTGGAAGCAATGAAAGAGGAAGGAAAGGGAAGGTGCAATTCTTATATAATTCTTTTTCATCCATAAAAAGTGTCCTTTTTAAAAAATTTTCTGAATACAGATGAAGAGGCACAGTGTGGAGTTGCTAATGAATTCTCTCAAGTGGTCCAGGTAGGAAGTTGAGCTGGATAGCCATAGCTAGGAGTAGATCACTGGCCTTCGCTCTCCCAAATCAATGTCCTGTTGATTTTTATTTTGCAAATTCTCTCACAAAACATGCTTTCCACTGGCTTCCCCTGGTTCAGTCATTTCTTGCCCCATGCCCTCTTCCAATAGCCCCTACAGGCTCTTTCTACAGCAGCCGTCCCCCCTGCAGCCTAAGCCACCAGCCTCATCTTCCTCAAAGGTCAGATTCATGTGTCACTCTCCTACTCACCATTTTCAGTGACTCTCCCTTGCCTGTAAGGAAGAAACCCAAAGTCCTTGCTCTGCTCCACTCTGCCTGCAATGTCCTTTTCTTTTCAATGATAAACTTCCTGGATCCTTGATTCTTGCCAAACCAGTCTGTCCTTTAAATTTATTTCATGCATTCCTCCAGTATGCTGGTTATTGTCTGTGTCATGCAGTTGACAATTAACCAAGTGTATATCGTTTGTGGAATATTGCATCTTAGGTAGGCAAAGGGAAAATGCATGGACTTACACATTTATCAACTATATTTTGGGCATCTATGATGTATCTGGCATGATGTGCTGGGAGGTAACAGGTAACGTGCAGAATAAAGTATAGTTCCTTCTTAGAAGAGATGTAGAAAGGTAATTCAAGTTGTATTAATTTCTTATGGCTGCTGGAACAAATTACAAGTATGGTGGCTTAAAATGATAGAATTTATTTTTTCACAGTTCTGTAAGCCAAGCCCAAAGTCAGTATCACTGAACTGAAGTCAAGGTGTTGCCAGGGCCATGCTCCTATGGAGGCTCCAGGAGAGAGTTTGTCCTTGCCTCTTCCAGCTTCTGGTGGTGGCCAGCATTGACTGGCTTGTAGCCATATCACTCCAATCTTTGCCTGTGTCATCACATTGCCATTTCTTCTTCTGTGTGTGTCAAAGCTCATTCTACCCCTCTCCTATAAGGACATTTGTGATTACATTTAGGACCCACTCGGATAATCTAGTATAATCTCTCCATCTCAGGATCTTTAATCAAGATCTTTAATGGCAAGCACACTTTTTTTTTCCCATGTGAGATAATATTTACAGATTCTAGGGATTAGTACGTGAGTATCTTCAAGGGGCTGTTATTTAGCCTATTGCACAAGTCAGGAGATCGTAAGAGCTTTTCATTAAGTATAACTAGAACTAAATAATAAGTGATAAGAATTTTAAAAAACTGGTATTTTCTAATAGTAGCTGTATCATTTAGGAAGTGTATTCAGCTACTTGTAACAGAGCATCCCCCACTGACTACACCTTTCAAAAAAGGTGACTTAAACAAGATAAAATTTTATTTTTCTTTTATATAAGACCATTCAGAAGTAGGCAGCCCAGGACTAACCAGTACATGGCTCTAAGAAACTATCAAAGACACGATATCTTTCCATATTTATGTCACACCTGGATTCCATTCTTAGGGTCACTGCAAGTTCCAAGATGGCTGCTGGAGCTCCAGGCATTACATCCAGATAGATGCCAGGCATCAGAAAGTCATAACCTTCTGTTTACATCTTAATGCCTAGAACACATTAGATGCACTGAGATGCAAAGTTGGAACATCTCGTTTCCCCCCTGAGCCCATTAACCGATTTATTTTTCTAAGGGAGAAGGAGAGATGGGCTTTAGAAATCAATTAGCAATCTTTTCATAGTAATAAACATTCTTAAAAACAAACTTTTTTTGAGCAACTTCTCTATGTAGAAGCAAGGTTTAGGCTTGGACATATTACATGATCTCTGGCCTCATGCAACTTGCAATCGAGTTAGGGTGACAGTACATAAACAAAAGATTAAAAAACATACATACTTTAGTAGCTAATGAGTGATACAGGCAGTAAATGTATGTGATAGGCTTTCTGAAAAATGTGGGGCAAGTGGGATTTAGATAAATTTAATGAATGAAGGAGAATATTCCAACTGGGGTTCATCATGAGCAAAAATAAAAAGCATGAATGTTAATGAAGTGATCAATGAATACTGAGTAGACTGACTTAGAGATATATATGGGGGAAAGCAGTTCCCCAAAGTAGCCTGCAGTCATTCCCACAGAGAGGGAGGAAGGAGTCAGATCTGTGGATAATGATAGAAATAATAAGAACGGTTAGCATATTCCAAGAAGTCTGCCAAGTGCTTTACAAATATTTCATATCCTTGTAGCAAATTTTGCAAGATGAGTATAGTAGTATTTATGTATGTAGGTATTTATTTATTTATTGCTGATCAGCATACCTTCTTTGCAGAATGGCCTCTTTCCCACTACAAAAATCTGGATCCTGAGTAGAGACACATATGGATGGGATGAAATTATTGTCACATCGACAGGTAGCAGCATCTGTAAAGGTCTATAAGTGGCTGTTACTGTGACTTTGGACGTTTGGTTTCTGGTAGTTCAGCCTATCCTTCAGTATTGGGAGTCATCCATTAGTCTTCCAAGACATTCCTTCTTAGTGCTTACGTAGGTCAGAGCTAGTTTCTATTGCTTACAACAGAAGAACTCTAACTTAGTCAGTCTCAGAGAATGTGTTGCAAGCAGCAGATCCTGAAGGATATGAGGGCATATTGGAATTGCTGTTCAGTTACAAATTGGATAGAAGGCAGATTTCCATTCAAATTTCAAGATAGAAAATAGCAGCCCATAATACTCAGTGGTGAAATAGATCAACCAAGTTAGCACTTGTGTTGTCTGCGACTGTGTGTCCAGAGCCATGTAGCTCTGGGGAAAGGTGGCTGCCCTGGACCCCAGGGAGAGGGCAATGTCAGGGCTCTATTTTAAAAGACATTGGATAGGGCGCCTGGGTGGCTCAGTTGGTTAAGCGACTGCCTTCGGCTCAGGTCATGATCCTGGAGTCCCAGGATCGAGTCCCATATCGGGCTCCTTGCTCTGCAGAGGGTCTGCTTCTCCCTCTGACCCTCCCCCCTCTCATGTGCTCTCTCTCTCTCTCATTCTCTCTCTCTAATAAATAAATAAAAAATCTTAAAAAAATAAAAAAAAATAAAAGACATTGGATAAAGCTTTTACATCAACATGGATGGGACTGGAGGAGATTATGCTAAGTGAAATAAGTCAAGCAGAGAAAGTCAATTATCATATGGTTTCACTTATTTGTGGAACATAAGGAATAGCATGGAGTACATTAGGAGAAGGAAGGGAAAAATGGGGAGGGGGGGAATTGGAGGGAGAGATGAACCATGAGAGACTATGGACTCTGAGAAACAAACAGGGTTTTGGAAGGGAGTGGGGAGGGAGGATTGGTTAGCCCGGTGGTGGGTATTAAGGAAACGAAAACAATGGATCGTGGATCACCACATCAAAAACCAATGATGTATTGTATGGTGACTAACATAACATAATAAAATTTAAAAAAAAAGACATTGGATAATTTGATGCAAGGGATGGGCATGCTCAAATATTTACAGTCTTTAAGGAACAGGATGAATCTCAAAGAATTTATGTGACCATGATAAAAGATTGCTTCCTGCTTGCAACTGTAGAATGAGATTCCTGAAAATCAAAGTTTTGAAAATGCTGTCTCACTTATTTTTTTTTTCACTTATTTTATGTTCAAGTTATGGCACAGATGAGAAAAGAGTAGGATCCTCATGATTGAAACAGAGAAATCTAGGAGTGTGTAGGAGACTTGGAAAATCCCCAATTCTGAAATCCTTCTGAACTTCCCTCCCCAACACACTTTCTTTTTCTAGGGGAAGCTATACTCCCTTTCAGGCTCATTAGCTTTTTTCCCATTGTCCAACCCTGTAGTGTTTTCTACTGATAACCGTTTTCATTGATAACTCAACATGGTCCCTAAGAGTAAACCGCCAAATCAGAGTGGAAGGAGTTGAGCAGCTATACCCAAAGGAATCGTAAGAATTAGCAAATTCTAGTAAAATGGCAATGTTTGTGGGAATGAATTTTGAGGATATTTGATCAAGGAAGGCAAAACATGAATTTGGAGCAGGCCAATTTGATCAATGTGGATTTACTCAGCAGACATTCTGTCTAAAATGTATTAGCATGGGCATGATCCTAATGCAAACCTGGGTTGCCCAAATGCTGACTCATGGTAGATGATGACACAGGGTTCGAAGTCCCTTGGCATAGCATAGAGGAAGGGACTGAAGACACACAAATGCTGAATTTGATCTATCAAATATGTCTCCAATGGGACTCAGAATCTTTCAAAGGCAATTTACTAATCATTCCAGTGGATCTGAGTGCTGCTTACAAGAGTTGGCCCTAAAGTGGGCTTTCTGATTTCTGTGGGGCTGGGAGGAGTCCTAGATGGATCTCAGGTGGTGGTAATTCACTGCCAGGAACAAAGCTGGAGTTGTTATGGTATTAGGCAGCAGTCCTAACATGATTAACAGATCTCAGGCAATGGCTAATTCACAGATAACTCTGGCTATGGTTCTTGTGGGGCT
Organism: Mirounga angustirostris; assembly: GCF_029215605.1. Lineage (NCBI taxonomy): Eukaryota > Metazoa > Chordata > Mammalia > Carnivora > Phocidae > Mirounga > Mirounga angustirostris. Next base: position 85,457,749 of record NW_026991709.1, on the reverse strand, counting down.
CCCAGGAGTGCAAGCAGTGGACATTCCACTAAGACATATCCCACCCTCCCCATCTCCAAGTTTAGCAAGCAAAGACCTGAATCAAGCCACCATGCTAAACAGTCACAGTGACGGACAGGATTTAGTTGTCACCGTAGAGCTTCTTGATTGAAGAGGAGGCGGGGTTCCTCAGGAAAGATGCTACAGTATTAGCAAATATGGACACTATGAACCTACCTTCTGGCCTTCCCTGCAGCCACTCCCTAGTAACTGTGCCCTGGAGAATGAGAAATATCCAAACTTTTTAGAGACTCTTGGAAACTGGCTCTGATGGAACGGTAGCCTGGTGGAATGTCACTCCTACCTGCCAGAGGGAAGGCTTATCGGAAATAGATGATGTATGAGCTTCTGATCCCACTCACCTCGTGGTAGGCACAGAGGGACCCAAGCTCATCCTGTGGATAGTACTTCAGTTCTTGAAAGTACTACTGGAATACATAGCCTTAGCGAATTGTAGAATCTCCACAATGACTCCCTTATCTGTGGAGTAATCATTACTATAGTAAGAAAGACCAAGAGGATGCCACCGGTGTTCTCTTTCTCTAACGAAAGTGTAAATATGGAACACAGCTGCTCTTCAAGTGGAACTGCAGGAATTTGTGCCCGTATCAAAGACCAGGAAGACAGAGTTGGTGATTGCTATCATATTCCCATTCTTTCCCCCATCATTTCCCATTATTTTTCCCATTAGAATGGAGAATGACAGTGAACTGTGGTAAAGTTAACAAGGTGGTGATTTCAACTTGGCTGATATTCCAGAGACGATCTCCTTATTGAAGCAAATTAGTACATCTCCTGGCATTCGGTTTGCAGCTACCGAGCTGGTGAAAGTATTTGCTCCGTTCAGATAAACAGGTTTGCCATCACCTGGAGGATAAGTAGCACAAGTGTAAGGTCACACCAATTCTCCGATTTTGGATCATAACATATAACCTGCAGGGGTCTTGACCAGGGGTTGGCAAACTTCCTGTAGAGGATCAGATATGAATACCCTGGGTCCGTATGGTTTCTTTTTCTTTTTTTTTTTTTTTTTAAGATTTTATTTATTTATTTGAGAGAGAGAATGAGAGAGAGCACGAGAGGGAAGAGGGTCAGATGGAGAAGCAGACCCCCTGCTGAGCAGGGAGCCCGATGCGGGACTCGATCCCGCAACTCCAGGATCATGACCTGAGCTGAAGGCAGTCGCTTAACCAACTGAGCCACCCAGGTGCCCGGTCCGTATGGTTTCTGTTGCACTTTGCTGTTGTAGCACAAAAGCAGTCATAGATGATATGTAAATGGATGAATGTGGTTGGGCTCCAACAGAGCTTTATTTACAAAAGCAAACTGCAGGCTTGATTTGGTCCATGGGCTGCAGTGCACTGACTCCTCATCTTGGCCATCAACATCTGCAGGACATCATGTTAATCCCTACAGTGATGACAATGTGCAGACAGGACCCGGAGAGCAGGAAAAGGCAGATGTCCTGTGACAGAAGATAGGAGATATATTCTGAGAAATATAGGGGGTTGCTGTCCCAGTGAAACTCCAGAAGGGAATTTAATAATATAGAAGAATGAAGGTCAAGTTCTTCATCTTGAGCTCCCTATCTCTAAGAATGAGGCATGGGGCGCCTGGGTGGCTCAGTTGGTTAAGCGTCTGCCTTCGGCTCAGGTCATGATCTCAGGGTCTTGGGATGGAGTCCTGCTCAGCAGGGAATCTGCTTCTCCCTCTCCCTCTGTGCCTCCCCCCACCTTGTGCTCTCTCTCTCTCAAATAAATAAATAATAATAATAAAAAAGAATGAGGCATAATGTTTGATGAGTTTCTTTGGATTTTGGAGCCAATATGTATCATATTTAGGTAACCTGCTTTACTAGGAAACCTGAAAAGCGGCCTGTGGCCCCATGGTGATGTGTGTGTCTCTGTGTATATATATTGTGTGTATATATATAATTTTTTTTTTTTACCGTATTTACAACAGGCTTTTCTACACCTGAATGGAGGACATGTCTTCCTGTGTGCACATGGAAATGGCAAGTGGGCATGAGTAGAGATTGTGTCAGATTGGTCTGAAAGGCAGTATGCCTACCTATCTCTATGAGTAACTTATGAGTCAGGCTTCTGGAAGAACTGTGGTTTAGTATTACACATCACAGAACTCAAAAGGTGAACAGGGATCTCAGATTTCCTCTCAAACTGAGTAACAGCTTACCTCATCTTGACGTTAAGAGTTTTTCAAGGAGTTTGCTCATTCCAGTGTGACCCTACCTTCTAGTTATGCAGCCTGCCTATAAACCTAACAGCAGAAACTTGCTTAGTTTTATATGGGTGGTGAAGGGGACAAACAAGTTAGGGCAGGTGGAAAAGAAATTGACATAATCAGTGGTAGTGTAAAAAGTTAACATCTCCCCTTACTAAGAAAAAGAAATGGATAGTTAATGTAAAACATCTAAATAACACAGAAAAGTACAAAATTTTTTTTTCATTTAGAGATAACCACCATTAACATACAGCCTATTCCAATTGAATCTCTTTTCTCTGCTATGACTATGTATATATGCGTGTATGTATTTAAACAGAAGAATATTGTATGTGCTCCTTTATAACTTGTCCTTGAAGTTTGCATTATAGTGAACATTTTTCCATGTCAATGAATATTCTTGTGTCACATGAGTTTTGATGGTTATATAGAATTTTCTCAAATGGAAAACATATTACATTTCTTAAGCAGTGACCTATTGTTTTACACTTAATAACCAGTGCTTCCTGCAGCGACTATCTGCCAGGATAGAACATTTTATGGATATGCCTCCACGACAAGCTATCACCATATATGGCTTTACTAGATAGATCACTGCACACTATCGGAGGACATCTGAGTTCAAGAGCTATTCCATTAATTGAAGTAATTAAGATATCTTTTTTCTCTGTAGATTTCCCCACTTCCCCTTTTTGGCATTAGTCACAGTAACATTCATGTCATGTTTTAATGTAACCTATGTTGGTTCTGGGAACATTTGTGAGACAATGAATTTTACCTAAAAGACACAAAGTTGACTGCAAAACATATCTATTACAATGTCACAGATGTGAGTCATTCACTTGGTAGGTACTTATTGAGTGCCTAAAATAAACAGAGCAGTACCTTTCTGGGTGGGCAATATTCCACAATGTGCAAGGATACTAAGAGAAATAACTTTTTCAGAGTGTGTTATCTATATAAAGGGAAAAGATATGGAACCCCGACTAATTAAATAACGTACAAAAGATGTCATACGGCAGAATGCAGTGATGGGTACAGGCAACAGGAGCTGTCTGTATTTAAGATTGGTCCCCGAGGGTTGCAGGGGTCAGAAAAGGCTTGAAAGGACTGAGAAGATTGAAAGGAGCGGAGAGCTTTCAACCAAGGCTAGGAGACAAGTACATTTATTCTTGGGGACGATATAATTGAGCTTACAGAAGTAGGTGTGGGACTGAAGTCTGAAAGAGTGCCAAAGGGCGAGGTCCTCAAATGCTGGGCCATTGGAGACAGACTCACTGCGAACAACATCTGAGGAGGCTTTGGAACAGTAGTGATGTGGTGGCCTGAATACTTGATGTGGAAAAAGTTCTTAATCTTAGTCCTCTGAAATCTCTTCAGCAAGACTGTGGATTTATGGTGGAAGTGAGAATTGTTGACCCATCCTCACTTTATTCCTGGCTCTTTGATCAAGATCTACACATAGAAACCGGTCCGTTAGTAAGATAGTCTGGCTGAACTTTGCCCAGTGGCAGTGTTGGAGCCAATGAGGTTTTATCTGAGGCGCCATTATTGCTAATTGGAAACTTTTCCCAGTAAAGTAGTCTGGTTATAAATTCATATGTAGAATTTGCAAAATTAAGTTAAAAAGTTCCAGTAACTGAACCAGATTTTTTTTTCCTGAAATGGCATGATTAAGACATTGTCTTAATTCATTGATGTTTCTCTTACTTTTTGTCTCAATAAATTTTTATATTATAGGGGTGGCTGGGTAGCTCAGATGGTTAAGTGTCTGCCTTTGGCTCAGGTCATAATCTCTGGGTCCTGGGATTGAGTCCCACATGGAGCCCCGCATCTGCTCCCGGCTCAGCGGGAAGTCTGCTTCTCTCTCTCCCTCTGCCTCTCTCCCCAGCTCATGCTGTCTCTCTCTCTCAAATGAATAAATAAATTTAAAAAAATCTTAAAAAAATAAATGTTTATATTATAAAACAAACGTAACATCTTTGAAGACATTTTGAAAATAGAAACAAAACCTTATAACCAAATTCTAAACATAACTATTTAAATTTTACATGTCTTTCCAGTCTTGTCAAAATGTGTGTTGATTTTTTACCCAGTTGCAATAATATTGTATAAGCATTGTAAGTATGTGAGGCTAATATACTACAAACATGTTAACTGGTTATTGAACTTAAGAGTGTTTGTATAATTTTTAATTATTTTTTAAAGCAATACTTGCACATAATAAATATGTAGTCTTCTAGAGATAATCTTAAGGCCAAACAAATACACACACACAGTATATATAAAATGTAGTCTCGTGTGTGTGTGTGTGTGTGTGTGTGTGTATACACATATATATAAAATATTTACCATAGGTACTACCAACTAGACGGAAGGCCGGTGGCGTTCTGGGTGTACAAGAGTGCCTTGCATGCATTCCTTGCTTTTGCACACTGATTTGCACTTTGCTTTTTTCATCTAGTAATATGACTTGGAAATTGGTCCACATCAGCACACACTGAGTGCTTCATTCTTCTCAACAGTGCTGTATTTTAACCACTTCCTACACAGGCATCTTTAGGCTGTTCCCAGTCTTTTGTTACTATAAACAATGCTCTAACAAGTATCCTTACACAGTGTGAAGTTATCTGTAGCATAAATGTCTAGATGAAGAATTGCTGGGGAAACAGCGTATGCATATAAAATTAAGGTCGATATTGTTATTGTTTACTGTTTTTATTCCCACCAACAATATATAGGAGGGCCTATTTACCACACATAGGCCAACTCAACATATCTTAACCAGTCTGAAGGGTGAAAAAACGGTGTCTCAATTTAAATTGCATTTAATCTAGAAATATTTTAGGGGCGCCTGGGTGGCTCAGTTGGTTAAGCAACTGCCTTCGGCTCAGGTCATGATCCTGGAGTCCCGGGATCGAGTCCCGCATCGGGCTCCCTGCTTGGCAGGGAGTCTGCTTCTCCCTCTGACCCTCCCCCCTCTCATGGGCTCTCTCTCATTCTCTCTCTCTCAAATAAATAAATAAAATCTTAAAAAAAAAAAAAAGAAATATTTTAAACTGTAGTTTGAATGACTTTGAATAAACTTTTTCTCTGTAATTGGACAAGCAAGCATCATCCATGAACCTGAATGTGAGGTGTGCTTGAGCCTTGCTTGAAGGTATGAAAATTAAGGAGAGCAAGGCAGGAGAGGGGCTCATCTGCCTACTTCACATCAAATTCCAGGTACCCTTGCCATCTCCTAGTGGAAACTGGCACATTTGCAGAATCAGGCAGAGTAGCAGAAATAATGGGGGGGGGTAGATTTTAAAGATAGTTTGATTTGTTTGGGAGAGGCTTACAGAAACCAACATTTTTATTCACTATTTTTTGCTATTCTTGTGTTCTATGAATTGGCAGGAATCCCTGGGTACCCTGCCCTTTACATTGGGTGTAGTTAGGGAACCTCAGCGGAATGGAACCTGTGTTTTAAGAATTTTTTTGGAGAAAATGAGAGTATGCTGTGAGGCAAGCTCTGTTCGCAAATTATTCACCTCCCCCCTTCCCCATTCATTGTTTATTTTGAGGAACTGGACCTGAAGACAGGAATACGTGCGTTTGAATAAGATGCTCAAATCAGGCTCTTCAACGTTCGACTCGGGAGACCTCGAACAAATCAAGCAAAATACGTTCCAAAGAGAAAAATATAAAGCTTCTCCCCGCCCCGAAAAAATCTTGATCCTGCTCACCATACGTAAGAAAGAAATCTGTATTATTGCAAAAATCTATGTCCATCCTTACTGGATCCTATTCTATTCTCTTTTAATAAGCTTTAGATGTTAAAAAAGTGGGGAACAAGGTTTAGTGAGGTTACCACCGAAGTGCACAGCGCAAATTCAGATTTGGGCCCGACGCTGTGCAATCCAGATTTGCACATCGAGTTCCACCCCTACCCAGGCAGGGGAAGTCCCCGCTTTTATCTTCAGTTGTTTTAAAAGCAAGCGGTTTTTAAACCCCCAAATCCTGCTCTTTGTGTTCGCTGCCTCGGAGTTGTCCCTTCGCAACCTATCGATCTAGGGTAGAAAACACCGAGGGCGTACCCCACGGCAGCCCGCCGGCGGTGGCGAGCGGAGCACCCCGCCGGCTCCCGGCTCCCGCGGCCGGGGGGCTCGTCCCCCGCCCCCGCCGCCCGCCGCCCAGCCGGATCCGGGCGCAGGGCCCCTCTCCAGCGCCCCCTCCCCTGTGCGCTGCGGCTGGCGCTCCCCAGCGCCCCGCCTGACGCTGCAGCTGGGCCGGCGATTCGCCATTGGATTAAAAATAGCAGCGTCCCCCACACCCCCGCCCGCCCGCCCCAGGCCCCCGGTGCCCGTTCCCGCCCCGCGGCCCTCTCTGCCCGCCAGCCCCGGCTCGGCTCCGGTCGCCCGCGCAGCCCGCCGCCGCCGCCGCCGCGGGCTGACCCAGCGCTCCGGCCCGACCCGGCTCGGCTCGGCTCTGCTCGGGTGCGCGCCGCGGCCATGCAGCGCCGGGGCGCCCTGTTCGGCATGCCGGGCGGCAGCGGCAGCAGGAAGATGGCTGCAGGAGACATCGGCGAGCTGCTGGTGCCTCACATGCCCACGATCCGCGTGCCCAGGTCGGGGGACAGGGTGTACAAGAACGAGTGCGCCTTCTCGTACGACTCCCCCGTAAGTGAGGCTCGGCGGCGTTCGCGGCGCCCCGGGGGAGGGTCGCGGCGCCAGCGGCCTGTGGCGGCCGCGAGCCGCGGAACTGGGCGGCACGTGAAGCTGGGGGAGAAGATGCGCAGTGGCAGCCGGGGACCTCCTCCCGCGGCGGCGGAGTGCGCTCAGGGGCACTGCAGTTCGGCAGACACCGAGTGAGCGCCTACTGCGTGCGGGGCGCTCTTGGCCCCGAGGCTGCTGCAGCTGAAGACGGGGTCGCCGCGGGGTTGGCTCCGCCAGCCGTCCTAGGCTGACAGGGCCCCAGTTCGCAGCTGCCTGGCCCCAGCCCCGCCACCGTTTGAAAGATAGATCCAATCGAAGACCTGATCTTAACTGCACGTTGCGGATGGTTTGCGTCCTCTCTGGGGGCGAGAGCGGAGGGCGGCTGGGTGGACCGCATCGATCCCCCCCACCCCCCGCTCCCCCGCCCCGGACACACACAGCCCTTCTCTTTCTGGGACCGTTTGCTTTGCCTAGGGAGTCCCACTCCCGGACGACTCGGATTTCCTCGCCGAGCTTTTCTTCCTCCACTTTCTATTGCTCCCCACACCTTTTCTTCCCGTTAGAATGTCAGAAGAAACCTTCGAGTGCCTCCAGTTGGGCAGCAGAAATAGAGGGTCTTCTGGATTTTATGGTTTCTTTCAATCATTCCCCTTACTCCTCTACATGAATCGCCTGGGCTGAAATGCATTAGTATAAATTATTAAAAGTTTAGCCGCGGGTCGTGACCTGAGACTGGATTGGGCGGGGGGGGGGGGGGGGGAGTTACTACGGATCACCGCCTTCCACCCAGGGCGGTTGGTAGTGTTTTTCACCAGGTGGCATGTATATGTGCGACAAGGAAAAGGAGGGTGAATGTCCCTTTCCAGAGTCAGATGGGCTTCAAAGTGACTCAGCTGTCTGGCGTTTATCATGTCTTTTTGAGGACCAGGTTATTTTTATCCACCCACTTTAGATCTCATGTGTCACCCGGCAGATCTCAATGCAACCGGGAGGTGCATGGATTAGAAGGACTGAGGCAGGTTTCAAACAGTAGTCTAACAGATTTTACTCACATTCTGTAGAGTATTGTTGGAGGGGGAAAAAAAACAACAACCTCAAATGAGAGGCAAATTTTCCAAAGTATCCTTTATTATCTGTTGGATTCATATTGGCTGATACCAAAGCATTTTTGTTTGTTACACATTGGAGTCCCAGAATTCGTATCCTCTCTACGATATTCAGTTTTTCTTTTATGTTAATTCCGGATCATTTGGGGGATAAAAATTTCACTTTTTTGATTACTTAATTATTTTCTTTCAAAAAGGTCTAAGTGGAATGAGATGGTTGTATTTAAATACTTAGCATATTGTGATCACACTACTTAAAGTGACTGTCAGTAGTGTCATTAAATAGTATTCTCCACAAAGTATTTGAAAATGCCATTTTCAGATTTTGCATCCAGTGATGGGCAGGTTCCCATTAGGAGCTCCTAAGGGTGGAGAGGGATGATGGTCTTAACTAACTTAAGCAATTGACAGATTGTGAAGTCCAGGAAAAAGAAAGTGGCCTAGTCTTTTAGGATAGTACAGTGTGTAGAGTGGGTAAAACTACTTTTTCTATGTTTGATCGGGGTTGCTCTTCAAATTCATCTTGCAAACTTTGTTACAGGAAATCTTTACCACATTATATAGTATGTGACAGGTGTGAAATAAAGCTGATTATTTTAATTCACTTCCACAAATAGTTATTGGGAGTTAATGGTGTGCCAAACAGTCTTCTAGAAGCATCATGTCCAGTGTAAAATGATGATTTCATTCATATCACAGTAGTTCCTTGGGGAGACTGGGCTTATTTACAAGGCTGATGAATCAGTATATTTCATTATCTATGAGGAGGAAGAGAAAGAAGGTTTTATAACAAGTTATATTAAAGCACAATGTAAGATCATGGGCGATATTTCCTTATGGTACTTACTTAACACTTCATCATGAATCAGATAAGGGTTCTTGAGCACCTACTATGTGCCAACTCATACATGCATGGCTGTAAGAACCATAGAGAGTAAAATCCACTGGTGCCAAACACCCCAGAGACTTAAATCTACAAGTGCCATGGGACTGTGGTAGAGGAAAGACCAAAGCCATGTGAGTGGAAAAAAAAATCATCGGATACTTTTGAAAATGGCCATGGATAAAGACAGATAGAAATAAAGAAGACCAGTAACCAGCAAAGTAAATCACATGGGCAAACACATAAAGTGTGACTATTTTCTTCTTATTTGCTTGTAATGTACTGGGAAGAAAAAGATTGATTTAACGAGTAGTGAGGTCTGAACCAAGTGGAGAGTAGAAGATGAGGGCCTTGAATACCTACAATAGGAACTTGGTTTAATCTGGTCAGTTATGGAAAACTACTATAAGTTATGTGACTTAAAGTGATGTTAGAAGGAGACTGAAATGATCATTTCTTATTACAGATCTACCATATCTAAGGCCTGGTGTGAACAGCTTTGCTATGCCTTACCTGTGTGGGTATGAGGATTGAGTGGGACTGTATGGTAACTCATTTCAGTGTCCCTCTCCTTCCTTCCTACCTTCTATGGCTTAGCACAGGGCAGATGCTCAGTGACACTTCTTCTGAGATGAGTGAGAATTTGTGCTTTTCACCTACCAATTCTTCCCAATTTCAGCCCAGGCTCACCTTCTCACCTTGACCTGTAGGTTCAGCTCTCCATGACATGGCTCATCTTGCAAGGTGTGTAATGGGAACTACCTGGAGAGTGAGGCCTTTGCATCTTTATCCCCCGCAGCTGGCCCAGCATCTGATATATATATGTATATATATATATATATATCAGGAACCCAACCAAAACCTAGGAAATGTATGAGTTACCTGTGGTTACAGGTTCTGAAAATGCTAAGGATTCAACATATGGGAAACACTGCGAAAGGAATCACGTGGGATTATCACGTGGGATGTGGTGACTTTATTGACTGTGGGGGACAAAGTGTGAGAGAGAGCCAGACTGGCAGGGTTTAACCCCAGCTCTGTCTCCCAGCTGTGTAACTTCTCTGTCTTCCAGGTTCTCCATCTGTAAAATGGGGGCAATAATAGAACCTACCTCATGGGGTTTTTTGTCGATTAAATAAATTAATGTGTAAAGTATGCCCGGACAATTCATAATCACTCTGGGAAGAAAAGAAAGAGATACAGAGAGTCAGGCATGGGGTTGTAAGCCCAAGTGTTTGATTGTCCGGGATTATGTAGAAAGTTTGGTGTGGTTAAGTGGAGACATCGGTCCATACTTTTTCTCACAAGCCTTCATGGACCACCGTGTAAAATCTGCTCATCCCCTAGGTTGTTGAACCCCTCGTTCATCTGAATGTACTCTGCCCCACCTCCCCTCACCTTCTAGGATGCCAGCTTTGGGGAGGCCAGTCTCTGGGTCTCCAGTGGCTAGGACTCATTTCCTTTTCCAGAACCACCCTCCTGTCTTCATCATCTTCTGCTTGAGACTTCATCGTTTCCTCTGAAACCCACATTAGTTAGAGTCTATGTCATACAACACAGCGATTAGTTGCAGTGTCTCTTCCATAGCTGGCCATCATTTCATTCTCTTTTCACTTAACTGGTTGTTTTAAAACATCTGCTAGATGTGAAGCCTTCTACCAAGCTTTAGGATCGGGGAGGAGCTGGGCCCCTCTCATGCTAACTATGCCCCTTCCCCACCTGGCTGGAGGTGGAGAGCTTATCTTATGCCTTATCTTAGCAGGGGTCAACTGAAGGACTGAGACAAGGGCTTAGCACGGGCAATTTATTTTGGAAAGGTATCCCAGGGAACATAAGAGGAAGAACATCCAAGGGAATACTGACAAAGGGGAGGAAGGAAAGCCAATCCAAGAGTGAGTTACTGAGCCGGCTGCCATGATGGATCACTGGTGCTCAGTCCGGCCAGGGACCCCTGGGGAACTGTTGAATGTGCCTCAGTATCCTCCACCTGGGACATGGAGAGGGGAGTATTTATCCACTGGCTCCCATGGTCTGCTGGTCAGGGGTGCTCCAGGGATGAAACGCCCTCACCCTTCCAGGTTTGTATTTGTGCCGGAGGGGCCTCCTGAGAAGCCTTCCCGAGACCAGCAGCTGCTGAGGAGAGAGAGATCCCCGTGCAGTGAGGCATGGATCTCTGGCCACACTTGCTATGACAAGCAGCTGTACATGCTGAAAAGGTGGCCCGAGAGGATGTGACACCAGCATAAGCAGTGCCTTACACCTCTCCTTCCTTTCCAGCATCAGCATGATTTTGTAAAAAGGAGCTTGTTTCCCATTCTCTGAAGCTCTGAGATCCCTTAGCGATGTTGAGATGTCACGGTTGGTTCTCCACATTCCTCTGTAAAACTCTGGGGAGCTGGGGCCTCATGGTACTGGCTGGTTTACATAGCCACTGGGAAGGGCTTTGAGATCATTTACTTGTAGGAACAGCTCGTGTTAGGGGCTCACTACTGTAGGGGTGTGCATGCTCCCTTCCAGGCAGTGAGACTTCCATCATGGTGCTTACTTGTAGGGGAAAGATAATTTGGGGATCTATGTGGAAAAATCTTCCTCCTAAGGGATCAAAAATTTAAGATAGTAAAACATTTCTTATTTCTTTTTCCCCTGAAGATATAAACTTAAACTCATTCTAATTAGTTTCACATATTAAAAGTTCCTTTCCAAAAGCAACTAACTAAAATGTTGTTTTATAGCAATGATTCTCAAGATTTTTGGCCCTATATACTCTTAAATATTTTCGAGGATGCCAGAGGGCTTTTATGTGGTTTCTGTCTATTGATATTTACCCCGTTAGAAATTAAGACTGAGAAAAATTTAAAACAACTTCCATTCTGTTAGCTTTTAGAGTGATGGTGTCATCAGATGTCATGCAGACTCTTAAAAATGCCTCTGTATGCTCAGTAGAGAACAGGAGTGGCAAAGGCAGATAAGTTCATGTTATGAAAATAGTTTTGACCTCGCAGATCACTCGAAGGGCCTTGGGGGCATGACAGGGTTTCCAGGTCGGACTTCGAAAACCAGAGTTCCAGAGTTCGATGTGTAGGCACAACCCGTTACTCCAGTGACACATCCCATCTGCACTGTCACTTTTACGGGTTCACATTTTCACATTTGTGGTGACTGAATAATTGGTTGTTAATCTTAGCTCAACTACAGATGTCCTATGTCTCCTGTACATTCTTTTTGAAGCAAATTAAAGTTTAGAGAATTTGGGACCTTTTGAAAAAAACTGCAGCAACTTGGCTGGGAATCGGCCTTTTTTGGAGGTGAGAATTCCTTATTCTGTTGACTGTGAGCTTCCCTGGAGGGTGATCTGGTTGGGCTGTTTCTTTGAGAACCTTAAATTTTAGCATCCTGATTTTTTTCCTTTAGCCCCTGGTTAGGAGACTTTTGTCATCTTCTGCCTGGAAAGTGAAGGTTTATCTGCCAGTACCAGGGAGCAGGGAACTGAGTGGGAGGAGAGGACGAGGGTGGTCTCGGCATCTGGATATTGGATAAGGCCGGATATGGTCTTCTGGTTCTCAACCCTATCCCCGTTTTGTTAAGCGGTCTCCCACATTGTAGGGGCTGGGAACCTGGACAATACCGTTGCCAGAATCTTTTGACAGGAGGATTCTTTTTTTTTTTTTTTTTTTAAGATTTTATTTATTTATTTGAGAGAGAGAGAATGAGAGAGCGTGCGCATGGGTAGGGGGGAGGGCCAAAGGGAGAAGCAGACTCCCTGCTGGGCAGGGAGCTCCATGCGGGACTCAATCCTGGGACTTCTGGATCATGACCTGAGCCAAAGGCAGTCGCTTAACCAACTGAGCCACCCAGGCACGCTTTTTTTTTTCCTTTTAAAATTTTATTTATTTGCGAGAAGAGAGAGAAAGAGCATGAGTGGGGGGAGGAGCAGAAGGAAAGGGAGAAGCAGACTCCCTGCTGAGTAGGCCTGATGCGGGCTCGATCCCAGGACGCTGAGATCATGACCTGAGCCAAAGGCAGACGCTTAAGTGACTGAGCCACCCAGATGCCCCTAGACAGGAGGGTTCTGATTTTGATTCTGCCAGTGAGAGCTTCAGAAGGAGAAGCTACATTGTTACTGTAGCAACAGCCGTGCCAGGTGTGGGATTTTCCTGTCAGCTTCAGAGTATCCTTATGGGACTCCAGGCCACCTCAGCCATGGGGGAGCTGGGATCATCTATGCAGTTTCTTACGATGCTTGTGCATCTGGATTTCCTGAACATGAGTGGTGGTTTCTCTGACCTTGGCTCTCACAGCTCTAACCATGATTACGTACCCTCTAATTCCCTGTATTAAATCCCTTCCGGGCGCCTGGGTGGCTCAGTTGGTTGGGCGACTGCCTTCGGCTCAGGTCATGATCCTGGAGTCCCGGGATCGAGTCCCGCATCGGGCTCCCTGCTTGGCAGGGAGTCTGCTTCTCCCTCTGACCCTCCTCCCTCTCATGCTCTCTGTCTCTCATTCTCTCTGTCTCAAATAAATAAATAAAATCTTAAAAAAAAAAAAAATCCCTTCCTGCCTGAAATACTTAGAATAGTTGGTATTTTTGGTCCACATCCGGACTTATACACATACATTACACACATACCTCTAAGTCTCCATGTATTCCTAATGGAACTCCTGTTCTTAACTGAGCTCCTTGTCCCACAGACCCGAGTCCCGTGTTTTTACCTGCTCTAGAGAATAAACCTCTTGTGGTTTGCCCATGTGGGAGGGCCCACTGCGCGTGGAGGAGGGATTTGGGGCTCTGATTGCTGCCTAGACGGATTTTCAAACCTTCCTTCTTGAGTGCTAATTCTCTTTTCACTCCCCTGCGCTGTTCTTCCTTCAGCCCTTGTTCCACCTCAGCTTTCAGAGTTCGTGGAGCTACTAGTTCTGGAGTCTCTTGGAAATTCTGGGGTGGACATCAGATCGGATCTTGGTTTTCTCCACTGCAGGAATCCTCTTTGTCGGCTCCTCTTAGTCTTGTACTGCTTCTCCATCTGCAGCCTGGTTTCCAGATTTTGTTGCTACGGTTGATGTTTCTTAAAGGCATGATGTCTTTACTGTTCTTTTCTTTGGGTTTCAGGAAGGAGTGAAATTGACGTATATGTGTAATCTGCCCCACATACACTAGAATCCCGCTTTCCCAAACGAATAATCAAGAAGGCACTTCCTGTCTCTTTTGGGCTGCCGTTAATTATCTTTCAAGCTGTATCATTTTTAGGGTCTGGGAATGTAGGAGACAATGCTGATCCTGTCAGGGAGCCGCTTGGGAAAGTTTTGTGCAGCTCTGAATTCTGTTTTCACTCCCCTGCGTTGTTCTTCCCGTGGACTGGAGTGCAGTTAAGGGTGCTGCCCTTCATTTAGGGCCACAGGCTGGGAGATGTACAGTATTATCAACTCTGCCTCCCTCTCCCTCCCTTGCTTTATAAAAAATTGTATAAGGGGCGCCTGGGTGGCTCAGTCGTTAAGCGTCTGCCTTCGGCTCAGGTCATGATCCCAGGGTCCTGGGATCGAGCCCACATCGGGCTCCCTGCTCCGCGGGAAGCCTGCTTCTCCCTCTCCCACTCCCCCTGCTTGTGTTCCCTCTCTCGCTGTGTATCTCTCTGTCAAATAAATAAATAAAATCTTCAAAAAAATTGTATAAAATGCACATAACATAAATTTAACCATCTTAACGGTGTTTAAGCATCCTGTTTGGTGGCATTAAAGGACATTCGCGTTGTTCCATGACCATCACCACCATGCCTCTCTGGAGCTCTTCATCTTGCAAAACTGAAACTCTGTCCCCTTTTACCAATAACTCCCCAGCCCACCAGCCTCCCAGCTTCTGGCAACCATCATTCTATTTTCTGTCTCTATGAATTTGCTCTAGGTACCACCTTATGGAAGCGAGACCATACAGTAGTTACCCTTTTGTGACGGGCTTATTCCACTTACCATGTTTGTATGGTTTGTCCATGTTGTAGCATGTGTCAGAATTTCCTTCCCTTTTAAAGCTGAGTAACATTCCATTGTATGTGTAGACCACATCTTGTTTATCCATTCATCTGCTGATGGACACTTGGCTTGCCTCCATTTTTGCCTATTGTGAGTAAGGCTGCTGTGGGCATGCATGTATCTCCCTCTTTTATTTTATTTTGTTTTATTTTTTAAAAGATTTTATTTATTTATTTGATAGAGTGAGAGTGCAAGCAGAGGGAGAGGGAGTGGGAGAGGGAGAAGCAGGCTCCCCGCGGAGCAGGGAGCCTGATGTGGGGCTCAATCCCAGGACCCTGGGATCATGACCTGAGCCAAAGGCAGACGCTTCACTGACTGAGCCAGCCAGGTGCCCCATCTTTTTATTTTTATTTTTTTTTGTCAAATGATCCTTTATTGAAATATTTTCCTTTGTAGTTAACTAGCTGGGCATTCCATGGCACCACTGTTGATGTCATCTATGATGTCATGAGGGTGGTGGCCATCAGCATGGCAGTCCACAGACTGGGCAGTCCCCGTGATCTCTTTAATGGTTCCAGAGAGTTCTTTGGCTAAAGATTGGTGCCGCATCTGTCGGCCAAAATTGACAATCTCATCAAAAGTGATACTTCCACTGTGCTCAATGTTTTTCTGCTTCTTGCTGTCTCTTGGTGGTTCCTTGAGGGCTTTGATAATCAGGGCAGAGGTAGAAGGTACCCTTTCAATCTGGGCCTGTCTGTTCTAAATGGTCAGTTTCACTGTAATCTTTAGACCCTTCCAATCACTGGTCATCTTGGCGATGTCATCACCAACCTTTTTCGGAGACAGGCCCAGCAGGCTGATCTTTGGCGCCAGGGCAGACGTGGCTCTGACTTCACCACGGGTGCACCTCAGGCACGTGACTTTGTTCTCACTGGGGTCGAATTTAGGCGGCATGGCGGAGGCAGCTGGTGTCGGATGAGTCCGGATTCGGGACCACTGAAGAGAGTTGCACCTTCGCCTCCTGTGAGGCGAAAGCCAAAAGTTCTCCCTCTCTTTTATATTACATCCCACTAGAGACCAGGTTCCGGGGTAGCCTCCTCTCTCCTTATCCACGGCCCAGGCTCAAGTCCTCATCATCTCTTGCTTGGACTGTTGCATAAGAATTTTCTTAACTGACCATCTTGCCTTCCTTCCAGTCTGTCACACTGCACCCTCAGTTCTCCTAAAACATGGGTCTTATCATGTCATTTCGCTGCCTAGATATTTTCGAAGCACCATTCAGGCTTTCCTAACATAGCACCTCAAATCAGTTTACCAAGTTGATCCAACTTTCCTTGCCAGTGTTGTCACTTAACACCTAACCTCTACTTACATTCCTTTAGGCCCAAGGGACTTTGTGTTCTTCACGTGCTCCATGCCTTCAGCCCTCCATGCATTGGCGCATGCTCTTCCCTTGGCCTGGAATGCCTTCTCCCAACCCCTCACCCCCCCAGGGAAAAACCCTACTGATCCTTAAAAAGCAGCTCAGATGTTCTCTGGAAAGCCCTCACCACTCCCTTGTCCCCAGGCTGAGTTAGACACTCATTTTCCTTTGCTCACGAAGCACTTTGTACATCTCTGTCATGGGTGGGATCCTGATTGTTGAGCACATGGAACACTTGGGGTCTTGTGTACTTGTGCTGCTGAGGCTGCATCTTTTCTGTTTTTCTGTCTTTTTTTTTTTTTTTTTAAGTAGGCTCCATGCCCAGCATGGAGCCCAACAGGGTGCTTGAACTCACTGTGAGATCGAGACCTGAGCTGAGATCAAGAGTTGAACATTTAAGCGACTGAACTACCCAGGCGCCCCTGTTTTTTCTAATTTTTAAAAATCATGAACATGTACTTTGGAATAAAAAATGTTATTAAAAGTAACCAATACCATATTTTTATTTTGTCATATTATAATCTAAAAAGTCGTAAACTTGACCCTTGACAAGCTAGGGAGAGGTGTCTTGGGTTCCTCCTAGGTGTTTTGTGTGTTGTGATTCTGGGCGCCAGAGGGATCTTGGTGGACGTGATCACACAGAGCGCTCCTCGGGGAGATGCCAAGAGGGCTGGTCTCTGTGGAGGTAGCCCGGGCCTCTGGGCTGCCGCTCATGTTCAGTATTATGGGCAGTCAGCCCAGGACTCCTCTTGTCCCCAGGCACAGGGAAGATGGGAACAAGAGCACCTATTTTTAGGTCTGGAACAGCAGGTCAATGCAATAATGACAAGAATTTAATGAATCTGAATACGCCTCCAGACTAGAGATGGTGCTTGAGGTGCACAACAGTTATGTGTGCTTCCTGTGATGAAATTAAAAATAAAACAATTTGTTTTGTGTTAATTAGCAAGTATTCATACTTACTTAGAGCCTACTATGTACCCAGCACTGCCCTGGGAGGGTCTGAGTGTTTAGGAGGGAAACAGGACCACAGTAAAGAAGAGTGTGACATGGATGTTTCTAGCATAATACGGAGTATGGGCGCCAATTTTGAGTGTCTACTAGGAGTCAAACACGGTGCTGGGTACTTTTATATACATTATCTCATTTAATTACAGTAGTAATTGGCTTGTAAGTGATAATTACTATTGTTGCCCTGTTTCACAGAAGAGGAAACAGAGTCAGAGAGATTACGTAGCTTGCTCAGGGACTTGTTCAAAGACTGGTGCGTGACACAGATGGGACTTAAGCCCTGACGTGTCATGACCTTAGACCCTGAAGCACTTATAGAGTATTAAATTTTAAACATTGTGGCGCTTACCATGTACGAATGGAGATTTCAGATGCAGGAATAATCAATACAATCTAGAAAAGTTACTGGTCTGGACACCTGGATGGGATCTGAAAAGTGGCATTTTGGGGGAGGAAGGGACAGAGGCATGGAGGTGGCACCAAGCTTGGGACATATGTGAGGAATAGAGGATTACTCGGGCAACTGAAAAGCAAGGCTGAATCCTCTGCGGGTTATAAAGGTCGGCCTTGGTAAAGTTCGACCGATGGGCTGGCCAGTCGGGAGCCAGGGAACAGCTCGAGGACAGTGGTTACTTGCTGTGGCTGTTCTGGAAGCCGAAGGAGGACTAAGGTTGGGAGGTGGGGAGAACTGGAATAGGAATCGGGGTAGTAGTAATATTGGGGGGTGTGTGATGCTTTCATGAGGGTGACGATAGTGGGGAGAGAGATGGCAGAGTGATGGGACTAAACTCAGTAGACATTTTTGATGAAAGGTACAGCGCAACTTAGTAACTTAGAATATGCTGCAGATGAAGGAGTGGGAGGAGCTAAAGGTCATTTCAGGGTTTGTAGCAGGGCGGATGGAGTGTATCAAGGGCATATACGAGGGTGAGTCGGTCAAATCAGGTGGGTGGGTGCTGCGTGGAGAAGCTCAGACAGGAGTCTGGGGCAGTATTTCCTCCAGGAATTAGAAATTTGAACAGATAATCCTGTTGCACGAGTAGTTACAGAGGGAATACACGCAGACTTGACTGTTGTATGAAATAAAATCACTCTATAGAGTAAATCTGCCCCATATTGACTACATGGGCGATTGGCCCAGAGCTCTTGTGAGTTGCAATTATGAAAACTTTTCTCCTGATGCGACTAAGTGTCGCTTTCTTGGCCCTGGTTAATTCTTTGGGTGTTGCTCAAAGTGGTGACCTGGACACAGATGTCTCTGTCCGCAGCAGTTCTTCGAAATACGCTTGGTGGTCTGTTAGTGGGATCAGTGGATTGACTGGCCAGGAGGAGAGAGGAGTGGGCAGGGGACAAGGGTGAAAGTAATTCGCATATTGTGTTCCTTAGGCCCAGCTGCTGATTTGCTCCTTTGGACGTGTGCCTTTGGGCATGTTCTGCCATTGAGTCTCAAGCCTGAAGCTTTGGACGGAGCCCCAGCCGATATGCACTGTTTCTCTAGGCCTGCACCAGCAGAGCAGGACCACCGACAGACAGATCCAGCCCGCTGGCTGGACATCGGTTGATGAGGGTGGGTGGGCTCTGGGGGCCCGGTGGTCCGGAGCCCAGCACCTTGGGCCTTGCCACTGTTCTGTCGGGGAGCTGTCAGGCTGGGGCAGCCACCTCCCGGGGTTCCAGCTGTCCTTTGGAGTTTGGGAAGTGGAGCTGGTGGGTCCTGCTGGAGCCTCTCTCCTCCCCTTCAGGAAAGCCTGGCAAGCACCTGGCACAAGCTACTTGTGTGGGGTGCTCTCCTTCGCCTGCCCCGTCTGCTTTCCTGGAATGAGACGGCCTTGGTAAAAAAGGGAAGAAACTGCTCTTTTCCCCAAGCCTCCGTGACGCGTGTGCTTGCCCACAGCCGCCCACCTGGCTCCTGCCACCAAAACAACGTCTGCTTCTCAGTTGCCCCAGGCAGCATGTGGAGGGCCAGACTGGCCTGGGTCCCGGCCCCTCCCCCACCCCAGTACTACTTAGTAGCAGTAAGACTTCAGCAGGTGTCTTAATTTCACTGAATTTCTCTGAGCCTTGGCTTTTCCCTCTGTAGTACCTACCTGGAAGGGATGTTATAATCATGCCTTCCCATTAAACCTGCTTAATGCTAGCCATCTCTTTAAGTGGGATTTAGTTGGGAGGGGATCCTTCTGAGAAGAATGTGAAATGAGATTTATAGTGTCTTGGGGTTGCCAAGGAGAGACAGCCTGTACTTGGCAATTCCGCATGAGGCTCTGCCCTTCAGCAAAAGCCTTGGGCAGGAGTGTTTGCTGGCCTCCCTGCGGGGGAGCTCTGTTCAGGGCTATTATACATACTCAAATCCAGCTCGTAGTGATGGGCTTTTATGGGTTAGCCTGGAAACCTAATCTTCATGTTTAATATAGTTTGTCAGGGGAAATGCATCCTGAAGAAAACCATCTCTTTTTAAAAATGAGAAGAAATGATTATAAAACGTTTTTACCTTTGATAGGTGGTTTCACATTTTCTCTTTTTATATGTAAACTGGGAACTGCCTACGTGGATTGTAGCTTCAGTTTAGCCCCGCCGAAGGTGCTCACCTCAGTGTCCTCACTCTGACAAGTTTTATTTTGCTCATTTGTCCTGTGAACCTTGTAGTAGCTGTTCCTCATGCCTTGCCAAAACCCTTCCCCAGCTGTTTGGGTGACAGCATCCTCATTGCTCCAAATACCCAGAGCAAGGATGTGGTTTTATCCTTAGGAAAAAAGTTCCTAAATGACTGATCGGTGGAACAGTAAATATACAGTGTGTTAAAACGTAGCTGTTTGGAGTCTGCCTTTAGCTATCTGGGGTGGCTGTGCGGCTCTAAGGCATATGTGGGAGCCCTCTGCAGAGAGGAAAATGGCAAAGTTGGAGCAAATGGGAAGAATCATTACTGCATCAACATTTGTATTTTTTCTTAACACTTCATGGCCACAAGCAAGATTTATCGATGTCCAGGAGAGGCCTACACTCTCCTGGGATTACACGCGTTTGGTTTTTTCTACTTAGTTCATATGGATAATTTTATTTCAGTGGATTTGCTTTTGGAAGCAAGGTTTTTGGATTTTGCAAATATTGTATTCCGGAAGTTTTGTTCTACTGGCGAGCTGTTTGAGTGTTTCCTTGCTGTCCAGCCTGTTTTTTGATAGTGCTTTTTCCTCATCATATTTCCCCTTTCTGTGGATTGCATGCTTGCTGCCCTTGATCTGGAACCTTGTTTTACTTTCTTATTGCCCATTGGCTTCCCATCTGCCTGTACTTAATTTTTGCATTTAAAAACTCTTGTCCAGGGCGCCTAGGTGGCTCAGTTGGTTAAGCGACTGCCTTCGGCTCAGGTCATGATCCTAGAGTCCCTGGATCGAGTCCCGCATCGGGCTCCCTGCTCGGCAGGGAGCCTGCTTCTGCCTCTAACCCCCCCCTCCCCCCCCCCCCGCTCATGTGCTCTCTCTCTCTCATTCTCTCTGTCTCAAATAAATTAATAAAACCTTTAAAAAAAAAAAAACAAAAAACAAAAAACTCTTGTCCAGGGGCGCCTGGGTGGCTCAGTCGTTAAGCGTCTGCCTTCGGCTCAGGTCATGATCCCGGGGTCCTGGGATGGAGCCCCGCATCGGGCTCCCTGCTCTGCAGGAAGCCTGTTTCTCCCTCTCCCTCTGCCCCTGCTTGTGTTCCCTCTCTCACTGTGTCTCTCTCTGTCAAATAAATAAAATCTTGAAAAGAAAAAAAACAAACTATTGTCTGTTTCTTTGGCTCTAGAAGCCAGAATGTACTGGGGATCTGTGCTCTGATCATTGGAATATTTATAGGTACCATTCAGATGTGAAAGTACCTGAGAGGCAGAATTAATAGGCAGGTGGTTGTTTGATGAAAGCAAGAGTTCAACAGAGAGGTGGGTAGTCTTATGAGTCTAATGAGTTAAAACAGGAGCTGTCCTTGATTCTGCCCTTTTCCACACACCCCTCTCTAATCCATCTTTTTGCTCAGGGACTCTTTCTTAAAATTATAACCTGCACCTGCCAAAGTTTCCCCGTCCCTGCTGTGAGTCCCCTTCCCTGACTTTCTGCCACCTCCCCCAGGCTAAGCCACCATCTTGACTTGTTTAGACAAGGGCTGTCTAAAAGAACTTTCTGTGGTGATCGAATTGTTCTGCATCTCCAGTATGGTAACCCATGTGGCTCTTGAGCACTTGCCACGTGGCCATTGTGTTTGAGAAACTGAACTTCTAATATAACTAATTTAAATTAATTTAGAGCTGAATATTTCCACATGGCCAGTGGTGGTGTGGTTCTAGACTGCATAATAGCTTTGTAACCTTATATTCTCTTTGCCCCCACCCTACAGTTCCCCCCAGTAGCCAGAGTGATCTTGTAGTAGGATGTAAATGTCATCAGAGCACCAACCGGGCTTATCTTTCTCTCCCTCTGCTGAATCAACTCCTCCTGCCCCACACCCCACCAACTTCTCTAACCCCCAGAGGAGACATCACTGCCTCATCCTCCTTCACAGCTTTTCCCCACTCCACACAGACGATCTCTGAATCCCCTTCTATGAACACAGATGGCATCTACCTGGGCTGGGGTACAGTGACCTGGCTTTGTTTCACTTCTCTCTTGTCACCACATTCTCATCTATCTCCCTGAGATTACACGCTTCATCCCCTCTTTTACTTGTGTGTTCCCAAATCTCCTAAGCCACACATTTTGAGATACTCTTAGTTATTTCAGATAATCTTAATTACTGGGAGTAGCAAGAACATACAGCCTCTTAGAGCTATGAAGTTGGTTGCGAAAGTCTGAAGAAAGCTTGGGTTAAGAAAAGGGAACATTTGAACAACTGCTCGTTCTATTATGTATACATATAATTAGTTCTAAACACATTTGGTTGTTTCTACTATTAAAAAATGAATCAGTTTTCCTGAAGAAAATTAGAAAATGTGAAAGACAACACAAAGAAAACCATCCCATGTGAGTTGTGCGTGCAGAGATGACGTCCCACAACGTGCAGGGCCAGCATGTTGTGTATATTGTAACATCATAAGCGCTGTTTGGTTCCTTGCTCTTTTCACTCAAAAATACTGTGCAGAGCTTTTCCTTTCAGTAAATATGCATTACAAATAAATTTTAAATGGCTGAAGGGTGTTACAGTTCATGGATGTATAAATTACTAAAGAAACCTGTTCTTGGGTATTCAGGTGATTTCCTTTCACTGTTACAAGTAGCTAATTCAGTTCATTTCTTTTTCTTCCCTTTTTTTAAAAATCAGTGTTCTAGAAAATACTGTTTTCTTATCCTTTTCATCTCCCTTTTGCATGAATGTGTGAGTCACAGCCTTCCTGGGTGTTAGTATGGAACTTGTCCTGGACGGGGATTTGTTGTGACACCATCTACCTACATCATGTTTCTCTTTGCGGCGATGGCGCCTTGTTTTCCGCACTGGTCTGTGGTTATAAAAACAAGCGTTACGCAGCAACTTTGTTTCCTGAGTGCACTGCTCACACACACTTGCTCTCCCTTCCTGTCTTCCAGCGGAGGCCGGTCTCCAAGAACACACCATTGTAAACAAAGTTCTCTGAACACCTACCGGTTGACAATGTGGTGTATTTTTATTTAAAATGACTGTTCACTTGCTATTCTGAAAACATGTAACCTTGACCTTTATATTCGCCTTGGTTTTAATATTCTTTTAAAAGGCAGCAGTGTAAAGAAAGGTGACTTTGTCCTCGATGTTACTTCTGAATAGTATGTAGGATAATACAATGTAAAGTAATAAATGAACGAATGTTTGTATATCATGTTTATACTGAAATGCTTTGAAGAGTGGGTTTAAGCAACGCATGGGCTTCTAATGTTGCTCCTTTCTCGTGGTTTGATTGTGGGGTGGGAGAAATTGTCGTAGGGGATCATTATAGAACTTTAGAGAAGCCCTGAATAACATTTCTTGACTTCCTTGTGATTTCAGGTTTCCAAATCAAGGCTTGCATGTTGGTCAAGTTTCTGTTTAGCGCATCATGAAAATGATCATTAGAATGTTATTTAGCTGAGAGCATGCAGAGAAGTGCACGCTGGCCGTTCTGGGCTGGGTGGCCTCTGGAAGTAGGAGCCAGATCGGGTCTAAGGTGGGATGGGGTGTGGACATGGCAGCCACTGTCCTGAAGAACCAGTGAGGCTGGCTTGGTCACAGAAAGGAGGGGAGCTGGCGTAATGGGGTTCAAGTGTTCAAGCTGCTGAGAGCCTGGCGTTAGCTGAACAAACCTGAAAAACTAGTGTTCCTGCAGATGCCGGGGGCTGTTTTTCTGCGCATGGCCACCAGCTTTCTTTTGATGATCCTCATTGTTTAGTTCTGTCAAAGACTTGAAATGGAGCCTGTGCTCTGAAGTGTCTTAAATACAGATCAGAAGGGTGCTGAGCATCAGTTCCAGAGAGAGACTAAACTCTGGGACTGGATGACAGATAACTACACAAACTTTGCCACTCAGTCCATAACTGTTTCTTCAGTTCTGCTCTGTACCAGGTACTGTTGTTGGAATTTAGTAATGAACGTGACGTGATTTCCCTGCCCTCAAGGAGCGAATGTGTGATTCAGGATCTGAACATGGTGACCTCAAATGAAGGAAGCCTGGGTTTCTCACAGCCACAGATTTCAATGAATGAGATGCTAACAGTCATGAAATACAAGTGGATTTGGGGTTACGGACCAGCCGCACAGGGTGATGAGCCAGGAGATACGGGAGTCGGTTACAGGCACAGGATGGTCGGTGGGCAAGTGGACAGGCGTGGGATCTGGGGAGCTTGTACATTCATGGAGACATTGGTGTATGTAGCTGGTTTTGGTGTCTGCCCTGAAGGTCTGGGGCCTGACCCGATATCTCTGAAGGTCCTTGAAGTGACGCTTTCTTGACCATGAGACACTCTTAGAACTGTAGTGTCCTTGGCAGTTCTAAGAATGGGGTGTGGACATGGCAGCTGGTAGCTCGAGGCCAGGGCTACTCAAGTGGGGTCAGCTGACTGGTTCCAAGAGATAAGTACAAACACTGAGAGTAAGCATTTAGAAATTTCTATAGCAACTTGACATTGTAGCCACATCCAAGTGTGTGAGCAGTGGATTAGTTTGTTTGAACAGTGTATAGACCCATTTGGGTTTTGTGGGACTTACACGTGGGAGTGAGTTCACATCTGGCTGGAGCCGGGACTAGTCATGTGCAGTGGGGTCACATGTCTTTCCTTAACGAACAGAAACAAAACAAAACACAACACAACACCAAACAATCTGGTCCTTCGTGATAGTACTTTGACAAACACTTCTTTGGACCCAGCACAAAGGTAATGGGAGGTAAGGCTGTGAGCCCCAAGGTGAAGAACTTAAATATAAAACCGTTGATGACATTCCAGCTTCATTTCAGGTCTTGGTCAATGAACAGACTTCCCTTCCTCTCTTCTTTTCCTCCTTGTCATCGGCATGTGTTTTTTTCATGAACATTATTTTTCTGTGCATACTGTATACAATTCTATACTATGTCCTATATACACGACATACAATTCCTAATATTACTCAGCCATCAAAAAGAATGAAATCTTGCCATTTGCAATGACATGGATGGAAGTAGAGGGTATTACGCTAAGTGAAATAAGTGAATCAGAGAAATACAATTATCATATGATCTCACTCATATGTGGAATTTAAGAAACAAACCAGAGGATCATAGGGGAGGAGAGGAAAAAAATATAACAAGATGAAATCAGAGAGGGAGACAAACCATAAGAGACACTGAACTCTAGGAAACAAACTGAGGGTTTCTGGAGGGGAGGTGGGTGGGGGGAAGGGGTAACTGGGTGATGGACATTAAGGAGGGCATGTGATGTAATGAGCACTGGACGAATCACTAAATTCTATCCCTGAAACTAATACTACACTATATGTGAACTAACTTGAATTAAAAAAAATCTTGAAAAAAGAAAAAAAAAAGAAAAATAACATTGTAATATTTTGTTGTGTTTATATGCCACAAGTTCTTAGCTCCTCTGTTTGGGAGCTCTTTTTCCTATTATAAATAGTGCATCTGTGAATATTTTGTGCAAATTAGGGTTTTTTTTTTCCTTTTTCTTTTGGGTTCCTGCAGTCTGTACCCAAAGGAGAAATACTGTGTCAAAGGATCATAGTTGTATTGATCTCTAGAAAGATGGAACCGATTTATATTGTGAGAGTACATATACAGGTTTTCTCTTTGGCTTCAGGCTTTGTAATTTTAATACTTTTTGCTAGTTTAGTAGGCATATACTTGCCTTGAGGTTGTTTTAATGTGCTTATTACTTCAGGAGGTAGTGAGAATGTTGATGATTTGATTTTAATATTTTCTCACAACTAAAACTAAACGATCTTAAAAGAAAAACTTACCAAGTTGAAACTGAATGCTGACATCTTGTAATTTTATCAATTTTTACATAATTTGGATATAAACTTTTCTTCATTGTACTTTACATCTTTCCTCATTCTGTTGTGATTGGTTTTCTATTTGTTTCATTTTTTTTTTGTAGTGTAAAACTTGTTCATTAGTGTTTACATTTTTATACTCAACTACACCATCTCTCTATCCTATATTTTCTTGGCCAGAAATTATTTTCCCCTTAATAAGTGGGATAAATATGCTCTTCTGCTCTATTCTGGTTTTTTAAATGCTTATCTCTTGGAGCTCTCTGGACCTTATTCCATGTTTGGTATAAGATGTAGATCGAGGTTAATTTTATTGTATACTGTTGTCTCACTGTCCCATTAACTTTTTTTTCTTTTTTAAAGATTTTTATTTATTTATCTGACGAAGAGAGAGAGAGCACAAGTGGGGGGAGTGGCAGGCAGAGGGAGAGGGAGAAGCAGGCTCCTCTCAGAGTAGGGGGAGCCCGATGTGGGACTCGATCCCAGGACCCCGGGATCATGACCTGACCTGAGCCAAAGGCAGTTGCTTAAGCAACTAAGCCACCAGGCGCCCTGTCCCATTAACTTTAATCAGTGATTTTCCCGCACTTTTGTGTTTCTTGTGTTTTGACATATATTAAGCAGTTACCGTAGAATGAGTATATTTTTGGAATCCTCATGCATGCTAAAATTTATTTTAAAAATTACTGCAATATATCTGAATTTCATTTATAACCTGTTTTAATTTAATAAACCACTCTACCAGGGCGCCTGGGTGGCTCAGTTGTTAAGCGTCTGCCTTCGGCTCAGGTCATGATCCCAGGGTCCTGGGATCGAGCCCCGCATCGGGCTCCCTGCTCGGTGGGGGGCCCGCCTCTCCCTCTCCCACTCCCCCTGCTTGTGTTCCCTCTTTTGCTGTGTCTCTCTCGGTCAAATAAATAAATAAATAAATAAAATCTTAAAAAAAAAAAATAAAGCACTCTACCATCATCACTTGAGAAAAGCATTATTTTGTATTCTGCCCTCTTATTCTTCAAGTTGTATTTCACTGTCAATTGGTAGTTTTCTAATCTGCATGATTTCTTTCTTTAAACATTTTTTATTTTTTTAGAGAGGGAGAGAGAAAGTGAAGTGAGGGTGGCGGAGGGGCAGAGGGAGAAGGAGAGAGAGAATCTCAAGCCAGACTTTGAACTGAGCTCAGAGCTCGACGTGGGGGCTCGATCTCACAACCCTGAGATCATGACCCAAGCTGAATCAAGAGTTGGACGCTCAACCAACTGAGCCACCCAGGTGCCCCCTATTTTTATTTTTCTCTAAAGACATAGTGCATCACACCTTAAGACAAAGGACACTGGACATTGAGAGACTCACCCCAGTCTTTACACTCTGGGGCAGTTCCTTTTCTTCTTGAATGTACTTTGCCTAGCATCATTACAAAACCCAAGACGTGATCTTAGTTTCTGCAATTTTAGCACAGTGCTTATGCAAAAGAAGGTCCTGCCCGATTTCAAGGCTGCACTTTCGGCCACAGGAAGGCAACTGCTTTACGGTATTTTCCAGGGCAGTAATCTTAGTGGGGGTGCAGCTGGTTAATGAGAGCATGAGGTTGAGGGTTGGAAAACTAAGAGTCAGCTCAGCTCTGACCCCCGGCTATCAACCAAAGGAATTGGGAGAGAAAGACTTGTCAGCATAGGCTTATCATTAGCGAAAGAAGGTGTTCAGAGCACATGGCATGGAGTACTGCCTTTGAATGTGAAAAGAGTCTTACAGGATCACTACGTAGACATTAATACGGCAAGAGGGAAGAAAGCATGGATCATTAGACTGAAGTGTTTGTTCTATATGGGGTAGCTTTTAAAGAGGTTTGGATCTCACTGTGTCCTGAAGTTTTAGTACTGGTGGCAAGTGCTGTGGGGAGCACCCCCGTCTCAGAGCTGCTGGTGGAGGGGTACACAGGGCTTCAGAAGCCAGCCGTGTGTGGGGTGGACGAGACCCGAGGATGTCTGTCATAGAATCTTCCCTATGTGGGGCCATTTGCCTCCGAGTGCTAAAGCATTTTCCTCTCTGATTATGGACTTTGTGACAATATCAGGGGACCCCAGGAATTGAGAATGAATGTTTGGGGTATATTAGATTTTTTATCAAATTCCCTAGTAAGTCAAAAACTCTTGGCAATGAAATTAGCAAAGACTTTATGACTATTTTAGAGATTACTTTGTAAACTCTTGCATTATATAGCTATTCTGTGTTTTTCTCCAGAAAAATGCTGTACTTGAACATGTTTCTTCTTCCACTTGCTAATTTCTTGGTTCTCCTGCTAGTTGGTTAGTATGTTTTTCTGATAGATTAGTATTTGTTGCCCCCAGCCAGTGTGGATGTCAGACTCACTGTTTTCTTCCTTCTGCTTATTTCCCCCAATTATAAAATAATTGAGATAATAGGAGATACACGTGGCACACGGAACTGTAGCTCATAATAAATAATTGCTATTGTTTATGTAATGCTTTACAGCACGAAATGTATCTCACCCCTTTTGAACTTTTTTTTTTTTTAAAGACACATCTGTTCAGCGTCGTGATCAGACTATTACATTTAGCAATCGACAGCATGGGTGCAAAAGAAAAAAAAATCTACATTAAAACCCTTTGTTGGAATGCTTTACACTTTCCACAGAACAGAAACTAAAATAACCTGTTATACAATTAGTCACAAATACAGTCCTCGAGTTTTTTGCCCATACACATGAGTATCGTCTAAAACATGTCTTCTTTGTAGCAGCTAGGCCCTGCCACCACTGTGCTTGGCCGAGTTCACAAATCTGTTGTAACCTGTAGCTTCCCTGTCACTTCTCTGGCTCTCCTCTCCTGCTAAGCTTTGTTTCCTGGCAGTAATTAAAACCTTCTGCCACTGCCATAGCTACTGCTGCTGCTGGAACCACCGTAGCCACCTTGGTTTCGTGGTTTGGCAAAGTACTGGCCTCCACCACCATAGGGGCCAGAGCTTCTGCCTCTAAAATTTCCTCCTTTCATGGTCCAAAATTTGAGGATTGATTGTTGTAATTGCCAAAATCATTATAGCTTCCGCCACCTCCAGAGTTGCTTCCATCATTACCAAATCCGTTATAGCCATCCCTACCGCCACCATATCCACCACCGCCTAGACTGCCACCAAAGCCACCTCGACCACTGAAGTTCCCTCCATGACCAAAGTTGTCATTCCAAAACCACCAAAACCACCTCCACGACCACCACCAAAGTTTCCAGAACCACTTCGACCTCTTTGGCTGGATGAAGCACTAGCCATCTCTTGCTTAGATAGGGCTCTCCTTACTTCACAGTTGTGGCCATTCACAGTACGGTATTTTTGGATGACGGTCTTATCTGCAGAGTCATGGTCATCAAATGTTACAAAAGCAAAACCTCTCTTTTTGCCACTGCCTCGGTCAGTCATGATCTCAGTCACTTCAATTTTCCCATACTGTTCAAAATAATCTCTTAGATGATGTTCTTCAGTGTCTTCTTTAATGCCACCAATAAAAATCTTTTTCACAGTTAAGTGGGCACAAGGTCTTTGAGAATCTTCTCTTGAGACAGCCCTCTTTGGTTCCACAACTCTTCCATCCACCTTGTGTGGCCTTGTGTTCATGGCTGCATCCACCTCCTCCACAGTGGCATACGTGACAAAGCCAAAGCCTCTGGAGCGCTTGGTGTTTGGATCTCTCATTACCACACAGTCCGTAAGCGTTCCTCATTGCTCAGAATGGCTCCTTAGACTCCTCGGTTGTTTGAAAGCTCAGACCTCTGATGAAGAGCTTCCGCAGCTGTTCAGCTTTGGGAGACTCTGACTTAGACATGACGGCGGTGGGAGGGGAGATTTTAACGATGCGTCCACGGGCAGAAAAGCTCACCCACTTTGAACTTAACAAAACCCTGTGAGGTGGGAATTATTGCTGGCCATGCTTATCAAGGAAAATACTGAAGCTTAGAGACTGAATGATAACCTTTAGGCCACAGAGCTAATTAGTGACAGTTCAGGACCCTGGTTACAAATCTCATATTTTCCCTGGTATATCTTCTGGTTTGAATTCTTTTTGATTGAATTACATTTTATTGGAAGAGAATGGAAATGTTATTTTTTAAAATCACAGTATGTGGTGCTCAATTTAATGGTCCTAATGAATAACTCACCATTATAATGATGTAAGTTTTGTAAGGGTTATGACTATGCAAAAAACATGTCTATTTAAAACTTTTGAAAGGATTTAATCTGTTGATCAAGTGAATATAGTATGTTGCCTTTAGTTGAAAAACTTTTCTAGTTTTATTCAAATGATCTCATTCAAAGAGAAAAAGTTATCCAGAAGCACAAACTAAATAACTCTGAGTTTTCTGAATGCTATTTTATAGTCAAATTTAAAAATTTCATTTGCAAGATGTTTGTTGCCAGAGTATAAAATTGAAATTGATTTTTCCTATAAGCCTGTATTCCATGACCTTGCTAAATTCATTTATGAGTTTTACTAGTTAGTAGTTTGTAGATTTTTAAGGATTTTCCATATAGACTATAATGTTATGAGCAAATCGAGACCATTTTACTTCTTTATTTGTGATTTTTTTTTTTTAAGATTTTATTTATTTGACAGAGACAGTGAGAGCGGGAACATAAGCAGGGGGAGTGGGAGAGGGAGAAGCAGGCTTCCCGCCGAGCAGGGAGCCTGACGTGGGGCTCGATCCCAGGACGCTGGGATCATGACCTGAGACTAAGGCAGACGCTTAACGACTGAGCCACCCAGGCGCCCCTTTATTTGTGATCTTTATGCCTTTTTCCTTTTCTTGCCTTATGCAATATATTTGCTACAATAATAGACACATATCTGAA
Source organism: Mirounga angustirostris (assembly GCF_029215605.1). Taxonomy (NCBI): domain Eukaryota; kingdom Metazoa; phylum Chordata; class Mammalia; order Carnivora; family Phocidae; genus Mirounga; species Mirounga angustirostris. Next base: position 85,427,083 of record NW_026991709.1, on the reverse strand, counting down.
CTAATGATGCTATAAATATCCTCATTGTGATAAGAATCATTTATGTCCGGCTTATAAACCAAAGATACAGTGTTGGAGAATTTTATTAGAAGTTGAAAATATATACAATCTTGAGTTATTGGAACTTAAAAATTATTTTTCATGTATTTGTAGTGAACATCAGTGCCTGTTTTGATGTTGAATTTGTGCTCCACTAAAATGTAAGGGATTTTGATAGGCGCTTGTTGGCAATTCTGATAGATTTTTTAAAAATTATTTAAAAAAATTATTTGGTGAGGTGACACTGACAAGAGCTTAATAAAAATCCACTTTCATTGAGGAAAGGATGGCTAATTTTATGGATTTTATTTATTTATTTATTTATTTATTTATTTATTTATTTATTTATTTAAGGGGGAGAAGGGAAGGGACAGAGGTGGAGAATCTCAAGTAGACTCTGAGCTGAGCCCGGAGTCCAGTGTGGGGCTTGATCTCACAACCCAGAGATTATGACCTGAGTCGAAACCAAGAATCAGATGCTCAGCCGACTGAGCCACCCAGATGCCCCAAGGATGGCTAATTTTATAGGTAAATTGAGAGAAAGAGGAGAGATGAAATTGGGATAGAAACTCAAGCATCCAAAATGTGAACAATATCCTTGACTGTTCACTGTGTCAGTATGTCAGGAATTAAATAATATTTGAAATGTGGCATAGAAAGAGAAATAGCTTTAGTTTAACTGACACTTTCAAGCCATGTGAACTTGGACAAGTGACTTATCCTCAGTTCTTTTTTTAAACTGTAAAATGGAAATAATAATAAGCAGCTTGTGGTATTGTCAGGCTTAGAAATAGTATATGAGGAGCACCTGGCACATATCAGGGATGCAAAAATAAGTAGCTAGGATTATGATAGGACTCCATCCTTTATTATTTACTCATTAAGTTTTTATTGATTTATTAAACTGTCCTAATTTATTAATGGGTACCATCACATATCATGTGTCACCGAAGGAAGGGATGAATATTTTTGAATCGAAGAACCCCGTCCTGCTAAAAGAGTATATAACTTTCTGTTCCCGGAGACTTGCATTGATCAGTGAAGAGCGATTGATAAACCATTGCAGTGGTAGGAGTTGGATCACTGGCCAAGCTTCTTCTTTCCCTTATTGTCCTTTACCCCAGTTTGGAGAGTCAGACAAGCAGGTGGATTTCCCAGGGCCTCTGAGGCTCTCGCAACTGGGAAATTGTGGGCAGCTCTCTGGGAGCACCTGGAAGCAGGGGTTGGGGTGGGAGCTGCTGCCGTGCGTGGCTGTGGAGCCCTGGAGGGTCATTGCAGGGGACTACGACGACCAGGTGGCCTTTTGCTGGGCCTTGTCTTCCTCGTTCGCCCTCCTTCCCTTCCCCTTTTTTGTATTTAAATGACTTGGCGAGGTATGCTCGGCTAATTTTGTCATCTGTCTCTTTCTCCTAGAATTCTGAAGGTGGACTCTATGTATGCATGAATACATTTTTGGCCTTTGGAAGGGAACATGTTGAAAGACATTTTCGAAAAACTGGACAGAGTGTATACATGCACCTGAAAAGACACGTGCGAGAGGTGAGACACACGCTGGGAGAACTGGCCTTGAGATCTTTCCTGTAACGTTGTTGTGCTGTGCATTATCACCTGGAGGGTTTACTCTGCCCACGTGACTTCTGATGCCCTTTGATGATGGGAAACAGAAACATGACTGTTGGCAGAAATTCATAGATTTCCCCAAACCCTACCTTACCCAGTTTAATTTTTCTCTTCCTCTGAATTTCTCATTAGTGTTAATAAGACATGAGTCGACTGAAGGAAAAAAATTAAGTCAAAAATACAGACAAGTACACAGAATAATGTCAGAAATCCACAAATCAGAAATAAAAAAATATTTGGATGTTTTTGCTTCAGACTTTTTTTTTTTTTTTTTTTTGAGCAAGAGAAAGAGCTTTCCTGAAAGCTCAAGTCCCTTTTGTTTCCCTCCTCAGTAGTAACCGTGGCTGCGATTTTATTCTCATTCCTATGTATGTCATTATATTTCATTTATGTATGGATAGTTATGAACAATATATAGAAGGACTTTATGTGTTTTTAAGATGTAGGTAAATACTATCATACTGTTACCTATAATTCTGTGTAGAGCTTTCCCTTTTCACATTGTTCTTGAACTCTATTTGTGTTGCAGTGCATCTGAATATACTTAATTCATTTTATGATTTATTATTCCCTCTTAAGAGTACCTTGTCATTTATTATCCTGCTGTCCTATAATTGAACATTTAGATTGTTCCCATTTTTTTTTTCTTTTTTGCTTCTACAAACGAGGCAACTCATTAAATATCTGGAAATGGTAATGTTGTGTGTGGGTGTGCTTATCTTCATTTTGGTGAAGTATTGCCAAATCCTTCCCCAGTGTGGTTGCACCAATTTATACTCCTATCTGCACTGATTATCAATTCCTGTTTTCCCACACCCTCACCAGCACTTGGTCAGACTTTTGATTTTTGCCAATCTAATGGTTGCAAAGTGGCATCTAAATGATTGGCATTTCCTTCTGTGAGGGTTGGACATCTTTATATATGTCTATCGGCCATCCTGGTTTTCTCTTCTCTGGTTTTCCTTTTTTCTTATGGTCTGTGGCTTGACTTTTTGCTTCATTTATGAATTATTGTGTATAGAAGTTTTGAATTCGATGTTAGATTTATTAAACTTTTTTCTTATGAATTGTGCCTTTTGTATCTTATCTAAGAAATTGTTTCCCAACTCAAGGTTATAACCATATTTCTTTTAATACTTTTGTTTTTGAAGTGCATGTGTGTTTGCATGAGCATATGTGTGACATTTTTGGACTTTAATCAGTCTATAGTTTATTGTTGTATTTGTGTGAAGTATGGGAATCTGTTTTTTATTTTCCTCACTGGTAACCAGTTGTCCTCTCTTACAAGAGTAGTGCAGTTTTTTTCAATGATTTATAGTACCATCTTTTTTTTTATATTTTCACTGGCCATTCATACCTGGGTCTGTTTTGGGGCTCTCAGTTCTTCTCTGTTGATCTTATTTTTCTGTCTCTGCATTGTTGCAGCAAGCCTTGATATCTGGTAGTGCAAGCACTTTTTCCAGAACTTCCCTGGGTTTAGACATTTATTTTTCTATGTAGATTTTAGAATCAGTTCATCTAGTTTAAAAAATCCTGTTGAGATTTTGAGCATGATCACAGTGAATTTAGAGATTAACCTATAATCCACAGCATCGGGTAAACTCCATGAGGGCAAGGATTTTTGTCTGTTTTGTTCAGTTCTGTGTCTTCAGCACTTAACAGTCCCAGCACATAGTAGGTGCTTCATAAATATTTATTGAATGAGTATTCAAAATGACATACTCTCTGTTTATTCAGTTCTCTTTTGTCTCCTTAAATACTATTTTGTAATTTTCAATAAAAGAGCTTGTATTTTGTGAGATTTTTTTAGGTACTCTGTAATTTTTGTAACTGTTGTTACTGCTAATTTTTACTTTATGTATTTTAATTGGTTATTGATGATATTTGGGGATGTTATAATATTCAAATATTGACTTTTATACTTAGCAATACTATTCAGCTTTCACTTCAGTCCTAATAGTTTGTAGACTGTGTTGGAACTTCTAAAGAGTCAATGCTGATTTGAAGTTCATCTGATCGTTCATCCTAGCCTACCTAATATGTTCTCTGTTTAAGTTCCAGACACAGGAGAGATCCCCAAATTGGACAGTGGGCAGAGTAGGAGGAAGAGGAGGAAGAAAGGCCAGGAGGTCAGATAAGCCATCAACTCAATGATTAGCTTTAAAATAATCTAATGTTCACCTGATAGTACATGATTTATATTCACTGCTCTTGTTATGTGGGACCTAGCAATTCTTATGAGGTATGCTTTGTCCTGGACATATGTCTTAGTATAAAATGATGAAGTTTTAGGAAACTGGGCGGGGGGGAGGGTGGAAATGAAACCTAGGCCCTGAGGCTTGAGATAACTTGTTCCAAAGCTTGTGGTAGAATTGCAGAATGCTGGCAGTCTTGTGCAGTTAGCTCTGCCTCTTAACTTTTCAGTTAAATATTTCACTCTCTGACCACAACATTCTCTCAGTTTAGCTCTCATTTATTCTGATTTCACTCTGTTGTTTTCCCTCCTTGCAGTTTGCAGGCCCGTGACTTGTCCAGGTGGCCACTTCCCCTGTTTGTTGAGACAGCTTCTCAGGGCTTAAAATGTTCTCTTACCACCAGTGCCCTCAAGGGGCTCTTATGCCCTTGTCTTGCCTCCTTAACTGTCCCCAGAGCTCTGGCTAGTCATGCTGTCAGTGTCGTCCTGGCTTCCAGGAGCACACTGCGAGCAATCCTGCACCACCATGGTCTGGGGCCCTGTCAGACTCCTGGCCTCCCCCTTCTGCTGGGCCCACTCACTGCCCAGCAAACCTGGCCTGCAGCTTCTCCCACTCCAGACTCTGGGTGCCGTCCTCAGGGCGCTACCAGGGAGGCCTCCCTCATCATCCTCAGAAAACGATTTGACTTGTACTTCCCTGAGAAACAGGGACCCTGGACAGGAACTTCCTGAGCTGCTTGCCTTGGGTTCCCACAACCCAGCAGAAAGCTATGTTCTGTCCTCACAGCTCTGTTTCCTCCTCGGAAACTTGCTTCTTCCTTAACTCCCTTTTCTTCAACATCTCGCTCTTTTGGCTTTTTCCTTCCACCTTAAAAAAGAACAGATCACAAAACTGTCCCTGTAATTTGTGTCCTCCTTTGGCCAACCCATCCCTCAAGTAAAGTGTCTTTAAAAGCTTTCATGTTCTCATCATCTCTAGTATCCCTCGCTGGAAGTTCAGCATTGCTGTTGGGTCGATCTTCCTGCTAATCCACTAAAACTACCAGGGCTGCGGTGACCGCTGCGTTGTCTTGCTTGGTGGATATGTTTCAGCCCTGATTTTGCTTGGCTTTTTGAGTATTTGAACTTGCTTCCCTCTTGGAACTGCTCCTCTCCTGCTTTCGTTGGCACCATTCTTTCCTGGCTTCCTCCTGTTTTTTTAGGCTGCCTTTTCTGACTTTGTCTCACTAGCATCTCTTCATTCATTTATTCCTTAAATATCCACACTTCCCAGGTTGCCTTTTGACCATCTTTCTCTGAAAGCTACTCTTCCTCATCAGTGTTGTCCATTTCCTTGTTTAACCACTGTCTCTGAACCGATGACTTCCTAATCAGTGTCTCTCCAGAGCCAAAGATCTGACCATCTGACTCTGATGTGACTTTTCCTACTTGAACACCTCATAGGTACTTCGAGCTCAGTGTGCCCAGACTCAGTGAATAATCCTCTTTCTCAGAGTTGTCCTTCATCTTGAATTCTAGAGACCTAGAAATCTTTTGGATATTTCTTTCATTCCATGGCTGGTTGGTGACCCAAGTCTGGTTATCTGCACCTCCCAAATGGCTCTGAAGTCCATCCTGTCCTCTCCATAGTAATCTTTCCTTCAAACTTGCCTCCTTGCATCCCAACCAGTGTGCATGCTGCCCCCAGAGTGATCTTTTCAGATGCATGTATCTGTGCATCTGTGGGACTCTGAAGCTTAAATCTCTGGTATCTCCCTTTGTTGCAGGTTGAAGTCCAAATTTTTTTTTCTTTTTTTGCATGTGATTACAAGGCCTTCCATAATCTGGCCCCTTCTAGCCTTTCTGACTCTACTTTTACTCCACTAACTTTGTGCTTTAGATATATCAAACCACTTCTTCATGAAATACACTATGATTTCATACCTTTGTACATGCTGTTTGTCTTTTCTCTCTGGGATGTCTCATTCCTCTCATACTTGTATTCCCTGTGGTCAGCATATCCATCTGTCTATCCATCATCTGTCTATCCATCCACCATCCATCCATCCATCCATTTATCTACCTGTTCCTTTCTTCCTTCCTTATTTCCTTCCTTCCTTCATCCATTAATCATCCATCCATTCATACATTCATCCATCATCCATCCATTCACACATTCATCCATCATCCATCCATTCATCATCCATCGATCCATCCATCTGTCCATCCATTCATCTGTTTATTCATCCATCTATCCATCCATCATCCATCCATCCATTGAACAAATATTTGTCGAGCAGTTGCTAAATGCCAGACCTGCTGCTCTTCTTACCTGCCCACAATCTCCACCTCCAGAACTGTCATTTCCTTCTTATGATCCTACCTTTTTCACATATCTCTTAATACTCACCAGAATCTATTGAGCTATTTGTTTGTATATATCCTCCCCTACTTTGCTGATGGGCTGCTCAAGGGATGGACCATGTCTTCATCTACTTTGCAGCCTCAGTGCCATCACAGAGCCTGAGCCATGGGCACACTCATGTTTGCTGACCAAGGAGTTCCCGTTTCTCAAACCCTGTTGATTTCTAGTGGAGACTGAAGCAGGCACAGAGGCGATGGTCTTTGGAAGGAAAACCTAGTGGGTTTTTTTGTTTTTGTTTTTCCTGAAAGGAAGCAAATCTACTCCCAAGTCTAAGGTGTGAATGGCAGAATCAGGGAGAGCCTCGTAGTCTAACAGGTCTTCATGCAGCCCCTCTCCTTCTTTCTCCCTCCACCATCCTGCAGGAATGGAGGAGCCAGTGAGGTTGGAACAATTAAAAGCATGCCATAAACTTTGGTAGAGAGATTTCAAGTGACCTCCAGGACTGCTAAATATGCCTTTGGTACAGGTTTTATTTCATCCCTTTTTTGAGACAGGCACGTGGGGGAGAGGAACAGTGGCTCGGAGACCTTGGAGGAGAGGGATTCCAAGAGAGGGGACAAGAATTTGGCATGAGTATTTGGAGAGACAGGTTTTGAGCTAAAGTGTTCAATCATTTTCACATGCTTAAGATGTAAACTATAAACTTATAGTAGAAGTTGTAAAAACTTAATGTGAGAATCACAAAGATGAGTCAGCCTTCAATGCCAAATAATAAAGTGTGGCAAAGGAGACTTAAGACTGGTAAGGGAACAAACTAAAGCAGCAGCAAGGCCTTGATGCTGCCACAACACGTGGCTACTTGGGAAGATGCTGGGCTTTGACCCTCATGCCATGGTGTGCTGGAAATGTGCTCTTTTCTAATCACCGAGAGGACAAACAGTGTAGAAATACGATTTGGGCCCTTTGAAACAAAAAAATTTTTTTTAAATTTTATTTATTTGAGAGAGAGAGCGAGCACAAGAAGGGGGAGCAGCAGAGGGAGAGGGAGAAGCAGACCCCGCTGAGCAGGGAGCCCGATGCGGGGCTCCATCCCAGGACCCTGAGATCATGACCTGAGCTGAAGGCAGACGCTTAACTGACTGAGCCACCCGGGTGCCCGAAACAAAAATTTTTATAATCCTATTTGAGGGTAAAATTTTGTGTGTGTCGGAAGGGTAACGAATTATTTCTTTAGCTTAACCACTTGATGGGCATTTATTTCATTGCTGCCACAGACTTCTACCAGAGGTAGAAAATCCACGAAGCCTCAGATGGCAACTAGCCATTAGTTGGTGCTCCAGAAATGTTCAGGGAGGTTAGACTGAGATTTAATATGACCAAAATATCAGCGACTGCTTATCAGTATTTATTTGCTCTTTCAACAGTGATTGTTGTGCATGCCCAGGACCAAGCACAGGGACCCAGTGGGTAGCAGGGGGATAAGGGAATAAGAGCCTTCTCTCCAGGAGTCACCATCATCTCTCCAGAGTAGTTCCAGCATTGGGCATGGACTCCAGCCTCTTGGGAGTATATGCTGATTCGAAGTTGAAATGTCTAGTTCACCTTGATCCCTGGTTCCTTTCCCTTTCCAGAAGTGCTGTCTTGATAACTTGGTGAAAATAATCAGGTAGAACAATAGCATTGCCCTTCACCTACCTCCATTGACCTGGTCAAGTTCTGGTTTATCCTGGATCTCTAGTCCAGGTTGAGAATTTCATCTTGGCCTTTTGTAAAATCCGAGAACTTGTGAGATGTATTCTCCCCACTCTTTCCCCATTGTCTGTTCTATAGTCTGCATTTTAACAATCTCTTGTTTTCTTTTCAGAAGGTAAGAGGGGCATCTGGTGGAGCTTTACCAAAACGGAGGAATTCCAAGATTTTTTTAGGTAATGTAAATAGTTATCAATAGTGTGCCCAGATTTTCTGTGTGTGTGTATGTGCACATGCTTATTTGGTTTGGAATAATAGGTTATTTATTGCTCTACAATTTAATGATAAGAGGAACCCGTTTAACTTGCGATTATCTGCCTCCGCTTTGTGTTTACCTAGTGGCGAAGGATGCTTCTAGCACTCTTAGAGTTGGGTTTAGTGTTCTGAAGCAGTTATACTTACAGTGACTGCAGAGTAATTATGATACTGCTTCTGCTCTCCTTTTTCACTGCCTTGAAAATAGAGACATTATTTCTTTTTTTAATATTAGCCCAGCTGCAGACTTTATTCAGATTTCACCATTTTTTCCCACTAATGTCCTTTTTTTTAGGATCCCATGTTGTATTTAGTTGTCATTTTTTTTTTAATCCTCTCTAATCTTTGATAGTTCCTCAGGTTTTTTTTTTTTTTTTTTTTTTTTTTTGTCTTTAATAATCATGACACTTTTCAAGAGTACTGGCTAGTTATTCTGTAGAATGTTCCTCAGTTCAGGTTCGTCTGGTGTTTCCTCCAAAATCTGAGGTAATGCATTTTTGGCAAGAAACCACAGAGGCGATGTGGCCTCCTCAGTGCATGATACTGGGGGGCCTGTGATGCTGAGATGTCTTCATATTGGTGCTGTAACCTTGATCCCTTGGTGAGGTGGTGTTGGCTGGGTTTCTCCACTGTGAAGATACAGTGTAATTAATGAATACTTTGGGAGTAATACTTGGAGACTATGCTAATATCTTGTTTCTCCTCAAAGCTTTGCACACTAATTGTATCATCTGCCTGTGGATCTTGCCTGCAGCAGTGATTACTGTGGTGTGTGCCTAGCAGTGATTTTCTTCTCCCTCATTCAGAAAAGCCAAATGAGTACCAGTTTCTGTATCATGTCATCATGCTCATTTTTCATATTAAACTTCTGAAATGCTTTTGCCAGGAGAAAAAGGGACTTGATAATTTCTGACCAAGCAAGTTTATATCCCTAAATGCCTAGGATTATGGTTTGAAAGAAACTTCAAAATCATTTGCATGTTATGATTTCATTTTGGTAAAAAAAATCTATACACATGTGTATGTGTGTATGTATGTGTTTACATGTATGTATACATATGTGTATACATATGTTTACATGTATGTATACATGTATAAGTGAGAGTCCAGAAGAGTCTGGCAAAATATATTCCAGATTGTTAATATTGTAGCTCTTTCCTAGTGATGGGATTGAGGTGATTTTTATTTTCTTCTTTTTGCTTATCTGGTTTAAATTTTTTCTATAACAAACATGTGTTACTGTTGTAATGAAAAGACACATTAATTATTTGAAAAGTTAAGCCATTGGAAACCGTCATGGAGCTGAGTGTCCTTCCTGCTTTGAGTCTCCATTATTGAGTCTCCATTATTCTACACTGGACTTGTGCTTGTTGTTTTCTGTCCTGGTTTTCAGTCGTGGTTTTCTTTATGAGGCTTATCTACAGTTGGTTTTTCCACCCTGGCCAATCTTTCCCACCTCTCTGTGGTCTTTGAACCACAACCCAAATCAACCAACCAAACCCAGACCAGCTCAGAATGGGCCTCAAAGCTGAAATGATTGGGTGCAATCTGATGCTTTGGTTATTAGCCTTGGGCTCCCTTCTATGAATAGAGATGATGTGACTTCTGAATTAAATGGCATCAACATGGCATTTTCAAAGGTGGAAATAATTAAACATTTTGAATTACTGGTGTTATTTTTCATTTTTCTCTTTGGCTGAATGGAGAAGTCAGCTGGCCTCCTGTCCTTTAACCTTTGTGTCTTTTGCTTAAAGACCTTGCAGTTTTTTTTTTTATTAAAGATTTTAATTTTATTTATTTATTTGACAGAGAGAGAGACAGCGAGAGAGGGAACACAAGCAAGGGGAGTGGGAGAGGGAGAAGCAGGCTTCCTGCCGAGCAGGGAGCCTGATGTGGGGCTCGAACCCAGGACCCTGGGATCATGACCTGAGCCGAAGGCAGACGCTTAACGACTGAGCCACCCAGGCGCCCCAAAGACCTTTGATTTCTCTAGTGATCACTTTGGTGGTAGAGGATATAGTAAAGTAACTATTTTAAGAATTAATCTAAAAGTAAACACTGAGGTTTTGTGCTTCACACTGTGTGGACCTCTTCCATTGCTTCTTGGGAATGCTAACCTACTGTTCCATTTCTGCCGTCTATTTCTATAGGCTGCCGTCTGTGTTCACTCAACATTCCATATCTTAGAAAACCACAGAACATACCCAAAAGTTACAGTCCAGCAAATATATTCTGTTTGGACTCCACCAGTTTTTAAAAAAATTTAAATGTAAACACCATTGGTACTTTGGGGCTTGCCTCAGGCCCTGTTCCTCTCTATTGTTTGTTACCCAGATACGTCACACATTGATGTTGGCTGCTTCATCCCAGTAAGTATTTGGTTTTGCAAGCCCAGATTTACAGTTCCCTCGATATGATGCTTCATGTCCCCTAGGAGCAGTCACTTTTCTCTGATTACACTGATCACAGGTGTTTTCAAGCTGATGTGGCCTGTACATTCAAGTGAAGTACCATATTAGGCTTAGATCTGGCTTATGCAACAGAAAAGTTAAAATATTGGTGACTTTAAATAAGGTAGATGTTTATTTGTCTCTCATGTAGAGGATATCGGGAAGCAGCAAGTCCAGGCTGATGTGATGGCCTCATGTTCATCAGGATCTAGACTCTTCCCCTCCATCTAGACTGCTTCACCTTCCATCCTGCCGTGTGATTCTAACTTCATGGTCACTACATGGTACAAAATGGCTTCTGGAACTCCCCCCATTACATCGCCATCCCAGAAAGAGCAAAGAGGAAGGGGGGAAGGACAAAAAAAAATACCTAGTCTCCCTGTGGAGTCATCATCTTCCTTTTGTCAGTCTTCTCACAGATCCCTAAACAACACTTCACTTTACACCTCTCTGGTCAGGACTTGGTCACGTGGTCGTACCTTGTGCTGTACAGGAGACTGAAAAGTACATTAAGTTTATTAACCGGCTTCATTGAGTAAAGTCTGTTTGAGGAAGAAGGGGAGAGTGGCTACTGGGAGGCAGCTTGTAGCCTCTGCCACATACTCCTTCCCTAAAAGGGATGTTGGGGTTGTCTCTTCTTGGAGAGGAAGAGAACTCAGAACTCTCTTGTAGTCTCTTTGTTTCTTTGACTAAAAAGCATTTTTCTCATTGCTATTAAAATGTCATCACGATGCCCATCTTCCCCTCACAAAATAGATGTAGCTGATTAATGCTTTCTCTTGGATAGAAGCTTCTTTTTCCCCAGTCACTTCATGACTTCGTGACCAATTCCTTTTTCACTGGCTCAACAGTGAACATTGAACCCACTGAATCATTCTATATGACCTTCACTATTGATTCTATAAGGGAAACTGAGCTGGTGCTGAATGGCCTACCCAAGTCTCTGGAGCACCATCTTGCCCCTCAACATTCAAGTCACTCTTCCTGATTACCTTGATGTTCATTCAGGTGAAGTCACAGTTAAGGATTCTTCCCTCAGCTCTAGCTCTTGCTGGTGTGTGTGTGGGTGTGTGTGTGTGTGTGTTTAAATCAACAATGACAATTATTAATTTTTGAATCACTTAATTTTATACTTTTTATACTTAGTATTTAAAAAACATTTTTACAACAATGGTTTTTGGACAAAGCTTAAAATTGAAAAGTTATAAGGGGCTCTATAATGAAAAGTAAGTCTTTTTCGCTTCTCTGCCTCCTAGCTTACTTGGTTACTCTCCCCAGAGACAAATAGTATTTTCTATTTGCACATTCTTATATATCTTGTATATTCTTCCAGCCATAGTATAATATATACCATGCTTTTAGACTTTTTTCCTCTAGGCAGTTGGGACCATTAACACTTAGTTTCCAAACTGTGCTCTGAGGCACCCAAGGGTGCTACAGTGAACTCACAGGTGCACCACAGGGTATTTTAACACTTCAAGGGAACAGCAGTGATACTTGAACATTGCATGAACTATTAGCATGGCGTAGTTTTACTATCGGAGAATTCTGAATTCCTTTCAGTGACTTCACCTCTTTGTGGAGCAGATTTTTTGGTGGTTTCTATGGTAAAAGGCAGGTGCCATGTGAAAAATAAATGTGGAACGGGACATGAGGGAGGCTGTGTTCCATTTGATTCAGAAAGAAGCTGTGCAGTGTCCAACAGGGACACACATCCCATTAGCAAGGGATTGTGGTGATTTAAGAGTGAAATAAAACATTTCTGCCTTTCCATTTATGTATATTATTTTTTTCAAATGGTCTAAGTCATTAGAACATAAATACTTATTAAGTTGTTTGGACCCAACTACTAAACAAACAGAGCTTTTGGGCATTTCTTCTGGCTTAGGGCCGCTGTGCACTGAGGAAGTGGGTAGCTCTGTGTCAATGTTTTTAAGCTAGAGAGGGACACTGTTAGGTTATCTTTTAAAGGGTAACTTACACCGATAGGGGAGATTGTGAATTTTTAGACTCAGCTAATACAAAACTTACTGTTTTATGAGATGGAAGGAGAGAAGGGGGGTGGATATTAGGGAGTCCAGGATCTTCAAAGAAATACCCCAGGACTCGTGATGTGGTTCTGGCCTAATCTTACATATTTTTTACAGTCAAGCTACAAATGTGTATAGATGTGTAAATAACTGCTAAGGCATTTAGTGCAGATCTTTGGTATGTCATTAAAACAGTGTTAAATATTCACATTTTTATTGGCTTCCCCACCTTCCCACCAACTTTCAGAAATAGGAGTAAAGGAGTCAAGTTCTTTCGTGTCTGAAGTCTCGGACATGGAAGAACCACCACTAAAACTCAGAGAGTTAGATTTCCACTTTTTTGGTTTTAGCCCTAGCATTCATACTTGATGAGAAATGGGTTGAAAACAGAGCATTTGTGGAAAGTTCTAGGAATGGGCCTGTTCAGGAAACTCAGCTGTATATATAAGGGCCAGAAGGTTCTAGTAAACTCCATTTTGCCACTTCCCTCTGAAGTAGGTCCCAGACCAGGGTCTGTGTTCAAGGAGGTTTGCCCCATACCTTCTTGTGAGGGTAAATGGCTGGTCAGATTTCACGGCATTGGATCAGCCAGATTTCTCTCACCTTGAGCACACAGATTAGTCAATCTGGTCAGGCTGGGGAGAACTCTGAGCTGGGTGTCCGAGTCCTGGTTTGATTTAAGGGTCTTTTCTTCCATGGTGCTGCTTCTCAGCTTAAGTGAGATGCTTTTTGGAAATGGCTGTGGTACCAGCCAATTCTCCCAGGTATCTGAGAGGATCCCTGAAGTTGAATTGGGAAGAGATTATTAAAAACATTTTTTTAAATTTAGAAAAAGAGTCCATTCAGGTACTGCAAGTTAATAGCCATAGTGGAAAGTAGCTGCTGGGAGAGGTTGGGAGGTCCTAGTCCTACTGGTCCCTAGGGTATAATTTCTCTGTAGGTTCCTCAACTAGATATTTTTGGGGTGGTAAGACTCTAATTAGGGAAATTTAGAACTTACAGATTTATACTTAGGATTGTGAGGTCATATATATTTAGGAGAAATCTTAGATTTGTCCCTTAAAACCAGAGCGTAACTTACTTCTGTGACTTTTCCTTAATTTGGATAAAGATGTTTGGGAAGGATCACGGTCCCCTTCTACCCCATTGAATCAAAAATAAAAATAAAAGCAACTATAGATGGAGTATAAAGAAGCCCAACAAAGTTCTTGCTTTTTTACACAACAGCAGTTGTGCTTATTTTTAAGCACATACCTGTTACCAATTAAAAAACCCCCAAACCCACAACCACCCTTTGGAGAATGCTGCTTTGCTGTTGTCCCTAGCATATTGGGGTTTTTAAGTTCTTGAGGTCTCCTTTCATTGATACTTAGTGCGTGAGTGATGTGTGCTGGGTACTGTGCGGGGGCTGGGCATATGCAAGGTGAACAAGATCCGTTTCCTGCACCGACAGTTTACAGTCTAGAAGCCTTTGAAGTTCATATGTTCTCCATCCTGAGATCACAGAGCAGGATCCCTGGGATGAGCCAAAGGGAGGGGAGGGCACTTGTGATTATGTTGGTTGTCAGGAGTGTACGGAAGGGGGTGATGGTGGTGATGGTGGCCGCTCTCTATGGAGCCCCAACACCTGCCAGATCCTGTACCAGATGCCTTAAAACCTTATCTTGTCTAATCCTCGCAGCAATCTTGTGGGGGCAGATATTATTCATAGCGTGCTCCTGAGGAAAGTAAACTCGGAAAGACCTTGCCCAGGGTTGCATAGTTAGTAAATGACAGAGCGGGATTTTTTTAGACATAGTTTATCATTGTGTCTGGCCAGGTAAGACTTGACTTAGTATTAAGTGAGTGTGTTTTCTGTGGACAAGAGAAGCTGAGATAATATGTAATATGAGCCGAATCTGTACACAAAAACAAGAGTTGTACTTCCGTTCCTTAAACTTGTTATAAAAGATATAATAAAAATTTAAGACTAGAAAAATGCTCATACACTCACTATTTTCATTTGGTCGGATTTCCTTCTGTTTCTCATCTATGAGCATAACTTTTACAAAGTTGTCTTTACAGTGAAGATGAATTTTGTATTTTTAACATTGACATAGCATAAATATTTCCATGTTTCTACATAATCTAAATAAGTATCATTTAAATAATACTCTACTGGGTTGAACACCATTCTCATTGAACATTTAGGTTCTGATTTTTAAAATTATAGGTATTGGGGCATTCAAATTTTTATGACATATAGAATGTCTGTCTTTATTTGAACCATTTCCTTTAAGTAAATGCCTTTTGTTACTTTTTTAAAAAATTGAAGATCTAATTGCTTTTATTACATGATTCATGAATTGGACAGCATCCCATCTAGCAAATAACGCTTTTAACGACTTCTTAAACTCTTAGAATCATCTTTAACATTGCCTTTTGTCAAACTGACCTATTATGCTATCTAATAATGTTGGCTATTTATTTTGGCATTTCTGATTCTTATTATTTGGAATCTTTTATTAAATTGTTGAGACCGTGTTTTCCTTGTATCTCATTTTCCACTGTCTCCTTTTGAGAATTCAGGAGCAGAACTGTACACAAAAAGATACTAGGTTTTTGGTTGGAGGCAAACAACAAGGTAATAACAGAACCTAGATCCTTTGGTTCTCAGGTGGTTGCTTCGTCTAGGAAAATAACTTTTGTCTGTCTACAGACCTGTGTTTGTGTACCTGTTTATGTGTGATGTGAGTGGAATATGGCTCAATAGCTCCTTGTCACCATAGTTCCAAACATCTAAATATACAAACCTAATCTGGGATGCTGGCATCCATGTGAATGTAAGGCTGACATGTCCATGTAAATATTGTGACAAGACATTTCCTTGAGCCTTCACTTAACCTTCACCAGAGATTAGCCAAGCAAACAGGTGATGACTTGATACATAGCAGGCTAGAGGAGCTCAGTTTTCTTACTGAAAATTCTGCACAGCCTGAGGACAACAGGACTACTTATATTATGGGGTTTTCCCCTCTAATTTATGATACAGTATCTTAATAACTCCTAGAGGGGGATGGGGAGAGAGAGACAGAGACAGAGAGAGAGAGATTGAGATTTTGTTTTTAAATAGTAGCTATCACTTATTGACTACCTATTATGTACCGGGTCTCTTGTCGACAATTTCTTATTTATTCCTCGTATAAGCTTTGTGAGATAAGAGATATTATCTCCATTCTGCAAATGGGGAAACTAAGGATTAGAGACTTTGTGACTTGCTCAAAGTTACATTAAATTTTGGAGCTGGAATTGAACCTTGGTTTATGTATGCTGAAACCCCGTACTTTCTTCCATATTACAGTGTTGTGAAAAACATTTCAGTCCATTTCTTATGCAGTCAGGAGCCAGGTGCCCAACAGATCAGAATGAACCATTTACTCCTTTAAAAGTCTTTACAAATTGAATATCTAGCACGTGTGTCTATTTTAATTGTAAAGCTGTGTGATCAGTCTCAGTCTGTACACATCTGTCACTTATTCGTAAGTATTCATAACTTAGGAAAGATAGTAGGCCTTTTACTCCTGGTTTGGGGCAGACGGATGGTTGTCAGAGGAGGGAATCGTAAATGTCATGCTCTTGGTTTGTCATTCCTGTGGATCTCTGGCTTTTGCAGTGAGTCCTGCCTTGGTGTAGAATGTTCTCTCTTCACTTCTTGTTCTTTGTTTTTGTTTTTTCCTCAGATCTAGATACTGATGACGATTTAAATAGCGACGATTATGAATATGAAGATGAAGCCAAACTTGTTATATTCCCAGACCACTATGAAATAGCACTGCCAAATATTGAGGAGTTACCAGCCCTGGTCAGTGAGTGTGCACGGCTGCTAGCTAGATGCGCGTGACTCTCTGTGTCAGGTGTGTGTGCGTGTGCGTGTGCGTGTGCATGCACTCGGGGGGTGGGGAAGGCAGGTTGAATGAGAGGAGGAGAAGAACGAGAACGAACATGAGCATATTGCTTCTTCTCTGTGAAAGGGTCTTGCAGGGTGAGGTTTTAGTAGAGTTCGGCCAGATACCCTCTCCTGCGCGTTTTTTTTCCATTGCTGTGTGGGCCTCTAAGTATATAAACATTGGGCTGGTCTCTCCCCTGTGGCCTGGCCTCCCCCACTTCCCCATGGTGGGCTGCCCCCTCCACCACAGTGGGCTGGCCTCCCCTCGGTGGGCTGGCTTCTTGCCCCTTGTAACTCACAGTCTGTCCCTTAGATTTTCACACTGTGCCCCTGAGATGTACAGGGGCTGTTGGAGAGGGGTGTCTTCTGATCAGAGGAATGGCTATATTTTTATCTCTTCTGCATATTAGCCTTCCACGTGAGATTTTGTTTGGGAAAAATAAGGATTTCTCTGCCGAAGCAACAGCAACACGGTTATAAAAATAACTAAACGTTTACAAATCACAGGTCTGCAGGAGCTCCGTGGTAATGTGAGACTCCTTGAAAGTTTTGTTCCTCATGAAGACTAAAACTACTTTCTAGGTTTTAGCGTTTAGATTTAGTGGTGAATTTTTTTTTTCTCTTCCCTTCCCTTGATTTTCGTGGAGCAACATTCACCTTCCTGAATGACATGAAGCTGGGGGTGGCAAGGGAGGTGAGGAAGCCACGTTCTGTTGTACTTTGATCCCGTAAGGAGGCGCGGAGCTCCTATAAGGACCCAAGCATTTTTCCTGTTCTTTCCTCCTGTCCTGTATTGTCTCTCCCACCCCATCCTTCTCTCCTTTGTTCTTTTCCCTTTCTTTTCCTCTTTCCCACTCTGTGCACACCCTGACTTCTCAGAGCCTGGCCCCCGGGAGCAGGAGGGTCAGGGTCCATGGAGTTTAGACATGCTAGCTCCCTTCTTCCCTCCCCGCACTCCCCCAGAACAAAAGCCAGGTGTTTAGGTCTGGGAATCCTCAGGACATTGTGTGACTTTGTATCTACAGCCACCTGCTCACTTGCTTCTGCCAGGAGGGGGGGTGTGTTTGTGCTTGGGGTTCCCATGTCATTAGAGACCAGGTTTCTACCATTCAACCTCTTTTGCCCCTGACCTACTTTCTACCTAAATATAAGACCATAGAAATGAAAATGTTGTGTATTTAGCTACTGTTGCTCTTTCCTCTAATTATTATACGTGACATATCCTTTTTTAGTGCTAAGTGCACAGTGTTTAGCAGTGCATAGAGAATTAAATTACCTCTCCTTTCTCCAGTTCCCTGTGTTGACTCATGTGGCCGTTACCAAGGATAAAATGTATGAGTGGGCAAAATGGTCTTACCTCGTCCCATTACCTGAAATTATATACTAAAGCTTGTATCTCCATGATACTGAGAGTTCTTGCTGCCTGCCCTTGTTTAATATAACTCTTACGTCTGCTGTCAGAAAAGAAATAAAGAAGCACACTGTGAATAAATGTCACGAGAAATGATTTTTCTCTCACTTATGAAGGAGAAGCCTTTATGTGAAAAAGTTAATGGAGCCTTTAAGTGTTTTTTAATTATTCCTATATTCAGAATATAATTCAAAGTGTGAATACTTTTATTTAAATAAAAGTGAAGAGTCATAGAAATCTGAATCCCTCAATATATGTTATAATTTTTAATACGGTCTTTTAGCATCAAGAAATACATAAAAATTTTCTAAAGAAGGAGAGGGAGAATTATTTGAAAGTTGGGGTGGAGAAATTGAAGGAAAAGCTTGGGTTTATCTGATGGTAACTGATAGGATTTATTTATATATCAGGTGCTGGTTCCTATCTTTTCATGCTTCTGCTACATTTTTTGGTGTTTGATATTCTCGTTTTAAGCTTTGAAAGATTTTTTTTATTTATTTACTTATTTATTTATCTGAGAGAGAGTGAGTGAGCAAGTGTGTGTGTGTGTGAGAGAGAGAGAGAGAGCGAGATAGAGACTGAGCAGGGGGAGAGGGAGAAGCAGACTCTCCATTGAGCCGAGAGCGCGACCTGGGGCTTGATCCCAGGACCCTGGGATTATGACCTGAGCCGAAGGCAGACTCTTTTTTTAAGCTTTTAAATAACAAAAATTGTTGAGCCGAAAATCACCCAACCAGAGGACTCTTCCTTCATCTTTTGAGCTTCTCAGCTCAGAAAAAATTCTGTTTCAGATAAGAACTCTGTGGATTCTACCAGAAAGTTAAACCACTTCTCAGTGATGTGGAGTTTGCAGAGACATAGCATTTGGAGCTCAGTAGGGATCTTATGGCCCGAAATCCAACGCCTCATTTTAGACATCAGGAACTCTAGCAATGGTGTGCTTGTAAATATTTAGCAACCAGCTCCCTGGGGGAAAGGCCTGCTTTGTAGTGTTTGGTGATTTCCGTGGTGTAAATATTCCCACCGGGGCTGATTTCAGACTGACAGATGTCTCGAAAGCAGTGTTGAAAAGAGAGTCTACATTAGCATACCATTATATAGAATTCCTGCCAGTCACATAACGTAAACGTAAATAACCTCAAGAGCACACAGAAACTCGTAAAGTGTAGTAGAACAGGAAGTGAAGAGTTTTGAGTGTTTGTTACTTTTTAAAAATATATTTTACTTGGGGCGGCTGGGTGGCTCAGTCGGTTAAGCGACTGCCTTTGGCTCAGGTCATGATCCTGGAGTCCCTGGATCGAGTCCCACATCGGGCTCCCTGCTCGGCAGGGAGTCTGCTTCTCCCTCTGACCCTCCTCCCTCTCATGCTCTCTGTCTCTCATTCTCTCTGTCTCAAATAAATAAATAAAATCTTAAAAATATATATATATATATATATTTTACTTGATTGTAAATTTTTATAATTTAATTTTCAGTAATGGCCGTGTTTAACAACCATCTTGCAGAATTCCTTAAAACTTAACAATCAATTCTGTGAGCCAGTTTGAGTCAGTTCCAGAACACTACTGAATTTGAGGCCTATGAGGCCTGGGATGGAGCCAAGACTAGTACCAAGTTTTTTTTTTCTCTTCACTCTAGACAACAAATCCAGGGAAAGGCAATTCATGCCATAATTATAGGATAATAGATCCTGATCTTCAGCTATGATCCATATGAAGGGCCGCTAAGTGATTTCAGATGATACTCTGAAAACACTAGATCAGTATTTCGTAGTGGCCCAGAAATTTGAGGAAATTTTGTTGAGTGTCACCAAGAAGTATATTCAAAGAGAAGAGAGAATATTGTATTCAAATCTTGATCAACTTTATTGTGCACTGCGGAGAAGATTCAGAGGAGGACAGAGAAGAGACTGAGATAGTCATTGAAGCAACCAGGAGATTGTAATAACAGACCAGACTGAAAAGCTTGGGATGTGTAGCCCGAGTGCTAAGGCGGCCAAAACCCGGAGGATCAGGAGGGGGTTTGTGGTGACCTCAACCCTGTTTTCTAGGGGCACTTCTGGAAGGAAGTGGGAGATTAACTTTGAAAATTGAAAGGAAAGGCTAATTGTCTAAAAGTGCTTGTGGTGAGAGATGAGTGGGACTATCTCTTTTAAAAGGTGTAAATATATTTATGGATGCCTGGCGTGTCATGGGATGTAAGCTTTCTGAGGGCAGAGACCTCTTCCTTATTCCTGACTGTGCCTTGCTCAGTGCCATCCGTCGGTAGTGCCTTGGAGAGTTTTAAGCTGCAGCAGGAGAGGATGTGATATTCCCAGCAGACCAGTCTGGCTACTGTGCAGAGGAGGGGGCAGGCGTGGGAGAAAGGAACGCGCAAGGAGGCTGCTGTGTGGCCGTCTGGGTGAGCTGTGTTAGTGGCTGGGACCAAGACGAGTGTGACTGAAGTTGAGAAGAGGAAGGTTCCAAACATTCTGGATGCAGCAGTGAGAGCAATTGCTCATGGGCTGGGTGGGCGGGGGACGGCAGCTGAGGGAGCTCCCTTCATGGTCTCTTAATGAGTTCTAGGGCTACCCAGGGGAAAACACTCTGCATGAAGTTCAGCTAATTGTGCAGGATGTTAGGGATGTAGAATACAAACCTTGGTTTAAAAACTTTTTTAAACCATCCAGTGGCTTTTGTTGTATTCAGAGTTGGGCATCCATTGCCACCATCTCCTTGTGGAATATTCTCATCACCCCTTCACCTGTCATCCCTTTCAGCCTCTGGCAATCACTCATCTACTTTCTGTCTCGATGGATTTGCCTATTCTGGACATTTCATATAAATGGAATCATACATTATACATAGTTCTTTGTGGCTGGACTTTTTTACTTAGCGTGTATTTATTTTCAAGGTTCATTCATGTTGTGGCATGTATCAGGACTTCCTTTTTATTGCTGAATAACATTTCATTATGTGGACATAAGACATTTTATTTATCCATTTGTCATTAATGGGCATCGGGGTTGTTTCTGCTTTTTGGCTATTCTAAATAATGTTCTGTGAACATCTGTATGTAAGTTTTTGCATGGGCACATATTTTCATTTTTCTTGGATGTATACCTAGGAGTCAAATTGCTAGGTTATATATACGGTAACTCAGTTTAACCATTTGTGGAACTGCCAAACTGTTTGCCAAAGTGGCTGCCCCATTTTACATTCCCACCAGAATATGTTTTTTTTTTTTAAGATTTTATTTATTTGTTTGACAGAGAGAGACACACAGAGAGTGGGAACACAAGCAGGGGGAGTGGGAGAGGGAGAAGCAGGCTTCCCGCTGAGCAGGGAGCCCGATGGGGGACTTGATCCCAGGACCCTGGGATCATGACCTGAGCTGAAGGCAGATGCTTAACGATTGAGCCACCCAGGCGCCCCACACCAGAATATGTTTTTAAAGACAGCTAGAAATAGTTGTTATAGCATTAAGCAAATAGCAAATGTGGTGATATGCATATGTGCCGGATTAATCGAGTTTAGGAGAAAGCAGAGAATTTGCACCCCCTTCCCCTGTGGTCAGTTGGTGCCAAGCTGGACATCACAGATTTGCTCATGATGTTGACTGACCTGGCACAGAGACACCTAGGCATGTCCCTGTCCAGGGTCACATTTGCACCAGATTAAGAAATGGAGCCATGCTGCTTGCATTCCATTCAAATGCCCTTGACCTCATGCCATTGTGTGATGAGTTGAGGATATTGGATATCTGGGTGTATATTTGTTAGGAGGAAAACATACCACTTGGGTAAATCCTAGGCATTCCTATAGCTAATTTCACTCTTGTAAATCATTCACTGAGTACTTTTTACTCTGCTTGCTAAGAAATTGTTAAATCTGACTCATCTGCTTGGGTTTACAGACTGGATTGGGCTCCTTGCTATCTTGTATCATTGTCAATACTGCACACTCTAGGTTAGGGCCAAACCCTAGCTAGATTCATGGAGAAAATGCTGGAATCAGCTAACTAGGATCTTGCTCTTATGGTCACTGCTGTCTGAATTTTCTTGGATCAGGCTGTATTTATTAACGAACTTTTAAACTTCTTTTCTAGAAGTTTCTATTCTCTCAAACTGTTTTTACATATGACATCTGGGTTTGTCTTACAGGTAACAATTGCTTGTGATGCGGTTCTCAGCTCAAAATCTCCATATAGAAAGCAGGACCCAGACACATGGGAAAATGAATTGCCGGTATCCAAATATGCCAATAACCTTACCCAGTTGGACAATGGAGTCAGGATTCCTCCGAGGTGAGTGTCAGATAGCGAAATGGAACTTTACCCCTTAAAACTGGCTAAAGGAATATTTACATTTCTACCCCTTCTCTGAATTGGCAGTTATATATATTTTTACCAGATGCCTATGATTAAAACTAAGCTCAAAATTCTTTCTAAAAGTATCTGTACCTTTGTAGAGGTTGAGCATGGCCAGCCCATACCCCTGAGCTCAACCCCACCCCTTGCCTCTCAGTGGCAAGCACCCGCAGTTCTTTGCTTGAGGGCTTTCTCTGCCTGCTGAGGCCATGCAGGCCTGTGCATGGGACAGTGAGAAATGCCATGGAGTTAATGCTCCCTCCTGTCCTCCTGGAACAGCCCTCAACCAGTGACTGTGGTGTGGGTGGATAAATACCCTGGACCCTGACCCCTCGAGTGGAGGTCCCCAACTGGACTGAGCCCCAGTTGCCCATGGTGGTCGTCTGCTTGTTGACGTACCTGGACTGGCTTCCTGCCCTTTCCAGTCTTCCTTCTCTCCAGTGCTTCCTGGGATCACCTCCTAAACAAGTCATTTACATTCAAACCTTTGTTTCAGAGTCTGCTTCTAGGGGAACACAACTTTTACCAGTCTTTGGTTGTCACCTTTGTGGCTGGAATGTTCTTTGGGCTACATTAGCATCTCCCGTTAGGTCTGTTGTGTGGACAGAGGCAGGTGCTCTAGTCTTGTTCAATATGCCTGTGCTGCCTTCCCATTCTGTGTGGTTGTAGGGGAAGGCAGGCTACTTCTGGGCCTCAGTTTTTCCCTTTGATAGTGGGGTTGGGGATATTGATTTTGAAGGGTGTTGAATAGAATTAGATGATCAAACTTCTGTAGGGTACTTGGCATGTACCTGACATTTAACCTTCAATGAAATTGACATTATTTATACTTCATTCAGAACTGCTGCATAGTAGGATTTTGTTTAAACGAGTTTTACTAGGTGTGTTTAATGCTTTAGAACTTTACATGTTTACGCACATGGGATCCTTCATGTTTTAGACTTATTTGAGCTCTACTGTCCCTCATGTAGGAATTTCAAGGAAATGACCTCCTCTCCTGACCTCAGGTTCTGTGTTTATTATTTATTTGCCAATTTTTTATAAGATTATTTGAGAGAGAGCGAGAGTGAGAGAGAGGCAGAGGGAGAAGCAGACTCCCCGCTGAGCAGGGAGCCCGATGCGGGGTTTGATCCCAGAACCCTGGGATCATGACCTGAGCCGAAGGCGGACACCTGACCGACTGAGCCACCCAGGCGTCCCACTGTGTCAGCTTTCTAAAGTAAAAAAGCCCTGGTGGAGGCAGGCAGGGTACTGATTGGTCCTGCTGCTCTGGGAGGGGCGACATTAACATTCTGAAGGGAGAAGAGGGGGAAGGAAGCACCGGTTTCCTTTGTTTCACTCACCGTTTCCTGTGACCCCCCAGCTTGAGACAGTCCGTTTTCTTGGATGCTAATTTTCTAGCTATGCTTCGT
This sequence comes from Mirounga angustirostris, assembly GCF_029215605.1. Taxonomy (NCBI): domain Eukaryota; kingdom Metazoa; phylum Chordata; class Mammalia; order Carnivora; family Phocidae; genus Mirounga; species Mirounga angustirostris. The sequence goes on along the minus strand of NW_026991709.1, from coordinate 85,403,307 downwards.
GTTCCAGTGATAGTAACTGCTCTTCACTGACTTTTCAGTGGTTGGAAGTGTGCCAGGTGTGACCTGCGGGAGAACCTCTGGTTGAATCTGACCGATGGCTCCGTGCTGTGTGGGAAGTGGTTCTTCGACAGCTCTGGAGGCAACGGCCACGCGCTGGAGCATTACAGAGACATGGGCTACCCTCTAGCCGTGAAACTGGGAACCATCACTCCTGACGGGGCGGGTGAGTGTGCCCTCACTGACTGTCCAAACTTGCAGTGGCTCCTCTTAGTTGAACCGGTGCCTTCATTCCTAGGTTGGAAGGTGGAGGCTCTGGACACAGCTCAGGTGTGAATCCTGATTCTGCCTCTCGCTGGCAAGTCTTCAAATCCTTCTCAGCTTCAGTTTCCTCATCTTGAGGATGATCGTGGTAGCTCTCTCATAGATCTGTTAATGTGTCTAAAGCATTTAGCCCAGTGCATGCAGTAAGGCCTTAATAAAAGTTAGTGCTACTATTACCTGTTATTACTGTCTTTCTGTATATCTCTTGGCTAAGAGGACAGAGGGGTAGGAACCAGGACTTGTGAAGTGAACAGGGGTAATCAAGTCCACCTTTAGAACTGTAGAGGGAAGCCCTAGAATTCATTATGGGGGTGAGCATCATTTTAGAAACTAATGGAAACATTAAGGAAAGGGATTTTAAAGGAGGTTGTATGTCAGAGTCCCTGACAGCGGCCGGCAGCAAAGGATTAGACTTGGTTCCTACTTGTATTGTCAGCTTCAGAATTGGTTCTCTTTCTTTATGTTCTCACACCGTATGCTCTCAAATGTTAGTTTTTGGCCACGTTTGTACAAAACCTCTACACAAGCCAGGGTGAATCCTACGAATTCCAGAATCTGAAGAGGAAATTCGGGACATGCAGTTGGATGGAGGGTTACAGCACGTCGCTTACAGGTCTTCGCTATGTTGAATGACTGCTGTACAAGGCAACCATCATAAGGCTACAGAGGGAAGGGTTTGTAATATAGGAGTTCTAGTGGGTAAAATTGTAGGGGGAGAATCATTTGAATGTGTCTCCTTTTTTTTTTTTTTTAAGATTTATTTATTTAGAGACAGCGTGCATGCAAGTGTGAGCGTGTGGATGGTGGGGGTGGGGGGGTGGGTTGCAGGCAGAGGGAGAAGGAGAGAGAATCCCAAGCAGACTCCATGCTGAGTATGGAGCCTGGCACAGGGCTTGATCCCACTACCCTGAGATTACAACCTGAGCGGAAACCAAGAGTCAGATGCCTAACTGACTGCGCCATCCAGGCGCCCTGAATGTGCCTCCTTTCTATGTTGTTTTTTGTAGTGCTTTGATAAAACCAATTATTAGAAGTCCAGTTCCTAGAACAACCTAAGACTACAATTATTTGTATACATGGCTTTGTTCTAAAATTTCAGTTGTTTGAAGCCAGAGCTATGTCTTACTCATCTTTGGGTTCCATGTAAAATCTTACACGTGGTAGGCGCAAATACTTTTGTTAAATAAACTGACTGGTATGTATTTAAATAATTAGATTCTATTTAAATGTATGCTAATAATAAAGACAAGGGTTAATTCTCTTCTGATGTCTTTAATTTTCCAGAAGCCTTTTTTCTAGCATGAAACTTATTTTCAAACTATGATTTAGACTTTTTTCTAATTTTCATCTAAAGCTTTTTTCCTTTCAACTTGAGGAAGGAACATTTTATATTTGCCCCTTGATTATACAAGGAGCAGATATTCAGTGTAACATATTTAGAAAACAGAAAGATTTAGAGAAGTAAATAAAAATCACTAGTAATATCATTTGACAAATCACTTCTAACAATTTGGGTATCTCCTTTCAGTTTTGTTTTCTGTTTTAAGGCCTTGGTCAATTCTTATACAACCCCCCCAGACTGCCCCTACCCCACATTTTTACAAAAAAGGAATCACACTGTATAAAGTTCTATTCCTTGTTTTCCTCTGTTTAACATTAAATATATATATATATATTCCATGTCATTAAATACTCTTCAGTATCCCACGATAGTTCCATAAATCATTTCACTATACTCCTATTATTTGTTATAATTTTTTTGCTATTCTGATGAGCATCCTTGTATATATGGAAATCTTTGGATGTTTGTCTGATGATATATTTAGGATAAATTCTTATGAACAAAGGGTTGAACCTTTAAAATTTTCAGTTGCCGAATTTCTCTTTTAAACAGTTACAGTAATTTACATTCCCATTAACAGTGTATGAGAATACCCATTTCAGCAAATCTTTGACAACTTTGGATATTTGCCATTTTTAAAAACCTTTGCTAATCTGGTATCTTGTTTTCATTTGCTTTACTAGTGAGGCTGAATATTTTTCATAGTATTTTTGGCCATTTGTAATTCTATTTGTGAATTTCTTAGGTTGATTTTCTAGTAGGCATATGTGTAGGTGTTCCTTATTGGTTTTAAAAAAACTCTTCAGCTGCTAAGACTATTAATTCATTATCTGCCATAGTTAAGTGTTTTTTTTTTTTGTTGTGTTTGTAGAGGAGGGAGAACTTTTCCTTATATAATTGAGAGTATTTGAATAAATATTCCTGTTTCGATCATAGAAGGCATAAAACAAACAGCAATGTAGATCCTATAGCCTGTGATGAGAGTTCTTGAATTCATTCACCTGAGATAATGTTCACTTTTTGAAGAAAGATCAGGATTTGATTTCTGCTTGTCTTGTGCAGAGTTGGTTTTAACACAAATGATTATTTTCAGTCTAATTATTATATTAGTTTATGGGATGCATCAATCTTATATTAGTTTCTTTTAGGCCTGTTTAATATTTTGCTAGCTGTAACTCGTTTATTTTAAAGCCAAATAAGTTAATGTAAACATGCCTAAAGTTTCCCTTAATGTCTGATGATGAGCCTTGTGGACAATGAGGCCTGGGAGTGCAGGGTGCCCTCTGTCTAGGGGCGGGTAGCCACCTCCTGGTGAAGGTAACACTCCCAATGGTCCCATTTCCGTATTTGCTAGGCTCACTGAGGCTAATTCAACGAGCAAGAGAGAAAGTGTTTATTTTTTAGTTTATGGTGAGAACCACAACTGCCTGTAAGTGGGATGTTTATGTTGGCTTGACCAGTACATTCCTTTCCTGTGGGAAGCTGACTTATATTTAGAGTATTGCTTAGTGAACATGGAATCCAAGCAGGTTGTGGACTCAACTATTTTATGGTAATGTGATCTGATCATCCCGGTCTCCTTCTCCCCAGTAAGGATATACCTGTTCGGTGAGAAACTCCTACTTACCTTGAGGTCGCAACTTAGAATCGGTTCTTCCAACAAGCCTGGACCGCCTAGGCGAGGCCATTGTGGTGGCATGGGTAATAAAAATGGCCCCATATCAAATTCCATTCTGGGTCTCCATGAGTACAGTGACAAACAAACCCAGAAACAGATCACCATACAAACAAACAAATAAGAGCTTTCCTCTGTGGGAGGAGACATTGATTTGGCAAAGTGAGGATGAGGTTCTTCTGGGTGGGAAGGCAGTGAGGAGGGACAGAGACAGGAGAAGGTGTTTCATTCTTCTATCATGAAACTAGGTTACCTAAAAGAAGCCTCAGTGCCTTGGTGGTTGCAGAAGAAGCTTATGGAGATGCCCACAGCAGCTGTGAAATCCTGCCCCTACTGGCCCCTGCACCAGCTCAGTAGCATCTTAGGGTGCTCTTTCCTGAGTCCACTTCAAATTTTTTTTCTATGACTACATGTCATTTATAAATTCTTCATGCTTGCCAAATTCGAGGATCACAGTTCATTTTTAGATTTCTTGTATGTTACTCACTCAACTGTTTTTGTCATTGGAGTAAAAAAAAAACTGTCGTGTCTGACCAAATCATGTCACATGTTCGGAGCAGTTAATGACTGGAGGGAGGAAACATTAATTTCTCAATATGGCATGAGCTTAACAAATTAAAAATTATAGAGTGCTTTGTGATTTTCACTTATTTCAAAATCCTAGGCCAATGTCAACTGTTCAGGTCTGGCAACTTTGTTATTTTCTAATAAAGCTCAAATAATTAGAGGCTTAGAGTCTTAAGTCTTCAAAACTATTTCACTAGTTAATAATAACCAAAGTTAAAGTGCCTAGGGAATGTCATTTTCACCTTCAGCCAGTATTTGAGTGGTATTTTTCTTGTCACTTGCCATAGATTTAAAAATATTATTTATGTGTTTGTTTCAAGTTATTAAAGATTTTTGTTCGTGTTTTTAGCATTTAAACTTTTGGGGAAGTTTTTCTTGATTGGGCTGGGGATTTTGTCTTGTGTTTTTGCTTTTGAGAGCACTGAATTATACTAAAGAAAGAATATAAATGAAGGCTGCCTATCTACAAGTTAAAATGGGCCCCTAGAGGAAGAGGGATAGGAGAGAAAGCTATACAACATCTAACCCATTAATAATGGGAAGACTGACTTCCTTTGGTGGCAGTGAGTCTCCACATATCTGGGTTTCGGTCAGATCACCATAGTGTGTGTGTGTGTGTGTGTGTGTGTATTTTATTCCTCCTGGTGATGTTCCAAAGAAGAGGAAAATCCTTGGACAATCTCTTTTACTGTCCTAAAGAATGCTATCCTTTTTATTCTTTTTAAAAATTTACTTATTTTATTTAAAAAAATTTTTTTAAAAGATTTTATTTATTTAGTTGGGAGAGAGAGAGTGAGAGAGAGAGAGAGAGAGCAGGAGCAGGGGGAGGGGCAGAGGGAGAGGGAGAAGCAGACTCCCCGCTGAGCAGGGAGCCCGATGTGGGGCTCGATCCCAGGACCCTGAGATCATGACCTGGGCCAAAGGCAGACACTTAACTGACTGAGCCACCCAGGCGCCCTTATTTACTTATTTTAGAGAGAGAGAGAGAGAACATGAGTGGGAGGGGCAGAGGAAGAGAGAATCTCAAGCAGACTCCACACCCAGCATGGAGCCCAACATGGGGCCCAATCCCACCACCCAAGATCATGACCTGAGCCAAAACCAAGAGTAGGACGCTCAACTGACTGAGCCACCCACGAACCCCTACTATCTTGATATCTATTTTCATTGTAATAGATTTTGTTTTTCTAATTTAAGAGTGAAGACATTGTGGTTTTTGACTCTCCCTTCCTATTAAGGGCCTAGGATGGTGCTTCACCAAGTCTCTGAGTCTCCTGAGAGATATAAAGAGATAGTCTGGTGTAGAGGAAAAAGGACTGGGTGAGGGGTCAGGATACATGGGTTGTGGGCTCCCTGTGGGGTTTGAGGCAAATGATTTAACCTTATGAGCCTCTTTTCCTCATCTGCAAAATGGGCCTGAAGATATCTGTCCCCTCTCCCACGCTGCACTGCTGTGTGAGGACACACAAGGCAGTAGTTTTGATAGCTTTTGGGGGGATTTGCCCAGAAGGCCAAGATAACCAACCCCTCAGGCCCTGGGACCGGTGGGCTGGGCCTGGGGGTGGCTAGAACCTCCTGAGTTACCTGGCTGGGCCCTGAGCATCCTCATTTGCTGTGAGTGCTACGGGGTGGTGGACTGAACATTCTTCACTAAGTCCCTCCCCAGCTCTGTGGGGTGTGGACACTAATGTTAGAAAGAAGGGATGAAGGGGCAGGTGGGAGGTGGACGTTGGTGAGCTGGTAGGTCTGAGACTGTAGAGGAGTCTACAGCAGAAGTTAGCTTTGTCTTGGACCTAACACCTTACTCCAGCCACTCAGCTGCTCCCGAGGGCCTGTGTGTCCCCTCTGTTCCCTTGTAGGTTCCCCTGCCATGGCAGGTGTTGCCTCTCTGTCCTCCCTCACCCCTCCCTCCTCCTGCACAGTTGTTATGCCAGCGCAGTTTTGGTTAGAAGATCAGTTGGTAGGCATTTACACTCATCTCATTTCAACTATTTTAACTTTAGACACTGCTTTTTAAATTTTTTTTTGTCTCAGAAAACCTTTTTAAAAATTAACCTCCTGAAATGTCAAAAATTGCTATATGGGTATAATTACAAAATAGACCTATTAATTATGTTTGTTGTTGCTCATCTGTCTTTTCTCCAGTTGAGTGTGTAACTCACAGGAGGTTTCTATTGGCTTTATTCACCCATGTATCCCAAGCCTGGTGCATAGTGGGAGCTCAATAGACATATGTTGAATACTGAATGACTTGATTAAAGATCTCATTCCTTGTTTTCTCTTCACCCTGTAGATGTTTATTCCTTTCAAGAAGAGGAACCTGTTTTGGATCCTCATTTGGCCAAGCACTTAGCGCATTTTGGAATTGATATGCTTCATATGCATGGGGTAAGAAGGTCCACTTTGTATTCCTACCTTGCAGGGAGGGAACCCTTTGGTTTCTTTAATATGTAATTGCTGTAACAGGAATCTTACTTTGCATTTACTTCTTGAATTTAATTAATTAACATTTTCTTTTGGTTACCAGCTTATATTTTTTTTTAATGTTATAATAAAAATGGTACCTCATCAAGTACCGTTTGTCTTAGTTGGAATTTACTTGTAAAATTTCTGTATCCTTTGGTGGAGAGTTGCATGAATCACTCCTTGTTCACTGAAGCGAGAAAGTATGGGAAGATGACCTTTAAAATTATCTGTGACCGACATCACTTTAATTAATTTCAGGAAGGGAAGCAGAGCTCGGGGGTGGAAAGAATAAGCCAACATATTGTTGTTGATGGGAAGAGCTTTGCTTCATTTAATATTGTGTTTTCAAGCTGATATCATGACTATGTAACGTCTGTGCCTGTGAGCAGCTGCTTCAGTGTGCGCGCTCTGCCTGGACCCTTCCCTCCCAGCCTGTCTCCCTCTCCTCGGGCTCTCCTCCCCTCCGTCTCCTTGTCCTCACTCACGTCACCCTTCAAGGCACTTCCAAGGCCCATGATTTTCCTTCACTTTCCTCTCCAGCGGCCTTGCCTTTCTGTTGGCTGGGTTGCACTGGAAAATACAGTTTTTACTGTATTTTACAGTATACTAACTTCTTTCTTTCTGTTCCTATTTGTCTTTCTTCCTCCTATCTCCTTTCCCCTTCATCTCTCTCTTTCATATTTAAATCTTTTAAGTGTGTGTATTTACTGTGGAAAGACATACATAACATAAAATTTACCATTTTACTATTTTTAAGTGTGTGATTCTGTGGCATTAAATACATTGACATTTTTGTGCAGCATCGCCACGTCAGTCCCTTTAACTAGGTGATTTTTCTGCTTATCTTCGGGAACAAAGGGGCAGAAACATTCATTGCTGTTAGAAATAATTCTTGGGACATGGGCTTTGGGTGATAATTACAACTAAAGTTGGTTTCCTTCGATGACTTTGCCCCAGACAGAGAACGGGCTTCGGGACAATGACATCAAGCCTCGGGTCAGCGAGTGGGAAGTGATCCAGGAGACGGGGACGAAGCTGAAGCCCATGTATGGCCCCGGGTACACGGGTCTCAAGAATCTGGGCAACAGCTGCTACCTGAGTTCCGTCATGCAGGCCATCTTCAGCATCCCAGAGTTCCAGAGAGCGTAAGTGTCCCCCCGCGGAGCTGGGTGCACAGCGCTGCCCTTTGTCCACCCCCGGATGTGCAGGGGAAGCTGGTCTTCATCAGCTGCAGGACATGCCACTGCATCCGCGTGGTGTGACTTCTTGCACTGAAGCTGGGTGAGAACACTTGTCAAGTGTTATGGGAATCAGGTGAGATTAGGAGAGCTTTGTAACTGCGAAACTTACCGGGGCTTGTCGTATTAATAATGGCTTCCGTTTTTAGACCTTCAGTCCCCCTCTATGCCAACAAAATATTAATCATCCATCTTCACAGAATGCCTGCCATATTCCTTCTATAGATACGCTAGGAGAGGTTCAGTGATTGGTTTGGTCAGTGTTGCCCTCCTGGTGAGTGGAGTTTCTTAGAGGATTTAAGCTTTGTGTTATTCGCTACTCAAAATGTGGTTCACGGACTGATGCTGGTCCTTGGACTGCTGGGTATGGATGTGTGATAACTATGGAAACGGAGAGGGAGCATGTGGAAATTTTTGTAGCAAGTCGACATTGTCATGCTTTATGAGTGACATTTCATTTTTCGAATTACTTTTATTATGTATCTTAAAGGAGTCATCTGTATGAGTTGAAATAAACAGAAAAGCTGTCCCTTCGCCACAGATAATCGGGAGGCACTGATGGAGGATGTTTCCTAAGTGTGTGTGTATGAGGCTGCCTCCTTCCTCCCATATGGAGGGCAGAGCGGCTATATCTGTGGCCCTTCTCTTCTCTGGGCTGGGTTTAGAGGGGGGCTGCACAGACCGGGACTGAGGCTGGTGCACTTGTGGGCAGCCACAGCCTAAAGTTCAGGAAATTATCTCTAGTGTATTCCAGAGCGGGTTGGTTTCCACCACGGTTCAAGTACGGAAGAGGACACGCACTGACCCACTGATGAAGGGGCAGACAGCATGCTAGGAATAGCCCAGGGCAATTTTTTAGCCCTGTGGAGTTGAAATGCTAATGGCTTTCATGGTAGCTAATCAAAAGTATATCAGATACCCTTTTCTTTTCTCTCTTGGTATTTGAAGACTTACTTTTCTTGCCATTTTCCGGCTTTGGAAATTTATGGCCAGTTTGCATGTCTAGTTTTCATTTTCTCATCCAGCCAATGAAGAGTGGGTTCTGCTCTGCTCAACAGGGTGCTGGGTGGGGAGGGGGGTTCAGTGGTGAACAAAAGGACATGGTGCCTGGCTCCACTTGAGGAAACAGTGAATAAATGATCAGAAGAACAACTGCATGGTAATAAACATGGTAAGTTCCATGAAGGAAAAGGGGAAGAGATGGTCAGGGAGGATCTCTTTGAAGAGAGGGCACACAAAGGGACACACACCTTGACTGATATGCAGGAGGACTGGGGACAGAGGGTTTGGACAGAGAAAGAGCAAGTTTGAAGCTCTGAGATGGGAGCACTTTTTCAAAGGTATGCCTCACACATCATATTTTTTTTTAAGATTTTATTTATTTGGGGGGGAGGGAGCACAAGCGGGGGGAGCAGCAGAGGGAGAGGGAGAAGCAGGCTCCCCACTGAGCAGGGAGCCCAACATGGGGCTCGATCCCAGGACCCTGGGATCATGACCTGAGCTGAAGGCACACGTTTAACCAACTGAGCTACTTAGATGCCTGACACATTGTATTATTTCTATAAAATTTTGCCCATGTCTCATACTTGTATTATTATTTGATTGGGGAACAGTGTAACTTCATCTTACGTTTCTCATGGTCCCTTATTTAAAAAAAAAATATTGAAGGAAAGGCCTTGCGGTAGATGTTGTATAATTATTATTTCTTTTAAACTAGAATGGAGGGAACTTGTGTTCTTTGGTTACAAAACCCAACAACTGTTTCGGTGACTTACAGTCTATAGGTTTTGAAAATGCTCTCTATCCTCCAAAGTTTGATGAACAGTCATATTTCTGAATTTTTTTCTCAAGTGAAAAAAGGTACCTCATATCTGTGTTTTGGAATTAAGATTCACATATCTCCCCTTAGTGTTGTTTCAAGAGTCTCAGAATTGTATATTACTGAATATTTAATATTCTATTTTCTAAACATTTACTGTGTATATTACTACATGGGCAACCTACTCATAATACTTGTCCTCAGTGTGTTCGTTCTTTTACCAAACATCACTTGGTTGAAATACTTGCTCTTCAAACTCCTTTCTCCCCAGCAGGACTAACTCTCAGTGGAGTTGGGTCCAGGAGCAATGTCTCCATTTTGTAAGTAGAAAGAGTGACTCATGGAGAGATTAAATGGCTTACGCACAACCAGAGTGTAATTCGGAAATGTCAGCCTGACTCCGTGATACCCTGCCTGCTGCTAGAACCCGGTTTACATTTCAGAATAATTCTGATGCTGATCAAATCGAAATAAATGGTGTATAAATTGAATGAGAGCTAAGATGGATTGTCAGATAGCAAAACTACTTTTGTGAGAACCATTACTTCTGCGTTTTAATTTAACTTTGTTGTAATGAAGGATATTCCTCATCATTTAGAAAATAATAGTAATTACTAGCAAAATGGACTTTTTTTTTTTAAAAGATTTTATTTATTTATTTGAGAGAGAGAGAATGAGAGAGAGAGAGCACATGAGAGGGGGGAGGGTCAGAGGGAGAAGCAGACTCCCTGCCGAGCAGGGAGCCCGAAGCGGGACTCGATCCAGGGACTCCAGGATCATGACCTGAGCCGAAGGCAGTCGCTTAACCAACTGAGCCACCCAGGCGCCCTGCAAAATGGACTTTTCTGACATCAAAGATTTACCACCTTTAATTTTTCATTTTTCTCCACCAATCTTGCCTGAAAGCATAAGCCTCACTAATGTTCATCTTCCCAGTGAGGTTTTCTTATCTGGTCAGCTTTTGAAATACGATAAAGACTGGCTTGTAAGAGAGCTAATGAGTTCATCATGTTGTATATTAACAATTCCCCTGTGCGGTCTCTGGCTGCGCATAGTTTGGTTACAAAGTTTGGTTGATCTCTTATTTGGCTCTTGGTCCACTGAAAATTTCTAGATGACATATCCAAAAGCCATTTGAAAGGGGCTGTCCCAGAGAAGTGGGCTCTGTTAATTTTGACAGAAGTACATAATCTGGGGTACAAATTCTGAGTTTGTAGATAGCAGGTGCCTGCAGGCATCTGGAAGTAGAGGTCATTGCTAACTACCAGTGTGTTGTGGTTCTCTGCTCGGGCTTTGTTGCAGTAATGTCTTTTCTGTTGGTTTATAGGTAGTCAGTTATGGAAGTTGGTTATATGATTACATTATATGAATGTATTCATTCAACAAATGTTTTTTTAGTGCCTTTTACACATCAGATGCTATTCTAGTGCTGGAAATGCAGTAATTTAGAAAATGTATCTGCCTTCATGGAGATTATACTCCAGTATATAATCTCTAGAGAGATAATCAACAAGGAGATAAATTATAAAATTGCAAATACTGTTGCATGCCAAGAAGAAAGTCAGCCAGGATCAGGTGATGGGGAATTAGGAGAGGTGGGGAGGTGCCTTTTAAACAGATCTGAGATGGAGCAAAGGTCTGTGGAGAGAACATTCTGGGAAAGAGACAGCAGATGGCATGACCTTGAAGCAGGTGTGAGCTTGGTATGTCCTGGCAAAGAAGGGCACGTGGCTGGGGTGCTGTGGGCTAGGGAGAGGGATGGGAATGAGGTCAGAGAAGTGGGCAGAGCAGGGTGCATGAAGTGCCAGGGAAAGGGATCTGCTTCTGGATTCTTCTCTCTAGAGCTTTCACGCTCAGAGAGTCAAAGCCTGAAGATGGAAAGATGAACAGCACAAAGCAGAGGGTATGAAATAGGAAATGAACTTAAGAAGTGAAAGGAATGATTGTACATTGAGGTTAGAGATGGGTGGTGGAAGTTGGCACTGCTCTGTCACGGTAAACTGGTCAGAAGGAGGGGCTGGGGCCTGCTCAAAGGAGCACGGACTGGGCAGAGTGGTTCAGAGCAGGGGTTTGGAGCCAGGCTCCCTGGTGCACTCTGGGCTTCATCACTCCTTCCTTGGGTAACTTTGGAAGCATCCTGATTTCTCATCTCTCTAGTGGGTAGCCATAACCATCCCTTCCTCATACGGTTGTAATGAAGACCCAACCAGAGTATACAGAGAGCCCTCAAGCAGTGGTAGTCGTCACTGCTATTACCATCAGTATTCATTTTGATACGATTGGCATAATTCCTAGTCTTACCGTTTGTTTTTTTATTTTTTATTTGATGGAGAGAGAGAGAGAACGAACACAAGCAGGGGGAGTGGCAGGCAGAGGGAGAGGGAGAAGCAGGCTCCCTGCTGGGCAGAGAGCCCAATGTGGGGCTCGATCCCAGGACCCGGGGATCATGACTTGAACCGAAGGCAAATGCTTAACCGAGTCACCCAGACGCCCCTTACCATTCGTTTTTGAGATGGTAAATGAGATGGCATAAACTGGTGGTTCTTGATTCTGGTTACATGTTATAATCACTTGGGGGACTTTGAAAAGATTGCAAATCCCAGGCCTCAGTCTCAGGCAATGACATCAGAACATCTGGGGGTAGCTCTGGCTTTGGTGTTTTTCGGAGAAACTCTGTGAGTGATTCTAACCTGCACCCAGGGTGGAGACCCACTGATAGAAACACAAACATTTTAGGGAGGCCCATGAATATGGCTGCAGAGGTAGGATCTCAGAAAAAGTTTTCTTTAGGTGGATGATTTAACTTTGATAGAAAGGCAAGAAGGTCTTCGCTAGGATGGCAGCTTATTTTGTTTCTGTTCTTTCAGTTCCTATGTTTTTATTCTCCCTTCTCATTTTCTAGGTATGTAGGAAATCTTCCAAGAATATTTGACTACTCTCCTTTAGATCCAACACAGGACTTCAACACACAAATGTAAGTGCTGATTGAAAAGTATCTGAAAGTTTTTTAGAGGAGTATTCAGTAAGTGTTCATAATGGTTATTGCTGGGTTGCAGAATTAAAGGCAATTCTCTCTTTTTTAAAATTTTCTGTATTAACAGTGTTCTAAAATGAACACATGTTACTTTTGTTAAGAAGAAAGATATTAATAGTTATTTATAAAGTACTGAGGATGGTCTGAAATGGCATCAGTTATCAAGAAAAATCAAATAAATAAGTTATTTTTGAGTAATCAAGATAAAATGTTCCACCTAAAAGCATTCATAGGTAATGTTAATGTCTCTATGGGGAAACAACAATGACCTTTTTGTTTTTCTTTCTCCCTCCTGTCCAGGACTAAGCTAGGACATGGCCTTCTCTCAGGCCAGTATTCAAAACCTCCAGTGAAATCTGAACTCATTGAACAGGTGATGAAGGAGGAACACAAGGTATGTGTCCCAGTATTTGCCATGTTGATAGGCAGGTAGGAGGGCCTTTACCAGCTAGAATGTGGATTTCCTATGATTTGGCACATGGTAGCTATAAATTTAGCGAGCTGTCAGAATAGCTATTTTGTTTTGGAGTCTAGGGTGTCTGTGTGCTCTTAAAAATTGTGGTGAGAAATAGCTAGGGTTGGTGTTTCTAGTGGCAGTTGTTTTATGGATTATATGTGAACGTCATCATTAATGGTTTTCAGAACACTGTTCTTCATAAAATAGAGCTGAGATGGAAAGAATAAGCCTTATACAAATATAAACATTTTCTCCTTGGTAACATAATCTTGGCCCTTATAATATCTTTCTTCTCCTAAGCCTCAACTTTGTTTGCTAGGATTTTTCAAGAAGCTGGTTGTTAAAGAACAACATACACATTCCTATTCTACCCCCTTCTCCACCCCGCTCCCACCTACAGAACTGAGGATTCTGAGTTTCTGGAGAGGTCTGGGCAATCCTCATTTTTGGTAAGCTGCTAGGGGGTTTGTCGACACACTCAGGTATGAGAAACTCAGTTGGCCGTTCAGCCACTGTTTACTGATAGAATAACTGAAAGATGCACTCCATCTCCTGACAGCCCCACTTGCATTTCCATGTGCCTGCAGAGTGGGCTACCGACCCCTTCCCGGGTGGCTCTGTTGCGCAGCTCCTGAGGGCACTGCTCGCAACCTGGTCTTTTTTGAGTGGTGCCCTTGAAATTCTGCAGTGCACAGCTTACACAGCTGCATTTGGCAGCCTGGCTCGTAACACTGCCTATGGCCTGAATGGAGTGCATGCCCCTTTCCCCCACCACCTGCTCTGACCTCAAGTGCTCTGACTTGACTTAGTGGACAGAGCTGTCTCTCAAGTGTTGGCCTCTGTGCTCCCACCTCAAGTCAGCCATCCTTAACTAGATCAATAGTAGGAGTGGGAAGTGAGTAAACTCTTGTTCATAATGCAGCCAGCTAGTTGGGGAAATAAAGCAACGGAAAGAAGGGAGAGTATGAAGGGAGCATTTAGAGGCAGTGTTTGGAGGTGTGGAGTAGGAAGGGGCTGAAGAGGGTAGAGAGGGAAGTAGACACTCCAAATGGCCAGGCTGGGAGATTAGAGTGGTATGGGGGCTGGAAGATGCATTGCCATCTAGCATGGCAAGATACCGAGTTCCTTATCCATCCAAGACTGGAAGGCCCTCATCTGGGACGCAGTTGAAGGGATGGTTTGGATGTGGGTGGGGTATGGGGGGCACCCAGGCTTCTTCTACCTCTGAGCTCCTGTGAAGCTTTGAAGAGGTGTTGTTGAAAACAGCTTGGACCAACATTTTCTTTTCATCACATTAGGCCTGGGTTTTCATCCATGCTATGCCACTTCTTGGGCCACTTTTGGGTCAGAACCCACCTTCCTTGGTGGAGGAGAAGGAGACTGGATTGGGTCTCAGGGACTCTGGGCTTCCTTTCCAGGCTCTGTAAGGAGCTGTGAGACTGTGGGCAAGTCACATAAACTTCCAATCCCAGCAGTCAAATGGCAGAATTTGTCCAGGTGGTGGTTGTGAATGTTGCAAGTGTGAAGGTTCTCTCTCCCATGTAAATAAAATCTGGGTATATTACGTGCTTGTGGTTGTGTTTTTGGAATCTCCTCATTTGAGAAAATATGGAATGAAAAGTCATCAATTTGGTGATGTTTGTAAGTAAAGTTTGGTTTTGTTAATATTAAAATGTCCTTTTACATTAGAATAAAAATAGTTCTTTTTTTTAAAGATTTTATTTATTTGACAGAGAGAGAGTGAGTACAAGCAGGGGGAGGGGCAGGCAGAGGGAGAAGCAGGCTCCCCACTGAGCAGGGGGCCCGATGTGGGGCTCGATCCCAGGACCCTGGGATCACAACCTGAGCCAAAGGCAGCCTCCCAACCAACTGAGCCACCTAGGTGCCCCAAAAATAGTTCTTATAAGAGCAAGGCACATTATTTATTCATTCTATGAACAATGACTACTTGGGGCCCTTGCTCCCTCCTCACCATTGGGCTTAGTGACTATTGTGCAGTAGCTTTGTGATCTCTAGGGGCCTGGAGCCTACATGTGGGAACTCCTGCTTTGTGTGGCCCAACATGGGTGATCTGGCAGCATTTGGGCCATATTTGGCTTGTAGGTGTTTTGCTTGGCCCACACATAAATATCTAAATTTCCAGCTTCTCTCTCTCTCTTTTTTTTCTTTGAGAGAGAGAGAGTGAGTGCAAGTCAGGGGAGAGGGACAAAGGGAGAGGGAGAAAGAGAATTGTAAGCAGGCTCCATGCCCAGCATGGAGCCCGATGCAGCGCTCGATCTCATGGCTCTGAGATCATGACCTGAGCCGAAACCAAGAGTTGGATGCTTAACTGACTGAGCCGACCAGGCACCCCAGAACTTCCAGCTTCTCTTAAACAGTCAGATCCTGTGGCAGTTCCAGGCCCATGATAGCAGATGGCTGGAGCTGCGTAGCGGCCCTCCCTTCAAATAGGACACACAGTCCCCGGCTGGCTCCAGTCCCTTTGTGGTTCATGACTTGGCAGGTATGCTATTGTATTTGGGTGTGTGACCTTTGATTTAGATGATCTGTAAAAACCTTTCCTGCTCTGTGGTGCCATGATCTAGTAGTCTTTGAGAAAGAATCCTGAATGTGACCAGTAGTATGGTGTGCATCTTGGGAGTGGTGGGGAAGACCTTTCTAGGTGGGTGGGATATGACTGAGTCTTTGGCTCAGGCATCAATAGGGTCCCTTTAACGTTCAAAATGAGCTTGAGTTGACCATATGATTTTCTTTGTGGCTCTGGAGGAGTCAGTTTTAATCTGTTACGTGAACAGACAAGTAATTCATAGTAAAATCTCCCTTCCCCTTGACAGTGGAGGGAATTACTTTCTGAGGCGTCAGGATTTTCACTGGCAATTGGTTTCAGAGAAACCAATTTGTGAGACTCTTCTCTCAGGGGTCAGGGGCCCTTTGGTCAGGTGGCCTTGTCCTGGGCCTATGGCATTTGTGATTGGTAATGTGCCTGAAATGCCCTAAGAGAAGAAAGAAGGTGTGCTAAACCAGAGAAGGGGATGGATCACAAGAGGAATGTGGGGTGGAAAGGAGAGAGAGCAAGAGAGAAGAATCAGAGCCATGTGGTGGGAGTGCCTTTTTATTGGGCCCCCACCGGCAGCGGTACTAATAACTAAGATTGCTTATGAAAGGCCAAATTCTTTCTGTATGCTCACTAATGCACAAAAAACCTTGCCTGAAGTTCCACAGCCAGCGAGTGGCAGGGCTGGGATTCACACCAGGCAGGCTGGCCCCTGAGTCTGCTTTTGACCTCTACACGATCCTGCTTCCCTGATAGTTGTTCCAGCATTTGCTTCAGGTGTCCAGTGCCTCAGAGTGTGGATGGTGCAGGCGGATGACAAAAGGGGGTCTTTAAAGTTTGCACAATTACCAGGTGGTCCCGGCAACTTATTTCCCAGTGCCTCTGTCTTGCATTTCTAGGCTACATGCTTCCTGGTGTTAAACTGGTCTTCCACAGACCAAGGTGAAATCTAGTTTTTATATATGCATGCTTAATGCACATTTTCATCTGTAAAAAGATTTGTGGTATTTGTTTTGGGCACTGCCGTTTCTACATAAATGTGTTGAATTGATTTTTAAAATTAAATTGCATCTGCGGTAGATAAGACCTCTCACTATAAAGGGGCACTTTTCGGGGCACCTGGGTGGCTCAGTTGGTTAAGCGACTGCCTTCGGCTCAGGTCATGATCCTGGAGTCCCGGGATCGAGTCCCGCATCGGGCTCCCTGCTCGGCGGGGAGTCTGCTTCTCCCTCTGACCCTCCCCCCTCTCATGTGCTTTCTCTCTCTCATTCTCTCTCTCTCAAATAAATAAATAAAATCTTAAAAAAAAAAATAAAGGGGCACTTTTCTTTCTTCAAAAAATATATTCCTGTCTTATGCAATCTGAGACCACGCTTTCACACTTTTTAATGCTGAATACCCTGTAATTTATTTCTCCTTCCAAAGATAACATGTTTGAAACAATTCCATATTTCAAACAAACTGTATTAAGTGACAATTCATTTGATTTCCCTGCTGAAAAATCCTTGACGCATAATTGCTGGTCTGTTTTTGATCAACATGAGATAACCAGTGTTTGACTTTGAGGTGATGTAATTTTACCCCCAAACATGAGAACTTTATTTTCACTAATCTCCATTTTCCTAGGTGTGGCAAATGTAACATTTCTAACTCACTTTTTGAAATAAGAAAAATAACTTGGGGAATGCACTCTGTTCCTTTGGCTTTGGAGATTTGGGGTTTGGATCTAGTTAGGAACTGGGTTAGATCCAAGGTTTATGGTTTAAGGTTAAAAGTTGATATGATGGATGGATGCCATACATCTGTGTATTAGGGGCAGGCTGGGATGTGTCTACCTTTCTTTTTATTCCTGGAGTTTTACAATGTAAATATCTGTGCAGGTATCGCTCTTTAATGTGATACAAAGCCCCACTTTTGCTGTGTGTGTATTAATTAAAGCATTAGGCTCAGAGGAATGTCAGCAAGGAGTGTCTGGCCACCTTCTTAGTGCAGAGTTAAACAGAAATTCCTTGTAAGCATTTGGGAAAGATTCTGAACACCGTAGCCCTCTTGCTAATTTTAGCTGATCTGTTTTGCAATTGCTGATGGAGAAAGTAAGTACAGTATCCTATAAATATGACAGGTTCCTTAGGTGGTTGCTATTTTGGAGACGCCGGGGGCTCCCTCCTAATAAAGTTAGTTGTTGGGACTAGCCATGGTTTCAGGTGTAGAGGGGTCGGCTCATGGGTGAGAGTGTGTGCTTCCTGAAGGCAGGTCTGACTTGGTCCAGTCTGGTCACTCCCTCTCCTTGTGTGTGGCAAGAGACCCATAGGGGACTTTGGGATGATATCACTGACGCATTGCCAACTAGGAAATATGGTTTCTTTGACTTAGTTCTTTGGTTCTTATTTTGACTTTTGGTTTAAGTATGAACTGCCTTATTCAGAGCCTGGTCATTAAATTTTTTTTTCATTTGCAAATACACATACAAGTCGCATTGTGTAGCTTTAGCAATTGCCATTCTGTGGGTTTGGTTTCAGTAATCCCCCCTAGGCTCAACTTTTCCTTCCCCTTCTCTTCCTCTGTCCTCCCCTTCCTGTCCCTCCCCTTCCCTGCAGCGTGTAAACACAAAATCCAAGCATCCTTCTTGTCACCTGTAAATGTTAGCACACATCTGTGACTAGAATGCCTTCTTTTTTTTCCCCACATAAAAATCATGTTAAAAGTTGTTTCAAGTGTTAGAAGCACACCAACAAAATTAATAACCATTCCTCAGCATCATCCAATACCCAGTCCATGTCCAGATTTTCCCCTGCAGTGTCAAAGATGACTTTTATAAGTCCCCCTCCTTTTCTTTCTGCGACCTATTGATTTGTGGAAGGAGCTGAATCATTTGTCCCAGGATTGTTTTGAAGATTTTTGCCTTGTTCAGCTTGTGTTTCTGATAAGCTGGAAGCTAGATCTGGAAGACTTTCTACTATACCAGATACGAAAGGAAAGTACTATTAGTTGAGTATGGGAATTAGGGGGACTTCCTCTGCAATCGGGTAGAATAGGCGTGGGACATGGGTACAGGCAGCCAGCCCAGCTGATGATCAAGGCATTAACTGTGGAGTAGTCTAGTTTGAACTAAAAAGCTCGAACCCAGCTGTGAAGTTCAGGAGGTGGTCTGCAGTGTGATGTGGGGAGGGAGAGATAGCATCTCTCTGGTTAGGAAGCCTTTTCAAATAGCTTCCCAATGATTAGCAGTTCTCAAGCTATAGCTTGAGGATTGAACAAAGGATTGAACAAAGGATTAAGGAATTGAACAAAGGATTAAGGAAGGTCAGTCAAGAGAAAACAAGGAAACAAAATGGGTAGAGAAAGAAAAGAGGTGTGGCTAGTGAAGGAGGCTGGGCACAGTCCAGGTGCAGGGCTGAGGTTCTGGGGATTTCACCACAGTCCCTGTTGAGACTGCTCCCAGTTACACGACCACACGGTGGCAAAAATCAGCAGCCAGCTTTTCTGAGTTTCCTGACTTGTTAAACTTCCCAAGGCAGCTGCTTTGATGGGGACTGGCAGCCACAACAAGTCGAAGCCCGGCTTGCAGGAAGAAATGCCATCAGCAGCAGAGAACGAGTGCGTGCTTATGTGAAGGCCTAAAGAGAGAGGCACAAGGTGAAAAGATGGGATTCCACGTGGTGCCCCTCTGCACTGCCAAGGGTGGAGGAATAGTTGCTGGACTGACCTGTAATGTTGGCTCCAGAGGCATGTGGGTTTGAAGAGGGCTTACTCAGAGTCCAAGACATACCGTCTCCCTTTCTCAGCAACTGGTAAGGGGGACTCAGGGTCATCAGAGATGAGAACTAGTGTGTGAAAGCAGTATTAAGACATGGGATAAAAAGAGAGAGACAGACAGATAGACACACAGCGACAGACAGCGCGACGGAGGGACAGAAAGTGACTGACTTTTGTAGCTGTGTGATGCTGGGCCTGTCTCTTAATGCTGCTTTGCCTCAGTTTCCTCATCTGTCAAATGGAGAGAATCATCATCATCAATCATCATCATCAGGTTAAGTGAGTTAAGCAAGATACATGTATTACAAGGTACTCAGAACTGTGCCTCGCACCTAGTAAGTATTCACCCACGTTCCTAGAGTAATGTCTGACCTGGATGAATAAATGTTAGCCGTTATGCAAAGGCATTGTTTTTGCATGCTGTGTTGGCTGATGCAATGCAGATGGGCATCAGCAGTGTGAGTGAAGGAGTTACAGTTGTTACATCGTTTTCAGGAGGTGTACATACAGGTAAAATTAATTGTCAGGTATATAGTGGTCTTTACCTAGCATTGGCAGCACATCTGAAGCCAAGCGTGTGTGCAAGCTGGGCCATTTATGTATAGTTTCCATGTCCTCGGATGCCCACATGCTGCCACTTTGGGGCGTTGTCCTCTAAGAGCTGCTGACACTGTTCCAGGTCCTGGGCGGCATCCCTCAGCATTTGCCATAGATACGTGTGTTGTCTCTCATTTCCCCATGGTCTCTCAGCTCTCCAAAGGCAGAATCCCCAGTGGTCTGCATGAAGTAGGTGGTTAGTAAATACTGGATGACAAGGTCAGGTGTATATTCAGCAAGACAGGACAATTCACCCAAGTTTTATTAGAAACATTGCTTGGAACATACGTGCTGGGGAGCTGCAGGGAGGTGCATAACGGAGTTTTCCCATCCCCTGTTGCATCTGACTGCGTAATTGTGCACACCTCCCGTGGTCTCTGGACCCTAGCTATAAAATGAGGATAACGGCAGTACCTTCTCTGCAGGGTTATTGTTGAGTATGAAATGAAGTGACAGGTAACACTGTTATTAGATGCGTGAACTTGGAGGGGACTCAGGAATCAGCTTTATCATGAGCCCATTTCTGTCCTCAGTGGCGATGTGGACTCATCCCACTCTGCTTCTTCAGAGCATTGCAGACAGATTGCTTAGGTTTCCAGTGATTTCCTGGAGATTACCAGCATTAAAAAAGTCCAGTTCACATCAAAGGCAGCTTAAAGCTTCTCTCCCCTACCAAGCTTGGGGGTCTTGGAAACCAGCAGTGGGCAAGGGTTGGCATCAGCATCCTCTGGCCCCACCAGAGTCAAGCAAGGACCACGGGATGGAGACATTAGACAAGAGGCAGAGCCTTCCGCTGAGCTAGGGCGTTTGGCTCCCTCCTGGCTGCCATGGCTAGCTTTTTGTAGGGGCACATTAGTGGCTCTTTAGAGATGTCCCTCTTCCCTGCTTGTCCGCTTAGGGACCTCCCTGGGACCTCTCCTGATGCTCTGTCCAGCTGACCTCTGTAGCCCCCACCTCGGCTCCTGCCTCAAGTCTCCTCCGCCAGCCGACCTTCCATCGTCTTATGCAGTGTCCTTTCTGAAGGAGCCTGACAACCTTCTGAGCTATCCTTCCGGTCCCTGGGGAAGTTCATATATCCTTGTTCTCCAGAGTTGTCCCTGCCACCCGCTCTTCCCGCTCTGTCATCCTGGCATCTGCTGCCAGCCTCCTCCAGCGTCTCCAGGGGAGGGGCAAGCTCCTGGGAACAACCGTGCTCTGATCCAGAGACAGCCCAGGGCAGATGCGTGAGCCTGAGCACCTCTGCAGTGGTTACCGGGGATGTGTGGTGTCATTTCCTGTTCTTGCAAGGACAGGCATACCTCGGAGAGAACCACCACAGCAAAGGGACTGTTGCAGTCAAGTGAGCCAAATGAATTTTTTGGTTTCCCAGTGCATATAAAAGCGATGTTTATGTGATACTGTGGTCTATTAAGTGTGCAATAGCAATGTGCATACCTTAATTAAAAGCACCTTATTGCTGAAAAAGGCTGACCATCATCTGAGCTTTCAGTGAGTTGTAATTACTGACCACAGATCACCCTAACAAATACAATAATAATGAAGAAGTTCGAAATATTTTGAGAATGACCAAAATTTGACACACAGACACAAAATGAGCAAATGATATTGGAAAAATGGCACCGATAGACTTGCTTGATGCAGGGCTGTCACAAACCTTCAATTTGTAAAAAATACCATATGGTCAAATCACAATAAAGCGAAACACAATCAAACGAGGTATGTCTGCATCCCCGTCTCTACTAGAGCTTCTCTCCTGCTCTCTCATGGGGAAGGAAGGGAGGTGTGGAGAGCGCTCCTCTCCGTTAACTTCCTTCTGAGGACCCACTCATGCCGCCTCTCTAGCCTGCTCTGAAGTGGGCTCTCACAGCAAACCCTGTGAAGATGGACCTCATAATGCCTTTTCTTAGAAAGTGAGGGTGTTTATCATGTCTCGTTAGTGTGATGCCCGCTCCACAGGAAACATCCAGTGAATGCTGGCTCTTCTCATTGTTTAGCTTCTGTGGGCTTCAGTTGTCTCATCTGAAAATTGGGGCTTATGGTAATCCCTACTCTGCTGGCCGCTTAGTGCCATGAATGTGTAGGAAAGTGTGGTAAATTTGTTTTATTTTGGGGGCGCCTGGGTGGCTCAGTCGGTTGAACGTCTGCCTTCGGCTCAGGTCATGATCCCAGGTCCTGGGATCGAGCCCCGCATCGGGCTTCTTGCTCAGCGGGAAGCCTGCTTCTCCCTCTCCCACTCCCCCTGCTTGTGTTCCCTCTCTCGCTGTCTCTCTCTCTGTCAAATAAATAAATGAATCTTTAAAAAAAATTTTTTGTTTTATTTTTATATTTCAGCCTCAACAGAATGGGATCTCTCCACGCATGTTTAAGGCCTTTGTCAGCAAGAGCCACCCAGAATTCTCCTCTAATAGACAGCAGGATGCCCAGGAGTTTTTCTTGCACCTGGTGAATCTAGTAGAGGTGAGTGAGTCAGTCTTCGGAAATGCTCGAAAGGTGGTAAGAAGGGTGCACAGTGCCCGGGGATGGTCCCCTCTGGCAGTCCCCTCTGGCTGGGCCGGGATGCCCACCCCCTGCCCCTTTCCGGAATCTGTCACAGTCCCAGCTGGTGCTGCATCGGCGTGAGGCTTTCTCTGCTCAGCCCGTGTGGCGTGATCGCTGCTCATGCCCTGTTTTCTAGCACTTCTGGATCTCCCTGTTCTCCTTTTAATTTGTAATTAAAGGAATGTTGTCCATTATTTCATTCAAAGTTCTTTTTGGTCTCCATGACAAACCTCCTTAAGAGTCCAGTGTGGTATTTGGTGTCCTTGTGCCACCACTCAGAGATGGTCACACTTTGCTCCCAGCAGAGTTGAATCACATTCTGTGCTGTGGTTTTTAAAAGCTCCCGAGAATTCGTGATTAAAGGCTTTCTTCTCCCTCTTAAAAAACAACTTCTTTTTTTCTGATTACAAAAATGTTCTCTGTGGAAGATATAAAAAGGCACAAAGGAGAAAATCAAAATAGCCAGTGGCAACAGCCACTACAAATAAGGAGTGCTACCATTTCGGTGTCTGACCCACCAGACACTTTCCCGGTGCATTTATTGATTCTCTCCATGCTGTTTTATAAGCATTGCTTTCCACTTAACGTGTTCTGAACGTTTTGCCACATCATTACATATTTGAATGTAGCGTGATTTCTTTTTTATGTATAATTTACACCAATGCATTTCCACGACCCCATCATATGTGCCTTAATTTTTGCAGGGCAGCCCTTTACTCTCCCCCCTTCTCTTTAGTCTGGCTCCCTCACCCCCTTTCTTCTGATTCCCACTAGGTCAGTTCCTCTTTCACAACTGTTAGCGGCTGCATGATGTTCATTCACATGATGAACTGTAGTTTATTTAACCTGTCCCCCGTTTTTGGATATACGCCTGCGTTTTGTTATTAAAGTACTCTGGTGAACTGCCGTGCCCAAAGGGAATGCTTCGTAGCACCAGATCCTTATGCCAGATTTATGTATTCTCTTTTGTGCCAATTTTTATTCACGGCTTAATATTCATACGTTTACTAACCTGATCTAATCTAACCTTCAGAGGAACCGCATTGGCTCAGAAAACCCAAGTGATGTTTTTCGGTTTTTGGTGGAAGAACGTATTCAGTGCTGTCAGACGCGCAAAGTCCGCTACACGGAGAGGGTGGATTACCTGATGCAGTTGCCTGTGGCCATGGAGGCAGCAACCAACAAGGGTAACGGTCCCAAAGTGGGAACTTGGCGATGTGCTTCCTCATACATGCAAACAAACCCTCGGATCGGAGATAACGCGGTTTAGTCACTGCTGAGTCACGTCAGGAGGAGACTCAGCCCAGACAGTGTCTGGTTCGCATGTCTCTTTTCCTCTTTTCCCCAGTCCCATGTGCCTTTCTTGTGAGAAGAGTCCGATGCATCGCGGGTTTTTGTTGGAGGGATTTTGGGTAGAACTTATTTTAGTGCCCATAAATTTGGCCAATTGGTTGGCTTGAAGTCAGCTTACTTTGGGGGAACATTGTAATTATAGATGTGGAAGATTCTTTAACGTTAGCACTCATGAGTTGTGCCATAAATTCTGGGGAAAATGATCAGCATTTTTTGGGGTGAGACGTTCTAGCAGCGATCTCTTTTTTTTTTTTTTTTAAGATTTTATTTATTTATTTGACAGAGAGAGACACAGTGAGAGAGGGAACACAAGCAGGGGGAGTGGGAGAGGGAGAAGCAGGCCTCCCGCGGAGCAGAGAGCCCAATATGGGACTCGATCCCAGGACCCTGGGACCATGACCCGAGCCAAAGGCAGTTGCTCAACAGCTGAGCCACCCAGGCGCCCTAGCAGCAATCTCTTGAAATAATCTGACTTTGGCATCTGAGTATCAAAGACGCCCCCTGTGGGAGGTGCAGCAGGGAAGGGCTCTTGTAGGAGCGAGGCCCATTAGAAGGGTCTTTGGACTTTAGAAGCAGGAAGGAGGTGGAGGAACTGCTGGGGTCTCAGGGGAAGCTTCCTTCAGTCAGTCTGTGTGGTTCTTCCCGGGCAGAATAGATGAATGGTATTTCTTAGAATTAACATTTAGAAGCAAAAAAAGGCAAAATGTCTGCTATATTGCTTATGTCCCGTGAACTGGTCATTTCCGTAAATGTCAGTAACTCGCTTTTGTGGCCTTTTCCCCTCTTTTTTTGAGGGGGTCAATTTGTTGTGCTAATTGAAAAGCGATGATTATGATGATTTTAAGATGAAACGATTTCCTTTTTCTATAAGCTTGTGCAGCTTTTGGCCAGTTTCTAAATTCTTACCCATTGTATAAAGTAGAAATGAGGGTAGCGGTCTGTGGTTTGTTTCCTTTTTAGAATTAGGCTTAATTGTTTTCTCTTGCCAGCCTCGGGGATGTTCCACTCAGTTCTGTGATCCTCTCTAACTCACTGTTTATAATTTATGAGTGGTAACTATTCTTTTTCAGAAAGATTTATAATTTAGTCCCTGGAAATTGATTGCTGGGACACCTAATACTGGCATCCTAGATATAGGTACATCATAAACTGATTGTGGACTGGACAATGAATTTTAAACCCATATTCAGATGTGCTTAAGAAAACACATGGGTGCATAGGGGTGTCTAAAAACTGATAAATCAGGAGTGGTTTTTTTGGTAAACAAAAGGAATTCCCAGAAAGACCTCATCAAAACTATATAAAATTTTGACTTATAGACAGTTTCCAAGAGCAGATCTGCTGACTCCTGGGAAGTTGGTGGTGTGCTGTCTGCTTTTTCCCTTGGTATTGAATCGTTTGAGCAGGAATTGTGTAGAAAGCCTTCTAGGTTGGTAGCTCTGCTGTCTGACCTTGTGCGTAACCTCAACCTGAAGTTTTCTGGGCAGTGTTGGTTAGAATCATGGGCTGAGTGCAGTGGAGGACTGCGGTCGCTATAGTCCATCTCGCTCCTTGGTCCGCACCCTCCATGACCTCTAATCAGAATGGAGAGATGACACTTGGGTCTCCTTCGGTGTGAAATTCTGTGGTGTGAAGACTTCGTGATTGGAAGGTGGCATTTGGGTAATCCCAGCCTTGACTCTGGACAAAGGGAAGACCAGGTTCCCGCCTCACTTCCAGCACATGTGAGATCAGGACCTCCGATCTGGGCTGGAGTTCACAGATCCCTCCTGTCAGTCTCAAAGGCGAATAGGCAAAAAATTATGAATGGCTCATGCAGCCTGTCGGCGCCACCCTAAAGTCTGCTCGACAATAGCCTTTCAGCAGGCTTTTCTGGATCCGTGAAGGGCAACAAGTGAGCAATACTGCCCCGGCCCAGACACTTTCAGGAAGATTGGCCCAAGGGGATGTTTTCCGCTTCAAGAAGATGGAGTGAGTACAAGATCATTCGTTTGCTCTTTTACTCAGATGAACTGATTGCCTATGAGTTAACGAGGAGGGAGGCAGAAGCAAACAGAAGACCCCTTCCCGAGTTGGTTCGCGCCAAGATACCATTTAGTGCCTGCCTTCAGGCTTTTTCTGAACCGGAAAACGTAGATGATTTCTGGAGCAGCGCCCTACAAGCAAAGTCTGCGGGTGTGAAGTAAGTGCACTTGTGTGTTTGTGCTTGTGTGGTGGTAGTGGTGTGAGGAGGGGCCCCTGAGGGGTACGGACTGGGTAGGGGAGAGGTGGCGGGGTGTTGTATGAGTCTGCGCATGCTTGTTCATGTGTAGTGAGATGGGGTTATGATCCGTGCAACCCTAATGGTCATAGAGCCACTTGTGTGAGGCCTGTCCAAGAAACCAGGCTTATAGTCTGTGTTGTGTGTTAGGGAGGGAATGTCTTCTCTTTTCTTTTTTTTAAAGGAACGTTGTGGTTTATCCTTTATTAGGAGTTTTTTTTTTTTTTTTTGCCAAGAACCCCCCAAAACCCCCCACCCCCACCACCGCATGGCAAGAATGATATTAAGAGATTACAGAAATACTTATGACAGTCTTCAATATTTAAGCTCCACTATGATAGATTTTAATTCCATAATTAAAGATTTGGCTTAGCACGTGGTGACCAGGGCTCTCAGGGCATCTCGAAGAGGACATAGTGGGCATCGTTCGGATGAGCTGCTCAGGACGTAGAAGATGCTCTGTTTCCACATGGTACACCTCATTGTCAGGTACATAAAACATTTTTTCTCCACTTGATTAATTGATTTTATACAGTCAAGTCCTTGCCAACGCACAGCATACAATTGGGAAAAGAGTACTCATAGAGGCATAAAATGAAGGGAGGTCTGAAAGTTTGGCTCTGGGAATTTTACTCCTTTTAGGTATTCTTTGGCCGTCTGTCCTCCTAGCGAAAGTTGAGCTCTAGTTCATGCAAAGGGGTGTGAAGGCTGAAGAGCTACTGCTAGGTGTTTTTTATCACCTCAGGTAGCAGTCTGACTTAAATCACTTGTTCTCTGCAATAGACATCGCTCAAGATTCCCCTTTGTTTCAGGTGAATGACTTCATATGTTAAAAATGGGAAAACACAAAGAATTTATTTCAGAAGTTTAAAAAAGGCCATATTTTCTTAAAATAATTTTTAAAAGTGTTGCTCATATCCAAACGAGATTATTAGTCCATTCAGTTATCAGTTATCCATTGTGGAGTAAGTTTTCATCCTCGGATTGCTCAGTTATGGGATCTGTGTGAGTGTGTGTGTGTGTGTGTGTCCTTGCGGAGAAACGTCGGTGAGTTGGCGTGTTCAGTGTGAGATTCACTGCACTGCAACCTGGAGCCATCATTGGGCAGTTAGACATCTACACAGTATCCTAGCAGCAGACCCAATTTCTTTCATTGTTTTCCCCCCAGATTTATTGAGATATCATCGACAGTATTGAGATATTGACATATGTTGATACATATTGAGATAAAATAATATTGTGTAAGTTTAAGGTGTACAATATGATGATTTTTTTTTTTTTTACTTTAATTATTGACAATAGGTGGGAGGTTTCTCAAACATGGATCCTTTTCTCTTTGCGCTTTAATTCTGATTCTGTGTGGGACATAGAAATGATCAGGGGACTTGGCCAACTAGAAAGTCCCCAGCATCAGGTGTAAGCTGTAGTGTTCTTCATTTCCCTGTTTGCTTAGCCACCTTTTTCTGCTCTTCAGAAAAGTAGCCTCGTGTCTTAGAAGTGTAAGTTCTGACATACTCTCTGGGCCTGCAGGAAGGAGCCTTCTCATCACTTGGAAAAGGCCCATCGTTAAAATGGAGTTGGGAGGCATTAGCTTTCTAGAGACAGAGGCTCTCACCCCAGGGCAGGTGGTCAGGAGATCTGGATTCATCTCCTGTGTCCACTTCCCAGCTTATGTTCTATCCTAGGGCAAAGTCACCACCCAATGTCCTTCTTCCATCTGTAATGGAGGAATGATGCTTGCTTACCTGGTTTTCTCCTCCAATGCTACGAAATATTTAATTGTAGGCAGTGCTAATGTAACTGTCTAGGGGAGGGGTTTCTGCTTTCTCTAATCCTTAACAGTAGATATTAAATGTATTTTCCTTTTCCTCTGTCTTTTATGTATACATGTTCTCATGGGTTTTATGTATATGAAAAAAATTCATACTGGATGTATCCGGTTGTTAATAATTGAAAACTGGTCTTTGTGGAAAAGGAGGAAACATGTTCTAGGTTAGTAAAGCAACTACATTTTTTGTCCATTTATCATTCCAGGTCATGTGTTAAGCACTTACTGTCAATTATCATTTAATCCTCTTGGTATTACTATGGGGTAGGTGCTATTATTCTCCCCATTTTATGGATGAGGAAATAAAAAGAGAAGTAATTGGCCAATAAGTGGCAGGCCTGGAATTCATTCAAATTGATTGAGTTCCAAGTTTAAACTCTTTTTTTTTAAAGACTTTATTTATTTGATAGAGAGAGACACAGCGAGAGAGGGAACACAAGCAGGGGGAGTGGGAGAGGGAGAAGCAGGCTTCCCGCTGAGCCAGGAGCCAGATGCGGGGCTCGATCCCAGGACTCTGGGATCATGACCTGAGCCGAAGGCAGACGCTTAACGACTGAGCCACCCAGGCACCCCCCAAGTTTAAGCTCTTAATCCCTCTCTTATATAGTACCCCATATTCCTGATCATGCTTGCTTATACTCATATCCTTGTAATTCTTATGTAGCCTTGCATATTCCTTATTAGGTCTTACCATGTTTCAAATATTAGTTTTGAGGAAAGCAGTTCAGTGGATTCCTAAAAGATTTTTTTTTTCTTTTTCTTATTTCTAGCAATATAGACATGATCTCCTTACTATATTAGTTTGGGGCCTTGAATTTTTCTTGTGTTAGACCCAGAGCCTGAAAGGCCAGGAAGAGGCAAAAGATGTTCGTTTTGTAGATCTTTGGTTAGTATGGACCAGACATAAAGACTCTTGCCTTAAATAGTCCTGAATGGACAGTTTCTGGGAAGAATATTAGTGTTTGGAAATTTCATTCATTAGCAAGTATTATTGCTCACCTGGAATATTCTAGGCAATGAGTTGAACAAGACCTAGCTCCTGCCGTCAAGCAGCTCATGGGTTAAGGATCAATAGGGAGAGATTTTGTCTTGACTTTTATCGTTTATGAAGAGGAGAGCACAGTGTGGGGTTCCAGAGCACAAGCTTTAGGTGGATGAGCAGTGTTTGAATCCCCAGTGTAGAACTTACTGTTACCTGACCTTGGCCAAGTGACCCTAAGCCGCTGTTTCCTTCTCTGTAAGCCTTGATGATAATAGCACTTTCTTCATAGGGTTGGGGTGAAGAGTGAGATTAACTCTGCAAAGTGCTTTGTATACTGCCTTGTGCAGAATAAGTGTATGCTGTAACTGTTATAACCATTGTTTCTATCTTTCCTTTCCTTTTTTTGGCCTTGGGTTATACAGTTTGACTGTGGTTGATTAATTATCATATTTTCAACATATTTAATGGAAAGGATAGAACTATATTTTTTTAGTTGCCAGGTTTTCAATACAATAGACAATCTTAATTTCACGGAGAGGGACAGCTTGTATTTTTTTCTTATTAAGGCTTTTGTAGTGTTTTTGCCTCCGTTGTAATTAGTGAACAATTGACATGATAATGATAACAGGTTGTCAATAGACAACACAATAGTGTTGTCAGGCACTGTTCTAAGCACTTTGTGTCCTGACTCATTTAGTTCTCATAGCAGTTTTTGGAGGTAAATTTGCTGTGTGTCTACCTAGATCTTTTTGAATGATTTACATTCTATTGGTCTTTATTAAATACATAACTTTTCAAGAAAAATTTTAATTTCCAGGAATGAATTTTAGGAATAAAAGAGTAAGCAGTGCATCATTTCCAACTTTGCTGGATTTCAGTAACAGACTTGATGTCCCAAATCTGCAATTAATTAATGCAAATTATTAATTTTGACATTATTTTGAGCAAATATATATTGAGTGCTTACCACCTGTGTGATTCAATTTGAGGCCCTGTAGAGGCTACAGAAATGAATAAAGCGCATTTATCCAACAGGGCAAATATAAATGTGGGTGTCATCTAATCTGATTTCTGGTACTCTCAGGTTGGCAGTTACCCACAACAAAAGGGTGTGTTAAACCCTGCTTCCAGTTCCCTGCTCTGCCCCTTGCCCCGTGGTATCACCAGCTGATTTACTCACCCAGCTACTGACCACAGCAACTGCAAGAGTCTTGGGGCTTCTGAACCACATTTTGGAGATCACTGATTTACTGATGACTTTTGGCTGATCTCACTGTTACATATTTTCCAGCTTTTAAGTTGATGTGGTAAGAGGAAGAGATCAATTAAAAAGGTGACATTTTTACATTAGTTGAAAATACTGGATGGAGTTTGTTGGGTTTTGGTGAAATTAGGACTTGGCTATATTTAAATAAGAATGATGTTTATTGCTGCTTCTCAGAAGATAGGAAAACCTAATTAGAGATAATATGATAATTTCTGAAGAATGAACCAGGATAACAATAGATAAGTTCCTTAGGATGTTTAAGCTCCTTTTTTTGAAAGAACTCCCTTACATTATTGCTTATACCCTTCTATTGTCCTTGTGAGGGAGAATTTGAGATCCAGAGAGGTTAAGTGACTTGCCTGGGGCTTTTGGACAGGCAAAAGGGCAGGGCAGTCCAAGTCAATGTCCAACACCTGGTGGATTCTAGCTCTTTTATGACAAAATAATCATGCTAATTCCCTAGTTATAATATATATTCTAGTGTGCCAAGTGGTTTCACATCATTTTATGAACATTGCGTAGCCCTGGCAGGTAGATATTATTAATAAATCTGTTTTGTAGATGTGAAAGTGGAGCCTCAGGGAGGGTCAGTGATTTGTTCACATTTGGAGTGAATTATGTAGCATATCTTAGACACAAATCCACATCTTTTGACCCTTTTTTTGGATAGTGCTCTGTCCCTGTACTATGGTTTCTCTTCTACACTAGGGGGCAGCAATGCACTTGTATTTGCTTCCTGAATTCTGGGCAGATGCATTCCAAGTAGAAGGCAATGACTTAGAGATCGTGGGGAAGGTATTCTAGAATCTTTTATTTTAAAAGGTACATACAGTATTTGCCTACAGCTTATTTTCTTTTTTACATATACCTACTCTATCCACATTGACACTGACATAGAAATGGTTGTTATAAACAACAGGATACATGTTGAGAGAATGAGCTGGAACCAGGGCATGAATTTGGTGTACTGGGTGAATAGTCTGCATAAAATTGTCAAACCAAAGTCCAGGCAATTCCTGAAAGTTTGAAGGAAAACTCGAGATATTGACCATATGTGTTAATTTAAAAATTTAAGGTTCAGATTTAGATATTTTATTTTTATTTTTATTTTAAGATTTTATTTATTTATTTGACAGAGAGAGACACAGCGAGAGAGGGAACACAAGCAGGGGGAATGGGTGAGGGAGAAGCAGGCTTCCTCCTGAGCAGGGAGCCTGATGCGGGGCTTGATCCCAGGACCCGGGGATCATGACCTGAGCCGAAGGCAGACGCTTAACGACTGAGCCACACAGGCACTCCCAGATTTAGATATTTTAGATACTTAACTAAAATATCTAAATCTGAACCTTAAATTTTTAAATATATATGTATATGTATGTGTGTATATATACACACACATACATACATACCCCTTTAGGATCCATGGGTTTTAGGTAAAATAATATTTTAATGATGCTTTGGCATTTCTAATAGTCAACCTCAACCAAAGTTCCAATGAACCCTCTTCATGCCAACTTTGTGCGGTAAGATAGTGATTCTCTGTGGGAGGGAGGTTAGGGGTATGTCAGGATCGCTTGGGGAGCTTTTCAAACCACACATATAAACACAGACCACACGCATGCCTGCACACTCCTGCAAATGTAATGTGTATGTATACACACACACACACACACACACAATTGACCCTTGAAACAACACAGGTTTGAACTGTGTGAGTCCAGTGGGCTTTTTACAGTACAATGCTATATTTTCTCTAGCTTATTTTATTGTAAGAATACAGTATATAATACATATAACCTAAAAAATGTGTGTTAATTGGCTCTTTATATTATTGGTAAGGCTTCTGGTCAGCACTAGACTATAAGTAGTTAAGTTCTTGGGGAGTCAAAAGTTATATGTGGATTTTTGACTGCATGGGGGGTCAGCACCCCTAACCTCCGCATTATTCAAGGGTCTACTCTACTAAACTCTAGCAACGGTTTTAGAAAAAACAAATATCTATGGTTGAAGAATACTTTTCAGAAACACAAAGTGCCACAGCAAATAAAAGTATAATTTTGCAACATGCTCCAGATCCTTCCCAAGGGACACCATTGTCCTCCGGTAAACACTTCGTCCTTGTGAAAAGGCCAGGACGAGTGACTGGGAGCAGGTGTGTGTGTCGGCCTGTGTGTGTTTGTGTGTCCCTCCTCCTCAGTGCAGTTGCTGGAACTGCCAGGTATGCCTTGGACAACGCTTGTGATGCTTCATGAACTGTATTCACGATTCTTATTGCCTTGTTTCATTGATCTAATCCCCTTGTGTTTCCCAGAACATCTCGCTTTGCCTCATTCCCTGAATACTTGGTAGTGCAGATAAAGAAGTTCACTTTTGGTCTTGACTGGGTTCCCAAAAAATTTGGTAGGTATCTTTTGCATGCTTTCGCTTAACACGTCAAATTAGCCATTGGAACAAAATGGCGCGTGAAGGGGCCCGTGTGGTTGGCTGTCAGAAATCGTTCCATTTCATTCTTTTTCCATCATCCCCACCTTTCTCTTTTGAGTCAAGAGTATTTGATACGCACTGACAATGAAAATCACCCCATGTTACCCACCCCTCTGATAATGCATGTTGGAATGACTGGACTCTAAGAGTGAAAATCGGATCCCCACATTGTCAAATCAACAATGCTTTCCAAACTTAACATGCATACAGATTACCTGGGATCTTGGCAGAATGCAGGTGCTAATTCAGCAGGTCTGGGGGTGGGAGGGCTGGGATTCTTTACTTCCCACAAGCTCCCCAGTGATACTGATGCTGCTGGTCCAAAACCTGCACTTGGAGGTGCAGGTGATTGAAGATACATGCTCCCCTTATTAGCTCTCCTCGGCCTCCGAAGCAGGCAGGTGTGGCTAATGACAGTCTCTTACATCATGCAAATTTTATTAATAATAAAATGAGTATAGTCAGTTGCTTTAAATCGTCAAAAAAGAGATTTGACTTGGGTTTCATTGGGCTTTTTTCTTGCTAATTTTCAAGGCCCTTGACCATTGTTGGAGATTAGAGTTTTCGGGGCAATGTTTAAGAACCTTTTCTCCATCATCAGGATCCAACGTCAAGGTGTTACTAGGCTGTCCTCCGTGCCACGGAAGGACACATTTCTCAAGCAAGTACCTCAGACTGTTTGCCAGGCTTTTAAAGGTTTTATGTTTCTGAGCACTTAAAAAACAACTCAGGCCTTACACTGGTTAATTAAGCATTCACCGGCTCATCTGGAGAGGTCAGGTAAAAAGAATGTAAAATTGGCTGGTTTCCCTGGGAACCTCCAGCACTCAGTTGACACGGCACTTGTTTGCCACGTGACAGGATGGAGGGCTGTGACTGATTCTGCGGCAGATCTTCGATTTTCCTGGTGGAATGATTTTGTGGGCAGGATGCTCATCACTCAGCCTTTTCTCTGTGGACCTGAGCAGTACCTGAGAGAGGAAACTGCTTTCTTCTAAAGGCTTTCACCTGCTTTGGAAACAGCGTTCTTATTTTTCTCTGCCCTTGGAATTTCCGTAAAGGATAAAAAATTCAGATCAGATTTCATAGACTTGCTGAATTTAAAGGAGCCTCAAAGCTCGCTTTAATGAACCTGAATTTCTCTGTGGAGAACAGTTGTGTTGATTTTGTGGATCAGGCAGTATGTTTGTTTTTGCTGTCCCCTGAGATTAAAAAAA
Source organism: Mirounga angustirostris (assembly GCF_029215605.1). Classification (NCBI taxonomy): domain Eukaryota; kingdom Metazoa; phylum Chordata; class Mammalia; order Carnivora; family Phocidae; genus Mirounga; species Mirounga angustirostris. Next base: position 85,369,552 of record NW_026991709.1, on the reverse strand, counting down.
GATTTTTTTTAACTAAGCTTTTTCTTTGGGTTGTCGTTTTAAAATAGGATTTGTGTACCGGGCATCATAACTGGTTTTGGGGATAGTATTTTCAAGTTCTGTTTGCTAGCCCGGGAGACCTATCCCACACCAACATTTGGACCCATTTTTCATTATTATTGTATCTGAATATAACACTAAATCTCAATAGGCTCTTAGACCGATAAATTTTGTATTTGATTAAGTCGGCCCAATAACAACTGACCTGAGAAGTTAAAAAAATTTTCCTAAGAGTAATACACTTGAGAATGAATTTATTTCTTTAAAACTTCATTCTTTATTAACTTGGTGAGAATGACCACAGTGCCCATCATGATCTCAGAAAAGGCGTAATCTAGGGGCTGCAAATTCAACTGCCTCATATGAACAATGTAAATGACAGGAGTACATTGGATATAAGAAATGTGTAGCCTACCTATCTTGGTCTTTCTTGGATATTTCCACTTTGGATAAAGACGTGGCTTAGAAAAACATTTCTTTACCATAAGAATCAGAATCACAATATGATGCTCAGGGTCATGGGGGCAATTGGGAGCAGTGGGGTCTGTGCCCTACACTCTTGTAGGGCACGTACTGTCTAGAGTGGAAGCTGAAGATCAGCCCCAGGGCAGTTGTTACCATATGAGAATATTTGTTTTTCAAAATAAGCTGGAAATACAGGTTTTTATTTTTATTTATTATTATTTTTTTATTTTTAAAGATTTTATTTATTTATTTGAGAGAGAGAGAGAATGAGAGACAGAGAGCATGAGAGGGAGGAGGGTCAGAGGGAGAAGCAGACTCCCTGCCGAGCAGGGAGCCCGATGCGGGACTCGATCCCGGGACTCCAGGATCATGACCTGAGCCGAAGGCAGTCGCTTAACCAACTGAGCCACCCAGGCGCCCTGGAAATACAGGTTTTTAAATGAAATCTTCTGATTTAAAAATTGGAATTTGTTGCCAACATTTTTTTTTTTTTAAAGATTTTATTTATTTGACAGAGAGACACAGCCAGAGAGGGAACACAAGCAGGGGGAGTGGAAGAGGGAGAAGCAGGCTTCCTGTGGAGCAGGGAGCCCGATGCGGGGCTCGATCCCAGGACCCTGGGATCATGACCTGAGCCGAAGGCAGACGCTTAACCATCTGAGCCACCCAGGCGCCCCTGTTGCCAACATTTTAGAAACATCAGACATTCTGTTTGCTACAGTTGGTCTTTGGGCTCTCAGTTTGCAACCTCTGGCTTACCTCTGGCTTGTTCAGTGTGAAATGCTCTATACTTTCCCCCTGCTTCTCCATTAAATCTGGCTAGGCTTAGTGAGTCTACTGGTCCAGGGATCTACTCCAGGGGACTGAAAAGCATCGCTTAGCTCTGCCTAGACACATGCACATAAGAGTTAGAGGTGCTGGTTTTAGGGGGCGATTGTGGGTTTTTGGAGAGTCTGGTGAATGTAATCTCTCTCACTTTGTAGATGTTTCTATTGATATGCCAGACCTACTTGATATCAACCATCTCCGAGCCAGGGGGTTACAGCCAGGAGAGGAGGAGCTTCCGGACATCAGCCCCCCTATAGTCATTCCTGATGACTCAAAAGGTACCACCGTCTGCCAGGAGGATGTTCTCTTACCCCTCTCCCCACCCCACCCCCAATGGAAGAGTCTCTTCTCTTCCACCAGTCTGTCGTCCCTTGGCCATGTTCCTGTGTTGTAACCCACTGTAGATGCACAGTAGTGAGGCCTGGCCGCAACTGTAAACTTAAGGTAGACATGGGAAGAGGCACAGACCCGTCATGGGTAGTTGAAACGGACCTGCAGAAATCACTGGCAATAGGGGGCAGCAAATCTCCAAAGAAGTTTTTAGGTTAGGTTGCATCTGGCTTCCCCTCCCTCCCTCCCTCCCTCTCCTTCCTGCAAATAAATGGGCCTGTAGGGAAAAGAAGGAGTGTGTTTTCAGTAGGCTCTCAATCTTGAGGAGCTGTGTCATCTTGGGAGTGCCTCTGGACAACCCGAAGGGGAAATTCAATAGTGTGTGTTAGTTTTAAAAATCTTGACCACATTTCACCTCCCCAGCTTTGTCACTGCTTCATAGCAAGGCTGTAGTTTGCCCTGTGAAGGCTTAATTTTTGTTCAGAATACTTAACTTTTTAAGGGAAAAGGACATGCAGAAAATAATTGTTTCACTTTTGTGGATCCAAGGACAGTGTCAAAAAATCTCGGTTTCATTTTTAGCTCAGTTACTGATGCAATCATTTCATTCTGGTTTCATTTGCTCACCTGTTTACTTACTGTTCACCTTTTTAATCAGTTAATTAGGTCAATTAATAGTGATAGAGCACACTGGGCCTCTCTTCAAAAGGTTTCTCATCAGTTGAGCATTCAATATTATTGGTGACCATGTTCAGGTGCAAGAGAAGGGTAAGGTGAATCCAGGAGGATTCACGATAGGCACCTGTGTTCCATTATTCTCGGACGTTAAGTCAGATGTTAAATTGTAGAGTATGGAGAGTAGAGAAGGGACCTGTACGTGGGACACTCTGGGTTATGTAGTACGAGTGGTCCATTAAAGGGTCCAGAGAACAGGGATCAGTAGGAGCATCGGAGGAGTACAGGATGGTTTATTCGCACTGCTCCTGCTTTCTCTGATGTTCTTAACAGAATCCTTGGTTTGTAATTATACAGAGTCCTTAGAAATACAGGGAGATAAATTATTTAGTTCATTAAGTTGATTAAGACATGACAGAGCATCATGTCTTATCTGGTTGAAATCCCTGAGACCTGTTTATTTTCGCTCCCTACTGTAATGATTTCATGTTGTACAGGCTGGGCGGTGTGTGGGGTGGGGTTGCTGAGGGGTTGACAACAGTGTGGGATCCCTAGGGGTGAGGGATTAGGGATTGCCCTGCATGGACTCTTTTTCTTTCTCTAAAACTCTTTGCCATGCTTTGGTCTCATTCTCTGCCTCTCCGTTAATTTCCAGATCGCCTGATGAACCAACTCATAGACCGTATGTATCTTTCGAAATTTTTCTCAGTGTCCTGCAATTGTCATTGGTCTGACATTTATCTGTGGGAACTCAGTAAAGGGGCATTGTTCTCTACATGTGCAGCTTTTCCTGGGTGGGAGTGATTCTTTGTCTGCAAGCTGAGTTAGCAGCAAATGTAAACCAGTGACATGATGATTAAGCGGCTCTGTGGCTCAGGAGAGTGATCATCAGCATGAAAGCCAACCAGCCCCAGACTGGAAACTTGGCCCTGCCGTTTATGACTGCAAGCTAGAAAAATTTACTTAACTTCTCTGAGCCTTAGTCTCCGCATGTGTGAAGGTGGGCTCGTGATGCCATTTCCTCCCACTCTGGCCACGAGTAGGGCTCTTTATGCAGTGATGGCACAGTGGCCAGGCCTTTTTTCCATTCCTGCTGCTGGACATGTAGTGATGGCTCATGACTGACAGGACATGGTAGCATTGATTAATACTCTCAAGGTTCGTAGTGTCATTGGATTGTATGTTAATTCTATAGACTTTTAGTTCCTTAATCCTGTAGGAGTTGGTACTCTTGGTTTTCTGAAAAGAACACAATAAACTATTTATGGTGAGTATTTAGGTATTAATTAGGAGGAAGGGGGAGTGTTTAACACTAAATACTCTGAATCTTTTTGTCTACAAAGCCCTTCCAGAGACAAACTATTGTTAATTTAGAAGTTCATGTGTTGGGTATTAAAGAGGGCACGTACTGAATGGAGCACTGGGTGTTATATGCAAACAATGAATCATGGAACACTACATCAAAAACTAATGATGTAATGTGTGGTGATTAACATAACATAATAAAATAAAATTAAAAAAAGAAGTGCATGTGTTTTACATTGCAAATGATTGATCATGTGGCTTAGACCTCCACATTTCCTTTCCTTGGTCGATTATGATTTGTTCATTGCTAGAAGCTTTTAGGGTCAGCGAGGGTCTTGGGAAAATCATTGCCTCTGTGAATAATCTAATTATAATAATAACAGTGGTTGTTACTACTTTGGAATGGTTACCATGAGTCATACTGCGTTTATTATTTCATAAATTCTTTCAATAGTATATAACTTTACTGTTCATATAAAATCCAGATTCTCATTTGATTATCACAGTAAGAAGGGCAGGGTAGGTAACCTTTTACAGAGTATGAAACTGAGACTCAGGAAACTTCAGAGACCCAAGAGCTGGGACCAGAACCTGGGCTGGGAGTCAAGTGTGCTTTTTATGCCGCTTGACCTTTTCTGGAATGTGAGAGGTTTGCTTGCTGCTCCTGATTCTGCAGAGAGCTGGCCTGCAGATTGCTCTGGGGGAGGTGATGGGTGGTTAGCACTGACTGTGCTGGAGGAGTCTGTCTCTGACCAGGAGCACTGACACAGGAGCAGGAAACCCAGGTTTCCAGGGTTCATGGTTTGGCCATTGATTTCCTCCCAGATCTAAGCCTGCTGTCTTATCAGCAACTACCTGTACTCAACAGGAGAAAATAGAATTATCTGAGATTGTTTAACATTTGCATCCTACCTTTCTCAGATTTTTAAAGAACAACTTTAATTATTTTCTTATTATGAGAGTAAAAAGATGCTTACAAACTATGGGTTAGCAGTAAGAGTCATTCATGGTTTCATCAGTCATCTATAACCATTGTTAACACTTGGTGTATGTTTTTCCACTGGCCTTTGCCTGTGCCTGGCTCACTTTATTTTTCTCAAAAATGGAATTATATGTTTTTAATCTAATATGTTATTAGAGACACACATAACCATTTATTGACCTGCACTTCTTAAATTGCATTGTAGGGAACATGAGAGTCTTACAAGATGTTGAAAGGTGTTCTGTAGAAAGAGTTTCCTAGCTTCCTTAACTGTAGGAGTCTTTGTGACAGGATTTTTGAGTCTTCACTATGCTAATGCACATTGTGAATTTCTAAGGGGAGAATAGAGAATGTGGATTTTAAAGCTTCTTTGGCCATGGAAACCCCTTGTTTTGTGGTTCAATAATGACATTTCTCTTAGAACATCAGGCTATCATAGAACACAACTTGGGAATCACTGCTGTCCTAAATCATTGCTTTCTTAAAATTTGGTCTTGAAAGGATGTTCTCTGTATCTTCCTTGTAAGAGAGAAGTTTGATGAACACATTTTCTTTTTCTTTTTAGAAAGAGAGAGTGCTGGCTGGGGGTGGGGGTGGTGTTGGTGAGGGGAGGGGCAGAGGGAGAGGGAGAGAGAGAATCTTAAGCAGGCTCCATGCCCAGCATGGAGCCCAGGGCGGGGCTTGATCTCATGACCCTGAGATCATGACCTGAGCTGAAATCAGGAGTCAGATGCTTAACTGACTAAGCCACCCAGGCGCCCTGATAAACACATTTTCAATGTAGTTTTTATAGAACAGATATCTCTAATCCTCAGTTCTACTGCTACTATTCAGTTCTACTAATTGCCGTCTTTGGCAGAATTTTCAGTAGATTAGAGACCTCAGGATGTGGGAAAAAAAGGGATATCTTTTGTGCTCCTGTTCCCCTCCAGTTGTTGGATAATTTGAGAGCACAATGCAGGTATATATACATGTATGTGTATACATACAAGCACACGTATGTATATACATGTACAAATGTGTATACATAAAACATAACAGGTGTGTGTATATATACACACATATACGTGTGTATTATAAAACGTGTATATGTATGTACACACACATACGTGTATATACACATGCCTATAGGTTTTTATGTATATTTTGTACATTATGTATACATACATACATGTGCTTATATGCATCCACGTATACATACACATACACACAGACACATACATCTCCACCAATATCTACATATCATTATGAAAAGAAAAGAAAACAAAACAAAACCCTCTATGTCTAGGCCCACATTAGGTTTATAAAGCTATCTCTTTTAATATCTTAAATGTATACCATTACAGAACATATTCTGTCCTTCTGTACTTAACATTTGGGTTCTCCATTTCCCAGAGCTGATTACTTCCTTTGCTGATATACCTAAAGGCCTGGCATAACTTCCTGTGAGATTTAAGGAATAGGCTTTGCGCTTGTGGATAATGCTTTTCTCTTCAGATTTCAGTGATAGGAGAGGCCGCTGTAGGAGAGGTCTTGAGAAGGATCTGAGAGGCTGGAATGGTTCTGGGAATACACTCCATCTCCCCATATAAAATTAAGGAATTGTTTTTCAGTGCTTGGATTGTCCAGGTCATTACTGTGGTTCCAATTTAGGTCAAAGATATTTAAGCTCAAATAGCTTAATATTTGGATGAATTCAAACAAAACAAAGTTAAACCACCATTTATACACCCCCCAGAAATAGCACTTTCTTTGGATAGCATGTGGCTAGTGGATGAGGAGAAGCTAGGACGAGGAGAAAGAGAGTTTACGTTTTACGAGGGTTCATGTTTTTACACCAGAGTATTCTGTTGTGCTCCGTAGCCTCAGACATTGATGAGTCATCGGTGATGCAGCTGGCTGAGATGGGTTTCCCTCTAGAAGCATGTCGGAAGGCTGTGTACTTTACTGGAAATATGGGAGCTGAAGTGGCCTTCAACTGGATCATTGTTCACATGGAAGAGCCAGGTGAGTGGTCAGAAGAGGGGATAGCTTTGGAGTCTGATGTGATCCTAAGTGATGCTAAGCCTTGGTCCTTCGATGTCCTCTGAATGGGTCCCAGAAAATGACATTTAACTCATAATTTAGCTTCTTAGCTCGCTTTTTTTTGCCCCTCATAATTTACACTTTCAGCTCACTTTTTCTCTGCTGCAATGGGGTGGGGTCACTTTGCTTGTGGCGCAAAGTCACAATGTTCATCTTTACTCTTTTTTTTAAAAATAATAGCTTTCTTGAGATATAATTCACCCTTTTAAAGTATATAATTTAGTGGCACAAAGACCACTGGGAAGATGTGGGATATACAGGCACATGTCAGAGATGTTGCTAGCTCAGTCCCAGACCACCACAGTAGAGTGAGTATCACGATAAAGTGAGTCCAATGGTTTCCAGTGCATAGAAAAGTGATGTTTACACCATACTGTAGTCTATTAAGTGTACAATAGCATTGTGTCTAAAAATGTACATGCCTTAATTGAAAAATACTTTGTTTTTGCACATTGATTGACTCTTCCTTTCACAAATGGTTGCTCTATAGCATGCGATGTTATTTGATGGAATTTCTCTCACAGTAGAACTTCTTTGAAAATTGGCATCAGTCCCCTCAAACCCTGCTGCTGTTTTATCAATTAAGTTTATGTCATATTTTAGGTCTTTTGTTGTCATTTCAACAATCTTCATAGCATCTTCACCAGGAGTAGATTCTATTTCAAGAAACCACTTTCTTTGCTTAGCCATAAGAAGCAATTGCTCATCTGTTAAAGTTTTATCTGGAGATTGCAACAACTCAGTCCCTCCTTCAGGCTCCACTTCTAATTCCAGTTCTCTTGCAATTTCCACCACATCTGCATTGACTTCCTCCACTGAAGTCTTGAACCCCTCTAAGTCACCCATGAAGGGTGGAATCTTCTTCCAAACTGCTGATAATGTTGATATTTTGAGCTCTTTCCTATGCATCACAAAATGTTCTTAATGGCATCTAGAATGGTGAATTCTTTCCAGAAGGCTTTCAGTTTACTCTGCCAGATCCATCAGAGGAATCTGTGGCAGCTACAACCTTACAAAATGTATTTCTTAAATAGTAAGACTTGAAAGTTGAGATCACTCCTTGATCCATGGGCTACAGAATGGATGTTGTGGTAGCAGTCATGAAAGCAACATCAATCTCACTGTTCATCTGTATCAGAGATCTTGGGTCACCAGGTGCATTGTCAGTGAGCAGTCATATTTTGAAAGGAATTTTTTTTTCTAATCAGTAGATCTCGATAGTGGCTTAAAATATTCAGTAAACTGTGTTATAAACAGATGTGCTGTCATCCAGGCTTTGTTGTTCCATTTCTAGAGCAGAGGCAGAGTGGATTTAGCATAATTCTTAAGGGCCCAAGGATTTTTGGAATGGCCACTGAACATTGGCTTCAACTTAGTCACCAGCTGCACTGTCCCCTAACAAGGGAGTCCGACTGTCCTTTTATGCTTCGAAGCTAGGCATTGACTTCTCCTCTCTAGCTATGAAAGCCCTAGATGGCATCTTCTTCCAATAGAAGGCTATTTTGTCTGCATTGAAAATCTGTTGTTTGGTGTAGCCACTGTCTTTATTTACCTTAGCTAGGTCTTCTGGGTAACTTGCTGCTTCACCTTGTACATTTATGTTATGGAGACAGCTTCTTTCCTTCAACCTTGTGAGCCTTCCCAGCCTTTGTAGATTGAAGAGAGGGAGGGCTTTGCTCTAGACTAGGTTTTGGTTTCAAGGAAATGTTGTGGCTGGTTTGATCTTTTGTCTAAACCACTAAAACTTTCTCCATATCAGCAGTGAAGCTGCTGTGCTTTCTTATCATTGGTGTGTTCAGTGGAGGAGCACTTTTAATTTCCTTCAAGAATTTTTCCTTTGCCTTTACAATTTGGCTGTTTGGTGTAAGTGGTCTAGCTTTTGGCTTATCTCAGTTTTCAATATGCCCTCCTCTCTAAGATTAATCATTTTAGCATTTGAGTTAAAGTGAGAGATGTGTGACTCTTCCTTTTGCTTGAACATTTAGAGGCCATTGTATGGTTATTAATTGGCCTAATTTCAATATTGTGTCTCAGGGAATAGGGAAGCCCAAGAAGGGGGAGACAGGGAAATGGCTGGTCAGTGGATTAAGTTTGCTGTCTTATATGGGTGTAGTTTGTGGTGCCCCAAAACAATTACCACAGTAACATCAAAGATCACAGATCACAGATCACATAATATACTAATAATGAAAAAGTTTGAAATACTGTGAGAATTACCACAATGTGACACAGAGTCATGCAGTTAGCAAACGTTGTTGGAAAAATGGCACCAATAGGCTTGCTTGACAAAGAGTGGCCACTAGCCTTCTATGTGTAAAAAGTGCATTATCTACAAAGTGCAATCACTTTTTTACATTCTGCCACAATGTGTGAGGGTTCCAGTTTCTCCACGTCCTCACCAACCTTTGTTGTTATTGTTTTTATTATAGCCATTCCAGTGGATGGGAAAGTGGTAGCTCATGGTGGTTTTCATTTGCATTTCCCTGACGACTAATGATGTGTAGAGCATCTTTCCCTGTGCTTGCGGGTAATTTATGTATCTTTGGAGAAATGTCTGTTCAAATCTGTTGCCCGTTTTTAAGGAAGTTATTTGTCTTTTTATTGTTGAGTGTTCTTTTCATATTCTGAATACAAGCACCTTACCAGATACATGATATGCAAATTATGTTCTCTCATTCTGTGAGTGTTTCTTGATGGCATTTTTGAAGCGCAAAAGCTTTTAATTTTGATGAAGTCACATTTATCTGTGTTTTTCTTTTGTCACTTGTGCTGTTGGTGTCCTATCTGAGAAACATTGCCTGACCCAAGGTCTCTCGCATTGAAGTCAGGGAGCCGTTTTGAGTTAATTTTTGAATATGGCCTGAGGTGGGCGTCCAGCTTCATTCTCTTGCATGTGGGCATGTGCTTGTTCCAGCACCATCTGTTGAGAAGACTGCCCCGACCCCATTGGAATGGCCTCGGTACCCTTGTCAAAACTCAGTTGACCATAAATATGCGGGTTTATTTTTGGACTTTCTGAATTCCATTCAGTTGATCTATAGGTTTATCCTTATGTCAGTACCAACTGCCTTCATTATTATAACTTTGTAGGTGTTTTTCCTTTTAACTCCATGGTGTTGTTTATTTCAAGACTAAAAAAAAGTAAAGGGTCTGAGTGTGATTCTCCTCCCCAGATTTTGCTGAACCACTGACCATGCCTGGTTATGGAGGAGCAGCTTCTGCTGGAGCCTCTGTTTTTGGTGCTACTGGATTGGATAACCAACCTCCGGAGGAAATTGTAGCTATCATTACCTCCATGGGATTCCATCGAAATCAGGCTGTTCAGGCACTACGGGCCACGGTGAGCACATGAGACTGTGTGTGAGAATACCCTCCTCTTCCTGGAGTCGGTGTGTATTTCTGTCAGTAGCAGTGGAGATTTTCCAGTGTCCTTTGATCATTTGGAATCATGTTTGTTCGCTCTGTACCCCACCATGGCCCACAGAGATTTATTTGCATATATTCCACGTACAGCTAAAATAAATGATTGGGGGAAATTATACAGTTTAAGAATAGGGAGTAAAAAAAAAACCTAGGGAGATAATTCAGCTGGGGCAAGATGAAAGAAACCGAAAGACCAAAACCAAAAGAAACTCCCTATCATCTGAGTGTTTATTATTAGCAGGGCTCCATGATTTGACTTGGAGCTTCCTTGTGGCCTTGGAGTGGAGAGGGATGCATGAGACTCCATGTTCAATAAGGCAGTTCTTTAGGACAAATTTTGCTTTTCTGATACCAAGACCTTGGAGAAATGTCTCTCAGAAGTCCTCAAAGAGAAGACTGAACAGTTCTGGGAATTCTCCACTTTTGTGGCTGTGGAGGGAGAAGATTCTTCTGGTATTCATGTACTTCCTGATGTTATCAGGAGAGAAGGGACCATGAAACTAGAAGGTAGATAGAAGTCTTCCTCTTTCAGTGCAGATGTTTGTTTAATATTAAAGGGAAGTTCTTGTTTGTTTGTTTTTTAAACCCATCCTTCCTTGCCACACCGTATATGTTTTTGAGTGGATATCTGCTACTAATTCCTGCTTACCTAATGTCCTTAGGATGTCCTTACTGATTCCTGACCGGTTGCCTGTGAGGGTCCATTGTTGAGGGCGTAGTAGCTCTCAGCTGACTCCGGGAGTGTGGCTGGAACAATCCGTTTCCCTTTAATGTGCTTGAACTATCTCAAGCAGACTTGGTTTCATTCAGTGTACTTGCTTTGCCCCACTTATTTTTCCTGACTGACTTTTCATTGGCGATTCTGTTGATGTCTAAGCAGATTTTTTAACCTGCCCGTGATATCACAGAGGAAGATAGCAATGTTTTTAGTCAATTGGTTTGAACTGCAGAGTTAAGTTTAAAACAATGTACCTAACTAACCAGTATTGTCATCATCAATCAAGGCGTTAATCTTGTCTCTACTGCAGTTCAAGAATTCTGCTAATGTTTAGGGAGAGAAGGCACTAATGCGGCTCTCTTGTTGGCCCCCCCTCTGCCCGGCATAGTTCTCTGCAGAAAACACAGGTGATAGGGAATGTAGCATGTGCAGCTAGTATGGCCGAGAAAGGGCTGTATTAAACAAATGGCAGACTCTTTGGTGTTCCGTACCCCATCATTAGCATCAGCCTGCAGAAACGCTGAGCTCAGACGGATATGGACTTTGGAACGCTGGTCTGCTGCTCAGAACTGTTTTCCAGTAAATCCAATTACAGACCTCAGTTGGGAGACTCGGAGAATGCCAGCTGAATGTGCATTTCATATGCAGGGTCAGAGCTTCGCACTCAGAGGCACTTAGGACTAATGAATTCAGACCGCCTGTCTTATCTGCTTGACACTCTGGTTCAAGTGGTCAGGATATAATGAGGCCCTGGGACTGCATACATTGTAAAAATGTTTTATTTTATTAGAATAATAACCTGGAAAGAGCACTGGATTGGATCTTTAGTCACCCTGAGTTTGAGGAGGACAGTGACTTTGTGATCGAGATGGAGAATAACGCCAATGCCAACATTATTTCTGAGGCCAAGCCTGAAGGACCTAGAGTCAAGGATGGATCTGGAAGTAAGTTCTTTCCTTAGGGATTGTCTGAGCATTTGTGACCATACATTTGGCCTATGCCCTTCCCTCCCACCACTCATCTTAAAACCTTTGCCATCATCCAAAAGTTAGCACAGATCCCACCTTCTTGTAAATGGTGCATTTTTCTACTTTGCATGGCCATGGTGATCTGAAGAAGTCTGCGACAAACTCAGAGTCATGTTGCCTAGAAGTGTGTGTGTGCTTACTTCTAGTCCTGCTGTCACTTTGCCATTCCTTTGAGATACTTTTTTTTTCACGGACCATAGAAGTTTTTTTTTTTTTTAAAGATTTTATTTATTTATTTGAGAGAGAGAATGAGACAGAGAGAGAGTGCATGAGAGGGAGGAGGGTCAGAGGGAGAAGCAGACTCCCTGCCGAGCAGGGAGCCCGATGCGGGACTCGATCCCAGGACTCCAGGATCATGACCTGAGCCGAAGGCAGTCGCTTAACCGACTGAGCCACCCAGGCGCCCCCATAGAAGTTTTTGTCCAAAAGGGAACATTTACTTTCATGGTAGTATTTTTTTTTTTTTTTTTGAACGGCTGAAAAACAGCCTTATATCCTTGACCCTGTCATTGACCATACCAGCTGCTGATAATTTTCTGAAGGGCCAATCAAGATGGCAGGAAGAGGCGCCAACAGCCAGTTATCTACCTTTTTTTAAATTTTTTTTAGTAATCTCTACACCCAATGTGGGGCTCGAACTCACAACCCCAAGATCAAGAGTAGCATAGCTCTCTACCTTTTATCAGCAAACACGTATGTGTCATTGTGCACCAGGCACTGGTTCTGAGAACTTTGCATATGAACTCTCATTTAGTCTTTAACACATCTCTTGTCCATGTGAGAAAAGAGAGGCACAGAAAGATTAGGTACTTTGCCCAAGGTCACACAGCTCTTAGGAGTTGGAGCCAAAATTTAAATCCAGAATCCCATGTTCTTCCCCATTGTGATGCCCTGCTTCTTGGGCTGTCACTGCCTCCAGAAAGTGTTTCGGCTTGTTAGCCTGGTATTCGTCACCTCCTCCAGGCAGATGCCAATGTGACCCGTCTTTCAGTGTTATTTCTTCTGGCCCTCCCCACCCCAGTTCAGACACCTGGGACCGTAGCCACACCACCAGCCTCGTCGGGGCACTAACCCCCTTCTTCCTACTTCTAGGCCTGTGCTCAGGTTAATCTTTGATTGTGAAATGCCCTTTCTCTCTCATCACTGCACACGAAAATCCTTACCATTATTCACAACTTGGCCACAGATTCCATTCCACGGATTGCTCTCCCAGGGCCTTCAGAACGAGTGCTCCGTATCTCATGCTAGTGATAATTATACCAACATTAACAATACTTCCATCTGTGCCACGTATAATCCTCACGATAATCCTATGAGGTGTAGATATCATTATTATCTCCATTTTATAGGTGAAGAGACTGAAGTAGAAGAGAAGGTTAAGTTTGTTAAGGTTACATAGCTAGCTAGTGATGGGTAGAATTGGAATTCCAACCTGGGTAGTCTGCCTCCAGAGCTTGTGCCTGAAGTCCCTAAGACATAGTGTTTATTCTTCTGTTATTAGAAGTATCAAATTCAGGGGCGCCTGGGTGGCTCAGTTGGTTAAGTGTCCAACTCTTGATTTCAGTCAGGTCATGATCTCAGGGTCATGAGATCAAGACCTGCATTGAGCTCCCACTCAGCAGGGAGTCTGCCTGAGATTTGCTCTCACCCTCTGCCCCTTCCCTGCTCATGTTCTTTCTCTCTCAAATAAATAAATAACTCTTAAAAAAAAAAGAAGTATCCAATTCATCTTGCAATAAAATTATTTATTTGTTTATTTTTAAAAGATTTTATTTATTTATTTGACACAAAGAGACAGCGAGAGAGGGAACACAAGCAGGGGGTGAGGGAGAGGGAGAAGCAGGCTTCCCGCCGAGCAGGGAGCCCGATGCGGGACTCGATCCCAGGATCCTGGGATCATGACCTGAGCCGAAGGCAGAAGCTTAACGACTGAGCCACTCAGGCGCCCTGCAATAAAATTATTTATGTAAACATTTGTGTTTCCTATTTGGGGACTTGCAAAGGGCAGGTACTATTTTACTATTATAAGGCTCATGGTGTCTAACACACATTAAATTTACATTTGCAGGGGTGCCTGGGTGGCTCAGTTGGTTGGGCATCTGACTCTTGATTTCAGCTCAGGTAATGATCTGAGAGTCAGGAGATCGAGCCCCATGTCAGGCTCTGTGTTGGGCATGGACCCTGCTTGAGATTCTCTCCATCTCCCTCTACCCCTCCCCCCTTGTGCTCTCTCAAAAAAAATTTTTTTTTTTTTTTTTACATTTGCAGCATTTGTTCCAGTAATCATATAGCTGTAGCTCTCATTAATGGTCTACTCATTATCAGTCTTACCAGATCTAAAATGTATGTTTTGATCTACCTCTAGAGACAGAGGGTGGGAGGGAAACTTTCTTCTTTTATATAAAACAGGAATTTCTTCACTGAAACTATCATAATCCTGACTGGGTAAAAAAAGATGAGATACAGCTCTCCCAGCTTCCATATTCATCTAAATGGTCTTGTATTACTTTTTGGAAATCAGTGACTTGCCTAAAATATTAAAAGCTGTAATGGATGTTATTGAATAATTCATGAGCAGGATTTATTATGTGTTGCATGTCTCAGTTCACTGCTTCCTTGATTTTCTGTAATGGACTTTTCTTTGGGGATGGGGAGTCCTCCTTGCAGAAGGAATAAACCACACGATGGGGCCATTGTAAAGCTGCCAAGATCTATGGTTGTAGAAAGAGGGTGAGTCTGATCATTAGGTTTTCCTGTTTTCTGATGGAGCTTGGAGGGACCAGCCACTCTCGTGAAGATAGTCATTAATGATATGGAGTAGCCACATCATCCCCTTGGGCTTACTGAACTCAGAGTGATCTTCCGGTACTCCTGGTACCGGACCCTGCTGCTTTTTGAGTTGCATCCTTGAATGGGATGTCACAATGATGCTTTCAAGCACCCTTTAATTTAAAGGCACTGTGGGCCAAACTCAGCAGTCTCACTCTTCACTGCCTCCACATTTAGGGTGAGGGTGGAGAAGGAGACAGAGATGCGCTGTAAGACATCAAGTATAGGATATACTGAAGCCAAGAGCAGTGATAGGTGAAAATTTTAATTATCAAAAACCAAAAGAGCATAACCTACCCTAACTCATCAAATGCATTTTGTGTCTGATTTTTAAGAGGAATGGATGTTTTTAAAGTAGTCTTTCCAGCACTGTGCCTTGTCCACCAGAGGTGATCAGAAAATGAATGATTGAATAAAGAATAGATGAAGATCAGGAGGTAGTGGTCACAGGGATGGTTTTGGGCTGACTCCAGAAGTGCCAGATGGAGGAATTGGGAGTGCACTATTTTGCATTACATTGCATAAGTCACAGGAAAGGAAAAAGGTGATTTCTTGTACTTTGCTGCATTAGCACCTGAACTCGTATGTCAGTCACTTTTTTTTTTAAATTAACGTTTATGTTATTTTTCTTATAATTAAAAGGGTATTTAATAATTGTAACAACTTGAGAAAATGCAGATATATGAGAAGAAGAAAATAAAAATTACTTCCATGTAATTCCCAGTCATAGCCACTGTTAATGTCTTGTGTATATTCTTTAGGCCTTTCTATGCAAATATAAAATGAATGTAAATATGAATATTTATAAAAATAAAACATTCTATTCTATACATGCTATTTTTTTAAGATTTTATTTATTTATTTGAGAGAGAGAGAGAGCACAAGCAAGAAGGGTAGAGGGAGAGGGAGAAAGAAGCTCAAGCAGACTCCATGCTGAGCAAGGAGCTGGAGACCGGGCTTGATCTCATGACTCTGAGATCATGACCTGAGCCAAAACCAAGAGTTGGCCGCTTAATCGACTGAGCCACCCAGGCGCCCCTATACATGCTATTTTATAAATGCTATTTTATAACCTGCTTCCCCCTAACTGTGGATATACATATATGTATGTCTAGATCACTGAATGTATATTAATAATATCCCATTGTATAGCGGTACCATAATTTATATACCTGATTTTAGGCCAACTAATTTTTTTTTAATAGAAGACGATTACAGAAAGAGTTTCAGATAATGGGGCTATTTTTACATTCAGAAGATGACAGCAATTATTATTATTATTATTATTTTAAAGATTTTATTTATTTGAGAGAGAGGAGAGAGCACAAGCAGGGGGAGGGGCAGATGGAGAGGGAGAGGGAGAAGCAGACTCCCCACTGAGCAGGGAGCCCAATGTGGGGCTCCATCCCAGGACCCTGAGATCATGACCTGAGCTGAAGGCAGACGCTTAAGCGACTGAGCCACCCAGATGCCCCACAGCAATTATTATTATTTTTAAAAAATTTTTATTGTTACATTAGTCACCATACATCATTAGTTTTTGATGTAGTGTTCCATGATTCATTGTTTGTGCATAACACCCAGTGCTCCATGCAGAACGTGCCCTCTTTAATACCCATCACCAGGCTAACCCATCCCGCCACCCCCCTCCCCTCTAGAACCCTCAGTTTGTTTCTCAGAGTCCATAGTCTCTCATGGTTTGTCTCCCCCTCTGATTCCCGCTCCCCTTCATTTTTCCCTTCCTACTATCTTCTTCTTTTTTTTTTTTTTAAACACATAATGTATTATTTGTTTCAGAGGTACAGGTCTGTGATTCAACAGTCTTACACAATTCACAGCGCTCACCATAGCACATACCCTCCCCAGTGTCTATCACCCAGCCACCCCATCCCTCCCACCCCCCACCACTCCAGCAACCCTCAGTTTGTTTCCTAAGATTAAGAATTCCTCATATCAGTGAGGTCATATGATACATGTCTTTCTCTGATTGACTTATTTCACTCAGCATAATAGCCTCCGGTTCCATCCACGTCGTTGCAAATGGCAAGATTTCATTCTTTTTGATGGCTGCATAATATTCCATTGTGTATATATACCACATCTTTATCCATTCATCTGTCGTACATCATTAGTTTTTGATGTAGTGATCCATGATTCATTATTTGCATATAACACCCAGTGCTCCATGCAATACGTGACCTCTTTAATACCCATCACTGGGCTAACCCATCCCCCCACCCCCTCCCCTCTAAAACCCTCAGTTTATTTCTCAGAGTCCATAGTCTCTCATGGTTCGTCTTCCCCTCCGATTTTGCCCCACTTCATTTTTCCTTTCCTACTATCTTCTTTTTTTTCAAAATTTTCTGTTTTTGAGGAATTAATGTGTATTATTACATTGCCCCCCCCCCCCCCCCCGAGGCAGCTTTGGTGGCTCTCCTGCTCTCCCATCCCTCCACCAGTGTGGTCAGGCTGAGCACTCTCCTTATCTTTCATATATTTATTGGCTGGTTGTTTTTCTTCTTGTGTTAATCACTTTCTCATTTTGTTTGGTCCATTTTCCCATTTTTATTGAGGTTTCCATCTGTTTTTTATTGATTTGTATGAGAGTTTCATATATTGCATATTAGCTTGGGAATACCTGGTAGGTCTACAATATTGAGTTTTTCTGGCCAGAAACATGCTATCCATTTTTTAAAATTCATCTCTCCCTTCTCCCGCCCCTGCAAAGCTGTATGGTTTTCTTCATAAACATCCTGTGTATTTCTGGTTTAGTTTCTTCTCAGATTTACATTTTCTGTGTTACTTATGAATAAAAATTTTTCCCATTATATTTTCTAAATTGTTACTGCTGAATTTTGAAAAGTTCCTGATCTTGTAATTGGCCATTCTATAGGGATTTGAGTAGAATTACATTAAATTCATAGGTTCACTCCTAGGAGATGTGTATTCTGTGTAGGTAGGTTGTTTACATTCCCAAAACATTGCTTTTGACCTCTTTTTTGGGTTGGTGAGTTGATGGAGACATTTGACTTGGGGGTATGAAGACAATTTAACAGTTTAGGTAATTGTTTTTTAGGAGCAAAATGGAGAGCCAAAACAGACACAGTCAAACCAAGTAAAACCAGCAACCTCAGTTTTCAGGGTTCTGCTGTAAGGGGCGGGGCAGGGTGGGAGAGCCAAGCCACACTTACCCAAGCAAAAAGGGAAGTATTGTATCACAAGAGCTGGACAGCCCCCGGGGGGACCTGACTCGAGGCATGCCCTTGATTCTGGGACTGAAACCCTTTTATCTGGTTGCTCCCCTTGGCTGTACCTCCTCTGGGTTGGTGGGAGTCTCTGATAGGCTCTCCCTAATGGCCACAAAGTGGCTGCCGGTGCCTCCTACAATGTATCTCTCCAGCTTAAAATCCAGCTGAGTATTGTCCTGGAGTTCTTAGCCAAGGTCCTGGCAATCTGAGACTCGGGCTGCCCAGCCCTCCCCCAGTCACTGGCCCTACTCACGGAGCCTGAGGGTGGAGACATCTTCCTTCCTGGCTTGTAAGCCGAGAAGGGAAGCGTGGTCCCCTCAGACGCTTGTTCAAATGTAGTCCTGGATCAGGAGAATCAGCATCCCCTGTGAACAGCGTCACCGGTGAACTGGTTAGAAATGCAAATTGTTGGGCCTCACTCTAGGCCTTTGGGGGTGGGCCCAGTGATCTGGAGGTCAGCAGGCCCTCCAGGTGGTTCTGATTCAGTGTAAATTTGAGAATCACAGCCCTAAAAGCCAGATGAGGTTACTGTTGCCTAAAGAAGGACAGTAAGCTGCTGGGACATCACTATACCATGTTAACACTGAAAATAATGACAAGGTAGGAGTTTGAATTGGAGAAAATGTGACTCTATAAGGACAGGGATTAAAGAAGCACTTGTATCAAATTCTTCCTTTAGGGAATATGTTAACTAAAAATCACTCTTGCATTTTTTTGAATGAGGAAATAATGTCATTGCACGAAATTCTCTTATTTTAATGTTGTCTAGTTTGCTCAGAAGAACTAGTGCTAATAACCCTGGGTCAGATAGTGGCCGTCCTTCACTGAATGCCTGCTAGGCACTAGGCACTTCCGAGACAGCTTTCCTTCGCTCCTGCGGTGAGGTGTTCACATGAGGAGATGGAGACCCAACGCGTTAGGGGCCTGGGTGGTGGAAGAACCAGCTGGGAATTCAGGTCTGTGTGATTCTGAAGCCTGTGCACTTCCTCCTTCATCTTGTCCCAGATCTTCTAAATCGGAAGGGAGGCAGGAGTCTATTTTTCGGGAGGCTCTCTTTATTATCACGTTCTGCACATTTTGGGGCTTTCACCTAACTTTCTGTTGAGTTTTTAAAAATTGTATAAAGTGGAAAATCAGGTCTTCAGTCTGACCTATCTGGGCTTCTGCCATTTGCAAAATTATTTCTGTTTCTATGTTGCACTTAATGAGCGTTTAATTTTTTTTCTTTCTTTCTTTTTTTTTTAAAGAACTCACTGATTGCCAATGTAATTAAGATGTGATTAGGCTGCGATTACTCAAAATCTGCTCTGGCTTCTTCAGCCGCATCACTGTAATGGTTCCTACAGCTTCTAGGGCAGCTAAGATTTTCCAGCGAGGAGAACAGGGAGACATTTCGTTTACATAATGGCTGGGCTCCCTGAGGAATGCAGCCAGAATAGGAATAGGATCCACAGAGCAGGAGGGTGCAGCCCCACAGGAGCTAAACACCAGTGGTTTGCTTGAAAGCAACATGCTTAATGGGGCTGGGCTCTAGTGCTTAGCCCACTTCCGCATCTGTTTGTAATTCCTGTGGGCTTTTTGTTTTTTTCAATGACCTTATTGGAAGTGAAGAGGAAGCCACTCTGAAATAAATGAATTTATACTAAGTATGAATGACTGAGAACTATGAAGCTTGGAAGGAATTGTTTGATATTTGGAGTTTTAGGCGGTATAATAAAGAGAAGTCAAGGGGCTTTGGCAATTTTGAGCTGTGTGGGGTTGGGGAGGCAATTTGTCAATCCTTAAAGATTCTGTCCTTGTTGTCAGCTGCCTTAGCTGTTATTGATTTACCCAAATGCTCCTTTTGCTCTTTTTTGGGATTCTGAAGTTTTCTAAAAGCTCTAAATCCAAATCCATCCAGTTCTCTCCCCCTACCTCCCACTGGTCTTTTCTCAGAGCAGGGATGAGGGAAATCAAGCTGTTCTGGGTAGAGATTGTTTGCAGATTTAAGGTGTTTGTGAGTTAAATGTTAGTAAATGGGGAATGATAATTTCCCTCTGTTGTACAGAGGGAGTTAGAGGTGGGTAATAGAACAAATTATTGAAGTTAGGAAGATTCAGTTGGAAAACTCAGTTTGGGTTTCTCACCAGAAGCTGTGGAGCCCCTGGGGTCTTGGTGGTCATTTCAAGGAGTCTTTTGGTGTTTGTGTATTCTGTGCACTTTTTGCAGGCTGACTAATGTGTCGCACCCTTACAAGATACTACTGCTTTTCAAATATATATAGATGCTATAGGGTTTATAAAATACAAATTAATTGAACTGCATTCCTGAATCTAGAGCTGCTTTAGGTCATTATGTGTTGTCCAACTCTAATTTTCAAAAAGGTAAAATCATGATTCTCAGGTACATCTGAACTGAGCACAAATCACAGATTTTCTTTGACTCGTTAATTAATGAGAGAACCACCTAGTTATTATTACCGGTTCAAAGCATCTGAGAACTCAGCTAGGATAATTAAAGATAATTTGATTGCTGAGTTAAATATAAAATTCGTGTCTCCGGGTCATAAATCCTTGAGGTTATATGTTTTACTGGACAGAAATTTTTTCTATCTTTACTAAACAAGAATCTACAAGTTAGTGAGTAACTTGACTAAGTCTGGGACCTTTAATCAATAGTAAGCAGTGAGGGCGCCTGGGTGACTCAGTTGCTTAAGCGTCTGCCTTCGGCTCAGGTCATGATCCCAGGGTCCTAGGATCGAGTCCCGCATTGGGCTCCCTGCTCAGCTGGGAGTCTGCTTCTCCCTCTACCCCTCCCCCTGCTCCTGCTCACTCTCTCTCTCTTGCAAAATAAATAAAATCTTTAAAAAAAAAATAGTAAGAAGTGAGATGAACTTTCATCCCTCTAGACCAGGGGCCAGCATACCTTTTCTCTAAAGGGCCAGATTGTAAATGTTTCAGGTTTTGTGGGCCATAGTCATGTCATCTCATATTTTTTTCCCTCTCCTCCTCCCCTTTCCCCTGGTTGGTACAAAAGTAGGCTATGGGCTGGATTTGGCTTATGAGTCATTGCAGTATGCCAACCCCTACCCTGGACAGTCCTCGGGTGGCCGTTCCTCCATAGGACATGAAAGGACAGGCTGCCTGCTTCTTCTGTTTTCCAAGGGTCACATCCGTTTTCTGACAGTGCTTTCTCAAAGAATAAAATCAGAGCACAATTGCTGTTTTGTTGGGTAGGGTTGGGAGTGGTAAAATTTTGATATGAAAAAATTCTGCATATTAGAAAGGTTGGAACCATTTTCCTACATTCAAAAAAGGACAAGTTTAGTTGGGAGAGGGAATGAGGGGCAAAGGTGCTAGTTTCAGACCCTGTTTAATTCTGGCTTTCTAAAGGGATATATGGTGGTTGTCCAGCTTTTTGACATACTTTAAAAGTTTCTCTGTTGCAGGTCAGCATTTTAAAAATGATTTGGGGGCACCTGGGTGGTGCAGTTGGTGAAGTGTCCTACTCTTGGTTTCAGCCCAGGTGATGATCTTGGGGTCATGCTATCTTGCCCAGTGTCGGGCTCCTGTCTGCTTGAGACTTTCTCTCTGTCTCCTCTGCCCCTCTGCCTGTGCTCACACACTTTTTCTCTCAAAATAAATAAATAAATAAAATCTTAAAAAAAAAAGATTTGGGGTGCCTGGGTGGCTCAGTTGGTTAAGCGACTGTCTTCGGCTCAGGTCATGATCCTGGAGTCCCGGGATCGAGTCCCGCATCGCGCTCCCTGCTTAGCGGGGAGTCTGCTTCTCCCTCTGACCCTCCTCCCTCTCATGCTCTCTGTCTCTCATTCTCTCTCCTGCAAATAAATAAAATCTTAAAAAAAATAAAAAAATTAAAAAATGATTTGCCTTGCTTCCAACTGCTTTTTCTATCTATGTGAAGAGGGGTCTGCACATCTTTTGGGAGTGTGTATGCTGATGCTGTTTTTTTAGAAGGGGGCCTCTGGGAACTTGGAGAAGAATCAGGAGTAGCTTCCCTGTTGGGTTTACTCACCTTCACTTTCCCTTTGGAAGCAAATATTAATTGGGATTTCTTACCTGTTGAGTTTTTGCAAATGTGTTGAGAGAGATGCTCTCTTTTGCTGTTGGTTCCAGCAGGAGATCTTGAATAATGCATAGGGTGGTTGCTTGTATTGATAAACATGGTTAATTTTAATTATAGGACTAAGATTTATGCTAATCTTTTTTTTCTTTAATTCATTTTTATGATTCTGAGTATATATTGAATGCCTTGGGGGGCTTAATGACATGTTTGGGCATATGGAATGCATGGATCTGTCCCTTTCTCTGTCTACTTGTTTTGTGTTGGTATCTAAGCGGTGTTTCATTGTATGACCCGGGCTAATGTGGGCAATGCTCATTAAAGAGTCTGTTCAGTTCTTTAAGTCATTGTTTTGGGGAACAGTTCCATGGTGGGGGGAAGCCTTGGTTGGGGTCCTTTATTTCATGAAAACTCTAAGAGAGCAGCTTCATTTCGGGAGATCAATACTGTATATCTCAAGCTGAAGAATTGGGCTGTGATACAGAATGATTCCAAAAGAGTTTTAAAAACCAACCAGGGTCAAGAAACATGAAAAGTTCTCTGCCCACACTCTCCTTTGCTTACAGGTTCTTAGTGTTGGAGGACAAGAGATAGGGCACGCCAGCGTAGGGTTCCTGGGTCACTATGTAAGAAAATAATTACCAGGCAAAATGATTGTCATTCACAATTGTTTTTGCCTGGTTTCTGATTTTAAACTTGGGTTTGTTTGTTTGTTTGTCATCAATTGATATGACAGCAACAAAAACTTAGTGATGGGAAAAACAATCCCCTCTGAGTCATTTCTTTTTTAATAATTATTTTACTAACTTATAATCCAATTTATACTTTGGTAGGTGGTTTATAAAATATATACAATGTAAGATGATATAAAAACAGGTGAAGAAATGGAGTGAACAGAGTTATTCTCTAATTCACACTTTTTTTATATATTCAACAAATACTTATGAAATGCCTACTGCGTGCTAAGCCACCATTCTCTGTGCCAGGAATATTTCAGTAAACACAACAGACCAACTTCCTGTCCTTATGGAGCTATATTCTAGCCAGAGATAAAAGGGGATAGACAATAAATAAATACACAAGTAAGTATGGACATGGCAGGAGTTACTTCATGCTACCTGGACAATAATAAAGCAAGGTTGAGGGGGGTTAGGGGTGAAGTTTGGGGTGGAAGGGAGAGTTGCTCTTTTATAAGGTGGTGCAGGAAGGCCTCTCTGAGGTGATATTTCATTCACGACTTCAGTGAAGTGAGGGGTAAGTCTTGTGACATCTGAAAGAAGAGTTTCAAAGAGGGAACAATGAGTGTAGAGGTGGGAGGCAGGAGTAGTGGGAGTGGAGTGAGAGAGAAAGTGGGAGTAGCTGGGGTAGAGTGAGGGAGAGAGGGGGAGTAGCTGGGGTAGAGTGAGGGAGAGAGGGGGAGTAGCTGGGGTGGAGTAAGGGGGAGAGAGGGAGTAGCTGGAGTGGAATGAGGGGAAAAGTGGGAGTAGCTGGGGTAGAGTGAGGGAGAGAGGGAGTAGCTGGGGTGGAGTGAGGGAGAGAGGGAGTAGCTGGGGTGGAGTGAAGGGAGAGGGGGAGTAGTGGGGTAGAGTTGGGGGGAGGAGAGTAGCTGGGGTGGAGTGAAGGGGAAAGGGCGAATAGTTGGAGTGGAGTGAGGCAGAAAGTGGGAGTAGCTGGGGTGGAGTGAGGGGAGAGAGGGAGGGTAGCTGGGGTGGAGTAAGGGGGAAAGTGGGAGTAGCTGGGGTGGAGTGAGGGGGAGAGGAAGCAGGAAGCCCAGATAGGGGGCTGTTGTAAAAATTCAGACAAGTGATGATGGTAACTAGGATCAGACATTACTAGTAGAGGTGGCAAGAAGTGGTTGGATTCTGGATATAGTTTGAAGGAAACGTTGACAGGATTTGCTGATGGACTGGATGTGTGTAAAGAGCATGAGAAAACCTGAAACTGATGTAACATTGTATGTCAACTATACTCAAAAAAGTTTACCAGGAAAAAAAAAATAAAAGATGTATATGAGAGAGAAGCCAAGATTTTGTCCTGAATGGAAGAATGGAATCACCATTAACTGAGATAGATAAGGCTGGGGAGAGAATGCCCAACAAACTGGAAATGAAAGGGAACTTCCTCAATCTGATGAAGAGCATCTACAAAAAACCCACAGCTCATATCATACGGAATGGTGAAAGACTGAATGCTTGTCCCCAAAGATCAGGAACAAGACAGCTATGTCCACTCTTGCCATTTCTCTTTCTCTTTCTCTTCCTTCCTTTTCTTCTTCTTCTTCTTCTTCTTCTTCTTCTTCTTCTTCTTCTTCTTCTTCTTCTTCTTCTTCTTCTTCTTCTTCTTCTTCTTCTTCTTCTTCTTCTTCTTCTTCTTTTTTTGAGAGAGAGGGGGGCAAGGGGCAGAGGGAGAGGGAGGGAGAGAATCTCACGCAGACTCCCTGCTGAGCGTTGAGCCTGACGGGCTCCATCACATGACCCTGAGATCATGACCTGAGCTGAGATCAAGAGTCAAATGCTTAACTGAGCCATCCAGGCGCCCCCACTCTTGCCATTTCTATTTAGCATTGTAACAGGACATTCTAGCCAAGGCAATTAGGCAAGAAAATGAAATAAAAGGCATCCAGGTTAGCAAAGAAGAAGTATAACTTACCTCTTTTTGCAGGTGATACAATTTTGTATATAGAAAATCCTAAGGAATCTACCAGAAACTATTAGAACTAATAAATGGGTTTAGCAAGATTGTAAGAAACAAGATCAATATACAAAATTCAGTTGCTTTTTTTTTTTTTTAAAGGTTTTATTTATTTGACAGAGAGCGCACAAGCAGAGGGAGGGAGAAAGAGGGAGAAGCAGGTTCCCTGCTGAGCAAGGAGCCTGATGGGGGACTCGATCCCAGGACTCTGGGGTCATGACCTGGGCTGAAGGCAGCCGCTTAACCGACTGAGACACCCAGGCGTCCCTCAGTTGTATTTCTGTGCATTAGCAATGAACATTCAGGAAATAAAGAAAATAATTCAATTTAATGCCATGAGTCTAGATGAGATCACCTGAAGAGAGAGAGAAAAAGTCAGGATGGAGAAGAGAAAGGTCTGCGGTCTGAGCTCCAGGTCACCAATGTTTAAAGGTCAAGGAGATGAGGAGGAGCCAAGGAGGCCTCTAGACAACCAAGAGACAGTTGTGTGCTCGGGGCAAATATTTGAGGAAGGAGGAGGTGATCAGCAGTGTGTGATGTGGTGGAGGGGGGAGTAGGGTGGGGACTCGCAGCTGAGTAAATGGATGAGCCTGGGTGAACAGCAAGAGAGAGAAGGAATGAGAGTGGGAGGGTTGAGGGAAAGGGTCTGTCCAGAAACAATACTTTGAAAAATGGAATAAAAATAGAGCATGAGAAAAATGAATATGCAAGCCCATGTTTTTCCTTGTTAGATTCCACAGACATATTATGAAAGTTTGTAAGCCCTTGCTCAGTTTCTATACCTGTCTCATGATAGCCTGTAACAGTTTGCCGAGTGGACTGGTACCCACTCTGTTGGTCCATGGAATCCACTCTGTGTTGTGTAGGTCTAGCCCGGGCCAGGCAAGCATAAGCTGAAATTCATTTGGAATGGGTATGTACAGAATACTCTGCTAGATGGTTTATTCTTCTTAGAGAATAAACATTGGTCTTGTACTCGAAGGCTATATATTTCCTTGTTCAGAAAGAATAAAGTCTGAATTTGGGTCCCATATAGTTTATTGTGAGCAAGTCAGAAACCACAAGAAGCCTATTCTGAAGCATTATCCCTTTCTATAAATGACTGCTGTCTTCCTTATAATCCTGACATTTGTATGGTATTTTAGTCTGAATTGCTCATTTAAGCTTTATACAACCTTGTGAAGTGGGTGGATTTTTCATCTCTGTGAAGAAACGGGCTCAGAGAGAGGAAACAGCTCCTCCATCCTCATGCTGCTTGAAAGTGATAGAGCCAGGACTGCCCCTTTAGACCCCCTGCCACCAGACTCGACTGGGGGGTTTTTAGTCCCCTTCCAGATAGGAATTAAATGTCAGCTGTACTTGGATAGTTTATGTCTGCATTATTATGAATTTGCAGGTTGAAGTTGGTGGGTGTGTGGGGGTGTGTGTTCTCAGCATAGCAAGGTAAATAGACTTTGTCTTTCAATGTAAACAGTTTCTGGGTTGCACCATTATTGCCTTTAAATTCTGATCAGAAGTGCTGTTGGTTTCTAGAAATGCTGCCTAGTAACAGAGTTGTTTCTTCTTTCATAGTGTATGAATTATTTGCGTTCATCAGTCACATGGGAACATCTACAATGAGTGGCCATTATGTTTGCCACATTAAAAAGGAAGGAAGGTGAGTCTTTTTTAGAAGATCAATGATGTCTGTGTTTTATTGAGCACCTACTGTGTGCCAGGCTCTCAGGTAGGTGTTGCACATATTGACCCATTTGGTACTCATGATGGTTTTGTAGGAATATACTCTCAAAGCCATTTTACACATCAAGACCCTGAGGCTCAGAGACACTGAGTAGCGGGAACTTAGCCCGGAAGTAGTAATGTCAGAGCTGGTATTCAAAGCCACTCTCAACCATCATACCCAAGTGACTTCCCAAAATAAAGATGCATCCTGCAGTAGAATGTGTGTATGTTTGGGACCTCCACAGGGTTGCCAGTTTTAGCCCACAAAACAGGAAAACCAGGTGCCCTGTTAAATTTGAATTTCAGGTAAACAATGAATAACTTTTTAGTATAAACGTATCTTAAATGTTACATGCAATGTATTTATACTCAAAATTATTTCTCCCTTCCCTGCTATATAAATTTGACTGAGTATCCCGTGTTTTATCTGGCTTCCTTAAACGTCCACTATTTTGCCCTATTGTGGCCTTGCAGTAGGCTTCTTGGCTTTGTAAGTAGAGTCGCTAGGTGTGTGGTGAGCTGGGAGTGAGACACTGATGGGACATAAGGCTGCTGCTCTCTTCAGGACCTTCTCCTTGGGCTGGATCCCCGCAGAGCCCCCTGGTTCCTCTTCTGTGAGCTCCCCTCCCTGAGCAGCCCGAGGCTCAGCCTCCTACTTGAGGCCGTGCTCAGCCCCGTGGATACTGGAGAAACCTAGAACCTTGCTCTGTCCTGGTGGGATGTTGACCTCTCACACCGTGCCACACACTGCAGGAGACACCGGTTCCCACCAGGGACTTGGTTGTGCTCCCTTTTGGTGTGTCTTTTAGTGTCTTCTGAACTTGATTAATGAAATAGTTGAGCACAGGTGTTTGATTGATAGGAAATTCTTTGTATTATCAAGCATGATGCTCTTTTCAAAATACTTTTCTTAAGAAAAGTAGCTTGGGCGCCTGGGTGGCTCAGTTGGTTAAGCGACTGCCTTCGGCTCAGGTCATGATCCTGGAGTCCCTGGATCGAGTCCTGCATCGGGCTCCTTGCTCAGCTAGGAGTCTGCTTCTCCCTCTGACCCTCCCCACCTCATGCTTTCTCTCTCTCTCAAATAAATAAATAAAATATTAAAAAAAAAAAAAAAGAAAAGTAGCTTAATTATAATTCAAAAAGCAATAAAATTTATGGTAAGGAATTTGTAAAATGCAGAAACATAACAGAATATGTCATTTGGAAGCCTAAAGATAATCATTGTTTATGTTTCAACACATTTCTCTTTTATTATTTGCACTGGGAGAGAGGATCCAGGTGTATACATGTACATGCTACATATAAATGTACATATACCTTTACAACTTTTCTAAAGGCTTAAAGTATGCACACAGCACATACAATTTTTTAACCCTTTTCCTACATCATACTGTATTGTGATTATTTTCTCACTTTACCAAATATTCTTTGAAGATATTTTAATAGTTGTGTGATAGTTCACTTGCATGGCTCTTTACTTCTCATTTTGACCTAGTTTTATACCTCAGGCTGAAATAAACACTGTCGTACATGATTCTTTGACTTAATTTCTGAGGCCATCTATGGACTTCTACAAAAGGGGTTTTGAGACCAAAGGGTTTAAAATGTTTGGTGACTCCTTTCGTAACTACCTTTTGATTGAGCTCAAGAATAAAAAAGCAGTTGCAATTTCCCACTAGCAGTCTCTCTTTTTATGCAGCAGGCTTGAGTTTGGTTACCTTAAAACATCTTGATGAAGTATGGTACAGTAACTTGTTTTCTGCCAAGCTTCCTGGGACTGACTGAAATCCATCGAGTTCTTCTGTCTTTTGTTTTCAGGTGGGTGATCTACAATGACCACAGAGTGTGTGCCTCAGAAAGGCCCCCCAAGGACCTGGGCTACATGTACTTTTACCACAGGGTGCCACGCTGAGCCTCAGGCGCGCCAGTTGGCGAGAGGAAGCCACACGCCTTTTTAATTTGCCAAAAAAAAAAAAAAAGAGCAGAAGTTGGGACAGCCAGACATGAACGAATACATGGGGTATTTATAGTTTATTTAAAGAACATCATTTGACGCCTTCTGAAATAGAACTGGGAAGAAATTTCTATTAGTGATGATACACTACTGTAGATAGTTTTTCTTTTTATAAATGTTCAAGGAGAGGATGATTTAAAAAAAAAAGTATTTATATTGCTGGTGGGGGATCTGCCACTGTCACACCAAAAAATGGGAATGTGCCACCAGCCCTCTATTATGCTTTGGGGGCCAGTGGTGTGGCCTCACCACCCCCCCCAATAAACAAAAAGCCCATTTTTGTTTCATATCGAAAATCAGTAATGGGATGGGCTTTATTTGTGACACAATTTTTTCATTACACACAATTTCTGATGTAGCCATGTATAGAAGATTAGAGCATCTGCGATGAAAGGTATTTTTAATTTAATCGTATCGAAATTCATGATGTGATTGTGTGAATGCGTGAGGGTGAGATCGTTATCGTCAACCAGGAAATCTGTGCCGGGCTGGTTTTTGAAGGTTAAAGCAGTTGGTATTAAGCATAGCTGGGAAAAGCGAGTAACTATTTTAAAGAAACTATAACTCAGGAACAGTTTTAAAAATTGGCTCCCCACTTAGATTTTCACGCATAAAAAGGGCTGAGTTGTCCCTTTAAGTGCTGTCAAGAATTCACCGGGGTTTGGGACATTTGGTGGAATAAGGTCGATGCCCACAGCAGCACAATATTGTTCTTTGCCAAACAAAGGTAGATGAATTCTGTTTCTCAGCAGCCCTTCCCGCTAAGGCATAGCATGTATTTTTAGTTAAAATAGCTAATCTTACCATAACATGTAACAACTCCCTGGAATCACACAAAGTGCCCCAATTTGTCTGTAATTTTCTTGTGCCCACGCTCTTTGCCTGCCTCTGTTTCTACATTTTCCTGGGGCTAGAGTCTCCTCTCGGCCCTCTCTTGGCTAATCACCTCCTGACTTGCCTTCGCTGCTTATTTGCTGCGACCAGCAGTGCGATCTCGGGCACCTTAAGGGCCTCGGGTGCAAAGTAAATTTTTCTGACGTTATGAAAGACCATCATTTCCATTTTGGTATCTTAGTATTTTTGTTGCAACCTAGGATTAGATCAGAGTTTCAAATGTGATGAAAAAGTGCCACGAGCCTGGTTTATCATCTTCCTACAGCTCTGTACCGAATTCCAAGGTCTCTGGAGTTTCTATTTCAGATTGTCCAGTCAAATGAAGAAGGATCTATTGCAATCTGCTTACCAGGCATTTGGTTGGTAGAAAGAATCTTTCTAGAAACTGTAGGAAAATTAAGTAGAACCAGCTGGGTAAAATGCCACATGGACGGTGGATTATGACATGGTGAGTTGTGAAGAGTCAGGATTCCGGTTATGATCAGGGCTCCTCTCCCGGGAGTTCAGCTCCCCGTGTGTGTGAGGGACGCCGTGCCCCAGGCCCAGAGCCCGGAGACTTGGGTGCTGCCCCTAGCTGGGCAAGTCCCTCATCCTCCCTGTGCCTCACTTTCCTTATCTGCACAATGATACCTGCTCTCTCTTGCCAACTGTGCTTTGAGGATATGGTGAGATTTGATACAATGACTCGTGAAAGAGTAGCAGGTGGGGTGCCATGTGGGTCCTAGGAAAGTGTGCTCCCTCCTTCTCTCCTCTGATGCTTTCTTCAATTTGGGAACAAATGCAGTTGGCATAAGGAGGGAGCTCATGATGCAGTAGTTCTGTCTCTACTCGGTTGTACCCACCGGTGTCCTCTTATAATGTTGCTTCAGATATCCTAAAGCAGCTCCACTCTGTCACATGAGTCTCAGACTCCTGTAGAAATCCCCACGCTAAGCAGCCTTAAAAAATCGAGCCTCCTGAGGGCTGAGTGTCATGGAATAATGACGTCAAACACACATCCAAAATGACTTCTTTTCAACGCTATTACAAAGCGAAGGCCTTCTTCAGGGGTGGGGGGGTGGATATTGGGGATTTGGAGTGAAATGTGGACAAAGATAGCATGTGTATTTTGAACAAAATAAAAATTTTGTAATAAAACTTTGCAAAATGGTGTAAAATCAGTATGAGACTATAGGCTATACATTATTTAATTTTGTTAAGTAGAAAAATAAACTTAGCCCTTCCGATGCCTAACATATTGTAAGAAAGTATACTGTGGCTGCCTTTTTTTCCTGCCTCACAAAACAAAGGGCTATTTCTACAAGGCAAAGTTTTGTATATGTGCTATTCTTCATTTCAGATTGAGAGTTGGGGAAAAACTGGAGCAAATAATGGGTTTCTTTCTTGCTTAAAAGTGTATTTATATGTATACCTTAATATATACAAGGCAGGTTTCCCTGGAATAAAAGTCTGGAACATACGGCTTCATTTTACACACATATGTTGATGAGATTACTTGTGACTGGAAACTGGAATAACGTGTGGATTTTGTCAACTGATTATCAGCCTGTGAGGAGTCCTCTGTGTGAGGTGTGGTGGTATAATTGTGAAATTCTCACTGTGCGTGGCTCTACGTGTGAAAGAGTGCATTTTTTTTTTCTGTAAATATCTTTTGATACCCATTTGTGTAGAATCCCAATGAATGTGTCTTTGGAAAATGTATCAAAGTTTTTATTTTGTCAGTTGATCTAAGTGCCCATATAACTAATCAGAAATCCAGTTTGGTTCAGATTGGGATTTTTTTTTTTTTTTTAAGGGGAAAAAGCATGCAGAAAGGACTATCGGAAGAATCGTGTTTTAATGCCACTTTACATCAACATTGCTTCGTGTTTTGAATTGACTTGGCTGTTTTCTTTCAACTATAAGAGAATGTGCCTGCCATTGTTCCACGCTCACTTTGGGCTATAAGAAGCCTACCACAAGCTTGAGCCTGTGACCCCCAACATCGTTTATCCCCACGACCTGAACTGGCCAGAGCCTCACTTGTCCCACGGAGAGCACCTGGGTTGGGGCCCGACTTCACCCCAGTGCCCCGGGCCCCTTACCTCTCTGGGCCTTTTCTTTACAATTAGTGCGTTAGGCTGGATAAGCTCAGAAGTCCCTTCCTGCCCTAACATTCGATTCTATTTTTATTTTCCTGTGGTTACTCCTGGGCCAGACATGTGGGATGTGAGGGATCCTAGAGAGGTTAGTTGTAATGTGTTGGTTTGTTGCAGTTCACACGCCCCAGCTTATAAGCTGCATCTTTTTTTTTTTTTTTTTTAAGATTTTATTTATTTGACAGAGAGAGACACAGCTAGAGAGGGAACACAAGCCGGGGGAGTGGGAGAGGGAGAAGCAGGCTCCCCGCGGAGCAGGAAGCCCAATGCGGGGCTCGATCCCAGGACCCCTGGGATCATGACCTGAGCCGAAGGCAGACGCTTAATGACTGAGCCACCCAGGTGCCCTAAGCTGCATCATTTTTAAAAGTGTCCCCACCTTAACCTCTCTGCGCACATTCTTGGGTAATTATATTACTTTCCCCCCATTCTTGAAACTCTTCACCTCTCAGTCCATGAGATACCTTGTTTCCATCCCCTTCAAAAATGAAAAATCTACGTAAAACACCTCCCGTGATGAAAAACCTCAGACCCACTTTCAGCTAAATCTGTAACATTTATAGAATATTTTCTTACTCTAATTCAGTTATAGCTAGGATCCCCAAATGAGTGCGGAGAAAGTTACCTATCATAGAAAGGATGTCTTTTCCTCTTGTAGGCGTCACTGTTGCTAAATCACATCATCTGTGTAGTGTTGGGGAGGTGGCAGGTGACAAGCAGGACTAGGGAATAGGATCAGATGAAATGTGATTCCACCCTTTACCGAGGTCAGAAATCTAGGTTACAGAGTAAGAGTCTGTACTCTTAAGTTGGCATATAAGATCACCTACCCAGTGCTGTGAAGATTCCCTACTTCTGTAATCGTCTTGAAAGAGTTTTTTTTTTTTTTAATTCTTTGGTCTGTGCTATTTAGTGCAGTTGTCAGTAGCCACATATTGCTCATGACCTCTTGAAATTGGGCTTGTCCAAATCGAGATTGTGCTGGTCACGTAAAATACACACCGGATTTTGAAGGCTTGGTACCAAAAGAAGGGAATGTGAAATATTTCATCCATATTTTATATTGACTACATGCTGAAATGACAATATTTTAGATAAATAAGGCATTATTAGAATTTCACTTACTCCTTTTTATCTTTTTTTTAATATGGCTTCCCGAAAACGTAACCCACATGGCTTGCATTACACCTGTATGGGACAGCGCTGCTCCAGACGCTAGATGGTGCGGGGTAGGCCGTGAGGTGCCACGTGTGGCAGGTCCTTCTCCCAGGCATCCAGATAGAAGCAACACACATATTTTCGCTGGAGTCGGGAGCGCTGTGAGGCACAGAATGCCTCCCAGAAGACAGAAGATTTTTCTATGTAAAACCAATTTGTATAAGACTCCAATTAAAAAACAAAAGCAAATGAGCCCCCAAACCCTGTCCCTTCAGCTTTGCTTAGAAGCTGCTAACTTTGCACTTATTTTTCTGGCATTTTCCACGTGCCAAGGATGCTGGCAACATGAGGGTGCTGGGCATATTTGCTTTACTTTAGGCAACATTCTCTTGTGGTCTCCCCTCCCCAGGTATTCTTTGGTCTGTTCTGAGCCGGGTGTGTGGACATACGGTATAGATCTTGCTGCTCCTATCGGCCTTGGCAGAGGCTGAGCTTGTCGCCTGCGCGCACCTGCCCAGCAGGTTTTGATGTTGGCTCCTGAAAGAGTTTGTATTTATTTTATTTTGCACTAGTCATAGTTGTTGTTAAAATATCTCAACTGTTTTGGGAGAGCATTGCCTGTGATGGAAAGAGAGATGGATGATTTATTGCTTCAGTTGTTTTAAAATTAAAAGCTATTCTCACAATCTGAGGTCCCTTTATGGCTCTTTTTTCTTTTGCAAGATGCCACGTAAACGGATTCTGCCCTTTGCAGGTTCTCATCCATCAGTGGAACAGGTAACTTGAGACAGAGACTAATTTTATTTTGTTTTTAGGGTTTCTCTGTGCGGGCACCAGAGCCACCTCATTCCCATCGGTAGTGGAATGTCAGCAATGGTACAAGATGTTACTTCTGTGGGGGACGGAGGGACCACGGTGGGGAAGAGTCTGATGTCTTTTAGACTTTCTCTACTGGATGTCAAGTTGAACACTGGAGTCGATTGGGACCCTTCTGTGGTGCCGTGACTCTCAGTTTGCTGATAGCTTCCCTAACGCAGGTGCAAGAACACCCAATGCTGGTTGCACCAAGGGATTTCAGCATTTCTGTGGCACTGTGTTTGTAGGGTGTGTGAGTTTCCTATTGCTGCTGTAACAAATGACCATAAACTCAGTGGCTCAAAAGAGCACATTTATTAGGTGAGAAGTCTGAAAATGGGTCTTACAGAGTTAAAACGTTGGTGTTGGCAAGGAAGCTCCATGTCAGAATCCATTCCTTGCCTTTTCCAGCTTCTGGGGCTATTCTCATTCTTTGGCTTGCGGTCTCCGAACAACATGGGCATTACTTAGTGTCTGCTTCCACTGTCCTAGGCCTCTGACTGGCTCTCCTGCTCCCTCTTATAAGGATCCTTTTGATCACATTAGGCCCACCCAGGTAGTCCGGAATAATCTTCCCATTTCAGGATCCTTAAATTAATCATATCTGTAATGTTCTTTTTTGCCGTGTAAGGTTACATAGTCGCAGGTTTTGGGGATTAGGGTGTGGACGTCCTGGAGGAGGCATTATTTTGCCTCCATATATGGTATGCTTCTTATTACTTAAAACATGTCCATTCAATACTTAAAATTTTTTAAAGAATCAACCTATATATTTGTAAAAATCCAAGTAAAATGACCAGCATCAGCCTTGTGCCATAATGTTTTGGTGAGAAGAGAAGGAAATGATGGGGATGGGGGATTTCCTGTGACTCAAGAATTAGAAAGTTTTTAGGATGATGTTTGTGAGCCAGCTGCTGCTCACATTCACTGGCTGTGCCCCATTGTGCCCAAGGGAAGTGTTTACCAGTGTGTGTATGCACTGTTTGAACCTAAGGTCCTGCTTCTCTAATGTGGTCAGTGACAAACCATTTGTAGTGGGGAAATTTAATAGGAAACAGTGAGTTATTCTCATCTTCATGCAACCAAGTATTCAAAAATTTACTAGGAAGTCTTCGGTGAGGTGGGGCAGAGTGATAAAATGGCAAGAGTGGAGGCATAGAGACTTGCCTTCAGATCCTGTTTCAAGCCTAGACTAGCTATGTGACTTTGTTAAGCACTTAATATCCTGAAACAGAGTCTTGGCATCTGTGCAGTGGGCATGATAAAACATGAGAGGAGTTACGTAAAACATCTAACAGTCTGGTGGCACAGGATATTTTTACTGTGCCAGTTTATGTCACTATTTTAACCCCATAGCACTTTGACCCTTTGTTTCAGTCCAGAAAAAAATTTTTTTTAAAGAATCAGAATTATACCAACATCAATGACTTTTTTTTCCAAAGCATTTTTCTAGAGATAATTTCATTAAGTCAATTTATTTTGTTAATCTATATAGCATGGCTCCATCATTCAGTAAATACTAAACATCTATGTGCTGGGCATTGTTTTTCTTAGAATGTATCAGTAAACAAAGTAGACATGACTCTTTGCCCTTGTGGTGTTTATTTTCTAGCAGGGAGAGCCAGACACTAAACAAGAAATAAGTAGCTTATATAATATGTTAAAAGGTATTATTATGTGCTATGGAAAAAAAGGAACAGCAGAAGGGGGTGGGAGGTGCAAATTGTGGTACTAAATAGGGTACTCTTTGAAGGCATCATTTGGAGGTGAGATTTGAACCAAGACTTGAAGGAGGTGGAGGAGTCATCTAAATGGATATTTGGGGGAAAGATATGCTTGGCATAGGGACTCACTGGAGCAGAGAATCCAGGGTGGGAGAGCATATCCATTATGTCAGAGAAGCAGCAAGGGGACCAGTGTGGTTTGAAAGAAGGGAACGAGGGGCAGAATAGTGAGAAAGGAGTTTGGAGAGAGGCCAGATTGCCTGAGCCAGGAGGCCATTGGAAGGACTTGAATCTAGAGTTCCCTCAGAAGTCATTACAGGGTCTTGAGCACAGCAATAATCTGATCTGACCAAAGTTCCAGGAAGATGGTTTTTGTCTAGATTAGATGATAGGATGGCAAGGATAAAAGTAGGGACTACTGTGGTAAGCAAGGTTGGATAGGATGATGGCTCACATGGATGGGGTGGTAACAGCGGAGGTAGCAAGGAGGGTCAGGTTCTGGATACATGTGAAAGTAAAGCCAGTAGGATTTCCTGATGGGCAGGATGTGGCATGTGAGGGCATGAGAATAGCAAAGCAAGACCTCAGAGTTTTTGCTCTGAGCAACTGAAGAATGTAGTTGCAATCAACAGAGATAAGAAAGGTGATGGGAAAAGATGATCACAAGTCCAGTTGGGGACGTGTGGAGTTTAAAATGCCTCTTAGACCTCCATGGTTGATGTTGAGTGGGAAGCTGGATATACAACTCTGGATTTTGAGAGGGAAGTCTGGACTGAAGATACAAAATTGGGAGTTGTTAGTAGCTAGATGGCATTTAAACCAGGGACTGGGTCTAATCACCAATGGAGAGAGACAAGAAATAGAATTGGTCCAGGGACTGAGTATCTCAATATTAGAAGTCAAGGAGAAGATGAGCCACCAAAGGAGACAGAGGAGTGAACACCAAGGTGGGCAAAAAACAAGAGAACAGTTCCTGGAAGTGGAAGCCAAGTGAAGAAGGTGTCTTAAAGAGGCAAAAGTTATCAACTGTCCAATAACTGTGATAGGTTAAGTCAGATAGTTGACCGCAAGTTTGATCAACTTGGAGGCATTGGGTGATCTCCATGGGGACAGTTTGGGAGGACAGGAATTGCAGAAGATGAATGCCAACAATTCTCTGGGGAATTTTGCTACAAAGAGAAGCAAAGAAGTGGTGTGGGTGGGATCAAGAAAGGGTTTTGTTTTTAATATGAGAAATAACATGGTCAAACAGGAGGTGCAAGACTAAGGATGTAGGACGGAAAGGTAAGAATCTCTGTCTGCTCGCCCTTGAGCAGGAAGAGGTGATGGATTCTGGTGCCCAGTGGGAGCTGACTTTAGGCAGGGGCTGGGGAGCCTGTCTGGGGATGGAGGAAGGCAGAGCAGGAGCGCAGCCGTGGCTGTGAGGAGATGGAGTGCTGAGAGTCAGAGGGTTCTGTCCTACCTGCTTTAATTTGCTCAGGGAAGTAAGAAGTGAGATCCTCAGCTTGGAGGGAGCATGGGTGGGGGAGATGGGAGGTTGGAAGAAAGAGGAGAACATGTGAAATAGTGATCTAGTTGAACTCTCTCTAGGCTTTTACATTTTCCTTTCTATTTTAATGAAATTAGTTTAATTGGGATCAGTTCTGTAAATTTCATGAGAAAGTCTGAGTCATCAGCTTCTGGTCCTCATCAGATTTTCCCTATTATAACTTTTGCTGTTGCAGATTCCCTTTTGCAGCCATTGTTTCCACCAGGTCCCCCTTTACCAGGTCAAATTTTGCAAATTTAAATTTTGTCGAGATTTTGTTCTTTTGTCATTTTAAAAAATCAATTTAGCAAATACTACTATGAGCACTCTTAGCCATCGTCTTGGTAATTTCTCTTAAGCCTACTTTTTCCTGGGCTAGTTTTTGTAGTTTTTTAGTAGTAGATGTGATCTTTAGTAAGTTTTTAGTCTGTAAGACATTAATTGTTTTCACCTGGCACAGTTTTTGCTATTATGTTCATCATTTGCTGTAATATTAATTATGGACCGGATACATTATTGGTAGGGGAAAAGCAGAGGACCTGAGTGTGCCTCGGGATTAAAATGGCATAGTAGAAACAATGGCCTAGAGATCTGCTACCTGGTAGGTTTCAGTAAATGTTAGCTTCCTTTCTTTTTCCCTCTCAAGGAACTTGGGCTGAAAGGCTTT
Organism: Mirounga angustirostris; assembly: GCF_029215605.1. Taxonomy (NCBI): domain Eukaryota; kingdom Metazoa; phylum Chordata; class Mammalia; order Carnivora; family Phocidae; genus Mirounga; species Mirounga angustirostris. The sequence goes on along the minus strand of NW_026991709.1, from coordinate 85,332,144 downwards.
ACTGCCTGGTCTCCACCCTTCTAAGCCCAAGCAGAGGGCCTGCTGAGAATCAAATGGTTTAGTTTCATAGAGTAAAACACTAAAATTAACCGTCAGTTCCCAAAGTGCTGATTCATTAAGATGATTACCAGGCAGCATTATTTATTATGAGGTACAAGTAAGGAAAAAAATGCACAAGTCCAGGGGTGCCTGGGTGGCTCTGTTGGTTAAGCGACTGCCTTCGGCTCAGGTCATGATCCTGGAGTCCCAGGATCGAGTCCCGCATTGGGCTCCCTGCTCGGCAGGGAGTCTGCTTCTCCCTCTGACCCTCCTCCCTCTCATGCTCTCTGTCTCTCATTCTCTCTCTCTCAAATAAATAAAAATAAAATCTTTAAAAAAAAAAATGCACAAGTCCTTGGGAGCCCGAAAGTACTGGACAGGTAAGGCATTACCGGAAGGAGCCTTATAAAGAAATGTAAAGAACACTTCAAACTTCGGGCTTCTTTTATGTATACACATAGAGTTAAGCAGCTGTTTGAGGAAATTAATATGATTCTCATTTAAAAAGGGGTAAGAGACATAAAAAAGGTTTGAGTTATGCAAGGGGCAGGGAGAGGAGACACAATTCACCACTGGGTAGAATATCAGTGAAGTGGGAAGGAAAGATGTACAGCTTGATTTTTAGAGAGGAGAAAATGAACTTCCACCAAGGTTCAGGGCTGCCTTCTACCAAGAGGGGGCAGTGAAGAGGGAGAAGGGGGTGCTCGGTCTCCCTGTGTAGCTCTCTTCACCCAAGCCTGTTCCCTGTATTATCAGTCCCACCACTCAAAGCCTTCCTTAGTAAACATTTTGGAAACAGAAACTTCTGTCTCAATGGCATCCCTCCTCTGCTTGGGGGCAAATCTACACTTTATGTGCTCTGGGAAGGCCACCGGCAATCTCCCGCTTCACCAGGGCATCTCTTTAAAGTCTGCCCAGCTCACAGCCCCCGCCACCCTGGACTCCTTTCTCCTTGAACACACACCAAGCTCCTTCCTGCCTTGGCGTCTTGTTGAACACACACCAAGCTCCTTCCTGCCTTGGCTAGCTGTTGGCTCTGCCAAGAACGCTTGTTCCTAACTCCACTTGGTTGGTTTCTTGTTCAAAGCTCAGCCCAAACGTCACCTAGGAGAAAACTTTCCTGACCATCTATAGATAAAGGAGCCACCAGTCTTTTTTTTTTTTTTTTTAAAGATTTTTTTTTTTTTTTTTTTTATTTGACACAGAGAGAACGTGAGAGAGGGAACACAAGCAGGGGCAGAGTGAGAGGGAGAAGCAGGCCTCCCGCGGAGCAGGGAGCCCGATGCGGGGCTCGATCCCATGACCCTGGGACCATGACCTGAGCTGAAGGCAGACGCTTAACGACTGAGCCACCCAGGCGCCCCGCCACCAGTCTTTTTCATAAAACCTTATTTGCCTTGTTCTTCTAGCACTTTTTGGCATATGACATTCTTATTTGTTAAAGTATTTGTTGATCCCTCACAGAAATCTAAGCTTTCAAGGGCAAGTCTGATTTGATTTACTTACCACTGACCTGCATCAGAACAGTACCTGTACATAGTAGAATCTCAAATATTTATTGACTGATTAAAAAAAAAAAAGAAAAGAAAAAAAAAACCCCAGACCCTAAAACTGAAATATATTTTAATACTTTTATTCTAAAAAAAAAAAATCACAAAATCCAATTTCAGGTTAAATAATATTTTACTCTTAAAAAATTAACAAAGGAGGAAGGTTTTAAAGTTTGGTCTTATACCTAAAAATGCATTCTTAATTTCCAGATAACTCATGCAAAATCATATGTGGTGATACTCAATAAAAGACCTTTTTTTTTTTAACCAGTAGTACAAATTGGACTATACTTGATTTGAAGCAGTTCTGATCCCCAAATCCCATTTCTAAAGATTTCTCAAAAGGCCTTGAGGCCACAGACAAAGTTTATTTGAAAACATAGTTTAAAATTGCACAAATATAAATACAATTTAGTAATGTGAAAAAGGGAAGCATGCTTCCAATAATAGTACAAAAATACTACCTTAATCTTGGTACTTTGCAAATTATAAGCCAAAGGATTAAGTTAAACACATCAATATGATAAGAGGTTGTTTTTATGGTAGTAGTTTTATTTCAAAGAGCAATGCAGGGAAATACTAAGATGAAGCCTTAATATCCAACAGAGTTGTGCTATGATACATAATATTTCACTAAATACACAGATACATTATCACGTAGTATGCCCGTAACTTTTACAACCCCACCCCATTGCCATTAATTGACTATAGGTCACTTAATTTGGGTCGGTTTTAATTTAAAAACTCAATGTAAACATTTAAAGTTAAATTTTGTGTTTGTTATCTATTTCAGCTTAAAAATGAAATCCCAAGATTTTAAACATTGAGCAGAAAGAAGCATCACAGAAGAATTTGTCTCAATATCTTTAGGTTAGACTAGATATGCAATATTCATAGATATACAAAATATATAGAAACGTCTTTTCTAAATAGTTAATAAATGCTTGTTACAGTTTGTAAAAAGTTTATTAAATTAATCAGGCTTTTTTTCCAACCAATGTAAACAAACCTGGGCAATGAAAGTTGAAGAGGGTTTGAGTGAGGTGATATGGGGGAAATTGAAAGGACATCAGTAAAAATTTAGGTTTGCTTTTTTTCCTTTAGCTACTGGCAACATTTTCAATCATGAACATTTCTCACATTGCACAATTCTTTTATGGTATCTAGGCAAATTTTTTATATCTCTCAGTGAAAATGCCAAACTACCTAGTTGAGTGTGTATGTATATCTCTTACCATTTTTTTTTTTTTTTTTTGGTCATACCACTTCCCCTCTCCAAGAAATTCGAATTAAAAAAAAAGACACACTTTATTGTTGAGCAATGAATGGACTGCTGTTCCTTTTTTCATCTTAATACTGTTTTGAGTGCAGGTTTCTGAAAGTGTCTCAATGAGTCTGGCTGGATTTTGTTACCACACTCTGCTCATTTCGAGTTGGTTTTCTCTGGCAGAGCAGGTCCTGAGAAAACAGTTGTCTCCAGAGTGCATTATTTTGGGATTTCTGCAGAGGTTGCCAGTAGTGGAAACCTTATTCAAGGCTATTTTACCACGTGAGAGTTTGTTAAACCTCACACTTTAATTTTCTGGGTTTTTTCCTCTTAACTGTTGAATGCCTCCTCACGAGTCTTTGCTGCATGTTTGAGGATTTCTGTCTTTGAGCTTATAGGTCTGTGTTTGGGGGTATATGGGATGGTGACAAAGCTGTATAACAGAAGATCGCCCCCCAACTTTGTCTTACTGAGTTTTGCTCCCTTCGTTTCTGTCTTCTTGCCCGTATTTTTTTTCATAAAGCAAGGGTTACAGAAAAAAGCAGTGAGAGGACTTCCAAGGTGGTTCTGAGTGACCATGAAATCACCTCACCATCCCTGAATTTCAGTGTTTTTAGACATAGCTCACTGATCTATCATACAAATAGGGCCCTGTTGAGGACAACGGTGTGACACCCCACACACTCACTATGTAACGTTTGTGGAAATCAAGTCCCCATGTCCACTTTGCCTTATGAATGGTTTTCATGTGCCTGACATGACCCCAGCCTCCCCACCTTTTTTAGAATGTCAGTATCCCTAACTTATTCCTGGATTTTAGAAAATATTTGAAGTGCACTATTCAGAATTTAGAACCCAAAACTGTCTGGAGGCAGTCAACACAATTTTGTTTAGTAGCATTCAGACACAAGGACTTTGCTAGAGTTTTGGATCTGTTGTGCCTCTACTGTTTTTTTTACAACTCGTTTAGATGCCTAAGTTTAGTTTGTCTGGATTCACTTGGCACTGGCTGCAACACTGTGTACGCCAGACATGTGAATATCTGTAAAGTTCAGTGTGATAGCATTAAAACAGTCTCGAGGATAAGATAGTAAAAGCAAATAGCGTGACTTTAACACAAAGTTCATGAAAATGCTTCCTTGTTCAGAAGCAAGGAAAAGTAAGCTAACCTATGAGACTTCATCATGCACTGGGTAAATTTACATTCAGTAAAGTTTATCTTGCATGCTTTGGTTAATATTTGAGTAGGCAAATTTGTAAGTCCTAATGCATGCGTTACTTCGTACCTGAGGTTATATGTTTTATTTTTTAAAAATTGCCTTTTTACAAACCTTATGCCAGAGTTCATCTATGAACACTCTTTAAAAAAATATATGTATCTACTTCTTAATTCAAAACAGTTTAATTTCAACCAGTTCTATAAATACTGAGATGACAGGGAAACTGTGCAATAAAACCTGGAAAGGGAATGAATTTGAAACTATTTTACAAAGTTGAAATCATGTGTGTGCATGTTTAGTAATTTCTAAAATATGGGGCCTCAAAAAGATGGCACACGAATTAAGCTTTCAGAATACCCTGTTTCTAGAATGCTTTTAGAGTCATTTCAAGGTATAAAACAACAGCAACAACTAACTTAAAGTGCAGTCCAGGCTTGTGGAACTGATTCGGGGCAAATGAGGAAGGGACACAAAATGACCATCTTGTTTTCTCTCTATTCCCAAAGAACTCATGGATAAAGGTTATGGGACAGAGTTTAGGAGCTCCTGTTATATGTGGGACTAGCTATAGTTGGGTTCAAGTCTTGCTTGTATACCAAGAATATGTTAGAAAGATTTATCTAGTTTGAGTATCTAGACATGGACCCAAGATTCAACAGAATAGTTCTCTTTACAGTAAAGAAGAGTGGCATAAAACTCTGAAAGTGAGTGTGTCCTGGACATTCCAACCTGGTTAAGTATCACTAATTGGCCATTCTAGTTGAAATGCAGATTGGCTGAGAAAGCAGAGCTCCTAGTTTTTGGTTAAAGTTTCCTGGTGGACAAGATCTGCCTTTCTTTCCAGGAGTCATGGGAAATGATCTTCAGAGAAAGCAAAGGGAATGATGACTCAGTGTGATTGACCCAGTACGGGGATGCTTTACTCCTTCTTCTCTTCCTTATCCCTCTACGTCCTCCCCACTGTTAAGGTACAGCAGCACATGGAAATAGCCCACTAGACATAGCTATAACATATTTTGAAATCCAGCAATGAGCACTGGCTTTCTCTGAATTTTCATCCAATCTACCAGGGAAATCAGTTCTTGAAAGATACATCTAAGCAACTGAATGGCCATTCTAGTAAAAGAGTAGCATCCTCTAAGACATCTTAGGCTTGCTTACTTAGTAATACAAGAAAAAAGAAACTCAAAGCCTTCCCAAGGTGCCTCAGAAAGGAATCCAGGACACCTTGCCCTTTGAAATGGAAAAAAGTAATTTAAATGTCAATTTCACACCACCAGGGTAAAATACCCCAAACAGTTCTGCCTTAAAAGAATGTGTGTATACTTTAAAAATGTATACAATAAAGACTGTTCTATAATCTTACTAATTTTTGGGGTGCTCTGATTTCTATAAACTTTCACTTGTTTTTTAGTAACTGTTTTTACTTAATTTTATTTAAAAATATTGTTGATGTTGAAAAATGGGCAATAGCTCTGCACTTCCTGACAGGCAACCGACTATGAAAATCTTGGTTCTGATGGACACTAGATATACTGAAGAAAGTCCTACTGAATGTTCTGCAAATTATCAAATTATGGGAATGGAAAATTGTCTACTCTCCCCTGAAGTCACTTTGTATTCTGACAGCAAAATAAAACTTGGTCTGCTAAATTTTCCACCATCTTATCAATAATCAAATTAAATCAAAGTATCCTAAGAAAAGAAAGCTAAGAAAACAGCCTGTTGTTACTACTGCACATTCAGTTACTGTTGAAAGTATAGAACAGCATCATAAACAGAAACCTGTAAAGTTTGCTTTGAATCCTGTGTTCGGAGGCTCCTAATGGACTATGATGGATGCCAATCAGCTCGCCAGCCAGTGAATGCACAGACCTTGGGAGGATGAACATGCAAAGAATGGATGCTCTTCTATCGGGGATATCTAAGCAGGCAGCTGCCATGAACTTGGAGGCTGCCCCCCAGAGTCCTTCCTAGACTGAATTCTAGGATTCTAAAATTCTAAAGAATATTCTTGAAAATATGGTTGAACTTTGCTTCTGAGACTGGAGGGAAGTAGGCAAGGCTGGGTTGTCACTATTGCCCAGTGGTAGATGCCTTATGTGTCTCTGCCTCCTGCTGTCCAGCGGGGGCATCACTTTGCCAAGTGAGCGTCGACAATGAAGACGAAAGCTTGGGACACCATTGGACCCTCAACTCTTTGTCCTTATAAACTTTATAAATTCTTTGTCCTTGTAAGCTTTATAAAAACTCTCTGTTGTTATAACGTACTAAACTTCAAGGACCTGTGGTTTTGTGTTTCCTCGAGGCCCCTTCCTACCCGAGGGACTTCCAAGGTAACAGAGGAGAGGATTTCTACCTGCACATTTCCCCCCCCAGGCGAAGCTAACTCCCCAGTCAATTAAACCGTCTTGACTCAAATGCTGTTTGCTTGGTAACTATCATCATGAGAGTAATCAGCTACTACTAACCAAAGACCAAAGGAAAATTTGGGATCAGATTGCTTTGGGCAAGTTTCTGGAGGAAGGAAGGAGAAAAGACAAAGAAGAATGGGACCACTTACTAGGACCAATTGTTAGAATTGGACATTGGTGATACTATGTTTTGGTTAGCATTTTGCAAACAATTTTTCTAATTCTTTAAAAAATGATGTCATTCCAAATAATCACCAAGCCCCAACAGGCACAACACACTGTGAAGAAATGAGCAGAATGTAATCAATTAAATAAAAACACTACCACCAAGAGAAAATTCCTGATACTTGATAAATATTCAAAATGAGAGCCAAAGGGGCATGCATCTTTCATATTAAACCTCTGACATTCAGTGAGAGAAAATATTGATCTTCTGTCACTTAGAATGCAAAAGGGTGAACAGTGCAGATTATTATGGAACTAAGAAAACACTTAATTTTTAGGGAAAAAATGTATCACTCTTATGAAATACTATTTAAAATATTAATGGTTTAAAAGGAATATATTGGTGTGCAGGGCAGCTAGAAAGCAAGTAAAATATGGCATTTAAGCAAGTTAATGTTAACTCTATAGAAATCACATTATCATCAAAATTCCTCCCTGCAGAGAATGCATGACAGGATGGTACGTTTCCTCTTGCTTAAGTTCATACAGTCCCAGAAAGCATGTAAGATCTGTGTTTGACATATTTACACCCTATGTCATACCTGCTTTGAGAAAAACTCCTTCAAAACTCTACACTATGAAAAACTATTTTCAGGAATTTTTATTTGGTCCATGGATCTAGCAAGGCCGAGTTCTCAAGTCTTTTACCCCTAAGTTAAAAATCGGAGCAACAAAACAAAACTCCAGCAAGGCATAAATAAGATATTAAAGTGCATATATACAGTCCCAGAAAAGTTTTGATTGGGAACAGCAAAAATTTCTAGTGCAAAAACTGCTTTTGCCAGCAAAGCTCCCTCCTGCTTTCCCTCTCTGGAATTGAAGGGCTACGGTAAAAGTTAAAATTGGAACAGGTTTAAGCAATGACTCTCTTTAGTCAAGAGTTAATATACGTGCATGCACCTTGGCCCAAACTATGTTGTAAAAGGGGGGAGTTGCAGGGGATAGTTCAGAAACAGTCAGAATTCCCTGATCAGAGGCAGTGCTTTCTTTCTCCACGTGTCCCACGAGCAAGGTCCTTATATGCGTATCAGCTGCCAGTGGGGACAAAAACCCCCAAAGGACATGTTTTGAGTATGCGTGCAGCTCGTGAAGAGTATTCACACACAGTTATTTCATCTTGGTTTGTCCTTGTGTCTCTCAGTTCTTCTTTCGAGCCCAACCTTGACTCTATATACAACATTTTGTGCTTTTGAATCTGAACAGAGCCTGGGCATTGTCTGTAGGAATTCCCTGTGTTATCTCACCATGGCCTTTTGGACATCTGGTTTGTCCTTTTCTTTTTGGAATTCATAATAAAATAGTTTTGCGTTTCTCAGTATAATTACACAGACAAGGATTTATTATTTTTAATTGTTTTCTTTTCCTTCAAGGATCCAAGTTGAAAGCTCGTAGGAGGACATCCAGGTCACCGAGATTAGCCGCCTGGAAGAGTTCCGGTTGGTCCATCAGAGAGAGTGCGATTCTGAGGGCGGCCCAGATGTTCCCGGAGATCGCAGGATGAGGGACTTGCTGTTGATTCCTGCTCTTTCTTTGCAAACTGAGGGCAGTGAGAAAATTGCTGACCGCTTCTCTAAGAGGGTAGAAAAACAGACATTTAAAAATGCAACAAATTTCAGAGTTAGCAACTTAAAAATAAAACGAAAACGGATTAATTTCTCTTAGTCGTGAAAGCTAAATCACTCCTCTATGGTGCTTTAGATCATCAGGTGAACAACCTTCTGAGTCTCTCATTATTCTTTTGTGAAAAAAATCATTGTTCAGCATAGTGAAATCAGAAAGAAAAAGGAAAGCAAATTTTATTTTAGGACTGTCTTGTGGGATAGAAAGAGTAACAGCGCAAACCATTGCTAACTTATTAATGCATCTGCTTTTTTCCACCTTCAGGGATAATTTAAAGACTTAATCCTTTTGCAAATGTGGTTTATATAATAAAGGTTGAAGAAGAAGCATCTGGCCCTACTCAGAAACAAAGTGGTTTAAGGGACGCCTGGTGGCTCAGTCAGTTAAATGTCTGCCTTTGGCTCAGGTCATGATCCCAGGATCCTGGGATGGAGCCCTGCATCGGGCTCCCTGCTCGGTGGGGAGTCTGTTTCTCCCTCTGCCTGCCGCTTCCCTTTCTTGTGCTCTCTCTCTCTCTGACAAATAAATAAAATCTAAAAAAAAAAAGAAAAGAAAATAAATAATTTGAGAGGAAATTAAAAAAAAAGAAACAAAGTAGTTTAACTTTTCGCATTGGTGATAGAAATATGAGAGGTTGCTGGGACTGAGTTGATTTGTTACCAGAGCATCTGGGCTTGAATCCTAATCATTTAGCCTGAGACGAATTTCTTTTCTTTTCAACCTCAGTTTCCCCACTGTGTAACAGGGAGAATAGAAGTCATTTTAAAACCTTGTTGTGTGAGGTGCAGTTGGATCAATTTATGTGAAAGCTCTTACTAGGTTAGATCAATAGTTCTCCAAGTGCAGTCTGGGGAACTCCGGGGGTCAGTGAGGTCAAAATCATTTCTACAATAATCCCCAGATGTTATTTTACCTTACTCTCATTTTCTCACAAGTGTACAATGGAATTTTCCAGTGATTACACGATGTGTGAAATCCCAATAGGTTGAATGCGGAGGCACATATGAGGATCTGTCTCTATTAAGCAAGATATTTAAAAGATCGTCAAAAATGATAAAACAATACCACTCTTCTCACTAAGCACGTTTTTGTTTTGAGGAATCATTATTTTTCATAAAATAGATAATGTTACCATGTGGTTAATTCTTATGTTTAAATGAATCTTTTAAACTTTTCTCAGTTTAACATCTAAGAGGGTAAATATTGGTAGAACCCACATAAAAGCCCCTGGAGGTCCTCAACAATTGTTAAAAGTGTAAGGGGATCCTGAGAACACGAAGTCTGTGACCTGCTGAGTCAGATGCTGTCCACAGGCCTTCCCGCTCCTCCCTGCCCCAGCTTGCTCGTGGGTCCCCAGGGGCTGCTGGATCTGCCCTCAGGACCCCTGGCACCAGAAGCACGTGTTCTGTATCTGACAAACTGGGCTTTGCTGAGAGTAATGACACTGCTTTCATTTGTATCTGCTTCACTCTTCTTAAAAGCTTCTCACACATTCGATCCCACGTACTCTTGCGAGGAGGTCATTAGTAAGCAACTGGTAAGAAGATTTCAGGTGAGGCTGGACTTCTGAGTCCACTGCACATAGTCCAGGCATTTGTTCATCTGTAGGGTTAGACCCACCGGGAAATAAAGGGCAATCAGGGAATGGTGGCACTGTGCATGGCGACCTGGCTGATTGATGGAAGGGAGTGAGGTTTTAATTGTCCTCTCTTCTGGATGGTTAGTAATCAAGCGAGAGAAGAGGGTTTATAAAGAGATGCACGTGTGGAGTTTACTTTGGAGGCCCTTTCTGGCTTCCTTGTCACAGGGTGGCAGCTTAAATGACAATGACTCCCTTTCCTCTCGTCATCCTAGGCCTGTAAGAACTCCGAGGGGAGGAAGATCCTGGAATCCCCACAGGCACAGGCTGCTCCGAGCTCCCAAGTATGTGGCAGTGGTCTCTGAGGGACATGGAGAGCAACAGAGTGGTCTAACTAGCTAGCCCTGCCAAGCAATGTGAGGTTTTTCCCATGAAGTGAGTCTAAATCCGTTCTCCACCTTGGGAACACAGAGTCCTTTTGGGGAACTCAGAAGATTTTGCATGTAGATGTTTTCAAATGTTTCACACATAGGTGTATGAATAAGCTGTTTGTGTATGTCTTAATAACGTGCATTCATGTAAAAGCATTCCTCATTTTATAGTATCTTTCCCTCATATTAATACTAACAAATTACCACCAAAGGGGATGTGATCTATGTTTTCATTAAAAAGAGGTCCTCATTTTTTTAAATTTACTTTTTATTTTTTAAAGATTTATTTATTCATTTGAGAGAGAGAGAAAGCCAGGGGTGGGGGGCAGGGGCAGAGAGAGGGAGGGAGGGAGAGTCTTAAGCAGACTCCACACTGAGCGAGGAGCCCTACTCGAGGCTCAATCTCAGGACCCTGAGATCATGACCCGAGCCGAAACCAAGAGTCAGATGCTTAACCAACTACGCCACTCAGGCGCCCCATGAGGTCCTCACTTTTGAAAAGGTTAAGATTCTTTGGTCTAAATTCTACTCTGGAGCTTCTACTGACAGAAGGGTAGCATCTTCTGCTACACCCAGGTTTCACGCCAACAATTTCCTCTCCTTATTTGAATTGTATACAATACTGGGGAAGGGCTTGCCTTTGACTTTTTATATAAAATGTGCAATGACAAACAACCAGGGTTATAGCTACATACACAGACATCTGCGGTTCTTGAGGGAGACGTCCCAAGACCCTGCTGGATATGAAAGCATATGAGCCAGCATGGCTTTTTCCTGAGTCACATCTCTACTGAGGGCTATTATTTCCTAACTACCCACTTACACCTCAAGTTAAACTTTTTTTTTTTTTAAAGATTTTATTTATTTATTTGAGAGAGAGAGAATGAGAGAGAGCACATGAGAGGGGGTAGGGCCAGAGGGAGAAGCAGACTCCCTGCTGAGCAGGGAGCCCGATGCGGGACTCGATCCAGGGACTCCAGGATCATGACCTGAGCCGAAGGCAGTCACCCAACCAACTGAGCCACCCAGGCGCCCTCAAGTTAAACTTATTTTCAGAATTAATTTAAAGTTTATGTCTCACTCGATGGTTTTTTTTTCTCAGGAAAAACAAATGCAAAATATTTAGTACTTAATAAGATTTTCCACATCTGGCATGACAATAAAAGACCCACAAATCTCAGCTGAGATGTTTTGAAACACTGAAGTAATCATGTGGTCAAGGTTGCCAGATTTACCCAGTAAAAATACAGGATGCACAGTTAAATTTGAATATCAGCTAAACAGTTCATTATTTTTAGTATGAGCATGTCCCATGCAATATTTGGGAAATACTTATCCTGAAAGTGTATTTGCTGTTTATCTGAAATTGAAATTTAACTGGGCATTCTGTATGTTATTTGGCAACTCTAAAATTGACTTGCTCCTGTACACGTGACTTCCATCTTGAGGATTAAAAATTCTCCCTCAGGGCGCCTGGGTGGCTCAGTTGGTTAAGCGACTGCCTTCAGCTCAGGTCATGATCCTGGAGTCCCTGGATTGAGTCCTGCATCGGGCTCCCTGCTCGGCGGGGAGTCTGCTTCTGCCTCTGACCCTCCCCCCTCTCATGTGCTCTCTCTCTCTCATTCTCTCTGTCTCAAATAAATAAATAAAAAAAAAATCTTAAAAAAAAAAAATTCTCCCTCAGTAGATGTGCCCAATTCCACCTAACACGGGCCTTCCCGGCCTCCTGCAAACAGTTGCCCTACCGAGCCTGACACTTGTGAATGCCAAGAAACGATTTTATTGGCCTCTCAAGTATTGTTTTCTACACTGTAATGAGGAGTTCCTGTTAAGAAAGACTCACCTAGAAAGACATGTATCATATAACCTCACTGATATGAGGAATTCTTAATCTCAGGAAACAAACTGAGGGTTGCTGGAGTGGTGGGGGTGGGAGGGATGGGGTGGCTGAGTGATGGACACTGGGGAGGGTATATGCTATGGTGAGTGCTGTGAATTGTGTAAGACTGATGAATCACAGACATGTACCTCTGAAACAAATAATACATTATATGTTAAAAAAAAAAAAAGGTAGTAGGAAGGGAAAAATGAAGGGGGTGAATTGGAGGGGGAGATGAACCATGAGAGACTATGGACTCTGAGAAACAAACTGAGGGTTCTAGAGGGGAAGGGGTGTGGGGATGGGTTAGCCTGGTGATGGGTATTAAAGAGGGCACGTACTGCATGGAGCACTGGGTGTTATATGAAAATAGTGAATCATGGAACAACATCAAAAGCTAATGATGTATGGTGACTAACATAACATAATAAAATTAAAAAAAAAAGACTCACCTAGAAGCTTTATAAAAGCCTCCTTTAATTGAATTTAATATGTCTACATGTACATACGTGTTTATTTCCATCTCTCCTTGTTCCAAACAAAGGACGTACGGTATCTCATAAAATACATACATACAACATAGTGAGAAAATAAGTGACTAAAAGGGGTGAAGATAAAATCAGCTTAGGAAAATGAGACGAGACCAGGAATGAACTTATATACAAAACGGACCTGGTCAGCCTTTGCCAGCTGGTGTGGGAGGAGGCTGCGCAGGCGTCCTGGGGCCCTTTGCGGGCTGGTGTAAGATCCAGCCTCCGCAGAGGCTCCCTCCACAAGGTCCAGAAAATAAAGCAAATCAGCTGCTCCGGAGTCACTCAGCTATTCCCGGCTTTAGCCTCTTTAGTCCTCTTAGAGGACTGGTGTAATCCAGTGACTAATGTTCTTTCTAAGATTCTTTTAGTATAAATGAAGCAACCAGTTTCTGAAACCTCAATATTTGCCAATGGCACAGCCCCCAAATGCAGTTCAGAAACAGCGGCTCTTCAGATGTCAAAGGGATGCTCCCTGATGACTTATCTGAATAAATAATGATAAGGATCCTGATGATGACGGCAATGGTCATAATCATAATAACAAATGCTTACTACTGCTCCGTGCTTAGGCAATTTATATCTAATCTGTGCAATGATCCTGCAGGCTAAATATTATTTTACCACTTTTTTTTAAAGCAGGTGAAGAAATTGAGGCTCAAAGGTATGTGCCCAGAGTCACAAAACCAGTAAATGGCAGAGCTGTGATTTGAACCCAAGCTTTACTGATTCTAAAAGCCTGGTTCTTTTTGAGAATGAGAAAAGGTTTATGTTTTTTGCAGGATTTAAAACTAACAGTTTTCTTTTGTCCAATTGTGAAAGTAATACCTATTTAGAAAGTATAAAAAGAAGGAAAAATTACCTATACTTTCTTTTTTTTTTAAAGATTTTATTTATTTATTTGAGATAGAGAGAGAGTGAGAGAGAGAGAGAGCACGAGCAGGGGGAGTGGCAGGCAGAGGGAGAGTGAGAAGCAGGCTCTCTGCGGAGCAGGGAGCCCGACATGGGACTCAATCACAAGACCTGGAGATCATGACCTGAGCAGAAGGCAGACGCTGAACCAACTGAGCCACCCAGGCGTCCCTTACCTATACTTCCATTACCCCCCAAAAATAAAGATTGTTCATGGGTCCTGTTGATGAGGAAAAAATAGGATATAGGATATAGACCGGACGATGAGGAATAATGAGAAAACAAGAAAGACGTTTTAAACCATAAACCCACCATTTAAAATTTTTTAAAGAAAAACTTTTTTCTTTAAAAAAATTGTAACTAACCTTACAGGCAAAGTAGTTTTAGACAACCTGGACTTTTGGTTGTGCTTTGCCCAAACCTGGCCCTAGACCTTCTTAAGTCATTTTGCTGGGTCCCCCTGCCCCACCCCCCAAGGTTCTGTTTTTCTTTACCTGGGAAATAAAGGGTTGGACTGTTCAAGTTTCTCAGAGAGTTGCCCTAACCCAGGCTGACTGAATGGAAATCTCAGGGGGAGGGGCCTGGGAATCTGCATTTCACAAGGTGCCAACACAATTGCCTCTCTCCAAAGACTGAGAAACACTGAAGCAAACTGTTCCCGCTTCAACAGGCCTCAGGATGCAACGGTTCAAATGTTCCCTTAACAAGAGGAGGAGGGCTACTCCTACAAAAGGAGGTATTTTCACTGGCAAACAATCTTTCAGGTTATTTCACCTCAGCCCTGAATGTGGCTCCTGGTTCTCAGCCTACGACCATACTGCACCTGTAGGCGCCCAGATTGATGCAGCTGATTCCCAGGTTGTATCTGGATCGGATGAAGCCTGGCTGAATCTCCAGGGCGCGGGTGTAGGCCTCCACGGCTTCCTCACTGCGGTCTCCGTTCGCCAATGTTGCCCCGAGCCGGTTCCATAACGAATAGTCCTGAGGACAAAATCAGAGCTAACAACCGGCTCGAGCCACAGTGACCGAGCATTCCCATACTGCTTGCAGAAGAAGCATGGTGGCTAGAAATTTATCCAGGGCTCATGGATAGGGACCAGGACGGCAGAGAATTACTCAAAAAATGGTATGGACGACTTTGTGAAATGACTTTTCATTCATCAAAGAGCCTCTACCATCGGATGCTGTCAGGCAATTCATATTTCTGTTTGACGTACTTGAGGATTAACAGCCACAGTAGCATATTATTAGTACTGATCACATTAAGCCATTGGATGCAGGGAATTAAGACGTAGCAGAAATGTGCAAAGTGTAGCCTGTGAGAAACTTATTTTTAACAGAGAACCTTACGGTTTCTTGTTGTGCACTTACCTCCGGCCGAACAGTTAAGGCAGCGTTAAATGCATCTATTGCTCTATTAAATTCTCCGCTCAGGTGGAACAGTACCCCCAGACCTGTCTGTAGGTCTGGGTCAATCATATCTCCATTTTGGTGGGCGGCTTCCAGATATAATTCCTTAACTCCTTCCAAAACGGAGCTACAAGGGAAAAAATGGAGATGTGTATTCCAAATAGTCTGAACATATATTATTTACTATTATGTTCTCTGTTCCAAGAGAACATCAAAGACTGGAAAAAATCGTGCTTAAAATATCTTCGCTTAATGAGAAGGACTATTAATACTGCATGTTAAAAAATACCTGCTGATTTTCCTGAATTATTTCATCATACACAGAAACATACTGTGCTAAGTAAGGTCTTCACAAGGAGAGTTCCATTGATCCTATGAGTGCCAGTGTGGAGAACCCCAGGGCTCCGTGAGAATGAATTTAACATCGTGATTTATTGCTGATAGAAACAAAATCCCTAGAAGAAAGGACTTCCGTTTTTACTCATAGCCAATTCTCAGGCTTTATGAAATGTGGTGCATTTTATAATTTATTTGAGCTTAATTATATGTCCACAGCCTTTTGCTTTCAGTTATGGTACTCTGGTAAAATGTCTGAGTGCCCACAATCTTGATCATGTGTCCAGTCATTGGTTCTGGTCTCAGCATCAATCTTTGTCATCAGAGTTGCTCTTCTAGCAGGAATGCATCCAAAATGGCTGCTGGTGAGGCTTTTTTTTTTTTTTAAGATTTTATTTATTTTTTCAACAGAGAGGGAGAGAGGGACAGTGAGAGAGGGAACAGAAGCTGGGAGAGTGGGAGAGGGAGAAGCAGGCTTCCCGCTGAGCAGGGATCCCAATGTGGGACTCGATCCCAGGACCCTGGGATCATGACCTGAGCCGAAGGCAGACGCTAACGACTGAGCCACCCAGGCACCCTGGTGAGGCTTGTTAATTACCCTTAAGGTGCCTAATTGTGTAAATGGGTGTTTACTGCCGACTGTAACTTAATTAGAAGGATACCTATCAATTGGAGACTTGGACATCCTCCGGGTAAGGCCTGGAGATCCCTTCTTGCTCTTCACAAGGTATTTGTACTTTGGATTTTGCTTAATCCAATTCTTTAGAGCTTCACAGGCATCCTGCTGATGGCCGGTATTAGTGTAACTCACGGCCAGAGCCATCAAAGCTTTCAAGTTGTTGGGCTGTAATTCTAAGCACCTGCAAGAAGACGTAAGTAAATAGGTAAATAAATAGCCAATTTCAGATTTTTTCTGAGCCAGAGTCTAACAATTCTTTAGGAAATTTGAGGTCTTTATTAATTAAATGGTGCAAAAGCATGGATAAGTTTATGTTAAGTCCTTGGAAAATACCACATTTATCTGTGTGAAAATTGGGACCTAAGTATGTGTGTAAGAAAGTTAAAACTCCTCTCGATGAGCGCTAGGTCTGGTTATTTAGTAAATTGTTTTAAAACTATAGAAAAGGTGGCTAATCCTTGCACAAAATTTATTAGGAGTTTATCTCATGAGGAGGGGCTAGCATTGTTTTAGCGCTGCTCTGTTATTGATCTATTAAATGTATCGTATCCGCAAAGCAAACTGACTAGAGGCAAATTTGGATATGCAGAGATGAAAGTCTGTACAGTGTTTTATAAAGGAGAGGGAAATTCCTGTGTTTCTAGACTACCGATGTGGGTTTACACGAGGCACAGGCTACAGCTGCTCCCCCTCATGCTATCCCGCTGGCCTCTAGCAGGGGCCTTTCAAACTTTGAGGTGCCTGAGAATCATCTGGGGATCTGGTAAAATGCAGAGTATGTAATACAGTCGGCCTGGGATGGGCCTGAGGCTGGGCAGGTCTGACAAGCTCCCAGGCGATAATGAAGCTGGTAGTCCATGGAGAAGACTTGGAGTAGCGAGCCTTAGACAGTCCCTACATCAGTGCTTTAGGGAGGGATTATATGTTATATAGGGAAAGGGGAAGTCGATTTGGTAGGGCTGATTTTTCCAGGGTTTACAGAGGGGCTCTAATGAGGTAAAGTGTGATGCTACAGCCACCCAAAACAGTCTAGACCTTTAGTCACAGGCTCAGTAGTTACACTTGTAGGTCACTGAAACTATCTCAGGAGATTCTCTGTAGACACAAGGAGCTAAAATTACACTGAGGTTATTTTGAGCATGTTTGTCCTGAAGAAAACTTTCAAATGTTGCAGAAGGCTGAAAGTTAAAAGGAACTATATATGTAATGAGTCTATTTTATGACCGCTTTTGACATGGACACTTTTGTGCCAATGAAGGTCAACTGATTTGCGGATGACGAAACACTGCGATTTAGGAATATTATTTCTTCATAGATTCTTGTTTCCTACAGCTAAGTAATATGTGGCCTCTCAGCACTTACCCTGGCCAAATTCTTTACAATGTACCTAAGGATCGAAAGACAAGATAAACAGGAAGTCCACCCAGCCCATAATTTTGCACTTAGCTTCATCTACCTCTGGAGGGCGACAATAGCTGCTTGTTCGTTTTCATTCTCTGCCTGGGTTATCCCGAGGAACTGCCATGCCTACAAAAAACAACTGAGGTCAATATTGCAAGAGGAAGCAGATTCACTCTTGTGCTTTAGATCCCTCCATGCAGAACAACCTGTCTCAGACGCGAGAGTCTTGTAAAAGGGAAAAATACCACAAGCATTTCTTTATTCAAAGGCTCTTCTGACATCTGGGTCAAGATCCTCTGCCATTATTGACAAATTCTCAGTATTTACTCTCCTGTGACACATGGAAACATTTGAGTATCTGACATTTCATGGTATTAGGTGTCTTAAAACCAAAAGATAAATATATAAAAGTATGCATTTGTGAGGAAAGGGGATGGAAAATAACCCAGAAATGTACCTAAAGAGTGTAGACTTTATATGGTAAGGAATCTCAAGATGTACAAAATGAAACTAGTTTGTATAGATGCAAGTCTGACTGTTTCTATAAGAGCTAACAGAAAATTTAGGAACTAGGGAAAATAAAACAAAATCCTCCACTCTAATGTGTTCATGGCTCTAATATCACTGTTAAAATGCATAAAGCACATATAAAATGCAATATAATACATACATAATTGTATAGCCTACACTTTATATTGCATCATGAGCACTTTTCATATTTTTACAAAATCCTCATACTTATAATTTTTAATTTAAATTTTGCTGAGTGGATATCCTATTATTTACTCAACCAATTCCCTATTGCTGTCAGGTTGTTTCTAATCCTTTGCTATTGTTGACAATGTGAAGAATATCTTCAAGCAGATAACATTTTTCATATCTAAATGAAAGTTTTTAATATAACAAATTTCTCCCTATATACTTAGAGGAACAATAATTCTCACACCATTACAAGAACAATCCACATGAACAAAACCTCTCATTACATACACTGTCCTCAAATTTGCTGGGGATGGGGGTATATCAGTCTTATGGATTTAAAAGGGTTTGGGGATTTGGGGGCGCCTGGGTGGCTCAGTTGTTAAGCGTCTGCCTTCGGCTCAGGTCATGATCCCAGGGTCCTGGGATTGAGCCCCGCATCAGGCTCCCTGCTCAGTGAAGAGCCTGTTTCTCCCTCTCCCACTCCCCCTGCTTGTGTTCCCTCTCTCGCTGTCTCTCTGTCAAATAAATAAATAAAATCTTAAAAAAAATAAATAAATAAAAGGGTTTGGGGAGTGCATATCTCTCCCACCTACAGACATTTTAAGGCAAAATTATATGAAGATACATAGAAGCATCCTCAAGTGCTATAAAAATTATATTGGCTTGGGGCGCCTGGGTGGCTCAGTCGTTAAGCATCTGCCTTCAGCTCAGGTCATGATTCCAGGGTCCTGGGATCGAGTTCTGCATCGGGCTCCCTGCTCCGCGGGAAGCCTGCTTTTCCCTCTCCCACTCTCCCCGCTTGGGTTCTCTCTCTCACTGTGTTTCTCTCTGTCAAATAAATAAATAAAATCTTAAAAAAAAATTATATTGGCTTTATCATCCTGAGTTATTATTACCCATGCCATATAAACTCATAAAAAATACTGATTATTTTCCTCCCAAATATCAGTGATTCTTTTTATTCGTTCAAATGTACACAGAGCAGCCCCTATGTTGATTTCACCTTCCATACATCTTAGAATGCTTCTTAAGTTTGATGAAACAGTCCCTCTCTGGGGGCTTCTCGCTAGGCTTTGAGCATGGTGTCATTTTCACTGTTCACAGATCGTCCTTTACCTGAATTTTGGGGTCTCCAAGATTCAGAAGCCCTGGGTCCTTGGTTGGGATCCATTAGTTACCCAGTGTCCTAATCTTCTCATTTATGAATCTGACATAATAACGTATACTTCTTTTTTTTAAGCTTCCAGGGTTGTGTCAAACTATATAATACACATGAAAACACCGCAGCATTTAGAAATGTAAGATGATATTCTTTTGGGGGTTGGCCTACAGTTTTCTATTAATGTAATGACTTTCTTTTCCTCTTAAAAATTCCAATATTTTGGTTCACATTCCAATTCTCAGCTCAATCTTGTTTCACTATCAACGTTTTGACTGACAAGATACCAGGGCTTTAACCTTTTGATCAGTTTACTCATCCTTCCTATACAAACTTTAAGTACAACCAGTCCTAATAATGAAGGCTAATTATTGATGCACCAGGCACTGAACTAAGCACTTTATTGATATGAACTAATTTAATCCTCACAACACCCAATGAATAGTTATTATAATCGTGACTTCCATTTTATGTATGAAGAAATGGAACTGAGATGGTTTAAATGACTTGTCTCTGATCACATGGCTCATGGCTCATGAGTGGTAGAGCAGGGATTTGAACCCACACAGTTAGGGCAGCACAGCCTAGCAGCTTAACCACTACTCTATACTGCCCTCTCAGCACCGTATATACCACTCCCTAAAATTTCTGCGAATCCTTATGAGGAATATGCCTCATAAGATGATTCCTGAAAATGACTCCCAAACTAAAAGAGAAGACTTTACACCTGCCACTAACTTATTACAGGCCTCTGCAGGTTTAGAAACATAGTGGACCAAAGGAGGATGGTGAAGCCTCTCTGGGTGGTCTCCTGGCCTCAGTCTCCATCACCTTCCACACCTCAGAGTAAGGGGTTTTTCGAACAGGCAAATCGGCTTGTATCCCTCTGCTGAGTAGAGTCCCCTAGTGGTTCCCCTGGCTTTCATGAAGCTCAGACTCTTACCCACTCCTTCCTGCCTCCTCTCCCACCACTGTTTCCTCCCCTCTACCCTCTGGAACAATGTTTCACGCCCCACGGTCCACACACAAGCCACTTCTCTTAACGCCTCCGCCGCCCCTGCGGTCTTTCATTAAGCCCCGCCTCCTTCAAAACTCAGCTTTGGATTTAATTGCAGGGGAAGGTCCCCTCAGGAGCCTTGCTCTCTGCTCCCCTAGCATCCTGCGCATACTCTGACATTGCATTTATTACACTTGTCCCTCCAGATAGAACGCAAATGTATCTTTTCAACAGTTCCATTTTCCCAGCTCTTCACTATTTGAAGCCAGTGCCTGGCACAATTCTTAGGACCCAGTATGTGCTCAGTAAACGCTGAGTGAGCGAACCAAGGGTGAGATATGGCGTGGCTCTAGTCCTAGACAAAACTATACACGGCCCCCTGAAAACCACTGCTGAGCCTCCAGGTTGACAATTTTGGTTTTTCATTTCTTGTCCCCACCCTTTTATTTTCAGGCACTGTAGATACTGCACGCTTGATTTGGTTAGCGAACAGGTACCTATATGTGACTTTTGAACACATAGCAGAGTAAGCCAGGTTAACGCCTTTGGGAGCCTTTCCTTGATGCAAATGCAGCCGAGGGGAGCTCTGTGGCGCCCCCTGTCCCTCACTCACACGCAGCCACTTTGTGAGCCGAGCAGGAAGAAGGGAAAATGTTACCTCTGCATCTCCAGGGTCCTGAAGAATCGCTGCTTCCATGAACAGGATGGTGACAGGCAGGTCCCCTTCCTTCAGTCTTTTTAAGCCTTCTTCAAATGCTCCAGGCCAATCCTTGAAGGGATTTTCAGTGTGAAAGTAATATCCCTACAACACGGAGAAGGGTACTATGAGATCCATCCATTTATCTCTTCGTTCTGATATTCAGTAAGCTCTTTTTGAATTTGAATTTATTTAAGTTATTAAAGTTAAATCGAAATTACTGTTTTTTCCCCCTTCCTATGAAGGTAGGACATTTTCATTGTATAAATTTTGGATATTATTTTGTTATTGAATAATATAAAAAGAAACAAAAGTTACCCATCACGCCACAACCCCTATCACTGCTAATATTTTGGAGTTTGTTTTCTATTACTCTTTTGCTCTCTTTGTTTTAGCCATTTCCCCCTGAGATTTAAAAAATCCAGAGTTTTAGACGTATTTTTGCTAAGTGCTACCTTCCATTCCCCTGAAATGTTAATGCCACATACTGTACATCTGTTTATGTGCTGTGACCCTTTGGAGGGCTACAAACCATTCTACTATCTACGATTTTTTTTACCTTCCTGCTCCTTGAACCAGTTTTTGTCCCATAGGGGGCTATATTTGCCCCATTGAGAATGCATGTTTTAAAGTTATAGGTCTTTTCTTTCAAAAATTTAAATTGTACAGAATGTATAAATAATCTTTTTCTAGGAATATATAAATTAAACAAATAAGCTCATACCATATATGCAGTTTTGTAGCTTAAGCCCCACTTAGTTTTAGTTTTTAAAATTATTTGCATTGTGCAAAAACTTATTTAACGAAGCTCCTACTGATGGACATTCAGGTTACTTTTGATTTTTTTGTCCTCATAAATAAAGTTACAGAGAAAACCTCGTGCTCAAATCTTTGCGTATGATTATTAACTTAGGATAGACTTCTAGAGGGCTTTTTTAGACTAAAGGCTATGAACTATTTTGAGGCCCTTGATATGTATAACTGAATTGCTTTTGAGAAAAATTTGTCCCAAGTTAAACTCTAATTGGAAATATCTGAGAGAAATGATTTGTTGCAACCTTACCAGCATAGATCATCATAATATCCTTCTAATTTGATAGATACAAATAAGCTAGTCTGTTAATGATGCTACTAAGGTTTAAAAATAGATTAAATGGAGACTTTCATTCTCCGTTGTTGCTGAGAAAGACAAACCCCCTTATCAAAGCCACAGGGTGTGACCAGTTTATGTAGTGGTGTTACAGATATGGGGTCCCAGGGGCGAGGAGCTCAGGGCCCCAGCCATGCCTCAGGCGCATGAATTACAGCCTAGAGTCTGCCAATCTATATCAATGTTTTCTCTTCTTGCCTAGCTTTGATTTCTTTGTAGAAGAGGGTTATTTTTAAAAAGATACTCTAATTTTATGAGATTGCCTTGCCTACTGAGGGGCAGAGAATACTGGCAGGAAGACATTTTAATGACTATGTAGATTGAAAATCCTCTAAGATTGGAGACTATTCATCATCATATCTACTGCTAGGTAAGCATTCAATAAATATTTGTTGATTGAACAAATGGAAGTTATCCAGAACTGAATATTATTGAGACTTCCTCTACCACAAAAAATCCATAATACACACATATTATATGTATATACATATACATATATATATAGTTTTTCCTTCAGGAACAAAATTCCATATCTTTTTCTATCTTTCAAGTCCTTTAAATTTATTTCTCAAAAGTGTCCCTCCCCTCTTCACCAAGTGTTTTTATTTTTTATTATTTATTTATCTGTTTTTATTATTCTTTTCACCAAGTGTTTTTAAAAGCATAAACCCAAGGGCAACTGGGACTTCATGGGTAATTTGGCTGGTTGTTGACTGAACTCACACATTTGCTGGGGCTCCTTTCAGGGGAATATCCTAGGATTGGGACTTGTCTCTGGGACTTGACCTGGCTGCGTGAAGGGTATCTTTTCCACTGTGTTTCTTTGTTAGCTGTGTAAGGACCACCTGGGCAATACAGCCCTAAGCCCCACCTCACTCCCCTGTCCACTGATACCATTTCTCTTAGCTCGTCCACATGGCTCACATGAATGACTGACAAAAAGCATTGTGAGATTAGCCAGTTCTTGTTCCAACCCACCCTCCACGTCAGTTAGTTCAGTAACTTGCCAGCAGTCAAGAATGCAAGCTCTTGTTGGCTGTCAAACAGTATTAACATTGATAAAAATAAGGATATTTCATTCTAGCTTTGCTGTCTTCACACACTGGATGATTATATTGTTTTCATCCACCAGAATTTCTTCTAGGTCAGGCTGACAATAATTTGTCTACTTAATTCTTGAATTTTTTGCAAAATAGTTAATGACTAATTTATAAAAATATGATGCAAAGAGGTTGAGAAAACTGGTCAGCATGTATAAGAACAGAATCAGTCACCTTCTCGCTAGCAGAGATTGTAACTTGGTTCTGAGCTTCTTGGTTCTCCGATATCCAGTTCCTCCGGGCCATTTCTTCCCATTCTGCTTGCATCTTATCCCAAAACTCTGTATCTGACTAGGAGACAGGAAAAATGAAGAGAGA
This sequence comes from Mirounga angustirostris, assembly GCF_029215605.1. Lineage (NCBI taxonomy): Eukaryota > Metazoa > Chordata > Mammalia > Carnivora > Phocidae > Mirounga > Mirounga angustirostris. Next base: position 85,308,529 of record NW_026991709.1, on the reverse strand, counting down.
TGGATTTAAGACCATGTTATGTCACCTGGTTTATTTCTAAAAAGACAGTTTTCCTCATAGATCAGAATGAGTTCTGAGGAGGAATAAAATGTTCAAACTGGCCACATCCAATGATACTCACGGTTGAAGAGCTCCTGGAGGGTACTTAAGTGGTCAGAGTGTTAAATTGGATTAGTTGTGACTTTCTCCAGCAGGAAAATAGTTACCATCTGAAGGACAAGGATCATATATGCCAAATTCAGCTCAAAATCCATTACTTGAGCAGTTTCAAGTGTGGACACTGGGCACATATTTTAGGAAGGACGGTCCTAGAGTTGCTCTCAGGATATGAGGAATTACAGCAATGGCTTTGGGACTGAATGGGCAGTGACTTGGGGAAGCAGCTGACCATGGACAAGGGAAAATAACATTAGTTGACCCTACTCTGTGCCAGGCACCTTGCTAGGAGAAAACTGAGCATAGAGGATTATGGTCACAAAGCTAGGATTGCATAGCATCAGAACCCCAGTCTGGCTTCCAAGCCCTTGCTCATCACCTATGGCAAACATGGCCTCCTGGTGCTAAAGAATGAAGGACCTTGGCTTTTGGTGTGAACTTAATTGAGTCCTCTTAGTCAAGGTCTTGTCTATGGCAGGATGGTTTTTTGAAAAATATTGCTTTGTGTTTTTCTCCTTATAATTTTCCTTTATGTTTTCCAAAAGGGAAACCAGGCCATTTGCTCCCTTTTACCTCAGGGGAGGACTGAAACAGAAATTTTCTGCAAGATCTGTCCCTGGTTGGCTTCTATTTTGTTAAGCCTAAAGAGAGTACTTTGGGTGTCCTGGTGTGAGGAAAAAGGGGCAAATATTTTAAAGAAGTTAAGGGAGGAAAGGGAACTTTCCAGGGGCAGGGAAGACAAGGAGGGTGGTGGATTCTGAGATGAGTGGGAGACTGGTGCTTAGCTTTTAGGTTTTTCCCTGCGAACTGGCCTGACTTCCAAGAGGGTGACAGAAGGTATGACTGGGGGGCTGACTTCAACTCTGATTCTGACATGGGAGGGACATAGACAGAAACTGGATTTCAGCTGGGGCTTGTTGGCTGTTAGCCATCAACATGACAGACAAGAGGGTGGAGACTCTGCCCTTGATTTCTGGCACCACATAATCCTTCCATATTTGGTGTCTGAGTCTAAGTTGGTAAGAGAGATGCTTGGAAACTACTTAATTTTCTTTAAAGAAAACAAGGGATGTTATTGCTTGAACACCTGAGTCTGGGACTGAGATGCATACTCTTATCTGCAAATCTCAATTTCTATGATTCTAAGTCCTGTGACTTGCTGACACACCATCAAGGTTGTCCTTCACCTTTCAATCCTTCTAGTCATACCTTCTACTCTATCCTCATGCCTGGTGGTGGTGGTTCTATGGTGGGAACTCCTCAAAGTTGCTCTGAATGATAATTATACGCTTATTTCTTCTGGATATAAATGCTCAAGAAATAAGGGCCAGCCCAATGTGATTAATCCCAGGCAGCTAAATAAATAGTAGGTCTTGTTATTCTCCTTTATTATGTCCACGATACTCCTTCCTACCACAGGAGTGGGTCCTGTCCCTTCAGCAGAGGCCTCCCCTTGAAGCCTCAGGGTAGCAGGCACCTTGATAAATCTGTGTTTGAGATGCTAGAAGCACATGGAATGGCCACCACTTATCCAGGTTAAGCTTAGGAATAAAACTCAAAGTGTCTTTTTTAACAAGTCTTTTTAGCAGAGTACCAAATTATGCAAAAGAATGATCTCGGATATACAAAAGCAATGGCTTGATAAAAAACTAGAAGGAAATATGCTGCCATGTTAAGAGTAATCTGTCTTTGAATGAAGAGATGATGGGTGGTGTTTTTCCTGCTTCTTTATACTTTTCTGCACTTTCTGCATTTTCTATGAGTATGCATTGCTGTTCTAATTTTTTAAAAGGTTCAAAACGACAATAAAAGAGAACAATTACCTGTCCTTTTTTAAATACCATAAACCTGAATATTTAGATGCTGAGGAATTTGGAAAAAATTTTTTGAAAAAAATTTTGGAGACTCGTTTTCTTGAACAGTTTTTCACAGTTCAGCTTGTCTGCATAGAAACTAAGATAAATCTATCGAGTGAATATAATTACTGATTTTCCCAGTTCTTCTGAATGAAAGAAGGAAGAAGACTTCATAACATGTACCTCTGGATTACAAAAGGATGCATCACCTTTCCTGCTGTTTCAAATTAGAGCGTGGATGCAGAAACAAGACTGCTGTAGAAAACAGGACCTCAGTGGAGGTGAGGCTGCCAGGCTCTTATTTAATGAGATACACCAAGACTTACTGTTACCACTTAGAATAAGTTCTGCTGACTAATTAAAGTGCACAGCACAGATTCATTTAATTACAGATGACTACTTTTAGCACAATCAATTTTCATCTAGTCTCAGAATCCAGATTTCATTCACATAACTGCAATTAACACTGCTTCTTTTTTCTATTTCTAATCAATTTTAGAGAAACCTGAAACAAACTTGAATTTTAACCATTGTAGACACGACTGAGGGGACTTTATGTATTGATGATTTTCTTAGCTGTTCTGGGATTTTGTAGACGGTTTTTTTTTTTAGACTCTCCAGGTGATAAGTTATCTGCTTACACCAGAAATGAGCTATCTGCAATCCATTTTCATTTTTAAAAATAGCTTTCTGATTATAACAATGGTAGATATTCATAAGAAACTGGGACATGTGGTAGAGTGCACTGCTAAGAACAACAGCTCTCTCCTTAGATGGACCTGGGAACAAATGAGGCTTCATCACTGACCTTCGGCAAGACCCTTGACTCCTCTAGGTCTCATTTTCCTTATCTTTAAAATGAACATACAGTAGTGATCTTGGTTAGTCATTATGAGGATTAAATAAGAAAATATATCTGTGGTATGAAACATATGGAAAATGTTCAGTAAATGTAGGTGTGCTTATTAGTGTTTTTGTATCACTGAGAAAAAGGTAAAGAATGAAACAAAGAGGGGTGCCTGGGTGGCTCAGTCGTTAAGCGTCTGCCTTCGGCTCAGGTCATGATCCCAGAGTCCTGGGATCGAGCCCCGCATCGGGCTCCCTGCTCAGCGGGAAGCCTGCTTCTCCCTCTCCCACTCCCCCTGCTTGTGTTCCCTCTCTCGCTGTGTCTCTCTCTGTCAAATAAATAAATAAAATCTTAAAAAAAAAAAGAATGAAACAAAGATCACCTACAATCTCAAAGCACAAATATACATCTATGAGTATCTTGGTGTTTTAATTTGCTGTAAATACATATCCTCTTCTAGATACCTTTCCTCTCTTTATTTAAATCTTTCGCTTCTACCTAATTATTCAAAAATTGGACCAAAGTTAAGATTATGGACAAAACAGACTGTTGTGTAGCCTAAAATGGTATTTAAGAAGAGTTATTACAACATGGAGCAGGCCTATACCATTCCTTTATAAGTACTGTGATCACAGTGATAGACAACAACAACATATAACGTGTTGGGAAAATAATGACTGTAGAGAAATGCACCAATAGCATTACTTTCATGGGATGGGATTATGAGTAACTGTCCCATCACCTTTCCTTGTATTTTACAGCATTTCCCAAATTTTCTATTGCTAACATGTTATTTTTGTGAAAATAAGATTTGGTTAAAAATACTTACTTCTGGGGTGTCTGGGGGACTCAGTCAGTTAAGTGCCCGACTCTTGATTTGGGCTCAGGTAATGATCTCAGATTTGTGAGATCGAGGCCTGGACGGGCTCTGAGCTCGAAGCAGAGCCTGCTTGAGATTCTCTCTCCTGCTGCCCCTCCCCCAACTTGCATATGTCTCTCACTCTCACTCTATCTAAATAAGTAAATAAGTAAAATAATAAATAAGTAAAACCTTAAAACCTTAAAAAAGTAAGTAAAATAAATAAATAAATAAGTAAAACCTTAAAAAAATACTTCTTTTCAATTTCAATTCCTCCATGACGTTTCTCCAAAAACCCTAAACTAGAAGCATCTCTTGCTTCTCTCTGTTCCTTTGAACTAACATTGTGTAGTTAAGAAGAAGAGAGATGTGTGCTAGAAGCTTCTATTATCCCTGTAAACTTGAATAAGTCATTCAAACCTATCTGAACATTGTTTTTTGTCATTTGTAAACTAAGACTAAATTGGCTACACAATAGCTCAGGTTTCTTTATCTATGCAGATTGACTCAGAAGATCAGAATAAGTGGGATGGGAATTGGGCTTCTAGCCTAAAAATTACACTTTAAAGCATTTTCCTAAGAGTAAAACTGACATTTTCCCTTCACTTTTTGATTGTAAAGCTAGAAAATAAAAATTTCTATAAGAACCATGACAAAATTAAATACTAATTAAATTATAATATAAAGAATAAAAAATAAACAATTTAATTTAGAACTAGGGAATTTTAAGGAAGAACAGCATATTGCTAGTTCCCACTCACCAGTCTATTTTGGTTATCCTTGAGTTAAAATAGAGATACTTTCTATTTTGTGGCCAAACATAATTGTTGAGTAGAAGGATCCTGGGGTTGTTCTGTGAAAGAACTGTTTGATGTGAGATGATTTGCCCATTGTGCCTGTGAGGAGTCTGACTTTCTTTTTGCTTCTTTAGACATCCATTGATTAACTGTCACTGGATCAAAACTTAAACAAACAATCCATTCTCTATATGCAAAAGAAAAAAGAGTAGCCCTTGCATGGCAAGGAATGAAAATCACTGTGCAAGTTTGGACAAAATATTTGCCATAACAGACAATTTTTGTTGAAGGGAAATTATGTGTAGATCAGTTAGAGACCTTATTGCCCAGGGACCCAGTAGCCCAGGCTAGCAAAATGTGGCTGAAACATCTCCACTCACATCTTGTATTGACGAAAAGCTAATATTAGTCAAACAAACAGTTCTTCGGCTGTCCGAAGAACATATTCAACCTGGGGCTGTAAGAACAGATGTTCAGCACCCTGTTCGAGGACCAGATAGAATTTTGATGGGTCAGAATTAGTTTGAGCTCTGGGTGAGGTTCTGGGTGTCCCACGTAGTGACGGTCATTGGCAAACTGGAATCTATTCAGGCAAGAGTGAATGGGCAAGAGTAACCCAGTTTATGAAGTGATTCACTGGTACAGCAAGGCTCAGAGGGGTGGTGGAGCTGGGCAAGAAGCCTTAGCCTTGTCTTGCAGACAGAAGAACTAGGGTGAATGAATGGGAGTTCCTGGGGGACAGATTTTTATCAAATGCCTAAAAATGTAATGGGCTGTTTCCTCCTCAGGAGGATGGGTTCCCCAACATTAGAAGTCTTTTTTTTTTTTTTTAGAAGGGGGGTTGGGAGGTGGAGGGGTAGAGGGGTGGAGGAAGAGGGAGAGAGAGAATCTCAAGCACGCTCCATGCCCAGCATAGAGCCTGACCTGGGGCTCGATCTCACAACCCTGAGATCATAACCTGAGCTGAAATCAAGAGTCGGACACCTAACTGACTGAGCCACCCAGGTGCCCCAACATTAGAAGTGGAATGACCAATGTGAGGAGTGCTTGTAAAGATGATTCACAGATTAGTTTGACAGATGAATTCTATAATCTCTTATGACCCCGAGTATCAGATTACATTATTAATGAGTTGATTTATTGAGTCAAACAGGAAGGCTCAAAATATATAAAATCTCTGTGCGATAAGAAATGGGTCTGTCATGCATGCCTCTTTCTCAGTCTAAACAGTATAGGGAAGAAGACTCACGGACTTTGGCGTCAGGTACAATGGGCCACAATACTGGCCATGTCGCCTGTCACAAGACCTTTGGCAATTTTGCTCACCTCTTTAACTTGGTTTCCTCATTTGTAAAATGTAAAAGTCTTGTAGAGTGGTTGTGCAGATGAAGGAAAACAATGTATGTAAAGTGCTTAAAACCTGTAACATTAAGAATGAAGGAATTGGGGATGCCTGGGTGGCTCAGTTGGTTAAGCGTCCCCCTTCGGCTCAGGTCATGATCCCATGATCCTGGGATTGAGCCCCGAGTCAGATTCCCTGCTCAGTGGGGAATCTGCTTCTCCCTCCCCCTCCACCCCTCCCCCTGCTCATGCTCTCTCTCAAATAAATAAAATCTTAAAAGAAAAAAAAAGAATGAAGGAATTGGCAGTTAATATAATTTTATATTCGTAAATGAAAAAATGACTTTTCAGGATAGAGAGAGGATGCCATATCATAACCTGTAAACTGTGTGGTTCAGAAGTTTTGAAAAACAAAACTCTTGGTACGAGCACTCAACACAGATTTTCTGGTTGCTTCTGGGTTAGACACGCTTCCTTGTTTAATGAAATCGGCCATCACTGCCCAAGTTGGCAGGCACCTGTGCAAACAGCCCGAGGCTTTCACCAAACAATGTGGTAGCAGGTTGGTTGCAAAATGTGGGGAGAAAAAAATTGGAAATGATGGTAAGGAGAGAAAAGGGCACAGGAGTCTGGAAATAATACAAGGCTTGAGCAGGATGTCAGAAGGCAACCAAGAGCCATTTCTAACAGAATCTAAGGTATCTTCCTGTTCTTTCTCTTCTTCCTCCCAGGGCAAGGAGCAAAAAGGAATGGAGTATTAAAGCACAAGGAGCAAAACTTGTTGTCCAAATGGGCAGGGGTCATTTTTGAAAGAGCTTTTTAGCATATTCATTAGCAAATGAATGCCTTTGTGGAGCCAAAGTTTCACATGATTATAACCACGTGGCTCCTGTGGGGTCTGTATTCACAATGGAGAACTGCTCTCCAGGGGCACTGGGCCTGGAGGTTTGGAGACCCAACTGGGGTTTGCTGCTGCTTTGGGAACAAGGTTTTGTGGGGCCAATTTCTCAGCAGCTGTTTATGTTTTGCAGGCCTCCTGACTGCTCCCTGGGCAGCTGGTGACGGAGGGCTACAGGGCACAAGGAGGTGGGAGGGCCCTTGGGTTTAAGCCTTGCCACACATCCATGAGGTAACAAGTTCTGTGATAAAGGAAGTGGCCTGTGGATAGTGGTAGTGGAAGCCCTGGCAGGTGGCCTTCTTTTTGTAAAAAGCAAGTGTCTGACTTAGGCTTTGATTGATGAGGCATCCACGTCAAAGATGGCTACCTTGAATAACCACATTGTGCCATTCACTCTAGATAAAGAGCCAGGTTGTGCGTGCCCCCCCCCCCCCCATTTTAGAGATCTTGGTTAATTTCAACAACTGACCGTTTGGGTCGCTTGCTTTTTTCTCTTCTCATGCTTTAAATTCCTGCACTTATGTGTTAAATTCACCAATGAGGAGTGAGCCTTCAAAACCCTAGCTCCCCACCCTCAACCCCCATAAAAGCAGAACCCCAGGCCTGCTCTCTTTCTCTCTACCCATGACCTCAATGTGTGGCCCCAGGTGGGCCATGTAATTTCCAGGAATTGTAAGTAATACACTTTTTCTTTTTCAAAGTTTCCTGGTGGTTATTGCTGAGAGCATCTTGAAATCATAATAAGAACCACAAGGGCCGGTCCAACCACGACACTGGTTCTTGATAGGCTGAGACCAACACAGAACAACCATGAACAACAGGCAGTGCGATTCAGTTCCAGAGGGGCTTTCTTCTCCTTTAGCCATGGCCACACGTGGTGAAAGTTACTGAGTAACTCCCTACTAGCTTTAATAAAATAAGGTATTAGAAATATTTACTAAATCCAAACTATGTGTTTGTGCTTTGCATTATAGCAATATTAAAGAATAAAACCAAACAAAACACCTAGATGTGGGTACTGCTCTCAAGAAGCTCACTTTCCAATGATAAAATAAGAATTGAGGCAACTGTAATTAAGGATAAGGTGAACAAATGATGTAAAAAGAGACGAAATTACTTGCTAAAGTCACACTAATTTTGGTAAATAAAAGAGCCACAATTCAAGATACTTCATTCTTTCCTTTTATGACAGATTGCATCTTCTAAGATGGCTAAAGCAGTATTTCTGGCCCCTCATCCTCTCCAGAACATCGCCACACTCCATTAAGAGGTGGAGTCCCTTGCCCATCTTTGAATACTTGCCTTGACAAATAGAATGCAATGGAAATGACCTGCTGTGACTTTTGGGGCTAGATCCTACAAGGTGATACGGTTTCTGCCTGTCTCTCCCTCTTCCTCTCAGGACACTCACTCCTGGAATCTAGCTATCCAGATGGTTATCTATCTATCTAGCAAGGAAGCCCAGGCCACAAAGAAAGGCCACATGTAGGCATTCTAGCTGTCTGTTGCAGCTAAGGTGTCAGGCGACTACTGGCATAAGCCATCTGACATGGGAGTGAGAATGCTTTTGTTTTTGTTTGCTTTTTAAGGATTTTATTTTTAAGCAATGTCCACACCCAACGTGGGGCTGGAACCCACAACCCTGAGATCAGGAGTCGCACGCTCCATGGACTGAGCAGCCAGGTGCCCTGAGGATGCCTTTGGATGACTCCCACCCCTCACCATCACCGTGAGCCATTGAGCCACACTGACACATGGTGGAACAAAGATGAGCCATCCTCTCTGAGCTCTACCCAAATTACATATTGTTTGAGCAAAATAAATATTGCTTTTTAAAGCCACGAGTGTTGGAATAATTTGTTACACAATCATAGTAACTGGAACATACTTTAGGTTTGAAGATTGGAACACAGAAAGAAGACTGGGTGTAGAGAAAGGACCTTGAAGGATTGACAGAATAATGAAGTATGGTAGCATCTCCCCAAAGAGTATTCTAGAAACAAGGAGTTCTGTGGTCAAATGAACTTAAGAAACTGTAGGTTAAAGCAGAAGCTGCAAATTGGTGGCCTATGAGCCCAATCTAGCCAACAGACATGTTTTTGTCCCCTCAAATTGGATGCATAATTTTCCATCAAAACCCAGATTTCAGATATCTCATGAAGATCTGTTAATATTGCATGACTAGAAGCAGCAACTCTCAGGTGATATGTGTGGCCTCCATTTCATCATGGCCATCGCCAGATCACTATCTTTGTCTTCTGGAAGTAACTAGTTTGCAACTTCTGGACAAAAGTGAACATGTTCCTTACTGCATGACTTCCCAGGCTCTTCATATGTTAACGTATATTTTAAATCTCTAAGTGGGGATGTAAACAATAGTCCTTAAATGTATTTACCTTGAACCTCTGAGTGTGCATCTGTCATCAGGGTTCTCTAGAACACAGCTTGGAAAATGCTGATATAGAGACTCAGGGCATCTGAAGTTCCACAAAAACAGAACTCTTTGGTGGGATAAATTTGGTGTATCCTGAGAAGCTACCAGGGACAGGAATTTACCACATATAGTTTGTTTTCAAGTGATTGTTTCCAGTGAAACTCATCTCCAATTAGCCAGCAGGTTCTCTAATCCTCACATCTGTTGTGTGAATCAGAATTCTTCAAGAATCTGTTGTTATTGTTCTAGAAAAGGAAATGAAACCCAGAATGTGGAGGGAAGAATTAAAATAATTTTTGTAGGTTTTTAAGAAGACAACTCATTTGATGAATTTATCTTGTCAATGCTAGCTAGTCATTTAAAATGGCTTTGAAATTACATATAATTATGTATACAGATCGGACAAAGACTGGAAGAAACATTAAAAAATGAGAACAGTTAATTTATTAATGTCATGGGAATTCTGGGTAATTCCTAGCCTTTCCTCCCCCAACTTTCTGATTTCCGTTATTGTTGTTGCTTTTAAAATAACTTTTAAAAGTCTCTTAAATGAGAGAAAACCTTTGATAAAGGAATTATTTTTCTGGTGACCAACAACTTTTAAGTTCTATGATTGGTTCAGGGCCTGCAAAAAATGTAAACATCCTTAGTATTAGAAATAGTGATTAAGAGCAGAAGTTTTGGAGTTAGTCTTGGTAGGAACCCTAGTCCTATCACTTAATTGTGGTGTGACCTTGAACAAGTGACAAAATCTCTCTATGTCCCTGTTTCTCCACATTAAAATGTTGTTGTTGGAGGAGGTAATTGAGAGGCTGTGACTGCCAGGGGGCCCTCGAGCTAAACGTGGGTAATTAGAGGCTTCTCACCTCCTCCCCCAGCCTTTGAATGTCTGATCTGCCTACTGTTCCCACAGTGAAGGCTGTTCTAAGGATGCAGCCTTGAGAGAAGAAGGTGTTGGGGAGACCATCTGGATGGTGTATGTGACTGAACCCAGTGAGGGCCTCTGTATAAACATTTTAAGATTCTGGTGGGCAGGTGTAGAGATCTCATCTTGCAGCCACATGAGACAAGCCTCATATGTAAGTTCCCTTGCTTAAGAAAGCCGCCACCTACCAATATGGTGTGGTGTGCCGCTTTCCTAGGTCTCTCCCTGCCCTCTGTGTATGGGCCCAGTTTATGAACCAACAATTGACAAGCCAGCCAGGAGACCAAAGTAATGGGCCTTGGGAAAGTTAGGCATTCTCGGGGGCAATCTTGCTTTGGCCACTGATCTCCGTGTGGGGAGAGGTGGTCCCTGTGTTAGATGCTTTTGGCTCACCATGCGAGTCTCAGGACACCCTGAAAACGCCAGCAGGTCTGATACACTTGTTTGGAGAAACTACACATAGCACACTGTGACAAAGAAGGGAAATGAGCGGCTGCCCCCTGGGCCCACGTCTCACACGGGCAGCTCGTCTGGCCACTAATGTCCAGCTAGAGGCTGAAGTTCCAGTTAGAAAGTTGGAAGAACTGGGGCCACAGAAGGACATGCAGTTGTCAACTGTTCTGCTACCTTTGGGGCTGGCAGAGAGGATGGGAAAGCAAGATAATAGGTTAGAGGACTTAATGGTCAATTTTGCAAAGCTCAGAGGGTGCAAGATGCCTTGGGTTAAGATCCAACAGCTTGTGACAAAGCCTGATTGGGGCCGTGGGAGGTGAAAGGAATACCTGGGAAAGTGAAGAGAGCCAAGAGCAAAGAGGGGGATGTTGTGATTGACAGTGACAACCGACAGCCTCATGCAGTCTGACCCCAGCACAAAGAGAGAATTTAAATACTAACTACCCTAGATTTCCGATAATAAAGAATGATACCCCAAAACTCTTAGTAGGAGAAACTTGCATTCTTTTTCTGTCTCTTGAAGTTGTAAATCTTATGTCCTTGAAATACAAGTACCCCAGGAGACAACGAAAGCCCTGCCGATTGCCTGAGTCTGAAGGAAAAGAAGGGGGAGGGATGCTTTTTAAAATATAGATTGCTGTAGAAGCTTCCTTGCCGCAACTCCTGTCCACAACCTCCATAAGATTACTAATAAAGGGCACATACAAATCTTAAAAGTCTTCTCTACAAATATTAATAAAACGCTTTAGCCATGTGAGTGGGTAACCTTCACTTGTTCCGTCTGCCAGAGACACATTTGAATTTAACTGTTTCATAAGCCAGTGAATTTTATATCATACCAGATTAATAGCTAAAGTTTTGGAATGAAAGCTATGGGATCTCTGTTTGTGTATGTTATGTATGCCCATAGATATATATTACTTACGTGATGTTTTTCTTCCTCCGGAGAGTATTACCAAAATTAATTGGCAAAAGAGCTTTATTTAATTGGCTTGAAGAAAACCAAGCTTTGGGGTGCCTGGGTGGCTCAGTCGGGTAAGCATCTGCCTTCAGCTCAGGTCATGATCCCAGGATCCTGGGATCAAGCGCCGCATCAGGCTCCCTGCTTGTTGGGGAGCCTGCCTGTCTCTCTCCCTCTGTCATTCCCCCTGCTTGTGCTCTCTGGCTCTCTCTAGCTCTCTGTCAAATAGATAAATAAAATCTTAAGGAAAAAAAAAAGGAGAGTAAGCTTTAATATCAATAGTGCACTTATGTAAAACTGAAGCTTAATTTCTTTCATCTGTTACAAGGACAAAGTTTTCTTGGGCTATTGGTTTGTTCTTGATGAGATTATGAAAGGTTTTTCTTTACCTTTTAAGTAATCTGCCTAGAAAACAAAGATTCTGTGTTTTTTTTTTTTTTTAAGATTTTATTTATTTATTTGACAGAGAGAGACACAGCGAGAGAGAGAGCACAAGCAGGGGGAGTGGGAGAGGGAGAAGCAGGCTTCCCGCTGAGCAGGGAGCCCGATGCGGGGCTCAATCCCAGGACCCTGGGATCATGACCTGAGCCGAAGGCAGACGCTTAATGACTGAGCCACCCAGGTGCCCCAAGATTCTGTGTTTTATCAAAATAATTTCCTGTGCTTTATACTGTCTTTATCAGGTCTTTGATTACTTATGGAAAACTGAGTCTTCTCCATTAAAAGAGCTAAGTTTTTTAGAACTATATAACTTTCTGTACTTGCCTTTGAAGTCTTTAAGATTTTTTTTTTTTTAATTTATTTATTTGAGAGAGACAATGAGATAGAGAGAGAGAGCATGAGAGGGGGGAGAGTCAGAGGGAGAAGCAGACCCCCTGCCGAGCAGGGAGCCCGATGCGGGACTCGATCCCGGGACTCCAGGATCATGACCTGAGCCGAAGGCAGTCGCTTAACCAACTGAGCCACCCAGGCGCCCGCCTTTGAAGTCTTTAATTGTCACTTTGGTTACATTGATATGTACACTGTTTCACAGTGACCTTTTCTTTTTTTTTTTTTTTTAAAGATTTTATTTATTTATTTGACAGAGAGACACAGTGAGAGAGGGAACACAAGCAGGGGGAGTGGGAGAGAGAGAAGCAGGCTTCCCGCCGAGCAGGGAGCCCGATGCGGGGCTCGATCCCACGACCCTGGGATCACGACCTGAGCCAAAGGCAGACGCTTAATGACTGAGCCACCCAGGTGCCCCCACAGTGACCTTTTCAATCAAGTGTTTTAAACCTTTTGATATTTTTGACAAACTTCACCAAAATCAAATTTAATTTTTATTTATTTATTTATTTATCCAAAATAAAATTTTAAATGAGGGCTTGTGGACCTTGTCCTAATTTTGGGATTTTTCAGATTCCTGGAGCATCTCAAAAGATGTGTTCTCTCTCCTTATAAAGGAGAGATATTAAACTAATTAGGCTTATTTGATATGTTAAATTAAAAAGGATGCATTATCAAATAAACTTTCCTTAGGGTATATTTATATGGAATTCCTAAAAATCTGATAGGTCCTGGAATAATGTTATCAGTCATAATTTTAAAATGTATGCCACAGAAATAACCAAATTTCCTTGTCGATTGCATTATAGTGAACTCTCATCAGATCTTTAGCTATGGCCATTTTAAAAGTCTTTTGTCATTATAGACGGTTATTATTTTACTCTGATGCTTTTGCAAAAATCTTGCTGCAAAAGTGCTTCATCTTCAAGCTCTGAAAACATCTGACTTGTCATCTGAAGCTTCTTCAGACTCTGACAAGGACAGGGTTCCAATAACTGAGATCAATTTGCCTTCATGTGGGAGAGAAAAGAATGGACCTTTTGAGTGCTTCCCTAAGGCTACAGGCAAAGCTTCACACTCTGTCATGGGATGGTAGCCCAACACCTGTTACTGTTCCTCCCACAGCAATACAATGGGCCCATGACACTGATGATATATCATGTCAACATACGAAGACCTGCCTCTGCTTTGGGACACTATAGGCTTTGCTGGAACATCTGTGAGGGAAAGACAGGCAGTAAACACCCAGAAAATTCAGGCCCAGGTGTTGCTGTAAAGTTTTTGGAAATTTTTTGGTTGCATAAGATTCCAAAAGCTGTGATTGACAAGATGCAAGCCTATCCAACCCCCCAAAACATGAGAGAGAGGAAAACATTTGCAGGGATTTCGGGGTTTTGAAGGACTTTTATTCCCACCTGGCACAGTGCTTCTGCCTTTTATACTGCCTGGTAAGGAAAAGGATACATATGGACCTGGGGATCAAAACAATAAGTCACCTTTGAGAAGGCAAAAATACTAGTAAAGTGGATGAAAGTTCTGGACATTTCCCACACAGGGCTACCATTTAAATTAGATGTGTCTGTGGTTCCAGAAGGTAGGGGTTGGGCACTATGGCAGAAACAACAGAAGGTGAGAATCCCCCTAAAATTTTTGTCCCAGCTCTGGAAGGGGGCAGAAACCTGACGTACCCCATAGAGCCGCAGCTCCTAGCCGTGTACACAGCGCTCCTTCAGGTCGCGCCTCTCACAAAGGAACATCATATCACGATAAGAATTGCCCTTCCTACCAAGGGGTGAATTAAAAATAGGTTTCACTGACCTGCCTCTGCCCTGGCTCAAATTCCCACTTTGACCAAATGGTATGCCTACTTACAGCAGAGGAGCGCGCTGTCCGACAGCCACTATCTCTAGAAATGCAGGTGCTACTGGGCCTTGTAGGGGATGTAGATCCTCCAAGTGCCCTGCCCCTATTCCTGTGAGGCCCCTGTGGCCTGTAGAGAGACAATGGGGGACATTCTCATTGACACCTAGTATACAGATGCCTAAAGCAAGAATGAATCACAGCATCCAGGGGGCTGAACTCAGAGCATTCTGGCTGGTGATCACTCGGGAACCCTGACTGTTAAACCTTTACACCGACAGTTAGACTGTTCTAAAGGGATTAACCCTATGGCTTAGACAACCGGAAGCCAGAGGATGGATGACCATGAATAAGCCCTTGTGTGGTCAAAATATATGGAAAGACATTTGGGTTCATCTGCAAGAGCGTGAGGCGGTCCTCACTGTTATCCATGTCCTATCTCATAAGGCACTGATCCCCACTGGCAATCAGGAAGCTGAGGCCTTAGCCTGGGTGCAAATGCTAGAAACTGACTTTTTTTTTTTTCCTTAAGATTTATTTATTTATTTGAGAGAGGGCAGGGAGGGGCAGAGGGTGGGGGGAATCTTTAAGCAGACTCTGTGCTGAGTGTGGAACCCGACACGGGGCTTGATCCCACTACCCTGAGATCACAACCTGAGCTGAAACCAAAAGTCAGATGCTTAACCATCTGCGCCACTTAGGCACCCCTCAGCTGACTCTTTAGTAGATAGAAAAGATTGGATGCATAGAAAAAATGGTCACTACAGCGCCCAGGTGGAATGACATACTGCCATGGATGCCCTTGAAATACATTGACTTGGTTAATGCATTAATAGCATATCTTGTGTGTTCTAAATAATGCCCAAGGCAATTGCCAGGGAAGTCTGGGGCCATCCACGGGAGTTCCCAACCTGTGAAAGATTGGCAAATTGATTATACTGGTCCCCTCTCGGAGCGAGGGTTCTAAATATGTACAGATACCCTTGTCGAAAAGACAGTGATCAGGGGTCACATTTCAAAGGTGATAATATGCAAGACTGGGCAAAAAAACATGACATTGAACAGGGGTTCCATGTCCCCTATAACCCACAAGTGGTAGAGTTAATGGAAAGGAAAAATAAAATATTAAAGCAATAGGTTAAATTACTTATTTTAAAATTATCTTGGCTGGATAGACTAAAGTACTGTTCCAGGCTTTAATTCATTTGAATGATCAACCAATAGGGCCTGCTGCCCTCTACGTCAAACTGGGGACCCCAGTTTTATATCTTTACAGCTGTTGTAAAGATATAAAAGTCATGGGAAACAACCATTCCCATGACTTTCACCATCAATCCATGCGCTGCACTGCCCAGAACACGAAGCCCCATCATGCCTGGGAAAGGTGCCGTCTATTGGACTTTGCAATGTCCCACTGGAATGGGTAAGTGACTTTGCACCCCTGAGTGAGGGGGACTACTTAATCTCCACCGGGATCCACTGTCCTTTTATAAGCTGAACCTGTTGAAATGCACTATACCTGGGATGGAACAGGCACCATTGGAAAAGGGGGGAAAAGCGGGGGTTCTGTCTAGTACATCCCACCCCCCCGTCTACCTCCTCATGCCTGACAGTGCTGTTTCCCTTGGCCAACATTTATGGTATGTACAACTGGGTCCAGTTTCTAAACCTGCCAACCTCCCTCTTCTCAAGGCCAGGTGGGGAGGTTCTGTTTTCCACTGATAAAAGCATTTGGTTGCCTTCTTTGTTTCCTCCATTGGCCTGGAGGACATTAAGGCACACACAGAAGCTCTTACTAAATTCACCCAACTAGTGTTAAATGACAGCTAGCAAAGCCTCTCCTTAATGAATATTGAAATGTCTCTAGTGAAAAAAAGCTGTCCTCCAAAATAGGATAGCTTTGGGCATTATTACTGCTTTGCAGGAAGTCACCTGTGTCATTATCCAAAGAAAATGTTGTATGTTCATACCTGATGGGTCTAGTATGTATCATTTTTATTAAATCACATAAAAACCCAAAGGAATGCCCTGAGTGATCCGATCCCCAGTCTAGAGGACTTAGTAAATCGGGGCTTCGGATCACGGGGTTCTTAACAGAGAAAATTGTTACTTATTTCGGGAATCATCTTAATCTATTTTCTTTTATATGTGCCTATATTGTTGCTATAGTATCTGTCTCCAGTGCCAGCCAGACAACCACCAAACAAGCCACCTCCATGTTTAGTAACACCCCTTGCTGACTACTCAGGGTACATGGCAGAAGAGGGGGACACATACGGCTGTGAGAGCCTATCAGGAGAGAGAAAACATTAGAAGGGGTCATTAAGAGGAAGTGACCACTGGTTAACCCTTGAGTTGGACCCGGGCAATTGGAGGCTCCTTACCCCTTCCCTTGTCCTTGGCATGTACATTCTGCCTACAGCTCCCACTGTGGGAGCCACTTTCAAGGATGTAGCCTTTAGATAGTAAGGTTTTATTGCAATCTTCTGCACTGAATATGTGACTGAACCCAGTTAGGCTCCCTAGATAAACTTTTCACATTTGGCAGGTGGGTGGGGAGATCTACTCATCTTGCTGCCAAAGACAAGCCCTGGAATGAAGTTGCCTTGCTTCTTAAACCTGCCACCTGCCAATCTGGAGTGCTCTGCCTCTTTCTTCAGTCTCTCCTTGCCCTCCTTGTACGGAGGTCAGTTTGCAAACCAACAAATGGGAGTAATGCTCACCTGATAGGGCTGCCGTCAGCACTGAGTGAAATGATGAATGGCCCCCGGACATAGAGCCCACCAGGGATAGCACTTATAGATGCAACTAAAGCAACCTTAGAATGTCTGAGCGTGGAGACAAGTTCTTTCCTCCTCCCCTTTCCTTAGCTAGAGGGCAAGGCCACCAGGGCATTGGTTTAGAAGCAGTTCCTTTGTAACATTTTTTCTTGGTGATAAACAATTTAACTTCTATGTCTAATAACCATGTAGACACCGCTTTCCATGGTGAAAATCTTCCTCCCCTCACCCTTTAGGAATATTTAAGGGAAAAAAAAATGGGTCAGTTGTTTTTGCAAATTCAGATGAAAAAAATCCCTGGTATCATATTGATCATACTGTACTGATATTTTTGACTTTTTTCCTTTTTCTTTTTGACTACCTCATTGTTACAATGGTTGACCAGGTGTGAAGAGAGTCTAGATCCAGTTTGCTATTTGAGAGTATTGGGAAAGAAGATCGTTGAGGTTGTTTTCTTTGACACTGGAATCAAACTAGCTGACTCAGTGGTCAGGCAAAGATTCTGAAAAGCTGTCAGGAGCTCCCCGGCCCTGGATCAGGTGCTGGTATCACATGGGAAGGGGAATGTGCTCATGCTACCTTGAGCTAAGATCCAGATGTTCATAGCTACTGCGGAGCTAGGTAGTTTCTGCTACGTCCACCAATGCCTCAGAAAAATTGCAGATGGTCCAAATCATCACACATTCTCCTTGTGTAGTGATTTATTGGCCTGTGAGGATTAATTTGGATAGAACTGGAGAAATATTTTCTCTGCCAAGGATACTAGGCATTGAATCTAGTTTCTTGGCAGTGGCTGCCTAATTCCCAGTATCAAAACACAGAAGAGGAACCCAATATAATGGCAAGCCAGAGACTCCACCGGCCCAGGAAAAAAAAAATCCACTATTAGAACACTCTTTTCTACAGAACCTAACAAAAAATGGAAAGGAGGCTACGGATGGATTGACATTCCTCTATTTTCAATTATTAGACTGTAGTGGCAAAATTTGCTGACTTTAACAAATGACATAGACCTGTACTGGTATTTGGAGCTATGTTATAATTAGAAACATATTTTGAAAAGCTGGATGCAATACTTTTAAAAAGAAATACTTAGATGTACAAGAGAGTAGTGCTTTTCTAATGTCTTTTTAAATGGATTTTTTTTTCATACAGAATCTCTTAAAGTATGCCATAAAATTTGAAGGGTGGTATTTTTTCAAAATAGTTTATTCTATATGCTTACACATTTAATACACTCATTTAGCAAAATTATCAACAAGCCTACTATGTAGCAGGCAATGTTCTAGTCACCAGGGTATAGCAGTAAACAAGACAGGTGCTGACCCTGCCACTGGAGTGTGCAGTGTGGTGGGGCAATCCAGTCCTGGAAGAAAGGGAGCAAAGAAGAGGGGAACCCAGCCTAAACTTGGGAGTTCAGGGATCTTCCTAGAAGCAGAGAAAGCCAACTGAGACTCTAAGGGTGAACAGAAGTTGGCCAGATAATGGGGTGAGGAAAGAACATTTCCGATAGGAGGAATAGCATGTGCAAAGGCTAGGAGGAAGATTACATAGCCTATTCTGGGAACTGATCATTTATTATGGTGCCAGTGTAGACATCAAGGTGGGAGTCAGAGTTGAGGATGTAGAGGCAAGAATGGTCTAGACCATGAAAGACCTTATAAGGCTAGGTCAATGAGTTTGGACTTTATTCTAAGGATAAGTGGGAACCCATTACTCAGATCTGTATTTAAAAAGATTATTCTGACTGAAATGAAAGAATGGAATATGTAGGGCATTCTATCCACTCTGGAGGCAGCAAGACAAGTTACAAGGCTGTTAGAGTTGTCTGTATAAGAGATGATGGTGCCCAGAATAGAGTGTTGGCAGTGGAGCTGGTGACAAATGGGTGAATTCTAGAGCTAGAACAGGAAAGGTGAAGTAGTGTCATGGTGAAGACCTCAGATCTAGATATGTTCAGCCTGAAGCGCTTCTGGTGTACGTTTGAGCACAGATGTTGAGTAGGCTCTTGGCTACACGGCTTTGGTCTCAAGAAAATCACAGCCAGAGCTGTGGATTTTCTGATTGCAGTGGTGACTGGAATCACACGAACCAGTGAGAGCGTGTCAGGAGGGAGAGCAGGCTGCCCGGCATTGTGCTCTGGGGAACATCAGCAACAAGGTATAGGCAGAGGAGGAAGAACTCACTGGAGAGAAACTCCAATGGAAGAGGATCCTGAAGTGGAAGAAGTGTTTACCGGTATGGAGTGTTGTGGTGGCAGCACCTCTGTGAGCATGAACAGCAATGGAGATGTGATGATTTTGTCCACGGCAACATCCGTGGGATAGAGGTAGAAGCCAGGTTGCCAAGGATCGAGGACAAATGAGAATAAAAAGACACTGTCATACACTGTAACTGTAAATACAACTATCTTTGGAGTGTTTGTGGAGCTACTGAAAGCATCTGAAGTATCTGACACATCCTGATCTTCACTTAACTGGGTCTTCCTCCTCCAATTTCATGCTTTTACCCTACCCACCCACTTTCCGATCTACTTACGTATCTACCTAATCTTTAACCGATAAGCCAAGTGTCCTCTTTGAACCTTAGCCAAGGCTAAGGATGGGAATGGGGTAGGGAAAGGAACAGCCATGTTTTCTTTTCCTGTTCATTGTCTCATAGAATCTGAGCATCACATCAGGAAGGAAGAGGCCTTACGAGCATTTGGTACAACCCCTCCCTGTGGGGATGAATTGTGGGGGTGGGGCAGAAAAGAGATAAATTAGGAGGCTTTTGCAATAATCTGGGTTGAGACCAAGGTGATTGCAACAAAAACAGAGAAAAGACTGAAACAGATTTTAAAGAGCTTTCAAGTGCATTAATTTATTTGACCTTCATAAGTGAGTTTTCCAAGGTCACCAGGTAGTTAATAACTGAATCAGGCCCAGGCCCATACCTCCTAATTCCTGCTCTTTATAGCCTTTTCATTAATGCAGCCTTGTTTCCCTTGTCCCACTCTGCAGCTATAACCTATCCTTAGCTTTAAGAATCAATCAATGTTGTTGCTTGGCAAATATTATCTTGGTAGAGCAGAACAGAGCCCTTCTGCTTGTCTTCTGTCACTTAATTTTCTGAGACAGACCAAGTTCATTCTGTTTAGAAATACAAGGTCATTGATACCGCTCTCAGCTTCTTTTTTATCAGGAATGAAGGCAACTAGAGTGGAATGTTAAAATGGGAGTCTTTCAGCTTAGGCGTTGGCTGCAGTTCCAAGAAAAGGAAAAAGGAAAGAAAAAAGAATGAACAATAGGTGCCTGACTATATATATAGGATTTGTTAAAAGAATGGTATGCATGTAAATATATTTCCAACATTTTGCCTATACCCATTATAAAAGGGCTAACATTGAAGGTGCCAGAGGAGAGCATTTCTAGGCAGTGAGTGGTAGGATGTGTGTTTCTCATGACCAGGTTTGAGCCACCAAGGGGTGAGCCAACCTAGAGTTACCTTGAATTCTACTCAAGAGGACTTCCTGGAAAGGTGAGGATTAGTGACCCTCTCACCGGAACTGAAGTTGGATATTCCCAGCAGGAATCTCTGAGAGACCCACAAAAGCAGAACATGAAAGAATATACTCACGTTACACATCCCATTGAGCCCAGAGAGTGCTTATGCCAGACTATGATTACACCTGCCACTTAGGGCTGGGTTCCTTCCCCTACTCCTCACTACTCTGGTCCTAACCTGGAGGGCTCAGGAGCTGTGACTAATGAGAAGAGTGGGCAGAAGTGGAGCCAGGAGACAGAAGGTCCACCTGGTAACTTCCCAACCACAGAGGATCAGGCCGAATGGTGTTCTTAGCTTGGGGAGGTGAGAAGCTCTAAATTGTGAATATGGAAGGAGTCGGGTAATTATTATAGAGAAATATATGTCTTAGTTATGGAAATAACACTGCTTTGGGGGCTGAAAGTGTCTGGATGACTTTTTATTATCTTAGAGTGACTGGGAAAGCTATAGGTTGAATTTTGTTTTCCCAAAAGGTATGGCAAAGTTGTAACCTCTGGTATCTTATTTGAATGTGATCTTATTTGAAAATAGGGTCTTTGCAAATGTAATCAAGTTCAGATGAGGTTCTTACGGTGGGTCCCATTCCAATATGACTGATGTCCTTATAAGAAGAAGGAAATTTGGACACAGGTGCACACAGAGTGGAGAACGCCATGTGAAGACACAGACATGGAGGGAAGACAGTCATGAGGGGACTGAGACAGAGACTGGAGTTAAGCCACTACAAGCCAAGGAATGCCTGGGGCTACCAGAAACTGGAGGAAGCAAGGAACAGTCCCTCCCCACCCCCCAGGAGCTTTGGAAGGAGCATGGCCCTGCCAAACAGCTTGACTTCAAATTTCCAGCCTCCAGAACTGAGACGATAAATTTCTGTTGTTTTAAGCCACTCAGTTTGTGGTCTTTGTTACAACAGCCATGGGAAATGAATACAAAGGACCAACCCATGATTTCAGTCAGAAGCTGGGATAAAACTAGCTCACAAATGGGCAGAAGATAACCTGAAATTTTCTTTTACTCTCACTCTGTCAAGTTCTGCCATTAAATGAAATGAGAGCCAAGAGACCTAATGCCTGATATGTGCTCAACAAATACTTGTGAGTGAATGATTTCTGAACTTGCTGAGATGTACTCTTTCTCACAGTCTATGTCATTTAATTTCTCAAATGAGCTTATGTGCATTATTTCCATTTTTATAATGATGAAGCTGATGTCATGGGAATTACATAACTTGTCCAAGGAAAATGGCTCATAGCACAGAACTGAGATTTGAACATAGGTCTTCTTGACTCCAGTAAATGACTTTTCACTCCACCATGAAATTAGTCCAGAAAGCACTGGGGAGATGCCCAATGGCCTGTGTCTTCTTACAGTTCATGTTCAGAGAACTATGCATCATTGGAAAATATTTCTTAGAATCTGAATGTAAGAATACATTTTTGGGCAATTTTGATTCTTAAAATGACTAACTGAAAAGTCTATCTAGAGGAAAACAGGCAGAGAATAGGTTGTGTAGCTCAAATAAATTCAACATGGATTAAAACCTAGACTCTATGTCTGTGTTATGTTGCTGGACCATGAACCTGAGAAAGGCAGTTCTTGACCTCAAGTAGCTCACAGTCACTTGGAAGGAAGTTTTTGGGGTGTTGAAAACTATTCTGGACCAGAAGTCAGAAGATGTGAACTCTTGTCTTGGTACCATTGCTCCTGAGGAATGTGATCTCAGCCGTATCAAAGAACCTTTTTTTATTTCCAAATGTTTGGTAAATTTTCCCATAAACTGTGTAGTTACACTAGAATCAGGTGATGTTAGGGGCGCCTGGGTGGCTCAGTCGTTAAGCGTCTGCCTTCGGCTCAGGTCATGATCCCAGGGTCCCGGGATCGAGCCCCGCATCAGGCTCCCTGCTCAGCGGGGAGCCTGCTTCTCCCTCTCCCACACCCCTGCTTGTGTCCCCTCTCTCGCTGTGTCGCTCTCTGTCAAATAAATAAAATCTTTAAACAACAACAACAACAACAAAAAACAAATAGAATCAGGTGATGTTATTGTTTTTTATAAAGACACTTTTCTTGTATGACTTAAATGTCCAAAGAGATGTGACACAATCAGTCAGTATAATGAATGGTGCTAAGTAGCTGAGCACAAACAAGGCTGTTTAAGTTCTGTGAGGACAAAACCACATTAGGAGCTTTTTTTCCTCCCCCTTGGAGCCAGAGCTTGTGATTTATTTTTTAAAAGGATATTTAGAATCCTAGAACACTGCTGACTCAAGAGAAATGTAAAGGTCAATTGTTACATCTAAGCTATGCTGTGATGACATCTGAATAATTAAGAGGTTGTTTTCAGAGATAATTGTAGTCCCACACTTTAACTAAGTATTTAATGACAATAAACTATAAACATGTTCTGTTTTCATATGGTGAACTCCCCAGAGCCCATTAACCGTCCAGATGGCAGAGAATAGAAGGATTAAAACAGATTTAAATTAGGGCTCACCTAAATCTTTCCAAGTAGATTTAAGTGAGTGTTAGGAGCATATTTTTAGAGATGTCCTAAACTCATTCAAAATTTGAGGGGACAAGGCCTTTGTTTGATTTAGGTATTTGCATTTGGGTTGATGTTTTTTGATAAAATACTTTAAAAATGAAAAGTTAAGTCTTCCTTGTAGACAATTAAAAAATGGATGAATAAAAAGAAAAATAATCCTATTAAATTTACTACTTAGATAAAATAACTGGCAGTACTTTGGTGTATCTTAATCTTGGGCTTTCCCTATATACACATATAACAATAATTGCTCATGAACTGAGGGTCAGGCCAGTTACTTCCTTCTCTGAGTTCCAGTATTCTCATCTATAAAAAGAAGTTATAGCACTTACTTCAAAGGATAGTTGGTTTTTTTGTTTTGTTTTGTTTTTTTAAAGTAGGCTCCATGCCCAACATGGAGTCCAACGCGCGACTTGAACTCACGACCCTGAATTCACAAGACCTGAGCAAAGATCAAGAGTCGGATGCTTAACTGACTGAGCCACCCAGGCGCCCCTCAAAGGGTAGTTGTGAGCAGATTTCATAATACTTATAAAATACTTAGCAGAGTAGCTGGAACATAATAAATGCTCAATAAATGTTAGCAATTATAAGTATTACTTGTGGTTTCTACCTTATTGTACATGTGGTTAGGTAGCCTTTTATAATGAACATATTTACATGTCATTAAATACATAGCATATCATTTTAATGGCCCTGGAGTATCCCATTACATAGATTTATTTTAATACATTTTACCTTCTCCTATTATTGTTATTATAAAAATTTGTACCCAATACCCTTGGGCATGTATCTTTATTGCACATGAGCAATTATTTCTTTAGCATTATTAAGGACTTGCTGGGTCAAAAGGCACAAACATTTTGAAGCTTTTGATATGTATTGTGAAATTGCCTTTCAGAAATATTGTACAAGCAGTATTAGTGTTTAAAACAATTAAACAATTCTTTGCCACAGGGGCAACTAATGAACTAATTTTCTTCCCCCACATACATGTTCCTGGTAGAAAATTTATAAAACTGTCTCTGGCTGATGAGAAGACTTTTAATGATTCACTTTTATTTATTTATTTATTTATTTTCAAAGATTTTATTTATTTGTTTGACAGAGAGAGAGAGCACAAGCAGGGGGAGCAACAGGCAGAGGGAGAGGGAGAAATAGGCTCCCCGCTGAGCAGAGAGCCCAATGCAGGACTCAGTCCTAGGACCTTGGGATCATGACCTGAGCCGAAGGCAGACGCTTAAATGACTAAGCCACCCAGGTGCCCCATGATTCACTTTATGTAGTGGACATGGGACTATTTGGGTTGCAAATCTATTCTTGAGTCAGTACTGGTAAATTATATTCTACTAAGAATTTTTCCATTTCTCTAAATTTTTCAACTTTTGAATTTTTTTTTTACTACCTTTAAATGTGTTATCTTTAGATATGGCTCTCTTTTTACTTTTAATGGTATTTATATGTGTCTTTTCTCTTTTTAAAAAAAATCAACATTCTCAGAAATTTGTTCATTTTATTAGTCTTAAAAAAAGACGCTCTTTTGTTCTCTATAATATCTTTGTTTTCTAGTTTATTAATTTCTGCTAAGGTTATTGTTTTGTTATCCCCATTTTCATGGAGTTAATTGTTCTTTCTCTAACTTTTTAGATGTCTTAAGTTGATGCTTAATCTACAATGTTTAGTCTTCTCTTCTAATGTAAATATTTGAGAGTATCTAGCACTCTTCTTTTAAAGTTTATTTATTTGAGAGAGAGAGAGAGTGAGAAGGGGGAGGGGCAAAGGGAGAGGAAGAGAATCTCAAGGGACTCCCCACTGAGCATGGAGCCTCCCTTGGGGCTCAATCCCATGACCCTGAGATCATGACCTGAGTTGAAATCAAGTCGGAAACTTAACCCAACTGAGCCACCCAGGCACCCCAAGAGTATCTAGTACTCTTGAAGTATTGCTTTATCTACATTTTACAAGTTTTATTTTGTAGCAGTTTGGTATTACTCAGTTTTAAGAATTTATTAATTTCCAACATAATTTCTTTTGAGGCTATGAGTTATTCTAAAGTGTGTTTTTAAATGACCAAATACACGGAGTTTTGCATTGTAGTCAGAAAACATTATTTACATTAAACTAACCCTGTGAAATATGTAGAGATTTGCTATATGGCATTAGTGATTTTGATAACTATTCCAAACTTGGAAAGAATGTATATTCTGTAGTTTTTGTACACAGCATTTTATATATGTCCATTAAATTAAATCTTATTTCTACTGATCCCTTTGCATGATATTAATTTCTTAGGCATATTACAATATCCATTATGATGGTAGATTTATTCACTTTGCCTTATAATTTTCTCCATTTTTCCTTTATGTATTTTGAATATATCTTTTTAGTCATATACAAGTTTGGAATAGTTTTATCTTCCTGCAAATTGAATCTTTTATTATTAGTCAGAAATCCTTTTTGCCTTAAGGTTTTTTCTTTTTTCTTTCTTTCTTTTTTTTTTTAACCTGATACTAATAGCCATGCCAGCATTCTTTGGTTTATCTGACATGCATTTTCCATAATTCTTCTTTCAGCCTTTTTGTGTCCTTATATTTTAGGTGTGTCTTGTATAAATAAATTTAACACACTTATTTAACAAAAGTCTAAAGTTAATAAATATGTTTATCCTCCCCCTGAACAACACAAAACTTTAGACTCCAATTATAACTTTTATTATATTTTTTCTAAAAGTTCTATTTTTCCAAATTTGCCCAGTTATTTTTGCTAGTCATTTGTCCTTACTCATGCTTTCAATTCCCTCTTTTATTTATTTAAATATATTAAACATTCTTTTATATTCTATGTCTGATACTTCTCAAGTCTTTGAGGTCTGATCTTTCTGTTTGTTGTTTCTGCTGACTTTCACACATGGTTTCCTTTCTTAAGTGTTTTGAGATATCTGATATTGAACTTATATATTTTTGGAAGTTCATCTGTGAAAATATCTTGAGGCTTGGTTTAAGAAGTGTTCCGGGGCGCCTGGGTGGCTCGGTTGGTTGGGCGGCTGCCTTCGGCTCGGGTCATGATCCTGGAGTCCCGGGATCGAGTCCCGCATCGGGCTCCCTGCTCGGCAGGGAGCCTGCTTCTGCCTCTGACCCTCCCCCCTCTCATGTGCTCTCTCTCTCTCATTCTCTCTCTCTCAAATAAATAAATAAATAAAATCTAAAAAAAAAAAAAAAAGAAGTGTTCTGTTAGGGAGAATGTGTGTGTGTTTATGTATATATATATGTTTATGTATGTATGTGTGTTTATGTATACGTGTGTGTGTGTGTGTGTGTGTGTTCGGCAGGCAGCTGTGGGTACTACCATGAGGGGCTGCTTCAAATTGAATTCTTGGCTTAATATTTTTGGAACCATGCAGGTTGTATGAATTATAGCCTGACTTGCATAACGACTGCTCATGTTCCAAATTCTCTTAGACTATCCCCTGACTAACTCTATATTTTTATAGAATTCTTCAAAGTTTCTGGTCTATTAATGCATTCTTATCTATTATTAATAACTTATACACATTTTCCCCTCTTCATTGATGTGTGGCCCTTTAAGGCCTCCGGCTTTTTAAAAACTTTACTCCCCACTTTTTTGGGGCTTGATATTTTGTCTATTATCACCATGTGTCTTAAAATTCATAGCTTCAGGATTAGCAGACATTTTAAGGTAGCTGCTAGTGTTAGTGCTTGTTTATACTTTGAATTTATGTTCCTACTTCATAGTTTTGGATTCCAAAGATTACTCTTGCTCTCTTTCAAGCTAACTCGCACATTTAAAAAGATGATTTTAATATTTAATATCTGTATTTATATGCTAATATTAAATATTTGTAAAAGTGCCAGAGGGTATCTATCTATTCTACTGTATTGCAGAACTGACACTGTACTTCTTTGTGTTTTCTATTATATCATCAGTGTAAAATTTACCTTTAATCAATATAATCTGTCCTTTATATTCCCTTTAATCCTTTTTGGTTTGTATTCTACTTTATTTGGTAATGTGTCTAATATAGCTTTGTCCATCTCAGTATTATGAATTTTTCTCTATAATTTTATTTGTGTTTCTTTTGAAAACATTTAATTGTATTTTATTTTTGAGATTGTGAGAGTATCTTTGTTTTCTAACAGAAGAATTTAACTCATTTATGTTTATTGTGAAAACTGACATATGAGGACTTACTTTTGTTCTTTCCCTTCATCATTTGCACTTTTTTCTCCACTTTTTTGTCCTTTATTAATTTGAAAGTATTACATTAATTTTTATTGTATTAGTAGTTACCATTCAATTAAAAACAATTTTGATCTTTTATTTCTCTACTGATTCAACAATAAATATTATATTGAATTCCCTTATTTAAGATGAGAGATTTAATTATCCCTTTTAATCCTTTTCCACCTCTACCTTGTCCTCCCAGTGTTTGCTGACAAGTCAAGTTTTTAGACTCAAATTGTTAATAAAGACAATATGTGTTTTCTTTCAAGAATAGTCTTAACATATTTTTAGAAATTCTTCAAAGTTTCTGGCATTTTAGTGGCACTCATTCTTATTATCCAGTACTGACTATGACTTTTTTCCACCTGTATCTGGCTTCTTTGATTATTTCAGTAATAGTTTGAGACAGAATTAAGGGCAGATTAACAACAGAGAAATAAAATCCAGAATTCAGAAAATTGTATTTCCCTTAAATTTCATTTAATTTGGATGCTGGCACCAGGGCTGCCTCTACATATTGATATGTCCTTAAAACACATGACTCCAACTTCAACTGTATTAAAGAATAATGGAGATCTTTGCTATAGCTTTTCTTGAAGAAGTGTTAACAATCCCTTTTCTTGAAGCCATAAATCCATTTGCTTCTGGTAAGTTGTGTAAATTTCCCTGGGAATTAAAATATTTAGATTCTAGGTCCACTTCTGTTATTAAAGTTGGGAAATTTTGCTAAAATCTCTAGAGAAGGCAAAATTTTGTACAGAAAATCACTGTCCTTGTTGCTCCAAAGCTTGGGTTTGAATCCTGACTGTTGCTACTTGCTAATGTATTAATGTGTGCCTTTGAGTAATTTATTCATCTGCAAATGGATTGTTACTATTTACCTCTTAGGATTATTTTGAGGATTGAGAAAGCATATGTGCAAAACTTAATACAAGTTTGACAAATAATAGATGCTTAATAATGTTATAGCATGGTAGGATAACAGCAATAAATGTATCTCAGAATAAAGGATTTGAAAAATAAATAATTTAACCAATGTATTGATTCTTTTCACTAAGAAGAAAACACTTTATATATATTTAAAAAAATATTAGTTTCTTCCCTCAGTGTTCTGATGTAGTTTGCTCTCCAATGACAGGCTTTTAAGGAGAGAAAAATTCCTAATACAGGCTGTTAATATTGGTTGTTATGGAGACCATAGTCTCTAAACTATTCAGCAAATCTAAAATCTGATAATTTTGTTGAAAGAGAGGCTTTCTCATTTGAAAAGAGAAAATCTACTCTTTCTGGTAGAAGAGGTGGAGATTCATTCTGGCTGATGATATATTATGATGTAATGATACCAAGTTTCCTTTCCCTTTTGCCTTGAGCTAAGGAAACATAAGTATCTGACCTTAAAATTCTAAATTCAGAAAAAAATTCCAGTTTCAAGATTATTAAATTTGTTTATAAAATCAGGTATAAATTAAAAAGCAACTGACATAAATTAATCATAAAGACTTAATTGTTCCTAGGCTTTTGTAATTTTTTTCTTTGAATATACTGTAATTCAGCATCAGCTTTTCAAATGGTGACAAACAATACTGGCTGTGTTCATCATCTAAAAATTACATTACAAAAATAAATGGGATACCACTCAGTCAAGCTTTTGTGAAGTCATAAACATTGCCACTTGATCAAGTTTTCCTAAAGAAAATAGGGCAGAAATGTATAAATGAGTGCTAGACTATCAAATTATGCTATTGTGCTAATGTCTTATACTGAAGAGAATAAACAGGACTTTCCAGGTGCATTGAACAGAAGGTTGAATTCTATTTTCCAATGCCATATAAACTCATATAACTTCTGTACTATTCCTTCATTTGCAATTACAGTTTGTGATTATATATCTGTGTGCCATTCTAGGGAGCAGAGATACAACAGTAAACAAGACAAAGTCTTTACTCTCATGCAGTTTCTCGTCTGGTGGAGGGATATACTAACAGAAAAAATATAAATAAATAAATAATATAATTTCAGATAGTTATTAGCACTTAGAGAAATAGTTACATAGGACAATTATGGAAGGCTTCTTTTAGAAAAGGTGATGAAGGTAGACCTCTCACAGCGGGTGACATATGAGCTGAGACCTAAACAGTCTGGGTAAGAGCATTCTAGGCAGAGAATATGGAGATGGAGATGAGTTTGGAGACAGAAAATTCAGTGTGGCGAGAATGGCCTATGGTGTGGGGAGGAGGGTGGAGAGGGAATGATAGCAGGAGCCAATCATGTCCATGGGCCTTTGCATCTCATTTTATTTTGGCAGATTCTAACTGAAATACTGGCAGGGAAGTAATAGGATTGGATGTACCCCTTGAGAAGAGAATATGGAGTTCTCTAGGAGAGCAAGACTGGAAGCTGGGAGACAAGGTAGGAGGCTGTGGCCATGGTTTGGACCAGGGATGCTGTTGGTGTGAAGGAAGGTTTGAACAAGAGAGATAATAGATGTGATTTCTTTAGTCTGGAGGTTGCTTCAATAGGACCTCCTGCTGAATTGGCTGTGGGGTGATAGGGAAAGGAAGAACGTTTTCCAGGATTTCTGTCTGCTATTACTGCACTGGGATAGGGACTGGTTTGGAATGGGAAATTAAGAGATCAGTTTTAGACATGTTAAGAATACAATAGATACTAGAACCCAAGTGGTATCAGTAGGTAATTAGATATTCAATTTTGAATCTCTGGGGAGAGGTCAAGGCTGAAAAATCAGACGAGAGCCATCAGGTTATAGGTGATATTTAAATCCATGGATTGAAAGAGTTGGCAACAGAGAATATGTAGATGGAGAAGAGAGGAGGATCAAGGGCTGTGTCCTGGGGCTCTGTACTACTCAGAAGAAAGATACAAGTGGATAAGCCAGCAAAGGAGACTGGGAAGGTAGGACCTGGGAGGCAGGAAAAAACCAGGATCTAGGTAGTGTAATGCATCATTTGGAACACAGTACACATTCCATACAAATCTGCTGAAGAATAGCATGAATGATCGATCTGGCTTCTGTCTCCTCCGCCTTCCTCTTCATCTCATTTCCCATCACTCCTCCATCCCAGCCTACATTCTAAGCAAACCTGGTGACATCTGCAGGACTTCAGTACACCAGACGTTCATCCATGCCTGTGCATTTGCATGTTTTCTTCCCTCTGCTTTGAATGCCTTCTTCCTTCTGCTCCCACTCCCTATTCCAACTGTGAGTGGTATGCCTGCTCTTGGGAAACCTCTGTCCCTGCCATGCAAGGTAAGTCGCCTTTCCATATGCCCTCAGAGGACCAGGGGCTTACTTATAGTATTTAATATGCCATATTAGGATTCTTAGTTATTTATTTTATTATTATTATTTTTTAAAGATTTTATTTATTTTTTATTTGAGAGAGCGAGAGGGAGGAAGAAAGGGATCATGAACAGGGGGAGGGGCAGAGGGAGAAGCAGACTCCCTGCTGAGCAGAGAGCCCTGATTCGAGGCTTGATCTCAGGATGCTGGGATCATGACCTGAGCCGAAGGCAGATGCTTAACCGACTGAGCCACCCAGGTGCCTCAGGATTCTTAGTTATTTTTATCTTCCACCAGATATTTGAGCAAGTTGAGGGCAGGGTTAGTATCTCCCATTTCACTATCTCTATGCCTAACGTAGGGTCTGACAATAATAGTCACTTTTTAAATAAACAAACAAATAAATAAGTCATGTTTTTTAAGCAAATAAATGAATGTATGATTCAAGTTGTGAGGATCAATTTAACTTCCAAGATGACTTTAAGTTGTTCTCCCTTGCTTATGTATTCCCCTCAGACTCCATGGGCAGGTTTATGGTTACCTTATCAAACCCACAGAACATGCTCAGAGCTCTCTACTTGTGCTTATGTTCCCGAAGCAGAAGATGCTTTCTGTTCCGCACATTTCACATCCACATTTTCTACAAGAGAAACCTCCTTTGACAAAGCTTTAGAAACATCCCCATTTCACCACAGAAACAATTTGGATATCACTGGTGTAGAGGAGATAAAAGGCATATAGTGTGGTTAATGTCCTATCACAACGGTTCTTTAGCAGTTAGCATCGTTAAGTGGGTTTATGTACAGTGCTCTTGTTCTTCTGAAGATATTTCAAAGATCCTGTAAAAACCACGAAGTCCAACGAACTGGAAAAATTTGACTGGATGGCACTGCTGCTCAATCTCATGTTTAACCATGAGGCGCTATCACACATGCACTGTCAACTTGTATCCTGCTGCTGTTAAGGCCCAGACACGACACAGCTGTGATGTGCAACCAGGTCCCTCCACGCAGTTCCGAGGCCATCAGGGCTCTGTAACCAGAGTTCTGGAACCAGGAGAGGGGACTATGTCTAGTGGCGTTTGCAAATGAATGGGCAGAGCAAGACGCAAGAAAGGTTCACGTTGAATGGTCACAGATACATAAAGAACAAAGTTGGCTTTGGAGCTAGTGTGAAGAGCTAAAGCCAGAACCTATTTTTAATGAAAAAGAGGGCTCCTGCTCGTGTCATTCATCCTTCTTGAATCCTGGTACGGCTGTAAAGAGTGTCCAACCATATGTTTTCAGTGTGGGGTAGAATTATTTTGTAAACGGCACAGTATTTTTAGCCATTATCGTTGAACCTTGAGCATTTGCCCAGAATGTGTCTTGTGACATATCTCTCGTAATTCGTTTTGTTGAAATGTGTTAACTTCAATAAGTATACTAATAAGGGGAGAAAAACACTGAAGAGTGATAGAGAAAATCGGGGAAGAAGGCTAAGGAAAGCAATAAGGAACATTAAAAGAATACTCAACCAATAATAAAATACATTAAAACAAAATGTAAAAATACAATAAAATATATAATTCAGTGGCCACTTAAGATGATAAAGGACAGACAGAGATGAAAAGAAACTGCAAAGACAGATATAGATATAGTAGGTAAGGAGGAAGATGGCCTCCTATCTTTTAAAAAAATGCTTCAATCCTAGTGATATATTCTTTTGAAATTATTATTCCCAGGCTTAAAAAAAAAAACATTAAAAGATTGAAAATATATTATCCCTAAGAACTTCACAGCAAAATGGACCTAGAAATGATTTTGGCAGAAACTGGAAAATATAGTCTGGGAATATAGCAGTAAGTAAACTTGCTTTTCCCTCTCACTATTAGGACCTTGACAAGGAGCTTGTTAGATAAAGATCTGGTAATAAGAGAATTTAGTTAGCAATGAAAATGACCAACGCTGGTGATATAAGTTCATGCGAGTAATTCAACAACAAATCCAGTCGTAACTAGATGTTCTCTTTTCCCATCTTGGCTTAAACTGCTGCAGGAGGAATTTAGATTAGATACAAGAAAATATATTCTGATTGACACTATTGCAAGCATCAAAATGGGTCACTTAGGGAAGTTTTGGAATATTCTTTCTTATCAATTGATAAAAATGGAACCGATATTCAGGGATAGATAGTCCTTGGCAAAAGTGAAGAATCAGAGACTCAAAGACCATCTCAGCAGGTGAAAGCCTTAGAAATCTTGGAATCCAGAGATTCCCAAACTTGTCTGCACGGAGTCACCTGGGGATCCTTTCAAAAAGTCCAAGGCCACAGCCAGGGCCAAGGAAATCACAGTCTCTGGGGGTGGGGCACAGGCATCAGGCTTTTTGGAAGCTTCCCAGGTGGTTCCAATGGGCAGCCAAATTAGGGTACCATGGATCTAATGTAATGGTCCATGTTACAAAAGTAGCAATTGAGGCCCAGAGAGGGAAAGGGACTTGTCCAAGCCTCCCAGGGCAGACAGTGGCAGAGGAGAATTACCACCCAACTTTCTTGACTCCGATCTGATACAAAAACAAACAACCTTATTTTGTATTTATGAAATCAATACATTTTCATTATAGATAACCTGAAAAAACATTGAAATTGCCAATGGAAAATTAAGAATCTCTCAATCTTACCATCCAGAGATACATTATTAATCATTGTTGATACCTTTGCATTTCCTTCTGCTATTTTCTAAAAGTCCATGTGTACTTTTAAATTTTGATAAAAGTTAGGATTATGTTTAGGAGAATAACAGTAGGCTTTCTGGAAAGCCCAGAGCTAGAGGTACAGATTGTGTTTGGGGCCACTGAGCCGTATTTCTGCCATTTTTCTTCCCTTCCCTCAGCAGACACACAGCATGAGGCCCCATCTTTCCTGACACTGGCATCTAGCCTGAGAACCAAATGGGCTCAGGACAGACCGCGTAAGCTCTTCCTGAGTAATGAGGCAAAGTCCAAGTACAAGAAGGCTGCCTCATGGAGTTAGTGTCACCTTCAGCTGCACACCCAAGTTTGGGGCTCTGGGGCTACAGGAAGCTACACTGAGAGCTGCACCTGTTTCTGCTTATGTGGCCACTTCAGTTCCATTATGCTCGCGGGTCCTTGCCTGAAGAAGTCAGAACCTCTACCTAAATTTATAGTGGTGTGTGTGTATTTGTGTGGGTTTGTGTATATGTGTTTGTGTGTGTGTACATAAGTGTACCTGTGTGTGTTCTCAACCATCCCAGGCAACCTGAAGGATGCAAAAACATTATATTGAATGAGATATATTCTTATTATTGACCAAAATAATCCCTGTGATTTGGTGGGTCCACAAAATCAAACTTCTTTTTTTAAGATTTTATTAATTTATTTGACAGAGAGAGACACAGCGACAGAGGGAACACAAGCAGGGGGAGTGGGAGAGGGAGAAGCAGGCTTCCCGCAGAGCAGGAGCCCGATGTGGCGCTTGATTCCAGGACCCTGGGATCATGATCTGAGCTGAAGGCAGACGCTTAATGACTGAGCCACCCAGGAGCCCCCATAAAATCAAAACTTCTCTAATAAAAAATATAATTCCAGTTTTGAAGACCATACTGTATTATTGCTACCTGGCCAGTTAAAGCTAAAACCAAATGTATGAGGTGATTTTTAAATCTGATGCTCACAATCCAATCTGTTTACTATAGGTAGAAACTAAATGTTTTAGTATTGGGCGTCTGAGTGGCTCAGTTGTTAAGTGTCTGCCTTCGGCTCAGGTCATGGTCCCAGGGTCCTGGGATCGAGCCCCACATCGGGCTCCCTGCTCAGCGGGAAGCCTGCTTCTCCCTCTCCCACTCCCCCTGCTTGTGTTCCCTCTCTCGCTGTGTCTCTCTCTATCAAATAAATAAAATCTTAAAAAAAAAATAAGTGCTTCAGTATTAAAAAGTGGCTGATTTTGAAAAGGAAGACTATCCTCTGAAGACCAAATGAATCTTAAGAAATGATTTAGAAAAGGAAGTGGTTAACTTCAAATGTAGTTTTCTCATGTGTGTTCTTTACTTTGGGGGCTGCATAAATGGCCTCAATAAACAACCTGTTCCTATCACAGAAACACACCTGAGTTTAACTGGGGCAAACACATTCAGATTGATTTCACTTACTCGGTGAAAATAAAATCTTTTTTAACATTTAGGATTAAGGATCGAATGATTTGTCTACTTCCCTTCGGCCATCAGCTCCAGTATTCAGTCTATATTGCATATGTCTGCATTTGCACTCCAGAACCGTGGACACAGGAGCCGAATATTTGACTACTCATCCCTTTTCTGTGACTGTCCAATCTTTTTGATCTAGGAAGCAACTAGTGTTTAAGAGCCATAAAGTTCTGATTTGGGGGCTTGACTTCAGGTTATTTATTTATCCATTTATTCTCAGATTTCATCCTGCAATTCAGCATTTCACAGGAAATCAAATTAATCTCCAATTATTTGGATGTGGTTCATGTATGTTAACACCTCCAACACGAGCTATGTTTTAACACGTCTCAGCCTTTAACTTACTCTCTGTCCGTGCCTCCAGCCCTCTTGGTCTATTAAAGGTGGCTACCCTTGTCAGAGGCTGGTGTGTATTTCAAAGAATAACAAGTAGTTTTTGTTTGTTTTTTTAAGATTTTATTTTATTTATTTGACACAGAGAGAGATACAGCGAGAGAGGGAACACAAGCAAGGGGAGTGTGAGAGGGAGAAGCAGGCTTCCTGCCGAGCAGGGAGCCCAATGCGGGGCTCGATCCCAGGACCCTGGGATCATGACCCCGGGGGGAAGGCAGAAGCTTAACGACTGAGCCACCCAGGCGCCCCAACAAGTAGTTTTAATATAAATTAAAATCAACATATTAATAAAAGAAACCTGATGTAAGGAAAAAATACATCTCCAAACCAAATTTCAAGTTCAATTAATTTTTAATATGGTTTACGATCTGAATTAAGAATTTCCTCCTTCTATCAATAGCTCCAACAGCAGGAAAAAAAACAGCTCCAAGGGAATATGTAAATGTGGGTTCTAGTTCTGCCTGCCAGTCATCAGCAGTGTGTGCTTGGGCAAATTCCTTAGCGTCCCTGAATTTCAGCTCCTCTATAGCGATGGGGTGGGCCCTATGAATCCGTGGTACAGGTACAAATTCTAACATGGCCTGTGACATCTCTCATAGGAAAGTAACAGAGGTTCCAGAGAAGACTGGGGAACTCTGGGACCATCATTAGGATCTGTGATGCCTAATTTTATGTATCAAATTGACTTGGTCATGGGGTGCCCAAATACTTGGTTAAACATTATTTCTGAGTGTGTCTGTGAGGGTGTTTTTAGATGAGATTAACATTTGAGTCGGAATACTAAGTAAGACAGAGGGCTGCCTTTTCCGCGTGTGGGCATCATCTAATCTGTTGAGGGTCTGAATAGAACAAAAAGGCCAAGGAAGGGAGAATTCTTCCCTCTGCCTGTCTGAATGAGCTGGGACATTGCTCTTCTCCTGTCCTCAGATGGGACTTACACCATCAGCTCTTCTGGTCCCTAGGTCTTTGGATTTGGACTGGAACGCCACCACCAGGGTTCCTGGGTCTCCAGCTTACAGACAGCAGATTGTGGGACTTCTAGCCTCCATAAGCATGTGAGCCAATTCTTTATAATAAATCATTCTCTCTTCCTTTGTCTTTATATATCCTACTGATTCTGTTTCTTTGGAGAACCATGACTAATGCAAGATCTAAGAGACTGATGATTGGTCGTTTGGATAGAAGACATAGAACTGGCTACCTTCATGGAAAAGGACTGCTTTCTTTTTTTTTTTTTTTTAAGATTTTATTTATTTATTTGAGAGAGAGAATGAGAGAGAGAGAGCGCATGAGAGGGGGGAGGGTCAGAGGGAGAAGCAGGCTCCCTGCCGAGCAGGGAGCCCGATGCGGGACTCGATCCAGGGACTCCAGGATCATGACCTGAGCCGAAGGCAGTTGCTTAACCAACTGAGCCACCCAGGCGCCCAAGGACTGCTTTCTTAATCAGTAGGAGGTATGTATATATGTATGTATTTATAAAGATTTTATTTATTTATTTGAGGCAGAGTGAGAGAGAGAGCATGAGTGGGGTGGGGGGAGGGGCAGAGGGAAAGGGAGAAGCAGGCTCTCCACTGAGCAGACAGCCCGAAGTGGGGCTTGATCCCAGGACCCTGGGATCATGACCTGAGCCAAAGGCAGACGCCTAATCAACTGAGCCACTGAACATCAACTATGTATCCAGCATTATAAGATATATTATATACTTTAATAAAATGAATAAAAGAAATTCAAGATGTCACTTTGCTCACAGCGAGTTTATTGATTCTCCCCTGAACTCTGTATGGTTGTGTGCTTGATGTTCTACTTATTAAACCAATGCACAGCTTAAGTGTCATCAGAAAAGAGATGTCTCTCATCATTCAGGATTTAGATTTTATTTTATAAAAAGTCTTTCAAAACCAAAATGGACAGATAGCTCTCCTGACTTAAATATAGAACTAAAGACAGACCTATTTTAATCCCTGAGTTCCATTATTTGACAAAAATAAGATTTTAACCTACAGATCTTATTTTTATTCCTTTTCAATCAACTGGCAATAATAATATTCAACATTACAGGATTTTTTTTTAAAGATTTTATTTATTTGACAGAGAGAGAGACACAGTGAGAGAGGGAACACAAGCAGGGGGAGTGGGAGAGGGAGAAGCAGACTACCCGCTAAGCAAGGAACCCGATGTGGGGCTTGATCCCAGGACCCTGGGACCATGACCTGAGCCAAAGGCAGAAGCTTAATGACTGAGCCACCCAGGTGCCCCAACATTACAGGATGTTTTATAGAATACTGATGATTGGTTTATATGGGGCAGCATTGTTATTCAAGAAATGGGCTTTTGAATATTCCAGAGAAATAGAATTACATTATTCTTCTTAGGGAAAAAAGTTCTTAGGAAGTTATTTAATGACTGCCCCTAAAAGTAAAAGAAATCCAGAAGACAGAAAGAGAGGGAGGGAGAGGGAGGAAAGGAGGGAGAGAAACAGACAGAGAGACAAAGGCAGAGAGACAGAGAGAGAGAAGAGGAAGAGGTGTTCTAATTTTCCTACAAATATCAGAACTGGAAGGTTCCCGTAGCAGAGACTGCTAGCTGTCAGTCAAAACACCCTCTCCTTTCTTCTGTGGTGATAGAACTGTGGCCATTTCCTAGCCTCCCTTGCAGTTTGGGGAATGAGAGGTGGTGGTGTTGTAATGTGTCTGACTCAGCTCCAGCTAATGGAATGTGAGCAGATGAGATCTGGGCTGGAGCTTTTAGGAAGGTGGGCCTGCCTCCTCCAAAGTCTCTTTGGGGTGGAGCAAGAAGACACTTGCAACTTGGCTTTGACCATACAGATGAGGATAACACCCTAAGGAACTGGGGAGAAACAAGCTGCAAGGAACCTGGGTCTCTGAATGATGGCGTGGAGCAGAGCTGCCTGCTAGTTTGGCACTTTAATTTTTAACAGAAGAAATAAGCTATTTTGTTTGTGCAATTGCATTTTGGGGAATATTTTACAGCTATTAGTATTACCCTAACTAATACTGGACTGCACAATCATCAATCCCAGTATTTCTTAAACTTAAGTCATTTGATCATAACTACAATCTGATTAGGCAGACGCCTAATCAACTGAGCCACTTCCATATTCTATCATTTCCATATTCTATCATTACTTACTTAATATATCTTGTAATTGATACAGTTCTTTTACTTAAATAGGCCAAGTCTACTCTAGCCTTGCCTAAATTATGTCCATGAAATCATCACTTTGAAGTTCTAGTTATATTTTTCTAATATATATTAAGATAAATGCACAATTATTAAAATGCTCATCCATTTTCCACCTAATTTTATAGACCAAGTACATAAAACCTCAGTATAATTCAAACCTCTCATTTTACTGATGAGAAAGCTGAGGCCGAAATGGTAAGATATTGGCATGATTAGAACCAAGACCCATGTCCAATTTGAGACTTTTCACACATACATTATTATGCTTCCTCACCTTTTTCATGTAAGTTTAACATGTGATTCCTGGGTACAGAGCCTTCCAACAAATTGTTTAAATTACTTTCAACTGTAGTCTCACTGATCTTTAGAGAATCTCTTTGAGGAGGAAGGGATAAAATTATTGTCCTTATCTTGTAAATGCTCAGAGCACAGAGCAGTCTATAACCGCTCAAGGCTGGCTCAGATGGAGTTTCTATCTTTTCATGTTCACTTTCTTCTGCATTATTTTGCTCAGTAATGTTGATGAGATCATGTCCAGAATGCAGATCCTATATTTCTCTGATCTGAAGTTAGGAGAATTTATCCAAGCTACTTTTTGGGTCTGGAGCTTGTCTACAAATATAATGGTCTAGAAGATCAATCTGGGTATAACTGAAGTTTTGTTAGAATGTGTCAAGTCAAAGATTTTATTAGTTTAGTATTTACACAGTGTATATCAAGGAACAGTGAAAGAATATGGTAACTATCCATAGCACTAATTTTAAAAAATTAGAGCCAGACTCAAAATAACTCTCTTCCTTTAAATAGATCATCTACCCATAAATTTATTTAAGACCATCTTACACCTCTTTATATTTTCATCTATATCACCTATGAGGGTTTATCACAAGCCACTCTGCAATAATTCTTATGTATGCTTTATATTGTTTTGGAATCAACTTTTGTTTGTTTAAAATGAAAGGAAATTGAATCAGTATGAGAAAACAGGAACTTTGGCCAATTTCCCAATGCACAGTATACTAAGTTTGCAGAATACATCTAATCTCTATGTAATCTATCTAGTTCGACATGGGAAGCTTGTTAGCTAACATGACATCATAAGCGTTAGGAAATCTGTATCCTTGCAGTTAATCTCAAGATTCCTTCAATGTTGTCCAAACATGCTTTCAGATATTTTCAAAAGAGTATCTCTTCTCTGGATACCGAATCTAAGTCAGAATGATTTAAGTAGTGTCTGACCCATTAATCTCTTCTACAGACTTCAAAGAGCTGACACTGTCCTACAAAGCAAAAGGAGGTACGAGGGTGTGCTAGAGGCAGGTCATCTTCATGTGGAAGGGCCCCCAAGTCAGCAATGTCTTACATAATTTTATGTTAATAAAAACAGTTTGAGAACGGTCTCCAATTTCCTTCAATCATTTACTATTTCGGAGGTGCCTATCAGATCTATGGTACATACACACAGATTAACTTCAGGTGAAAACAAAACTATACGGAAAGACCTTTTTTGCTTACATCACTAGAACTGGATTTAGCTGTTGAGTTGTTTTGAATATGGCATCTCCTAGTTAAACTTAGCAGAGAGATAGAATGAGGAGTACTAGTTAGCATTAAAGTCTTTTACTATTCATGTTCTTAAACAGTAATTACCAATTTGCCTATAATTTATCATAAAGGACTCCTGGAAGAAAGTTAGTCCAAAGCCTGAAGAGAAATTATCTTGAGGGCTGTGTCCTTTGTGATAGGATGTAGAAATGGAAAAATGTGGCTTGTCATAAAGGGAGGTCCACAGACTGTGAAGAAGAAAAGGCAAGACCCTGACCAGAACCTTGGTGAAGGGATGAGTATGTCCCTAAGGAATGTGGACTGTCACAAAAAGGTCTTTGTTCATACTCCTCTGGTGATTGGGGAAGATAAGTGGAGGACTGGTAAAAAATGGGAGGACTGGTAGAAATGGGAGGAGGTGGTCTGCACCAGACTCTGAAAGACTACATTCTAGGGTGAATGAATACCTTCTCTCTATGCTACAAGGGTAATCCTTCCATTTTT
This sequence comes from Mirounga angustirostris, assembly GCF_029215605.1. Lineage (NCBI taxonomy): Eukaryota > Metazoa > Chordata > Mammalia > Carnivora > Phocidae > Mirounga > Mirounga angustirostris. Next base: position 85,268,056 of record NW_026991709.1, on the reverse strand, counting down.
GAAGAACCAAAATGCATTGGGGATGGAGATGAGGCAAAGAGTAAGGAATAGAACAGGGCTTGGAGGAGTAGGACAATGCAATAATTATCTATCCCCTTAGCAAATTACCCCAACACATAGCAACTTTAAAAAAACCAAACATTTACTACACCATACAGTTTCTGAGGGTCAGGAATTTGGGAATAGCTTAGCTGGGTGATTCTTACTTGGGGTCTCTCCTGAAGTTGGAATTAAGCTGCTGGCTGGGCCTGCAGTCATTCCAAGGCTTAATGGAGTTTGCAGGGGACCCACTTACAAGATGGCTCACATACATGGCTGTTGACAGGAGGCCTCAGGTCCTCATTGGCTGTTGGTAGAATGCGTGGTTCCTCACCTGCTAAGGGTTCTCATGACATGGCAGCTGGATTTCCTCCAGAACAAGTGAGCCATGAGAGAGAGAGAGAACAAGGAAGAGGCCCCAGTGCCTTTTATGACCTAATCTTTAAAGTTACACACCATGACTTCCACTTATTCTGTTTATTTTATTTTTTTTAAAGATTTATTTATTAGAGAGAGAGAGAGGGAGAGAGATGGAGAATGCATGAGTGCACAGGGGGAAGGGGCAGAGGGAGAGGGAAAGAGAAACTTAAGCAGACTCTGTGCTGAGTGCAGAGCCGGAGTGCGGCTCGATCTCACAACCCTGAGATCATGACCTGAGCCAAAACCAAGAGTCGGACGCTCAACTGACTGCACCACCCAGGCGCCCCCACTTTATTCTATTTATTAAAGGTGAATCACTAAGCCCAGTCCACACTCAAGGGGAGGAGAACTAAGCTCCATATTTTGAAGGGAATATCAAAGAATTTGTGGACGTTTTAAACTATCACAAGCAATAGCACAGCCTCACTTGTGAGGCTCAACGGGAAGAGAATCAGGGTCTGGGGATAAACCAGAGCTCTAGAATTTGGAGGTTTTGGTAGAATTTAATAGACTCAATTAGCCAAAAGGATTTAAAATTATACTTCCTGCTCTTTTTCTTGCTTCTGACCACTGTACTTCCCTTTATCTATGCATCTTCATTCAGATATTTCATTATTCTTTTTCAAGATTTGCTCACAAGAAGATCTCCCGTAGGGTGTAAGTAGAGCTGTGAAAACACTGGTTAAAATACACACCACAAGCATTATAATAGTATTGGAGCCAAGTGAAACATGACTTTGGTTTCAGGGACACAAGTTCATCTTCTTTCTGTTAGTTAAGTTTGTGATATTTCTTAAGCACCCATTAAAGAAGAGATGTTCGCGGAATAGATGCATTGGAGGAACCAGTTCCTACTTTGTCCCTTTATTTATCCAGCAAACATTTGTGGGGCTTGCTCTGCACCAGACTCTGAAAAGTGCTGAGAGCACAAAGAAGGATGCGACACGGTCCTGCCTGTGAAGAGGTCAAAGTCTAGTGTGGAGATGGCGTGTAAACCCACAGTAACCGTGACACGTGATAAGCTCTACTTGTGTGATTCCCGGAGCTGTGTGCATATACCTGTGATTCTTCTAGCTCTTTAAGGGCAGAGGCTGTCTTATTCAATTTTCTATTCCTAGCATCCAGCCCATAGAAAGAGCCTAAACATGTCTGTTAAATTTGTTGCTAAATCCAGTTAATCTGAAGGCTGAGGCAGCTAGCAAGACTGACTAACTAAATACAATAATACTACCAGATGCTGGCTCTTCCCTGCCTTGCTAACAGCGATAAAGGATGTATTTTTCGAATGTGGTTGCAGGTGTGCTGACTGCCCACGTGACCTTCTCTCTCCTCCGTAGATGCAACAGAGTTCTCTCTAGGGACCTCCATTCCTGGGAGGTAGCTTCAGGCCTCACTGAGCTCCCAGGGCTCCTTCCCTGCTTCCCACTTCTGAGACTCTTTGTGCATCCTTCCTAGGGAACTGCTGTAGCTGACAAGAGCATTTAGGATGCTGGCTAGAAAGAAAATCCAAGAGGAAGCACAGAGTAAGCTCCTTTCCCTTTTTGTTCAGGGGAGATTTTTTTTTTAAAGCCTAGAATGGGAAAATTTGGTTATTTGTCCTAAAACTACAATATTTTGAGCAGAGATGAATTTTCTGTGATTTTTTCAATAAAATGTAAGATATAGAGGCAAAAGCCTCCCCCCCTACAAATCCTCACTACATCTAATAGTTCCACTTGAGCCTGAGCAATGTCAGCCTTTGTACGTTAACAGGTTCCCAGCTCAGTGGAGCTATGCAATAAACGTGCATGCGGCATTAGTTGTCTTTTCTCTCGTAGAAGAGACTGTATTTTAGGGCATTTTAGCACAAACAGTTGAATTGTGTATTGTCAGGGATTATGTAGTATATATAGAAACTAGTTCATGCCATGTAAAATATAAAACATGTGCAGTATTACTCTGTGGCAAGGACTGGTGGGTGCCACCTGTATTGTTCTAAATATGTCCCACTGACTGATGTTGAGACCAAGACAACCACAGAGGACATCTCTGCATAGCCCCTGGCAGAAATCCGTATGCCGCAGACAGAACTGCTTCCATCAACCAGGAACATGTAAATACTAAATGATATTAGGAGGTGATACGGCACTTTATATGCAACAACAGACAGAAAGAAGTGCTGCCCACATTAGGTGATTAACAATCAGCCAGCCAGCCATTAATTGCACAAATATTTACTGAATACTCAAAGGTACCAGATATTGTTCTAGATATTGGGGTATAGTGGTAAATAAGAGACAAAGCCCTCTTTCTTAGGGAAGTTACATTTTAAAGTAAAAAGACAACAAACAGACAAAAACAAACAGGAAAAGACCCAGAGATAAATATAAGGATGAAAGAACTCTAGGTGCTCTGACGGCAACTAGGTGGTCAGGTTCGGCTTTTCCGGAGCAGTGGCACTCAAGCTAAAATTTGGATGACAGGAAGGAACCTGCCACGTGAAGATCTGGGGGAAGCGTGTCCCTGTAGAAGACAGAGCAGGGACAGTGGGCAAGGAGGTTGTCCTGGGAGAGGATGAGAGAGAATCGCAATGCCGCTGGGGCTCATGAGGGGACTGAAGAGGAGAAGGAGTTGGAAATGGGACCAGGTGTCAGGTCAAGAGGCAGGATGATGACCAAAAAATAAAATAGGACTTAAAATGGAATAAAATGTGAGATAGAAGGAATACTGGAATCAGATGATATAAAAATATAAGCGAGAGGCTTTGGAAAAACTCGCCATGCTCCAGGCATGATTTTCATCTGCGTCTCACTAGTGTTTAGAACCATCTCTAATGAGGCCAATCTGCAGCACCCTTCTTTACTTGTTTTGAAATGAAGAATGAGGCACTTTGAGTTCTTTTAAGAATTTTATATCCCACTACAGTGTCTATTTTACCACTTTCTCCTTGATTACCAACATAACACATGTTTATGATGGAACATTTGGAAACTACAGATAAGCTAATGGAAGAAATAAGACCACTCCAAAGCCAGCCAGCTGATATACGTACTGTCAACATTTGGGCACAGATTTTCTTTATACTTAATGTAGGGCAGTGATTCAGAACAGGGGCTCTGCAGTCCGGCTGAAAATCATGGCTTTGAAACTTGCTAAATGAGTGCTACTCATTTTTCAATCAATCTTAATTGCTTATAAAATGCCACATAACTGAAATCGCTTTAAGCCTCAGTCTTCTTATCTGCAAAATGGGAATAGTAATGTTACCTTCTTCACAGGACTACTATGAGGATTAAATAAGATCATCCATATAATGCTCCTGATTGGTACACCGTATGTATTTTTAATATTTTTAATAATTTTAGGTACTGTGCCATTATCATTTTATAAAGTTGGGACCATACTGTGAGACTGTCAGTAAATATATTCTTATTCCAATCATCCCTAGACATTTTTATGTAATCTTAAATATTTTTCCATAATGTAGTTTTTAATGGTTATATAGCATTTTCTTAGATATAATTCAGCTAATTCTCTATTATGGGACATGGGCTATTTCCACATTTTCACTATTTAAAAAAATATTGTAAACTTCCCTGATTATTTCTCTAGGATAAATTGTAAGGAGTGACTTATAAAGGTGTACTTGGGTGCATTTCATCCTATCTTCCACTGGGAATTAGATTATACCTTTGGATAAGAATAATGTTGGGAAGTAAATAGTCCACAAACATGTGCAGTTTTGTAGGTCTGATTTCCCATCAGCTTAGTGAAATACACGCCTTTACCCCCTGCCTTTTTTCTCCGCATCTGTTCCTACCTTCGGGTTAGGAACATCCTCCTTCATTCCCTAAGGAAGCTTCTCAGTTCCAGGCTTGCCGATGAGCCAGTTTGCTTACAATTTTCTGATCTGCTGAGAATTCTGTACTTCCTATTCATTTCACTTGAAGCCATAAACTCAAAGGGTTTTAGTATATTAGAAATGCAAGCCCCTCATCTTACAGATGAGGAAACTAAAGTAGACGGAGCAAGTGGTTTGTCCAAGCTGGTCCTCGGATCCATGCTATTAGACAGCTAGGCGGGGCTGGCTCATTTTGTTGTCTCTAGTACCTGGTGTGGCAGTCAGCACGTGCAGACGGCCCGTATTGTTTGCTGAATGAATGACTACTTGAAGTAACTTACAGCCTCCAAGGATTCTAAGCTGGGAAGGACCACAGAAGTGTGGAAGCTGAAGCCTTTATTGGTTAATGAAATGTATGTCATGATGTAGCTATGAGTGATAAGTTGGGACAACAAATCAGTCTCTCAATTCCCAGGAGAGACAAGGAGATGCCAAGAGAAGGCAAGGCCTTTGTGGGGTCAGGTGGGCACCATGTAGAGAAGGGATTAAACTAATTCTGCCTTGTTCCAGAGGGAGCAAAGCCAAGACTAAGGAAAACTGGAAGTTGCTGGTAGGCCAATTTTAGCATAATATAGGGAAGAACTTTTTAATAGTTAGGACTGTCCAAAATGGAAGCAGGTTTTCTTGAAAAGAGGTTGCCACTAATTTGAAGTATTCAAGTAGAAACCAGGGTAGGTTTGAATAAATAATTTATCAAGTATGTTTGAAAAGAAAACACATTTTATTTGATATGCCTGGTTGGGATAGATGACTTCTAAGGGCTCCACCAAAACGAAGATTAAATGATTTTATGAATATATGTATACACACACATACACACACAAAGATAAATGAATAATTTTTTCCTTGTTGATACGTTACTTTGTAATTAAGTCTTCTGAGATTGAACCCATTGTGTTTCTGGGACCAGATAAATTCTAATGTCTTTACTGATTCAAGATTCTAGGATTCTAAATCATCTCTATTTAGTGATAATTCAGTGTGCTACACATAGTAGGAGTTCAAAAGATGAATTTAAGTTAGCTTTGAAGTCTGGAAAAATCTACATTTAAGATAAATTCAGTTACAGGTTCCATGTAGTTGAACAAGCTGATTGAACTCAGCTGGTCTCAATCAAATATGTCAGTTGATTACATTCAAGAACACTAATGCAATAATTTTTTTAAACTACAAAAGGATAAAATTAAAAGAAGAAATTTGGGCAGATTGTATTGTGATGAGATAAAGCTGTTCTCTTACTGGATTGCTGAATGATATGAAATTATGGCTAGAATAATTTCTAGAATATAAAGAACCCTTTTAATATGAAACTGCAAATATGACTTAATTGCACTTCAAGTAGGGATCTACTGAAAGACCACTCACAGTATAATAATTTTATCCAAATCCTAGTGGTAAGACAGCCACATAAATGAACCGTATCACAGGAATACTTTCAATCTTCAAGATTTCATATCAGCGATAGAACTGGAGGTCTTAACAAGCTCATACTTGGGTTTGGTGAAAAGCTCCACTTCTTAAGTAGCAATCTAGCAAAGCTTTGAGGAGTATGATAGATGGCATCTGTGATGTACTCTTTGTGGTTCCAACCATGCATGGATCTTTTTAGAAGGCTAAATAAGGAAATTAATGTTCAAATTAAGTATCTCATTTGATTTATCAACATTGTCATTGTTTTGGACACTGTTAACTGTAAAAATGTATGGCTCAAGTTAGGATGAGCTATCTGTTGGCTAGAATATCTCAGCCATGCTTTTTATCCCACTCAGGAAAATGCATATTTCAGGAGCAGCATGACCTTCTGGGTTTCAGGTGTTATGCTGGATGCTAGAGAGAGAAAAATGTCAGGCATGAACGTTGGCCTCACACAGGCATAGCAAATGCATAGCATGGGTTCATCATGGAACCCGGACGAGGCTCAGATCTTTCTGACCCAGGATTCCAGACAGATTGCAAATCCATCACAGAATTGGCATAGGATTTAACATCTATTAATCACCCCTGGAGGCAAGTCAAAAGTTCTCTCGTGACAAATCTCATTCTAACAATCATTATCATGGTTATTTCATGTCTATAAAGTAAGACTCATTTCATATGTTATCCTGCGGAAGTCTCCGTTGTTGAATTCCACTTCCAGAAACATGAAACAGGAAAATAATTAAAAAAAAAAGTTACCTCCACTGCTGCTTTTGCCCTTTCAAATTCTTCTTCTAAGGAGTGGTTTCTGGAAAGTAATGCACTTCCCCAGCGCTGTTCTTTGGTCAGTCGAGCCTGAAATAAACCGAACACATGGTGTTATACTACCGGAATCACAGAACACAAAAATCCAAATATTTTTCCCTTTCTCATATTTCCCTAGAGTTCAAGAAGCATCTGCAAAGGATGTTATTTTTGGAGTACTTTGCAAGCATGATGTTCAAACTGGGATGGTGCCAAAATGTGTGTGAGCATGCAAGCATGATTCTTCCAAGAGTGTGTCTCAGCCCCAGTCATGTTCAAACCAAAACCCAGGCCCAGCCTCCCAAAGAGCTTACTTTAGTTGCTCATGGTTCCAGGCATTGATATTTTAGTGAGTTCCCCCCTAGAGGATTCTACTGTGCAGCTAAGATGGAGAATCTCCATTCCAAGCCTCGACCTGGGAACTGATACTCAAGCTTCCAGCTTGTTAGGAGGACTAAGCTCAGGTCAAACTGCAAGCTGCAGAGTTGGGAGGCGGCTGCTAGGCCCTTTCCTTATATACACAGCAGATCCTCATGCTGAATTCTCTTTCCTTTTCTTCCCTCCATTAGCACACATCTGTCTCATGTCCTGTCTCCTCAGGACATTGTGCTGCTAAATAGTAGTCGCTTAGATAAACTCATGTTTGATGACGCCGACTGGTTTGTCACAATCCACAGGCAACCTGATATACATCTTAACTTAAGCTAAATGCAAATATTCCAGAAGGCCAGTCCTACCAAGAGTCTGCTGGAATTTAAAAAAAAATGTTATTCATTTTTAATTTCACAAACACTTAATGCATTCTTTTTGAAAAAAACGTAATCATGGAAGATAAGGGGTAAACCTCTAGAACTTCTCCTTTTCAGTTGCGTATATATTTACGTACCCTAGATAGTAATATGTTTCAAAAATTTTTGACACATAAATGGTGTGCTATTCTATAGCTTACTTTTCTCCATTCAACAATATATCTTGGAGAGGGTCCACAGTTAGTTTTTATAGATCCTCCTCATTCTTTCCCAGGGATTTCCTAGTAAGTATATACTGTAGTTGGTTCAGACCTCTCTCTGTGAGCAGTCGTGGTGTTTGTGATTTTTCTCCATATAATTGCTTCTTTTCTTGCCTATCTTTTTGCTACACCGTGTGATCCAAGAGGGTCGGATTTTGTCCGGTAACTTTTGTTCTCCCCTGTACCTCGCCCAGGGCCTGACAGGTGATGTGTGCCCTAAGGATGTCTCTAGACTGTAGGATGAGAGATTGCACTGATAAGGCAGCCAGACCTTGGGGAGCAGGAAGAGGGAGGCTTGTGCAGTGAAGCCCCCCTCTGCCTTTTTATCGCCTTTTATCCATGTGTTAGATTGCTCTCCTTTAGGGATGCTCAACCTCGGCTTCTGTGGGAATTACTTGAGCAGGCCTGAGCCCCACTCTAGACCAGTTAAAGAATCTCTGGAGGTAGGGCCTGGGCATTAAATGTTTGCAAAGCTCTTTTGGGGGCGCCTGGGTGGCTCAGATGGTTAAGCGTCTGCCTTCAGCTCAGGTCATGATCTCCAGGTCCTGGGATCGAGTCTGGAGTCAGACTCCCAGCTCAGCAGGGAGTCTGCTTCTCCCTCTGCCTGCCACTCCCCCTGCTTGTGCTCTCTCTCTCTCTCTCCCCCTCATATAAATAAATAAAATTAAAAAAAAAAAGAAAAGCTCTTTTGGTGATTTTGAAAAGCAGCCATGTTTGAAAACCACTGTTCTATAGCAAAACTTTGGCCTTCACTCAGCACTTACCATCTATACAGCTCAGCTGCTTTTCATTTTTCTCTCCATCATCACTGGTCCTCAAGAGGACCCCCAGCCCCTTATATACCAGGGCTCACTACATGCCAGATGCTGTTACAAGTCCTTTAGAGACTATGTCACTTTGTCTTTTCAACAAGCTGTGAAGTAGGTATTACCATCAAGTCCGTGACGTCGAGGCACAGAGAGCTAGTTAACTTGCTGAACACCACACAGCTAGTCAGTGGTAGGGCTGATGCTTCTGGGCCGTATTCATAACCACTGCACTATACTGTCTCTCATAGGAGGCTATGCTCCACTGGCCATTTCGGGAAGATGCAAAATCTAGAAAAGCTGTCTCTCAGAGGTTCATGCATGGTTGAGGGCGTCAACCAAGAAGCCCTCAAGAATATTGTGGGCTGAAAACAATAAGGAAGTAATTGTTATGAACCCTTCTGAACATAAATAACAGACTGTGTTTTGCATTAATGAACAAGGAAGGTTAATTTATCGAAAGATTAATTTATGTTTCCTCCTCCTTGATGTATTCACTGCTGTATCCCTGGTATGTCCTATAAATAGTAGCTGCTCCATAAACAGTAAATATTTGTTGAAAATATGCTGTTGGGGAATATATGAATTGATGAATTAAAGGTCTTTCTCTTCCCTCCCAGAAAGTAGCTATGTGTTCTCAGTCAAGGTTTCTTGGTTAGCCCACGAGGCTAACGAGAGTTTATAGGAAATTGAGAGGGGACTTGTTTTTTTGTCCTGTCCTGGAGCAGCAGAGGTCTGTGTTAGCAAAGCCCTACTGTCCTGGTTCTGGGGATGGGGACTGGCTGCATTCCCCATGCAACCATTAAGGGGTGCATGGGGAATGCAGCCATGCGTTAATGGGGTGCCTAGTAAGGAGCTAGGCCTGTTAGCAGCCCAGGCGTAAGGCTTCTGGAGTTGTGTCTGCGGTCAGAAGAGGAAGAGGGTGATGAGGACGCGTCCAGCTCTGCACAGGCATCAGTGCCTCCCTCTCAGGTGGGCCAGGCTCAATGGCTACCATGAACAGACATCATCTCTTATTCTCTGGGCCCCGTGAAAGCTACTGTTTTCTCCCAACCCAGATAACTGAGGTGGGGCAGGGGAGAGGGAGCTACAAAAACATAAGTGAGATTGACTATCACAGGTTCCTGAGATTAGGGTATGGACATAACTTTTTGGCGGGCCACTATTCATCTCGCTACAACCCTCATCTGACACTCTTGGGCCACAATATATTTCATTAACAAATATACAGGTGAAGATGGGGGGTCTGGGTAGCTCAGGGTCCTGGGACCGAGTCCCGTGTTGGGCTCCCTGCTCAGCGGGGAGTCTGCTTTTCCCTCTGCCTTTGCCCCTCCTCCCTGCTCATGCTCTCTCTCAAATAAATAAATAAAATCTTTAAAAAAGAAAAGGGGCAGATGGTTTACAACCTTTCAAAATTGATAAGTTGTTAGGATGTTATAGCCTGGTAGAGATGTTAACCCCAAAGGCATTATGATCTTATTGTCTTGTAGAAATTAACCAATCCGGGGCACCTGGGTGGCTCAGTCGTTAAGCATCTGCCTTCGGCTCGGGTCATGATCCCAGGGTCCTGGGATTGAGTCCCACATCGGGCTCCCTGCTCAGTGGGGAGCCTGCTTCTCCCTTTCTCGCTCCCCCTGTTTGTGTTCCCTCTCTTGCTGTGTCTCTCCCTGTCAAATAAATAAATAAAATCTTAAAAAAAAAAAGAAATGAACCAATCCTGTATCAAACTTGGCAAACTTATTTTGGCATTTCTTTCCCAGCCAACTCCATAAATCTCTGTTCCTTTACTTTGGAACTAGCTCTTTTGTCTTCCTGCTGGTTCCCTCATTATTTATTTGTTTGTTTGTTTGTTTATTTATTTATTTTTAAATTTTTTTATTTATTCATGAGAGACAGAGAGGCAGAGGGAGAAGCAGGCTCCCAAGAAGCAGGGAGCCTGATGCGGGATTCGATCCCAGGACTCTGGGATCATGACCTGAGCTGAAGGCAGACACTTAACCATCTGAGCCACCCAGGCACCCTGCTGGTTCCCTCATTAATGAAATAAATTTTAAAAATGTGGACATATGCTAAGAAATGAACTGTGCATTTATATAATAATGTCATAAATGACCCATGAATGGCATGGGAAGAAAGAGAAAGCACTAATATTTTTGTCCCAAGGCACCTCCTTTTATTAGAGGCACTTTTCACCAGTGAAATACGACCTGTCTCTCCTGTGAAGCCTGACCTAACAGAACTCCATTACTGTCACTGGCTTCCCTTCATCAATGTTTCACGACCCAAGTGGGTTATGAATCACAGGATGCAAAGGGCACCATATATCAGGAAGAAGAGGCAAAAATCTCTCTCAGGATTCGACACTTAACAGTAATATTCTCTTTGCCACTTAAAACACCAAGTGTAAATAGAACCTTACTGTGCAAATGAACTTTTATTTCGGTGGAACAATTACTATTTAGGTAAGTGCTATTTCCCACACTGTTAGAAAGGCCTTAAGTTATTACTAAGTGTTGTCTACCTCACATTTGAAAGCCATTTATTTTGTCCAGGGAAGCTAAGATAAATGTTATAAAATATAGGAACACACTGAATGTAAACAAAGGCAGTTTCCAAGCCAAGAGTAACAGGCAACTGAAAAGATTCTGAAACTTTTCAGCAACTTAGTAGCACACCCAGACATACTGGTTTAGGATTGAGGATGAAGTACAGATTGTAACACATAGTAAAGAACAGACTTCCTTTCAGCCAAGACTTTTTTCTTTTTTTAACATCTAATTTCGTTGTAAGCGAAGACTGGCATACGGGAGAACATATATAAGCAATGCTGGTGAACTATATGGCTTCATACTTAACTAGAGGAGTGGTAAGCAAGACAATTAGAGCCATACATCTGAGTCGCAGCTGTTTTGGATCGCAGTGGCTGTATCATTATAGTAGTTCCCAAGTGCTGAGTGGGCATCAGAAGCCTTTGGAAATCTCGTCCAAGCAGACTGCTGCGTGCCACACCTGGGGTTTCCGCTTCAGTAGGTGCAGGTGTGGGAATGGGGGCCCAGAATCTGTATTTCTAACAAGTTCCCAGGTGATGCTGATACTGCCAAGGGAGGGACCTCACTCTGAGAGCTTCTGATTAGATGTTGACATCATGTGTTTGCAAGTGGAACTCGAGTTCACAAATGTGCTCTGATGTAGGCATTTTTTTGCTTCATTGAATGATTTTGAAAAATGCTCTACGGTTACAGCAACCTCCTGGAAGGGCCTTGGCTTTAAAAACAGCCATTTTAATTGGTTTAAGCTAATTGGATTTTATGGTATTACATTCTCTGAAGAAGAAAGCATTTTGTTCTCTCAGCTGTTGATTGTTCTGAATGATAAGCACTAGGCAAAAGATAAGAATAACTTCAAGAATATTGTTTTATTCTCTTTATTCAAAATTATGATTGTGATCAAAGTTATGATTTAAAAATTACTGTATTTGTGGCTGTGGTTGTCCTAGCATAACTCTTGTTGGCTAACCTTAATGTCAGTCCTTCATAACCCCTTATACAATTATCTTTACATTACCGCTGGAGGTCTCCCACCAAAACACATGTTTAAAAAGCTCATTATCTTTTCAGAAGAGATTGATGGGGAAAAGGGTGCTGCTTAACTATAGAAAAGAAAAATATAACAACTAGCAGACTTTGGGTAACAATGTAACACAGTAATTAAAAGCATAATCTTTGGAGTCAGACTGCCTAGGGCCACATCCTGATTGGATTTAATAGTAACTGGTGAACTTGGACAAATTACTTAATCTCTATAATCCCCAGTATTCATATCTGCAAAGTGTATATTCACTTGCTGAGTCTGTATAAGAATCGAGTACAATAACTCATGTAAATACACACACAAAATGCTCAGTGCACAGTAAGTGCTATAAAATTTGGCTTTTGTCATTATCTTTCTGGTTAGCACTTATCAGGTGTGACTTTAGAAATTCATTTAAAAATTATGTCAAATAAATAAATAAAATCTTCAAAAAAATAAGAATTATTTGTGTTTAGAGCACTTTTGTTTAGTGGTTAATGCAGACTGGTTGGATTCTTATATAGTACAGATAAACTCGTGCCTCTTTGGGTTGTGATTTTTTTTTCTTAATCAGTCCACAGACATTTATTGTTGAATGTGCACAAAAAAGTTGTACCTTATGTGTCAAAGAGCAAAATCCTAGAGCTTTGTGCAAGGTGGGCAGCATATGGTTCCCATCTCCATCCTACTATGAAATTCTATGTTGTAGAACATCAAAGCAAATCAGTGCTGATTTTGAAAAGAGATGGACAGTCCATTACCATGCATAACTAAAAATTATTTGTGAAACTAGCTTCAAAAATGATAAAAGAAAAAAATCTTGTCATTTTATTTTTATTTTTGTCTGTCTTTTAGTTAACTATTAATTAGCCACTACTTTCAAATTGTTAAATTTGACAAGTGTTGTTGTTTCTCCTTTTTGTTAGTATTCTCTTATTTTTCCACTTCAACAAGTATTTGTTGAGTACCTACTGTGTGCAGATTGCCTACTATCCTGAAAATGATCTTTCAGATTTCTTTCCTTCCTCCTTGTCTTCCTGTGGTTCTTGCCCTGCTGCCTTTCCTTTGCTCCTTCCTTCCGTCTTTGCTTGCTTCTTTCCTCATTGGTAGCCCACTGCGCACGGTCAGGAAGGGAAAAGGGATGTCAATGTGGCTCTTGTACTATCTTCCAACAAGCAAAACTGTATTTAGAAAGTGTACTGTCTAATTGTTTCTAATAGACATAAAGGTCTTGATACTTCTGATAATTGAATTCCTCTTTCTAACCTTTTCACTGCCTCACTTATGGCTTGTGGATAGTAGACATTCAATCACATTTGCTGAACTGAAATAGAATGAAATGCAAGCCATCAGTATTTCAAAGAGTAAGAGGTTCAGAAGGAATCTGGGAGGGGAGGCACAAAATTGTGTATGGCCGAAGATCTGACAACAGTCCTAATTTATCTTACAGCATTTCTGGAAGAAAGTGATACTCTTTAAAATCACTTAACTCATATTAATCCTAGAAATGTAAGTACTAATCAGGGTTTTAAATGAGAAGGGAAATAGATGGTCTGTGAGTTCTCTCAGGTGAATAAGCTTTGATGAGGCCGATATGAGGTGGTATGTGGTTAAGAACAGGGGCTGTAGAAGCTGATGGGTATGATTTGAGTGCTGGCTTTTCTGCCTCTTAGCTAGTTGTCTCTAAGATGAATTTCTCATGTGAGAAACGGAGATATTGATTCCCAAGATTATTGTGGGAATTTCAAAAATATCTTAGAAGTACCTCCTATTATATGCATGAAGTATGTAATTGGCCAGGTATCAGCATGCCTTTCCTTTATTGCTCCTTTAAAAATTTAGAAAACATATCTGCACTTATATCTTAAAGTCTCAGTTGTTCTGGTTTGGGATGCTGCCAACTTGATGGAATTATGACAGTATGGAAAAAATCATTTGCTGTGCCAAAGTCAGCAAAATCAGAGAGTTGCATGACTATGACCACGTACTAGAGAGCCTGGTTCCTGCACCTTTTCATTAAGTCCAACTTAGGTTGGCAAGAACCTGTCTTGGAGCTTTCCTTCCAGTGTCCAGACTGGACAAAGAAATGCTTGAACCATCACTTTCCAGCAAAAGTTGGATTCATTTTCTTTTTCCTCACCACTATCTCAACCCATATATTAGAAAAAGCTAATTTTATATCATTACTTGTGTTTTTCTTCAACTCTTCAAATGTTTTCTGATTTTTCAGATTGTACGATTCCTTTAAATGATTAACTCCAGGGAATACTAATTACACAGTTGCAAAAGTATCAAGAAACTTTATTCTTAAGTACATAGAGATTATATGATTTATTATAATCTCCTGCCATTCTGATTAGTGTATTTAAAACACTATGTGAAAGAGGACTAGACTACATTTTTCCTTTTCTCCATCTTGAAAAGAAAATAGGCTAACAGGAATTCATTCCATTTTCTTTGTGATTCTGAAATATGACTTTTTTTTTGAAATGTGATTTTTAAATAAGGCTTGTAAATAGCTCCTCACCTGTTGAACCCGAGATAGTTTATGTTGGCTTGAGAGAGAAGAAAACGTTTCCTTGATTTTCCCATGAGCCATCTGTGTAATAGTGGAGCCGTGACAAGTTTTGATAAGCTGAAATTGTTTACTTGAATAGTTTACAAGCCAGTTTTATTTTATTTTATTTTTAAAAGATTTTATTTATTTATTTGAGAGAGAGAAAGCGCAAGCATGAGCAGGGGAGAAGGGCAGAGGGAGAAGCAGACTCCCCACTGAGCAGGGAGCCTGATGCGGGGCTTGATCCCAGGACCCTGGGATCATGACCTGAGCCGAAGGCAGCCGCTTAAACAACTGAGCCACCCAGGCTTCCCTGCAAGCCAGTTTTAAGTTGAATTTTTATACCACCTTCCTCATCTTATCTACCTAGAGAGATCATATATTTAAGGGCAGTATGTTTGTAACAGTAAAAACACCTTTCTGTCTTTTATTACAATTAGTCTATTCTCTTGCTGTGTTATTTGAGTGATTTAGTATTTTAAATGATTAAATTCCCAATTCATTATATTGTCCTAATTAAACCATAGGCTGGACTTAAAACTAGGGAATTATGAATTTTCTTAGTTTAGGCAAATCTTGATAAACATACTGTAGTGTTTAAAAACAATTTTTTACTTATTTATTTTAGAGAGAACGCGAGCAAGGGGAGGAACAGAGGAGGACCAGTAAAGAATGTCAAGCAGACTCCAGGCTGAGCAAGGAGCCAGATGTGGGGCTCAACCCCGTGACCCTGAGATCATGGCCTGAGAGTCAGAGGCTTAACCAATGGAGTCACCCAGGTGCCTCAACATGCAGTGTTTTTAAAAAAGCAAATTAAGGGACAAATTCTTTACAAATAATTGGTAACCCTCTAAAGGATTCACTACAATTTATCTAGACAGAGAATTGTGACAGTGCATTTTAAACTGTGTTTTGGAGGACAATATTGGGAATCTCACGCAAATTGTCCAGAGCACATTGTGTTTGCTTAAAGGCACACCAGTGGGCATGTGGAAGGACAATGTGGTGGGATGAAATCAGACAACCAGCAGGAGAGTAGCAGTCACTGGAATAATAAGATAAATGCATTGTGGGTCTCCACGGCAACCGAGGACCCCAGCTGATCCTCTGCCCCTCCAGCGTTGTGTAGAACAGCCCACCTGTGCCAAATCTCCCCCCGCCCCCGCCCCGCTGCAGAAACAAATGTTTTATTGCTACATTAAATTGTTCCAAGGATCCAGGTTATGAAACAGTATCAATTACTTTAGCTGAATCTAAATCTCTAATGCACTTAACAAGAAATGTTTCTCTAATAAATGTTATCAATTTAAAAAAAGATACATTTAGAATGAACACAGAGGATGAAAATATATTTTCATGCTACATTTACAATTCATTAAGCTTCCCAGGGTTATTTGTTCTGGAAGTGAGTTGACTTGTCTTCCAGCAGAGTCCTAGGAGCAGTAATGTCCACCCCTCTCCAGTGAATATAGAAATGGGGAGAGGGGGCGGTTCTCTTAGTGGCCTAGAAAAGTTTCCAGAGGACTTCCATTTCCTCAACATTTCCTATCTGTGTGTGTCCTCCTTCTCTATGCCACATACTGGTTCTGGGTGCATAGACAATTTTCTTAATGTCACTGTGCCTTAGTTTCCCATCTACAAAATAGGGGTAATAAATAAACTGACGTCATACAGCCATTTGTCAGGATCAAATGAGCTAACATGTATTAGAAGACTTTATCATAGCACTAATATTTGCTATTATCATAATTAACCCTTTGCTTCACCTCAGATAACATATCTCCTCTCTTAGTTTCAATATCTGATCTAGTAAACTCAAGAAAATTTTTCTTGCTCACTTCATCTCACTTATTTTCAACTAGATTGTAGACTGCATAAATGTGGACACATTTCTTCAGAGAGCTTTGTGGGTTTAGATCAAGGCTGTACCCTTATAAAGTGTTTGAGCGAATAAAAAAATTGAGACTGACTCTGGCCTTCTTGACAGTCTTACCCAAAAGAGATAATTAGTTATAGACAAGCCAGTTACACTGGAGTTGAGGGTCAAGCAGTGGACAGACAGGTCTGGTTCATACCATTCTTCCACCAGTGATTAGTTGGGTACCCCAGAAAAAGGATTTTGACTTCACCAAAACTTTTTAAAGCATCCTTAAAATGAGGCTAATAAGGGGTACCTGGGTGGCTCAGTCAGTTAAGCATCTGCCTTCGGCTCAGGTCATGATCCCAGGGTCCTGGGATTGAGCCCCGCATCGGGCTCCCTGCTCAATGGGAAGTCTGCTTCTCTGTCTCCCTCTGCCCCTTCCCTGGCTTGTGCTCTCTCTCTTAAATAAATAAATAAATAAAATCTTTAAAAAAATGAAGATAATAATAATTCATAGGATTATTTGAAGTATTAGATATAACATATGAAAAGCACATAGTAAAGTCCCTAATACTTAGTGGCTACTCACAAATGATTGCTCTTAGTATTATCATTACTGCTAATACTGTAATTATTTGTTCCTTAACGTAAAATTTATTATTTATTTATTTATTTATTTTGACAGAGAGAGATACAGCGAGAGAGGGAACACAAGCAGGGGGAGTGGGAGAGGGAGAAGCAGGCTTCCCGCGGAGCGGGGAGCCTGATGCGGGACTCGATCCCAGGACCCTGGTACCATGACCTGAGCCGAAGGCAGACGCTTAACGACTGAGCCACCCAGGCGCCCCAACGTAAAATTTATTTTAATGTGACAGTCAGGATCCTGATATATAAGTACTGGGTCCTGGGTCCACAGGGCATACATGTGAATGAACACTCAATATGTAAGTTCCTCTTCTTGGTGTTCTGTTGTATAAATACTGCTAATACTGGAGTAGAAGAGATTTTTTATTGCAAAATGATGGAAAAGTAAATGGTAGAAAAAAGAAGAAGTGCTAAATATTTAGTGAATTCATTAAGACATGTTCTAGCCAAATATATATATATATATATTTATCATCAGTTAACTAGCCAAATATATATATATAAAATATATATATCATCAGTTATCTCAGGCATCGAGACAGATTATTGAGTGAGAAAGCATATGAAATACAGAATATAGAAAAAATACTTCAAAATTTTTGTGAAAATCTAAATAAAATATTTAAGATATAAATTATCTATCAGAAAAGGTGGGTCTGGGGCACCTGGATGGCTCAGTCGGTTGGGCAACACACTCTTGATTTTGGCTCCGGGCATGATCTTGGGGTTGTGAGGCCAAGCCCCCATTTGGGCTTCTGGCTGGGTGTGGAGGCTGCTTGGGATTCTCTTTCTCCCCCTGCCTCCCACCCCACCCACCCACACACACTCTCTAAATTAAAAAAAAAAAAAAAAAGAAAGAAAAAAAAAAAGGTGGGCTCATTAAAGAATGTCTCTCTCTCTCTCTCTCTCTTTTGTTACCTGTGTTGGAGGCACTAATTCCAACTCAGAAGCCGACTCGGAGTTCAGGGCGCTTTTCCCACCGCTTAGTTCTGGTTGAGATCTGTGCTCTGAGGACCTATAGGGGATGAATAAAGGAGATCAATGCATACCGAGAAACAAACTCAGCTAGAAAACCAGTCAAGAAACCTAGTTCATTTGGATCGTTGAGAGCCATAATAACAAAGCTCTCATCAGAATTTTGATGAAAAAGATGACTCCTATAATAATTTTATTACAATGACCACTTTTGAAATTTAAGGGGTTGCAGTGTGCTAGCTGTAATTATCTCTGATTTAGAATTCGGTTCAATTATGTACAAACAGTAAATAAATGCAATCCCAGTTTTGTTACCAACAGTTCTGCTTTATTGAAAGCCTTGTGTTTTGGGGAGGGGAGCATCTCACAAAGTGTTCCTGGTGTGATTTGATCTTTATATAGAACTTGAAATGTCATAATAAATGGAGATGTGCAAGGAGCAACAGAAGAATGAGACATGCTGTCCTTTAGGAAGCTCGAAAAGCAAGGTAAAATTCAGGTAGCCAATTTTTTTCATGGGTATCCACAGGTTATTCTCAATTAGTGCATTATCTGACAGTGATGATTAAGATAGTCAGAAAAGGTTACCTGTGTAACCAGAAACATTTATTTTAACTACCATTCATGTAATATATTGAATATGCACATATATGTACATACATGTATAAACCTATTTTTATTGATCAGCTCAGTTACACATTCAAAGAATGATCAACAAATACTGAACAAATATTGAATACTGAATTATGAGTCTACCCAAATCATTTTTGGCTTAATTTTTGACAATTCAGATGAAATACTTAGTTTTAGAAGCCATACCAATTAACATTGATACATAGTTATACATGGCACCAAGTATTTGGATTGACTTAACTCATTGGCTATTTCAGCACACAGGAGAAATACCCATACATCTGACACACCATTAGCTATTTTCTGATATTAAAATATCTTACCATAAAAGTTCTTTTGATCCAGTTCTAGATGAGCATGATTTTCTCTCTGCCATTGGATGCCCTTTGCTATTTCGATCTCCATGAAACTTAACATCATCCCATTTTTCCAGTTGTGTTTGAATGTCTATGAAGGAGATAGGAGAGGGGTAATGGGGACAGTGGATTATGAGGTGCAGAGAGAAGAAGAGAAATTAAGAAGTCTTATATAAGTGAACTTCACTCAGCTGATGCTCCTAAACCCAAGACCAACTTTTTAAGATTCATGAAAATTAATTAAAACATGTTTAGCTAAATAAAAATGAGACCTAGTAAAAGAAATTGGACTGCTTTTAGTTAAACAATCAAATTGTTTACCTGAATTTATTTCAAGAGCTATGTGCGTTCTGAATTCTGTGTATAAATCCATGGAAACCCATGGGAATGAACATATGGAGTACTATCCTAGCTGCCTCCAGCTAAGGAGGTGGCTTTGAGGCACTTCTGGCATGTTTCTAGAAAGAAATTCTGTTTAGAGAGATGAACCTCACTGTTAAAAGGAGGAGAGAAGAAAATGAAACACTTTTCACAGCTTTTGTAAAATTGCTTAATTTTTCATCAAACGAGGGAATGAATAATGGGACTAGAAAGAAAGGAGGCAATGGAGAAAACCAAGAGAATGCTAGAACCATTTTCTTCCTGTGGTTTAATTCTTACCGATCAGGAATTTGGCTGGGTTTGCTCTCATTAACAGGTGTGTGACTGTAAATAAATCACTTAAACAACTTTGGGGGCCAGTTTTTTCATTTCTAAAAAGATAGGTTTGCAGTCGGTGTCCTCCAAAGTTCTTTAAGTATTTTTATGACTTCTTCACAGGACATTTCCTCAAAAGGAGAGAAATGAAAGTTTCACTTTTAAGTTTATTGTGTTATATTGTAATGCATTTAATAATATATCCTTATATAAGTGTGTAAATTTCATTATTCATCTGTACAGCTGAACAAAACCTAGAACACATTGATAGTGAGGAAGTCTTGGAGATAGTTATAAAGCTTTCCTCTAAAGAGACAGGCCTCGGAGAGGGACATGGCAGGGGAGAGGGGACATGTTGCCCTTGGCTTTCTGGATTATCTGCCACTTTTCTTTCTCAGGAGAAAGGAGACCATAATTTGATTGGTTCCATGAGAAGAAGTTAAGCTCTCCTTTCTCAGGAAGATGTATAGTAAATAAAAGTATGGGCTTTCGGAAGTTAATCAGAACATGCTCGGATTCTAGGTCTTCCTCATACTAACTGAGATCTTGGGCAAGTTATTTAAATTTTAAGTTTTCGATGAATTAATGGGCTGATGCATGTGAATCATGTAGCATAGTCCTGGACGCGATAAACCATCAATAAATGGTAGCTGTTATTATATCAGATATATCCCCATGCATGTTACATGTTCTGGCTGGCTGTTCCTGGACCTTGTGTTAAAGCTGTTCTCTCCCTCTTTCTTTTTCTGTCTCTTGACTGGCTATCTCCCACTCTAGACTAAATGCTCCTAGAGAGCAAGATGCATGTCTCATTCTTACTTGTAACTCCAATGCCTCATAGGGCACCTGCCATCTGTCAAGAATTCAACACAGGTAGGTTGAATAAATAAATGAATGGACCCACGTCAGTTATACAAAACTGAGCTCCCCAAATGCTATTTAATTCAAGCACAAAAGAATGTGTGCTGCCCATATTCCTTCATGGAATTAGTATTTTCTACTCCTTTGCTCATGGTTTTCATGTCATTTGTGGAACTTCCTTGTATTAAGGCAAGGGCCAGCAGCAGCCGACACATGCTATTACCTTACCTAAATCTAAGGATGATGTCTCTGGGCCTCGGAGAGGCTGGCCTCTCTGCTCAGCATCTGCACTGATAAGATCAGATCCATCAGCCTTTTTCTTGAGGGATGAGGTTTTTGATGAGGCCTCCAACTTCTTGGCTTTGGTTTGGGTTTGAGAGACGGGTTCACTCAGGTCAAGGAGATCTAAGCCTGTGGTCAATACTATCAGAGATGGAAAAGGTTAAGATAAACTCATTCACTGCTCTGAAGTTATTTTTTCAAAATAAGTTTCAGTTGGGTGCTGAAGGATTTTGTGGTTGTAGTGTAGGTTAGAAGTATCAAATTACCCATTTGTCTGTTGAAAGGCATCTCAGCTCCTTCCACAGTTTGGCTATTGTGGACATTGCTGCTATGAACATTGGGGGGCATGTGCCCCTTCTTTTTACTACCTCTGTATCTTTGGGGTAAATACCCAGTAGTGCAATTGCTGGGTCATAGGGTAGCTCTATTTTTAACTTTTTGAGGAACCTCCTCCATACTGTTTTCCAAAGTGGCTGTACCAACTTGCATTCCCACCAACAGTGTAAGGGGGTTCCCCTTTCTCCACATCCTCTCCAACATTTGTTGTTTCCTGCCTTGTTAATTTTTGCCATTCTAACTGTTGTTAGGTGGTATCTCAGTATGGTTTTGATTTGAAATTTCCCTGATGGCTAATGATGTTGAACATTTTTTCATGTGTCTACTAGCCATTCATATGTCTTCTTTGGAGAAGTGTCAGTTCATGTCTTCTGCCCATTTCGAATGGGTAAAGAAGATGTGGTCCATATATACAATGGAATATTACTCAGCCATCAGAAAGGATGAATACCCATCATTTACACTGACATGGATGGAACTGGAGGGGATTATGCTAAGTGAAATAAGTCAAGCAGAGAAAGACCATTATCATATGGTTTCACTCATATGTGGAACATAAGAAATAGCATGGAGGACATTAGGAGAAGGAAGGGAAAAATGAAGGCAAGGAAATCAGAGGGGGAGACAAACCATGAGAGACTACAGACTCTGGGAAACAAACTGAGGGTTTCAGAGGGAAGGGGGTTGGGGGATGGGCTAGCCCAGTGATGGGTATTAAGGAGGGCACTTATTGCGATGAGCACTGGGTGTTATACGCAAATAATGAATCATGGAACACTACATCAAAAACTAATGAAAAACAGAAGTATCAAATTAAGTTAGCTCACCATTGATTTCTAAAGATGGTCTGCATTTAGACTAAAAAGTTTGCTATCTGTTTTCCTTTATTTTGGCACAGTACACAAAATAAGACTTAGGCCAGCCTCACCAGTGATGAAAGTTTAAGTAAAATTAAAATAATAAAATCGAATATGAATTCAGGTACTATTTACTTTATTGCTTTGCTTTATTTATAGAGAGATATATTTTACAGCACAGTTTTTCCAGAGAAGAGTCTACCGTATTCAGAAATATGTTTGCAAAACAGTTATGAGGAAGATTTGGAAAAGTTTCTAATGTTTTTGTGTTTTAAATTTCGAACTACTAAAGTATACAGGATATAAAGGAATGCTGCTAATCATCTTTTATTTAATTAAGCAGTTCAATCAGAAAATGGCTTGCTATTTGGGCTCACACCAGAGGAATATTTTACAATCCATAGCTGATGAATAAGTACACATGTTAATGCCTTTGCTGCTTAATATGCAAATTTAAATTTCAATGTAACAAACCATAAAATGGCTACACTTTAACTTCCTAGCAGGTTGATTACATTGTATTAAATACTCTAATGAAGGCAGAAATAATTTGTTCAGATGTAAAGTAGGCAAAGGAGAATGCAAAAGGCAAGCTTTGTAACTCTTCATCTTTCTTTCTCTTACAGTGCAAGTCACCAGGGTGTGACTAGCTCATCGTAAGAAATGGAAAATTTCAATCAGGGAAGGTCCCTTCAGCCCTGCCTCTCCACCAGCTCAAGCACCTGAGAGGTGGCCTGGTGGCTTCCTGGCCTGGGATCTGTTCACCCAGATAGTTTAGGAAAGTCAACAAAGTGACAGAGAAATCCTGGTGTTAACTCTTTCTGGCACCGTCTACAACTATGACTGCACCATTCCTCCTCTCTGACCTCTCGGCTTGTCCTCTTGGTAAGGAATGGATTTTTGTTGATATCTCAGCACTCTTTCCATATGCTTCCTGCTTAAACTCAAGGTGGGGTCAGGGCTCAGTGGAGCTCACAACCTGGATTTCTTTAGTACCACACTGTCCTCATGAGCTAACCACCCCTACAGGATCCTTAAGATAGTTTGTCAGGCTGTATTCTCAATAATCTTGTTTTCTGATTTCAATTACAAATCACAGTGGTTGGATGTTAATGGTGAAGTGGAAAGACCTAGCTCTACCACTGCTTAGCTGTGTGACTCTGAGTAAGTTTCTTGACTTCACTGAGTTTCAGTTTTGTCCTCTGAAAAATGCAGGTTAAATTGTTTAGGTATGATATGAAGATGAACTTATCTAATTTGTATATCGAGTGTGTAAAGTGCCAGGCATACAATAGGTACTCAATAAATTCTTTGGTGGCCAATTTGTGATGCTTTTCTTTCTTTTTTGTTGATCTCCTCCTATTCTCCCTGCTTTTTTTTTTTTTTTTTTTTTTTTTTCTATTTTGGGCAAGAAGCAGACCCGTACATTGACAGAAAGGAGAAACACCACTGGGAATAAAACAGAGAATGAGACAAAGGTATTCGTCTACAGAGGATGCTATGAAGTAAATGTATCAGAAAATGGCCTGAAAGTATCAGCTTATCTCATCTGAGTCTTCCTGAGGAGATGGGAGCCACTTTCCAGGGCAAAGATGCTCTGAGAGATGAGCAGTGTTTTGTGGCCAGCAAGCACCTCAAAGTGGGGAGAAAGAAGTGGCTTTTAGAGCTAAGCTTCCTGACTTGCTGTCTAAAATTTAAGCATGGCAAGCAGCCAAAAAAGGCTAGGATGTAACACATTTCATATTCTTTGAATGTTTAAACAGAAATTTCCAGGCCACTATTATGTTGGCAGAGATTCTAGGCCCACCAAGATTTCCTTATAATAGAAGGAAGGAAATGGGTAACAGTCTCTGGAATGCCATATATGTCTTTTTACTAATTGTACAAACAATTAGGAATTAGTCACTTGCTCCTATACTTCTTTTAGAAGCAAATTATATAGGACTTGTCTACTCATATATAGGAAGTACATTTGTTACAGAATAGTAAGTGGTGAGTATTAATTTAATTCTATATCTGCTTCTCACCATTCAGAATAAATGAATTACTAAAAGAGTGAAATGCAAATTCAAACCTGGCTCAGCAACATTCTTTGCCTCTCCAAACTGGCCTGGGCACTTCCTGTGTTGGTTCTGAGCTCTCTGTTCCTTTGTTCTTTGCCCAGCCAATGTGAAACAAATGCTTGGCACACACAAAAAGCCCTATTTGTCCCCCGTTGATGAAGGGGGTGGCTTGGAGTTTGAATGGTAAGCTTTGAAGTTGAGAGAGTCCTTAGGGACCACAATTTCGAAAGCATAGAAGGAAGGGTGCAGCCTTTTACTTTCTGGAGAAAGACAAATTGCATTTTAGCAAGTGTGTGTGTGTGTGTGTGTGTGTGTATGTATTTTATGCTTATGCACTTTAGTTAAGACTTAGAAATAAAGGGTCTCATTCTTCCATATGGACTTTGAAGGGGGCACATCTTGGCATGGAAGGGGATATTTGCTCTGCTGATCTTCTTAACCCAGTTTTAAAGATTCTCTTAAGCACATGAAAGTTTGGGTTCTGGAATCTGTGTCTACATTGTGATAACCACTTCTTACAGTGGATGGGAAAATGTGTGTATGTGTGTATGTGCATGTGTGTGTGTGTGTGTGTGAGAGAGAGCGAGAGAGAGAGAGAGAGAAAGAAAGAGAGAAAGAGAGAGAGAGACAGAGGGACAGGCTTGAAGAAGCTATGTTGCTGGCTTTAGAGATGGGATGGGCGGAAGGGGACACAAGCCAAGGAATTGCAGGTACTCCCGGAAGCTGGAAAAGGCAGGGACACAAATTCTCCTTTAGAATCTCCAGAAGGAGTGTGGCTCTGCTGACCCCTTGACTTTAGGACTGGTGACTTCCAGAATTGTAGGATGATAAATTTGTGCTGTCTTAAGCCACTAAACTTGCAGTAATTTGCTACAGCAGCAATAGGACACTAACATAGTTTGTAGGCCAGTGTCCATGCCAGGATGCAAACACAGGCGCTATCACTCCCAAGCATGCGTTTGTCACCACTCTTCGCTAGACTTTATCTGAACCTGGACGCAATGTGCTGAACTCCTTTGATATGCCTTTGATTATTTTTTGTTTAGCTCCCAATCATCTGGCAGTTTGGGTAGTCTGAGGCATAATTTAAATAGTTGATAATCTCAGAAACTTTTTTTGGGGGGGGTCACCTAATTTCATTGGTGGAACTTCCTGAAGATGGAAGCTGCAAGATACTATGTAAGTATTTGTTTCCATTTATCTAAACGAAACCTGACTGAAGATCACCTATTGAACTGGAAGGCTCCTATGGGGTGCCGAAGATGTTTACAAATGTTAGATTACTTGGACTGTAGAAGGTGAGGCTGCTTAGAACAGTTAAAATAAAATAGCACCTATTATGAAGCTCTGATTTGGTGCTTTGGTGATAAGTACAATACTATTCACACCACTATAATATAATGAGCCTCAGATTTTTAGTGAATTTCTTTTAAGGAATAAATGTACATAGAGTGGTTAGAGAGGACAGATCAAGGGACAGCTCTGACTGGTGCAGTCACAGAATGTGCCACAAGGAGCTGATGGGATCTCTGTTCTGTTTTGTAAGCTACCCTAGCATTCTAGAAACCTGGTATTCAATATAGTGGCTACAAAGCAAATTCCCTTAGGAAGGATTTTGCTAGTGATGTCGAACATTGGACTTAAATAATTCAACGAATTTTTGCTTATTTTATTGAGTTATGTAATTAAAGCTACTTTTCAAATTTCTTTTTTTTTTTTTAAGATTTTAAAGATTTTATTTATTCATTTGACAAAGAGAGAGCAAGGGGAGCAGCAGAAGGAGAGGGAGAAGCAGGCTGTCCACTGAGCAGGGAGCCTGATGCGGGGCTTGATCCCAGGACCCTGGGATCATGACCTGAGCAGAAGGCGGATGCTTAACCGACTGAGCCACCCAGGTGACTCAAGCAAGCTACTTCCTAATTTCTAAGTTCTCTCAAGAAGCATGCCATTGGGTTCACTGCTACTTGGACTTCATAAAAATGTATTTTGTAAATATTACACTAATTTTGCAATTAAAATATTTAATTAGGTGGCTGTGACAGGAGTGTGAACTTTGTTAAGGGTAGCTCTTCCCATCCATATATGGGTCTCTTATAGAGGTATATGGGTCACATATCAAGGAGTGAAATTATTATTTTTTTAAACCATGAAAAATGTTTCTTCTATAATAACTATCCACCTAATGGCTCAAGTTGAGGGATAAAATTCTTTTAGATAATTCAGATTGATAAATGCAAACCAAAGACCTCCTGTTCTACTTGGTCTTTAGGAAAGAATCTTTCCTGTACTTTGACATATGTTAGATTTTTTGGGAGATTACAGACCAAGTTATTATTGCAAATTTTATAGTAAATAGTTTTATAGTAAATAGTTGTCCTATAATGTAATCATGATCTTAAAACATCCATTGTCTAGTTATGTTCTGAGCATTTGATATATGCATCTGTGATAATATATATTTATTTGTCATTTTAAAATCAAGGATATTAACAATGATATTAGCCTACCTACCATCTAGGGATACAGTTTGAGAGGGCCAAGGAATTAGCTATCCTCTAGATTACAGATGAATTAAAAGATAATTTAGGGTGTTAATGGCAAAGAAATTAAAAATATCCTTATTTGATCTGCTTGATATTATCACTATGGGATGACAAAAAGTTAATCCTAAAGTAGAAATGAGCAGAAAGTAAAAAAGATAATTATAATACTTAAGAAAAAGATTATAATTTAGAACTTCTATGAGACAGAAGATTAATATGTTCTCTTAAAGTCAGTAGAGGAAAAAACCCTATCATCTGAGTGACATTTGGAAGAGATAAATATTATCTATATTGCATTCTGTGCTAATATATATAAGAGCTATATTCCTTAAATATTTAAGTAAATGTTATGGTGGTGGCACACTAGCTTTATTTTTTCATTAGAAGAAAATGCCAAGTATAAATGCCTCTCTTAACATAAGGTTCTTCAAATTTCTTCTTGATTGATCTGGTACAACCTTGAAGCAGGTTTTCTTCCATATTTTACTCCAAGATTGTTTAATATCCATTCTGTAAGTGTAAAGATATAAATAATACCTGGGATGTAACAGACACTTAAAGTTCAATGACTGTCCTGATTTCTCAATGTAATTTCATACTATTCTATAAAATGACAATGCTCTATTTAAAATTACTATTTTTTTATTAAAAATTTGGACAGAAAATGGTAACTATATCTTTTGCCCAGAAACCTAAGTATAAAATTATTGGACCAGATTGGAATTCTTTCCAAGGTATAGGTATGATAAAATTTTTCCTGTTTAAAGATGTATAAAAATGTTGCATATTGAGATACCAAGTAGTGGGTTCTGTAATATTTTTTAAAAAGTATATTTCTCAGGTATTAAAAATATATAGTGTTTGTGCCTTGAGATATACTTTTAAGATTAAAAAACACTATCAAACAAGAGTATTTCTTCAGGATAAAAATCTGTGTGACCCAGATGTACTGAGTGCTGAGGACAGTCTCAAAATACTATTTTTCTTGAACCTCTGCTTTGGAGGGTGTTGTGGACTGAACTGTGTCCCCCCCTCAAATTCATATGTTGAAGTCCTAACCCTCTAGTACCTTGGGATGTGACTTTATTTAGAAATAGGGCTGTTGGAAATAGAATTAGTTAAGATGAGTCATATTGGAGTAGGCGCCTAATCCAATATGGCGGGTGTCCTTATGAAAAAGGGAAATTTGGATAAGAGACAGACACACACAGGAAGACATGCACACAGGGAGAATGTCATATGAAGATTAGAGTCATGTTGCCACAAGCCAAGGGACTACCAGAAACTAGGAAAGAGGCCTAGGATAGTTTCTTCCTGAGCACCTTCAGAGAGAGAATGGCCCTGCTGACACCTTAATTTTGGCCTTCTAGCTTCCAGAATTGTAAGACAATAAATTTCTGTTGTATAATCCACTCAGTTTGTGGTATTTTGTCACGAAAGCCTAGAAAATGAATACAGAAGGCAATTCTGTAGTATTGCGATCATAAAAAAATTACATATTCTTTTGAGTTTTTCCTCCAATATTTTGTAAGTCTCTTTTATATGTTAGAAAAATCAAGGTGAAAAGTGACTTTTAAATCAAATACCATGTTGCTCTCTCTGGTGGGCCCTTCCTAAATGACTTAGTTTTAGCATCAGTGGGAGTTGGAAAGTGCAGAAGGTACTGGAATCAAGATCTGAGAATTCTATGCTTTGCAACTTTTTTTTTTTTGAACAGTGGGAACTTCTCCGTGTATCCAATTCTCATGGATTTTCCTGAAATTAGAGACACAATTCTCCTCTGTATTTTTCTAAGGGTAGCTCTCCAGTTTTGGAGGGGTGAACTCCAGTTTCATAGATAAGGGGGATAAATCTGATCTGGTAGGATCTGAACTTGGTTAATTTCCTGCTTAAATGTACCAAAACAATTTTATTTGCTTGATCGCTCAAAGTGATAGTTGAAGTTAGGAAATGATTGCTTTTGTGTGGTAGAAAGAAAGTTAATGCATCTGAAAAGGGAAGTGTTGAGTATACTGTTTTTCTAACCTGATATCTAACAGGAATGGTAACATCTGTTAGAGCTTACATAGATTGCTTCATTTCATCTTCCCAAGTAACCCATGAGATACAGATGTTGTTATTGTAGATGAGGAAACAGACTTAGTTAAGCAACTTGCCCAAGGACAAGAGCCACTAAATGGCACAGCTGGGGCTTGACGTTGCCAAGTTTGACACCAGAGACCATAGACCACACTCCTGCATTAACTGCCTCTATCTTGTGTTAGTTACTTTTGCTGTTGTAATTTTTAGCATTTAAGAAAAAATTACAATTTCCTTCCCCGGCGCCCCCCCCCCCGATTTTCTTCACTTACTTAAAAGTATAATGAAAATATAGCAGGCAACAGCAAGCTGAGGACATGATAGGGAAATGGAAAGCACTGAACAAGACAGTACATAATTGTTCTCTCCTTTCTCCATTAAACCCTCTCCTGCAATCCAACATAACCTTTGTTCTTTGACTCCAAACATCATTTTTTCATCCTTATTTGAACAACATGCCTTTGAATGTGAACGCTGACTGAACAGAATCAATGCAGAAAGGCTGCCTCTGATACAGAAGGTGAAAAGTAGTGTTTGCGTCAGATCTTATGTAGCTCCGTCAGGGTGAACCCTAACTAAGTGACTTAGTTTTAGCATCAGTGAGAACTGGAAAATGCAGAGGGGACTAGGGGAGGTATGATTCATCCCAGTGGCATCCTGCATCCACTCACTGGATGAATACTTACTGGTGCCTACAGGTATGTGCCTATATAGATGGGAGTTCATTGTTTGGGTAGGTTTAATTCCAGAAGAACGTTCAAATAAATTGTCTTCTTTTTTTTTTACGATTTTATTTATTTATTTGACAGAGGGAGAGAGAGAGCACAAGTAGGCAGACAGGCAGGCAGTGGGAGAGGGAGAAGCAGGCTCCCTGCTGAGCACAGAGCCCAATGCGGGGCTTGATCCCAGGACCCTGGGACCATGACCTGAGCCGAAGGCAGATGCTTAACCGACTGAGCCAGCCAGGCACCCAATCAAATAAATTGTCTTAAGAGGAAACAAGTAACACATTTATGTGACAGAAAAATGAAATTGGCTCTATAACATTTCCAATCTCTAAGACTTTTAATTTTGTCATTTCAATCCACTCAAAGGGGCTGCCCACATTTTTATTTTATTGGTCTTTGGTCAGACAGAATATTTTCAGCCAGAACTTTGAAAAACCTTACTCTGAAGTAGATGCTTTTGTTTGAAAGATTCCTTGTAATGTGACTTGAGATGCAAAGGTGTAAATATGCATGGAGAAATGATTCATTGCTGATAGTGGTGCGCTACTGTTCAGCCAAGTTGGTTGGGTAAAATACATTGCGCGTTCTTGTGGAATACAAAGCGATGTGTTAGTCTATGTGGAATAGTGTATGTCCTCAACTTTCGTTCGGTTGCAAACATTATTCTCCACTTCAGACGCATTACAGAGAGAAAATATGCATTTCACTGTAGTGAAAATTAGCTCTACTTGAGGATCAGTTAAAAGTGAAAGAATTACCGGCTGTGTTGGACGTTACTGGCCTTGCTATTGCCTCCGATTTGGTTTCACAGAGAAAGTCATCGATGGAGGGACTCAAGAGGGGTCTGCTTTCTTGCTGCTCATTCACCAGCTGAGAACAAATGAACACAGGTATCAAAGGGCTTTGTTAAACTGCAGAATCAGATGAATTACAATGCAGCCTTGCAACAAAATGAGAATAGCAAGCCTACCAATAAATAAATAAATAAATAAATAAATAAATAAATAAATAAATAAATAAATAAATAGGGAGGGCCAAGAAAGAAAAAAAATACCAAGGGATGGGGAATGAGCCTTTTAGCACTGTCAACGTATTTTTGATGCAGCCAATTTCAGTTTTTAAAGCTCAAGCCTTTTTTTTTTTCCTCCTAGAACTGTTTTAGAATTATTCTCTAAATTTCAATAGGTAGAAAATGACACCTCTCGCATGACAGTTCCTCCTCTCCACATGGACGAAACATTACTGAGACCTGGAAGAGTGGCCTCAGACGTTGAGGTGACACATTCTGGTTGGGGTGGGCAGTCAGCGTTATGTGATTAAGTGCACACACACAGATCTGTATGTATGTGGATAAATGTTCTCCTCTCCTCTCTCTCTTAAGAAGCTGAAGTCATCTATGGGCACATAGCCTTCCTTACATTTCCTTGGGATGCTTTTGTGGTGCACGACAGGCATTATTTGGGGAGAGTAGGAAATACTTATATTAACTGTACAGGTATCCAGTAGATATATTTCTGAAAATCTATACATAAAATAGATTTCTATCAATTCAGTTGTCTTTTCCCACTGGCTTGTTCTCTAATTTCAGAAATCCTTCAGTGCAATTTTTGGTTGGTCTCTAGTTAATTAGTGGCAGCCAATTATTTACTTTCAGTTATCTTTCATCTCTTAGAATCCAGACTTCCTTAGGTCCTGTTTCCACGGTTAAGGGAAGAACTATATTCATGATATGCAAGTGGTTAATTCCTAAATTAACTGTCTTAGTTTTTCAGGAGCTTTTAGATTAGCCTTTCTTAAAATGGGCATAGCCATCTAGTTTTCTACTCGTTCTAAGAAAAAGATGTGCCTAAAAAATCTCCAGATTTGTAAGGCAATATTTTGAGAGAAGCATAAAATGAAAATTAAGTCTTATTTTCTTTGTTTCTTCATTTTGGATATACTTAAATTCCTTTGTAAAAACAGGGACTAATAATTTATTCCTATATCACAGCTCCATGAGTAGATATGTGGAACTGGCCTAAATTAGGTATAGTTTTAGAAGACCAGGGTGTTAGATCTCTACAGATACTTTTAGTTGTAAACACTAAAAAATTATAGTCTGAATTTGAAAAAAGATTTCTAGAAGGGCCCTTGTTGACAGAGACAACTAAATGGAAAAATAGGAAAAGGCACAGTTAATTGAGAGGCCTTGTCCTTTTAGGCAAGTCTGTCTGTCAAAGGTAATAGGATTTCTTTGGAGTCTCTCTCTTCATGAAACTTCAGACTTATTTTCTGGAGAAAGCACAGGTAGCATTCTCAGATTTTCTCAGCACAGGAAGACATACTAAAGAGAAGGTTGTTCAGAGAGACCCTTGGGAGCCCAGGGCTGAGGCACGGCTTCTCTGCCTCATAAGGCCTGCATCTCTTCCACACCTACTGTCTAGTTTCCCAGCACACGTCACTGCCAGACTGAGGGAGTTGTTAGGTCTGCCCAATTCCCATAACTGAGCTGTTTCTGTGGCTTTCTTACGTAGTTACAAATCAAACGCGAAATAGCAAACTACTTTCTGAGTCCATGTTTTTCACACAGTCTGTTGGGAAATGCTGGGGTTGGCGTGGGGGATGGTGGCAGGTCTCTGGGGTGAAAAAGATGAAGGGTCAGATTTCAGAGATCATGGAAAGCTAATTTTGGGAACTGAAAGTTTTTTGGTTTTGATGGAGATATGGAAGATGAAACAAGAAATATCATGAAACCTTTTCTTACAAGCTCTGAGGTCAGAGACTAGGTCTTACTCATACTTATATCCTTCACAACTTCAAATAGAATGTTTTCATATAAGAGGGGATCAATAAAATCAATAAAGATCACTGTCCCTACCAAATGGGACGGTGACTTTGCAGAAACTGAGGATATAAAAATATCTATCTCAAACATTCCAATTTTGAATTGTGTCTTCAGTTGGATGAGTTTGGGAATCATTATTTTAGCCAGACTAAGTCTCATTTTATTTTTATTTGTATAGATAGGAATAACTTTTCACATGGCCCCCTCCTCATTTTCAAACAAATTTATGATTTTCCTACGGTGACTAGAGAATAAGTAAATCTTTTAGGTCATAAAAGACAATTGCAAACTGAACAAATCCCCCAAAGATTTCCCCTCAGCTTTGCTTCCAAATTGTATGCCATTTATTCTCTCTTTATTCAGTGGTAGGATATGACTTATTGACTTTGTCTTAGAATTACTTCCTTCAGTTTGAAAATGCTTTATGAACTTACCTCATTTCACCCTTTGAGTACAGAGTATATTGATGTTATAAAAATAGTAAAAGGTGAGTCAAAATGTTGCCATTTTTAGTATATGTGCTGCCGAAGCGAGCACAAAATGTTGCCATTTTCAAATAATTAAGTTAGAATGACTGCAATTTGGATCAATCAGATTATCATATCTGAATTAAAATGACCCACTTCATTAGTTTGTAGGGCCTTTGTCTCCTCACTTTGTTTACATTTAAAATTTTCATTTCTTATCCTTCTCTGTTCCTCCTCTCAATATTTAAATCAGTCAAGCCTTTCTAATGGTGACAGATTCTTACTCCTCTTCCAGAACCCCATTCTACTGGCACATCGTCTGGGAACCTTCTTCAGCACTAGGCAATGAGGGCCTTCTTACAGCATCTCCACGTTCCCAGGTGTTATCCAGTCTTAGACTTTAGTGTTACCTGTTTTTCCCCTACTAGACTATCACCTCTTTGAGGGTATAGATCTTATCCAGTTAACTTTTGTATCTCATAGCAGCAGTTTAATAAATACTGACTGATTTATTGTCAAACTGAATGCTAAATTGTACAAAAGAATGATTACATGAGCATCCTCAATTTCATACTGGGTTTGATCAACTCACTGAGAGGCCGGTGGTCCTCAGAAATGTTTACCAATTCCCTGGCAGGCTTTAAACCATAAATCTAAACCCATTTTCCCCCAGCGTCACATCATTTAAAAATTTGGAAAACTAGAGTTACTAAAGGTTCATTTCCAAATGCCAGGCTTCTACCAAACAGTCAAGGATGCAAAGAGTGAAGGCCTAATGAGAAAAATAAGGGTATAGGTCTGCCTTACGCCATCCTTGGAAGAAGGAAATGGACCAAGGTATATGGGAGGCCAGTGACACTTCAAAACAACACTACTACTTCACTCAGGGATTTTAAATCAGAGATCCAAATTTGAAGACTTCAAGGGAAAACCCTTACACGGTCTGTGGGCATGGAAACAAAAGGACACCGCAGGAGTAAAAAGACAGTTGAGCACTTGACATGGAGGGGTTTCCTGGTCACGGAGAATTCAACAGACTATTGAACCTTTACACTTTACTTGTAATCATAGGATGTGAATGAAATATTCAGTCAAATGCCTTCAATTTACTTATGACTGAGACAGTGGCTAATATTAGCCACCACATGACCAAATTGGTTCTTATTTTATTATCAATACCGTGTTTAGTATTGAGCAGAAATGCAGACGATCACATCCAGCTTTAATAAATTATTGTCTATTTTAAAACTTTATCTAAAAATGCATTTGCCTTAGTTCAACTTGAATTTCTCTAATTTCTAATTTCTCTAATTTCTCTAATTTCAGCTGGATCACATCCAGCTTTAATAAATTATTGTCTATTTTAAAACTTTATCTAAAAATGCATTTGCCTTAGTTCAACTTGAATTTCTCTAATTTCAGTGTTAAAAAATTAAATTGTTATGTCATCTAAGCTACAGGGGAATATTTAACCAAGATGAAAGTAGAGTATTTTGCCTTTAAACACTGCCTGTTACTTAAACTCCAGTGTATGTTTATATAGTTTGTTTTGTGACTTCAATCTAAGTTTATTTACCTTTAAACAATGTATTGCTTAGGTGTTTTATTAAAAAATACAGAGCTAAGGGTTTGTGATAACCTCTATCACTAAGAATTAACTCCAAACCAAAATACATTTTACATGATAAAACAAGGTCTGTCAATGGTAATAATCCATTATCCATACTTTTACACTTCAGGTTGATGATCTCAAACTGTTGTTTTAGTTTAAAGTAAAATATTCTGTGTTTACTTTTAAATATTTTAGTACTTAAAAATAATTTTAAAAGTTAAAACACTGAAGCTAGTAAGTTGAAAAACAGTTGACAAGTATCTCATAGCTGAACTGTTGACTTAAAAAATTTGTAATGATTTACCATGTCTCTTACCTCATCTAAATAATAGAACAAAATTGATTTTTTTCTATGTAAAATATAAATATGATTTTAATAGATATATTTTTATGCATTTTGAAAATTCCCTTATCATTTGTGACATTGTTGATTAAAGTATGTGTCATTTTTAGGTAGGTTTTCATCCATAATTTTGTAATTGCACTACTTGTTTATGGCTTCATTAGTCCTATGCAAGTTTAGAAATTTGTGCGATGCCCATCAAAATAGTGACCCTATCAAAACTAATGGTAAGTTTTGTTAACTGACTCAATCCATTGAAAAGACAAGACGACTAACGAAATCATTAGCATGCCCTCCTTTAAGTATTCAGACTTTGAGAGTTTTGTCATAGTAAACTCTGACACCCGAGAGGATTAATTTCTTGTGAGCTGGAAAGAGTACTAATGGTTCTGCTCTGCTCCCCTCCCTCCACCCCAGTTCCTACACATGGGTCCCAGGGAGACGTCTAGTGAAGGATAACCATGTAATCACTTTCAACTCTTTGGCTTGATCTAAATGTCAACCAACTCTATCTATTTTCTTGACAGAAAAGTGAGACTTAAAAAATGCGAATCTCGGGCGCCTGGGTGGCTCAGTTGGTTAAGCGACTGCCTTCGGCTCAGGTCATGATCCCAGGGTCCTGGGATCGAGCCCCACGTCAGGCTCCCTGCTCCGCGGGAAGCCTGCTTCTCCCTCTCCCACTCCCCCTGCTTGTGTTCCCTCTCTCACTGTGTCTCTGTCAAATACATAAATAAAATCTTTAAAAAAAAATGTGAATCTCTTCATGGGGAAATGGATAGATATTACTGTTTACAGCTAGGGTAGTACTAACACTGAGGCAGGCAGGAGAACATAAAGCAATTGTTTCAGGTTGGTAATAGAAATCCAAACAAGGCTATATTTAGTAGCCTTGAGAATGTTTTTCCAATCAAGGACATTATTCTTTTTATGTTTATCAGACACAAAAATAATTTCAGTATCAAGGTATAAGGAGTGGAGACAGAAACACAAAGGCTGAGTTTGCAAAAAAAATAAAAAAATAAAAATTCCCTTGGCAAGAAGACATCTGAAACACACAGTTTTAAGATACTGTGCTCTATAGCAAAAGATGAATGATATATATCTTGCTAAAAAAAAAAAACCCACCTACCAGGGGAGGTGGTTAAAATGGAAACTTTTGATGGTTCCTTATGAGAAAAAAACATTCGCTAACATAATTTTATTCTCATAAAGAAGAATAATTTTTTTAATGATATAATCAATCCTTTGGCACATAGTTGTTCCTTCTATCTTCAAGTTGGATTAACTTATATCATTACAGTCTTTATGCTGTACAATGGAACTACCATGAGAAACTGATAATTTAAAATTTTCTAGTAGCCACTTTCAAAAAATGGAAAAGAAACAGTTGAAAAATAATTTTAAGAATGTATTTTTTTTTTTGCCCAATGTATCCAAAAATGATCATTTCAACATGTAAACATTATTAATGCCATAGTTTATATTCCTTTTCTTGGGGTAAATCTTCAAAATCAGGTGTGTATTTTATACATTGAGCCCATCTCAATTGTGGGGACCCACAAAGCTCTCAATAGCCACGTATGACCAGCAGCTCCTTGTGTTGGACAGCCCAGGCCTACAGAAACTTTTTCCCCCAAAGACTTGAGGGCATACTATTTTTCCTTCAGACCTTTCATCAATGCACTCTTGTTTACATACTCTTGACTTAAAGTGTTAGTCTAGGACAGCATGAACCCGAGCTTCTATGAAGTGCTTGACATATTGTTTGTTAATATAGAATTAATAATTAAATTAAACAAAAAGCAACTTCCAGGGGCCCAGAAATTTCTGAATTCAGGTCACCCGGCCAACTCTTCTGTTTTAGTTCAATTCGTTCAGTGTATTATAAATGACTTCACTGGAGTATGTTTGGTTCAATCTCTCTAAAACTGATTGTAATCATCATATAATCCAAAAAAAATGCTTCGATATAAACTATTCTACACTTACAAGCTGTTGACTGAACAGTTATTAAACGAGTTGGGGACCCAGGGTTTCAAGAACTGGTTTTGTATTTAACCAGTTATAATCGTCCTAAGGACATTATTGAGAGAGCAGCAATTAGCTTCGGACGTATCTGGAATCTATGAATGAGCCACTGGCACCGATGTGCCAGTGATGAAGATGAGTCAATGTATTCGGTCATATGTAGCGCTATGTCACAAGGGGCTTTATAGGAGATGCTGGGACAAACATATTTCAAGACACTGATACATTCACACAGGATAACAGGTAAGAATGTGGTATGGTACACAGATTGGATGCTATGGTTGCTATGAGGAGTACTCACTTTTTTGGATCATTCTGCTGCTTTTTGGCTTGTGCACACCACTGGTGCATAGTAGGGAAGAAGCCACTTGTATACAGTGGAAAAAGTATGTCAACTAATAAAGCGTCATTTGACTGAGAAATCATTGTATCACAGCTGTCACTGAATTAGTTCCGTAAAATTATCAACACAACAGGTGCATTGCATTTTATGAATCAGAACTCTGCTGATTCATAAACTAGCCAGTACACAACAAGAATATGATGCATCAAAGAAAGCATTACATAATCTTCATGCAGTAAAATTGTAACTCGTACCTCAAAAACAGTCAATGCAACGTTAGATGGGGATTAAAGAAGGAACTTGCTACACACAAATGTTCTGAATATGAAAAAATGGTAATAATCACAATTTCTTTTCTAAGTTAAAAAATCAAAAATAATATTTTGCATTATTTTTTAAATTCAAGCTTAGGTTATAATGGCAATTTTGGACCTTTGAAAGGGATTACTGGAAAGCACATACCAATGCATGGTTTAGGGAAAAGAATTTTGGTTACTGGAACCTGTCCTAACTTGTGATATTCTGAATGATATGTTATAACACAACTATGCCAATGGCAAATCTGGGTAGCTCTTATCTACCGATGAACACGGCTGTCATTAACCAAGGACTCCCAGCTAGTTCTCACCTCCCATAGCATTTACCTGAGGAACTGTGAGCTGAATATTTTGGACATGGATTCTACAAAGGGCAGGAGATCAGTGTAAAACTGTATATGTTTTACTATGTAAATTAAGTAAAGAATGGAGACCTTGGTAAATATAAAGCAGATTTCTTTCTAACTACTACTAAGTGTGATTGGGAAGAAGCCTCTCTTCTTTATGGATAAAAAACTCACAATATAAAATTTATCCCAAAGTCCTAGGAATCTTTGATAACTTTTTTATTATTCAATTTTGATTGTTGTATGTTGTTATGATTTTCATTACTTACAACACAGTGTTTAGAATAAAATAAAACCACACATGTTGGCAGCAGCTGGGGATGTGATCTGATGATATTCTAAAAATAAGTTGCCATAATTTAGCTTTTGATATAAATGCCTTTCATGAGGACTGTAAATGGACATGTTTCTAATTCTAGACATGTTCATATAATTGGATCTGAATCACTGCATTTACTATTGCATTACAGAGAAAAAAGAAATGTTTAAGATAACAATCTAATCTAAATTATAAGATAAATGCAAGTAAAAATATTTTTCATTTAAGAATTTAAAACTGATAGTTCCACAGAGTGGTGATGAGTATATTATACATATTTATGTGGATTTTACAGGGTGTTTCAAAAGTCCCTGAGGACATACAGGATTCACAGTCTCAGCATGTCTTTGCATACAAATGCAAACTTTTTTCTATCCTTGTTATAATAAATGCTGAAAATGGCTCTCATGCGCTTATAATAGAGATGATATTTTTGTTGTCAAGGTCACTAAGTATAAGAGGGGTCACAAATGCCATTTTCTGCATGGGGACTCAGGGACTTCTGGCTCATTCCTGTAAATTAGTTATCCACATAAGTATGTATAGACATATATATATATAGTATGCATAGTCACAACATAAATATATTTAACATATAAGAAAATTTAGATATTCTACTGGTAAACTGACATATGTATACAATAGAACTTGTATGTATTCACAGGAATTTGATTTTTTTTTTTTTTGGTTGTTGTTGTTCAAATGTACCATTAACTTGTTATTTCTTTCCCAAAGTTGTTAATAAGATTCCTTTATAAAGAAGCAACATGGTTTACTTGCACATACATTTTTTTAAAACTAAAGTTGAGTAATGAAAATTAATATCCACAAATAACTAAATGATGGAATTTTCCTTTTTTTTTTTTTTTAGCAATTTTGGTTTTCATTTTATATTGTATAATTGTTTCATTGAAACTGTGTTTTTTAAAAATTGGTTCAAGTTAATGTTTTTTTTTTTTTCTAGTTAAAAATCACAATGTCTGATATATTAACATATGTCAGCTTCCTACAGGAACCCTATGGGTCTGCCCACCTGTGATGTCATAGTAAGGAGGGGCTTTTCTTCAGCAGACTCCTCCCTCGGTATCTCCTTCATCACCATGGCAACAGCCTTATCTGCCGCCCTAGAGCCTTTTCCCTATAACAGTGAAATCAACAATGACTTGTGTCAGGAGAAATCTTTAACTTATTATTACAAGATATTCTAATGTTTAAAGAGCAATCCAACATAAATGATGAGGTAGGCTGCTGCAGTGAATCTTGAGGCTTTTGGCTGAGGAGAAAACACACAAAATCTGAAAAGAGATTATTTGTGAACTTTTAGTTAGCTACTTTTTCACCTTTACAGCTGACATATTATATTTAATTTTAACATAGTATTTTATATGTATAATATATTTTAAGGCAATGTACATGACATGAACATAATTTTTTAGTATCGATTTAAAAACACTATGGATTGCCTATTATGCTCATTTACTAACTGTTCCTATAACATCCTTAAGTGTTTTGTATGACACTGAGGAGTCTGAGATCGGGATCAGGATCAGTGTCTGACTCCCACAGAGGGATTTTGCTGGGTGGTCCCTGGAGTCTGTCATTTTTGAGTGGATCGGGCATAAAAAGAGTAAAAGTGTCATAAAACCTCTAAAAATCCTTCAATGGCCTAACATCCCAGAAATTCACCCAGCTTGTGTATTTTGTGGAGATGATATGACCTTGGTGAAAAAATTTTCAACTCTCAATGTTTTTGAGACCAAAAAAATTTTAGTAGAATTTTAGAAATGCCTTTTAATTGGAGAATCCCAAAAATCTAGGTATAAATAAAGGATGATTAATAATTGAAGCACTGATTATATATCCCCACATTTTTTGTATCATACAAGCATAATTTTGGACTGTAAAGGGGTATGCTGGCTGTCTTTTTAGTTTACCAAATTATTAAGTTTTATGTGAGTAGATGTGGCATAATGGAAAAAACAAAACAAAACAAAATATCACCTTCCCAACCCAATTAGAAACATCTTATACTATGTAAAAATTAAATAATCTTTAAACATTTTAAAAACAAAAACTTCCATTTTCTCAGGTCTCTGGGCAAAGCCTCCCTAGAGAAACTAATTTTATACTAAGAGCACATATAAGCATCTGTATTGTAAATCTACTTAAAATACAAATGTAGCATATAGGGATATCATAGGCAAAGATACAAAAATGGACATATGGGGGCTTGTTAACTGAAAGGAAATTAAGAGCTAGGGTCAATATTAACTCCAGAGATTGATAAATCTTGATAGTTTCCATGCAGCAAAAAAGGATGGAATTACATTATGATCTTGGGCTCCCACAGGGATTTAAGTATTTAGAAGGTAGGTTTACTCTAGGAAGCAAAACTGTCTATTTTCTCTGGCATTGACTTTCTAAAATGTAATGAGTGGCAGGTTTTTTTTAATGAAAACAAAGAAACACTTCCTCTATAGTTACTAGATTTTAAAATGTGTGAATCTCTTTACAATGCTGAAAGTTTCTTTGGTTTATTTTGACTCAACAGAACTAGCATTATTGAATGATAATGTGTTATCTCCACGATGGAATATCAACTACTGAGCTTTTATTTAGCACATATAACATAGTAATTTCCATTTGTGTTCTGAAAAGTTTATATGGCCACAATTCTTAGAATAACTGACTTCTGGAAAAATAAAGAAAAACAATGATCTACTGCATAACAAGTTGGGGTGCATAACGATTCCAAGTTTTTTCTTTATGAAGCAATGTGAACTTCCTAAAACAGAGATGCATACAATTCTGAATTCTGGGGAAATATTTATTATGGCACTACTAAACTATTTAACATTTTTTCAAAATATAAAAATTATTTGGATGAAACATTACACACTATAAAGTGATAAAGCTTTAAAAGCTACACTCATTTACAGACTAAATATAGTTTAACAAATATCTTTGCAGCTTATTTTTTGAAAAGAGCAAAATCATTTGTGAAGAATTCTTTCCATGCTCCAAGAAGTTCTAATAATATAGCAATAAACAAAGTGGCATGCTTATATTTAAATTCCTAATATATTTAAAAGAACAAATCTAATATTATAAGGTATAATTTTAAAATAATAATAATAATTCAGAATCTGTTCTCGGGCTAAGAAAAAAAATGTCAATTGATAAGCATCTCAAAAAATTTCAGGTCAATATTTCAATATACCATTTATTTGAAATGCTACCAATCACAAACTATATATAGATATTTTTCACATGTGCAACTATTATAGCTAGAATTAGCAACGGACATGCCATTTCACTAAAACAAAAAACAAAAACAAAACAAAAATTAGTCCTTTCATGCTGAACTCTAGAACAAAGCAGTGGTCAGCTAGAAAGGATGTATAATAAACACATGCGGTGCTTTTTATTTCTTGCAGAAAAACCCACCAAAGCCAGGGTCAGGTCACTTTTTTGAAGACAGTGCCACTTTTTCTTCAAGGTTACACCTACTACCTGAAAAGAGTCATGACACCCATGTTAGTGCCTGCTAGCAAATTTTTTTCTTTATAGCCTTTTGGCTTTTGAGTTATTACCCTGTGAGCCTCGCTGTTTTACAAGTGTGGTACCATCTGAGAACAAAATGGGAAGGTCTGCCACAATGACATCTCCATGGTTCCAGATACAGTGTCTAAAACCACTGCCAAATCAAATGAATACACTCATATACCAAAGCAAGATTTCCCTTAGACCATATTGCCACCTCCACCTGGTATCTTAAAATCAAGCTGTGTTCCTTCTGACTTGTCCCTTTATCTTGTGGGGTAACACTTCTAGAATTCAGAACCTGGCTGATAATTGATTTGGCAATTCATGGAACTCTACAACTTTTGCTTAGCAGCTCTGCAGGGCCCACAGTAATACAACCCCTGCAAGTGTTTTCCTTTTTGAAGTCAGCGGCTTAATACATTGTAACAACTATATGTGCATAATTATCCAGACTTCAAGCTCAATTTTCTAAATATAACAACACCAAAGACTCAGTATTAATCTGTTATCTGAAACAACATGGAGACGGCAACAATGAAATATACGCTCAAGCAGATAACTGGGTTTAGATTCCATCAAGCCTGTATGCTTCTATGTAATTCTTAGCAACAACAGAAAAGAACAGAGAAATATTATAAGTCGATTGTTACATTGGGACACCTGCCAGGAATTTATTTCAGCCATTTTCTTTTCAAGTAATACTTCACAATCACCTTTCCCCACTTCCTTATTGAATTTCTTGTGATGGTTTTGACTGTTTGGAAAACATCACCATATGGAGAAATTTCTGTTTTTCTTGGTGATTTGCTATAGGAAATTCTTCAATACTTCTTGGTTTCTTTTATCATTTTGTTTCCTCGCCAGTGAAATATATAAAATGATAGCTGTTCTAACAAATAATAATTCTTGAAAATAATCTTTTTATTAACTTCCATTATAAGAGCAGGCATAAATGAATGAAACACAGGTAGTATAGTGAGTGATACTAACATTTATTAAGAAAACCCAGTTTTGGCTCACTTCTCTCTGTTAATATAGTATATAAACAACAGAGTACAAAGTACTGAAATCACAGGATCTTCTCAGGCTGTGAAGCTACCAGATGTCTTTGGATGAGGAGGTATTGGCTGCAGGCTGGTCTCATAGGGAGGGGAAATAAATTCTTTGGAGAAGCTGCTATGTGCTAGGCACTCTGGCTAGCTATTTTACCTATTTTTATTTATACGATCGCATGAAAGCTCTGTGGGGTACAAAATATCTTTGCTAGGTAGATAGTGAGGCTCAGAGATGGTGTGATTTAGCCACG
Source organism: Mirounga angustirostris (assembly GCF_029215605.1). NCBI lineage: Eukaryota > Metazoa > Chordata > Mammalia > Carnivora > Phocidae > Mirounga > Mirounga angustirostris. Next base: position 85,225,188 of record NW_026991709.1, on the reverse strand, counting down.
GCCTCAAAGCTAGCATGTGGCTGAGCTGCTCCCCAGCCTGTGTGCTTCCTTCTCTCCCACGCCCCCCTCACTGATGGCCATAAATGCAGGTTGTTTATATCACTTAAGTTTTTATTTTATTTTATTTATTATTATTATTTTTTTGTATCACTTAAGTTTTGAGAAGCAGCCACTTCTCAGTATAATCACAGAGTCTGGATCTAAGTAAACTTTTTGAACAATGTTTTCTTCAGTGTGTAATGGTCAGTAAGATTCAGTCATCCATAACTTCACTCATGAGCATACTGGGAACAAATGTTTTTGTTCCTTTTATCCTTGTGGAAAACTAACCTACAGATCTCATGTATATACACTTCTTTTTATTCTGTAGATCTTATTAGGTTTATAAGCTGTAGCATCACTCTAATTCTTATTAAATGTTAACTCAATGTTATTAAATGACATCTTTACTAGGATTTTCCCGAGATTAATTTTGGGTGCATGAAATACTTAAAGTATGCAATTCCAATAAGCAATTTTCTAGTTACAGATTCTATTACTGCTACTATGGAGATTGTAATTTAAAAATTATGTTTATTATTCTTAATCTATCAACAATAATCCAGAGTGTCTTCCTTAGAGATACTCAAAAGAAGAAATGGAAAAATAGTAAATTAGGGTAAAAGTAAAAGACTACAATACTAACATTACTGCTAACCCCAAATTATCTAATATATGAATTTTAAAAAGACTTCCTTTTGTTCTAATTATAAAAATTGATACGTGCTGTTGCCAAAAATTGAGAGAAAGCAGGCATAAAAAAATAAAAATAACAATCCTGACATTTTCATGCATTTCCCCAAAGTTTCATATTTACATATTGGAGATAAAACAGTGTTTTAGGATGAATGTTTTAAGAATAGGCAAACTACCGGGCGCCTGGGTGGCTCAGTTGGTTAAGCGTCTGCCTTCGGCTCAGGTCATGATCCTGGAGTCCCTGGATCGAGTCCCGCATCGGGCTCCCTGCTCGGCAGGGAGCCTGCTTCTCCCTCGGACCCTCCCCCCTCTCATGTGCTCTCTCTCATTCTCTCTCTCTCAAATAAATAACTAAAATCTTAAAAAAAAAAAAGAATAAGCAAACTACCATTAACTTTACAAGTACGAATATATTACATGTATTTCCTCATATATACATATATGCAAGCAAATCCCTGCCATTGACATTATTTTAGCAACACTGTTTGAAATGAAATGATATTCAGTTTTGCATCTAGTTGAAAAATTGTATATCTCATAAATTCTGGACTCTGGACTTAAATGCACCTGCAGGAAACTGGCCACAAAAAAAGGATAATTTCTGACAGCTGTCTCGTCTCTCATGTGCAGAGCCAGGATAACCTTCTTTCACTTGGAAAGGTAAATGTCATGGTAAGTGTCATGCTGTCTTCAAACTCCCAATATGGGAAAATGTCTGAGCAATGCTTCCTAGTATCCTCTGAACGCCAGCGATCCCTGCCTACATATTGTGTCCTTTCCCATTTTCTGTGTTCCTATAGCTTTCTTCCAACATAGAGGAGGGCTCAGACCATGCTGATTCTATCAGAGTTGCAATCAACTCATCCCCATTCCCCTCCTCCAACAGAATATTCTCTAAATGATAAACCTGGTACAAATAGAACTAAATCTGGGCATACTGGTCCCATCCTTGTTTCTAATCATACAGAAGGAAGCACAGATTTAGATGTAAACAATTAGGAAGCATGGGCAGAATTCTCTTAACGAGACATTCATATGTGGAATTCACAAATCATAATGAATTCACTATTGGTCTGGGGATCTGTTTGTAGCTAGAAATAACGTGATTTCTGATTCCTTAATAAGGAGAGTCAAGTTGCAGTGAGGAAATTGCCTCTCTGTTTAAAATAATGACACAGGGCATTTAAAAAGAGGGCTTCTAATTGAACCTCCATTTAGTTCTTCCTTACCATCTTGTTTTTCTTCCACAGCATTGTTTTTCCAGATGACAGGTGCACACTTCTCCAGTCACCTATCCTAGGAACTCCAGGAAGTCTTTCATTCTACCATATCACTGTTGTGCCCCTGGTGTCTGTCATGTCAGTGTTTAATTGGCACTTTCTGTTGTACCCTTCCAGACTGCATGTGGTGGGAAGGAAGGAGACTAGGTGGGAGAAAGCCATGGATAACAATCTCTATGGTCTATTTTTTTTTTTTTAAACGATCTCCACGGTCTTTAACTCTACACCTCTACCCACAAAAGTGACCAAGATTCCAAGCTCACCATATCCACATTTACTATCTTTGGCCTGAGTGATTGGTGCAGGGTATATGATGACTTTCCCAGGCCCTAACACTTTTGCCTTCACGGTCCCTTTTCTCCATAAAAGTTAAAAATCTCACGACTGCATTGGTATAAAGACAAATATAATCCAGGCTGGATTTGTTATTATACATTTGTTATTCTAACAATCATTTTTGGGGTTCTGTTTTTAAGAGAGATTGAAGTTAAAACATTTTTTATGGGCCCTTAAAAGTAGCTTGGGCCCCATGTACCGTGGCCACGGGGACTACTGCCTAAATTGATCCTGGGTTGTCTCTTCTCAACATTCAGTGTGGTGTCCCCAGGGCTGCGGTCCTGTCCCTGCAGTGCTCTCTGCCGTCCCTGGCTCCAGCCCCCGCCTCCGTCGGGGCCGTGCCTGCCCTACCAGGCCCTTTTGCTACTGCTGTTGCCCTCTCTACTCTCGTTAGGATTCAGGGAGTCTCCCCTCACGCTCCTTACCAATCTTCCTGGGCGCCCGATCAGTAGCTTTTACCTCAGTAGTTCTTAAAACACACTCAGAAAACCTGGGACATTTAGGCCTGAGGCAGAAGACACTGGCATGCCCAACTGATGTGACTCTGAAAATGTAATCTCTCCACCAGACAACAAGGAGAAGCACTTCATTCTCTCCTGCCTCAGGCTGTGTTCCTGACCATCCAGGAGTACTCCTGAGGAGGTTGAGTCAACCCGTGTCTCTACTTTTATCTAAAAAACAAAAAACAAAAGACCAGCCCTCAATGCCCAGAGTCACCAACTGGTTCCAAAGTATTCCTCGCCATTTTTTCCAATTTCTGTTCCTCAAGCGCGGAGCAGAATTGCCTATTACTCCAAATTCCTGAGTTGTGCATGAAGATTAAGCTCCTCCCGGGGACCTGGTTATAATCCTTATTTTACAAAATGGTTTTTGATTGTGTCTCATCAATGAAACTGCCTTGAGTGGGCAGAGGTCATGCTTACTTCTTTTGAGCCATTTTGCATGATTAGGTATAGCAATAGACACTCAAGTTTACTTGATAAATACAAGTACTGGAGGCCTTTTTCAAATTATTTAAGATACTGTAATCACATAATATGGCCAACTTTGACAGGAAGTGAATTCTGAATTAAATGCAATGCTTTAAAGATTTAAATAAATAAAAGTTTCAAGCATCTAATAAAAATTCATTAATATTAATAAAGTGTTGCCAAGTAAAGATGCCTAGAATTTGCTTTGAAGGACAGATAAGACTTATTTTTAATTAAAGAGATCCATTTGTCCACAATTTGTCATTTGTTTGTTCTGTTGAGAAGGTTAAACATTCTCCCATCTCACTATCACTGTGTCCCTGAGGCTTATGTACTCCGTGAGCTTCGCAAGCTTTCTTGACAAATGGTCAAGGTAACAGCACTCAGTTCTCATTCATCTATAACTAGGTATGAATTAGTGAAGTTTACTACAGGTTTATTCTGATTGATGTGGTTCTAAATTACTTAGAACCGAGTTTATCTCTATATTGAGCTTCTCTATTATGCACCTACACGCAACTTTTTGCTTCTGACAGTAGTCTGGCTTAAAAAAAATTGTTTTCTTTTGACCTTGCTTAGCCTTATACTGAGGAAGGCATAAATAATACAAATTTGATAATTATGAAATAAATGTAGAATGAGGTGTTGTTTCTTTATTTTATGATAAATCCCAGGTTTGTTATTTAAAGTTATATTTTTATAAATATATTTGTATCTGAGAGGCTTTTAATGATTGTGTGAAATATGTAAATGAAAATGTAATCTTAAAGGTTACCCTTGTTATTTTCAGTTCCTTATTAAATATCTCAGACAATTTGCAAAACACAAGGTAGTTTTCTGGGGTTATTTTTAAGAGAAAGGAAAACAACTAGAAGCAAAAAGTCCTAAAGATTACTTTGTTATTATTTTCTTTTAAAAAAATGTCTCCCCAAATACAAGTACTCCAGACTGCTTGAATCTTACCTGCACAAATGGATGAATGTTCCAAACTCAAAAGAAAGTGAAGTGTTATGATCATTCATCACCAGTATGGGTAGTTGCTTAGACTAGTCTGAATCAGTGGTACTTTAGGGGCAGGGAAGTTGAGACCTGCCTCTTTCTGGGAGGAATTAGAAGTCTTGAGGTCTGGTTTCTAAGTGTATGCAAGTAGGCAATTTGGTGTAGTATATAAGATCTTGGAATGTTGAAGGTAGGTAGTAAGGAAACTTTGGAGGAACCATGCACAAAAATTTGTTTTCTTTATCATTCCTGTCTTTCCCAGGTTTTCTAAGACTGGAAAAATTTCCAAAATAAATACAATAAATAAGAATCCCTATAGGTAAATATGTGGTTAAGACCACGAAACAATTTCTGTGAAACTTACTTATCGGGGATTAGATGCATCCCCCAACTTCTTGCCAACTTCTTAAAATAAATGGAAAGACCACATAATAAGTATATTGTTACCTAATTATTGAATTTGAGATAGCAAATTTACCCAGATGTCCCAAGGTAGAATTATACTGCATCTGTTTTCATTCTAGGGGAGGACTGTTAGCTAGTGAGCTGGAATTCATCCCCTTTATTAATGTTTCAGGTAAACTCTATTACTAATTTATGAACAAGAGTTATGGCCTTGGAGTCCAAGTATTCAGTGGGCTTCTTTGTGGCTTTCCTCATTTTCTGGCAGGTGCAGAATTTTTTACCAGCTTGTTCTCTAGTCACCAAATGCCCAGTTTTGTTGATGTAACATAAGAAAAGTAAATTATAGAAACTAGGCCAATTCTAGCCAAAAAACTCTCAGCTAAGGTACTCCATCTGCCTGACTTGCCTGAAACAGCTCTAAGAGAGAAGCTGAGGCTTTGGGAATTCCTATTCTGTAATTCTGGATCCAACTCTGGCATCTCTGCTTGTGTAGACGGTCCTCTGCGAGTCTTCGGCAGTGGGTGGATTGGCTCCTCCCTCATGCCTCCCCCTTCCTTGAAGGGGAATGAAGAGTTTCTCTCATGGGTTAGGGACAAGGGTTAGGGAAAGTCTGGAGAGATCTTGGGGCTGTGAACTCCAGTGAGTGTGTGGCCAGGTGTGGTGGAGGCGACTACCCGCTAATGGACCCAATGCAGCCTCCACGATCAGTGGAGGAGAAAGACGGATGGCCAGGAGGCGTGTGGGCACCAATACCTGGACTGGAGTCAGAAGACAGGAGTTTTAACCCCAGCTCTCTCTTTTGTAAATTATTCTAAGTTATCTTACTATCTACTTCATAAATTTGTGAGAGTTGAATAAGAGTATCTGTAAAAACACTTGCACGATGCCCGTCACATGGTTGGTATTCAATAAATATTAATATTAACTATGAACTGTTCTTGCTGAACTCATGGGCTCCATGGCCTAATTGTCCTTATGAGGTAGTTGGCAAAAGATGCAATATTATGGTTTGTGAGATTCATCCATGGACTAAGTAGTTATGACATGCTCACCATGGTGCAGTATTCCATCATCTGAATATACCACAATTTACCTATTCTACTACTAATGGACATTTGGGTTGTTTCTAGTTTTGGGCTAATACAGAAAACACGGTAATGAATTTGAGTTTAGAAGCCACAGAGAACATAAGAGGGGCAAAGGGCTGGAAAATAGATGTGTAAAGTAAACAGACTTCAGTAATAGCAACAGGGGCAGAGAATAGTCACAGAATGGATAAAAGGTCTTACCCATGAGCCAGTTAAGTCTGAATCTCTGCAGTGAACAAGCAATGACCAGGGTTGGGGTGACTTAAACCAAAAGGGGCTAATAATAAGGCACAGAAATCAAGGATCAGAAAGCAAGACGGGGACGCTGAGTCTAGCAACTAGTGGATAGTGAGAAACCAGTTTCTAATCAGTTGGGATTAATAACTGTTATGGGCTGAGTTGTGCCCCCCCCTTCATATGTTGAAGGCCTATTTCCCAATACCTCAGAATGTGACTCTATATAGAGATATGGTTTTTATTAAAGAAGTAATTAAGTTAAAATGAGGTATTGGGGGACTCTAGTCCAATACGAATGGTATTCTTTTAAGAAGAGGAAATTAGGGTGCAGAAGGAAGACCATGTGAACACACAAAGGGAACACAGCCATCTAGAAACCAAGGAGAGGGGCTTCAGATGAAGCCAACCCTGTCAACCCTGTGATCTCAGACTTCTAGCGCCCAGACTGTGAGAAAATAAATTTCTGTTGTTTAAGCCACATAGCCTGTGGTACTTGTTATGGAAGCCCCAGTAAACTAATAAGTAACTAAACAAGTACTTATGAAAGATCACACAAAGGGGTCTCACTCCGGTACCTCAGTAAATTGTAGAAATATCCAAAGACAATTCAGTACGTGACAGGGTTATTACAAAGCCGTCTCAGCTAATTCCTTTTGTTACTTCTAATCTGATCAAAAGGACTTCTTAGATACTGAAAACTAGAAATTCTGAACCCAGGTGGCCACAGTTAGCCACTATGGTAGTGTCCTGTCAAGGGACTATGACCTGCTTGTCAGGGAAATTTGCCTAAAAGAAATGCCAATGAATATTGTGCCTGGAGTGGTCAGCCCTTGCCAGCAGGAGCCGTGCCTTTTCAAACTGAATTGAGGTTTTAGCCACACGGCCTCCAATTATAGTTTGGAGCTTCTTGAAAAGAATTTTCTGGTGAAAAAACATTTTTTTTAAGAATTTCAAAATCTGAGACGAACCATGAGAGACGATGGACTCTGAAAAACAAACTGAGGGTTCTAGAGGGGAGGGGGGTGGGAGGATGGGTTAGCCTGGTGGTGGGTATTGAGGAGGGCACGTTCTGCATGGAGCACTGGGTGTTGTGCACAAACAATGAATCATGGAACACTTCATCTAAAACTAATGATGTAATGTATGGGGATTAACATAACAATAAATAAAAAAAATAGAAATCTAAAAAAAAGAAAAGAATTTCAAAATCTGAATGCTTCAAGGAAGTTGTTTATTCCCAACTGAAAACTTATTAAATTATATATATCTTAGAGACTTCGATTAGTTCATATGTATATCAATTAAAATAATTGATATATATATATAAATATAGAACAATCGAAAAAATAGAACAATTGGAAAGTAATCATGTATCACAGGTAGTTTTTTGTTTTTCAAAGGCTCTTGCTAACATCTCTGCAGTTTATTTTGGGGGCCGAGGTTACAGCTTGTCTCTGGCTGTCAGAGATAGTGGGGCCTGTTTTGTATGAAGACATCAGCTTGGGATGATATCCACAAGGGGCTTTAAAGGAATCAGGATTCCTGGAGTGCTTGTATGTTTTAAATAAAGCCACTTTTCCTCTTTATAATCACCATAAATCTGGAACTCACATTTCCATTATTATGCAGGTGATGTACCAGTTCATTTTACTCTTCCGTCAAGCTTTCTGGCTAAAACACAGTCCTAATTCCAAATATGGGACACGGTTATAAATATCAATAGATGCATGAAATTTGCTCTTGAAGCTACCATTTAAGGGCCTATTAAAAAAGGAAAAAACACCTCTCGATTCTCTCACCCACCGTGTATTGACACCCATGAACACGAGAGGCTGGACTAAGAGGACAGCCAGGTGGGCCATTCAGCTAGTCGGTATTCTAGTGGGTTTGAAGCCTGTGTCTGTGTTGTGTCTAGACTCATGTCCCACTCTCTATAGTACATATTTCCTTTTTTGGAAGTTCTCCTTCGACTGACAAGCCAGAAAGGGAAGGAAATGGTTCTAGTTTCTACCTTTTCTCTGGTATTATTCCATTTGCCTATCTATCAACTCCAAGTTGCCAAGGGACACCCTAACCCTCTGGTGTGGGGCAACATGGCTTTATAGACATGTGGTTACTGGTGCTCGTAGTAACTAGGGGTCTGTGTTGACAGAGCATGGGACATGAAGTTGTAAACCCAGGGTTTGAGACCCACAAACAACATTTCACATTTTTCTGTGACCTATGGCACAGAATTTTGTTTTCTCAAGGTTAAGAGTGAGAATGGTACTAATAACTGCTTCACTGACTTTGCAGTGTTTTTGTGATGATCAAATAGGGAATACGTATAAGTAAGCATTCAATAGGCTCTAACAATTCTATAAATCAGTCAAATCCCATTAGCGAAGTAAATTATTTTCCATATGCATCTGGGTGTCTATAGTACCTGAAAGAACTATTTATTACCTTGAGAGTAATTTGATAATGCCACACCGTAATGAAATGAAAAAGTTAATGAACTTCCCCTAACAACAGAAATCCAAGGCAAGTCTATATCTGGCTCATTCGAGCAGCAATCGCAAAACTCCAAGGTACCGTTAGATTGCTAATGAATTCACAGAATGTTTTACGTGCTCTAGGGTTGACAAATATAGAGCTGTATCAGGAAATGTATTCAACTAAAGTTATATAATCACAATAACAAAGATGACTGTCAACTTTCAAAGTCTAAAAGAGGATTCAACATGGAGGACCTTGAAATTATTGAAACATTTCCAGCAGTTCCGAAAGTATGTATTTCTACTAACTAGTACATTGGTTTGTCTGATGAGTTATAAATACGCATCACATTCATATCTTGTTTCTAATTCTGAAGAACTAAAACAGTTTGGTGGACCATTTAGTTCATGGAGGTGTTGGGTCATATTTATACTCTGCTTCAGGCATATTGTGTGTCTCCTCTACTGGAAATATGTTCATAATCTGTGTCCCAAGTCACTATAAATAGGCAGAAGAATAATTTGATAATGCTAATTTTAAGTTGCCTATGAAGTTTTTCCAAATCTCCTAAAAATAGATTCTCTGCTATCCTCTACATTTTCTTCCTCTGAACTCTCAGATATATATCAAAATAGATTAAATTAACATTTAAAAGAGATTTGGCCTAAACTCATTTCATCCTGCTAAATAATGCATTATGGTCTTTCAGGTTCAAAGATAAAAGCAACTACATGATACAGATATTTCATTAGACAGACTGAAATTAATACTAACTGTAGGTTGATGTTATATGTACAGAAAAAAGTTAATTTCTTTAACTTGAAGATCCTAGTTGTTCCCATTTCAACATATGCCAAATTTTATTAAGCTTTTAAAAGGTTCCCAGAAAGTATAAGAGGTCTTAGATTCTCTACTTAAGCTATTCCTATAAACACTGAAGAAAGCTCCAAACTGAATTGACGAAAGCTCCAAATGGTTTAAACACCTATCAAAATCAATTTGTCTAAAAATTTATAATTACCCCCCCCACGTTAAGAATACCACTTTATTTCCTTCTGGCCAATTAATCTGTTCAAGTACAGTAAAACAAAAACCTAATTAACTAGCTTTCTCAATTAATTTTCCAGAAAATTTCATGTCTAAAATAAAAATTAACTTATAAGCAAATGCTCATTTGAAGGATTCTGAAGATTCCAAGTTATGTCCACAGTCACTCTCTATTCATCCCATCTATGATGCCTGGGGACTACTCAGTCAAGAAAGATGCACCAAATAATAGCACTGAGGCCCCTAATATCCCCATTGTTCAAAGAAAGAATTAGGTATAGTATATTGTACTCAGTGATCTAGAAAGAAGCAGTAATACAGTTTGGAAACATTGCCACTTTAAAAAAAGGTTTTTTCCCCCCTTTAGTCAATCTTGATGTGATGAAAAATTTCAATTAATTGAAGGACACTCAAATGGCCCTGAATGTTCTGGTTAATTGAAAATTTGTGGTATTTCACTAGACTAAAAACACAAAGACTTCTTTTTAATTTCTGGTACTTATACATTGCTTTTCCTCAAATGTTACCATCAAGAAGATCACTTATTTTAAAGGCCTACTTCCTGTTTTTCCCCTTAGTTCATCACAGATCTCAGTTGCTTTTAGGTATAACATATATACATTCTATCATCCTTAAATGTCTGTATTGTATATCTATCCACATTTATATCTATATCCATATCCGTATCATGGTCAATTTAATTCAACAGTATAAAAAAGTGAGATTCATTTTCTAGTGTTATTTCCACCTACAATAAATGTTTGTAAAGACCTCATTGACAATGTGCTTTAAGGGATTTTAAATTTCAGTGAAAATACAATGTACTCTGTTTACAACTTTCTGTGTTAAAGACATCAAGATTTAGAAATTCCAGAAATATTTTTTTCTGCCTGACCTTTCCAACAACTTAAAAAACAATTATTTCAGTAGGCTTAGAGTTACTCTGACCTTTTCTTTGGAAAGTGAAAATGAAGTTATTTGCATTTTCCCCCTCATTAAAAAAATGCTCATCGTCTTAGAGAAGACTTAATTGGAAATAGAAATGTATTTCTTGTCTTTGGATATTTTAATATCATAGTGATTTCAGTTATGACAATGACAACAAACTATGTCACAGTAAAAGACAGTGACTGACAGTTTTTGTAAGAATTTAACTTGGACTCATCCATTATGGAACTTATTGTCCATTTAGGTCTCTCTTAATTAGTACTGTAGAATTTTACTCATCTGTTTTCAGTTTTAAATTCTGCGAAGGTTTATAGTTTTATTTCAAAATCATATGGTACCATATTAATATTTTTATCTCTTTCCTCTTCTCTGAATGAACAATGAAATTATGTACTTCAGGACTCTGGGATCTTTTATAAATAAGGTTTCTCTCCATATGATACTGCACAGGCAAGAGCAAGGGTTTACAAAAAATATACAGACTGGATCTTTCCTTTTATTAACCTGAGTTTCAGAAAGTTGATGTCTCATTAAGTGCAAACATGGCTTTTAGAATGTCCATCTTCCTCAGGGCATCAAACCTCCACAGAAGACAGTCCAAACAGTAAGAGTTGCCTGGCATCATGGAATGTTCTTGAGGGAAGGGGCTCTTTGTGCCTGTAACTCTGCTTAGTTCAGCGGGATCCTCTTCCATCACTTCTTCTCCTGTAGTTCCTCACTCGCTAGCTCTTCTGTACCACTCACCATGCTAGTTAAGGCTGTATGGATGCAAGTTTCTGGTCTCTGCAGAACCTGTTTGCTTCATTTGGAATTCCCGTCTCCTCATCTCTACCTGTTGAAGTCCATGTATTCTTCCAGATACAGCTCAATCACCGTTCTTCTTTGTTGAAGTCTAGACTGTGATGTCCTTGAAGTTAGACACTGAGTCTCACATTCTGTTTTGTGTTGCCACAAGCACAGTGTCTTGTGAGTCCAGGGGTGTTAAGTGAAAAGCTTGTTGAATGAATGAATGAAAGCATGAATAGATGAATAGATGATATATAGTCCTGCCTACCTAAGACTTCTTGAGGTTTCTTCCAAACCTCTCCTTCCCAAACCATTCCATCAATATCCCAGGCAGATTAGGAGTGGCTCCTGGCTAAGAATTCAATGGAGTTCTTAGCAGTGATCATTTAAAACGTTTTGATCTTATTTTAGTTGCCAAGGGAAAGGCTATTATGAGTTTATGGCTCATGCATGAACTTTTCATATTTTCTGCAAAGCCATTTGTGGGGGTGGTAGAAATCACATATACTTTGGATTAAAATTTAGTAACAGTTTGGAAGAGGGAGAGAAGAGAGAAAGAAGATTGGCTTAAAAAAAAACTGCATAATTAGGGGTGCCTGGCTGGCTCAGTTGGAAGAGCATGTGACCCTTGATCTTGGGGTTGTGAGTTCAAGCCCCATGTTGGGTGTAGAGAATGCTACAAGAAAAAATAAACAAACTTTAAAAAAAACCCTGCATGATTAAAAGAAATCTTTGGTGGCAAGTTAGTCCTCTCCTCAACCTCCCTCCCCTTCCAGTTATATCCCCAAACCTCAGTGATATCTGCTGGAGATACAAACACCTTCTGTGAGGTGCAGGCTTTTTACTTGTAATTGAGGAATTGAGCCAAATTCCACATTCATCTGACAAGGTGTGGAAGAAGGAGAGAAAACAGAGGAGTGACTTTGTATGTTTTGCTCAGTGCCACTTACGAAGAGCCCATAACAGTGACTGACACAGAGTGGGGGATTAAATATTTGCTGAATGAATTTTTAAAAATCCACAAACCCAACACTGATAAAACAGAAGCAGGAGCTCAGAGCCAAAGAATCTAGTATACCCCAAATTTGAAGAAATCTTGTGAAATGGTGCTGGATGGAGAGGTGCTGAATTTCACAGCGCAGGAGTGCTTTGAGTGTATTTTATCTTGATGCTAAGATTGAGGGAGACCAGCCGGCAGAGAGGTTATATAAAACAAGAGAGAAAAAACTTTAACTTTAATCAAAGATATCTTAAGAAAGGACTGGTACATTCATGTTCAGTGATTTTTGAAAACTAACACAAATTAACTTAGTGCTGAGAGATATGTGGAGGAGTCACTCAATTTTGGAGGATTATTGGAAAAAGCTGAAAATTGCAGTGATGTTTTATGTGGGGATACAGTGGTTATGTGTTCTGCCTGGAGGAAGGCAGAGAGCATTTTCTGACTTTCCAAGTTAAACAATTTCCTGAACAATATGAGAACGAAGGGGGCACAGGGAGAGTGTCACAGAGTCACCCCTGAAGAAGATGGCTGTGTGCATTAGATGCATTTTAAAGCCGCCAAGAATAAAACAGTTCTTTACTTGACGTATAACAATGAACACAGCCATTACTACCTCCGAGGAAATCACTCAGAACTATAAACTTATTTGAAGAGCGTCATGGCCCAAAGAAGAAATGAACATCAGAGCATCTAGCTAATAAAAACAACTATGAAAATGGTATTAAGCAAGCTACAAAGTTTCCAACTGAATTGTAAACACTTCTTTGAAGTGGATATGATTATATCCTCATCTTACAGAAGAAGTACTTGAAGCTCCCTGGGAATAACTTGCCCAAAGCCAGGTACCTAGTAATAGCAGTGATGGTAATGAGCCGCGATCACTTATTGAGCATCCCAAACGCACCAAGTGCTGCGCTGAATACTGTACATATGTTTCGACAGTACGTAGGTCACAGCAACTCCTTGGGGTGCATACTTTTATTACAAGCGTTTTCAGATGAAGAAATTGAGATAGAGAGAGAGAGAGAGAGAGAAAGTGGGAAGAGCCAGTAAGTGTCAGAGCAGGGACAAGAGCCCAGATCTGTGTTTTTGACCACTATGTTTTATTGTCTACTACAGCTGCCATTAGAAGTCAAGCCTGTCCGTCACGGGGGCCCACACCCTGAGCCAGGCTTCTCTACCACCACTCAGTTCTGCTCAGCGATACTTAAGAATTGCCATTGCACTTTATATCCTCCTTGGACAAAAGCACTGGACTGAAGGTGGCCATGTGTGGATATCCAGGTCACACGGCTGGAGGGTATGGGGAGAGCCAGGATTTGGGCACAGGCCTAGTTCACACCCAAGCGCACGCTCTTTCTTCCGGATCGCACTGGATATCTTCATGGGAAGAACCCTGAAGACACCAGGGCGCACCAGTTTTTTCAGTGTCATTGAAGGGGATCGTTAGTGAACTCCCTTTCTACCTCCCTCTGGACAGACAGGCAGGAAGTCGAAGTTTAAATGACAACACTGCCACTTATAAGGCACGACTTTAGGTGAAGTTGCCTTTCTGAGCTCCTCTGTTCTCATCTGTTAAAATGGGAATAGTTATACCCACTTCACAGAGCTGTGGGAAAGAACTCAGTAAGGGGAGTGAGCATTGTGGGTACTTGCAAGACAGCAGTTTCCTTTTCTTCCTTCCTTGCTCTTTTCTTTCTCATCTCTCTCTTCTCTCGGGCAAGGCAAAAGATACCGCCATTTTTAAATGAGAGAAGCACTGCGACAATTGGTGTATATTTGTGTGTACTCAGGAGACTTCACTGAGAGTAGAGAAGAAAAGGGATCCTATGGCATGAAAACATTCGAGAATTTTTTTCAGAGACTTCCAGCCTTTCTGAATTCTGCCAGCTCAAGACCAGTGTGGATTTGGAAGCACATTGCACAGATCGAGTACCATCTCAGTCTGTGTGTTCACGGCTTCACATCTGTAAATCCTGGATTGTCTTTTGTGTACACCACAGTCATCAGCACAAAAGGAAAGGCAAGGTCAGGGAAGTAACAAGACACTCTGCCGAATTCTTTATGTCAGAGATCAAATAGAATCCTTAAAACACTCCAGCAAAGTAGGTCCTAATACTTCCTTTAATAATGCTGAGGGTTAAGGTGGCAGCTGTGGGATTTAATCTGGGTTTGTCTAACTGTGAAGCTGAAGATCTTCCCACGACTACAGCAAGCTGCCTTCCTCTAGGCACTTCAAAAGGACGAGCTAAATGGAAACAGTTTTTTAGGCTTGTGAAAAGCTTTCCCAGCTCGAACTGCTCCTTGTTAGGAGATTGGTCTCCTACTTTGGTGAATGATCTTTCACGGGCATTCTCAGGTCACACTTGATGGAACTCAGGTTCCGTGCTTTTTACATGTAGAAGTTACAGGGTCAGCGTTTAGGAGAATGCCTATTTCCTCGTGAGTAACTTGCCTGCAAACAGAATAGGCTGCCACTAGGGAGTTGTGGCTGTGTTTCGGGCAGGGGTTCACGGTTGGGCCATCCGGGCACATTTCTGCGATGAAGGAGAAGGCAAGCTTAGCAGGGCTTTCACCCAGCTATCTTTAAAATGAAAAAAGAAAAATAAAATCAAACAACAAATAACTTCCTTAAAATAGTTAAGTGTAACTTCCTTAGTATAGCTAAGTGTTAGAAATATTTACCTTTCTTAGCTGTTTAGAGAGGGACCTGACAGAATGTCCATCAGGAAAAAAAGAAAAAAAGAAAAAAAGAAAAAAAGAAACAGCCTCTCCAGGTTCCCTGCTCCAAATTTATTACATGGAGGCAAAACATAATGGATAGGAATGAGGGAGCCCTCCCCTTCTGATCTGGGTGGAAGCTCTATAATGTCTGAAACAAGCTGTTTCTCCTTCAGATGGTGTCTTCTTTCTTAATCATTTTCTTTTTTAGAGGGGAACTCACTTAAGCACCCCCTTCCCTTCTTAACCATCTTTTGACTTTTGCATCTTTAATAAAATGAAACTTGTGTTTGAGCATTCATTCCCTTGGCTTGGACAGAGAATCTGAAACATCCATTTTTCTGAAGCAGAGTTGGTTAAGCCAGAAGCATTTAAATAAAGCTTATCATGGTTTTAATTTGGAAAAGGGAAAGGCATTAATGGAGAACCTGTTATATGATAGGCATACAATACATGTTTGATCTAATTTAATCCTTACAAAAATCTTAGAGAATGAAGGTTCTATTCTGCCCAAGCCTACTAAAAAGAAGAGAGCCTCAAAGAGGTTAATTTGCCCAAGATCACTGAGAGAATATATATCAATTTTTTAGACATGCCTTGATAAACTTTTCATGTTTTCACAAACTTTAGTTCCATCAATATAGATAGGAACTACATCGGTTTTGTTTATTGTGGAGTCCCCGTTACCTAGGAGAGTTCTTCATACTTAATAGATGCTCAAAAAGTATTTTTGAATGAACTTATTTGCACCTTGCTACCTAAGTGGATATGTTAGCTTTCAAAATTAATACAATAGAGAAAGAAAACACATAATAGATATGTATAGACTCAAGGAGAAAACAATGGTAGCATAATATAAAGCCAAAAGTAGGTCTAGTACTAAAATGGATATCATGAGTTCTGTTTTCCTAAGATATTTATTACTAATTAGGAACATTGAATCCTAATCAGTTATACAATTTCTAGTTTCTTTAAGACAGGAAACGAACCAATTGCTCCAGACATGTATAGCTTTTCTAAAAAGAAATTTCCTCCTTCCTAGGGAATTCTGTCCTCAGAGACAGTACTGGGTAATATAATGAATAGTGTCCTAAAAAATATCTTTATGGGAGACATGACAATGAATGCATTCTATTAGGCTGTTTCTTACTGGTCTTTCTACATTGGCCAATACCACCACACTGGAGCATACTCCAATAAATATCATCATGTCAATCGAACATGAACTTTAAAGACTAACAGAATGAAGACTTTTACTTAAGGTCTCAGTTTGCACAGATGCTGCTTATCTCTCTGAGGCTGGCAACTCATATTTGAACTAAATTACAAATGTATTCTGTTTAATTATTTGCTTGGAGTCCATCCAAAGTTTTTAATATCTATCTCCTCAGTCTTTATGATTGATTCTCCTAGTACTTTGCAACCTACCAAGTATCATCACAATTGCAGTGAGAGTGAAGAAAGACATATGTGATCCGAGAATCTGAGAGAGATGACTCAGTCAGCATCCTCTTCCTTGGTGTACAAGAGTAGGGACTGCTACTGTGTCATCTGGAGCATGACAATGAGAACAGTCACTGGTTTTTCCTGATATAGCTTGCAATCCATCTGGGACATCCATTCTCATTCACATTCATGCACATCTCTTATTACTCCAACTCCCACACTTTTTGGCAGAAAATATCCACACAGCTGGATTGCGTTCATAGGATGTTTTTATTTTTTTCCCTCATTAAACTGTAGCTTTCCTCAAGCAATGTGTTTTCTTTATATTCCAGCCCAGAAATCATTTCACAGGAAGAAGTCATCTCAGAGAGTGCTTCAGGAAAAGACTCAGGAATGGGCAACAAAAGCGTGTTGTTTCTGTTTTATGCAGTGTTCACACAATTCTTCTTCCTCTACTCCCTACAATATACAAGTATTTATTGTATATTCTGTAAAAAGTTCTCTCTGGAGCTAGCTAGGCAGTGTTGTAACTGCTGTGGTTGTTATTTGTTGCCTGTAATATTATGGATTAGAGAGCAGTAAGTCAGCCAGTCAACAAATTTTGCCAGGAACTGTAACAGGCTGGGGAGAGAGTGGTAAACAAGACAGACGTGATTCTTAAAATTTGGAAGTGCTGAGTGACATTACACAAATATTTTCAGTGTGATAAACGCCATGAAGGAGAAGCACAGGGTATTATGGGAAGAGACAATAGCAGGATGTAAGACAAATACCTCTTTCTTTATTTAGATGTGCCAGGGAAGTATCTCCTTCTCTTGACTACCCAGGACCACCTTTAGAATTTGAGAGCTTCCCTGCTTTTTAAAAAAAATTATTTTATTTTATTTAAAAAAAGATTTTATTTATTTATTTATTTTGGAGAGAGAGTGAGAGAGAGAGAGTGAGAGGGGCAGAAGGAGAGAATCTCAAACAGACTCCGCGATGAGCGCAGAGCCCAACACAGGGCTCAATCTCACCATGCTGAGATCATGACCTGAGCTGAAATCAAGAGTCAGATGCTCAACTGACTGAGCCATCCAGTCAGTTGCCCCTTAAATTCATTTTTTAATTCCAATATAATTGACACACAGTGTTACATTAGTTTGAAGTGTATCATATAATCCTTCGACAATTCTATACATTACTCATTGCTCACACATTAAGTGCACTCTTAATCCCCATCACCTATTGACCCATTCCCCCCACTCACCTCCCCTCTAGTAACCACCAGTTTGTTCTCTATAGTTAAGAGTCTGTTTTTCTGTCTCTTTTTTTCTTTGTTCTCTTGTTTTGTTTCTTAAATTCCACATATAAGTGAAATCATATGGTATTTGTTGAAAGCTTCTCTGCTTTGACTTCTCATATCACAGCCCTGTTTGAAGGACAAAATATTCACTGAAACTATTATAAGCTGGTTAATAGAATGCTATTTGACTAATTAAAAAATCTTCATAATTCATGCAGAAAGACCAACCTTTCCCTTAATGAAAAAGAATTCCATATTCATTTCACAGGAAATGAATTATTTAATTAGGAAATTTAATATATTGGTTATTTGCTTTAAATTCTCTGTGAGTCAGTCTGTTCAAAGACTTCAAGTGAATTCTTGATTATCCAACAAAGGGAAAATTGGCATAAGTATTTATCCAGTGAGACTGGGTTCAAGTTCCTCCAAAGAACACTGGGAAAACTATCCTTGGTACAAGTGGAGCAGATTGCAGTGGTTCTCAAAATGCAGCATCTAGCTCAGCATCAGCAGCATCATCTGGGAACTTGTTAGAAATGCAAATTCTTGGGCCCCATTTTCAACCCACTGAATCAGAGACTCCAGGGGTGAAGGCATCCAACTGTGTTTTAACAAGCCCTCTGAGTGATTCTGATGCATCCTAAATTTTGAAAACCACTAACATAGTGGTGAAGATCATGGGTTTGGAATCGGACAGATCTGGACGTGACTTCTAGCTCTCCTCCCCTTAGTAGCTGTGGGACTATAAATAACAACCTCTTTAAGCCTCCATCTCCTCATAGTAGAAATATTGGTAGGAATGTTAGAAACAGTAATACTAGTGTGAGGATTAAAAGTTTGATGTGAGGACTAAAAGAAGCAATGCTTGTAAAGTAAGGTAAGCGTAGTGTTTAAAAAGTGTTGGCAGTTATTTTTAATGGAGTTCTAGCTGTTTTTCATCTGTGGTATTGGACTAATGGGTTATTGATTTCACTTACTTGCAGGACAACGTGGGCTATATTTATTTCTAATCTGGTGACATCACGTTCAAGTAGGCAGTGAATGTCAAAACTATCATCAGGGCTATCAGTGTATTTCAAAGACACAGAGAAAAACCTCCAAACTCAGATATATTATCCAGAGGTATCCTCCATTGGGAGCATTGGGTAAAGAAGTGTCTCAGACTAGGAGGTTTTCCCAGGCTTCAATTTTCTCTGGGATTTGGTCTGACCCAGACCATATCAGGGTGACCTCTGCCTGGGGCTCCAGGTTGAGGTCTTTCTTGTTGTCTTGCCAGCTCAGCTGCTATCCCTCTTTAGAACTCTTTCTCTGAACCTCTCCTGAGGCACTGATCATTTCTGCTGTGTCTTACGGTTATTTGTGAGCATGCCACTACTCACCAACTAGATCACCTTCTTGAGACAGGACCTAAATCTGAATCATCTTCAGACCTCCCTCAGCTCCTACCATCATGCCTAGCCCCTGGGATGGGATCAGTGCCTTTGGAATTAATGAATGAGTGAATGAATGTTTTTTAAACCTAAGCACAAAGCTGAAATAACTAATGTACTTCATAGTCTCACCACAGTAGACAAGCACTCACTGTAAGAAAAGAGACATGCTATCTTACTTTCCCCCCAAAGTCAAATTCGATTCCTATTATCACCTAGAAAAGAAATGGAATCAAATGGATTTTGCTTTCTAGACCCAACTGGCAAATGCATATCCTGCTCTTGCTAAGTACTGTGTGATTTCAGGTCAGCCACTGAATCTCTTAGGACCATGGAAATATCTGCAGCTGCAAAGAGGATGGCATTTCCTTGGCACCTTATAGTTTAAATATATTAAGAGAATAAAAATTAGATTAATCTTTGTATTTTAGGATATAGTGCAGTACACACAAGGTGCTCACTCAATATTTGTTGAATAAATGAATGAAAGAAGAAGGGCTGTAAAGCACTGAACTTGACAGAGTAAGAAGAAAGCATTCAAGCAAGTACAATAAAATGACTTACTTATCACTTTCATCTTAGAAACCAGACATTCTGGCTCTTTTTAAACTCAGGGTGGAAGGCTATCTGCAAATCCGAGAGAGTAGGATTGGAAAGTCCAGTAGATGGAAGAGTTCACATTAGAAATTTATCTTTCCCTTCCCCAGGGAAGATGCTCAGGGGCCAGAGGAAGTGCCTGGCTTTAAACAGTTTTCATTGGCAGCAGTGTGTTTTCAATAATAATACTGGCCATTCTTTGAACTCGGCCACATTTTTATATTTCTTTCTTGTTAATTTAATTTTTTGAATGGAGGTTACATGTCTCAAAAAGAAAAAAAAGATAAAAGGTATCCAGTGGAAAATCTTTCTCCCGCCCCCCATCCCCTCTTTCTCTAATTCATCCATCCATGGTGCCCCATCTGTACATAACCACTGTGAGGAGTTTGTTATTTTGCATTTTCCCACCTTTTTAATGACAAGAGGTAACATCCTAATCCAATTATTCTGTACTTTGCTTTTACCACTTAATACATCTTTAAGGTTTTTCTATATCAGTACACAGAGAACTACTTCATTTTTATTATATCTGTGTAATATTCAATTGTAAGAGTATACCTTAGTTTATTTATCTGGTACCTTATTAATGACTATCTAGATTATTTCCTATTTTTTTGCTGTTAAGATCGTTGCTATGATAAATAACCTTGAACATAGTGCTACATATTTTCCAGGAGCAATATTAACTCACCATCTGTAAATTGAGAAAAACTATCTTGATTTTAGTCCAAATAGAAACAAACAAAAAACTATACCAATATTTATAAGAGTGTTAATGTTTTAGTTACTTGGTTTTATTTTTCTAATTCTGGCTCAATCTTCTCTTACATAATAACTAAACTATAGAACGAAATATAAGCATAGATACAGTTACTGAAGAAAATGTCAGCAGCATGAGGTTTCTGATGGATTATACTGAAACCTGTTTTCTCTCTGTGGTGTATCGTGTGCGTTATTTACTGAGCACCCAGCTTTACTCTGGATTTCCAGGCAATCCCTGCTCTCCAAAGACCCCTCCCGAGTGTTCTAACATTCCTGTTTGGGGGGGCACTAGTTCTCACTCAGTTGCTCAAGTCAAAAACCTAGCAATGATCCTGAGCCCTCTCTTTCTCTCATCTCCAATATCCAATCTGTCAGCAAGTTGTTTTGACTCTACTTTCAAAATAAATCTTGAATATGACCTCTTAACAGCATTAGCGACGCCACCCTCTTCTCGTCTTTCACCTGGACTGGTCCTCACTGATATCCTGCTTGCCCCCACCCCCCTGCCCCCCAGCATTCTCCTTAAAAATCCGAGTGGTATTTTGAAAAGGCAAATCAGATCACGACACTGCCTTCAGCCCCAGTCAACCACGACTGGACCCCATTTACTGTTGCAAACTTGAGGTAGACCCTCTCCTGCTCATTCACTGCACCCGGTTGCCCTTCCTGGTCTTGGACCAGAACTAGACTCAGTCCCGCCCCACCACTTTGCAACTGCTCTCCCTTTTGCCTCCCACAGACCCTTCTAGTTCCTTTTCATGTTTGGGTCTCAACTCAAGCGTCATCTCCTCAGAGTGGCCCCCTGATCACATCATAAAAAATAACACCTCCGTCACTCCTTCTCCTTTTATCTCGCACTGTTCTCTTCATAGGACTTATTACCACTCACGGGCATTTTTCTACGTGTTTGCCGCTGTCTCCCACCGGACTGAGATTCTGCTCAGCAGAGCCTGCGCTTTCTCATTTGCTGTTCCATCTATGGCCCTTAGAGCAGTTCTCATGGTGGGTGTTCCGTAAAAGTCTGTGGAATGAAGAGGTGGATGATCTGTACCTTTTTGGATAGTTTTGGAAATGGGATAGTATTGAAAACTAGGCTTCAATTCATAGAAATGCTATCATCCAAAACAGCTTTCCTAATGTCTGCATAATGTCTCATTTTAGTATGTGTCATAAAAAAGCACTGGTGTGGAAGTTGGCAGATCTGTTTAGTTTTAAATTATATATATACACACACACACATACACACACATATATATAATTAAATAAATGTACATGTCTTTGGAAATTTGGGGCAAATTTCTTAAACGCTGTAGCTCCGTTTTCTCTTTTGTAAAATGGGGACTTGAATGATACGAATTCAAGTTATATTTTAATTCTCTATTAATTGAATAAGTATGTACTGAACATTTAGTATGTCCCAGCCACTGTGCTAGGCATTGGGATCATCGGTGAACAAGATGGATGGTAGCTACAGCTTAGTGGGGGCGTCCTATTTTTCCAAACGGTGCCAAAGTGGGATAAGGGAGGTATGGGATACGACGAAAGCACAGAACATGGACTCTGAGCAGGTGGAAGATGTCAGGGTAGGCAGGGACAGGTGACTTGAGACCTGAGGGGTGGTTCTAGTTAGCTAGGCACAGAGGGGTTGGGGAGAGGGGACCACCCTGCCAGTGCCCGGAGAGGGGCACGTTTAAGAAGCGGAAGTGGGCAGGAGCGGTTGCCTGCAGAATGACAGGGACAGGAAAGGGCTCCACCGTGTCGCTCCAAGCGGGCTGTGCAGACCCGTGAACTGTCTGTTCCCATACTGTCATAAGTATTAAAATTGACAGTATGCATTTAGACATTCTTATAGCAATTTCACGAAGTCCTTTAATGTTTGTTAAACTTCATAATAAAAAAGTTGGGCTTTTTTAAGTGCAGCGCTGGGCCGAACTTTATGAGCCGAGTTAAAGATTTTGGTCTTCATCTTGTGAGAAGTAGGTATAAAGCGCAGCAGGAGCTCATGCAGCCAGCAAACCAATGGACAGTTTGCACGGAAGGGAAAAGTTTCAGCTAACAATTTCCTTCACTTCACTCATAGCTGAGTAAAACCAACCGACATGCACTTGTAGGAAACTAAATTGTGGACCTTTAGATGTGACTTATTCGTTCCTGGGTCTCCAGAACCTACCAAAGAAAAGTTCAATAATATTTGCCAAATTGAATTATAACTATAATTCAGAATAGTCTTCCTCAAAGTTTTCAGCCTGTGACCCAACTGGGAACACCCATACCACTCCCTTTGGGCCTCTGGTTTGTGCAAGGCTCACTGTGCTTGGAGAGGGAAGGGCCACCTGCAAATGGGGGAATGAGGCAGGGCTAGGGCCTTACGGGGACACACAGCTTCCCGACACCCTACGCTTCAGAAGCAGTGTGTAGCGTGGCCTCCAAAACCAATTCAGAACAAATGGTGGGTGGGGAAGGGGTGGCATTTAAAAGTTGTGTATCTGAGTTACAATCTCAATTTTCCAACTGATGCTGGATTGAATTTAAGTACTTTTGTCATTTCCTGCAAGCAATCATCAGGTACCACCAGGAGCACATAGTTCTTTCTGTGTTAAATCTAAAGCTCAGTGATTCTTATAAAAACTCAGCGGTCCCTTTTGCTGTTACAGAGGAGAATTGAGGGCAAAGGACTGGAATTGGCTTATATGCTCATTCAGTTTTATCACACGGAGAACAAAACCACCAGAGCACAAACCCCAGTTTTTGTGGAAGGTAATTAAATGCAAACTCACTCCAGCAAAATCACCAAGATCCAGGCCCGAAACCCCTTTATTCTATTACCTTTCACTACATCCTCTTTAGCCTATGACTGAAATCTGTAAGCAGTTGTCTCTGTCATTAGTGTGAGTTATTGAGTCCAACTGTAATTCTACTTTCTTTTCTCACTCTAGGTTATATTCCAAAGGGAAATATGTCATGTTAGTAGGGATCACATGATAATGACTTAACCCATCAAGTCTTAATAATATTATAACGGAGAAAAGCAGTGGCAAGGATTATTTGAAACAATGGATAATCCTGAGTGACATGTTTTAGAAATCCTGAATTTTTTTTTTTTTTTTTTTTAAATAGCTCTAGCCTCCTAAATAAAGTTAAGATCAGGTTGCTTCCCCATCTGACAGCAGGGGGCAGCAGATCAGAGTCGGCTCTGGCTTTCTGAAAATAGTTTCAAGGATGAAAAAATTTGTGATGGAAAAATCGTCAAAGTGCTTAAATCTAAATGTGGACAACCCAAGAGTCCATTCTTCATTTAATTTTTTTAAAAAAAATAAAAGTTAAGTATAAAGAATTTTGCATTTATTTTCAGTTCATATTCTCGTTTATATTAGGTTGAACCTCATAAAATTGCCCTTCTGTTGTGTGCGGCAACAGTATTAAGTACTGGTAATTTCTGCGGGTTAAATCTAATACTTCGGAGTAGAATTTAGATATAGACTCTTTGAGTATACACGAAAGACAGGCACATGTTTGCACCTAGCAACAGCCCTTGGTTCAAAGAGAGAGTGATGAGTTATTGTGGAATGCCACCTCTGCCTCTCCCTGCCCCCCGCAGCTGGGACCGTGCGTATTTCCCAACACCCCATCTACGGTGTCTGTTGCAGGACCAAGTACCTCTTCAGCTTTGGGTCACACTGCCCCTGCCCACTCTGTTGCTCTGTCTCCATACCCAAGGAACACACACCATGCTGTTGCATCACTCACTGCTCATCAGATCAGGACACAGCTATGGCTAAAATCACAGGCTCCACGGTACTCCCCCTATTCCCAGATCCCCACTGGGCAACAAGGTTTCAGTGTCTGAGTTGCTGAGCCTTGAGTGAGTTCTTCTTGATCTGTTCTATCAGTGGTTCTCAAAGTGTGGTCTAAGCATCAGCATCACCTGGGAACTTGTTGAAAAAGCAAATCCTCAACCCCACTCACACCTACTGACTCTGAAGTTCTGGGGTCCAGTGATCGGAGTTTTATCAAGCCTTTCAGGTGATTCAGATGCATGCTGAAGTGTGAGAACCACTGGATTAGTTCATAAAACGGAGTTTCTCAGTTGATCTTTTCTATTATCCATGGCCTTTTATAACCTTTTTCTTTCTAGACAGTATCTACTTTCCTTCCTAGCAGCTTAAAGTTGAGCTGAATACCAAGCTTTGTAGGTAGGCACTTGTTATACATGGAATGACTTCTCAGTTGCCAAATGCCATCCTCCTGGGATGCTAATATCATGCCTTCTGGGTTCTGAAATGTTAGTTTCTGCCTATCTATTGGAACCCCAGGAAGCTGGCTATTAGTGTCAACTGCATATTGGAGTTCCTGGTGCCCATGAAGTTGGTGTTTGTCTACCTGTATGAGTCTCCTATGGATGTGCTCTGCCCCCAAGACCTGTCCTGCCTTGGTAGGCAGGTCCCGGTACTACATCTGGCCCTTCTCTAACTTACTAGGACCAAACAACCAGCTTTGGATGTGAGAGATGGTAAATGCTTTCTAGGTTGTTTGTATTTGAGTGGTTAAAATAAGAGGAAATATTAGGATCTGTCGTTCAAAGTGGATAATTTAATCCCCCCAAAGGCCTGAATTTTTCCTTTTTTCCCCAAAAGCCATTTTATGCTACCTCAAACCTTTCATCATTTTCATCTGTGCAGTGAATGGAGGAAAAAGGAAATGCCATCTTATAAAAATGTGATTTTTGAGAAAGAAATGGTATTATTTAAGTGTAACTTCAAAATTTCTTTCAGACAATACCTGCTTGCTTATTTGTCCACTTCCTCACTAGGTGTTGAGCTTTTTGAGGAAGGAATTTTTTTTTTTTTTTGTCTTGTTCATTCTAGTAGTCTAGCTTGCAGTATAAGCTCAGGGAATGTTTGAGAAATGAATGAACACACACACACAACACAAATGCACACACATTTATATGCAAAAATAAAAAGTATATTTCTCTGAATTATCTAGATTAATGTTACCACAATAAAAATGGATCATTTACATTTGACCAAGATTTAAGCTCAATATCTACTGTCATGTTCAGGATAGAGGGATAGATGTATATTAGTGCGAGGGTTGGGTAATTGTCAATAAAGGGCCTGGCGAAGCTACTCTCCTTAGAATGCAGGTCATTATCATATTTTAGGCTGTAAAGACCTCAAGGGACATCTATTCGACCCCTTTCATTTTTTGGAGGAGGAAACTGAGACCTATAGAGGTGAAGTCAATTTTATAAGGTCACCAGGCTGGTTGATGGCGAACATAGAACAGAACCCAGACTTCCTGACTATCAATTGTTTCTCAGTCTGGTTTTGAAATCACATTTGACAATTATTTATAATGATAGAATCACATTGGAAAGGATGACTTTTCCCCAAATACTGTTTTCAAGATTAAAAATATCTTAGAAAATGACAAGATGCCTGAAGCCGTATGCTCTGATGTATTTAAATGATTCTTATCTGTTTCTTCTAAGAGAAACTTGCTATGTGTTTTTCTTCCAAAGAGGTTCTAAGAAGTGTCGTTTCCAAGCTTATAAATGAAAAATTCCTTGGATACAGCATGGTCCAATGAACTCAGTTGCTAATCAGAGTTCACTTGAGTTCACGTGTATCTTAAACTCAATTTTCTTTAACTTCACTTGTAATGAAAGAAATAGAAATAAAAATGAGATTTCAACTTCTGACTATCAGATTGGCAAAGATGAAAAAGAGTGACACTCTTTTGGCTGGAGTATAGGGAAATAAGATTCATACACCGTCAATGGGAGGGAAATTAACATAGTCTTTTTGGAGGGCAATTTGTTGATAGAATCAAATTTTTAAGCCCATACAGTCTTCTATCAATAATTTTGCTTTGAGTTATTTATGCCAATTATATAATCTGAAAAGTACAAAGATGCCCATATATGAGAATGCTTATCCCAATATTATTTAGAATTATAGAAAAATGAAAATTACCCAAAGTCCATGAATTGGGATTAGTTACATACATGGTGCTAACCCATAAAACAAAATTCTATGTAGTTGTTAAAAATATAAATCATACTTATATTTACCATGATCTAAAGAACTCAAGGACGTAAGGAGGAGGGGAAAAATAAGGTTCAAAATCTCAAGTAAATTATGATCATATTTATGTAAACGTGTGTGTGTGTGTGTGTGTGTGTGTGTGTGATTACAGGGAGGTAACCACCAAAATGCTGAAAGTGGTTACCTCAGAATGAAGTTGAGCAGCTTTTTTTTTCTCTTTATGATTGCATGAATTTTATACATGCAGGTATAAGAAAGAAAATTAGAAAGAAAAAAAAACAGAAACAAAAGATCTATGTTTGTATTTTAAATGAAATGAAGCTGAAAATGTTTTGGTTTTGCCAAATTCTGCTTTATGATATTCTGAAGAATGTACACAAGACAAAGACATTTCAGATGTTTCAAAAGCCACCAGTGATAGGGTTTCAAATATAATCCGATTTAATTCTTATTCCAAATTGGAGAAATAAAGTGAATTTCAGCTCCATTTATGTCCTTAACTTGTTTTATTAAGACACTTTTGATGACATAATTCATGACCCCAGACTTTCATCCACAAATATCTTGTATTGTTTCCAGC
The DNA here is from genome assembly GCF_029215605.1 of Mirounga angustirostris. Lineage (NCBI taxonomy): Eukaryota > Metazoa > Chordata > Mammalia > Carnivora > Phocidae > Mirounga > Mirounga angustirostris. Next base: position 85,198,004 of record NW_026991709.1, on the reverse strand, counting down.
AGTGATGGCTCTTCTGGACTGGGTGTGTTCTTCCCGCTCACGTAACCGGGGGCTCTCGTTACTAGGAAATCTACAGCCAGTCATGGAAATGACTGTGGCCACCTGCTGCAGAACTGCTCTGTGCAGAGGCGCCTTCCACGTGGGCGCTGTCACCCACCACACCAGCCGATGGTGCTTCCACTGGCACGTCAGGGAGCTTGTCCTAGGTGAAGTGATTGGAGGCATGGAGCACGGCACAATCCACTCTTCCGAGAAGCCTGATTTCAACACCAGCGAAATGTCTATTACTAAAAGGCAAGTACTTCAAATGAGTTTTTGAACTGAAATTGGAGAATAGTCTGAAATTTGGAACCAGAAATGTTGATAAGACACAGGTAGAATTTTAACAGTTCTAATTCATTATGTTCAAGTCTTCGCTTTTCTTCTTCCTATTTCAGGCCCAGCAAGGAGGCCTAGTGTCAAGTGAGCGAGGCGGAGAGTGGTAGATGCTTAGAAAACATTTCTTGCATGAATGTAGTTCTACTTCATATTAAACTTCCGTGAGCACCAGAGTCCCTGAAGAGTCCCATCCCCAGAGACTCTGATTCAGTAGGTCTGCAGGGAGCCCGTGAATTTGCATTTCTAATAAACTTCCAGGTGGTGCTGATGGACAATCTTGAGTAGCATTGCTTTAGATTGCAGTCTGTTCCCTGTAATTTCTGACACTCGAGAGTTTGAATTGCGGCCCATTTGGACATGCCTGATGGAAGAAGAGCACTCTCTATCTAAGAAGTTTGTTCCAGTATTCAGAGGGACCTAATGAGACACAAAAGAAGGGACTATCCTCCCAGACCAGCTGGGCAGATCTGCCAAATCCAGCCTGGCAACTGATGAGCACAGCAGATGCCCTGGCCAGCTTGCTTTCACATCGAGTCTGCACCAACCCTCTCCAGATTGAGCCGGTTGGCATAGAATTTGTGCACATGAATAGCTGCTACTCTGGAAGTTATCCTATATGTATTTGCACTGAGTAAAATTTGCATTTACATATAGCACATTTCTGTGCAAGTGCCTACGGCAGGATCTCTCTCTCATATATATATATGAGGAAGATTAGAAAAGTTGTGTGGAACCAGGAATTAAGCTAAATGTCTGTGAGTAAACCAGGCTATTTAGGGAGAACGAAGGACAGTGAGAATTAGCATTTATGAAGCCTCTGTTATCTATCACACACCATTAAGAACCTTCACACAAGGTGTCTCAATTAATCATTAGCAACAAAGCCACAATGAGATGGGCCATATGATGCTCATTTGGTGAATGAGGTCTCTCAATGTCAGAGGTAAACCACTTGCCTAGTAAAAATGAAATTAGTGAATGGTAGATCTGGAATTTGATTCAGTTACATCTGATTTCAAAGTCTGTATTGTCTCCACTCTATTCTCATTGACACAACATGGAACAAATAAAAAATTTTTTAATGAGAAAATAGTATTATGAATCTAATATCAATTTGTATTCCACAAACCATTTACTACTGTGATTGTGTGGGTTTTTGTTGAGAACACCAAAGGGAGCAAAACTGATACTCTGTTTGGAAACTACTATCTCTAAATCATTGTCTTATGTAGTAGCATTTGATTGAATTAATGTACTTTTTATAAACATTATTTTATTACTAGTGCAATCTCGTAAGTTAAAGAGTCATTACGCTTGTGTGTTCCCCACATTATAAATGGTCAGATGTCAATTTTAAAGCATTCTGGATAGCACAGTACCAGATTTTGGCAGAAGTAATCTGGCTGTGAATCAAACCCAGATAAGAAATCAAGCTTCTTAAAAGTCCTTTCTGATTTTCTTATTATACAAGAATTATTTCTTAAAAAGCATTGTGTGTGTGGAGGCAGGAGAGCCAGGGGATGGGGTGGGGGGACTATCAAAGTAAAAAGAGTTACATGAGCCCTAAGTTACAATAGTAAATATACTACTGTTCCCCAAAAAAGGAAACCTTTGAAGAATTTATAACACAGGAAAATGATAATGTATACTGTTGTGTGAAAAAAGCAGAAGCAAGGTGTATATGCAGTGTGATTTCAACTAAAGAAAGCCATATATACACAGAAAAAAGATTTGGCAGAACTGCAACAAAATAGTAGTAATGACTCTCTTTGGGATGTGCTTACAGTCATAAGCCTTTAATAAGAGGAAATGCATCATCTTTTTTTAAAAAAAGAAGTTAACCTATGGATTCTTTCCCTATTAAAGTTTAAAGCAGACAGAACAAATTATTTTGAAAGCTATAGTGGTGGCCCACCTTCTGTCGTGTGTGCATCTGTGTGTGTGTACGAGAGAGAGAGAGAGAGAGAGAGAGGGAGAGAGAAAGAGACAATGAGAGGGAAGGAAATTGCATAGTGAGGGTGGTAGGGCTGGGCCAGCTAGTTTCCGAATGCTGATATTTTTCTTCTGCCATTGTTTTCAGGTCTGTGGAATCAGGTGTACACATTGGCAAGGTACTTCACCATCTTTCAGTATGAAAGATGCTAATACATTTCAGATGGGACTCATCTACTCATCTGAACATGTGGAGTAAGAAGGAGATGAAGAAGTTTCTGTCTGTGTTGAGGCAGCCTACTTCTTGGGTTCTTAAGGATAAAGTGAGTTAGTAAACCTCTTAGTACAATGCTTGACATTTAGGAAACGTGAATGATTATTACTGAGTCGAAAGCTTTGGGTCTAATGATTTTCCCCTTTTTGTCCCTTCTAGGTAACCTAATTTTGCTCTGTTAACTTTCAGGAAAACCTTCAGTTTGCAAAGGAAGTGTGACTACCAAAAAATGAGGCCTTTGCTAGGAGGGCTGGACACAGTTATGTGTAGGTGCCGTTGACAGGAGAAGGGACAGGGTGTCATGTACCTTTCTGGAGTCTAGTCACCAAAGAGAAGGATCAAGATGAGAGGTGATTTATAGGATCCTTGACCTACTAACCTTTCTCTCGTGTGTTGCTCTAAGATTGCCTCGAAAGGCTTACCCCATACGCCATGGCTACAAGCACTGTCTTCAGCACTGGGATGTGTCCTGGGCTGGGCTTCCTGAAAATAAAAGTTCAAGTACCCTGGACAGCTTGCATGATAGCATGAGTTTCCCTACCCAGTTAAACTCCAGGTGTATGAAACGAACACTGGACTGAGTGCATTATTGTGTATTAAAATGGAATTCATGGGATATTACAGTCATTTGATTAGCCAACGCATGCTTATTGTGCCCCTAGTATATACTAGGTGCTAAAAGAAACATGAAGAAATGCATAAAAGTAGATGCTACCCTCAGAATCTTTGAGCTACTAGTGTGATGGTGTTTACTCTGTGGCAATAGTAAAAAACCCATATTGTTTTACTTTTAGGGAAATACTAACAAAATCCAAATAAAACGTGGAGGCTAGTTAATAGTAATGTACCAAAGAACCAGTGTTTCATTAGTTGTGATAAATGTCCTATAGAAACATGAGATGTTAACAACAGGGGAAAGTGAGTACAGGGTATATGGGGACTCCCTTTATTATCTTAGTAGTTTTTTGTAAATCTAAAACTATTCTAAAAGAGAAAGTATATTTCAAAAAAATAAAAAATCAAATAGCGTTTGTTAAGCACTCAGTTTTGCCTGCAAGCACACTTACAATCTTTCAACCCTGGCTTCCTTTTATGTAACCATCTTCTCCCAATTGCCTCATTTTATTTTCTCCAGGAAAGCCCAATGTGTTCACCAGTTTTAGCTGCAAGTCTCAGCTGCACAGAGTCTAGGCTTTGCCTTCGCCCTTGCAGTGGATATGACATATATTACCTGATGAGGTGGAAATCAGGCCAGCTCTTTGGCTTGGGAGAAGTTGGGTGTCCTTAGTGTTCCTGAATACCTGGTTCTAAGGATTTGGTCATTCTGGAATCTCAGTTCAAGGGTTCTAGTTTCATTTCTCAGGGCCACCCAACATCCACCAGGTTTCATGCATTTGAAACAGGAAGGAGGCCAGAAGGTAAGGCTTCTCTTGTGTGAAATGATAATGCTGCCTCCTCTCTGGGCTTCAGTTTCTTCATCTGAAAGCCAGGGGCGAGATCTACTAGTTCTAGCATTGCTTGGTTCCTCCTGGCCCCGTCACCACTGCCTCCCATCCCTCTACCAGCTTCAACATTACTTTCACCACCACCACATAAAGACGGCATCAGAAGACTTACTTAACATTAGGAAGATTGACTCTGAAGAGGCAAAAATCTTTGGGATAAAGTCTGCAGAGGTGAATGTAAAAATGGGGATGAGCCCTCTTCGGTAAAGCTCCATAGAGATGAAATTGCCCAGGACGTTAAGGGAAAAAAATCCCTCCTTTCACTTATTAAAATATGGGCTAGCTGGTCACCCTATTTCCCATCAGGTTCAAGGGAGCATAGATGCTAGAGAAGGCACCCAGCTCAGTCCTAACTTGGACGATGAGAAGTTAGAAGATACTTAATCTGCTAACCCCTTCAAAATTGTGCCTCTGCACAAAAGGCCTTCAAATCTGGTTACTCTGGAGATTCAACAAGAGCTGTCTAGTATAATTAGATCAGCATGATGAATGCAAACCTCTAAACCAACATTTAACACTTTGGTGGGTAAAGGAAACAGTGTGTTTAATAAAACTGTATCCACTGAGACTGGCATTTTAAGGTTCTTTAACATATTTACACAAAAGAAGAGTAAAGGGGGAAAATACAACAGAGCAACACGATGAAGAAAAGGGAATACTTTAAGTGGGGAAAGGAGCTTTCAAGACAGACATGCCTCAAGGAAAACATGCAGGGGTAGGCTAAAAGCTCAAATTCCTTTCTTAGTGTTTCAAATTTTTGGAAACACTGTTCCATTTCTGAAACTGATTTGCAGAGCACGCTGCATCTTGTAAATGCCCTGCAACTGTTCTTTCCCCACAGATTGTGAGACCAAAGCTGGCCTGTCTTAAGCCATTAGACCCCAGTCTGAAATCTCCTCAGTAGTTCAACGTACAGTCACCTATTGCATTAGCAGGTAAGTTCTGATGCAGCAATTATCAGAAGCATTTTATGCATGGGGATCATAAGACATGAGCCCTGAACTGATGGCTAGGTCCAGTGAATGGCTCATGGGCTAAGGAAAATGCTGCTTTGTGCTACTGGAATTCTGCCCCATGACGTGGTACCGTTTGAATTCCTCTGGGAAATTCACTGCACCTAAGAATTACACTTCAGTTTCCTTGTCCTAAAATTAAATTTCCTATCTGGCCTCCTTTTTATGAGGGTGGAGGGTCTAGGAAAAGAATTTTCAATTGAGTAGGCATCCTTTGAAATAAAGATACTTAAAAAACAGGATTGATAACTTCTCACTGAAAACTGTCGTAAAGACTTCTTGAAATTCTTAGTGCAGTGATTCTCAAAGTGTGGTCCCTAGACCAGAAGCATCCACATCACTCAAGAACTTGTTAGAAATGCAAATTCTCTACAAAATCAGAAACTCTGAGGGCGGGATCCAGTAATCTGTATTGATGGTCATCCTTGAGGCTTTAAACTAAAGCAAGATATTCTAGAGGGTTCAGATGAGAGTAAATAAAATTTTTTGGTTTTGGGAAATAATAGCTTCAAAGGAAGATGGAAGAAAGTGAAGGCTGGGGGTTAGGTTCTAATGCATGTTGCCTTTCTGTGTTAACTACAGACACATTGACTTTTAGGTCTGAAATAGACCTCAGAACATACAACCCAGTAAACCCCTTCATTTACACAAGTGCAGAGAGGTCCAATGAGTTGACAATTCATGTTCCTCAACTTCTTTCATCATCCAGAGTCCAGAAACTCAACTAACATACCCATGAGTCATGAAGAGATTACAGCTGGGCCAGGGCTGAATGACTAGGTAGCTTTGGGGCACAGGAAGGTCTGTGGTCAGCTGAGTCTCCTTGGAGAGTGGCCTTAGAAGAGCAGGGTCTGATGGTGCACAGCTGAAAAAGCTGGAAAGCACTTACCCAGAGAAAGAATGAGTTTATATAATTTATTATCAACTTATTATCCTATAAAATGAGGATGGATAAAAAAAGAAAACGAGAGTGGTATGATCATAGCCCAATTAGTTCTCCAGCAGTACAGCCCAGAAATGTTTGGCACTGGGACTCTTCAGCTTTTCACAAGGGGCAGAATTTTAAATTTATTCGCCGAATTCCAGGGAGGGAAATGGAACACATGCCGATTCTTATTGGGTTCTAGTCAGAGCAGGGAAACTAACCAGCTTCCCAGGGACTGCCATAGAGGGGATGGTCAAGTCTGAGGAGCCTGGACTTTGGGCATGGATGAGCAGAGATGGATGAGAACAAAGTATGGGGGAGGGGATGGGCAGAGTGGGAGGGCAGGAAGGAGAGAGAGACAGAAGAGGGGGATTGATGTTAGCAGCTCCTGCTAGTGGGAAAGTTTAATGAGGAGGGAAAAAGATGCACAGAAAGCTTTGGGATGCTTTCTGTGTGAGCAGCAGTGGGACCCCTCAATCACCAATGTCAGGAAACTTCACTAATGATCTACAGTATTCTCCAAAGCTACGATATCTGGCCATTGTTTCTTTGAAATGACACTGTACACAGACCGGACCATGTGGGGCTCCAGTTATATGCAGGAAAGATAGACTCTATTTAGTATTCATTTCCCTTTAAAGGAACAGCAACCTTAAGCTCCATTTTTGTTCTGCCTGTATTTTTAGAGCAAGATACAACTCCTTAAAAACAACATGGATTCAATCCATAGAGACCCAATTTAGAGAAATTTCCCCCTCATTTATTAAAGATTAAGGAACTAATACATTTGTACAGTAGTGTGAGCTCATTATCTTAGTGCAAATAAGGATCTTCTAGTACCCGAGAGAAATAATTGACCGACTACTGTGTTTGGTGGTTTTAAGATGTAAAATATAAGATGGAAGGGCATTTAGCAACTTTCTCTCTTCCCCCAAATCATTTAATGAGTGCTTACTATGTGCCAGACACTGTGGAGGCAGAAAAGATGAATAAGATAGATTCAGTGGTCCTGTACCTCTGAAACAAATAATACATTATATGTTAAGAAAAAAGAAGAAGATAGTAGGAAGGGAAAAATGAAGGGGGGTGGAATCGGAGGGGAAGACGAACCATGAGAAACAAACTGAGGATTCTAGAGGGGAGGGTGGTGGGGGGATGGGTTAGCCTGGTGATGGGTATTAAAGAGGGCACGTACTGCATGGAGCACTGGGTGTTATACAAAAACAATGAATCCTGGAACACTGCATCAAAAACTAATGATGTACTGTATGGTGATTAACATAACATAATAAAATAAAATAAAAAAAGAAGTAAATGGCAAACCAAAAATAAATAAATGAATAAATAAACAAAAGATAGATTCAGTGGTCCTTTACATTCAGGGAAATTGATGTATAACAGTAGCGACAGACGCAGTGGATGAAATACAGTGTGAAACATGGCATATGATAGACGTATGCAAATGATGGGACAGAAGATTACAAGTATCATTTATGACTGATTGTTTGCCAAGTACTATTGCAAACATTAAAAAAATTACTTACTTATTTTTATTATGGTAAAATAGACGTAACACAAAACATACCCGTCTAGCCATTTCTAAGTGTCTAGTTCAGTGGCATTAAGTATGTGCAGTGTTCTGCAACAATCAGCATTATCCATCTCCACAACTTTTCATCTTCTCAAACTGCAAGTCTGTCCCCATGAAACATTAACTCACCATTGCCCACTCCCTCAGCCTCTGGCGATCACCATCCTTCTTTCTGTCTCTGTGAATTTGACCACCGTATGTTCTTCATATATATGGAACCATATACTATTTGTCCTTTTGTGTCTGGCTCGTCTCACTGGGTATAACATCAGTAAGCATTTAACATGCTGTCCTCACGTAATTCTCTCAACAACTCTGTCAGGTTGGTAGCATATCCCCCATTTTACAGATGAAGTAACTGATCACAGTTAACAAGTACCATAGCCTGGATTTGAACCCTAGTCTGTGAGTGCTAAATCTCCAGCCCTTGCCACAACACCGATGAATCTGGTAGGAAAGAGGGGAGTCAGGGTAGCTACAAAAATCTTAAAAAAGAAACAAAACCTAAATCCTTTTGATATAGTTTACACCAGCTGTAGGAATAGGACATCTATTTTCTTTTAGAACCATGCTTAATTTTCTATTAATGGTACATGAAGGTTGCCCTGGATTTAAAGCAGTATCTTTATATTAAGTCATCTCCACCATCAGCATTTGTACGGCATGAGCACTCACCGTACACCCCGTGGTCACTTTGGCAGGGGGGGAAGCAAGTCATCCCATCTTTTAGCACAGAGAGAGCCAAGCCAATAATTATTCCTTGCATAAATAAGTGAACTGCTAATTTGATGCAAAATGAATTACATCTACTTCCTCATTTCCTAAAATGAAATCATCTAATAAACTGGATGAACGAAGATGAAAACTGGCTTTTAATTCATTTATCCAAAGTATTTAAATGTGTAACAATTAGCCTGGAGTAAATTACTGTGAGGAGAACAGAAACTCGTGTTCAATTAGTCAAATTCTTTGCTATAGCATTTAGATATGGAAACTCAGTTTCTGCTCACTGGAAACTAACTCTCTGGGAAGCTGAATGCAATCTGAATTCTGTGAGCAAAGTTTCTTTTACATGAAGAATCACAAAAAGACAGATGAGGTGGTGCATGCAAAGCATGTGACATCTGTGGCCCACTGCTGTCATTATATATGAGAAAGAAAAACAAGGCTTGAATTCTTAGATGCTTAAGTCAGACAAAGGTCTCTTGAAGGGCTCAGTCACAATTCTCAACACAATGCTTGATTCTACCAACTCCACTCCATCTCCTTCTTCTTTTCTATGTCAACTCTTCAAATTCCCTGGGCAGAGCAGAAGGAAACAGGAACCAAATAAAGCTTCCTGGTAAAGCTGGATAGTTCAAATATTTAGAGCAAGAGATGCTTCATTTCCATGGGATTCTCTAAAAAACTTTCCAGAAGAATATATCCTCCCAAAGACACTATAATGATGGAGAACGTTTGTAAACTTATAGCCACTCAAATTACAATTAGAACCATCGATGACTGCACAGATTATTTTTCCATACAAAAAACAGATCATAATATCAATATCTTTCATCAGAAATTATCCCAAATCTTAGAGAGTAGAGAGAATACATCAGAGATTTTTGAAGTATGTGCCCACAGGAGTTTCTGTTGGAAGAGCAGCTATTAAATCAGATGATAGCAGATTGCTGGCTTCAGAGATGCAGGGAAGATGAAAGGTTTATACTCGACCCAGCCTCCTAAGAAGAAACTTCTGTTCAACAAGAATCAAAAGACTGTCTGGTCCCTGCAAGAAGAGCTCAGGCAATCTGGGAACTTCGGTTCAAATCCACTCTTGGACACTCAGGCAGTTTTCTTCACCTCTCGGTCTTAGGGTTCATCATTTGGGAAAATCAGGATAACACTGCCTATCTCACAGTGCTGCTGTGAGGATTAAATGAACTGTCTGGAAAGGTATAGCATGGCCTGGCATGTACCAGGAGCTTAATAAATGTCAGTTTCCCTTTCCCTTCTCCCTCTCTTCATCCAGCTCAATCAACATTTTTTTAAAAAGACTTTATTTGAGAGAGAAAGAGAGAGCGAGCACTAGCAAGGGAGAAGAGGGAGGAGCAGAGGGAGAAGCAGACTCCCCGCTTAGCAGGGAGCCCCATGTGGGGCTCGATCCCAGGACCTTGAGATCATGACCTGAGCCGAAGGCAGACACTTAACTGACTGAGCCACCCCAGCACCCCTTAATAAACATTTTTGGAAAACTAATTATTTTCCTTAAAATGAGCATATCACCTGTTCTATTATATTGAGTTTGTAAACCGATTCTCGTAAATCTTGTAAGATTTCAATTTGTGCCCATTTTAAGGTACTTTTCGCAGTTTTCCTAACACTGTTCAAGGAAGGAACACAAACACTTAATTGAGTACCTATGATATGCCAGTGTGTTTCCCCACAACAATCTGCAAGCCTCATTTCTATACATGCAGAAACAAATTCAGCGAGATGAAGCAAAATGCAAGATTACAAAACTAGTAAATGGCAGAATCAAGACTTAAATGCAGATCTCTTAAGTTTCCTATATCCTCTTCACAAAGCAAGATTGCCTCTTGGTATGTTCATTTCTTGATATTTTGTTGTAACGTTAACCTCAAAGTCACATTTGGAATGAGAAAAGCTGTGCTGTGCTTGCCCTCAGAAAATCTCCTGTCTCACTGTCTATTTTTTTTTAATTTCTTTAATTTTTTAAAGATTTTATTTATTTATTTATTTGACAGAGATAGAGAGCACAAATAGACAGAGAGGCAGGCAGAGGGAGAGGGAGAAGCAGACTCTCCACTGAGCAGGGAGCCTGACGCGGGGCTCGATCCCAGGACCCTGGGATCATGACCTGAGCCGAAGGCAGACGCTTAACCGACTGAGCCACCCAGGCGCCCCTCACTGTCTGTTTTAGACACAGCAGAAAAAAAAATTTAAGATAACCTGCAACTTGTGATCTGATTAGATGGAACCCAGCTAACTGCAGTCTGGGTATCACATCCCCAGTAACCAGGAAGGGGCTGGTGGATGGGCGTTCTTAGGTTGCTTTTTCTTGATATGGTTTAGAGAGTGTGCAATGGGCTGAAGCTTGAGCACCAGGACACCAGGGCCGGGACACACTTCCCGAATGATGACTCAGGATTCCAAGCTGGTATCCCCACCGAGGGAGAGGATATTAGGCACGGTCATTAACAGCACAGACTTTTCATCCCAGGGAAAGTCCTCTTTCTGTCACTTACTATCTTGTGTCCTTGAACAACTTTCTCAACCTCTCTGCCTCAATATCCTAATCTTTTAATTGGGGTTAATGGCACCTGCTTCTCTAGGTTATGATACAGGTGAAAGAAATAAGGTCTATACACTTCTCAGCATGACGGCGAGCTCGCTAGGGCTGAAGCCTCCACAAGGGGTCTGCTGCGGGACAGCTCCCAGCACTGTGCATGGCTCGGTAAACGTTTAACAGAAGTGTACCTTCCATCCAGGGAAAGAAACCTTTTCTTAGGAGTGCTACGGTATTTATTTAGCTCAGTGCCCTGTTCTCCTGATGCAAAGCACACTGCTTCACTGCAGCCCGTTTCTCTGCGGGGCAACTCTGATGGGAAGGCTGTTACACAGTTCAGAGCAGAGTGCTCCTCCTTCTGCGTGCACTCATTCATCTCAGCTTTTCCACTGGACGTCTACCCATGAAGTTCTCTGCCTCTTCTATGTGGTTGCCGAGTGGAACTGTATGACTTTGGAAGTTTCCAAAATTGGAAAAGAAAAAAAAAATCTTAAAAGCTTGTGGCCTACAAGTTGCCAAATTCAGTGTATACTTAGATGTGTCTTGTGAACCTACAATGCTGAAAAATGTATCTGAACATTCTCATCGGGGCGCTCATTCGCTAGTTGGCCACAGACCTTACCTCTCCCTGCTTCACTCTTTTATGTGGTCTTCTCCCACCCCCATCCTCTGGTTTTGGTGACGTATGGTGGTGACGTATGGTGAGCACAAAGAGGAAGGGCTTTGAAATGTGAATGATCTGAACTTGAATCCAGGCTCTTGCTGGCAGGACGATACAGGCTAAGGGACCAGCCTCTGTGGATCAGTTTCCTCAGTGGTAGCTGGGCTTCTCTCACCTGCCTTCTAGGATTGCTGTGAAGATTAAATGAAATCAAGTGCCCAGAACAGTGCTGGGCACAGGGCGGTGACTTAGGAAGTACAAATTCACTGCACAACAGCCCTTATTTTTCCACTGAAATGCCTTGTTTACATCCCACGTGGAGACCGAGGAAAGATCAATGTCAGAGATGAAGACGTTAGGTGAGGAATTACAATAGACTAGAAGTGGTGAGGAGAACAAGAAGCAAGTAAGAAGATAAAACAACCAATTCGCAAAGCACACATGGGCTCATCTCCGACTGGAGTCAGTAACAGTTTCTTTTTCTTAAAGATTTTATTTATTTATTTGAGAGGGAGAGTGAGAGAGAGGGATCATGCGCAGGGGGGAGGGGCAGAGGGAGACGCAGATTCCCCGCAGAGCCCTGGGACTCAATCCCAGGTCCCGGGGATCATGATCTGAGCCGAAGGCAGACAACGGACTGAGCCACCCAGGCTCCCCCAGTAACAGTTTCAGGGTGTAGTGAAGGGGCAGAAGCCCAGGGTGAGCTGAGCTACAGCTGAGCCCAACTGCAGGCCAGTTAAATCAGAATTCCTGGGGGTGGGGCTGTTTTTCAAAGTGCTCACATTGGTCTGGCGTGTGGCTCTGGTTGAGCACCTGGGAGCTGGAGGCTCTCCCACCAACACAGCACCAGGAAGCCTTCAGTGAGTGGAGGCAGCGTTTGGGGGTTCAGGCTTTGCTGCACACCAAAGGCCCACCTCCAAATGTTATAAAAGAGAGCTGGGATCTGCAGGGGTTTTTGCACTGACAGAAAGAGAATGAGAGATCAGTGAGCAATATCTGACGCGTCTTACTAGCTCTGAGGGCCAAAGTCAGCGGCAGTGGGTGTGTATCGAGCAGCTACTGGCTGCGCAGTGTTTCACAGTATATGAGACATGGACCCCTCCCCTGGGGTAATTTTCTATTGAACGGGGGCTCTCCCAAGCTAATGAGCAGGGCAGATGGGGCAAATCCCTTACTGAAGCCCTGGGAAAGTGTACTCATCGGAGAAACTGGTAGCGGTCTTTCTCAGTTCCATAGACTAGGTACGTTCATCTATCAGAAGCGGGATTGCAATTATGAAGCATTAAAGAAATGCTGTAAAAAAAGTTTAAATTTTAACTCTTAAACTTAAAAGGTAATAATAATTATTATAGTTGCCATTAATTGACCATTTACTGTGTGCCAAGGATACTTATTTCTAATTCTCATGCCAACTACATGAGGCAGGTATAACTATCCTCATTTTTAGCCAACGAAAAGAGTATTAGGGAGGTTAAGAAATTGTCCGTAATCACAGCTAGAGAGTGGCAGAGTTCTGATTACAACCCGGGTATGTTTGAAAGGTTCATTCTGTTACAATAGCTTGATTCCCCAAAGCAAAGCAGAAACAATATAAAGACAGCACCCATATGAAGGAAATAGTATTCTTTGTTTGTAGTTTCCAAATTGTTTACAGTAACCATATTTTATATGTTATAATCAAAAGTTATTTTGAAAGGGGGAAAAGTGAAGGGTGAAAAAAGAGGAATCAGAACTATTAGTTAGAACACTGTTACTAATTAGATGTTTTTTCTTAATTAAAAAGCACTGACATCCAGTAATAAATAAAAATGTGTTTGACTTTCCATAATTATAAATTCTATGGACTTATATTTCAAAGTAGGGGACCTGGAGGTGCAGTCCACATTTTCATATTAAGGTCTTTGCATTTGAGGAACAGACACCTCCTAAAGCTATTAAGTGATCAAACCTCACAAAAGAAGTGGCAGCCGTAATCCTGAGGCAATCCTTACTTAGCAAATTATCTTCCTTCCTGCAGGATTTTAGCTTGTGTTGGGTCTTTATCTAAAGCATCTGCCAAAAACAGCTCAGCTCCTCTCTCTCGTTTGACTGTGGTCAGTGAGGTGAGAAATTACGAGGGGAAAAATTAGAATTTGGAAACAGGTACTGACAGACTTGTCATCTCACCAGAGAAGATGAATGAGGAGACAAGTAGGAACACAGCACGGGAGAAGCACAGGTAGGGCTGTGGAGCCAGGGAGAGAATTAGGGCTGGGGGAAATGTCCTCCCTGCAGGAGTGACTGAGTCAGTCCTGGGAAATTATAGATGATACTACCACTTTTAAAACCGGGTAGGTGCTGTGTTTCTTCGCTTCTCCCTCAATTCCCCATCCCCGGCAGCCGCTGAAAAGCCAAAGTCCCAGATAAGCACAAGGAATGCCTACCTCAGATGTTTTTCTCTATGGAAGCACAGACTCGCTTATTAATCTGAAGCCGCTGAAGCTATTAATGCTCATTGTTACATGCACTTTTAACACAATTATATAAACTGTCAACTAAGTTTTTCAGACCATTTTTGCTGATGTTGGTTTTAAACACAAGCAATCAGTATTATCTACATCACGGGAAGAGACTTTAATAATATTTAATTAAAGGCCACACCAACAGCAAGCAGATCCCAGTTCTAATTCCATTGTGTCTCTTCTATTTACACGAAACACATGGCTCTCTCTGTAGCTGGTGTTTAGAACAGCATTATTTCTGGTCTGATTGATTGTATCGGTCTTTCCCGTTATTTTTTACTTTTAGTCAGTTTTGTACTATTTTATTTTTAAAAATTGCTCTTGGAAGAATGAATGAATTGCAAAATACAGAACTGAAAAGAACAAATAAGGAGTTTTAAAAAAATCACTTATTCCAGCATCCAGAGATAATCACGGTTAATATTTTAGAACATTTCCTTAGAGTCTTTTTTGCTAATTATGTTTTAACAGCTGGATCTCTCCAAATTGTTGTCTTGCCTTTGTGTTTTGCTTAATATGTTGTATTTTTTTCCATATCAGTATAAACTCTGTCAGCATGATTTCAAGTGAAGTAGGTAGTATTCTCTAACATGGAACCATCAGAAGTTATTTCCCTTTTTTAAAATATGAAAGGCTAACCAATTGCTATCTTTTGCATTTAGAGCCCAGGAAGTCTCTACTTTTATATAACACATCTGGTAGAATTGCACACAAAATTGGCCTGTGGTTTTTTTTTTTTTTAAGATTTTATTTATTAATTTGAGAGAGAGAGAGAGCACAAGCAGGGGAGCAGCAGGGAGAGGGAGAAGCAGGCTCCTTGCTGAGCAGGGAGCCTGATGCGGGGCCCCATCCCAGGATCCCAGGATCATGACCTGAGCCAAAGGCAGATGCTTAACCAACTGAGCCACCCAGGAATCCCCAAACTTGGCCTGTGTTAATGCTGGAGTGCCGTCTACAACAGGGAGTATCATGTTTTATTCCCAAGCACAAAGAACCTGAGTGGTGGCAGGTGGCCTTCTGACCCCACTACCACATGCTCCCTTCCTCGTGCAAGGCAAGACCTACTGAGTTCTCATGGGTGGAAGGAATGGGTAGCTTTATTCCACCAGTAGGTAGAGTCCACCAGCAGGTTGTGGTCGTGGACAAGGGATCTAGAGGAACAAGCATTTTATAAAAACCTCCTGTGAGCAGGAGAGTGTTGAGTGCTGGAAACACAAAGATGAATGAGATGCTGTTTCTTCCTCAAAAGGCCTGGCAATGTTGGCCTAATCCGTATGACTGGGGTTCACCTTCCCTTGCTCTGCACCCTGTCTTCATTCGGCCTGAGACCCTGACACCCTGCCAACCACTGGACAGCTTCCTCCCCGGAACCATCAGCCCTTGCTGAAGGTCTGCTATAAATGGACTGACCCCACAGTACTGGGAACGTGTGGCTGAGGCAGCACGCACAGCCTGAAATCCCACTTGCCTCGCCCTGCCGGCGTCTCCGTGCTCGGGTCAGCTTTTGCTTCCTTCCTATTGCCCGTGGTGCTGGGGTCTCAGCCTGCCTCATAGTCAAACCTGCTGGACAATGAGGGCAGCCTTGTGAAAAGAGGCCTCTTTCCCACCTTCTCACATATGTTCCTTGCCCTAGTAGCATCTTCTGCGGGCCCGTTACACACACCACATGGCAGTAAGCACTACGAGGGCAGATGGACGAGTCAAGACTGGACTCAGCTGTCGGGGCACTGAGAATCTAGTTGAAAATATACATGACCATGCATAGGAAACAAAAGTAAAATCATGCCGACATGCCCCTCACTGACATTGTATGTCCCGAGGGATCAAAGTAAGTAAAATATGAGTGCAGGGGAGATTGAAGAACTCCTGAGGAAGTGAGTGATGAGTGAGGAGGACAGGCAGAGATAGGATTGGTGAGCTTCTGAAATTGAGACACAGGCGAAGTGGCTTGGAGCAAAGCGTGTGCTGGAGGCATATGTGTGATGCCCAATGGCAAAGGGTATCAGATGGCATTATAATTACTCATCCCACAAGATTCAAGTACTGTTGGCCTTTTCTTAGTTTAGAATGTGCACAAGCGAGTCTATTAGCTTTTGTGCTGCTAAATGCTGAAGACTTACTACAGATACTTTGCATATTCCCTAAAAACAGTTCTTCCTGTTTCCCCCTACATGCTTAATTACACAATAGCAATTTGTGATTTTGTAAGATAAAATTGCTGACAAAAATCTGAAAAATGTGTGATGTTATGCTTATTTTCTCTTTCCTTGACTTAAGGGGTGAAATTTTTGAATGACAATTATGGCTGAGGTTGCTAGTTTTCTACCCCGGTATCTTTCTTCCTTAGTAACATGCTTTTTAGGGGGACATATTACCATACAAAATAAATGACTCTACATTTCCTAGGAACTACCCTCTCCACTAGTCAGTTGTGACCATATGACTAAGTTCTGGGTAAAGAAATATAAGCAAAAGGACTCTACAGAAATTCTGGGAAGTCTCCTTAAAAGGCGAAGTGGATAAAAGAAAAGGAAGAAGGTATAAAGGAGGGGTAGATGTTCCTTTGCCTTTCTCTCTCCTCTGCTTCCTGGAACTCAGAGATGATCGATGGGGATTCAGCAGCCATTCTGGGATATGAGGAATAGGGCCTCTTTCAAGGTGTGCCAGAAAAGAGAGCTAGAAGAAGAAGCCCACATCCCTGATGACTTTGGGGTGCTCCTGTACCAGTCCTAAATAGTATAACTCCAGACTTCTGTTAACTTAGAGAGAAATAAACTTCTGCCTTTTAAAATCCACTTTGTTTAGGCATTAATTTCATAAATATACATAGAGCATAATTCTCAAGAGCAGGGACAATGTTTACGCTACATGGTCCATGGTGGGTGTTAAACAGTTTGTGATGATGAAGAAATTAAAAGCAATGAGATAAAGTGGCTAGAACTGTGCACAGCTATTTT
Source organism: Mirounga angustirostris (assembly GCF_029215605.1). Lineage (NCBI taxonomy): Eukaryota > Metazoa > Chordata > Mammalia > Carnivora > Phocidae > Mirounga > Mirounga angustirostris. The sequence continues at coordinate 85,180,975 of NW_026991709.1, read as the reverse complement.
TATTTAAAGATTCTGTTGTTGATACCATCCAATGTATTTGTATGCTGATGTAATCAAGAAGGTTTGCATTGTTTAATAAAAATTCTTGACCTATTTAACATTTAAAAATTCCATTTTGTTTTGAGATGCAAGAAACCTGTAACATTTATAAATGTCTTTAGATTGGCTTCCATTGTGCTGGGAGGAATGTTTCAGTGATGGAGAGTGTGTGAGCTCTGGGAGTATCACCATGACTCAGGAAGGAAATGGTGGGATGATGTTAGGAAATCCATTCCACCAAAAGTGAAGGAAGATAGCCTCTCTGTGGAAGAGATTCAAAAGCCCAACGTTCAGCTAATCATGAAGAAAGTAGAGCTGGAAACCATGGTCTACCAACATGAATACAGTGAGAAAGCAAATGTTTGGCAACTAATGAATAATGAGCTAAAAGTGGGCAAGAGACTCAAAGTATCCCCAAAGGTGAAATATTTTGTTTAGGTAAACCCCTTTGTCTACTTTAGTCTTCTGAAAAAATTACAAAAATGTTTAACTCTGTGTTTCCCAACATCGGTTTTATATATCCCAGAAAGGATGCAAGGCTGATCTACCTGCTACTGGGAAATTTTTGTTGTTTCTTAAGTTCCAAAGAGATTCCTTTTTTGTTCTTTTGTACCTGCTTTGGATAGCTTTACTAACTTAGGATCTATAAAAACTAAGCTCAGGAATTAACTTCTAGTGAAAAAAAAAACTGCCATGAATGTAGAAGCTTTGGTGCTCAGAATGAAGAAAAGCCTCGTGAAATGAGCCATTTTTTCCAGTACAATTTATCTTTGGGCCAATATGAGTGAAATATAGACATAATTATGTGCAAACTAGGAAATAGCACACCATATTTTTCATTTTTATTTGTTTCTTACGGTTCAGGAGAACCCTCTGCCTGCCCACTTCCATTATTCAGCATTCAACTTCTTCCAAAGAATGTCTAGAAAGGGACAGGCAATTCCCCAGTAGGTGACCAGCAGAGGCTTTGCTTTGACCCTGACCCAGCACCACCTTTCTCTTTGCTATCTGTGATTTTTTTTTTTTTAAGAAGATTCTTTTATTTAAACTCCCAAGCGTACTGGACAATATACAGTAACTAAGGACCGTGTCTTTAAATAAAATGTGGTACTGTTTAATTTTCTTGATGGCTTATGGAAAGGCAGTTGGCAGGAAGAACATGGACTTTGGAAGCAGAACTCCAATTCCATTTTTGCTGCTTTACTAGTTACGTCACTCTTTTCAGGTTTCTCAATCCTTCTGAGCTTTGGGTTTTTTTTTCCCATTCTGAAAAATTGGCATAATAATAATATCTGTCAGGCTGTTGTCTAGCGCATAGTAGGTGCTTGACAATGTTAATTCCTTTTATTCTCACCCCCTCCACCACTCTTGTCATAATGTAACTAAATTGGACCATTGGGGTTTAAAATTTGATCTAATTCCAACAATCTCATCTACAATGCTTACGCACATGTTTAAAATGACCTCTGCACAAACCGATTTACCTAAATTTCTCTGCACCCTTCTTTCCCCTGTCCTCAGCTCTGGCCCCACTTTAAACTTATATATCTTCAGGCGCCTGGGTGGCTCAGTTGGTTAAGCGACTGCCTTCGGCTCAGGTCATGATCCTGGAGTCCCGGGATCGAGTCCCGCATCAGGCTCCCTGCTCGGCAGGGAGTCTGCTTCTCCCTCTGACCCTCTTCCCTCTCGTGCTCTCTGTCTCTCATTCTCTCTCTCTCAAATAAATAAATAAAATCTTTAAAAAAAAAAAAGCCAAAAAACTTATATATGTTCTTTTGGATTCCCACCCACCCCCCACCCGCCCCACCCCGCCCCAGTTCTGATAAGCAGGATGTTCTGTGGAAGCTGATTTGCAGGCCTCATTTGTGATGTCAGAAGCAGATTTCTAAATGAGGAAAAATAATAAGAACTCACTCGTGGTTACTAATCTTTTGTACCACTGCACCCTGAAATAATTGTTCTGAAGACAGCTTATTGGTAAAGGGCTCAATTCCCTTCAAAGGTATACAGGGCAGTTCTAAATGTCAACTTACTTTGTGAGAGGAAATTCTTTCGCTGGCACCTTGCTGAAGCTAATTTGGTTTCTCTGTGTTTTGAAAGATATTATGTGACTTTTCTGCTAAAGACTCATTATAAATTCTACATGCTTTTCTTTTTTTTTTTTTTTTTAAAGAAGGCTGAGGGGTTAAAATTCATCTGGGAGGCCTTTTTCTAGTCCCAGGGGACGGGTAGTATATGTTGTTTTTACTTGGAATGTACTATTTCTTGACCACTAAATAAAGTTTAGAAGCCTCAAGCTAAGTTTTGCTTTTCTAGGAAAAAAATTTTGTTCATTTAAAAAAAATAAAATCAGTAGTGGTGTTATTTCCTTAGAACTATCTATTTATAATATAAATCTTTTCAAGACAGTTGAAAGACATAAATATGAAAACTTACCCACTTTTTCTCTCATTATGACTAGAGGGAATATTATCAAAAGAATCACTCAAAAGGAAATGCAATGTAATTCTATCACTTGTAAATTCACAAAATTTAGCCACATTGCCTCCCTCCCCAAGCATCTAAAAGTAATAATCATGGATGTGTTCACTTTTCTACAGGGAATTTCATTTTTAAATTGCTCTTTAACCCAAGAGGTCGATTCATAACCCCAGGGCATTCGTGAGTGGCTTCCTTACAGATGATACCATCTTGGATTTATTCACAGGAAGTAATCCTCTTGAGTGGCTCAGATGATTATTTTTTAAGTTTTCTTAAAGAAAGTCTTCCAGAATTCTTGTGAGATAGAAGTAAAGAAAATATTATCACTTTGCTGATAGGAAAGTCAAGGCTTAGAGATTTGTTCAAGGTCAAATAGGAAGTCATCGGGAGAGCCAGGAACTTGAATCTCAGAATCCTCACTTGTATTTTAGCTCTGTTAATGGACTTAATAACTTCCTGTACCCCTTGCGTCTGTAGAGTTTTGCATTTTAGGACCCTAGCAAAGATTTTTAAATTTAGAATGCTTACAAAAAAGACCATTCTGCATTCATAATTATTTATTTTTATCTTGCCTTTCAATATGAGAAAGTCATAGGGCTTAATTCTATAACCCAATTAGTGGCGTCCCTTTCATATAAGTTGCTTAGATTTTCACTATGCGTCTTTAAGTCTCTGTATTTTTTTGGCAGAGGAATATCCTAGTGGGCCCATACATCTGTGTCCTCAATCCATATGGTACCAAAGTAAATTATATCCTGAGTTATTTGTAGCTCTAACAATATTTAGTCAATTTCCCTTCTCAGCAAACTTAAAAATTCATGCAAACCAAATTTATGCAAATCCATGTTTGTGATTTGGCTGCGGTCAGCCTCAGGAAGCAGAATCCCGTATAACTGCCACGTAGGTTGTGATTTAAACCTGAGGTTTTATGAGAGCAGTGCAACATGCGTGGTGGCATCTCCAGTGATATTTAAAGGTGCAGGGATAGTAAAAGATGACACTGTGCAGATTCCCATAAACATCACGCATAATTCATGGTAAATCAGTACACGTCTGATCATAGTAACGTACAGGATTTTCTGACAATCCCTTCCTTTCCTTTTTAATTTGATAACCTGTGTCCTGAAAGAAGAAGGGAATGCTGTGGATGGTCACTGCGAAGCCAGGGAAAGTCACAGGGAAAAAAAAAATGCCTAAAGATCACCTTGAGTCAGAATAAGGCAACCACTAAAATGACATTTATAAAAACAAAATATCAATGGGGAAAAGTAAGTGTGGCTTAATGTTACATAAAGAAGCAGATACAAAACAATGCATACTGACTGCAACTCTGCAGAAAATGGAAATTATGCTTGTGACCATGCAAAAAAATGAGAGAGTATGCACAATGAAGAGTCCTTGGGAGCAGGGTGATACTTTCTACTTTGTCCAAAGTTTCCGAAGGAGGTTTGGTATCCTCGTGATGAGCACAGTAAGCAGGGAGAAGGGACCCCGAGGGTGACCATCAGCCCTCCGGCGCTAAGAGGTAAGGGTCCAAAAGGGAGACTGGAGCGCTGCTTTTGGGAGGATGCAGGGATCACGAGGAGCTCAGAGGGGCAGAGGTGTTTTGGGTGAAAGTCCGAAGGGGTGGCAGACTCTCAATCCTCAGACCACTTTTCCAAATGGGCATGCAAAGAAACTGGAGATCTTCCAGCGACCTGGGATAAACTAGCTCTCCTGAATTTCAGCCCGAGAAGAAAGGTCAGCCCCTGTAGGGCAGCTGTCCGGGTGACATTTTCAGAGCATGGCAATCTACTCCCTTAACAGAAAGTTATTCAACAAACGCTAAAGTGGTGAACTTTCTGGTTTTGTTCCGAGCATGGAATTTTTCAAATGTGGTGAGCACGGAGGTAAGTCTAGACACAAAATAAGCATTTAACTGATCATGAGAAGCACTTCAGATACAAGGACTTGAAACACATGTAGCAACCCAAATGCAGTATGTGCCTTTTACTGGTTCCTTTACAAGACTGGCTGGTCCCCTGGCTGCGTCATTCAGCACAGTGCAGTGGCCCATTTGCCCCAGAGGTGGGCATTTCTACTAGGACTGGGCAACTGCCCCTTTTCATAGGTTTGCTTTCGGGTATGTGTGTTTATGGCTATGTATTCACACATTCTCTATCTCTCAGTCATACACATACATATATATATATATATATGTGCTCAAGAATGCTTTTTTTTGAAGGGAGAATATTTCTTTTCCAATGTATCCATCTTAAATTATTTATGCTTTTCTTTAACACATACATCTTTCCTTTACAAATAGAAAGGCTTTCTCAGATTCTACCATGTTACATTATTTTTCCAAGCATGGACAAGATAGTATTGTTACTAATCTATCTAGCTAATGTCTCCCTAAATAGTCAGGAAAGCATGATGGAAAGATAAGCTAACTGTGAACTCCTCGGACCCAGGGCTGCACGTACTGCGGCACATGGCCTAGCTCCTTGAGGTTGCGCCATGAAGCAGACCTGGGTAGAACTCTCTATGCCTTAGTGTGCATTCTGAAATGGGGATAACAGTACCTACATCATGGAGTTGTTGGGAGGATTAAATGAGTTAATATGTATATAAAGTGCTTGCAACAGGGTGTAGTATATAGTAAATGCTACGTAAGTGTTTATTATTAATCTTTTAATAAAAATGGTCTAAGATTAGACAAAGATCAGGTTACTAAGATGTACCTCTTGGTCTCCATCATTTACACTTCCTTTTTGTAACAACCAGGGTCACAGGATTGATTACTGTGTAGGTTCACTTTAATAAATGAGGCTAGGAGGGAATATTTGAAATGTTAGGGACATTCAGATAAAGGACTTAAGATACCTGTCTTAACTCCCTTTCTTTTGTAGGGCTAGGATATGAAAGTTTAATGTCTCTACTAAAATCATAACTGATCCTTTCTTGACCCCACAATTCGAATAATCTAAAACAGTGCTTCTCCAACTACAGTGTGCATAGAAATCCCCTGGAAAGCTTGTTAAAACAGATTTCTGGGTTCCATTCTCAGAAACGCTGATTCAGTCTGGGACTCAGAGTATAAACTGTTAACAAGCTCCACGTGATGCTGATGCTGCTTATCCGTGACCCTCTCTTTGAGTAGCTGGGCTCCAAAAACCATCTTTGGCCATTGTTCCTAAATCCCAAGTCCTGTCGTGGGAATATACTGAATGCTCGGAAGACTCTGGAACTCTTTCAGGACCGTGACTAGGGAAATAATGCACATCGTAGCGTCCCAAATGCTCCCTGGAAGTACTTGGTTCCAGACCAGCTCAGAACTGGCACCGTCAATGCCTACTGACAGAAGGTCCGCACTACACTGTTGGCTTCTTAAGGGCCATGACTGTGTTTATGTCATCTCTGTGTCCCAGCATCTGGCGAACGCTTAGCTAGAAATACACTGCCAGGAAGTTTCTGTGAAATAAATGAGTGAACTGAAAGGTTAGATTATTTCTACTGAAATTTGTATATATTTTAAAGCAGCATCCCATGTATCTTCCCTCAGAAGTTATTTTATTAAGTTACCTCATAATAGAGAAGAATAAAAGACAGTTTAATTTTGCTCATATAGTTTATCTTAGAACCAATTTTTAAACATATGATTCCCTGTTTAATTGTCTTCCATGAATACTGAAAGTTAAATGTCGCCAACATCCCCTGAGCTGGTTCTGCTCTGCTCCCCTGCCTATCACACGGGGGGAAGGGACCTTGGGAAGAGGGTAGAATCAAGCCCCCAATTTTTTAGAACAACAAAAGGTATAAATGTACAAAACACGATTAAACATTTTTCCCTACAACAAAGCCCCAGAAAATACATAGCAAAATTGTTTAGATATCAAATTTCTATAAACAAAAGATTCTGAGGTTTTTCTGTTTCTCCATTTGCTCCCTCTTCTCTTCAGGAACAGGCTTTACTTTTGCTTTTCATTTTTTTCCCTCTTTCATGCCCCCGCCCCCCACATTTTTAGGCCTTAAGAAGTCCTCGTCTACGGAGCCAAGAGAAACCTGTGCTTTCTCTCTCTCCTCTCTTAGCATTTGGATTCGCAAAGGGGAAAGCCTCAGTTGGAACCACAAGGAGGCCTCCTTCCCTCCAATCTACACCTGTTCACTCCTGTGGGAGATATCAGAAGATCTGTGATACCGATGATATACATATACACATATACAGGGCAAAGGCAAAAAGGGAGGAAGAACATTACACACTTGGGATGCTTCAAGTTGTTCAGTATGAATGGGGCGTGGAGTGGAGGTGGCAATGAGTGAGAATAACGGGGTAGTCAGGGGCCAAACTGCATATGGCCTGGAAGTCCAACTGAAGAGTTTGCATTAATTACTTGGGAGACAGTGAGAAGCATCGGTTCTCTCCAGTCTTGGGTGCCCACCACCTACGGGCCGCACGAAGCCAAACAGCGTTGGAGTCCACAGGGCATGTCTTGGATGGCTACTGTGGTTCATAGACCCACAGAGGGATGATTTTAAATCAAGTTCCTCAGAGTTTGGGTGGAAGGATAAGACTGCTCATTCTTTTAGTGAAAAACAAATTGTTTCCTTTTTCATAAAAGTAAGGTTTCCAAGGTTTTCCATCTTTAGCATAAAATTGAAGAGTAAGCCTGTTCATGAGCTTCAATTTGTTTTATTCTGTACTAAACAACTTGATTAAAAAAATCCATCAACTGATGCACCATCACTCGGTAATTTTTTTTCAGAAACGATTCCCATAGTTCACCAAAATTAATGCATCAATTTTGGGGGCACATCTGAAGTTTAAAAATAAAAGCTGGAGTCTAAGGAAGTGATAATTGGACAACCTTTGACTGGAAGAAAATGACTTCCATGCTTAGTGTTTTTCTACAACAAGAGTTCATTAATTATCCACAAATTATACAAATGAGATAATTTTGTTAGAAAAAAAGTGATGAATGAATGTTTTTTTTCTATTCAGAACATCCAACACAAAGCCGAGATGGTACATTCTCTCACCATTTCTTTAATAAGTCACTTATTCATATATTTCAAGAATGAGATCATTTGGCCAAAAAAAAGTTACTATGGTGAGGAATAAATAACAATTGTATTGAATGATCATTTGTGTATGCCTGTGTTCTTCCTAGATCACGAGATAGGAAGGAAGTGGTACTCACTGTGATTGGGGGTAGACCATGTTAAAAATTAATGACTTAAAATGGAAATGACAGAATTGCAGAGCTGTTTTGGAGAAAGGGAAGGAAGCAGTGGAGCATTTAAAAAAAAAAAGGTTTGCAAGAACTGCATTTCTGTCAAAGCTTATATATGCAGTGTCTGAATAAGAGCCACATTCCAGAGGCGGGGATCAGAGAGTGGGGCTGAGCAGAAAGGAAAAGACAGGGTACCGGCGGAAGGCCTGGATGGGAGAGAAACAAAAGCACCAGCACAGAAATGACAAGGTCGCGGCAATGGCAGAGCACAGGCACCCGGGTCCAAAGTCAGAAGAGGAGGAAGAGGAAGTTAAGCTCTTAACTCTCTCTGCTGTTTTAAGTTATCAAAATAAGAAAGGTGGAAATCAGAGGGGGAGACGAACCGTGAGAGACTATGGGCTCCGAGAAACACACTGAGGGTTCTAGAGGGGAGGGGGTGTGGGGATGGGTGAGCCCGGTGATGGGTATTAAGGAGGGCACGTACTGAATGGAGCACTGGGTGTTAATACGCAAACAGTGAATCATGGAACACTACATCAAAAACTAATGATGTACTGTATGGTGACTAACATAACATAATAAAATTAAATTAAAAAAAAGAAAAAAACTTTTTTTTTGGTCTGGTCTGTTTGTTCCTTTGTTATCTTTATTTATCAAATTTTGAATATGTAACATAAATCATTTCAGCATAAATATTTCCACCCACATCTGGTTTTCCAAGCCCTTATGCCAACAGCTGCTGATCCTCCCAGTAATCAGTGAGTTCACCTGTGGGGTTCGCTAGGCCAAGATGCTGGCAGCGCCTCTCAAAGTGGACGGACTGCAAGGCTACGTGTGGCACCCTGGACATGGTCCACGATCCGCACCACCAGCTGAGAGGGCGATGATAAACTGATCCAGGTGGAGAAGACCCCACAGGAGCTGGAGAAATTGAATGCTGCAGCATGGAGGGAACATTTTGCTAATCTTGTTAGGAGTGTCTTAGGATGCAGATTCCACTTTTAAAATCTTGAATGCTGGTACACGGATATATACTAGGAAGTTGTCACAAAGTTGTGAGAAACTCTTTATGAAGTAGGAAGCATCTCATATAAACATCCTCTCACAAAGATCAGACAAGTTTAATGGATTAAAAACCGTGCACTTGAAATACACACTTCTCTCGAGTGATTTTTCTGGCTTGCCTGATATATTTAGCTGACCAGCAGGAGGGAACATAGAAGAAAGGATAAGGAGCTTAATTTAGGAATGCAGTTATCGGGATAGATGAATGACCCCAAGACTGGGGGCTGCACACCTGACTTCTAATATTTCCTATGATATAAAATAACCTGGTGACACGGTCAAGCTACCTCCCTACTCTGAAACTCATTTAACTTATTTTGATAGAAAGAGACCAATATAATTAAATTTCTTAGCAGTAGCACCCTTTCATTGAACAAAGCCTGTCTGTACACCTAGCGGCTGACTTGCTCTCTAAGGGGCGCGCCTCATCATAGACAGTGTCGCCCCCCAGCCCCCCATTCACAGTGTCCAGAATGGGTCCCGCAGAGCACCGTCTGAAAGCCACAGGATTCGATTATCTAAAGTTCCTAACAGCTCTGATGTCTATGGTTCTCCTACGGATCAGACGAACCTACTTAAAACACCACCAAAAACCCAAAACAAAACCAGAAACAAGCCAGTAAAAGCACAATATAAATCTTCCACAGCGAAAGGCTGAATGGTTTCTTTTCAAGTTGTATTCCAAACGGCTGAGTCTGCTTTTAAATATTACCATCTCTGGCTGTTATTTTCATATATCACATCATTTTTACACTCAGCATGTCAGCTCATGTCATTTCAATTTTGCATTTATTTTCTCACTGACTAAACATGCTGCCAGCACTTTTCCCCATTAGATTCGAAAGAAAAAAGGGGCTATTTGAATATAACCGAACATCTATATTTTTCCAACTTGAAAGTCCAGTTTTTCATCTCACGTCACATGTAATGAACATAGGCTGCACATCAATACTTTAAAGATATGTGGTGCATACATATTTCTTGAACTTGAGGTGGTAATTCATGGTCTCTCTCTTGGTGATTATAGTTTTTAACCGACCCCTGTGATTTTCATGACTGTTTAGAAAACTGGGAAAGATGAAAGTTGGTGCTTGCTATTCACCAATGCTGGTTACTTGTTTACTCACTGAGATGCAAGCAAACGGGGCAAGAAAAGGTAGTAAAAGTCCTGCATAGGCGGAAATATCAGGTTCAGAGAGGCTAATTTTCCCCAGGGAACAACACTATCATGTGACCATACATGTTTTCATTCAGATTTAATTCAGATTCTTGTCTGTGAAAGCCTTGCTCTTACCACCATGTAAGGACTCTGTTATATCCAATGTCCAATGCTTGCCATGGCAGAGGGGCCAGCACTGCTGAAAATGCACCAACCTAGGGCACCTGCACGGCATCTTCCAGAAGGCGTGTACAGTATTCGTACTAGTAACACAGCAGGAAGAAGCAAAGTGAAAATGCGATGCTACAACCGGCTGGACATCCGGGAAGCGGGAGCTGCTGGTGAAAGAACATGAGACAAGGCAGAGGTGGCCTGGACAGGGCTCTCCAGGGGGGCGTCCCCATTTGAACCTCACAATAGACATCTGAGCCAGATGGTGTTATTCCATTTTATAGATGAAGAAACGGCGACTCAGAGAACTTCAATTTCTCACTCTAGTGTCTTCTGCTTCATAAGCGGCGGAGTGGAGATTAGAAAGTAGGAGGACGGCCTCCTACTTCAGGTCTCTCTTGCTTGTCTCTGGGTCACTCTGTAGGGAGTGACTGTCTAGACCTTCTGGCCTTCTACCTTCACTTCTCCGTAACGTGTCCGAAGACTACAAAATGAAGCAAGTAGGTCTACCCTTTTTGCTTTTCCTAGAGTCAGAGGTGAGACTTAGGTGAATTGGTACTATTGGATTGAAATGCATGAAGTTAAACAAACACAGATAAACTCACCATCGTGAGTTTACAAGGAAAAGATAAAGATATTCCCCTTGTCGTGCTTCCTCCACCCCCGCCAAATTACCAGTAACTCAGAACTATTTTTATATTGCTTGACAAAATTAGGAAATATTTAGCAATAAAACACAGGGTGAGCATGCCCCTATTGCAGTAATTTTTCTACTCAACCTAGGGGAAAAACTTGTCCCCTTCCTTGTACAGTATTTATGATGATAAATCGCTTTGCAGCTGAGACAGCACTGCTTGGACCACAGTAGTGAATCTTTTGTTTACTACAATGCTGATTTCAGAGAGACAGCAGATTTGAATGGCTTCGGTCTCTCTCATCACAAGTAAGTATGTCTTATTTTCATTGAATCATTTCTCATCTATCAGTCTTGCCCAGGGAAAACGCTAATAAGCCTATGTCTGCTCTGAGAGGAATGAGGGCAACTGCAACTGCTTCATCCTTTCAGTGTCTTGGAGTATTCTGCTTCGGAATCTCCAGGCTGACCAGATGGTCTCTCTTCTGTAACTCTAGAGGGGTTTCTGTTCTTGCTGACCAATACTGTCACTAAGAAGATACTCCAGGAGAGTATTATACATGATACCAAGAGACAGGGTCTCATGCTTTATAAATCCCCTCAGAGGTAAATAGGATCCGAATTATATTTAAATTTAAGTCACTATATTGATATGGCAAAGAAAGCACTGGCCAGATGGTGCTGAGTACAAAGCAGTGACACATAACATTCCCATCCCTTTACTATTTATGAGTCCAAGACTCATGTCGTCTGCTTAGATGGTGATATGACCACACTATCTGATAATACCAGAGGGAAGTCGAGTATCCTTTCGCGCTCATCTGTTTTTCTCATTCTTCCATTTTCATTTCATGACGGCCCGTATCTTCCTCTTTAGGATTCATTCCCACAATGGCCACTAGGATAGAATTGCTATCCCACTCAAATGCCTCTGTGTTATTGAAAACACAAGGGGGTGGCTATACTTGGTTTCTTCTTTTCCTTTAGAGAAAAATCACAGAAATTCTAGTTTCCATTGCTTTCTGTTCAGCCTTCTATGAATTTAAAAGGACACTCTCAGAAAGGTGTTGGGCTTAAGAAAGGCATGTGTTGTTTCTCTCCTTGGTGCTTTTCATGCCTCCTCCCTGAGGAGGCTTTGTAGGGAAGGGAAGAGGAACTGGATGTTAACAACCTTTTAGCTCTAATTCTGTATACATTTACTTTGAAGCCATTCCTCTCCTAACAGAGCCACAGGGGCCAAGAGGGAAGTAAACAGTTAAGGAGTGTTTATGGAAAAGGTTATCCCTGTGGGGGTTCAATAAATACATAGCGGCCAATTAGGATACTTCCAGCATATGATTATTTTATATAATTAGAACACTGGAGCAAAACAGCTGAAGACCCACCTATGGGATGACCACTAATGGGCAACTGTAGGGAGCTATGTGGAATCATAGAAGGAGCACTGGACCGAATGTCAGGAGGGAAGGCTGGCTTCCAGGGCTCTCTCTGTACCTAACCAGGACTCAGGGCAACTCGATTCACCTTTCTAGACCTCAATATTCCTCTTTGCTAAATTGTGATTGTGGGGTAGTAGGGACTGAATGTTTGTGTCCCTTCCCCACAAATTCATATGTTGAAGCCTTAACCCCCAGTGTGACTGTATTTGGAGATAGGGCCTGCAAGAAGGTGGTAAAGGTTAAATGAGTCAGTAAGGGTAGAGCCCTAATAAGAGGAAGTGACTCCAGAGCTCTTTCTCCTTGCATATGAGAACACAGTGAGAAGCTGGCCATCTACAAGCCCAGATGAGAGCTTTCATCAGAAACCGGCCATACCAGCACCTTGATCTTGGACCTCCCAGCCTCCAGAACTATGAGAAATGTCTGTTGTTTAAGCCATCCAGTCTATGATAGTTCATATGGTGGGCATAACAGACCAATACAGTGGTTAGGACTCGCTAATTAAAAATGGCATAATGATTTACAGTTTATAAAGTACTTTTACAGATTTTATCCTCTCAGGAAAAACTCTAGGAGATGGTAAGAGCAGAATATTATTTTACAAAAAGAAATACCTCAGACTGATTCAAGATCACAAGGGCACTGAGTAGAATTTAGTCAAACTACAAATCTGGATCTTAAAAGGCACCACTGGGTATAAATGGCTGTGGTTTTCTTGTTTTCAAACATTTTGTTGGATGTCTATGAATTCCAGTTTTTAGATTTCCAGGTAATGCTTGGTTGAAGAATGTCGAATTTATCACAAGTCAGGTATATTTTTTTCCCTTCAGAACTACAACAATTGTTTCCTTTAACCCAGTGGTTCTCAAAATGTGACCTCGGACCAGCAGTGGGAGCTAAGGACTTAGAAATGCAAATTCTCGGGCCCTACCCCTGACCTATAGAATCAGAAATTCTGGGGGTGGCCCCCCCGCCCTTAACCTATGTTCTAACAAGCCCTCCAGGGGATTCTGAGGCTGCTAGGATTTGAGAACCACTGCTCTGATCTCTGTACACTTGTTCCCCTTGTAACTGGCTGACATTTGACATTTCCCCACCTTACTGCACTGAAGGATATGCAGCTGCAACTCTGTGTCCTATAACCAACTGGATTCATGACATACTGTTAAAACCACTTTTGAAATGTTTGAACCTGTGAGCGTATCCTTGATCTAATTATAATATTCCATAATTTTGTGTTACCCTTTGTTAACATACATCCATTAAGCTAACTTGGAATTTGAAAACATTTTAGAAGAAAGGTCATCTTGGTCCAGCATATCATAACTTGATACTAAGTTGACTCTATTCTAATTAAAAATAGTAATTTAAAATAGAATGAATTTATTATTTAAAGTAGAAAATATTTTTAATCCCTTACTCAAGGTACTTGACCATCTACTCCCTGACTCCCATCCTTAAAATCTCAGTAACTTCAAAAGGAAATTCATTTGTACATGAAATCTATTCCTAAACAATATCCACCCCTCCCTCCAATCAGGAAAGAACATTTTAATGAATAATAAAAATGATCTGAAATATATATTTAAAATTTCTCTTTTAATATTTGTTCTGGAAAGCCAAACACACAATTTATTAATTACATACATTTGTTATAATTATATGTAATAATTGTATAATTATATAACATATTCTATAAATAATGAAATATATATATATTTGTGTCAAACATCTGGGGTTTAGAGGCATTAAGATTTTAATCTAATATGCTTCCTTTGATAGCTTTCCTATGCTTGAAGTTTGAAAACTCTAGGGATTTCTGGTGGAAAATATGGACTCCAATGCCAATGTCATACATCTATATTTAAATGACTATATATGGGTGTGTATATGTGTGATTATACCTGGCACCTGTTACTTTAGGACAGGTGAATTCTGTCTAGAGAATTCTGTGAACATTTTCATATGAATTTCAAATAAATTTTGCAAATAACATTTGACAAAGAGAGAAGCACAATATTGCCTTTGAAGAATAAAACCTTACACATTTCCAAAATCACTTTTTCTCAGGTAGAAATAACATAGAAATCACCTTTAACCCCCTTGAATGGAGCGGCCAGGGAGAACAAAATCCACATACTCTGTGCTGCTTCTGTTATTAGTTTGCTTATATAAGCAAAACTGTGAGCTTTCTGTGGGAGTACAAGTCTTGCAAGTCACACGACTGATAAAACAGCATATAGCTTGCACAGCATTTGTAGAACGACAGTTTCTGAATGACAGATTTAATGAGATTAGTAGACTTCTGCCCAGCACAGCACTCCAACTATTTTATTTATCTTCTCTAGATTTTCTTTTGGCAGCACTTACTGAAAAAGCTATTTGCAATTATATGAAGATTGACTAACAAATATCTACCATGTTTCTAAAAAGATACGGAAAGAATAAACTGAACATAAAGATTCCTCCCCAAATATATAATATCTATGAAATGAAGCAATAGTAAACGAATGTGTTTTACACACATAAACACATACACACTTTTAATGACGCTCTCTTAAGCGTACAAAGAATTTTTTGTAGTATTATCAAGACTAATTAGAGTCTTATCCTAAATATTTTACTTCGAGGTATCAACACTGTCATTGTTTCAACCTAGGATTTGATCACATCATCAGCAGGTAAACCTTCCCCAAAAGGAAGGACTAGTCTTACTGCCAACAGCAAATGCGAAAGCCAACTCATATTCATAATGACTCGTCTTTTAAAATGTGTTTTGACATGAATGACTCAGCAAAGCTCGGTCACTGCCAACTGGTGCAGTGACACTGGGGGAAACATGATTAACTACAGAGGCAAACAATGACTGGGCAAGTCAAATCCTCCCTCCTTTGATCCAGGTAAGAAAAGCATTACTTTCTGAAACAGAAGGAAAGTTGGTTCTCTTAGCAGTTAATAAAATGTGTTTGGGGACAACAACATAAATGTTGTGCAAGCTACCATGAGAGAAAAAGAACAATGACTCCCTTGGGCTTTCCATTCCAAAGATCTCAACGTATACTTTTATGGTTTTCTCTATCCCAAAACTTAGTTAAAACAAACAAAAAAAGCTTTAGGCAAAAAAAAAAAAAAAAAAAAGCAAGCAGCCTTTGAGGGTAGGATGATACTAAGAAAGTGCAAAAAAGAATAAACGTTTAACTTCTACATGATTAAGGAAGAAATAAAAAAAATAACTTACTTTTCCTTTTAATAGAGAAATGGATAGGTATGTGTGTTCTCATAATATACTCAATTGTATTTTACTAGTTCATTCACTGGGTGGGTCCCGTCCTTGATTGAGAATGCCAGTCTAGGGATAGGATCTGTGGGAGATGGAGATTTGTGCCCCAAGTAATTAATCTGGCATAGTTAAAATGATAGCTAAGAGCCCAGCAGAGCACTTGAGCTCTAGCTCCACTGATCTCATTAACCAAACTGACAATTTGGCGTTAAGCAGAAATACAGGGCCAAATTCCTCGCCAACCTCTGCCCCCCGCCCCCCAATTTACTCAGGAGCAGGAGAGTGAAGATAAGGCAAGTAAAAAGAATTCAAAGGCAGTTTGAGTGGATACTGTAAGACAACCTATTTTCTACCTCTGGGGAGGTGTTTTGTTTGGTGAGTTCTCCCCCAGAAGACCACTTCAGTTACCCTCAGTTATTCTAGACCTAAGAAGCAAGTCTCTAACTCCTCTTTTTTCTGATTGCTCTCTTCTGATGGTCATTTTTCTTTTTTCTTTTTTTTTCAGAAATAAACACAATGGCTCCTTTAATGCAATCGTCACGATGCAAAACAATTACGAGATTGTTCAAATTCCACTTGCCTTTCTGCAACTTGCTGACTGCTTTCTTTCTAACCTCTTCATCGACGCAGACTCCTTTGAATTATTTCTCAGTCTCTACCTGAGCTTACATCACCCTCAGAATCGGTGCCACTTACACCTTAAATAGGTGTGCAGTTATCTTGTCTCCTTGATAATTAACAAAGACATTGAGGGCCAATGCCAATTCAGTGGCATTAGTTGGATACCTTCCATTACCTGATATCATTGTTTATGGTCTATTAAGCAGTTTTCATTTCACCTTATGGGCCCATATAAAATCCAAGCTAGCTGTTTCTCAAATTACAGGCAGTATTAAAGAGTATTAAGTAGCTTCTTCTTTTTATATTTTTAAAATAGTCTTTAAATTTATTGCAGATATTCTGATAAAGTAAATTGGGCAATATATATGTTTTTAGCTTCTCAGTTTTTTTAGTCTTTTACCCACCTCCCCTTAAAGCATACTCATTGTTTAACACTAACGGTAGCTTTCTCATTTTCAAAATAACTTACTTTTTGATTCTTATTTAAATTTTTTTCTAACCAAATTATCACTGTATTGATTCATTTTTCACTGGGGAATGTAGTTTTCCAAAAGTTCTCTGATCTTGTTCTGCTTTATTTTTCATCGTTCTTACATACAGAACATGCATGTTGACAGCATGCAGAAGTCAGTGGGTCTGAGGGATCATATAGGGAGGCTTAGTGACTCTCAAAATCTATCTCGTTATGCAGGCCTCCGCTGGACAGGCTAATAATGCAGCCACCAGGGCACGGCTGAACACTCAAAGGGCTTCAGCTGTCAAAGGTCTACAGTGTGGGCGCCTGGGTGGCTCAGTCATTAAGCGTCTCCCTTCGGTTCAGGTCATGATCCCAGGGTCCTGGGATCGAG
Organism: Mirounga angustirostris; assembly: GCF_029215605.1. NCBI lineage: Eukaryota > Metazoa > Chordata > Mammalia > Carnivora > Phocidae > Mirounga > Mirounga angustirostris. The sequence goes on along the minus strand of NW_026991709.1, from coordinate 85,164,025 downwards.
TCCCACATCGGGCTCCCTGCTCTGCGGGAAGCCTGCTTCCCCCTCTCCCACTCCCCTTGCTTGTGTTGCTGCTCTGGCTATGTCTCTCTCTGTCAAATAAATAAATAAAATCTTAAAAAAAAAAAAGGTCTACAGTGCGACAGTAGAAAATGTATGGAAGGGTTCACTTACCTGCTTGTGATCAACAATTATTTCGAGGTCTTCATCACTGCTTAGTTTTCCATATCCTTTTTCTTTACTTTTCTTGTGAAAGAATAATTTTAAATGATCATTTAGTTTCTTTCCATTAATAAGGTTAACTCCCACTTAATACTTTTTAAAGATTAAAGTCTTTACTTAGCCTTGTTCACTAGTCATAATACATCATTCTCTATGTCAGTCTCTCACGGACAACAGCAAAATTTTTGTTGTTAAATTATGGGCTTATAATGAACTCATCAAGTATTTCTGCTTAGCCTCTCCTATCCAAATTATACCTTTAATCCTTTTCTGAATATTGTTATGCTTTTTTTCAATTTTGTAGTTTCAAAACAGATTCTTTAATACTTTGAGAGAGATAGACAATTCCCTTAAGAGTCCCAGCCCATTTTTCTTCAAGACTGAAACTGCATTTAGTAATTATAGTATACTTAAGACTTCAACTATTAAATGTTTATTTTAATCCATTTTATATTTTAAAGAATAAGACAAGCATTATACAACTCAGATAATGAATCTTCAGATTTTCTACATTTGCTTATAAATCCGATGAAAACTAACACTGGAAAAAACAACTCAAATCATTTTTAAAAGATGAGTAAAATAATTTTCAAAATTAGGTAGTTTGAAAAGTTGGAAGAATACAGACCATTTTTAAAAAATGCACTCTACTGACATTTTGTCTCCACCCCCCACCCCCGCCCCATGACCTATCCCCATCTACCTTCCTCATAGCAAAAATTGTAAAGTTAGAAAAGGTCATAGATCATTTTAACCATTTCACTGTTGTGCTACAGGAGAAAGATAATACTTCTGAGTCTTTTTTTTTTTTTCTTTCTCCCAATGTGCTGGCTGATAGGAATGACAGAAATGACAGATTCCTTCTTCATAATTTCAGAAATCATAGTACCTCTGTAGAGGACCAGCAAGAAAAGGAAAATAAAATCCACTACATACTTAGCTGTAGTCCAAGGTTATTATTATTAAAAAAAAACAAAAACCAAAAAACAAACACAACCCTTGCTTTAGGTATTAACTACATCAACGAGAATTAAGGGGACTAAGAAATATTTGTTTGCATCCATTATGCCATATTAGGATACCCATCTCATTGAGGGAAGAACTATATCCTTCAGTGAACTTGATGTAAGTCTTCTTTACCCTGAGGGACACAATTCTTGTCTATTTTTTCCCCTTCCTCCCCAATAAACATACCTCCTATTTTTTTTTTATTTTTTTTCCTGTAATAAAGAGATTTCTGAATCTTCAAGTATTAGGATGCATAAATAAAATCTGAATTCTAATTCATATATTAATGAATTTAGCCACTTAGAACAGAACAGACGTCCGCAGTATTTCTCTCTATTATTATTTTTCTCCTCATTTGAGGTTCCATTTCAGGATTGATGGAAAACAAAAAGAACAGGGTTGGTTTCAATCAAGTTGACTTCCTTCCTATCACTTTGTTTTTGTATCCTCTTAGTCTACTACGGGTTGCCATAAGATACTGTCCAGAGACCCTCTAATGCAAAACATTTAGAAATGCCTTTCCAAATATTGATCTGTATACGTACCAAGTAGCTCATTTGCATGACCCGATTTCTGGACAAAAGGACATTAAGTAGAGATGGAATGTGGGTCCTTCCATCCATTTCACTGTCAGACATCCCAGAATTCTTTGCACCAGTGGCAGTGGTTTCATTGCCAGAACTTGCTGACCAAAGAACCACAGATCTTGCCCAGCAACAGTATTTATAATGTATGACAATAACCGAGGTATCCCTGAATCATTGTCTTGACTTTGTAAACATTGTGAGATTTTTGGCTAGCATAAAAAACCATTGGAAGTAAAATTTCTTCCTTTCTAACTTATTTTTATCCTAGCACTTCTAGGTTCCCTGACTACTGTTCTAGTTTAATGCTGTTGAAAACACCCCATCTATTATTAATTACATACATTTTTATATTTCATCCTACGGATATGAACTATTCAGCCTCTTTGCCATAAAAGCTCTCAATTTTCCCTTTTTAATGCACCACCCCAGAATTTCTTTCTAAGTGATGAAAAATCACTGCTAACTGATATAACAATGTCTGCATTCACCAAACATAATTCAAGACTGCAGTTCTACCACTACCAAATTCCACCTTTCCAATTTAATCCCAACTCCTTATCTGATTTAGGAGTATGTTTTCCTGGGAAGAGGCTAGGTCAGGGAAGGAGATTATAACCACAACTACTCTAAGTAGAAGTTGGCATTTTCCAAGAGTGGGAGGAGGCATTTAGAGCTCTGATTTTGTATTTAAGCCCCAGTCTCCAAACAGCACACAACTGTACAGAGTCAGAAGCCATATAGTTTTACTCTAGAGTTAAGCAATATTTTCTAGTTCACCCCATAACCCCTGGGGGATTAATCCTTTTCTAAGCCATAATGGTTATTCGCTCACTTACTGCTTATTTCTAGTGCGAGCACAATCCTCTTTCAAGCACTCAGCTTCCCACTTTGACTGCTTAGCTCAGCCAGCCCAGGCAGAGATCTTCAGCTCTCCTCCCTCCTCCCAGCCAGGAATCCCTGTCTTCTATCTATGCACTTTTGTCAAGCACAGAAAGCAACTCCATAGTTCCTGCGTGGTCTTTCCCATTAGCCAAAGGACTGAACTAGAAGGAGAGAGAAAGCTAACCTCTCCACTGTCCAAGCGTGAAGGAGGCAGGGCTTCTGTGGGAGGAGAAGCGAGAGGGTAGTCACTTCCTGTGCCCCTCCCACCTCCCCTGGCCGACAGTGGAGCCGAGGATTTCAACTGAGGCCGTAAGGTCAGGCCCTCCCCACCTCAGCCTTAGCATGCTGCCTGCTGATAGTCGATTCTGCGCACTGCTCACCTGTGTGCCGCTGAAAAGAGCATTGATGCAGTGGAGCTAAAATGGTGAGCACTTGGAAGTGGGAGAAGCGAGGAAAGAGAGAAAGAAAACAGTTCTTTGCCGAGAATACCTCACTCCTTATAAGAAGCTTTCAGCTCAGAAGTGTCCAATGCCAAACCTCAAATACAGCATCTTCCATCTTCCCCACAGCTTTCTGAATCCTTTCTGAGTAACTGCAAGGAGACCTCTCTAGTTCTTTGTTAGTGCTGATACAACTTTTTTTTTAATACCACTGATTCAGACCTATAGTTTTCTTAAGAATATTGAGTCTAACTGGTAACCTTTCCTCTCTGCAGACATTCCACCATCTTTCCTCAGCCTTATTTACCTTCCACTTCACCCCTTCATTCCCTCCTCCACAAAAGTAGAACAGTGAGGTGGGTTTACTCACTTGAATTAAACAAACCATAAGAATTAGACATTGTATAGGAAAACAATACATTGCCATAGATTTGGAATGCATTATATAAGAAAATTTTGTGAGTAAGTAACAACAAAACAAAATAACAGAAAACAAAACAAGACAAAACAATCTGATGAGATAAGGACCTGAAAAATGAAGCCCCCATGTTCATTTTAGAATAGGAGTTTATTAAAAAGTAAGAGTTTGAGGGCGCCTGGGTGGCTCAGTTGGTTAAGTGACTGCCTTCGGCTCAGGTCATGATCCTGGAGTCCCGGGATCGAGTCCCGCATCCGGCTCCCTGCTCGGCGGGGAGTCTGCTTCTCCCTCTGACCCTCTTCCCTCTCATGCTCTCTGTCTCTCATTCTCTCTGTCTCAAATAAATAAATAAAATCTTTAAAAAAAAAAAAGTAAGAGTTTGAATTGAGAGACACTAGTTGTATATAGGTCAAATTAAACAGATTCTTCATACTTATTAGGAATGGAAAATATGAAGGAAATTTTGAAAAGGAAAAGAAACACATTATTTAGTTAATTGCACAAAATAGCCTCAGTTGCAATTTTTGCCTAACTACAGAATAATAATGTAAATAAATGTAGAGGTTAAAGATTATGTATAAAAATGCAAACTGGTGCAGCCACTGTGGAAAATAGTATGGAGGTTCCTCAGAAAGTTAAAAATAGAACTATCCTATGATCCAGCAATTGCACTACTAGGTATTTACCCAAAGGATACAAAAATACTGATTCGAAGTGCTATATACACCCTGAGGTTTATAGCAGCATTATCAACAATAGCTAAATTTTGGACAGCCCAAATGTCCATCAGCTGTTGAATGGATAGAGAAGATGTGGTATATATATATACACAATGGAATATTATTCAGTCATAAAAAGGAATGAAATCTTGCCATTTGCAATGATGTGGATGGAGCTAGAGAATATTTTGCCGAGTGAAATAAGTCAGAGAAAGACAAATACCATGCGATTTCACTCACATGTGGAATTTAAGAAACAAAACAAATGAACATGGGGAAGAAAAAGAGAGAGAGACAAACCAAGAAACAGACTCTTAACTATAGAGAACAAACTGATGGTTACCAGAGGGGAAGGGGGTAGGGGACGGGTTAATAGGTGATGGGATTAAGGAGTGCACTTGTCATGAGCACCAGATGCTGTATGGGAGTGCTGAATCACTAAATTGTACACCTGAAACTAATATTATTACACTGTATGTTAACTAACTGGAATTTAAATAAAACCCCCAAAAATTACATATAAATACTTTAAAAATATTTTTACTATTATTTATTTAATGATAAATAGTAGACCTTAATTTAGTAAAACAAATATTACACAAAGAATATATATATAACAGAGACAAAAGAAACAAAGACTTCCCAACTCTTTTTTCCATGGTTGTCAGTATTCAATTTCTATCTTCTTATCTTCCCTATCTTCCACCCTGTCTTCTCCACCACCTTCTTCCCCCAGCCTGCAAAATTGCTTATTTTTCCTTGTTCTAAAAGATGACTTCCTCACATCTCCTTTCCCCTAAAGACATTCATTTAATTTCTCTTATCTCTTCACTGTCAAACTTGAAAGAGTGGTCCATGCTCACTAGCAACAGCTCCTTCCTTTTCTTCACTTTTAAGGCAATTACAATCAGTTTGCAAGTTACTCTAATTGTATTCACAGTCACCAATGGACTTCTAGTTATCAGATTCTCTAGCAGTCCGTTTTTAGAGGTAATAGTATGAATTAGCCCCCGAAGTAATTTGTGATTGACTACAGATGTCAAGATGAATGTAAATATTACATCTTTCAGTCATCAAGTATGCATTATTTTAAAAAGCCCTCTGCTGTTATTTACACTACTACAGCTATTAAATGGTGTTGCCACCAACTGAATAGGGTCTTGATGAGAGGGAGGGGAATTGGGAAAAGAGATGATGTGCTGAAAAGATAATGTGCTGAGTTTGTGGTGTCTTTGGAAAGTTCATCTGTGTGGAAAGATCCAGCTGGTCATTCGATTATATAGGTCTGTATCTCAGAAGAGAGAGAAGGGCAGGACATATAGATTTCTGGGGATAACTAAAATTGCAGGAGTGGATGAGCTCATTAAAAAAGAAAACAAAAGAGATAAGGACTAAGGCCAGCATCCTGGAGAATTGTTACTTTTAAAGAATGGGCCAAAGAAAAGAACCCAGTGAAGGAGGCTGAAGAGGAGTGGTCGTACGTGTAAGAGGAGAACCAGGAGGACGCAGTCAAAGAAAAAAAGAGCTCTAGACAGTGTCAAGTGCTGATGAAAGGTTAAGTAAGGAGGCACCCTGCAAACTTCCACTGTGTTGGGCATGCTGGCAGCCATCAAGGACCTTAGGAAGAGACTTCCTGGAACCAAAATTAGAGTAACTTCGTGACTACACTGGTCATAAGGGAGTAAAGATACTGAGAAAGGACTTCTTTTCCCTTACAAAAGCTTGAATGAAAAGAGAAAGAGGGAAAAATAAGTATTAAGATGGTAGATCTCCTGCTAAGCGTTCTCCCACAGGTGGGAGGGAGGTGAGAGTGGGATGAGAAAAAACAGAGGGGAAGAATACTGGGAAAATTGTAGTTTCCCGCCTCCCTTGTGTAAAGGTCTTGAGTATGTTTATAGTTCAAGAGGCAACTAGTGAAGAAAGCGAAACTGGAGATGCCAAAGAATGAGGGGGTAGAATTCATTAGGCAAGAAAGTGAGAACAAAGGACTTTTGGAGAAAAACTGCATGCTTCTCTTTGAAAATTTACAATTATATGACATATGTTTTTAGAAGAAAAATCTGTAAGGATACGTACCCAATATTAAAAGTCCTTTTCTCTGGGAAATGGAATTATGCATGATCTATGTGTTCTCTTTAAACTTGGGAGTACTCTTTGAAATAAGAATGAATTTCTTTCATAATAAAAAAGAAAATAAACGAAGTGTGATTGCTTGAGAGATCCATAAAATTGCCATAGAAAAGACTCATATAAGTCTCCTTTGCAGAAAAACGACTGGGTCAGGGCTTTACCCTTCCTTTATTATGTTTCTGGAGGAATAAAAACTTGTTTTTAAAAAAATGTGAAGATTCATGCTACTACAGTTATTGCTTCTGTCCCTTGTGGCAAGCGTGGTAGTACGGAGAAGTGAATGTTTTGTTTATTGCACTTAATATGCCTCTTTCCTCTTGGCTCGCCTTTATAATATTAAGCTTCTCAGTTCGTTGACATCATGTGGGTCCCATGTCCCCTTTTTTTTTTCTTTTTAAAGATCCACAGTGGGGCGCCTGGGTGGCTCAGTCGTTAGTGTCTGCCTTCGGCTCAGGTCATGATCCCAGGATCCTGGGATCAAGCCCCACATCGGACTCCCTGCTCGGCGGGAAGCCTGCTTCTCCCTCTCCCACTCCCCCTGCTTGTGTTCCCTCTCTCGCTGTGCCTCTCTCTGTCAAATGAATATATAAAATCTTAAAAAAAAAAAAAAAAAAGATCCACAGTATCAGCATAGCCAAAACACCACTGCTGTGGGAGCCAAAGAAACAAGGAAAAGAGAAAACAGGAAATGAGGAAGAAGGAGGCGTTTCTTCCCAAAGGCCTGGAATAAGCGCTCCAGAGAGTTGCCCTCTGCTTAGGACATAAACCTGGACAGACTTTTGCAATTAATAGATAATTTTTAGATCTTTTATTTTTCTTCTATATACAGAGGAAACCAACTTTCTAAAGGAAAAATGTCATCATTACAGAGAATCATTTGCAGAGGGGCTTGTTAAGTCTGGCATTTTTCAAGAACTATTTTTTTTTCTTTTAAAAAGCCATTTACAGTTGTGTCCCCCTGCCCCCACCCCCAGTGTGGTATGATAAAACATATATGGTAAAACACTGTTATGGTATGGCAAAACACACATATGGTAAAACAAAATAGGCACAGGATACAATTTTTTAGCTTTGGGCCAGGTTTGGGCAAACATCACCTATGGCAATCAAACTCAGCTCTAAATGTATATTGCTGGGTGAAAAAAAAAAATACAAGGACAACAAATATGTTGATGCATTTTAAGCCATATTTTAAGTCATATGCATATGTCCAAATATTTAGTGATTTTTAAATTTTAAGTCAAATCTAATTGGGAAAATAGACATTCCAGTTACTAGTTGGATAATAAAATGGCAGTGGCACACAATATAATTTTCCCTATAGCCTCAAAGTCCCTCCTTACTGTCTTTCCATCTTTAGCATAGCTGTCTTCTGTAGAAAACAACCTGAAGAGTTCATAAAGCTTCTTAAAAGTACTTTCTATTCTCCAAGTTTTCCAAAGATGAAAATTCAACATAAATAATTATTGAGCTACTCAGTCTTACGTCACTATGCAATGACATTTTCTTCAGTATACAAATTCAGTATCAGGTATATGTCTTCTTATATATCTTTGCAATATTTTGCAGAGTTTCAAACACACAGCAAAGTTAAAGGAATTTTACTGTGAGCACCTGCATGCTTCCTACCTAGATTCTACCACTAACATTTTATTATACTTGCTGTTTTGGGTCTATCTGCTGTGATACATTTTGAAAGTATAGTACGTACTATTACATTTCTACACTGTCTTTCCACCAAGGTTTCTTTGATTTAATTTACTTTTAAAACTCAGGAAAGCAAAACCATTGGTTCAGTAAGCTTCCAAAATAAGAACACTAAAAGTTCAGGATTTGTTATTCCCCTACAGTGAATTTTGTTGCTTTCATTTGAAAAGCAAATCAGTGAACTCCATTTCTAGCCTGAAGTGCTAGTGATAGGTCCTATCACCAGGATTAGGGAAGAGGATTTCTGATCAAAGGGCTGGGGTTTTTATAGTTCTGTCAAAAGCAAGTGATCAAACAACTCAACTTTTTGAAGGGACAAATCTATGGTATGATAGGCAGTTCCAGTTGATATTAATCATCAGGTCCTCAATTTCATATCCTTTGATCATCAATGTTTTCTGCAAACAAGTTCCTTTACTCTGGGCTACATAGTAAGCCTTCACCTCTGGAACATGCAACAAAAGTAGCAAGCCTCAACAGGCCTAGGAAGGCTAACTCCTTCTCAGAAAGGTTACATATGGTTTGAGGAACAGTGCGTGGGTGGTTTATTGAGATTAAGTAGGCAGAAAACAAAGATTAAACTTGAAATTTCAGTTATGTTGGATTCAGCAATGTTCCCCATTACTTTGAGCACAATAAGTAAACTCTTCTTAAACGCCGCCCTCAGTCCCCAAACCAAACAAAACCACATTCAAAGAAAAAACAAACAAAACATGATGTCCTTCTTCACAGGAAAATTACAATTCTTTCATTTTGAAATTCTTATCTCTACAAAAATATTTTTTTGCATTTTCTAGACTTGGTTTTTAAAGGTATATATGTAGTGGTATGTAGTATGCAATGACTGATACACAAAAATTGTTTTCTAGAGCGCCTGGGTGGCTCAGTCGGTTAAGTGTCTGCCTTAAGCTCAGGTCACGATCTCTGGGTCCTGGGATCGAGCCCCACATCGGGCTCCCTGCTCAGTGGGGAGCCTGTTTTTCTCTCTGCCCCTCCCCCTGCTTGCTCTCTCTTGCTCTCTCTGTCAAATAAATAAATAAAATCTTAAAAAAATTGTTTTCTGTCCACTGAAGACAATGCCTGAAAAATGATATGTTTTAATCTACTAGATTTCTTGACATTATGTAGTCTTGGTGCTATTTCCAAAGCAAGGTGAAACTAACAAGCAGTCCCAGTTGACATTTTTACCGGTCACAGGAACAGTACGACCGGAGTGGTTGCTGGTCTAAGATAGGTAAAGAATCTGAGCAAACTGACATTAGTTTGGATCCCTGATTGGCAAATGAATACTACTATCACTTTAAAAAGTTTACCTATCTCCCTTCTTCCCCCACCCAAAGAAAACAAATAAAAGGGCAAATTATGTATTCAATATCTTGCCACTTGAGAAAAAAAAGAAATAATCTAAAACTGAAACTATTACTTGATGTTCTGCTTCTGATCCCCGTTGACATGATTTCCTCTTTTTATATGAGTTGGCCCCAGTGGATGGGGATGGAACGGTGTTATCCAATCTCAAACACAGCTGTGCTTCTCATTGGCCTCTCCAGTGGCTCCTTTTCTCTCTCACTGCTGGTCAGTGCACCTGGCCTACACCTGCCACTGACTTCTTTCATAACAACTGATCAGAGCATGATGATTTTATGTCTTTGTGAAAGAAAACAGCAATCTTTTTATTTTAATAAAAATAAAGAAAAAAAAAACCTAGTTGCTTCTATAAGCTTTCTGTCCCCCAGTGTTATGCCTCTGTTGTCATACGTTCTCTAAATGTGCACATTGTTTTGACACTTTGACACATGTTCACGGAAAATTTGTTTATGAAGTTTTGTTTCCAAGAAGAGTCAGCCCAAAGTTTGTGCTTTGGCCATAAAATCCATGCAAAAAGTTAAAATTGTTTCCCAGTGAGCTACATCTATGGGACTGATTGACTTAGAACCAGCTTTTCTGTTACAGCTCAAATTTAATTTTGAGGATTTTTTTTCTCATGTGGATCTACACACAGACATGACAGACAGGGCAGTTTAGAATAAATCCCTTCTGTTCCTGAAAACAGCAACATTTCCTGGAGGCATAGCCATTACCCTCACCTCTGGGCTCTCCCACGGGGCCTTGATAACCTTAGGAATCCTAAATCAACACCACAATTCTCATCATCTCTCTATCAATCTCCGTGTGGCTTCTTTAATTCATCTCTTTTCTCCAGTGGCTTATAAATTCACTGATGACAACATTACAAATAAGACATGGCAATCCCTAGAGGGTGGGCAGGTCTGGGGTTCCTATCCATCTTCTTCATGGATAAACGCTTCTGGGTAACTACTTGTTGAGGGAGCTCTTCTAAGTCACAGGGACAAGAAAGATCTGGGGCCACAGATAGCTCGTTTATCCGCTGGACATAAAAAGTGAAAAGATTAAAACAGCAGAGTCTAAAGGACATAGCCAACTGCATACACTACTTTATGACAAACAACAACTAACACCTTGGTTGATACAGAAAGTGTTACTCCTAATTAGGGGGGAAATACAACAGCTTACAATTGAAGGCAAACTTTAAATAATTTCATTTACATAAAGCATTGTGACCAAACACCTGAGCTCAAATATTCTGTGAATCCTTGGCTCAAGTGAAAAGGGGTTTAATGGCTAGAAAGTATCTATTTGGGTCATGAACGCAAAATTAGTTTGAGAAGATGCATAGTAGATTATGTGGCAATGTTGGACATTCAAGTACTTGAATTTGTTTAGGCAAAATTACATTAGTTTGGAACAATGGTTGCTTCATATTGATGCATGGTTTTAGCACTAGGGAAGCTAGATTCAGTCAGTATGGTTATGTGTTACCATTACAAAAAAAGTAATAGGTGGTGGATGACTTCTGACATTTTCACCAAATTTGATATTTCCATTACTGGAAAAAATAAGCACAAATGCATTTGAATACACACGGTATCTTGGCACTTTAGTGATTCTTATAGGAAATTCTGTATGACTTTATCAGCTGATAAGAAAGAAATGGTCTTCAAAAAAGAACAATTATAAAAAGTCTCTTATTTGGTGATCAGATAGGGGATACAGGAAGCTTCTTGAATATGGTTTTATTTTTCCACAGCATGAGTATGAAGTATATTCATTTTATTCTTGTGCCTTAAACATTTCATGCATTTTGTACTTTACAAAACATTGTAGAAGCCATCCGGATGGAAGACAAGGGCTGGTGTATGTGTGTGGGCCTGGGGAACAGGCACGTAGAAGAGTGATGAGGAGGGAAGTACAGAAGAGGTAAGACCAAAGAGATGGCAGGGCCTTCTAACATCTGAGAGGGGGCTAGTGGGGCTAGAGAAGATTTGGGCTTGGGGGAGTGATGCTGGATGAGGCTGGAGAGGAAGACGGAGTCTTAAAAATCACATCTTTATGTTAAAGGCAATGCGCAGCCATTGCAGGGTTTTAAGCAGGAGACTGACATGACCAAATCTGTGCTTTAGGAAGCCCACCCTGGTTACAGGGTGAGAAATGTATTGGAGGAAAGAAGACAGCAGACAAGGAGAGCAACTGGGGGCTATTGAAGTGGTTGGTGGGTGACAGTCATGGAGCCTGTTTAAACATAAGTCGAAATAGCCGACCACACCCCCATTTATTAAGACATGCTAATTCATCACACTCTGTACCATGAGATAACTTCTTCAATACTGGCTACTGTAAGTAAGTAACACAAACATCCATATTTTCTCTAGTCAGGAATGAAATGAGCAGCAAATGGGCCGATAACTGACACACTCTAGGCACTCATGTAACTTGGTAATATGTAAAATCATTTTAGGAAAAATTCAATGAAGCCCAAAGAAAAAAACTTTTGAGAGATAGAGAGATGGATTGATAGCTAGAGACAGATATAATATACTTTGACTGAGATAGGAAAACATTTTGCACTCAGCAAAGGATACGTATTTTTGCATTTTGCAAAGTCCTAAAGCAATATCTAAACTTTTCTTGTTGTTTCTTGTTATTGGACAAAAACAAAGAGAGTCTGTTTAAAAAAATACAATGTGAAATTGTTCAGTGCTGCAGAACATCTAAAAGGACTTATTGTAATTTTTGACATCTTGATGCAAACCTAAGAACTGAACCAACCACCCGGGGAATAATAAAATATTGAAAAGATGTATACTTACTCAAGTGTATTTGGAATATCATCAAGCCTAATGTGTTTTTAAAAGAATTGAAATGGCATATTTAGAGCTTGGTTTAAAAAAAAACAGTTGCTTCCATTGCATTTCACTTGTTTTTAACTTGTCAGAGGATAAAATTTTATAATAGAGGAAAGCTGGAGTAAGGTAAGGTAGAGTAAGGCAGAATCAACCACAATATTTATCTTCTTGCTCAAAGTCTGGGGATTCTTGTTACTTAATGAGACATTATTTTGTATTGATATTCAAAAATAATTACGTGTTACATGAAAAATATTGAAGATGTTCAGCTACAGGTAAGCTAACTTCAGGGCTACAGACTGAACTTCTTTCTGCAGACCTACAGCATCTCAGTGAGTATAGAGGACGACCGAAAGTCTTTTTCCAATTTTAATCTTTGCATTTTTCCTTTTTTTCCTCTTTAGGAATCAAACCTCAAATCTCAGGTGCTTCTATTATGGAAGTAATCACAAAATTTTAAAGACAATGAGGAAGACTTCTTGAACAACAGAGAGCAGAGAAATTTCAGTGATGAAGAGCATGAAGCTCACTCATATCAACTTGACTGAGAGCACTCTAAGAAGACTCTTCTTGCAATCTCAGATTAATGCCCCAAAGTGAATAATATATTGATAATATATTACTGAGAGACAGAAGAATGACTGATGCTAAATTACTTTAATATATCTTTGGAAGTAGATATACACCTTAATAAAGAGTCTTTAAAAATTCCTGCAATCTTAAAAAAAGAACAACACATAGCTCTTGCACTCTTGTAAAACTGTCCTGGGTAAGTGAGTGTTGGGGTTTTAAAGGGAAAAGAAGCAAGGCTTTAGTAAGGAACAGCTAAATTGCCATGGATAGTATGGTGTCTCAAATGGAAAAAGCTTTTCAAAATTATAAAAGCAACATCTTCTCCTTAGAAGAAATGCTAAAAAAATTATTTTGAAAGTGCAGAAAAGTGGGCCTATCACATTGTTGGTGCTCAGTCGATATTTAACGAAATACTTCCGCTTTGTGGCAAAAAAAAAAAAAAGATTAATTACTCCCATTAATTCTAACACCTCTGACTCTCTCTAGTTGATGCCATTCCAAAACAGTTTATACACCTACACGTATATAAATGTATGTATAATGTTCATGTTCATATATACATATGTATTTTTATGACATAAATGTGATTGTAGTACAAATACTAAACTACTCTTTTTACTCAACAGTATATTGTGAATATCTTTTCACCTTAACACACAACCAAATCCACCTCATATTAACAGTTGTTTTTTTTTAAAGATTTTATTTATTTATTCATGAGAGACAGAGAGAGAGAGAGACAGAGGCAGAGGGAGAAGCAGGCTCCCCGCGGAGCAGGGAGCCCGATGCGGGGCTGGATCCCAGGACCCTGGGACCATGACCTGAGCCAAAGGCAGACGCTTAACCGACTGAGCCACCCAGGCGTCCCCATATTAACAGTTTTTGTTAAGGAAGTTTAAGAAATCCTGGAAACCATTAGAATGAAGAATGCATTTAACACCTAAGAGAAAATAACACGTACGTATCGTCCGTAGAACCCTAATGGTTTCCAAAATCTTTCAGGAGGTCTGTGAAGTCAAAACTATTTTCTAATAGCACCAAGACGCTATTTATTCTTTTTTGTATTGTTTGTATCGATGGTGCAACAGCAGCAGCAGTGGGTAAAACCATTAGCACCTTAGCATGAGTCAAGGTGGCGGCACCACAAGGAACTAGTTGGGAACAGGACTGGCCACATAAAAATAACTGTAATATTGTTTTTACTTAAAAATGATGGACAAACTATGCTTGCACAAACTTAGGAATCCGGCATTTTTTTTTTCTTGAAAAAAAATGAAGAGAGATTTTCATTTCAAGGAAAACAACCAACAATATTTGTTGCCAAAATGAAAACTTTCAGCAAAAGCTAGAGTTTAGAAAAACACATCTGCCACTGTCAGCTTGGTAATTTCTCAATAGATAAAGATGTTTCTGATGAGATCAGTGATATTAATGAAGTATTTTTTGATAATGTATAATGAAGCATGGCAACATTTGAAGATATGAAGAACTCAGTGAGCCAATATTTTCCAAATGGCCAATGTATGGCAAGTTATCAAAACTATGCATGAGTTAAAGATCCATTCAAAATGTAAGGAAAACCAATAGATAGTAATGTAAAAAATGCACAAAGTTCATTGATATCACTTCAGATTCTACACCGCTACTAAACTTTAAGAAATATCACCTGTTCAGTTTTGGTATAGAACCAAAGAATAGCCATAAGTATTTGAAAAGGCTTTGAAAATATTCCTTCCTTTCCCAACTGTGTATTTTTATGAAGACAGATTTTTCGTCTAATACTTCAACCAAAAAGAAAAAAATTGCAACAGATTAGATGTAGAAGCAGGTATGAGAATTCCATTTTCTATTATGCTATTCCATCAAAAGGACTTGCAAAAATGTAAAATAATGCTACATTTCTCACTAAAATTTCTACTTGTTTTGAAAACAGTTTTTACAAAAAATGTTATTGCTGTTAGCATGTAATATGTTTTATTGCTGTTTCTAAAGGATTAATAAGTATATAGTTAAAAATTTTTTTAGTTTTCTTTTCTAGCACAGTAAATGCCAAATGTGGACATAATCCACATAAACAAAAACTCTTTGGTGTCCTAAATATTTTTTAAGAACACAGAGGATCTCTGAGACAAAAGTTTGAAAACCACTGTTATATTAGAAAGACTATAAATTTGTTCTGAGGTGGTAGAACACTCTGCCCTAGGAAAATTAGTTTTTATTTTCCTTCTCTCTCTGAATGATAAACAAAGCCAATTTATCTCTTTTTGATTCTGGTGGAAAATTCCATAACAGATCACATCAAAAATTATCCAATTAGTCTTATGACAAATTTCATTGTGTGTTACTTAATATACACCTGAATTATATTTAATGATTATAATTTTAGGGTTTACAAGTACTTAGACATAGCTTATAGCCTTTACTTTTCTTTGGCCATTCCATGAAGGTAGGTATTAATCTCTTTTTTAAAGCTGAGGAAATGGATATGAGAGATAAAAAGTGCTTTGTCCATCTAGAAAGTGCTGGAACACAGGATCAAATTCAGGTCTGTTGACCTTATGTTCCTGTGCTCTTTTTTTGGTTATCATCAGCATAGACTATGCTCTTCTGCTCTTGTACATTAGAAACAAGGGCTGGGTATTTTGAATTCGGTCAAAGATTTTGACTTCTCCCAGCTACGGCATGTGGAATAGTGCTTTGTATATATTAGGTCCTGTTATTATTATTTTTTTGTACTTAGCATAGCAGTGTAACCCTGCACAAGGCCAGAGTAGCTTGGGTTTCACCCAACTCTTAGGTCAAATATGAAAGGGCTCAGTCAATAAGATAGAAATAGATGAATGACATACAAAAAAAGCTTTAGAACAATTGCAGGCCTGAACAACAGAACAGTTTCCAAGTCAGAAGCCAGAGGTCATTCTATATATGCTGTTGACCTACACCTCAACTTAGCATTCAAATTTAGAGGTGACCAGATAAATCAATATATCTCTTTTCTGCTTACCAGGACTGGTCTAAAACAGCATTGAGTGGCTGCTGGACAACATCCCGTTTCATGGCTTCTTCCCTATCCCCATCTCAGGCTACTGGAGCCACATAATAAGCCTTGAGAATCTAGGCAAGATCATCCAACCTTAGCTTTAAACCCCATTATCTCTGTTTTCCTAGTGTTGGTCCTGTTGGCTTCAGACCTGGAGCCCCTCTCCACCAACTTCCTTCAGAAAGATGCACCATTTGGATGACCCATCTACATCTTGATTGCTGTCTCTCTGGGGCCTTTCTGCCCCACCTCAATCTCATTGTGATTGTACACAAGGCAATGGGCTTCTGAGCCCTACTTGCAGATGCAGGAAAATTCAGCACTAAACGGCTAAAAAGAAGTCCCATAGGATGAAAGCACGAGTCAGACTTGCTGGTGCCTCCCGCAGAGTTCTTCAACTACCTGATGTTCAGGGGCAATGCTGGTAAGCTGTGGCTGGGTATGGACATACAAGATGAGCCAGATTCTGGCAGTTAAGGGAGGTAAGAATTTCTGGAAAAACTAGTTCATTAGCAGAGGAATATTAATGTATTAATTTATCTGTCTTTGCACATGGATCCCAACACAGTACATGCACATATCGATACCGAGTAAGAATAATGATCGTAACAGCTAGCACTCAGAGGAACAATCTCAGAACGTTTTTTCTGTATACATACAACTTCATGCAACAATAAATGATAATGACTCATTGGAATTTCAATTTGTTATGGTAAATTTACCTAGGGGAGGATGGTTTGCTATTCATTAGAATTAAGACTTTACATATGCTATCTCATTTAATTCTCATAATACCATAAGTTTGTTTATATGTTTCTTAGCTTTCAAGTGAGGAAATGGAAAGTTCTAAAGGTTCAGGACTTTTTTTTTCAGGGTCATGTCCAAAGTCATACAATCTATAAGTAGCAGAGCACAATTAGAACATAATATTTTCTGACCAATCCAAAAGATTGGATTCTTTTCAGCTCAGCCCCCTGCCTCCAGCATATTTCCATGTGACTGACAGCTGGGATGATATAATGCAAAAATGCATGTTTGATTAAGTAGAAAAAGCAACAATTTAAGAAAAGTTGACAGCCCTTTAGTGCTTTTTTTAGACAAACATCCAACTCAAAGACATATGGTGAAGAGGTTAAGAGGTCAGTCCCTGAGGTCAGATTGCTTGGGTTAAAGTCACCTCTACCATGTACTAGCTATATAGCTTTGAGCAAGTTATATCACCTTTCTATGCCTAAGTTTTCTCATTTGAGAATAATAACAGAAACCTTCTCCTTGAGTTGTTGAGGGAAAAAATTTAATTAATACATATAAAGTGCTGAGAACAGTGCTTGACACATTTAATACACTCAGTAAATATTGGCTATTATTAGCTGTTATCTTTCTCTCCCTCCGTCTCATCCTTCTTTCTGCCCCTCTTCCTCTCTCCCTCCCTCCTCTCCTTCCTTCCCTCTTCTAACAGGTTGAGTTGACAGTGTATAAGCACTAAGCAATCTTTCTAGCAAGATGGCAAGACTCACCAAAGATGTCTCAGAAACTCAATCTTGAGGTTAAAAAAAATTTTTTTTTTTTGACTGGGATTTAAAAATAGAACCTGGTGAGAAGCAATTCTTGCTGTGTCAACTTTTAGAAGGCTGTACTGAGAAAACCCAGCAGAGCTTTATTTTAAGAAGGCCCTGAATGGCTTAGCTGCAGTTCATGGGTACATCAAAACATCCGCTTGACGGCTGGCTTTCCTGTGAACCTAAAACCAAGCAACATGAAGAGTTCTGGCCTGACCAACCTCCCCTCCCTTCCAAAAGCCAACTATACCGAACTCAGGTGCTGCTGTCAAGTAACTGGAGCAGAACCCCAGCAGCGAGCCTTCGTTGCTAAACCTTTTCAGGTCCTTCTCTTTGTTAAACCTACTTTTAACACAAACTGGATTTTTATAGTATGTTTCAGGGATGGTGCAGAATATTAAGGACACAGAGAAAGAATGACTACAGATGGTGGATTTGGAAAGTAGGTAGAGAAGGACTTTTGGTCTTGTCAACATTTGGGGCCTAGCCTTGTTTTTATCCCCCCCCTTTTTTTTCCCCTACAGGGCTGGTTATTGCAACTTTTTTGACCTGTGTTTCCATTTTCAAAGTCGGGGTTTGTACCAGATGATCTTTAATGTTAATTCTATGATTTCTTTGTAAACTATTGGGAAGTCAGTTAATTAGTAATGGTGATTAAGAAAGGATGATTGTTAATTAAAGAAAGAAGCTAAGCCTATAAACTCTAACATTAATTCAAATAGTGAGGAGGATTTAGTGCCTTCTACAAGCTGCTGTGTATAGCTCCTTCATTTCTGTCAAAATCAATTTTTCCTAGCCAACTGAAAGGGCTGCAACAAGCTTAGGTCTCCATTCTAAAGCAACAAATAGAAGTAGTTGAAACTGGATGTGAAAATGTGTTTCTCCAGAAGGACTATGATGGGGCTCAATTGTCTTTATGTGTATATGTAAACACTTGCTCAGAAAAACTAATCAGGCCACAAGGTATAGAATTCACTGAAGGGAGTGAAGAGTGGAGACACAAATGTATTTAGCAGCCAAATCACAGGTAACAAGCCTGAATGAAGACATCAGCAAAAACTGCCTTGGTCTGGCAAGATGGTGTTTATATAGTAATCAACTTGGTTGTTTATTCTTTGTGCTATTTTGGAAGATTCTTCACTGAAAAAATCAGTAAAATACCATTTTCAAGATAAAACTTTAAAAGACAAGTACACACATTATGTCATGAAGAATGGAGGATGGACTTGGAATGCTTTTTCTGGCATTGGTCTTGGAATTGACAGAATTCACTGACATTTTTTTGCACAGGCCTTCAGGGAAACCAGCAGAACTCAGTGGTAAGTTTGAGGCCGTGGAACAGAACTGTTGCCCGGCTCTATCCACTATGTGCGGCCAGGGGCCGTAGCTCCTGCTTGCTTTGCCTGTCCACCCAGCACTGACTGTAGTTTCTGATACAGAGCAGGCACTCAGTGAATATTAGAAGCTAATTATTTGATTGATAAGGATCGGCAACTCCCACCACCCCAGCTTCCGTAGTACTGTTGTATTGATGAAATCAACAGAATTAATCTAAACCAACCCGCCCTTCCAGCTCTCTGTTCTCTTCTCCACCATTGTACTGAAAGTTAAACTTTTAAAAAATGCATTTGAATTTTAAAAATCACACTGAACAGTTATACTAATTTGTATGCTAATATTAATATTAAAGATGAAACAACTGAATCACACAGAAAGGTGAAATGTTCAAAACCAAAATTAATAAAAAGTAGATAATGTATGTCCTTAAAAACATATCCCATAGTATTTTCCTCTGGGTTCATAAATTAAACTAAGAAAGGTACACCCCTTCTGCCCTCACCTCCTAATTTCTTCCTTTTATTTATCAAGTTCCTAATATGGCCCAGTCACTGGGCAACACTCAGGAGACACAGAAATGAATTAGGCCAGTACTCTATCCTCCACAATCTCACTACCTAGATAAAACTATTTCCAAAAAGTTCCCATTCCACTGTATTGTCAAGAGATTTTCAATAGTCACTACAGAATTATTTCTTGTGGTTATAATCTTTTAAAATGCAACCAAATCAATTTTTAAAAAATTTTTTTTAAAGATTTTATTTATTTATTTCAGAGAGAGAGAATGAGAGAGAGAGCACATGAGAGGGGGGAGGGTCAGAGGGAGAAGCAGACTCCCTGCCGAGCAGGGAGCCCGATGTGGGACTCGATCCAGGGACTCCAGGATCATGACCTGAGCCGAAGGCAGTCGCTTAACCAACTGAGCCACCCAGGCGCACCCAAGTCAATTTTAAAATTTGAATTAAGCACACATGTTGTGCTTGGTATTATAGCAATGTAAAGTTTAAAATACACTTTAAATTTCTGTAATATTCAGACCTATATACCATATGCAATATAAAATATTGCAAATATTTTACATTTGAATAGCACATTAGTGTTTACAAAATTCTTTTATTCATCTGTTTAATACTTATTGAACACTTTTAGTCATTTTGTTCTCATGATAACCCTTCAAAATAATAATAATAACGAATATTTATTGAGTATTTATGGACGGGCCAGGCCATTCTAAGTGTTTTACATATATTTATTCATCTAGTTCTCACTATAACCATATGAGAACTTTATCACCTTCATCGTACAGATGAGGAAACTGAGACAAAGACAAGTTAAGTAGCTTTCCCAAGGAAGAGCCAGGGTTTGAATCTACACAAATGCCTAGATCCCACTCCCAGAGATTCTGATACAATTGGTCTAGAGTGGGCTTGGGCATCAGTATTACTTCAGAAAGATAATCATTTAAATGAACTCCTCAGACGATTCCAATGTGCAGCTCAAGGATGAAAACTACTTGAGTAAAGCCAGTGTCCCTAACTAAGCAGTGATTTACAATCAGAATAATCGCATTTCTGACTAATGTAAGAAATGATTAAATTTAGGGCAATCTAGATCAGTCTGTAGACCCCATGAAATCCAAGAGTCTACTGTATGAAGGAATTGGCTGAATTACATAGGGCAGATTTATTAAGGTCTGCAGCAGAGAGGTAAAGCACTGGGACAAAGTGAGCTCATGGCCCATTAGCCTAAGTGTGTAGCCTCAGCTGCTCCCTGTATTACAGCAGTCCAATAAAGTAAAAACTGATACACTGAAATCCTTCTTGACACAAATTTCTAAATCTGGGGCTGTGCAGTTAAAAGATTTCCCTCATCTGTCGCACCATAAAGTGCAACGGTCAAGTATAATCATCATCGGAGGCCTGGTTGGGGTAAAGCTAAATCAAGTCAGCAGGACAGAAAATTGGAGCTTAGAAACTTAATGTAGAATGCCAAACAAAACCTGATTGTGTGGCAGGAAAAAGTTCCAGAGAGCACATAGAGAGGTGGATATCATCAGGAAAAACCAATGGGAACGTGCATAAGCAAGGTTATGGATTCAGGATTCCGGTATGGGGCAGTCAAAATTTTCTGGGACTAAAGTGGTTCTTACATGTTTCCTATTTGAAGAACTATGGCCAGCTTTCAAAACCTTACTTATGTTAAACTTAAAGCTTAATGGTTTTATATTTAGGGCCAATAGGTTTTTGTTTTTGTTTTTAATTTATGATAGAGTGAGAGAGTTAATTACACATCACAGCAGAATATTTGGACAGAGCAATGTATCCTAGACCAGCTTAGTCCACAGAGGGCTAAGTGGTAATTTCAGATTTCTTTGTCTTGAACTACGGGGATGAACTTCTTACTACACATCAGAGCAATTGAGCTCTGGCAAACTGAGTTAGAGGTAGCCATGATTATCTAGATACGGCTTCCAATCTAAATATTAAATGGAAGCTAAGTGGTACCACAGCTACCATTTTTCCTCAAGCCATCATACAGTCTATAAATGAGGTGTCTCTCATATCACAAAAATTTTATAAATACTTTGAACTTTTAATTCCCACTATTCCACTATTCTAACAAGATGCCACCTTGTTATGAATAATTACTCAAGGATCTTCATATAAACACAATTTTTATGTAGTCATCTTAGCATAAAAACTCAGCATATTGGGCCTGGTATCATAAATGTATTCTTTAGCAAATCTTGGAAAGTGTAGATACTTTATAGATTACATAAGTAATCACCACAACCTAGTAGGAGAGCATGATAATATCTTAAATGGGACTTTCTCTACTGATCATTTGCTGCTTTAAGCAGAGTTTCTAAATGTATAAAATTTTCAAAAATTTTAGATATCATGGATATGATTCATGGGGAATAGTGACTTTTCCAGTAATAGTGACTTTGACAGAATCATTCCATGAAATTATTTGTAAAAAAAGTGGTCACCTAAAAGAATGCCATAAAAGAATCAAAACTTAGCTGTTTTTCACAAGTACATTTCAACTCAAATGATAAAAACATGATTCATGAATCATTATAGAGGTGCCTTGAAGTTAAGAGTATGTTTTTGGATATTATAAAATCACATTTTGTTTTGCCACTTTCTGAACAAACTCTTACCATGTATTTCCCAACATTCACATGGAGGACAGTTATTAAATTATAGTATTAGTATGGCTTAATTAAGCTAAAAATTACATGTAGGTGCTTTCGATACTGCTTTGTTGCTAAAAATCAGGATGTCTTGATTTTGCTTTTATGATCTAAATGCATAAGGCAAAGTTAATGAAAAACAAAAATTGCTTAATATGGTCACTAACACCTGATATAAATATGTCAAGTATATCATTAAAAGATATCTTTGTTGATTTTTTTTGAGTTTTTATTTAAATTCCAGTTAGTTAACATACAGTGTAATATTAGTTTCAGGCATATAATTTAGTGATTCAACACTTACATACAATGCCTGGTGCTCACCATAACAGATGCACTCCTTAAACCCCATCACCCATAGTGTTGCCACTGACAGTCAATACCATTTAACCTTGTGCCAGTTACTTAATGCACTTGAACTTCGGTTTTCTTATATGTTAAAATGACCAGATCAGATGAAATTATTTCTAATGTCTTCCAGCTCCAGCAGTCCATGTGTCTATGCTTGTAAAAGAATGTTTCTTTGGCAATAGTATTTAGAAATCTCATGTAGATACTATTATCAATCATTTTCTTTCTTTTTTTTTAAGATTTTATTTATGTATTTGACAGAGAGAGAGACAGGAAGAGATGGAACACAAGCAGGGGGAGCAGGCAGAGGGAGAAGCAGGCTTCCTGCTGAGTAGGGAGCCCGATGCGGGGCTCGATCCCAGGAACCTGGGATCATGACCTGAGCCGAAGGCAGACGCTTAACGACTGAGCCACCCAGGTACCCCTCAATTATTTTCAATAGAGAAAAGATCTTGGCCCATATCTTACTTCCATATATTCCCTACATTTTAAAATAACATTAAACCCTTCTTTATTCCATTAGTTTCTATTTCTCATCATGTTCTGTCATTATGATAGTATCTAAACTGTTGATTGTTAGTACCAATAATTTATTGCCTACCTTGTCCCAGGAACTCTGCTCAGCACTTTACTTACATTATTTCATTTAATTTTAACAACCTTGTAGGACTGTCATCATACCTCCTTTATTAATGAGAAAACTGAGAGGTAAAGGTACGGGGTCCATTTCCATGAGCTCACTTGGCTAGTCAGTTTTAAAGCTGAAATGTAAACCCATTTGTTTAATTCCTATCCTATGGCCTATTTTTCAGTCAAATTGTTTGTTTTCTTATTGTTGAGTTTTCAGAGTTCTTCCTATCTTTGGATAACAGTCCTTTATCAGATGTGTCTTTTGCAAATATTTTCTCCCAGTCTGTTGTTTAAGTCTCTTGACTATCTTTTGCAGAGCAGAAGTTCTTAATTTTAATGAAATCCAGCTTATCAACTGTTTCTGATTTTGCCTATTTTTCTACTGAGTTTTTTGATAGATACATAAATGATAAAAAAGGGATCATAGTACATATATAATTTTGTAACTTGCTTTTAAATATATTAATGAACTTCCTTCCTGTAAATATGTGTATTTTCACAATGTCATTTTCAATGGCTGGGCAGTGTTACAAAGTTTAACACTAATGGTAGACATTTTAAGTTTTTATTAAATTTTGTTGTTGTTATTGTTCATAAAATAAGGCTTCAAACCATGTTCTTGTAGCTAAAGCTATGTGCAAATCCTTTGGATGGTGGTCGATAAATAATATTAGTTACACTTATGTTTTTATTATGCTTTCAAGCAATGATGTGTGAATTTGACTTCAAACATTAATGTTTTAATCATTTTAAATTAAATATTTTAAGCATATATTATGTATTATATACATAAATGCTTGGCATAAATACTTTAATGGGTTTATATCATATGTATTATTTTTATAATCTAGTCTTTGTTTTATTATCTTGCCTACTCCTCCTGCTTCCCAATATATCCATATCACTCTATCCATTTCATGCATAATTAACAATGTAATATGTATTTTCTCTCTTGGAACCAGTCATTATTAAACACACATATTTGTAGGTAAATACATTTAATCATATATACACACACACACACACACACATTAGTTGGGATTGTCATTGTTTTACAAATACTGTGATATTATACTTCTTTCTTTGTGTCTTGTTTTCTTCTTACATAAACATCTCATAAACAATCACCTAAATCAACCTTCATAGTTCTATCTCATTCTTTTTAATGCTTGCAAGTTATTCTAGGCATGGATGCCGCACGACTTTTTCAGTCTTTTTTTTAATGGGCATTCACTTGGTTTCCTTTCTCTCCCAAATCTGAACAATGCTGTAATTAGCATCCTTGTGCATTTTTTCTTGTATGGTTGTTTTTCTGTGGGACAGAATCCTAGGAGTGGGATTGCTGAATAGAGAAATATACATACTTTTAATTTTAAAATAGTTATTAATTGCTTTAAAATTTTTTTCCTTGGACTGGTGGATGTAAAGTGATATCTTTCATTGCATTTCCCTATCAGTTCATTTGAACATCTTTTCATGTTTGTTGCCCATTTGAAGCTTCTCCCCTAGAAAAGTCCCACTTGTATCCTTTCCCCAGTTTTTAATTGGGTTGTTGGTCTGTTTACTGGCAATTTGTGAGAACTTTTTGCACAGTATGACTACTAACCCTTTGTCAACTGTGTTGCAGATATTTTTCCAAACCAATGCTTGTCTATCAATATAATCTTTCTTTGGTGTATATTCTTATTTTTTTCATCAAAAAAATATATTTACGTCAGTTTCAACTGTTGAAAGTCAGCTCCTAGAATTGTGGAGAGACCACCTAACAAAGTATTTTACAATAGAAGACTGAGATAACAGCAAACATAATGAAACTCTTCCTTTCAGAAAAATTTCACAAGTATAGTCAATAATCTTGCTAAATCAGGGAACAATTGCAATAATGATATAGAATGTCCCATAGGAATCTAAATTATCTTATATTTTCTTAGCATGTTAAATCTGGAGGGGATCCTAAATATTATTTTTGGATAAATCCTCATTCATTTCACAGGCTAGGAAACTATGATAAATGAGACCAAAGAGTGATAAAAATCTAATCCATTCTGGGTTATCAACGGAGATGTAAATTGACACAATTCAGGTGAGAGTTTGGGGTCTGGCTTCAAATACCCTACTGAGACTTTTCTAAATAAAGCCTGAAATCTTAGCAGCTCTGTAAACAAGTTGATTCAGAAAACTGTCTCCAAAGGGAGCTTAGCTCACTCTATTCTATCATGCAAAACACAGAAGACGTCTGTGTCTTAATCCATTATTAGAACAATCTGTACTATGCCCCATGCTTATCTGTTAGTGACTAAGGAGTATATTAGGTTTTTTTGTTAAAGGATTGTCTTATTTCTGTGGCCCAGACTGTGCGCTAAAAACAAAAAACAAAAACAAATAAGAAAAAACCCCAAACTGCCATACATTTTAATACCAAACTGCAGTGAGCCAAGATATAATTATTTGATCAAATTTATATTATTGATATTTTAATCCTTTAAATAAAGTGCCGAAACGTATATAAACTGGAAAACTATATTTTTGCATCTTTATTATTTGAAAGGTTTAATACAAATATAAACTTCAATAAAAATAAAAACTTTTCATATCTAAAAGCTCCAGAGGCCTCAACTCTTTGATTCAAGTTTAGTTATGATACAACTAGTTTTTCTATTTGGAAGATATTTTTACATATTTTATATGGAAATGTTGTGAATTTAACCTAAAAGTTTTTAAGAACAAAAGGCAAATAAATAATTATATCTTACCTAATGTTCCTTAAAACACTACTTTGGCTCCCTTTGATTACTAAAGTGGTATTATAAGAGAAATTAAATTTCTTAAAGTCTAATACAAATCTGTTGTGCAAGTAAGTGAAGAAGGCACAATCATGATTTGAATTTACAAATAAGGTATGTGTGGTAATGCTCTAGTAAGTGCTATTGACCACTGCTTTTAACCCCACCATATCTCCCTTGACTAATCTATACAAGGAATCTAGTATTTTTCCCTTCATCTGACAATTTCAGTTATGAAGAGAGATAGCCTTCCCAATTTGAAAGCAATATTATTTGAATAGTAAGAGTTTTAGAAAGGTCATCCTATAATTTCTTTTTTTGCTCTTAAACTGAATAAACAAGCTTGGCTGGAAAATTAAATCCTGAACACATTACCAGTAGATTTCTATGGTCCTCAAATTTGATGTTTATGGAGACCTCTGTTGCTAGCTGTATAGATGGCCAAATTTAGTAAAAGCATTTTAGATTAAATCTTCACAGTTTTATAGTCAAAATAGGCAGGCCAAATTCATTTTTTAGTTATTAAGAATATTTACTGTGTGGTTTTTTGGTAAAATTTGGAAATGAGATAGAAAGGAGAGTCAAACTGCACATAAAACTTTTTTGTCAAGCTAAGGGGAACTTTATCTGGTTCATAAAATATTGAAATAATATCCAAAACAACTGGGTATATTAATATGAATGAAAATGCTATCAGTTCTATACTGGGACCCAAACACATACCAAACAAAATGAAATGGAAACTTGCTACTGAGCTATCTAACTAGTTGTTTTTTTGCAGAGGTTCAAAATCTTGCTGCATCAGAACTACCTAGATTTTTGTCAAAAATGACATTCCTAGGCTCTACCCAAGATATGCTGAAGTCAAATCCCTGGGATGGGGCCCAGGGAGTTGTGCTTTCAAAAGCACTCCAGATGGACTCAAGTTTGAATCACTGACTTTGACAAAGCGGAATGTCTAGTTCACCTTGATCTGAATCACTCTATAAGAACTTCAATAAAAGAAATGTGAAATACAGGTTAGAATTACTTAAAACTTAGGATTTTCATATGAATCTGACTAGTGAAAATCTGCTTAACATTTTTGTAAATGCAGGATCTAGAACACATTAAAGTAACTTTATGAAATCTGCCAAAAGCTTTTTTTTTGGAGAGGGAGAGAGGAGGGGAGGGGCAGAGAGAGATTTTTTAAATTTTTAATTGGGCTGTTCATACGTATTGGTTTTCCCTATTTTTTTTTTGAGATTTTATTTATTTATTTGAGAAAGAGAGCCAGTGAGCACTAGTGGGAGTGAGGGGCAGAGGGAGAAGCAGACTCCCCGCTGAGCAGGACTCGATCCTAGGGTCCTGGGATCATGACCTGACCTGAACGCCGATGCTTAACTGACTGAGCCACCCGGGTGCCCCAAGAGAGAGAATCTTAAGCAGTCTCCATGCCCAGCGCTGAGATCATGACCTGATCTGAAATCAAGAGTCGGATGCTTAACCAACTGAGCCACCCAGGTGCCCCTGCCAAAACCTTTTAAGAAGTATTTTTAAAATAAAATTTAGCCCATGAACATATTTTCTTATTATATTAATGTTTAAGCATAAGACAGTAACATTTTTTTTCACAATATATAGCAGAAGGATATAATCTTTCTGATTGGAAGAGAAATCATGTATTAAAAATAGACACTGAGAATGGTGAAATTCTAAGAAATTACTGTACATCAAATTACTACTCTTTTTTTTAGAAAAGATTTTATTTATTTATTTGAGAGAGAGCGAGAGCAAAAGAGAGAGCACGAGCGGGGTGGAGGGCAGAGGGAGAAGCAGACTCCCTGCTGAGCAGGGAGCCCATTGCGGGGCTCGATTCAGGGACTCCAGGATCATGACCTGAGCCAAAGGCAGACACTTAACGGACTGAGCCACCCAGGAGTCCCTCAAATTACTACTCTTAGAACAGAAAAATAAAATTGAAAATAACTAAGTGTAAATGAATTGATGAGTCTTAATTTACTCCTAGCATAGGTATGCTTTCCTTTCTTATCTGTTCAAAATGGGGATTTTTACAAATGTGATATGTCGCTATTAGACATGCAATATCTAGGCATACAGGCATCCATCTTAATCATGTTTATCTTTGAGAAGTTTCCTGCTATTGTTATTAATTCAAACTTATTCAATACAACTTCAATCAAGTGACACAAAAATCTACCCAGTTTTCCCTTGAAGTGATGCTCATTAATGGATTCATTGCTCTCAGGTTGTTCTGTGCTTCAACCTTGAGTAATTAACAAAACCTCTCTGCTTTAATTGCTAACCCTTCCTTTAATGGCAGTCTACAACATTTTAAATTAATTACTTCAGTAACCTAATTTCCATTCATATCAAGGTCTTACATTCTCTTCACCATTTCTTTCCTTATTTATTATTTTTGTTTCAAGGGTACATTAACCCAACCCCTGTAGCAGTAAAGAAATATTCAAGGTCAAAAGGGTGTCCTAAACCTGTGAAAGATAAACATACCTTTTTTTTTTTTTTTAAGTACCAAAGTTAGGGGAAGATGGAGTGAGGGCCACCGGGAAGAATACAGAAAGGGAGAATGAACCCTCAAATCCCATTTACTAATGACCAGACTCTCTCAGTGCCATACTCTGGCTTTTTCACTCAGCTCAAAAGCTGATTTTTAGAATGGAATGTTTTGATTAATTTGTTTGCATACTTCAGATTAATCAAATAATTGCAGGAATTTATCTTCATTTCATTGTGTGTAAACATAGCATTGATGGGTAAATGATAATCTTACTTATCATAGCTATTTCCAATTGGTTAAGAAAATATACAGTTTTTAAATAATTTATTTTCTCCATTCAGCAGAATTAAACCTTTATATACTAGGCTCTCTTCTCCATATTTTGGTCACAAGAATTGAAGCCATCTGCGGATAGATAGCATTTCTTTTTTGTTTTTTTTAAAGATTTTATTTATTTATTCATGAGAGACAGAGAGAGAGAGAGAGAGAGGCAGAGGGAGAAGCAGGCTCCCAAGGAGCAGGGAGCCCGATGCGGGACTCGATCCCAGGACCCCGGGATCATGACCTGAGCCGAAGGCAGACGCTTAACCATCTGAGCCACCCAGGCGCCCAGATAGCATTTCTTTATGGATTCATTTACTAAACAAATAATGAGCAGCTATGTGTAGATATAGGGGGTTGTTTCCAGGTCACATTCCATAACTATTTTTGTAATCTTTCAATTTTTGGTTCTATCTTGTTATATATCCTTATAAAGCACGATAACTTAATTTTTTAAGCAATCATTAATTAATGGAGTTATAACCACCTTTTACCATTTATTTACCATTTATTTACTTCGATTACATTCATCCTTACTCCAAAAAGAATTTGAAACCATTTCAAAAATCAAGCAAGCAAATAGTAATTAAAAAAAATAATAAAACCCGAGGAAAGCCAGTTAAAAGGAGTAGGGAAGTAAAGATCACAGAGACCCAGCGCAAGTTATTTAGCTGAAATTCTCACTAGATTTAGATCTGATTTCCTAAAATGGAGAGAAATATATTGGACTTTATTACTTTTACTGTCTTCTTAAAGTTAAGGAGATCATGTCTTTCCTCTGCTTAAAATCTTCTGGTAGTTTTCTGTTGTATTTAAAATAAAATCCAAAGTCCTTATGGTGCGGACTTTCACTGTTGAGTACAGTAGCTCACCACATGTGTCCATGTACATTTCAATCAATTAAAATTAAATAAAATTAAAAATTCAGCTCCTCAGTTATTTTAAGTGCTCAGTGGCCACATGTGGTCAGTGGCTACTGTTTGGGGCAGTTCTGTATACGGAACATTTCCATCATGGCAGCAAGTTTTACTGGGCAGTGCTGATCTAGAAGTTTGTATGATCTGACCCTTGCCTGCCTCTCTGACCTTACTTACTCAATTCTAGCAACAACTGGCCCTCTGCTGTTCTTAGACATTATAAACAGGTCCCGTCTCAGGGCCCTTACATTTGCTGTTCTATCCATCTGAAACCCTGTTCCCCTAGATTTAATTCAAACTTTTCACTTCAGGTCTCTACTCAAGACACACAATGAAATGAAGAATGCCATCCACGCCATTTTTTAGGCCCTATTTTTCTTTTTAGCACTTGTCACTGCATTATATAGTTTAGTCTTTTTGTCTTGTCTCCCTCACTAGAATGCCAGTTCTCTGAGAACAGGGTCTTTGTTTAGGTCATTTCTGTATGCCTGGCCTTATATAGTAAGTGCTCAATAAATGCTTGTTTACTCCAGCAGTTCTCCACAGGGGGTGATTTTTGCCCCCCTGGCCCAGGTACATTCGGTAATGTCTAGAGATATGTTTGATGGTCAGAACTGGGAGGGTGCTACTGGCATCTAGTGGGTGGACAAGGGGGATGCTGCTAAACATCCTGGAATACACAAGGCGGCCCCGACAACACAGATTATCCAACCTCAAATGTTACTAGTGCCCATGTTGAGAAACTCTTGTCGACTCTTGATTTCAGCTCAGGTCATGCTCTCAGGGTTGTGAGATCGAGCTGCATGTCAGGCTCTGTGCTGGGCATGGAGCCTGCTTCAGATTCTCTCTCTCCCTCTGCCCCTCCCTGCACTGTCCCTCTCTCTCTAGTTGACTTTCTATATGAATTTTCCATGGATAAAAGATAACAATTTGTCTAGAGAGGCAAAGCTGAATTACAGGTGTGGCTTATCAAATGACTCAACAACTGTTTCTCTTCGTTTACTTACATTTAAGGCAAATGAAATGAAAATATGGGTAAAATGGACATTCTTCAGCTTTTTTCTCACCTTGTATCAGTGTTATATCTGTATAAAACTGTCATTTCATTTAAAAACTTAAAGAATGTCCTCTCTTTTCACCTGGGCCATACGCCATTCCCAAGCGACTTTTCTTGTGTACATTTTGTGGCATTAATTGTTATCAATTTTGTGTGATTCATTGAAAGTATTTTAAAAATTACTCTTTTTTAATCTCACCTATGAAATGGCTTAAACAATAAAAGAGAATTGGTAAGGGGCAGTGGAAAATGTGCTGGTCATTAGGAGACCTGTGTTCAATACGAGGTTCTCCACCGATTAGCTCATGTCGTCTTGGGCAAAATGTGCCATTTAAATGAGATGCAAAAGTGACAGCTCCTCACACAGGGCCTGACACAGTAAAAGACTGCCTCTTCCCTTACTTCCCATCAATACTCTGTGACCTAATGAAACTAATACACCTTGAAAATTTTCCTTGGTGATCTCCACCTAAAAAAAAAAAGTTGATTGTCTATTACTGTGTATTATTGACATCCAAATCAAGATGATTCTAAAAATTCTCTGGGAAATGAAGCTTCAAGAGCAAAGTTGGATTAGGACTTGCTTTATATCTTCCTGTTGATGTGAGAAAAGCTTTTCAGCATTAATGGTGATAAGCTATTCAGAGCAGGTGGCTTCATTATCTTAAAATGAGTCAAATTACACTAATTACCAAAAAGGGCAGTGTAAGCTATATTGTAAGAAAGCAGTAGCATCCTCTCCTGAAAAGATGACTGGGGAAATGGATGTCACTTATGGTCACTAAGATACTTAATAATTCAGAAGTTGACAAGCATTTTGATAATGTGACCTTCTTCTCCTTCCCGTATTTTGCCATTATAGAAAATTATAAAGAGCATTGTTTAGTAGGTCTTTGTGATAATTTGCTTAAGTGAATTTAAAGGAAATAGAATGTTGGATTTTGAATGCAAATGAGATATAGTTTGCTAATACAGTCCTTTATTCCTCATGACTAAATGATAAGGTTCAATTTAGTAAGGGATCCCTCACTCTCTCTTTCATTCTTGTCTTCCTTCTCTCTCTCTTTTTTTAAAGATTTTATTTATTTATTTGACAGAGAGAGACAGAGAGAGCAGGAACACAAGCAGGGGGAGTGGGAGAGGGAGAAGCAGGCTTCCCGCGGAGCAGGGAGCCCGATGCGGGGCTCGATCCCAGGACCCTGGGATCATGACCTGAGCCGAAGGCAGACGCTTAACGACTGAGCCACCCAGGCGCCCCCTTCCTTCTCTTTTTATCCTTTTCAAAGAAATGACACCAAAACACATGTAAAGGGCTATTTTTTAAGCTCTAGAAGACGGAAAAGAGTAAGAGTTTTTCAAAGGCAGAAAACAACTAGGCGCTGAACTTTGGAATGATGAGTATGGCTTCTTAGCACTACCTGTCTAAGAAGAAACCATAAAATTCAGTATCTGTCTTGGCAGCTGGAATACTTATAGAAATAAAACAAACCTGCCCTCTTAATTTTATTTTCTCCTCTTGTCATCTCACGGCAATTTGCCTAGTGGAAGGGAATCATGGAGCCTAAAATAACTTAATCCTTAATGGTTTTATATTCATCACCTTCACGGTAATCCCATTTGCCCCTGGTTTGGTAAATAGCTCCTCACAGAGCAGTGATAGGATCTGTGACTAGACTTTTAAAAACTACTCCTACTCTGAGATGAGCATGGAAGAAAAGGAAGTCCTAATTTAATCTATTTATAAATGTTATGATAATAGACAGATATTTCGCTTTATCCATATTTTAATGCTAGCATCTATCAACTTCGATCCATTTAGGGCTACTTGAACTGTGGCATAAAACAATATTCAACTAAGTAGAGTATTTCTGTACAATCTTTTTATGAGAAAGAGACAAATGATCCCCCTTTCCCATCATCTCTATCACAACAAACATAGAGATTTCATTTAAAATAGAGAAGTAAATAAATAAAAGGAAAGCAACAACCCCAAACTGGTAGGTTTGTCTAAAGACGGTGTGACTTAAACCTAGTATCTTCCTTAGAAAGATTATATGCTTATAGCACTCAGCAAGGAGAATTGATGTATAAAATGTTGATGCTGGTTCAGGCACTACAGAAAAAGGGTGAAATTGTGTTTAATTTTATGTTTAACATACTTTAATAAGGCAAGGACATAACGTAATAGACAAAAGATTTCAACAATCAGGAGGAAATAAAAAGGTTAATGATCCTCATTTTATGAAATATATATAATGCAAGAAAATGATAAATTCTAGTATATTGAATATATTATATACATATGAAGAATAAATTAAATTACCTATGATAATCCTTTTTTAGTATTTTTATTTTAGTAAATATTTCCTGACTTTATACGATCAAACTATTCTTTGGGATGCAGAGTTAATTTTAAAATATATCTCTCTGAATTACACTGAAAAATCAAGAATTCATTCCATGAGCTAAAAAGAATAGAATTCTATTCACAATTATGTTACAATAACAAAATTTTTAATTATTCAGCAATCTTCAGTAAGAAATTGAAAATGGTTCTCAATTGAGCTTTCTGTAGTTTTCATAGCAGTACTTTTTTCTAGATTATTTCCATTTGGGGAAAAATGATCAGTTTTGTTCTCTTGAATATGTTAGTATTTATTGTTATATAATTAAACAAGCTTGAATTACTTTATACAAGTACAAAACTATAAATGATTGGTTTCTAATTAAGAAAATGCAGAACAGTGTACTGCCTGTAACACATTAAGTAATTTAAATGCTAATTTAATGCTAAAATGCTAATGTTAAAGGTTAACATAACACATATTAGTGTAAGTCTCTATGTGTGTACATGCAGGTGTGTGTTTAACATTCTCAGTATTTAATTTTTCTCACTTTCTAATTAGGTCTTAGTAACTCAAAATGAACATTTTTTTGGATCACAGTAGATAAGGTTAAGTTGTACTATGTTTAAAGTTCTTACTTTCATTACAAAGAAATTCTTTAGATCCATGTCTTAATCTTTATCATTTTAATAGTTATTTTCCATAATTTTGGAGCACTTGTGACTGAGACCATTCATCCTGACTTTACCTGTTGTCTTCAACCATGGTTTGGCACTACAAAAACTTCAATTCTAGAGAGAATTAAGTTCAATAAAGCATGTGACCTATTTAGTAGAATGCCTGGTATATCCTATAAAATTTGGCTATTATGATTATTACTCATATCCCAGGTATAAAAGACAATTGGTATTTTATGGTTTCCTGAGTCTATTCATCTCCACTTATGGAAAGAATATTCCAGGAAAATGACACAAAAAATTAATAACTATTGTGGATGATTCTGTATTTATTTCTATCTTCATTATCCACATTTTCTACAATGAGCATGTAAGATTTTTATGATAAAAGAATCAAATCTCAATTTTGTAATTGCTTTTTCAGTTTTGCTGAGCTTCTTCAGCATATCTGTTTATTGTAGTCCATCGTGAACTGCCAGATCTGCCAGTGTGGATTGATGGCATTGAGGAATCTTAGCACCATTGAATGGGAAGTGTGATGATGCACCCCAGTTTATGCCCAGGAAGAGTTTGAGAGTGGCATGAAAATTAATGAAGTGTGATTTATATTTTCTGTGACATGTCAGCGGGTCTCTCTTAGGAAACTGTTATTTGAGAAAGGAACCATCCTTCTGAATTCTGTGCTTCAATGAAGGTACAATGTGCAATGTACATGACTTAAGGCCAAGAAAAGTCAAAGAAAGGAGACACAACAGTCCCTAATTACAGGCATGCAGAGCTAGTATTTTAATTAAAACTTTCAATTTAAACAAGCCAAGAGGTTATAGCTTCCAGAAAGCATGTCAGAAGTTTAAATCTGGGAACTTGTGAAAAACAAAACAAAACAAAACAAAACAAAAAAACCACACACACACAGACACACACACTAAACCACAGAAAGTAGTCTGACTTAACAGAAGCTAAACTCTTAAGTCACATAAGGATAGTCTTAAAAATGTTTAATAAAAAGTATACTCTATCTTATATGTACCTACTGAAAATATAAGCCAAATCTGTCTCCATTAAATTCTTTTCCTCTGGTAGAGAAAAATCTCTATCACCCTGAAATCTGAATTGGGATTATTATGGTGATGTTTATCTTGCAATTGCAGCTTTTTCACCAAAGGCTCTTATTTCATCCTTACACTTTACTTACCATATGGTGTTTGCCACATATAAACATCAGTGTATTATTTCCATTATTTTAAAACTATTTTATTCAGCACCAACATGGAGTAGTATTGCAAATAAGGTATATTCCTTTCAAGCAAGGGATCCGAGAGTTGAACACAAATAACAATAACCCACTTGTACAAATGCTGTGAGAAAGGAATGGATGAAGTGCGGTAGGGATTCCAGGCAGAAAGGGCTCTGTCTTCCTCTTTACCAGAGCCTTAGAGAAATGCTTTGCTGAAAGATGAGTTGGCTTTGCAAACCCCTTGAGGACAGGAACCTACCTCATTCATCTTTACATCCGTTACTGTTACCACTCGGGTAAATGCTTAAAACATGCTTGCTTAATAATAGTAGACACAAGTGGGTAAACCCTGGAGACAGATTTTGTGGGTTCAAACCCCACCTTTGTCAAGTTAGAGAATGAGCTACTGGAATTTAATTATAATTCACAAAAACTTGTTTTCTCTTGGGCTCAGACCCTACCTTTGTCAAGTTAGAGAATGAACTACTGGAATTTAATTATAATTTACAAAAACTTGTTTTCTTCAAAGTAAGGGTTTTTTTTTAATTTTAAATTTTGATGTAATGTTATACATTATCGGTTCTCAGTATAGCAGAGGAATGAGCATCATTCATGGTACAAGCATCCATAGCAAGATGTTCTTAAAGTTATCATAATCCATATTATTAAAAATCAAAACAAAGCAACATCCCTGATGCCTTATTGTTTTGACCCAGAATTTCAGAGTTGGAGGGACCCTCAGACCATTCTGTATGTTAATCTCCTTACTGTACATGTGAGAAGGCCAAATTGTAGAGAGGACCCAAGTTAGAAAATGGGAGGCAATGATAAGAGAGTTTTGAAATGAATTGTCTGGACTTTTGTCTTGACACATAGTAGGCACTCAATCAAAATATAATGAATAAATAAAAGAGTAAAGGTGGAATGAATAATCAAACGTGAAATTATAGAAAAATACAATGGGAGTACTTGGGCTTAAATTTATAAAGACAGAAAAATAATGGCTAATAGTGATTTAGGCAACAACGAATGGGCATGACTACTTTGAGGAAAAAACATTTCTTTCCATACAAAGCAAGAAGTAAATGCTATTAACACCACCACCACCAACAGAACATGAAATATCCCATCTTTTTGTCCTTAATTCTATCCTTGATTTTATTCTGGTATCTCATTCTTATCCCCAGGAAAATGTGGCAGGTCATACCATGGAGAAGAATGACTTTGATGAATCGTTAGATAATAGCATTCGAAGTTTTATATAAATCGTTGCCGCTATCTCTAATGTTTAAGTTAACATCCTATTAACTAAATGTCAGCTCAGTGCTATGAAATATTTTTTATACCTATATTTATTTCTCTCTATATGTGAATGCTTAAGATCCTGATTTGGTCTTCAAGGAATTTCTAATTTAAAATAGATGAGACTTGAAAGGTGCCAACATGGAACTTCTATCCCCAAGGGACCTTTAATTTTATTGTTTAATTTGTCCTTGAATATATCTGCTTGGGTTATCTAAGGATGAACAAGATAGAAAATTCTTGCTGGTTTCTCTCTTGAAAGAAGTAGATGTATACTACCAGAGCAGCTGGATCCAAGTTTAGCTCTGGAAGTGATGTGTTTTAGTAAGTGCCTGGCCTTGACCTTCACCTCCAAGGTGAATGATGCTGAGCTTCCAAGGACTCAGAAGATTGCTGATAGATTTTTATCACTTTTAGGATATAAAGACTATATGTAGTCTTAAAGTATTATTCTTAAATGTTGCTATTTATAATGTAAATAATTTTGCATTTACTGTCTGGGTTGTTTGCTTTGCTAATCAATACACTTAAATCCATGGGAATTCTGAAGAATAAAGCATTACTGATTAAGTCAAATATTTAACTAATAATATTATTACTAAAATTTTTATTGTAAAAAGTGAATAATGTTCATTAACATGTTATATTTGTACATGAAGCTATAATTTCACACTGAAATTTTATACTGGGTTAATCTATAAAAGGTTCTCTCTAGTGGCTAAATTGCTGTGTCATGATAAAAGGAAAAAAGGTCTGTTTACAGATTTGAGTCTAACTTTTTATTATGAAAGAAATCAGGAGAACCACTAAAGTACTGTATTTTTGCCTTACGAATAGCTTGAAATGCCTGTTTACCAAACTTAAATGTTTACCTATCCCCAGACGAAATATCTTTCATGATTTTCTTGCTACTGTTTTGGAAAAGGGACATTTTCCCTCACATAACATCTAGGCTATGAAATAATGCTGAAAAAAAGAATATATGGATTACTGATTCAAGCCCCAGGATGCCTTCACAGGTTTCTCTCCCTTTTTACATTCCTAAAATATATTTTAAACCTGTGGTCAGTTTGAACTATGTGAAAAGCTGCCATTTTCAATAGAGGAATTTTTAAACAACTATTCTATTTAATTGGGGACCATTTTTTGATATGTAATTCAATATAATATATACATGATTTATTAATTTACTCTCAAACTGAGTGTACTACTTCTGTAAGTCCTGTGCAACTGAGCCATATTTTTAAATGCTTATTTTCCACATACTTCACATTTCATTATATTGTCTTGTGAGAATTCTTGGTTTTCTTATTTTATTTAAATCAGATCTTAGTATATATATATGTTTGCTTGTGTCTTTTCAGATAAATTTTACATTCTATAATGAGAGGGCTTATCATAAAGCTTTGCTTCTTTTTTTCTTAAGATTTATTTATTTGAGAGAGAGAGGGAGAATGAGGCAGAGAGGGGCAGAGAGAGAGGAAGAAGCATACTCCTCACTGAGCTGGGAGTCCAGTGTAGGGGAGGGTGGGGGTGGGACCTCCATCCCAAAACCGTAGGATGAGCCTAAGGCAGAAGCTTAACTGACTGAGCCACCCAGGCACCCCTAAAGCTTTGTTTCTATAAAAAGAGAAGATGCTTAAAAATATTTGATAATAAATGAATGAATGAATGGGTATTTACTTCTATCAACATGACTTGGGTATGCACCTTTCAGAGATGAGTTAGGTACAGAGGAGGGGATCAATATTCAAAACAAGGAAGGAAGAAGTAAGATGAAGAATGAGGACTCAGGTTGGGTGGATATCAGATATGCAGAAGAGATCTATTTCTTCTTCTGCTCTGTGTTTCTCAGATTTTATTTTAGCACCCACAGTTTGGAAATCAGATGAGCTTTCCTGGGAGTGTAGCCAGAAAATAAATAGGATTTCAGTGATTTATATTTATTATGGCTGTGTAGTGTGTCAGGTGCTATATGGAACATATATATTACATGAGAATGTCCTTTCCCTCCAAAGGTAGTGTTCTGATTTTGCATCTATATATCATATTCCTTGTATGAATAAAAAATACATATTAATGGTTGTTATGACTAGTTTTATACTTTCAATTTTTCCATCATTTGGTAGGTCCGTTAACCTTATTATTGAGTGGGCTGCAACCAATTTGGCCAGTGTGTAGCTCATGCAAGCATACGCAAAAAGAAATAAGACTGATGTAGCATTGGGAGGCTAGTCCTGGCTTCACCACTAACCAGTTGTAACTGACAATTACCAGAAATGCCAAGTAGCTAACAATCTGTACTTCTGTTGGTGATATGACTTGTCCTTCTGACTTGACTGTGGTATCATGAATGTAAACTCTGATATAAATCAGAACATGATTTTTTTCTTTTTTGGTGAAAAGTTCTGGTTAAAAACAATGCAAACATTTGTGACTGTGCAGTTATTTCCAAACCTGCCTTTTGTTTGGTCTGTTTTTAGGGAGGGGGAGAAGAGCTTCTGTTGGCCTGGAGACCTTGTTCACTGTAATAGGAGATTGGCTCCTGCTCTGAAAAGCAGAACACCAATTCACAGAAGGCTGGAGGTACAACATTTAGACAGTTTCCAGCAAACCTGTCATCCATGCCTGCCTGTCCTATTTGGTGACATCCAGTTGCTATGCTTCTCAAAGGGCTCCCCCTGCCTCTGGGATGGCTCATGGAGATTGTTGCAGATTCAGTTCAAGTTGTTGGGGAGTTTCACCGTGATCCAAAAGACCTGGGCTGGGGTTTCTGGACTGCTCTATTAGAGGTATTTTGGAGCCAGAGAGATCAGTGTAACCAACTACATTTTACAGTCATGTATAAATAGTCAGTATGTTGAAAGCATTTCTTTTAGCTCTATGTCTTAGTGTGTCTATTTTAATTGTGTATATGGGGTGGGATGTGAGAGAGAAGTGACAAGTCATCTTTTCCATTACTAAGTGGGGTAGCATCAAACAAGCTGTGGATAGGGTGATGGAATAGTTCAAACAGGCTATTTAAGACCATATGTAATCATAGTTGAGGAAAAAACCAAGAATTTGAACTCTAAAGTCTCTGTGTTTTTGGAGCACAATTGTGATTATAAGTATTCCTTCCATTTGATCAGCTTTTTTTTTTTTTTTGGTTCTCTAATAAAATTAATGTTAGTCAAAAACTTTCACCGCCCTGTGATATTAAATTTGCTAGCTTCCTATAAAAGGTTGCTCCTGGCTCTGGTTAGAGTTTTAGTTTCTGGTCTCCATTTTTGACTTACAAAGTCACCTTATTTTAAATTTTCAAAAAGGTGATTTCAGTGATTTAAGGTAGAAACATACTTTAGGGTCTAGTTTCCCATTTCTATTTATAATCATACTTCCTCTTCCAATTCTCTCTAAATGGGTATATTAAAGACAGTTTACAAAGGATCTGTGCTGTATCAGATGAGCAGCACACCCATACCTACATTTCTTTGGGGTTCACTGAGGAAATCAGAGGAATGAAAGGACATAGAAATACTTCTTATTGCAACCAACTTATTCCATTAATTAGTTTGAAGGTTTAATTTCCATTATGATAATCTTATTGTAGAATTTTTAAAAAGGGGAAGTGCTAGTCACTGTTTTAATGAGACACTGTATTAATTAAATACTGTGAACAACCCTTTTTTCACCCTCAATAATATAAAGGTATTTCTTAAGCAGAGAATCCAGTATTAAAATTTGGCAACAAAGCTGTGTTCTTATTGTCAAAAGTCAGAAATCAATTAGGCTTTTGTATGACTTACTGCATGCTTCAATTTTCTATTTTGAGATGCTTGGAGAGGTTAAGAAATTTGTCCAAGGTTACATGGGTAGGGAATGCTATAACTTGAATACCTCACTCAAAAAACTTTCCCATGTCTATGAAAACCGTAAGAAAAATGTGAAGGTCATCTTCTCAAATAATGTTATGACATTCATTTCACTCATAATAATATAATTCATGAAGATGAATAACATATGATTACCATTTCATATAATAAGTGAGTCATGCAATTAACTGATAAAAGAAAAATTTAAACCCACATGACAAAATATTACAACTAAGTAGAAAAAAAGTAAATATAATATTGGTTTAATGTTATGGTAAGTTGGATCAATAGTTTTTCTCCCTAAAATCAAGTTTCATACATATACATATAATTTATTTCATATATATACACATATAATTTATTGAAACTGCTTTTTTATTGCATTAATATCTCAAAATGCTAATTTACTAAATTTTGGTTTAGAATAATAAAAGAATAGTACTGAGGAAAGATTAAGGTTCTATTTAGCTATTTTGTGGATCAGAAAACTGGGACTCCCAGAGATTCAGAGGTATTCCCCAAATCCTATAGTGGTCAGGGCAAAAGAGGCCTGGGATCCAATTTTTTTGCCTGCTGGCTCATATTATTTCTTTGGTTTCTCAACCTGCCCCACCCTTTTTCATTAATCAGACAGAAATCTGAATGCATTACTCAGGATTAATGATTAATTGATTGACTCCTTTTTTATGATCAATTCCTCTGTAGCACGCAATGCTGTTTAATAGCATTTTACCAACAGTAGAACTTTTTTCAAAACTGGAGTCAATCTTCTCAAACCCTGCTGCTGCTTTATCAACCAAGTATATGTAAGCCCTTCATTACCATCTTAACAGTCTTTAAACATCTTCACCAGGAGTAGATTCTATTTCAAGAAACCACTTTCTTTGCTCTTCCATAAGAAGCAACTCATTATCTGTTAAAGTTTTATCATGAGATTGCAGCAATTCAGTCATATCTTCAGGTTTCACTTCTAATTCTAGTTCTCTTGCTGTTTCCACCTCATTTGCAGTTACTTCCTCCACTGAACCCCTCAAAGTTATCCATGAGGTTGGAATCCACTTCTTCCAAACTCTGTTAATGTTGATATTTTGAGCTCTTCCCATGAATCACAAATGTTCTTAATGGCATCTAGAATGGTAATCTTTTCAATTTACCTTGCCCAAACCCATCTGAGGAATCACTATCTATGGCAGCTAGAACCCTATGAAATGTATTTCTTAAATAATAAGACCTGAAAGTAAAAATTACTCCTTGGTACATGGGCTACAGAATGCATGTTGTGTTAGCAGACACGAAAATAACATTAATCTCATGGTACATCTTCATCAGAGCTCATGGGTGACCAGGTGCATTGTCAATGAGCAGTAATATTTTGAAAAGAATGTTTTTCTGAGCAATAGGTCTCAATAGTGGGCTTAAAATATTCAGTAAGCCATGTTGTAAATAGATGTGTTGTCATCCAGGCTTTGTTGTTCCATTTATAGAGCAGAGGCAGAGTAGGTTTAGCATAATTCTAAAGGGCCATGGGATTTCTGGAATGGTCAATGAGCATTGGCTTCAACTTAAAGTCACCAGCTGCACTGGCCCCTAATAAGAGAGCCAGCCTGTTTTTTGAAGCTTTGAGGTAAGGCACTGACTTCTCTCTAGCTATCAAAGTCTTAGATGGCATCTTCTTCCTATAGAAGGCTATTTTTTCTACAATGAAAATTTATCATTTAGTGTAGCCTCTCTCATTAATTATCCTAGCTAGATCTTATGGATAACTTGCTGCAGCTTCTACATCAGTACTTGCTGCTTCACCTTGCATTTCTACGTTATGGATATGGCTTCTTTCCTTAAATCTCATAAACCAAGCTCTACTAACTTTGAAATTTTCTTCTGCTTCTTCCTTGCTTCTCTCAGCCTTCACAGAATTGAGAAGAGTTAGGACCTTGCTCTGAATTAGGCCTGGACTTAAGGGAATGTTATAGCTGGTTAGATCTTCTATCCAGACAACTCAAACTTGATTCATATCAGCAATAAGGCTGCTTTGCTTTCTTATTGTTCATGTGTTCACTTGGAGTAGCACTTTTAATTTCCCTTCAGAAACTTTTTCTTTGCATTCACAACTTGGCTAACTGCTACCTCAGCTTCTGACATACCTTCCTCACTAAGTTTAATCATTTCTAGCTTTCCATTTAAAGTGAGAGATATACGACTTTTCCTTTCACTTGAACACTTAAAGGTCATCATATGGTGACTAACTGGCCTAATTTCAATATTGCTGTGTTTCAGGGAATACAGAGGACCAAGGAGAGGGAGACAGAGAGAGGGGAATGGCCAGTTGGTGGAGTAGTCAGAACACAAATAACATTTATTGATTAAGTTCACTGTCTTACATGAGCATGGTTTGTGGTGCCCCAAACAATTACAACAGTAACATCAAAGATTACTGATCACAAATCACCATAACAAATATACTAATATTGAAAAAATTTGAAATATTGTAAGAATTATCAAAATGTAACACAGAGACATGAAGTGAGCAAATGCAGTTGGAAAAAAGGTGCTGACAGACTTGCTCGATACATGGTTGCCACAAACCTTCAATTTGTAAAAAACCACAATACCTGTGAAGTGCAATAAAGTGAAGTGCAATAAAATGAGGTATGCTTATAGTCCATTTTCATAATTTAATTCCATCTTCAAAGTTCCAGATAAGATGTTCAGTCTATACTGGTCTATGATGGTTTATGAGAATCTCCAGAACTAAACTGAATAGATTATTCAGGCATTGCTCACTCACCATAAGCAGGCTCTGTGCTAGGCACCAGGGTTGAAAAAATGAACAAGACAGCCAAGGGAACTCAGCAGAGAACAGGGTGAGGGGAGGTGAGACAGCAGTCTACCAAGGCACATGGCATAGGAGAGCATTGAGGACGGTATCTACCACAGCCCTGGCAACTCAAGGAAGACTCATTGTAGGAAATAACCGTTGAACTGAGTTCTGAAAGATGAAGGGGATTAACTAAGTCAGTGAGATGGTGAGTGTTTTGGTCAGAGAGAACATTATTAGAGAAGGCCAGAGACATGGAAGCACAGGTGCAGTTGGGGAAGCACCAAAATTTAGCAAGGCTAGGGTCCAGAGTGCTTACACGGAAGTTGTAAATGAGAAGGCCAGAAAGTAGGCCCTACAAGTCATATCTTATTCTAGAGGCCAGTGTTTTCATACTTCAGTGTGCACTAAATTCACCTGCAGAGTGTTAAAGCAAACATTCCCAGACC
This sequence comes from Mirounga angustirostris, assembly GCF_029215605.1. Taxonomy (NCBI): domain Eukaryota; kingdom Metazoa; phylum Chordata; class Mammalia; order Carnivora; family Phocidae; genus Mirounga; species Mirounga angustirostris. The sequence goes on along the minus strand of NW_026991709.1, from coordinate 85,120,745 downwards.
TCACTTTCATGGAGGGCTGCAGCGGGGTCCAGGAATCTGGATTTTAAACAAGTATTGTAGATACTTAGGTAAAGGTGATAAAGTGATCTAAGATGGTACCTGTGAGGATGGAAAGATAGGGCAGAAGAGGAGTGAATTAGGAAGTTGAGAGCTAGAGCATTTAGATTTGATTTGGGGAGTAAGAGAGGATGAAGGAGAATAGATGAGAGGATGGATCCTGGTTTCTGATTTAGGTAACTGAGTAGGTGGTGGTGCTATTAAACAATCCTGGAAAACAGGAGAAGAGGCAGGCTTTATGGAGGCTGTCAGTGGTAATAATGAGTCAGGTTTGGGACATGGTGACTTTGGGTTGGATCAGGTAGAGGTAGTCAGTTAGTGATACTGGTATTTAGTTGGGAAAAAAAAAACTTGTTTGTAGCTATATATTTAGAGTGAGCACAGATGCCAGATTGACTGTTTTCAGCTTAGCTACTTTAACATTTCCTTACCTGCAAATAGGCTGCCTATTCATGTAAACACTTATTTAAAATGGCACAGATGCCAGATTGACTGTTTTCAGCTTAGCTACTTTAACATTTCCTTACCTGCAAATAGGCTGCCTATTCATGTAAACACTTATTTAAAATGGCAGAATTATTTTAAAAAAATAAGTAAAATAGCAGAATTTTGTGAAGTACAAGCCTCAGGTAAAATAATAATTTTTGACAAACTAGGTACAGAAGACTATACTTTAACTCTTAAAACAGAACATTAATTAGCTTCCTTGATATAACACAGAACATTTAAATTCTCTTATCATTGATTCTGAAACCACTGATTCTGTGACATAATCCTATGAATGTGTTGGGAGTTGAGTGCTGAAATCAACTATGAAAGAACACATGACTTTTATTTTGGTACTTTTAATTTTACATTGAGTTAGTTGATCAATACTATCACATTCTGAGTTTTATAGTGTTAATTCTTGATCTTCTCCTCTTAAAGTAATGGAAAGTTCAAAATCAATTTTAAGAAATCAGGGACCAGTGGCTCCATTTTAAGCAGATATTTTAATACCAGTTGAGATCAGTAAGATCTATGCGTATTTCCTCCACATTATCTTGATCTGGCCATTTAGAAGTTCTCTTCCAACAAAGTTGGTATTTGCTCTTTCCCTGAAAAAATGGATCACTAAAAGCAGAAGAAATTAAGAGACCTCCCCCAAATAAACAGTGACTAATTTTTCAGTACTAAAGTCAAGTATTTAAAACATGGGTTTAATAGAGGTTAAAGCATTAGAGTAAAACATAAAACATTTGGTTCACCACCATCTTATTTTTGAAATTTCTTATAATAGCAAAGTATAAAATAACACATAAAAGTAAACTATTTAGGTAAGTGACAGATTTTTTGGGAGGATATTTTGGCTTAGTTTATACATACAACCCAAGATTCTACCTCTACACATGCAATATTGGGCTTCTGAGCTCTAGTTAATCCCACAGATTCACTATTTTCCTGGCCTGTTAGGTATTTCTGATTTTAAGAAGGCTTTCTGCACAAAAATACAGATGTTTCACAGCTGCCCTGTACTCCACTAGCAGAGTGCACCCCATCACACACAAGGGTACTCTCAAGGTACTAAGTTAACATGCCCAGATGCTGAGTTCAGAGAACTGATAAAGCTATATAGAGTTAGCACCTGTCCTGTGTAAATGATGGGAAGAATGCATCAGAGATTTCTACCCTCCAAGGCCAGGCAATGTTCCAGAAAACTTGCAAAATCCTTTTTGTTCCCTGTTAGTTGAGTCAGTTTGTAATAGATGAGGTACCGATGTGGAGATGTGGCTTGAATTTGCTACATGGGCTCAAGCAATAGAGTAAAAAAACCAGAAGACCCAGATTTTGGTCCCCCAACTGATTTGATGTGGGAGTTTGGGGAGGCAGTCAAACCCTGTCAGCTGCATTCTCTCTATCAGCATGATGAAGATAAAATATCTATCCTTTGCCAACCTCACTAAAGCATTTTGAAGATTAACTTTTATGAGGCTCTCACAACATGTGACTATTGTAGCAGAGACAATTAGTATTCTATCATAGCTGAGAGTTCTGCCATATTGGGGAGAGCTTTGTAGAAAAATATCTCTTGTTATTTGTAGAACAGGGGTAGGGGAAGAGCAAGATCCTCCCAAGCAGCACATCCTTTGAAGAATTAGGGGAGATTGATCTTCAACTTCATAAGAAATAACAAGTATCTTGACACTAGCAAAGTTTTTAAAATTTATTTTCCAAGATATGGTTATTAGTGAACTGGGGAAAATCTGCCCTGATCAAACAGTCAGAGATATATTGTATTACTAATTAAGGACATGATAAAAATAGAATCCTAGAGCTGGAAGGAAAGCCAGTAATCCTCTAGGCCAACCATCTTCCATAAAGACTCTAGCAAACTCCCATCCAATCTGTGTTTGAATTATCTTTGATAAAATGGAGCTCATTTCTTCACCTTTCATCATACACCTTCACACACACACACACACACACAGATTAGAATGTTAGTAGAGGAGACTCCCTTCAGAGTCATATATATGGTTGTACGTATTGGTTGTGCAAGGATATCTGGATGAGGGGGAACAAGTCAGGTCTGAAATCTAACCCTCTAACTTCATTTGCTAAATTATGTGCCTGGATGTGGGATTGTGACCTCCAGGGAAAAGGGGAGTCCATGTATTTGGCCCCCCAGAGAAGATCTCCTTTTATAGTCTGATCGGAAATGGCAGATATCACTGGCATAGTTATTTCCTCTCTATTAGAGAAAGCTTTGACATGCGATACTTGAATCTTTTTACCCTGTACCTCATAGGAAGAATTACTCCTCCATCTCTCAGGCTCCCATATTTTGGGAGTAACTGTGGGAGACATAATAAGAAGATCTCCATATTCAGACAGGCTTACAAAATCGACACATCTCTTCGACAGCCATTGTGTGAGGCGAACGTGATAACCACTACACTACGGAAACTTGGACAGCCATTGTGAATGCAGCTACTTCCTTGGATCCTTGGAATAGTGTGTATGTGTGTGTGTGTGTGTGTGTATGACTGGGGGAGGTCAGTTCTGGAGGTGTAAGCAACGCTTACACTAGGTGTAAGCAAAGGATAGACTCCTAGGGCGGTTCTAACTATGATGTTCTGTCATCTCAGCATGTCTCATGGGTGTGTGTGTTAACACTATGATCAAAATCGCTGTTGACAACTAGCTGAGGAGGTGAAGAGGTGTCTAGAACCTTAGATGCATGGATTCTAATTCCAAATGACCTTGGCCACTTAGGGATATAGTTAGAAACCATTAGGAGAATCTATTATATTTTTAAATCTGTAGCTCCAGACTGTCCTCAGGCTTTAAAGAGTTTGAACCCATTAAACTGCGTAGACTGCTTTGACAGCAGAGTGTTGGTTAATTACAGTGGCAAACTAATTATAAGGTTTATAAGGTTTCCCAGTAATTGATTCCCTTTCAAGTATGTGGAAACTTTACTTGATATGCATTTGCTTCTGAAACTCATGGGAATAAACCAGATTCTGGGGTAGTGTGTCTTAGAATCAAGAAGACCATTCCAATTGCATTTGGAATCCTTATTCAGGGCAAAGGGACTCTTCTTAGTATTTTGTTCATTAATTCTTTCATCCATTCATTCACCAATTCATTCATTCATCCATCCATTCATTCACTCATTCATTCATTCAGTAAATACTACATTAATAGTATGTACCTAGCATTAGTAGTCTCCAGGGATACAAAGACATATTGGATATAGTCACTGCCACATATAGGCTTACTAGTTGGGGAGATTGACAGAAATAAGTAATTAAAGCTATATGTTAATTATTGGTATTAGTAATGCATTTAAGGTACTAACAAAACATTGAGGAGGACATTCCTAATTCTGTGTGGGAGAACAGGGGGGAATGCTGGTGGGGGCACAGAGTAGCACTCACTGAGGAGATAAACTTTAAATGCAATATTAAAGAATGGGTAAGTATTCAGTGTACAGAAGGCAAGAATTTGGGATGGGGAAATGGAAGAAATGCAGAGCCATGAGAGAATAAGAAAATCAAGCATCTGCCATCACTGTAGACAACCAATTATAACAGGCACTGCTATGGCTAAACCTCTTCTTCCACACACAATGTATATAAAACACTTTGCTAGTTCCATAAAAACAAAAGAGATAATCCTTACAAAGTCATCACAATGCATGAACACATTCTTGTCTCTATGTCACAGGTGAGGGAAGTAAGGTTTAGAGAGGGTACGTTATTAGAATGAGATCACACAGATAATGTGTAGGGAAGCCAGGATCTGAAACTTGGGCTATCTGATCCTGGAGCACAAGCTCTTAACCAGTATGTTTTTATAGCCTCTTCAAATGTGAGGATTATGAAGCAATGTATGATACATGCCATCAAAAGCCTTTCAGCCTATTTTGTTTTCATTTTGAGGAGAGGCAATTAATTCTATCAAGACCTAGCCCTCAGTTTCCTCAATGTGAAATGACAAAGTTGTGTGTGAACTCCAAAGACCTTTCTATCTCTAAGCTTCTATTTTAATTTAATCTTGCCTCAAGCTTAAGAACACTTTCTTATTGTCTTACGTATATCTTCCTAAAGACTTATATAATAGACAGCATATCAGTTATTAAAGACTCAAATGCATAGGGCATTTTGATTATAATCATCCTTTGGATGAATATGAAACAACAATGTGTCCAGCTTTTCACATTAAATTCTTGCATACAGAGGAAAAAAGTGTTCTTATCACTAAAGTACATGATATGTATTTTAATTCCCTGATTAATTACTAAATTCTTCACAGAGCTCTTTCCAATTTTTCAAAAAAGAATAGGAGTGAGCAGTAGATGGACTTCGATGAATGATGGAGGGGTCGTTCTGCTCTTCTTTGCTGCATGATTTAATAAACCAATATACTCTAGCTTTACTATATTCTCCTATAGGCCTGCATGTAATAGCAGGCAGTACCAAATACAGGCTTAAAAAAAATTATTTTCTTTTAACTATTTGCCCTAAAGGCAGACTGGACTTCCGTCAAGTCTAGAGAGGTGTCTATTTTACTTTTAAGCAATATCTATAACACGTTACAGTGGGCATTGGCTTTTTTTTTTTTTTTTAACTTTCCCAAATCTAAACTCTGAATTTGGAAAATTGCCCATTTGTGGAGAATTGGTGGTAAGCAGATATGCACTTTCCCAAACTATCTTGCAAATAGGGTATGGCTGTGTGATTCAGCTCCACCAACCAGCCACACCTGTCCCCACTTTGAATTGGGCTTTGGGGGCACGCAGAAGTAGGCATGGTAGAGAATTCATCCTGGCAGTGGGTGGGGGAACAGATGAAGCTCCAACATGGGCTTTCCATGGCAGCAGCAGCAGTGGTGAGCAGCTGAACCAGTGCTCAAGTCTGGGGTGTAAGGGGTGCAAGCTCTGATGTTTCTTTTCTGTGAAGATAGCAGTGGGGTCTAGCCTAGTCTGAGGTTTGACTGAGGCTGTGCCCTGCCTGCTGCCCAGTCTCTCCATCCCAAGCCAAGTTCTAGAAGTCTGTGAGTGCCCCAGTGTACTTAAAAAAATTTTTTTAGAAACTTTTTATTTTGAAAAAAATACCTAGCCTACAGAAAAATTGCATGTATAGAACAATGGACTCCCATAATTTACCAATTTCCCCAGATTTACCAATTTTTAACATTTTGTTGTTATTTTCCTCTCTCTCTTTCTGTCTCTGTTTCTGTCTTCCTTGTCTCACTCACTCTCTCTCTCTCTATATGTAATTATATTATACATAGTATTATTTTCATTATTCCAAATCACTTGAGAGTAGGTTACATACACTACACCCTTTTATCCCTTCATACTGCAGGATGTATGTCCTATAAACAAGGCTAGTCTCCTACATAGCCATAGTTTAGTTATCAAATTCAGGAAACATAACACTAATATTAATCTAATTTCCAGTCTATATTCAAGTTTCAATTATGCCAAAAGTGTACTCTATCACAATTTTCTTTCCCAGTCCAAGATCCAATCTGGGAACATGTATTGCATTTAGTTGTCATACCTGTTAAGTCTTCTTTTAATGTGTAAACATCTCAGTTTTTCCTTGTTTTTCATGACATTGACACTTTTAAAAACATAATCTGTTTACTTTATAGAATATCCCTCGTTTGGGGTTTGGCTGATATTTTTCTCATGATTAGATTTAAGTTGTGCAGTCTCAGCAGTAATACTACATGAGTGATGTTGTATCCTTCTCACGGCCTCAGATCCAGAGATGGGCATGGAGATGATTACTGTATTGGTGATGTTGATTTTGATTACTTATTTAGGGTGTTGTGCAATTTCTCCATTGAAAAGTCATTTTTTTCTCTTATAATTTAGCTGGTTGCTATACATATTTTTAAATATTTTATTTATTTATTTTGAGAGAGCACGTGAGTGAGGGGTGGGGAGGAGCATAGGGAAAAGGAGAGAGAGAATCCTAAGTAGGCTCCATGCTCAGTGCAGGGCTGATGTGGGGCTTGATCTCACCACCCTGAGATCATGACCTGAGCTGAAATCAAGAGATATCAACTGACTGAGCCACCCAGACACCCTGAGATGGTTGATATTTTGACGTTATATAAATATCCTGTTTCTTCTCAAACTGCCCCCTTCCTCGGATTTAGCATCCATTTATCATTTTTGCTTGAATCAATTTTTACTATGATGAACTGCAAAATGGTGATTTTTCTATTTTCATCATTCCTCCTATGCCTATTAATTGTCCAAATATACTTTTAATAAATCCCCTTTCTACTTAAATAAGCCAGAGTTGGTCCCCATTGCTTACAGTTAAGAACCCTGGGGTTTGATTTACTTGTATATTTAGGCAGCTAGTTCCAAGAACCTATCAAACCAGCTCACTCAAATGGTTAATCTAGCCAGTCCAAGGAGAGACAGTGAGGAACATTCTTAGGAAAATAAATAATACAACTTTTCATGGTGCCTCATTCCATTTTTAAAACAGACCAGACTTTCTTCCACTGCCAGCCAAATGACTATCAAACTGAATACATAAAATATCAAATCGTTATACTAAAACTGAAAAGCAGGAAAATATCAACTTTTGTGACTAAATGCCAAACACCTAGATATTTGGGAATATCTAGCATATTATTATTATGTTTACTTTTCACTTAGATTTTTGTTTGTAATAAACATCAAAATAATGAATAATAGTGTAATGGAAATAGCACACTGGGGTAAGGCAGGCTTCATTACAGTGCTAGCTCTGCTAACTAACCTACATGGGACTTTTTTAGCAAATCTCTTACTTTTCTGAACCTTAATTTTCCTCATCTGTGAAATGAGATGGTTGAATAGAACACTTCCAAGAGTCTTTCAAACTCAGGATTCTATGACCTCAAAACTGAACATTAGTGTAATTATTGGAGACATAAAGAACTGTTAACCTAGAATATTCTAATGAGCACATTTGGATCCAAGATTATTCTGGTATAAAGATTAGCAACTGTGAGATAACTCCCAAGTTATTCAAAGAATAGAAATATCAAAACAATTTAGAGAACAACTTACAGTCTAGAGATGCTAAAGCAGTCTTAGGCTGTCTGAATAGATGTCTTTCCCAAGAGATAAACAGTCTCACAGTGCTTGGCATTGGTGAGATCACATCTTGAGCAGTGTGTCTTGCTCAGAGGGCCATACTTTCATGGAGGCATTAAAACATCAAAAATGTCGTTATGAAAAATGATTGAGTGAACTGGGCTGTTTATCTTGGAGAAGAAAAGATTTAATGGGATGAGGACATGATAATTCTCTAAATACTTGAAGGTTTGTTTTATTCAGGTGGAACATAAAATGTTTTTTGTGTTTTCTCCAGACAGAAAAGCTACAACCAACTGGGTGGAGGTTGTGGTATGGAAATAAGGGAAGAAACTTTATTCAAACATAATTGTGATAGCTGCTCTTACCAGCCCCTCTGTCAGGGACATCATCATGTCTCTGTGATCTCAGAAAGCTACCCAAGAATCAAGCTTTTTGCTAGGGTCTCAGTGCAATAGATCAGGCCTTGTTCTCCATGTAGATGATTTCAGATCATTACTTCTCAAATGTTAATGTACACATAAATCACTGGGTATCTTGAGAAATTCAGTAGGTCTGGGATGGGACCTGAGATTCTGCATTTCCAGCAAGCTCCCAGGTGTTTCATGTGCACATAATCACCTGCCCAATCAGATGTTACATCCCCACATGACCAAAGGATACCATTCAGTATAAGCATTCGTGTTACGATTAACACCCATGTGAAAGGAAGTAAAAAGATGTTTTGCAATTCTATCAGCTTCATCATCTCATGATGTTTAAATGTTTTCCTGTTTCTCATTTCCTTAAAGAGGTTCCATATTTTCTGACCTTTTACCATTTTTGCTTGCTTGGCATGATGGTACTGGCATGGCTCTGTCTACTTCAAGGTAACCAGGAAACATTCTCCCAGGACATTATGAATTTTGCTTATTTTAGATCATTACTTCAGTTGACTACAACCATTTTTGGTAGGACACACAGACACACACACACAAACAAACATACCATCTCATGGTGCTTTTTATTGGATTTTGTCCACAAGGCATGATGGTCTAGGAACAGAGGCCTGTGTGTGCACAGGGACTCTGTGCTCACCTTCAGCTCCCCCTTCACTCTAGGCTTTATCCATCTCCAAATAGGCATCTCACTCAGTGGGAACTGGCTAATGTATCCAGGGCCTTCTTCTTGTTATTGCCTTGAGGAAATTTTTATCTCACCTTGATACCATACCAGCTTTAACCCTCAAGGCTATTCAGAACAATCGTAGCCTCTTCCTATGTAGTAACCCTTCAAACATTTATATGGAGTCATCGTGGTCTCTTTGAGTCTTTACTTCCAAGCTAAATATCCTCAGTTCCTTCAATCATTACTCATATGAAATGGTTTGAATTCCTATACCATACCAGTTGCTTTAAAAACTATATAATTTTTAAGAGGGTGTGTAGGAGTGGGAATTTTGTGGCTCTTTAGGTAGATTTCTGGCATCATAACACCATTCATCTCTTGGAATCTTCATGACTTACAGGTCACCATATGGCATTCTATTTGGGAAAAAAAAGTTTGCACTACACCAAGTCCCACTTGTAGGGTTTTTCTGGTTTTTTGTTTGTTTGTTTTTGTTTTTTTCCAGAGGTATATATACATGAGCAGGAGTTTTGGGGAGTTCTTTATGTACCTTCAATGCAAACTCTTCCACCTGGCGCAGATTCACCCTATTTCAGAGCTGCTGGAAGGGTTCTATGTGTTTTTCTTGCATGAAATGGTGGATAAGTAGCCTCTTCCTATCTAAATGAGTTCATTATTTTTCATCTGTGCAATTTCTAGCAGTGACGGTCTAAAACAAATACATAGGAATGATCAGTTTAGTAAAATCTCACATGAAGAATAATAATGGTCATTTATCTAATGGAGTTTTAATAGGAGAAGTAGTACATTGGTACTAATAAAGATCAGTCAAAAATGACATAATAAGACAACATTGGCAGTGTGTTGTATTATACTCTGAGCTCTGAACAATCAGCAGTGATCTGGATATTTAACTAATAGGGTATTAACTATCTTCCTGTATATATTCTGTATGATATGCTAATATATAAGATATAAAAATCTTTCTTAAAGGAATGAGGAAAGAAGTTTTCCATTTGGTTTCCCTAGTAAAGGGGATGGCACAGGTGAGGAGGGGTGGAAGTGGGGAAGGTGGAGATGAAGGTCATTAACAGAAATGTAACCCTTAATTCATAGCACTCTGGTGGTCTTGGTCCCTGATACATGGGTTACATGCTGTATAGTAAATAAATTCTGAATTATAAAAAAGTGATACATATTTGGAAACTTGGCAACCTTATTTCCTTTATCAGTGTATTTGAAGTTACATCATGTTTAGATGTCCCCAAACACTCAGATTGGACTTAAGTCTCTTAATAAGGAAACATTAGGCTGGGGCTGACCTTCACTTTTAGTGCAGGAAATGCATACTAGTTATTCTATAAGTGCATCAAGAAGTTAATTCTAGAATATAAAACCTTTAAACAGCTCTAGCTTATGCCTGTGTTGGCAACATGTGATCTCAGTGAAAAGTGTAAAAAAGCAGACTGCCAGATGTTTTGACTATATGAGACATCACATCTTAATGTTTCCTAGGTTGGCAGTAGTAATACTAGAGATTCAGGATTTTAAAATTAACAAGTTCTGTTCTAACCTTTTCTTAATCTTTACTTTAAAAATATCTTATACTCAAAACATTCATATGCTGGAATTTTTCTTTAAAAGACATGTGTTTAGGAAGAATGTTTATAAACCATAAACAAAATCTAGGAAGTAAATATATTATATAAGCTATTGGCCAGTATGATTGGGGAATGATATTTTCAGGTTAATCAAATACTCTGCAATATTATACCATGAGTATTATAATTTTTAAGTGTTAGGAGCTCAGTATTGCTCTCATATCAAGCATGATTTGCTTATAAATATATCAGAAGGCACTTCAAATTCTTGCTGGGGCTTGTGTCATCCATAGGAAGACTTTGAGGAGAAGGGGCAGGTGCCATTTGAGATGGGGGGAAAGGGGAAGGCAGCAGCTACACCTGACCAAAACAACCAACCCCAGCCTCTCAGGAGCATTACCACATTCTCCTTAAAACATCTCCTCTACCAAGCGAATCTTCAAAGAGTCTCCTCTGAAAATGCAGATACCCCTGCAGGGTGTGTGTATGTGTGTGTGTGGTGTACTGGTATTAATTATATCTTTGTTAGCAAAAGGTTGAAAAAAGGAAATGACACAGGATAGAAAATAGTGGCATCAAGGAGGAGAAAATGGATCTTTTAGAGAAGTGGAAATACACATGACAAATATTACTTATTTTACAGTTTTGCTTTAGGGTCTCAATTATGACAAACTACTGTTACAGATGTTGAAACAACATTTTATAATCTTATCTTGGATTGGCTTCTTATACTTGTTGTTTCCAGTGAACCTAAATGAATCCCCAGTGGCCAGATCTAATGTATTAACATAATTCATGTTACTCAACTGTTCCCCTTCATGAAGATTTTTTTAAAAAGCTAAGTCAAGTCATAATTAAAGACAAACACAAAACACTTTTGGGGGAAGACAAATAAAAATGGCTACTTTTAGAGCTGTTAATAATCTTATAATTTTTGTCACTTAAATTTTCTTTAGTTAATGTGAAGCCAGAGGGTGTGGAATGTTTCCTCAGCCAGTTTAAATAAATCAAAAAAGTCTGGTTTTGAATGCCCATAATGAAGATCAGTTACAATTACACATAAATGTTTTGTTTGATTGTCTCCTGAAATAACTTTCTTTTATAACAAAAAAACATTATCGAGGATGCTTCATTAAAAATAAAAAACAAATCTTAGTTCAAAATTGAAATTACATTGCTCTATATTTATACCATCCCAGAAAAAAAAAAAGGTCGGCTAAGGAAATATTCAGAGACATGTAATTATTTTGCTCTAATTGGCATTTAATTCACACGTACAAACAAGCATTGCAGTACAGAGCATATAGAGGTATTAAAGGGATTAAGACTGTAGGTTATCTGACGGGAATAAAGAGTTTGGTCTGAACTGAATCTAAAATATATTTAATAGCCATTGGCCCCCTTGGTCAAAAGGAAAAAAAAAAGTAAATCTAAAACAGTCACTAAAGAAACAACATTTGCTTCAGTTGCTTGGATGATAAATTCCCCTTGGAAATAAGTGGCAAGGCAACTGAAAAACAGCACAACTCTAGGGCCCTGCTCCTAAGAAATATACCTGTGGCATTTACTACGAAACCAAGAAATATATGTTCTATCTATCTGTAATGGATGTCAACTTTTCAAATGAACTAGCAGGGTGTGTTTTTGAAAGTCTGTGGCTTCTACAATGAATTCAGGTTCTATGGTAAATTGGATGAATTAGCTAGATGTAAAAGACTTAATAGGCTTTATTTACAAAATCATTAGGTTGTAAAAACAAAGGCCCTACAGGAGTTTTAGATTTGACTATTTTTTAAGGCTTCTTGTGAACACCTCCCCCACTCCAGACTGCCTATTTACAAAACATTTTATTTTAGAATCTCTTGGATACAGAAAAGAGAAGAATTAGAAGGCGTAGCAAATGACTGCAAATATTTTGTTTCATTTTCATTTTAAGGTATCAGCCAAGTAACACCAGTGTATCAAATAAACTCCAAAGTTGGCAGAAGTGTTAGTAAATCTGCTCATTCCTGATCCATTTTACCAAATATGTATTCAGATTTTTAATACATATTTTGGAATGTTTGGGCTATTTATCTTCTCCTTTGTGATTAAAGACAGGTACACACAAGAGGATGATGTGATCTCTCATAAGGAAGGATTCTTTATTTAACCTAAACATATCAACACAACAAAGATTTTATCTACAGGCTAAATTCTACTCTTTGGGAAAGAGCTTGGGCTTTTCAAATGTAAACAAATAACTACATTATAAATCAGGTTGTAATAGGCATTATTTCTGGGGCAGGGGAAGTCCCACTGAGATGATCACATCATTTAATAGCTACTAAACTATTAAAGCCTTAGAAGTTTTATGTTTAACATTAATGGTCAATAGTAAATAGAAAAAAAAAGTATTGTGTTCTGAAATTTTGGCAAGCATATTGATTACAGTCTTTATTTAGTAACATTTTCAAGTTAAGCTTGGCAGCAAAGATTTGTGAGTTTTACTGCAAGCCATCATATTTGCTGTTACAGCAGTGCACAAGCAAAAAACATTAAGTTGGGAGCATATGCAGAATCTCACATTTTGTCTATTCTTTCAAAGTAAAATGAAACCCTCAGACATTGTTCTAGACAATTGATTCAAGTTTCAATAACATCCTCCCTTGAAATATTCAGAAAACTGGGTTAAATTGTTTTTGGGTGCCTGAATTTACCAGATTGTTGTTTTAATTCTTCATTCACAAAAATGTTTAAACAACACAAAAAAATAATGTGAAGTTTTTGTAAATTGCCCAAGTAATCAATTATGAATTTTGTGTGAATGTGCAATTTTCTGAAGATTGACTCTATTCAGCAAAACCTTCCTATTTTACTCCTGTGAAGAAACTGTTTAGGGATCATAAATAGATAATATACAAAATTGTAAGTATCATTCTTAGGTGCAGATGGAAACATAAAACTCTAGTAATAATCTTTTAATTATTTCATCAGTCATTGTTGGAATGTTTCTTTGTTGCTAAACTTTCCAACTAATGTAGCTTTAATAAGAAACATGCAGATCACATCTATTATATATATTTAGAAATATACTTCAGTGACTAATTATTATCCATCAACTGTGATAGAATTCCATTAACAACTTTCAAAACAGGATGATGTCAGTAATATGGGAAATGTTTTTGGAATTCTGATAGTACTGATTCAGAAATCTTACAAAACTTATGAAATTGATTAATACCATCTTATATAAAAGTAAATTACAGTCTAAAAGAATTTCCTAACAGTCTTAGAAACTATTCGGTAATATTAAGTCATGAATGCAATAACATATTTATCAATTTTGAATTGCTCCAATGACACAAAAGCAACATCATCAATATTCACACATGTTACACACTAGTGTGAAGACACCACGTATGATGACTGTATTTAACCATCTTTGGAACGGAAAGGAAGCCCAAATATCAAACTTGATGACTACAGCATTTAGGAACAGGAAAAAAAAAAAAAAAAGCTCAATTCATACTTTAAGAAGCTGAGTTAATATTTTGGTTATTTCCCCAACGTGTACACCTGCCTTTATAAGGAAGAACCAATCATGTGAATGAGAACTGGAGTCAAGGTTAAAATAATTTTTCCCAAGAGAGTAGAGTGCATCTGAGAGAAGCAGAGGCTTAGCTCAGAGGAGCATTAATAACCAGAGGCAGCACCTCCCCTGAAAAACATTAGAGCCTCTTGGACATATGTTTGAAATTCATCCCCCCAAGTCATCCTATGACTGTAGGGATAGGTGACAATGTCCCACTATCTGAAGGGGGAAAATACAGCACAGACCATTTAAAAAATCATCACTTTAAAAAATAATACAAAAGTGGCAAAGTGTTCTAACTGTCAAGAAACCTTTGCAGATGATAAAAAAAAAACAAAACCCTTTGTCTTTCCAATTATTGTTTGCCCTTCATCTGACATACATGCATCAATAGGATTACAACGGAAACACAGTCATCTCCAGGTTTCCTCTGGATTCCTTGATCTTGTTTAAAGAAACAGGCTCAGGGAATGCACAGAAAACAAACTTCCCCAATCGAAGTTCTGAGGTCTCTCCCCCCCCCCGCCCCGCCCCCGCTCCTCCTCCCACCTCAGAAACCTGTCTAGTTTTACCCATAGCACCGGACAGAAATGTCATGGTCATGTTGCACCACTTCACTTGTTGAATTGTGTGAAGGCAGCGCTTGACCACAATAACTTAGTGAACCACCTTGCTCTTAAATTAGCCCCCAAGATTTCTTTCCAGTTCGATGGTAATGTCTTACCTGCATGTGTCCCTGGTACATTCTGCTTGGGCTTCTTCAAGGCTCCCTGAGGCCGCCGGATGCTTTCCCCCGTGTTTACTTGCACACCAACAGAGGGGAGAAGGCGGCGTGCACACTGTGTTTTAGACGGTGCCCCTGAGCCCGGTGGAAGGCTCCAGGTAGCCCGGCCACGGTGGCCCCCTGGCCGCTCTGCGGGCTGCCGGGAACTGTTCTCCGCTCGGGGTGCTGAAAGCGGACACAGGAGAGAGCGCGGAGGAGACGAGGAACCCAGGCGGCCACGCTCACCCGCAGGCGCAGGTCCTGCTTCACCGGGCGTCTCTAAAACTCACTCCTTCTCCACCGAACTCTTTCTCGCTTCCTGCCGGGCTGCCTCATGTCTCTCTCACTATCTTCGTCGCGAACCCCCTCCTCCTCCCAACCCTGACGCGAGCGCCCACACCAGCCGCCGCCGCAGCTGCCGAGCGGGGCGCGCGCAGCCCTCCCGGCCGCGTCCCTGACGAGAGGCCGCGGGGACGGGCACGCGCGCGCGTCCCCGGCGGGCCCGGGAGCAGCCCGAAGGCGGTGCGCGCACGCGGCGGCAAAGTGCCCGCGAGTGGTGGTCGCGCAAGGCGTTCAGGTGCGGCAGCGGCAACCACGGAGATTCCAGCAGAGTCGATGGTCAGATGCAAGAAAAGTGGGAGGAACATGCATTGTCTCTCCAAGGGCCACCAATACCGACTGAGCCTGTCATCCTACAAACATAATAGGCTGAGCGTGGGGGTTTCTGAAGAGTTTACTTCTGTTCTGATTCAGCTCTCACAAGTTGCCTCCATGTCACTCCGTGAATAAAGACTCCCCACTCACCCCATCCTCAATTCATCGCTGAGCACCCTATTTAAAATCCCAAACCCCAGTCCCTAAGGCCTTCCATGATTTTTCTCCCTAGCACTTAACATCATCTAACATCCCATGTTTTACATATTTTATTTATTGTCTGTCTCTATATATGCAATGTTATTTCCATGAAATCAGGGATATTTGGGGAGAGGAGTGTATCTGTTTTTGCACGGATGTATCAGCATAATATAATACCTCCTGCCACATGGTTGGTACTCTAAAAATATCTGTTGAATGAATGGGTCTTTGTAATATATAGGTAGAGTACATTTAGATATGTCTCAAAGAAACTGGATAGTTTGATAGTCTTTATATTATAAATGTATATACATGCACATACACACACCATGTGCTGGTATATACGTGTATACTGTGATTACCTAGTCTTGTTGGTAATAAGATCTCCAATTACACAACAACATGCCCTCCAATTATATACAGCATGATATAATCCCCCCATTAGTGCATATAGCATGATATACCTTTCAAAAAGTTAAAAAATTGATCAGCTCCCTAGGAAGATAAATATATATCGTATATAACTATATGAAAAGGAAAGTAGTAGAACAATGAATATAGTATTCAGAATGTTGGTAATTCTTGGTGAAGAGAGGCAGGGGAAGGGATGGGGAGGCATTTTATATGAAGGTTAATTGTCAATGTCTTAGCTATTAGCTTGGGTGGTGACTCGAGGATATGTATTACCTTATAAGAATTGCTATATAACTAAATAAAACAGAACTATGCATGGACTAGTGAGGAAAGGGTGAAATGAATCAAAGCAATGATAAATCTAATTGAATACATCTGTGGTCCTATAACAACTGACTGAACAGCCAACCAACCAATCAACCACAAAATGAATTAAGACTTGTAAAGGCAGAAGATGTGGATTCCTATTAGATTCCACCAATAGTTAACCTTGGAAAATTTACTTTGCCCTCTTTAGATTTTAGCTTTTCCATGTCCAAACCCTATGTGCTAAACTCATTGTTTTATCCTGAAAATTGAGATATGTTCATAGAAACTATAAACTGTAAAGTATCATCCATTTTTCTTTTATTGGCCTTTATAAGACAGAGCACTGGAATAGGAGTCAGCAGGCAGAAGGGCTAATTCCATCTTACTACCTCACTGCTCTTTTGAGCAAGTATAATAATTCTCTATTTCCTCATTTTTGAAGTAAGGCAAATATCTGCTCAGCCTGCTAAGGACTGAATGCATGCAAAGGGAATTGTAAATTATAAACCACCATACATGAGTATGTAAATAGACTTTTTTTTCCAGTCCAGAAAAGATGAGTGATCATTTCCTGAGATGTCAAGCTCTACAAATTTAAAAGAGGGGAAAATGAAGGGGGGGAAATTGGAGGGGGAGATGAACCATGAGAGTCTATGGACTCTGAGAAACAAACTGAGGGTTCTAGAGGAGAGGGGGGGTGGAGAGGATGGGTTAGCCTGGTGATGGGTCTTAAAGAGGGCACGTACTGCATGGAGCACTGGGTGTTATATGCAAACGATGAATCATGGAACACTACATCAAAAACTAATGATGTAATGTATGGTGATTAACATAAAATAATAAAATAAAAAAAAACCCAAGAAAACAGACAAAAAAACAATTTGACAATAACCAGTGAAGTTGAAAGCATCCAAATTTCCCAAGCTGTTAATTCCATTTCTTGGTAGACACCACTGAGGTATCCTTGAACATGTATGTAGAAAAGAACTCACAACAACATTGGTCCTAGTAGCAATATCTGGAACGAATCAAATGTCTATCATCTGGAGAGTAGATAATTCAATTATTATGTATTCAGACATCAAAAAAAAAAAAGAAAGAAAAAAAGAAAAGAGGGGAAATATTTATGTAAAATACTAGCATATTGGTATAAAAATCTTGGAGAAACTCTACTGTTTGAAAGTGCTAGGATTCTATAAAGTAATGGGGGGAGGGGAAACTTTTCCAATCCATTATAAGCTTACCATTATCTAATGGCAGATTCAAGGAGCCATCAACCATAAAAGCATTTGGACCAGCATGGCAACTACCTAGAGTTGAAGATAAAACTCAATATATCATTTTTTTAAAACTGGAGTAACTCATTTAGTTGCTCCCTACATTCAGAAAATACCAGGAACGTAAGTGCATCTGTGAAGATACCCTTGTCTTCATCCATATTTATTAAGAACTTAGTATGTGGGAGTGCTGAAATACATTGATAAATAAAACAAACATGGTCTCTATCTTCATTGAACCCATAGTTCAGCTTCCAGACAGAGGTACATTTTAGCATCCCAGGAAGATAAATTTATCTAGACTTTTCACAAAGAAACAAACAAACCTCTATAGAGATTCCATAACTTCTCATTTCCTCTATCTAAAAATTAACATCTAACCTCTTCTAGTCAAACATTTCCCCTTCAGTTTTGAACTTTAATCCTTTCTATAGCACAAATACTTTCTTCAAAGCCTATGAATAAAAGCTTTGTGAGCAAAAACACTTGGCTGACTATTAATTCAAATGTCAGTATCTTGAGATACTTTTGATTCACAGAACCATCTAGCAATTTATACATCTCATCTGGCTAGAGCAAAAATTGCCATCCAAATCTAGCATTAAAGCTCAAGTAATATGGTTTTTTGGTGTAAAAAGAAGCTTTTCACGTGCAAATAGATATACCAATAGAAAAGCCATAAGATAAAGCAGGTGTGAACTGTATTCTGGTGAATCCTAAGGATTTTATGATGCACATAACAAAAAGCTGAATCGTAATGTAATTATATTTGTGGAAATCTTTTTTGCAAATTGCAAATAGGTTATTTTTAAAAGATCTTGAAAGGAGAAAATGTGCATAACTTTCTCTATCCTCTGACTTCAGTAATGGTGAGAAAGCATTTCTTAGTGTAATTTCTGTTCTCCCCAGGGAATCAATAAGGTAAACTGGCATAAGGCAAACAAATTAGAGTTGCAGCAGTTTGGAAAAGGTGTGGTTCTTTTGGAACAAAAGCAAGTGGCAACAGCTATGTGTCTGCCTCTCTGATACCAGAATTAAAATGGAAATTAATACCAAACATCTAAATGCTTTATTTGACCTTTCACAGTATTTTTTAGTTTTCATATTAATAATTGGAATCATGGAAAAACAACTTTGAAGATGAATTGGTAATATGTGTCAAACTCAAACAATTATATCTATTGTAGGAAACAAAAGAAGAAAGTCTCTGTATACACTGTGCAAGGAAAGGTTACTTATGAATCTTTTCTAACCAGACCTGCAAACAGGAATACAATTCACTGGCAGTAATACCACCATCAGCAACAGTCTGACTTATAAGTGGCTGGGCTATGATTGCCCAGCTAAACTCAAAATAATTCATATGTTAAGGCATACATTGCATCTGAGGAAAAGAAAGATAATCCATATCTCATTCCTTTCACACTGCTGTTTTGCAACCTAAAATGGGCATGATTTAATACCAGGTCCCAGCTCCCGAAAATATTTCTCATTTTAAATTTAAAGACCCTTCTTACTCAAAGTGGTCTACTGACCAGCAGCATCAGTCTCCTGGTTAGAAATGCTGACTCTCAGGCCCCATCCATGATCTACTGAATCAGAATCCACATTTTAACCAGATCCCCAAGTGCTTTGTATTCACCATCTAATTCACCAACCACTGTGGCCTAGGTGGTTTATTTACTCATGTAAATATGTAGCAAAGCTAGCTCTTGCCTTTTGCAATGATAGCACATGAGCAACATCTGTACCAAGAGAAAAGCACAATGCATATTCCCTTCCATTTATAAGATAATTTCACTGTATTTTGAGTGGCCAGAGGACTTGACATAAAATCAGAGCACACTCAGCTTTCTTACAGCAAGAAATGTGCTAATATTGCTTTTAGTTTTAATCATTATAATTAAATTAAAGAGTTGAGTGGTAGCAAAATATATTTTGTATTGCTCAAGTTAAATTTTATTAATAAATGAATCCTCCTGCATTTTAAATGGCTATTGAAAATTCAGGATTTATTAAATCTTTTAAAAAGCTGAGTAATAATGATGATGTCAGTATGCTTGTGGATTTAAAAAAAATCATTAATAATAGTCTTTTGGTGGTGATTCAACCATTCTTTTATAATCTGCACAATTCAAACCCTGCTGCTCAAAGATGGTGTAGGAGAGAACAAAAGTCAAAAAAACTGTAGACCCAAATTAAAATGACTAATTGGTTTTTATTGTTCAATCAGAGGGAGGAACATTTTGTTAAAGTTTGCCCACTTGCCCTTTTTGTATCTTTGACACATTGAATGGGATTAACTGGTGTTCAGGGCATTAGATCTGGAAAGAATTTTGGAAACCCACATAGCAGACCCCAGACTGTCAGGGGGAATTATGATTGAAGTAAAGTACATGGACTCTGGTGACTAGGAAATGGCAGCAATGTTCTTCCAAATGAATAAACAAGCTGAAGGCTTCAGAGTTGGGCCTCCTATTAAACCAATTTAAGAAATTACACTAAAATAATTTACATTTTTTGATGACAATGTTCTTTCAGCAATCCAATATTGATTTTAATATTAAATGTCCCTTCTACACTTTCTTAGTCCTGGTGAAAAAATACTTGCAAACAAATGTGTCTCTTGCTTTTGACTCTTCCTTACTACTCTTACCACCACCATCTTAGCAGACTCTTTAAACCTGTTACCAATCTCAAAGCCAGTTTTATCACCTCTGCCCATCTCCATGCCAAGCAATCATATTCATTGCAGCCAGATCAATTTCATAAGGATAAGCCTTGATCATATTTCTTCCCAGTTCAAAAACCTAGTGGTTTCTTATTGCCTACTAATATCCAAAAACTGTAGCTTTTTATTCATAATCATGGAATACAGTTTGCCACTCAGAGCTGTATCTTCTACTAGTGGCAGGAAGAACTGTCTCTGCTTTGTGGAAGCATCTCTTCCCCACTTTTGCCCATTTGTGTGGTGGGAAACATTTTCTTAACAGGATTTGGGGGTGGAACATATGACCACGGCTAATCCAGCAGTGCATTTAATCCCCATCAGTCACAGTTGGGAATGGGCATATGACCCAAGTCAGCCAACAAGGGCAAATGGATTCAGTTCCAGGACTATTCTGGAGCAGACTCATTCTTCTTCTGGACTGGGTACACTAATGATATAAGCTTGAAGCTGCCAGCATCTAGCACTCTAAAACTGGAAAGAAAATCACCATGGGGAAGAAATTGTCTAGTCAGGCTTTTGGGGACAAAATGTGAGCCATTAAATAAACCATACTTAAAGCTAGCCTGCTTCTGAATTTTAGTTATTTCAGTTAATATATTCTCTTTTCTGGTTGAGTTGAATTTTTCTGGCACTTGCAACCACAAGAATACTTATTAATACAATCATCTTCCACAAACTGGCCCCTGTCTTTTGTCAGTTCTGTGTATGTCTTAACTTTTATAATAACTGTCCTATTATATTAATCTCCAAACAATCCAAGTTATACTCATATTCTTTCCTTGTCTTAGAATATACTCTCTGTCTCCCTACTCCTTTGTAATGAAAGCTTATTCATTTTTCAAGTTTGGTCTCAAATTCCATTACCTTCATAAAGCCTTAATTGATCCTCCACTTGAATACATCCCCATGGTGGGAACTCCTTATTATACAAAATTCTTTTATTTTTAAAAGATTTTATTTATTTATTTGAGAGAGAGAGAGAGAGAGCACGAGCAGGGGTGAGGGGCAGAGGCAGACTCCCCATTGAGCAGGGACCCCAACGTGGGGCTCCATCCAGGACTTCGAGATCATGACCTGAGCCGAAGACAGATGCTTAATTGACTGAGACACCCAGGCACCCCACAAAATTCTTTTAATTCATAAAATTTTTCTCTTGTTTAATTATTTCTGTGCTTCTTCACTCATTAGATGTAGACAGATGAGACAAGAACCTTGTTTAATCTTTGTTTTGCTAAACTAACTTACAACATCTTATATATAAAAAAGTCCCAATATTAACTGAATAACATAAATTATTTTGGAAGTATTTGGAACAGTATAAAAGCTTTGAAAATAATTTTTATATTACTTACTCTGAAGACATATTTCAGATATATATTTTCTAAATAAAATATCAAAGAAACTGTTGATTTTATGTAGAATCACACAATACTAAGGATGGAAAAAGCTTATAGCTTTTGTGGCCTGACTTCCTCCTTTTTCAAATAAAGATTGTGAGGATCAACGAAGTCAAGTGCCTTATTCTTGATGTGCTTTTACTGATGCGAAACAAGTAATTCTATTTATGACTGTATAAAGGAATTTGGGAGTATAATTACTCAAAGTACACTAGTAGTGATAACACTCAGTTCATGCCATAAAATGCTGCTATCTGAATTAAAAAAAAAAAATGAATTAGTATCCTAAGGGCAGAAATGCAATGGATGAATAGTTGGACTTAGGAAAAACTAGCTCTCCTCAGAAAGGTATTTTAGGAATGTGATAGAAGCAAAAATTTACCTTATTTCAATGAAAATATCTTATTCTGTGCTCACAAACACAGGGCATTTGATTTTTTAAAGAGTTCACATTAGAAGGAGATATGCAACATTGAACAATTTTAGAGGTGATACAATCTACAAGAAATGCAGAATTATTCCTAAGGTAAATCCCTGGTTCTACTCCTAGTTCAGACAATGCTCTTTTCTTAGAATACCCTATTCCCACTTACCTACTGTTACAACGAACAGTTGTATGGGGGAAAATTAAACTTTAAGGCTATTTTGAAAGAAGAAATAAGATTTTGATGTAATATATAATACCTATGGATAAATGCTTATAAAACTATAACTGTTTAAAAATAAAATAGTCTTGGTATTTATTAAAGCCTATGGCATTTTGTAGCAGGATGGCAGAAACTAATTATTTTTTAATTCCATGAAGAGTGAACCACTAGGATCACTAAAATATTATATATTTAGAGTGCCTTAGGTTAGATTCTTATTATATACCTTCTGGACTAATTTATAAGAGCCTCCTAAATTTTTAAACATCCCCTCCTTCATTTTCTCTCCCTCCAACTAATTATCTATAAAACAATGAGAGTCAACATTTAAAAATAAATGTAAATTGAAGATGGCAGAGTAGGAGGACCCTAAGCTCACCTTGTCCCATGGATACAACTAGATAATACTCATATCAGTGTAAATAACCCAGAAAACAACCCAGAGACTGGCAGAACAAACTCCACAGCTAAGTGTAGAGAGGAGACCACACCAAAAGGGTAGGAAGTGCAGAGACACAGTGGGGAGCTAAATGGAACTGCAGGACTATTCACAGAAGAAAGGGATGCAGAGGGTGCAGTGAGAGGCGAGAAAAAGACTTTCATACCAGGAAGCCCACATGGATAAGATGAATTCCCATAACATTTGGCTTTGAAAACCAAAGGGGGTGAATTCTATGAGTTCTTACAACCAGTAGGACTTAAAACCTGGAATTTTAAAAATCAGGCTTGGTTGACTCTTTGAGAAACAGGAGGGTGAGAGGAAACTGAGTCCCCACTCTTATAGAAACAGCACAACAAACAACCCATACCTAAGGGAGATAGCATAGAAGCAGCAGTTTGAAAAAGCCTGGGGTATATGGGAGGGAGAACTATTTACTAACCTTAGAGCATGTACCAGAGGGACAGAGATCCTGCGAGACATCTCCAGGAAAAAAGCTGGCAGGTGCTATTACCCTCCCCCACCTCCCATCATAAACACATAGCCACTTCCAGGAAACAGCATGGAGTCTACCCTCACTAGTTTGGGGAAGGAAACAGAAATCCAGATCCAGGAAGCATATAGAGCCCTCAACAAAACCAATCCAAAGAGGTCCACACCAAGATACTTAGTAGTTGAAATGGCAAAAAGTAGTGATCAAGAGAGAATTTTAAAAGCAGCAAGAGAAAAATAAAACAGTTACATACAAGGGAAATGCCATAAAACTATCAGCTGATTTTTAAGCAGAAACTTTGCAGGCCAAAAGAGAGTGTCACAATATATTCAAAGTGCTGAAAGGAAAAAATATGCAGCCAAGAATACTCTATCCAGCAAGGCTATCATTCAGAATAGGAGAGATAAAGAGTTTCCCAGACAAAGAAAAGTTAAAGGAATTCATGACTAGTACACCAGACCTACAAGAAATTTAAAGGGGACTCTGAGTGGAAAGGAAAGACCATAAGTAAGAGTAAGAAAAGTAGGAAGCACAAAAGCAGTGAAAATAAGTATATCTGTAAAAATCAGTCAAAAGACTCACAAAATAAAAAGATGTAAAATATGACACCATATACCTAAAACTTGCATTGGGGGAGGGAAATGATACCATGCATCTTTTCTGATCACAACACTATGAAATAGAAATCAACCACAAGAAAAAAATCTTGTGGAGCACAAATGCATGGAGCACAAATGCATGGAGGTTAAAGAACATGCTACTAAACAATGAATGGGTCATCCAAGAAATCAAAGAGGAAATCAAAAAATACATGGAGACAGATGAAAATGAAAACAGAATGATCCAAACTCTTTGGGATGCAGCAAAACTGTTCTAAGAGGAAGTTTATAGTAATATAGGCCTACCTCCAGAAGCAAGAAAAACCTCAAATAAATAACCTTAGCTTACACCAAAAAGGAGTTAGAAGAAGAACAAATAAACCCCAAAGCTGGTAGAAAAAAGGAAATAAATATTCGAGCAGAAATAAACGAAATAGAAATTAAAAGAAACAATAGAACACTTCACTGAAACCAGGAACTGGTTCTTTGAAAAGATCAACAAAATTGATAAGCCAGGCCTATCAAAAAGAGAGAGGGAGAGGGTGAGAGAGAGAAGGAACACAAATAAAAAAAAAATCAGAAATGAAAGAAGAGAAATAACAACTGACACCACAGAAATATAAAGGCTTGTAAGAGAATACTATGAAAAATTGTATGCCAACAAATTGAACAACCTAGAAATGGATAAGTTCCTATCATATATAACCTCCCAAAACTGCATCAAGAAGAAATAGAAAATTTGAACAGACTAATTACCAGCAGTGAAATTGAATCAGTAATCAAAAAGCTCCTAACAGGGGTACCGGGTGGCCAGTTGGTTAAGTATCTGACTCTTGATTTTGGCTCAGGTCATGATCTCAGGGTCGGGAGAATGAGCCCTACATAGGCTCTGTGTTCAGTGTGGAGTCTGCTTGAGATTCTTTGTCTTCTTCTCCCTCTGCCCTGCCCTCTGCTTGTGTGTACTCTGTCTCTAAATAAAATCTTTAAAAAAAAAAAAAAAGCTCCCAACAAACAAAATTCTAGGACTAGACAGCTTCACACATGACTTCTACCAAACATTTAAAGAGGAGTTAATACTTACTCTTCTCAAATTTTTCCAAAATGTAAAAGAGGAAGGAAAACTTCTAAATTAATTTTATGAGACCAGCATTACCCTGATTTCAAAACCAGATAAAGACACTACAAAAAAGAGAACTACAGGCCAATATCTCTGATGAACATAGATGTGAAAATCCTCAACAAAATATTAGCAAACTGAATCCAACAATACATTAAAAAAAGCATTCACCATGATCAAGTGGGATTTATCCCTGGGATGCAAGGGTGGTTCAATAGTTGTGAATCAATCAACATGATATATCACATTAATAAAAGAAAGAATAAGAACCATATGATCATTTCAATAGATGCAGAAAAAGCATTTGACAAAGTACAACAACATCCATTCATGATAAAAACCCTCAACAAAGCAGGGATACAGGGAACATACCTCAACAAAATAAAAGCCATATGTGAAAAACCCACAGCTATCATACTCAATGGTGAAACACTGAGAGCTTTTCCTCTAAGGTCAGGAACAAGGCAAGGATATCCACTCTCACCACTTTTATTCAACATAATACTGGAAGTCCTAGCCACAGCAATCAGACAACAAAAAGAAAGAAAAAGCATCTGAATTGGTAAGGAAGAAGTAAAATGCTCACTATTTGTAGATGACATGATACTACATATAGAAAACCCTAAAGACTCCACCAAAAAACTGCTAGAACTGATAAATGAATTCAGTAAGGTTGCAGGATACAAAATCAATATATAGAAATCCATTGTATTCTATATACTAACAATGAAGCAGCCAAAAGAGAAATTAAGAAAGCAATCCCATTTACAATTGCATCAAAAATAATAAAATACCCAGGAATAAACTTGACCAAGGAGGTGAAAGACTTATATTCTAAAAACTATAAAACACTGATGAAAAAATTGAGGATGCACAAATAGAATGGAAGAATAGATATTGTTAAAATGTCCCTACTTCCCAAAGCAATCTACACATTTAATGCAATCCCTATCAAAATACCAACAGCATTTTTCACAGAACTAGAACAAACAACTCTAAAATTTGTATGGAATCACCGAAGACCCTGAATATCCAAAGCAATCTTGAAAAAGAAAAGCAAAACTGGAGGCATCACAATTCCAGACTTCAAGTTACATTGCAAAGCTGTAGCAATCAAGACAATATGGTACTGGCACAAAAATAGACACATAGATCAACAGAACAGAATAGAAAGCCCAGAAATAAACCATGGTTATATGGTCAATTAATTTTCAACAAAGCAGGCAAGATTATCCAATGCAAGAAAGACAGTGTCACAACAAACAGTGTTGGGAAAACTGGACAGCTACATGAAAAGAATGAAACTGGACCACTTTCTCACACCATACACAAAGATAAACTCAAAATGGATTAATAACCTAAATGTGAGACCTCAAACCATAAAAATCCTAGAAGAGAGCACAAGCAGTAATTTCTCTGACACTGACCATAGAAACATATTTCTAGATATGTCTCCTGAGGCAAGGGAAACAAAAGCAAAAATAAACTACTGGGACCTGATCAAAATAAACAGGTTCTGCACAACAAAAGAAATAATCAAGAAAACAAAAAGACAGCCTACTGAATGGTAGAAGATATATGCCCATGATATATCTGATAAAGGGTTAGTATTCAAAATACACAGAGAAGTTATATGACTCAAAATCAAAAAAAGAAATAATCCAATTTAAAAATTCTTTAGAGAAATATCTGTTGAGATATTTCTCTAAAGAAGACATACAGATGGTCAACAGACACATGAAAAGATGTTCAACATCACTTGTCATCAGTGAAATGAAAATCAAAACCACAATGAGATATCACTTTACACCTGTCAGAATGACTAAAATAAAAAACACAAGAAACAACAAGTATTGGTGAGGATGTGGAGGGAAAGGAACTCTCGTGCACTCTTGGTGGGAATGCAAACTGGTGCAGCCACTGTGGAAAACAGTATTAAATTTCCTTAAAAAATTAAAAATAGAACTACCCTATGATCCAGTAATTGCAGCACTGGGTATTGACCCAAAGAATGCAAAGGATATATGCACCCTTATGTTTACTGCAACATTATTTACAATATCCAAAATACGGAAGCAGCCCAAGTGTCCATTGATAGATGAATGGATAAAGAAATGTGGTATATTTATACAATGGAATATTATTTACCCATAAAAAGAAGTGAGATCTTGCCATTTGCAACAACATGGATGGCCCTAGATGGTATAATGTTAAGCAAAATAAGTCAGTCAGAGAAAAATAAATGTCATATGATTTCATTCACATGTAGATTTTAAGAAAAAAAAAATGAACAAAGGAAAAAAAGACACAGACCAAAAAATAGACTCTTGGGGTACCTGGGTGGCTCAGTCGGTTAAGCATCCAACTCTTGGTTTTGGCTCAGGTTGTGATCTCTGGGTCATGAGTTCGAGTCCCAAGTCTGTGCTCAGTGTGGAGTCGGCTTGAGATTCTCTCTCCCCCTCTCCTTTTGTACCACCACCCCCTCCCCGCTCCTCTCTCAAATAAATAAATAAATAAATCTTTAAGTAAAAAAATCTTTGAAAAAATGAATAAATCTTTAAGACTCTTAACTATAGGGAACAAACAGATAGTTACCAGAGATGAGGTGGGTGGGGGAATAGGTGAAATATATGAAGAGGATTAAGAGTGTACTTATCTTGATGAGCACTGACTTACGAATAGAATTGTGGACTCACTATATAGTATACCTGAAACTAATATAACACTATATGTTAACTATCCTGGAATAAATTATTTTATTTTATTTTATTTTTAGAGAAAGAGAGAGAGAGAGAGTGTGTGTGGGGGGGGGGGGGGGGGAGTGGGGAGAGGCAGAGGGAGAAGGAGAGAGAGAATCCTAAGAAGGCTTCATGACCAGGCTCTGGCCCAACCCTGAGATCATGACCTAAGCTGAAATCAAGAGTAGGCTGCCTAACCAACTGAGCCACCCAGGCACCCCAAATGTAAATTATTTTAAAAACAATCCTTCAACTTTCTCCATTAGCAAGTAGATAAAATCCACATCACTTTTAGCACAAGTAAAGTTCTTCACTATTTTTTGCATCCAAGCTTCTTTTCCCACAAGTCCCCAGAATTATCCAGCTCTTTGCTGTCCACACAATATGCCATACTGGATTATACCTCCAGCCCTCTATGCATGCTGTTCCCTCCATTTGTAGCTCTCTTGCTTCTTTCTTCTCCTTGATGTGCTAGGGAATCCATATATTGTTTCAGGCCTTTGTTCAAGTATCAGCTTTACTGTAGTTTTCCTTTACTCCTGCATGCCTTGTCTGTGACTGCATCCTAGTTTTATATGCATGTCTTCAGTGTTATTTTACAAGAGTATAATATTTATTTACAAATCTGCTTCTTCCAAATTACCCATTACTGTTTCCTCACAGTTGAGCACAGTGCCTTGTATTCTGTGAGCTTATTACATGTTTGTTGAATGAATAAATGTTCATCTTTTCATTAATAATATGCCCTGAATTTTCCGAAGTGATGAAGTTATTTTTTTTTAAGAAAGAGAGAGAGTGCATACATGCAAGGGGGGGGGGGTCAGAGGGAGAGGGAGAGAGAGAGAGAATCCTCAAGCAGACTCCCTACTGAGTGAGGAGCCCAGCACCAGGCTTGATCTCACAACCAACATCATGACCTGAGCTGAAACAAAGAATCAGACATTCAACCGACTGAACCACCCAGATGCCCCTGATGCAATTAACTCTCAGTGAGGAAATATGCAAGAAACATGTCAATGCTAATCAAGAAAGAAAATACAAATTTTATCCATTTAACAAAATAAAGAATTGGGCATTCAAAACAAATGGAGTCTTTTAAGTCCTCTAATGATAAGTTATTTTCAGGCTCATGCAGTATTAACTAAATTAAGACCCACAGAAGGGTAGAGCTGAAAGGGATGCTGGTAATCACCTGGATCATGCACTTGATTTTAATGATGAAGAAACGGAGGCCTAGACATATAAAGGGACTAACTTGATCAAGGCTTCAGCCCCGGCCAACCCTCTCTGCCTAGCTCAAATGCATTGAAATCTCAGGGCTTGACTGCTTCAGGAAAAAGTGTAAGAACTATCTGACCAACTTATTGGACCTTCTTGAAAATCAAGACAGGCCTAGGGATACCCAGATCAGCTTTGAAGATGTGGTACCCTACCCACTGTGAAAAAGAGAAGCTTTTGAGGTGGAGGTAGGGTAGGTGGGAAATTTGATAGATTCTCTGCTGTAATGAATTGATGAGGCTCATTTTATGCTAGTAAGTACTCCTAAGGGTGTTGATTTAATTTGGTAAATAAGAATATAGCTTGAGCTTTGGAATCTTTCAGACTTTGAAAAGATATTCACAACATAAAAGACAGACAATGGTCAATTATACTTAATATGTAAATACCTTTATGAATAAATTTTAAAAATAAGCAATCCAATAAGAACATGGGCAAACCATGAATAGAACATTTATAAAATAAAGAAGTATAAATGTTCAATAAATATAAATGATCAACAAATAAAAAAGTTAGTAAAAATAGTAATAAAAATGGTAGTTAAATACAGGAGCATCATTATCACTTATCATGTTGGCAATGCATTTTTTTAAAAGAAAATGCTCAGTATTGATTGGAGAGGTATTTGAAATGGATACATTCTTACATTGCATTAGGGTTCTGTCATTAGCACAACTTTCCTGGAGGACGGTTTGGCAATATGGATCAAGAACTTCAAAAATGTTTATACCTGGAGACTTAGTATTTCCACTTTCAAGAATTTAAAATTAATCACAAATTTACACAGAGATTTATAAATGAAGCATTGTTTATAATAATGGAAAATTAGAAACAACTTAAGTGGCCAACAATAGGAAGATGGTAAGTGATTAATTTGGATGTGATGGAACACTATTCATCATTAAAAATGGATTTGGAAATGTGTGTGATTTGGAAACTAATGGCATGGAAAATGTTTTCATAAATATTAGTGAAAAAAGTGGTTATCTGTCATAATAGTATATATAGCACAATGTGTATGTATATATGGAGTGTATGTGTGTACACATACATGTATATATGTATACATAAATGTATATATACATATATCTATAATTCCTTGCTATCTGACTTTCACTATGTGAACATTCATTGTAAACACTTGTAAAAAAATCACTTGTAAACAAAAATTGACTAACCAATTCACTATCTAAACCCATTACCTAAATTAAAAACAAAACTATAAGGAATTTGCAAACACCATCTAGAGAAGGCTCTTCGGCTGCCCTTGAGTCCTAGCAAGAGGATGATTGCACCTGCTCCCTACAGGAGTGTAAATATTATATGTGTTATTAGTATCATTTTCCTTCTCTCCCCCTGCAGTCTAGGCATTGAACACTGCCAATGATAGCTTCTGTGAGGCACTAAAGGGCTCTACCAGCTCAGGTCCAATTCAGATGTTATTTTTATTATCTAATTATTTTATTGTTTATGTTACAGTACATATTTCCTGAGGCATGAAGGAAAAATGTAATTTGTATTTGCTAATTACAGATTCCATGTGTACTGCATATAAATACACCTGCTAATGAGTTCATTAAGAGTTTAATAATTAGGTCATTGTTGTTTTATATGTATTGTACTACACAAATTCTTGGTGGGTTGTTACATTTATGTTTAAGAGTATTTCAATGATACTTGGAGAAATCATTTGGAGGATTTTGATGGGCTGAGAACATTTTTTAAATTTAAAGTAATGAAATATGGCTTCTGTTAATTAAAAATTTGCTATCCAACACTTTCTGAGAAGCAGATTATATTCAGATAATGAAGATAATGAGAAATGCTTGTATATGGGGGTTTGTAGTTTTTATTTCTGTACTGTAATTAAATGTCCCAGAAATGTTAGTGTCTTCTCTGTGATACTGTGAATTTATGTTGAGTTTCACATTGTATTTCCATATTTTCTGCATTTTGTAAAATGAGGTTTGCCATGAAGCTTTTCCAATAAAGCAAAAGAGAGAAGTGAAATAAATGAAGGTCTCAGAACTCCACTTTAATGACTTCAGTTGGGGAAGAAGTTGAACCATATTTGTATAAGGGGTGTATGGGAAGAGTGGGGTTATTTTGCATAAATTTATCATTATTAGAACCTACATTTATGACATGGGTTCTGAGAAAAGAGTTTATGAATAAGTGCTTAGCAGAATCCTCTTTTTCTCTTTTGGATCTGAGTTCATACTTGTGTCTCTTAAGTGGCAAGAAGGTAGGAGCCAGCAACTCTAGGTGACAAATTCTAGGCATTTGACATTAGGAAGGATAACTTATAATTATATTATCTGTAAGGAAGGAACATAAGTATTTAAAAGTACTATTAAAACTGTATGGTAGGGAAAAATGAAGGGGGGGAATCGGAGGGGGAGATGAACCATGAGAAACTATGGACTCTGAGAAACAAACTGAGGGTTCTAGAGGGGAGGGGTGTGGGGGGATGGGTTAGCCTGGTGATGGGTATTAAAGAGGGCACATATTGAATGGAGCACTGGTGTTATACGTAAACAATGAATCATGGAACACTACATCAAAAACTAATGCTGTAATGTACGGTGATTAACATAACATAATAAAAAAAACAAACAAACTGTATGGTAGGGAGATCCAAACCACTTCTCAGCTATCCCCAAGTTCTCCACCATTTATGAGTTCCCTTCTTTAGTAAGCAGTGGAGATTCTTTGTATCACTTAATTAGCAGGAAGTCCTGTTCGTACTTATATCCCTCCTTCTGAGACTTCCCAAGAGTACTTACAGGTCCCTTGTTTATCTAGATGGCACTATTTAATAATAAAACATATAAAAGTAAAAATCTCACTAGAAAAGGTAAATATATAACATAGTGGATCAAGCACTTATAAAGCAAGCAAGAAGGTTAAAAGACAAAAGTAGTAAAATTAACTAAAATTACAATAATTAATTAAGGGAAGTATGAAAAAAAACGTGGAATGTGTCATCAAAGGTATAAAACATGGGGTGGGGAGTAAAAAGGTAAAGCTTTGGAATGCACATAAAATTAAGATGCTATCAACTTAAAACAGACTGCTGCTATTTATATAGTATATTTTATATGAACCTCATGATAACTACTACAAGAAAAAGTTTATAGTAAATACAAAAATGAGAAAGGAATCTAAACATAACACTAAGGAAAGCTGTCAAACCACAAGGTAACAGAGAAAAAGGAGAAGAAAAGAACAGAGAGGAACTATGAAAACAGCCAGAAAACAATTAACAAAATGGCAATAAGTATATATTTATCAATAATTATTTTATTTTATTTATTTGTTTTTTTATGTGGGTTTTTTTATTCTTATGTTAATCCCCATACATTACATCATTAGTTTTAGATGAAGTGTTCCATGATTCATTGTTTGTGCATAACACCCAGTGCTCCATGCAGAATGTGCCCTCCTCAATACCCACCACCAGGCTAACCCATCCTCCCACCCCCTCCCCTCTAGAACCCTGTTTGTTTTTCAGGGTCCATCGTCTCTCATGGTTTGTCTACCCCTCCGATCTCCCCCGCTTCATTCTTCCCCTCCCACTACCTTCTTCTTCTTCTTTTTTTTTTCTTAACATATATTGCATTATTTGTATCAATAATTATTTTAAATGTATATGGACTAAATTTGCCAATCAACAGACATAGCATGGCTGAATGGATTAAAAAAACAAGACCCATCTATATGCTGCCTACAAGAGACTCACTTCAGAAGTAAGGACACACAGACTGAAAGTAAAGGCATAGAAAAGATATTCCATACAAATGAAAATGAAAAAAATCTGGAGTAACTATACTCATATCAAAGAAAATAGACTTTAAACAAAAACTGTAAAAAAGATAAGAAGGGCATTACATAACGGTAAAGGGGTTAATCCAGTAAGAAGATATAATATTCACAAATATATATGCACCCAACATAGGAGCACCAAAATACATAAAGTAAATAAAACAGATCTAAAGGGAGAAATTTAAAGCAATACAATAATAGTAGGAGATTTTAATACCCCTCTTTCATCAATGGATAGATCATTCAGACAAGAAATCAGTAAAGAAACATCAACCTTAAACAACACATTAGACCAGATGGACTTAAGATTTATATGTATATATATAACATTCCATCCAAAAGAGACAGAATACACATTCTTCTCACATGCATATGGAACATTCTCCAGGACAGATCACATGGTAGGCCACAAAACAAATCTCAATAAATTCAAGAAAACTGAAATCATATCAAGCATCTTTTCCAGCTACACTGATAAGAAACTAAAAATTAATTATAAGAAGAAAATGGGGAAAACTGCAAAAATGTGAAGATTAAACAAAGCTACTGAACAACCAATGAGTTATCAAAGAAATCAAAGGAGAAATAAAAAATACTAGACATAAAAGATAACAGACATACAACATACCAAAATCTATGGGATGCAGCAAAAGTGGTTGGTTCTAAAAGGGAAGTTCACAGCAACATAAGCCCACCTCAAGAAACAAGAAAAATCTCAAATAAACAACCTAACTTTGTACCTAAAGGAACTATAAAAAGAACAAATATAGCCCAAAATTAGTAGAAGGAAGGAAATAATAAAGATCAGAGCAGAAACAAATGAAATAGAGACAAAAAAGATAATAGAAAAGATCAATGAAATGAAGAGTAGTTTCTTTGCAAAAATAAACAAACTTGACAACACTTTACATAGACTAACAAAGAAAAAACAGAAAAGACTCAAATAAATAAAATCAAAAATGAAAGAGGACATTAAAACTGACCCCTAGAAATACAAAAGATCATAAGAAACTACTACAAACAATTATATGTCAACAGATTGGACAACCTAGAAGAAATGGATAAATTCCTAGAAATTTATAATCCTCTAAGACTGAATCATGGAGAAATAGAAAATCTGAATAGACTGATAACTAGTAAGAAGATTGAAACAGTAATCAAAGACCTCCCAAAAAACAAAAGTCCAAGATCAAACCAAACATTCAAAGAAGATTTAATACCTATCCTTTCAAATTCTTATAAACACATTTTAGGAGGCCAGCATCCCCCTTAATACCAAAACCAAAGACGCCACACACACAAAAGAAAACTACAGGCTGGTATCCCTGATGAACATAGATGCAAAATTTTTCAACAAAATATTAGCAAACTAAATCCAACAACACAGTAACAGAATCCTATGCCATGACTAAGTGGGATTTATTCCAGGGATGCAAGGATGGTTCAACATCCACAAATCAATCAACATGATATATTAACAGAATGAAGGATACAAATCATATGATCATCTCAACAGAAACAGAAAAAGCATTTGACAGAATTCAACGTCCATTTATGAAAAAACTCTCAACAATGTGTGCATAGAGGGAAGCTACCTCAACATAATAAGGTCCATATATGACAATCCTATAGCTAATATTATACTCAATAATGAAAAGTTGAAAACTTTTTCTCTAAAAATAGGAATAAGACAAGGATGCCCACTCTCACTTTTATTTAACATAGTACTGGAAGTCCCAAGAAAAAGAAATAAAAGGCATCCAAATTGGAAAGCAAGAAGTAAAACTGTCACTATTTCAGATGACATATTATATGTTAAAAAAAACTCTAGAGAATACACCAAAAAACTGTTAGAACTAATAAACAAATTAAGTAAAGTTACAAGTTACAAAATCAATGTATAAAAATCTGAGGCATTTCCATAAACTAATAAGGAAATATCAAAAAGGGAAATTAAGAAAATAATCCCATTTACAGTTGCATCAGGAAGACTAAAATATCTAAAAATAAATTTAACCAAGGAAGTGAAAGACCTTGAAAATTATACATTGAATATTGAAAGTAAACAAATGTGACTATATCAAACTATAAAGATTCTGCACAGCAAAGGAAACCATCATCAAAACAAAAAGTCAACCTACTGAATTGGAGAAGATATTTGCAAACCGTGTATCTGATACAAGGCTAATACCCAAATATATGAAGAATTACATTCAACAACAAAAAACCAAACAACCCAATTTAAAAATGGGCAGAGAATCTTAGTAGAGATTTCTCCAAAGAAGACATACAGATAGCTAACAGGTACATGAAAAGATGCTCAACATCACTAATTACATATCAAAGCACAATGATATATCACCTAACACCTGTTAGAATGGCCATTATAAAAAAGACAAGGAATAACAGTGTCAGACAGGATGTGGAGAAAAGGGAAGCCTTATACACTATTGATGGAACTATAAATTGGTGCAACCACTATGAAAAATGGTATAGAGATTCCTCAAAAAATTAAGACTAGACCTACCAAATGACCCAGATATTCCACTTCTGGGAATTTATCTGAAGAATACAAAAACACTAATTTGAAAAGGTGCATGCACACTTATGTTTATTGCAGAATAAACAGATGAATGGATAAAGAAGTGTCCATTGACAGATGAATGGATAAAGAAGATGTGGTATATTTATACAGTGAAATACTGCTCAGACATAAAGAATGAGATCTGCCATTTGCAACAACATGGATGGGCCTTAAAGGTATTATGTTAAGTGAAATAAGTCAGATGAAGAAAAACAAATAACTGTATGATTTCACTCATATGTGAAATCTAAAAAAACCCCACAAAATCATATATGAAATCTAGAAAAAAGAAAACAAATGAACAAACAAAATAAAACAAAAACTAACTCACAGATACAGAGAACAGACTGGTGGTTGCCGGAAGGGATGAGGGTAAGGGGATGTGTTACATGGGTGAAGGGGGTCAACTGTATGATGATGGATGGGAACTAGATTTGATGTGGTGATTACTCTGCAGTGCACACAGATGTCAAATTATAAAGCTATACACCTGAAAATTATGTAATAATAATAATAATAATAATAATAATAATGGATGTGTTGCAAACATTGTAGATAAGTTCTGTAGAACACTGAGCATGGTGTCTTGCACATCAGAGATGATTAATAAATTTTGACTGTTACAATTATAATTATGATGATAAGGATTACATCTTTAACTACCTTGCCCCTCTTTCCCTCTGCCACAATCACCTGGAAAACCCCACGTCTGATTAAATCCAAACTTTTACTCTTTCCATACCTGTTAAACATTGCTGGCCTCATCTTAAATTCAGGACCACAAATCTCATGCAGGTCCTTGGTGCTGCGCAGAATTCCTGCTTCATTTCCTTAGTCAATCCACTGTCTCATGCTCCTGATCCTAAATTCCTCTTTCCCTCAAATCACTCTCAGCTGGCTCCTTCAATTTTTTATTTCACTGGGTAAATAGGAAAACCCAAAAAGATAATTTCCACACTCTCCTACCACCTCATCTATTAGTTAACTTGCATCTGTGCCTGAATGCTTTATTTTTCTTCTGTTTCTAAAGACAAACTTCCTGCTCCTAAAGCCAAACTTTCCCCTTGTGAACTGGATCCCATTCTTTCTTGTCTCCTCAAGAACTTCATGCCTGCACTTTTTCCATCTCTCTCTTACATTATAATTTGTTCCCACTCTACTGCTCATTTCCATTGTTTCCATCAACAACACTCCTGATTCCTCATTGTTCTCCAGCTATCAATCATTTTCTTTGTTCCTTTACAACTAAATTCCTCGAGAAATTTGCCTCTTCTAGATGTTTTTACTTCTCTTTAATTTCTCAGGAATCTAATCTATTTGTGCTTTTGACCATCTCGTACTACCAAAACTGCTTTGTCAAGGTCACTAATGACCTTTACATCATCAAATCCTATAGTCAATTCTCAGTCCCCATCTTATTTGACCTATTGGCAGCATTTAATACAAATTGTCATTTGCCACTTTTTAAAATACTTCCTTCATTTTACCTCTGGGACACTACTCTCCTTTGACTTCCTTCTACCTCACTGTCTGCTCCTTCTTCTTCACTGGTTCCTCTTCAGCTGAACAAGGTTGTGCCCTGGTGCTCAGTCCTTGGGTCTTGTCTTTATCTCCATTCACTCTCCGAATGATCTCATTCAGTTCCATGGTTTCTTTACATTGATGACACATTTTTATCTCCAGCCCTGTTCTTACCCCTGAACTCTAGACTCATATTTCTATCTGCTTACTTGACATTTCCACTGAAATGCCTAATAAACATTTCAAACCTAACAGGCCCCCCAAATCAAACTCTTGTTTCCCATTTCCCTCTATATCTGTTCTTTCCACAGATTTTCCTTTGGCAATACCATTCTTCCAATTGTTCAGATCAAAAACCTTGAATCATCCTTGACTCTTCTCTTTCTGTCATATTCCAAATCCAATTCATCAGCAAATCCTGTCTACCTTTGAAGGAGGTAGGCCACGTCTTTCCAATTCTCTAGTTTCCACTCTCGTTTGAGTCATCATCATCTCTCACCTGGACATGCAGTAATCTCCCAACTGGTCTTTCTGATTCCACCTTGCTCCTGCATAGCAGCCAGAATAACTCTTTTAAACCACTCTTCTTTTGTTTGTTTGTTTGTTTCTTTGTCAGAGAAAGAGAGAGAGAGCACAAGCAGGGGGAGCAGTAGGCAGAAGAGGCAGAGCAGGCAAGCAGGCAGACAGAGAAGCAGGCTCCCTCCTGAAGAAGGAGCCCCAAGTGGAACTTGATCCCAGAATCCTGAGATCATGACCCAGGCCAAAGGCAGATGCTTAACTGACTGAGCTACCCAGGCCTCCCTAAAACACTGTTCTGCTGAAATCTGAGTCCTTAGGCCTGCATCACTATGGTCTATCCTAGCAACTTCTCTGGTCTTGTCTGCTCTTACATTTTGTTTTGTTCAGCAGTTAACTCCAGGCACACTAGCCTCCTTACTACCTCCACTATCCCAAGCATACTCCACCCTTGGAAATTTATACATAGAAGGTTCTTCTGCCAGCTACACACATGGATGACGTTCTCACTTCCTTTAAGCCTTTGCTTAAAAGTTGTTATCCAAGATAACTCTCTAATCAAGCTATCTAAAATAGCACCCCAATTACTCTCTATGTCCTATATCCCGTTTTAATGTTTTAAAGTTTCTATTTTAATTCGAATTAGTTACCACAGTGTTAAAGTAGTTTCAGGTATACAATGTAATGATTCAACAATTCCATATGTCATTCCATGCTCATTACAAGTGCACTCCTTAATCCTCATCACCTATTTAGCCCATCCCCCCCCCCCCGGTAATTATCAGTTTGTTCTCTATAATTAAGTCTGTTTCTTGATTTGTCTCAATCTCTCTCTCTCTTTTTCCCCTTTGTTCATTTGTTTTGTTTCTTAAATTCCACATATGAATGAAATCATATGGTATTTATCTTTCTCTGGCTGACTTATTTTGCTTAGCATTATACTCTCTAGCTCTATCTGTGTTGTTGCAAGTGGCAAAGTTTCTTTATGGCTGAATAATATCCCATTGTGTATATATACCACATCTTTATGCATTTATTAACTGATGGACACTTGCTCTGCTCCCAATAATTTGGATATTGTAAATAATGCTATTATAAACATAGGGGTGCATGTATCCCTTTGATTTAGTGTTCTGTATTCTTTGGGTAAATACCCAGTAGTGTGATTGCTGGATCATAGGGTAGTTTTATTTTTAACTTTTTGAGGAAACTCCATACTGTTTTCCACAGTGTCTGCACCAGTGTCCTGCTTTAATTTTTTTCATAGCAGTTGTTGCCACCTGGCTTCAACATATATTTTTCTATTTTGTTTATTTTTTGTGTCCCTGTGATATTGTGATCTGTAATAAGAAATATATATTTTGTCTTCATTCCATTTCTGGCACAGAGATCCTAAAACCATTGGAATTTCCAGTGATGAGAGTGATAAAGGCATTGCTTATCCTGTTAATCAGGTGACTTTTGTTTTGTGCCTATGGATGGGGGTTGGTTGTCAGTAGAACCAACCACATGATTAGAAGGTTGCAACTTTCAGTCTCCTCCTGTCCTCCAACCCCCATTCAGGGTAAAGAAGAGGGACTGGAAATAGAGTTTAATCACCCAACCATCAATGGTCAATGATTTAATTAATCATGTCTGTGTAATGAAGCCTCTATGATAAAACAAAGACAGGGTTCAGAGATCTTCCAGGTTGGTGAACATGTGGAGATTTGGGGAAAGTGGCCTAGGAAAGGGCCAGGAAGCTCTGCACCCTATCCCCATACCTTGTCCTATGTATCTCTTCCACCTGGCTATACCTGAGTTATCTTTTTCTAATTAACCAGTAATCCAGTAAGTAAAATGTTTCTCTGTATTCCGTAAGCCATTCTAGCAAATTAATTGAATCTAAGAAAGGGGTTATTGGAACCTCTCATATATAGCCAGTTGGTCAGAAGTATGGGTGACAATTTGGACTTGTGATTGGCATTTGAAGTGAAGGGCAGTCTTATGGGACTGAGTTCTTAACCTTTGGAATCTGATGCTATCTCTAGTTTTAGACTAGTCTTTGAGTCTCATGATGTCTTATCCATTGATTCTTTGGCTTCTGGAGAAATCATCACTTTCTCAATAGTCACTGAATGGAAAAGACAATCTCTTCCAAAGAAGCAGGAATTGGAAACACAAAATCTTTGCAGGAATATTCACAGGTTCTTAGTGGGAGCAAGCAACGTTATAATCTTCTAGAAGGCAATATAGTAAAATGTATTACCTTAAAAAATGTGCAAATGTTTTGGCCCCAAATTTCATTATAAGAAATTTACCATAAGGATATACTCATTAAAATGTATCATGATATAAACTTAAGGGTATCTGTTGTAGCACTCTTTCAAATAGAAAACATTTGGAAACCATCTAAACTTAGCAGGGTCTTGGTTAAAATGGACTTCGGGTAATGAATTTTTATGTAATCATTATAAAATATGAGATAATTTTTTTTTATGTGTTAAAGTGGAAAGGTGGCCACAATATACTAGTGATTAAAAAGCGTATTACAGAACATTATCTAAAGTATGAATACATTAATTTAAAATGTTTATCTGTGAATACAAGTCCAGAAGGCTATGGTTTAAACTGTTAACAATAGATAACTCTAGGACTGGATTATAGGGAGAGTGTGTATTGCAGGGATGGGGAGCAGAATGTGTGGAAGGGAACTCTCTTGGTCTACTTTTTATTATTTCACATTTGAAGACAAAATTATAAAATAATTTATAATAAAAACAATTAAATATTTTAATTTTGAAAAAAAATCTTCCTGGGGGTATCTGAAATTTCTAGTACAACAGTATCTCTTGGGATTACTGTTCATGACAATCTTGTCACTTTATGTCTTTAGCACCAAGATACATTTGGGGTCAATGGGACCATTATTTCCTTATCTTCTCATCACAATATTTATCCTCAGGTATTCCTTCTTATAATTGGGTTTTCATAAAACATTTGATAGAGTTTATTTACTTTTTTTTAGAGTTTATTTCTTTAATATATATCTAAATAATATCTCTTTGTCTCTGTGTCTCTGTTTCTCCCATCTCAGCCTCTCTGTCTCTTTATCTCTCATCTATCTATCTATCTATCTATCTATCTATCTATCTATCTATCTATCATCTATCTATCTGTCTATCATCTATCATCTAAATTCAGATATTGCATAATAGCTCCAGGATCTTTAATTAGAAATGCAACTACTGGATTTGTTGATGAAAGACCCATGATTGAGGGTCTTTTGACACCAATAAGAGATATGAGCCATATTCTCAGGTTCCATAGTGGCAGCAGTGTCCCTTGAGGGCCTGCTTGCTGCTCATTTTCTCCCCATGCACCCAAAAGCTATCTCATTGCCGTGAAGTGTTCTTCAGATATTGACAGGCAGAACAAGCCTGAAAATAACATCTCAGAAGCTTGGGGGCAAATACTTTCTGCTGCAAAAGAAACAAACAAAAATCATATTTTGATTTTTCTTTTTAAACAAGTAAAAAGGACCAAAGAAACTGGTGTTTCTTAATGTTTGTTAACCAAGTTCCTTGGATTGGAAAGAGACTGCCTTCTTTCATGCTGAGAGAAGCAGAAATGGAAATTATTCCCATCGTTGCTTAGCTCAAACACTTGGGAATTTATTGACAGTTCAGCAAAAGCAATTAAAGAAAAGGAGAAAAGGCTAAGCAGCTTGTATTCAGCAAGTCCTTTTTCTTCAGATATAATCATATGAGGCCAGATGCCCTTTAAGGCCATTAAAGGAACTCAGGGAAAAAGAAGCAGCTATTCGGATTAACTCCTAAAAATATTTGAGCAATAGCTGTTTTCCTTTGGGACCTCCTGCTTTGGTTTGCACTTCTCTCTTCTTCTTCACTCAGATGACCCATTCAGCCTGCCTTTCTAGACCAGCCTTTCTAGATTATGGACCATTCCCATCCCTCTACCATTCCCAATCCTACAAAGCAAAATATACCTGTCCCATGTCCTATTCTCTTAGGGCCTAGATGTGGGGCACATGTGTAGTGGAAAGAACCCCTGACTCATTTTCAAGTGCTTTGGCTTTTAGAGTTTCCTTATGGGGTGCCTGGGTGGTTCAGTCAGTTGAGGGTCCAACTCTTGGTTTTGGCTCAGGTCATAATCTCATGGGTCATGGGATCAAGCCCTGCCTGGGCTCCACACTCAGCAGTCTTCTGCTTGAGGACTCCCTTTGCCCTTCCCCCATGCACAGGCACACACACTCTCTCTCTCTCTCTCAAATAAATTTTAAAAAATCTTTAATAAAAAAAAAAGAGGTAGGGACGCCTGGGTGGGCTTAGTCAGTTAAGCGTCTGCCTTCACCTCAGATCATGATCCCAGGGTTCTGGGATCGAGTCCCACATCAGGCTCCTTATTCAGCGGGGAGCCTGCTTCTCCCTCTCCCTCTGCCCGCCGCTCCCCCTGCTCATGTGCTCTCTCTCTCTCTCTCCCTTGACAAATAAATAAAATCTTAAAAAAAAAGAGGTCATGAGGATTAAATGGCATGAAATAAGTATAAGAGCTTTGTGGCCTTTCAAATATTATGTAGATATAAATTTGTTATATCATATTCTGCCCCTATAACTCAAAACTCTGTGAACTAATGCAGATAATTTAACCTCCCTGGACTTTTGTTCCCTTGGCTATAGGTAAAGATGAAGACACTGGAGTCCTCTCCAGCATTAAATTCCTATGTTAGCAACTAAAATGGCCAAGTGCCTTTTTAACAAAGGTTTCTCTAAAGCACCTCTTTAGCTCAAGAAAGTGATTAATAACCCCATGAAGATAACAGCAGAACTATTTTTGGGCAGAAGAGAATGGGAGGAGCTTTTGGTTGTTCTCAAATCCTGGTGCTTTTGTTGACTGGAACTGGGAATGGCATGCCCAGCATTCTGGAAGAAACATTATGTTATGGAATCAATTCTGGGTGCATTTCCTTAGGCTAACAATTCATTATGTGAAGTGAA
The DNA here is from genome assembly GCF_029215605.1 of Mirounga angustirostris. Taxonomy (NCBI): domain Eukaryota; kingdom Metazoa; phylum Chordata; class Mammalia; order Carnivora; family Phocidae; genus Mirounga; species Mirounga angustirostris. The sequence goes on along the minus strand of NW_026991709.1, from coordinate 85,078,312 downwards.
GTTTTAATGGAAGTTTTCTTCTGTTAATGAATAAATACAAAGTCATTTGATTTTTTTAAAGAAAATAATCTCTTTTCTCTTATGAACCAGCTACTTAAAAAAAATTATAGTATTCTTTCTCCCTAAAATATTGAGAGTCTTTCCAATCTTGGGAACTATTTTTAATAAAAATTAGGCATGTGGGGTGCCTGGGTGGCTCAGTTGGTTAAGCGACTGCCTTCGGCTCAGGTCATGATCCCAGGGTCCTGGGATCGAGTCCCACATTGGGCTCCCGGCTCATCAGGAAGCCTGCTTCTCCCTCTCCCACTCCCCCTGCTTGTGTTCCTGCTCTCGCTATCTCTGTCTCTGTCAAATAAATAAATAAAATCTTAAAAAATAAATAAATAAATAAAAAATAAAAATTAGGCATGTGAATCACTTGCTGGGTAAACCAAGATGATTGTTATTGGTCCAATGGTCTAAGAAGGCAGGGTTCACTATCCAGACACAGCTGGTACTCAGTATCTGATTTATCAGCTACTCTTAACATCCAGGGTTCTTGTTTTTCAAAGGAGTACCTATGAGGGTTCCAATCATCTGATTTACATAGCACATTTATACATTTTCCCTGGCTTAAGGAATTATCTGTATCAGGGATTAGTTTAGGCTATAGTTAAAAGAGATTTTAATAGGACTGGCACCCTAGATCTAATAGGCCATTTGTATTATTTGTGCTTGTGGATATATCATCTCATTCTGTCTTCCCATGAACCTGGTAAAGAGTCAGAATGGCAGATTAAAGATGGCCACAATTTTTTAAACATTTCTCCTATGGAGAGGTAGGGTCTGTGTCCCCTTTTCTTGAATCTAGGTTAGCCCTGTGGCTGCTGTAACCAGTAGCATATGAAGGAGTAGCACTGTGTCTATTTCTGGGCCTAGGCCTGAAAGATTGGCAGTTTCCATTTTTTTGTCTTAGAACAATTTCTCTAAGAGTCCTGAGCTGCCACGTTAAAAGTCTACTACTTTGAGACTGTCATACTGGCAAGACCACACGTGGGTACTTTGAGCCATAGTCTGAACTGAGCCTGGCCTTCCACATAATCCTACTAAGGCACAGATATGTGAGTGAATCCTCAGAACAGCCCAAGCTGACTACCATTGAGTGATCTAAGTCAATGCTGCATTGAGCACACAGATTATCCAGCTAAGGTGTATGGAATTTCCTGATCCAGGGATCACAAACTATAACAAAATGGTTGTCGAAGCCACTAAGTTACAGGGTAATTTGTTACATAGCCATAGCTAGATGACTGTAATGGGATAATCCCATTTTATAGATAAACTTTGAACTGAGGTTCAGAGAGTTGTTGTGACTTACTTAAGGACTTGAATCCAACATTTCTTACTAGAAATACATTCTATTACACCACATTTCTTCTTTATGATAATAATGCTTTTTTCATTATAAGAAATAGCCTTTTTAATCGCAAGACTTATGTGATTTATCATGAATCACTGAATTGTTTCAGAAGGCTTAGGCAAAATTTAAAACTTAATTTTATTAATTATAGATTTTACTCATTCTTAGTTTTTGATTTCTAATTTACTAACATATCTTGTGCTTTTTGCATTAAGCTGGTATGAATCTTTTTTTAGAGAAAAGTGGAACATTAATAAATTTAGTAAAACACCATTACCAAACTCAATTGATGGCCCTGTTTTAGAGTTGCCAGATAAAATACAGGATGTAAGTATGGGACATATTTATACTAAAATGTATTCATTGCTCATCTGAAATTCAAATTAATTGGGTATCCTACATTTTTGTGCGCTAAATCTGGCAAACCTCATCTGTGCCAACTCCAAAAAATTGTTTCTTATCTATTATCTTTGGTATTCAGGGATCTCAACTGACATTTGTAGTTCAAACCTAACTTGGGTGGGAAATGGCAATCAGATAACCAGAGTTCAAGAAGATTTATATGAAGCCTGAGGAAGTGTCTTTACCAAACATCAGCCCTAGGTAGCACTCCAGCAAAAACAAAGTTGATTTATTCCCTGCCTTCTTTCTCCAGCATGCCTGCCTATCTTTTGTCCAATTCTGGGATCCATTTCATGAGGCCTTGCTCAGACTAGCTCTATTGTCTAATTATTTGTGTATTAGATATATATTGAACATCTACGATATTCCAGGCACAGTAATCAACAGCTGAAGATTGAATTCAAAGAAGAAAGGCCACAGGGCATAAGTGGAAGGAATTACCATATACTCAGAAGCAATATTTTGCATTTTATCTTTTACCATGTGTAGCAAAGTCCTGTGGGGAGGCCTTATAAAGAAGTTCCTATCTGAGCTGAGAGCTGACAGGTAAGTTAAGAGTTATTTCATACTCTGGTCTACTCTTTTATTTATGTATGTATTTTTTTTTTTAATTTTAGAGAGGGAGGGCATGCACAGACGAGAAGGGGGAGAGACAGATGAGGAGGGAGAGGGAGAGGGAGAGAACCCCAAGCAAACTCCATGCTGAGCACAGAGCCCCATGCAGGGCTTGATCCCACAATCCTGAGATCATGACCTGAGCTGAAACCAAGAGTCGGTCACTTAGCCAACTGAGCCACCCAGTGCCCCTATTCTGGTCCAGTCTTAAGAATTTTCTGATTGTTATCATTACAAAAAACATTTTTTTATGACAATAAATTCTCAATAGACTTGTTTTACTAGTCCTAAACTAGGTTTAGACAGTCAAAGTAAAATGGAGATCTGAAATAAATATCTAGATAATTTGAACAAACTTCCTGCTATTGAAGAAAAAGCCGCAGAGAACCAGATATAAACAGATTGGAGTCAGAAGACCTAGATTTATGCCTTGACTGCCATTTATTAGTCATGTGATGATGGCCAGCACTCTTAGGCTCTATATCCTCAGTGTCCTCATCTGTAAAATGGCAGAAAAGACCTACCAGTCTGCCTAACACAGTTATCATGGATATCAATTAAGATAATGATTATATAATACAAAACCATTACTATTAACATCTTGTAATATTAGCATAATAATAGTGAACATTTGCCCTGAAAAAGAAGCTCACTAAATCAGTTCTGTGGGGGAGTATATAAGTAATAGACTACCATTTGTTGGGTGGATTTTTTACAAGTTAAGCCTAACCTCTAGCTAATAGCAGTATTCTTATTTTTTAAAAAAATTATTGGAATCTTTTATGTTTATTCCAATGGGGCAATTTATGATCAATACTAAGTTTCTCTATGGCATCTGTACGTAGTCTGGAATTTTGAACGTTGCAACCACAGGACATTGTAAAATAGTTTTTATGTATGGAGTGGTCACCTATACTTTTCAAAGACTTTGAGCAAACATTTATTGACAGCTTCATATTTACAAGATGATGTACTAGAATTATAATAATAGTTGCTAATTTATCATGATGTCTTGTCTGACATAGTACAAACTGTTTTCAGATTCAATGATCCCCATTGATATGCACATATCCTCCCAACATAACTAGGGAATGTACCATCATCCTGATTTGACTTGACCACTACAGTTCCTACAGGTCCACTCCACTGCTTCTCATCATGTGATAAAATAATCACAGTTTATGATGTAATGTATGGGGATTAACATAAGAATAGAAAAAAAAATCACAGTTTAATCAATTTAATGGCCATGACTCAGACAAGAGAAAAAGAGAATTAGAAACTAATCTAGTGAAATCAGTTCTTCAATTTAAACTTCAGTTACTGTTTCTCTGATACTTGTTTTCTCTATTTTTATCCAGATATTAGAGGATCAGTTAATTTTTTAAATTGAAGTATAACTGACGTACAATATCTTATTAGTTTCAGGTATAAGTCATAGTGATTAGATATTTTTATATGATTCCCATGATAAGTCTAGTTACCATCTGTCACAGATTATAGATTATATTCCCTATGCTGCACATTACATCCTCATGCCTTATTTATTTTATAACTCTAAGTTTGTACCTCTTAATCCCTATCACTTATTTTCCTGCCCCTAAACCCTCTCCCTTCTGGTAACCAACAGTTAGTTTTCTGTGTCTATGAGTCTGCTTCTGCTTTGTTTTGTTTGTTTATTTTTCAGATTCTACATATAAGTGAAATTATATAGTATGTGGAAAAAAGGGAACCTCATACACTGTTGGCAGGAAGATAAATTGGTACAGCCACTATAGAAAAAAGTATGGAAGTTCTTCAAAAAATTAAAAATAGAACTACCATATAATCCAGAAATTTCACTTCTGGGTATTTATCTGAAGAAAATGAAAACACTAATATGAAGAGATATATGCACCCTTATGTTCGCTAAAGCATTATTTACAACAGCCAAGGTATGGAAGCAACCTCAGTGTCCATAACAGATGAAAGATAAAGAAGATGTGGCATATATAAAATAGAAAATTACTGAGTCATAACAAAGAAGAAAATGTTGCCATTTGCAATAACATGGATGGACCTAGATGATATTATGGTAATTGAAATAAACCAGAGAAAAATGAATGTCATTTAATTATTTTTAATGAAATGGGTCAGAACAATATTCTAAAAATCATATTTCTGAAGAATACTAATGAACATGGAGAATTTTCATGATGTAATTTTAGATGTTCACATAGTTGAATATGTGATATAATCTTAATTTTAAAATATCATATACATGTATAGACACACAGAAGAAAAGACTAAAAAGAAATATACCAAAATGTTGATGATAGTTGTGAGCTCAACTTCATTAGTCATCAGGAAAATATAAATGAAAATCACAATATGACAATACTTCATCAACCAAAATGGCTGAAATGAAAAAGAAAGAAAATACCAAATTTTGGTGAAGATGTGGAGCAACTAAAATTTCATACTCTGCTAATAAGAATGTAAATTGGTACAACTACTTTGAAAAACTAATTGGCAGTATCTACTAAATTGAACATACACATATTCTATACACATCTTACCACCCAGTAATTCCACCCCTAAGCAAATATCTAACATCAATGTACATATATATTCACCACAAAACATGTACAAAAATATTCATAGTGGAACTATTTATAATTTTCCCAAACTGATTATATATTCAAAGTTATGAAAACAAATGAACTATAAGTATACAGAACAATATGAATAAATTTCACAAATGTCTATATAAGTGAAAGAAGATGTTTTACATAAATCAGAAGCAGACAAAATTTGTTTTGGGCATTAAAAGTGAGGATACTGGGGGCACCTGGGTGGCTCAGTTGTTTAAGCATCTGCCTTGGGCTCAGGTCATGATTCCGGAGTCCTGGGATTAAGCCCTGCATCAGGCTCCCTGCTCAACGGAGAGTCTGTTTCTCCCTCTGTCCCACCCTCTCCCCTCCCCCTGCTTGTGCTCTCTCCCACTCTCTCAAATAAATAAATAAATAAAATATTTTTTAAAAAATCAAGATAATGGTATTTATCTTTGGTGGAAGGTTGTGACAAAGGAGACATGAAATGGGGAGGATTCTGACACTATTTCTTTTTTTTTTTTTAAAGATTTTATTTATTTATTAGAGAGAGAGCACATGAGAGGGGGGAGGGTCAGAGGGAGAAGCAGACCCCCCGCCGAGCAGGGAGCCCGATGCGGGACTCGATCCCGGAACTCCAGGATCATGACCTGAGCCGAAGGCAGTCGCGCAACCAACTGAGCCACCCAGGCGCCCCTGACACTATTTCTTGATCTGGGAGCTGGAATCTGTTACACAGGTGTGTTTGTGAAAATTTACTTATCTAAATTATAGAATTATTGCAGTATTCTCTGTGCCTATAGACAGCAATTAAAAAGCTCCAAAAAGGGAAGAAAAGTTAATGGCTGTTATTTCCCCATAGTGGTATATGGGCAAATTTTAGATTTCTATTTATACTTTCCACTATTTTCCAAATTTTCTATATAATGAGCATATACTATTCTTATAATTAGAAAAAATGTTTTTAAAAGAACCTTTTCCTATATTGTTTCTTGAGAGGTGTTAATAATTATAATAATACTTTAAGCTCCATGAAAAATATTTCAAGATAAAAAGAAATCTTTCACATCTGCTACTCCATAGTCCTATGAAGTAGTCATGGCAGCCATCATTATTTCCTATTTAATTAGAATCTTTTTGAGTCAGATTCAGGAACTGAGTATTTTTCAACATTCCTAGATTATTCTTATTCACAACTGATTTTGAGAACTAAGTAGTGTACACTCTTGCATAAATAATGTCTTACAGAAGAAGGGCAAAATGGAAAGAAGTTTGTTCTCTCTGCTATTCAAAAGACATTTGCCCGGTCAGTGGTATTTTTATCTGGTATCTAAAAACCTAAAAATATTTTCACTTCTGTATTGCATAAGTGAATTATGAGACATCCAAGAAAATCACACTGTTTTAAAGGCCTGCTCTATTCTTATCTAAGGAGACTTCATAATATAAAATAATAAGTGAAAATGGTAAGTAGTAATGTGAACCAATTGCCCAAACTTGTCCAGTTTATAATTTATGTGAAGTTATGTCAGGATGATCCTAGCTACTGCATTGTGCTCAGAGAAAGATTATTAACAATAAAACATTCATTTTAATCTGAATTCTCATTAACGACATTATTGATCAATATTCATTGAGTATTCATTATACACAGGGTATTGAAAAATAGAGCAAAATGTCAAATAACATGGCTATTTCCCTCTTTTAAACTCCACTGCTTGGAAGACAGTATATAGCAATGGTATGTGATGGCAGAGAAATTCAGATGCAAAAATATCTAACCATGGGCTCCTGTGTATAGAATAATGTAATTAGGCTGATAATTTTTTACCTTAATAGTTCATAATTATAAAGCTCAGCTAAATTTGCATTACTCTCATTTAGTAGTTTCCAGACTAAATTAATCCATAATACATAATTGTGGAATTACTTCCAAATGAGAATTTTTACTGTTTTCTTTTAATCGATGCCACCTGCCTTCCTATTAATAAGCATAGTTGTTTATATTTTAATTTTTTCAACTTTATGCTTATGTAAAATGCCCTTCACTTCAGAGGTAGGTGAGAGCAATTTGAAAGGGTCGTTAAGATTCTTCAGAAGGCACTACCTAAATGTAAACTATGTTATAATGAATTATTTCCGAAACAATATTAATCATGACTATCTTGACTCCATTTTTTAAATAAAATACAGTTTTGCCTCAAAATCCATTCAAACAGAAATTTATAAAAAGATTAAACATTTTATCTGGGTGTAATTTTGAAATCTTTTCTTCTAGGTTCTGCTTGAAGAGTTCTGAATATGTTCAATTAAGGTTTCCCAATTATTTTTTTGTGATTGTAGGAGTATGATATCATGGACACCAAAACTCTGAAGAAAGAGTCCAGGCAGAGATCAAAATATATCTTCTGTAGGCAGGCAACTTCACCTATAGAGAAGTCACCTTTCTACCATTTGTGCATAAATAAATGCAGCATGGAGTAATCCTAAAGAGAAGAATTTCACTTTGAGCTGCAATAAAGGAACCCCAGAGATGTTAGGGGCCTATCCAAGACACAGAGCTAGTTGTTTCTAGTTTAAAAAAAAGAAAAGAAAAAGAAGAAAACTGATATCCTATGAATCCTACTCCTTTGCTCTTTTTTATTCCACAAAGTAGGTTTTACTTTCCCAGTGTCTTTGACCACTCTTTATACTTTTCCTGTTCTTCAGCTGGTTACTTCCTAGTTCTCACTTTTTGTTATAAATTGCTAAATTAAAACGCAATGTATTGAAAGATTTTTGGGAAAGAGTGTAGAGTCAGGCCATGTTTGCATAATTTATACCTTTGCCTAAAGTTTACAGAAATGAATACAAAAATAGAGATAAAACTTTATCTTTAGGAATACTAGAGGCATGACCACAAAGTCATATTATAAGTTCACCAGATGTAATAAGTTTGCCATACATTTGGATAAAAACAAATGAAGATACTAAGGTTTGGATCAGTGAGTGAGCGAAGAAGTTCAAGTGAAGAAAGAGAACCATGGAAGAAAAAAAAGGAAGTGGCCCATTTGAGACTCATCCTTCCTCCACAAAATAGGACAGGAGCAGGTCTAATAGAAAAACCACATTATGCTACCATTTTAACTATTGAATTGGGTTTCTAACAGGAATTTGGCGCATGACTGGAGGCAAGACTAAGCCTAAAGAGAGATTGTATCTAATACCTGGTGGTGGTAATAGTGTAGTGGTGGGAGATTTGTGCTACTTACTGAAATCTACAAAAGATTGATGAGGGAGACCAAGCTGAGGAACAGCTAAATACTAGGTACTTTTTCTTTAGAGACTGTGGAAAACTCCCAGAGTAAGATACTCAAATTTTCAGAGAAATAGGCAGATACAACCCACCTGAATTTTGGCTACCAGTTTCTCTAGCTTACTCTTCATATAGCCCCTAGTAACTAAATGAGTAATTAAAAGTAATTAAAATGGGCCTGTACACTACGTTTTAAGTTCAAAGTCTAAGGGAATATATAAACCATACCCAGGTAAGTAAGGAATAGAATCTTAGTGCAGTTCAATGACAAATAAAGAGACCTTCAGCTAGACTGACAAAAGTAGGACATTCACCAAAAGGTAAAAATCAGTATGGTTTCACACTTACTAGCTTCATTAGAGGTAGAAGATATGGAACAATAATAAAAGATTTTGAGGAAAATGAATATTGTTAGTTTTCAAGGAGGAATTTAAGGCTTCTCTTCATCATTTCTTCTATTCCAGTAAAGAGAAGAATTGCTCTTAGATCCTACAGGAACATGTTGCCTAGGCTTGCCAGTGGGGAGAGTCCTTGTGTAATGAAAGTTAAAAGATCATTGCAAGTGGATATGTCTCTTTCTTTTGTATTTCCTTCCATAATCCTGAGGTGGTAAGGACCAAGAACCTTGATTCAGCATCATGGAAGGAAAAATAATCCCAGCTCAGCATTCAAGATTAAGGAAAAAAATCATTATTTTTGTTTACATTGCATCTGATGCTGGTATGTGTGTAATTTTATTAACCCAGAAAAAAGAAATAAGGCCTATCTTAGCCTGATTTTGTCAAAAGTTATTTAAACCTAACTTGTTTATAGCCTAGGGATAGTTCAAGGCCAACAGAGTTCCAGGCTAACAGAGTTCTCTGCATTTGGCTGTGGAAACAGTGTTAGCAGTAGTTAACTAGAAATGACTCACAAAGATTTAAAGTTAGAAAGTAATTGGGGTTTCTCTTCAAGATAGGTTGTGATTTCACATTTGAGTCCTCACATGCCACCTTAAATATATAACAATGATAAACTCTAAAGTGAAAAATTAAAAAGACATGGCTGAACTAAAAATTTACCTATGCCTATGAAAATGCAAGGGAAAACCAAAAATAGTAGAAGTATACTCCATATTCCCTACTGAAATTTGGACCAGAATTAAGCAAAGCTAAAGTAAAGTAACAGAGATTAAATGTGGCCCATGTAAAATAGGAGACTAGGGTCAGGCTTACTGCTTTTAAAATTGACTATGTTAGAGCTCCATCACCCATCAAAGGAAGTTGCAAAACGCTGTGACCAACAATTTCCTGGATTACAAATTGTGCATACTGAGAGAGAGGAGTAAGCAGACACAGATTCAAAGCTAGAACTTGGGCCAATTCACCAGCTGATTCATTGACTATATATTATCAGGACACTGGGATAAGGTGGAGTTTAAAACAACCATAAAGCAGGTAAGCAAGGGGGAATGGGCACAGAGGAAAAAACAAATTTCCACAGAAGGTAGAAGTTCAAAGTAAAAATTCAAACACACTAAGAAAAGTAATACTAAGAAAACTAATAAAATTAAAAATGGGAGAGTGAATTAACTTCAGGTTAACTTCATAACCTGAAGTAATAACTTGCAGGTTTATTTATTTAACTTGCAGGTTAATCCTGAAAATGAGAAATGAAAATATTGGAATAAAAATAAGAAAGTCAATATTTGGATAAACTGTAAACTAGAAAAAGTCAAAGGGAGAATTAGCAAATTGGAATATGGCATAGGAATGCAACTAAAATTCATAGAAAATTTAAAAAAATATGGAGGATCAATTGAGATATTCTAATATAAATTTGATAAAAATCCAGAAATGAGGACAGAAAGAATCATATAAAAGAAATATTCAAAGATATGATGATTAAGAATATTCTTAAATTAAAGAAACACATAAGCTTCATTTGAAAATGTCCACTGTATTAGTTTCCTAGGGCTACTGTAACAAAGTGCCACAGACTGAGTGGCTTAAAATAATAGAAATTTATTGTTTCACAGTTCTGGAGGCTAGAAGTCCAAAATCAAGGTGTTAGTAACATGGTTCCTTCTGAAAGCTCTGAGGAAGAATTTGTTCCCTGCCTCTCTCTTTTCTTCTGGTGGTTTGCTGGCAATTTTGGTGTTCCTTGGCTTGTAGATAATATCGCCCCAATCTCAGCTTTGATTTTTACATGGCATTCTCTTTGTGTCTCTGTCTCTTCTATATCTGTCTGTCTCTATGTCCAAATTTCCTCCTATTTATAAGGACACCAGTCATATTTAAGGTCCACCGCAATGACCTTAATCTAACTTAATTACCCATGTGAGGACCCTGTTTCCAAATAAAGTCACATTCTGAGGTACTGGGGTTAGGACTTCAGCATATCTTTCTTAGAGGACACATTTCCACCCATAACACTCTCCAAACACTTAACAGGAAAATTAAGGTAAAACTTCAGAAAATCAAAGATAACCAGAAAGAAGAGGAAGATTGGCAGCAAAATTCTCATTAGAAGCAACAGTTGGCAGAAGACAAAGGAAGAATGTCTTCAAAGAGCTAGGAAAATAACTGTTAAGCTAGAATTCTATACCTAATTAAAATATCCTTCTAGAGTAAGGGTGAAATAAATCATTGTTTTCAAACACAGGAAGTTCTAGAAGTTTGCCACTCATTGATTCTTGCATAAAAACCTACTAAAATTAAACCTAAGAGGGATGGAATAACTGGGTGATGGACATTGGGGAGGGTATGTGTTGTAATGAGCACTGGGTATTATATAAGACTGATGAATCACAGACCACAGACCTGTACCCCTGAAACAAATAATACATTCTATGTTAATTAATTGAATTTAAATTTAACAAAATAAAAAAAAAATCCCCCAATATAATTAAAAAAGATAAAATTAAACCTAAAAAAAGTAGAGTGCAAGGACTTACAGTGAGGTCAGAAATTGGCAACACATCTTGGAATAACAACGACTAAAAGCAAGAAATATATTTTATGTGGGTACTTTTTTTTTCAAAGATTTTATTTATTTATTTGAGCAAGAGAGTGAGTGAGAGAGGGAGAGAGAGAAAGAGCAGGAGAGGGGCAGAGGGAGAGGGAGAAGCAGACTTCCCACTGAGCAGGGAGCCCAGCGTGGGGCTTGATCCCAGCACTCCAGGATTATGACCTGAGTTGAAGGCAGCCACTTAACCGACTAAGCCACCTAGGCGTCCCTATGTGGGTATTTTCAAGAGGGAACAAAAGAATCTAGTTAACTATTAAAAACACTAGGATAGTAGGAAGGGAAAAATGAAGGGGTGGAAATCGGAGGGGGAGACGAACCATGAGAGACTATGGACTCTGAGAAACAAACTGAGGGTTCTAGAGGGGAGGGGGGTAGGAGGATGGGTTAGCCGGGTGATGGGTATTAAAGAGGGCACGTACTGCATGGAGCACTGGTGTTATACGCAAACAATGAATCATGGAACACTACATTAAAAACTAATGATGTAATGTATGGTGATTTACATAACATAATAAAAAAAACACTAGGATAATGAGGGTAAAAATATACTAAAGACTTATTTGAGAGGAAAGAAAAGCTGAATAACTTTAGAGTTTGCTAGAGAATTTATAGATAGATATATATGTCAAAAGTATATCAGACAAGCGAGGCAAAAAACAGCAGGCAATGATATTAATATGAGACAAATATTTATGTTATAAACATAAATTTACAAATCAGGAGAAAAAATGAGATCCACGATGAGAAAAGAAAAATCAATAGCCCAGTTATAAAATAGACCATGGTTATACAAAGGTGATTACTTTAGAAATACAAATGGCCAAGAAATATGAAACTATAACTAATTGCATTAATAATCAGATATGTGAAAATAATAATAAATGATGAAATATATTTTGGATTTTGGATTAGTAAAGATTAAAAATATAGATAAAATCCATTATTAATGAAGGTGTAAGGAAAGATTCACTCTCATGTTTTACTGATAGGAATTAAATGGGTAGTTCTTTCTGTAAGTAATTTGGTATATCCATCAAATTGTAAATTGAATAAATTATTTGACTCAGGGTATAATCCCACTTTTTAGAAATTTAATCTAGAGAGACAATTACAAAGGTGTTCTTCACATTGTTTATAATACAACCTTGAGAATTCAATAGGATAAAGTAGTCATTTTAAAGATGACAAGGCAGAGCAGCATAAAACAGGAATGCCCTTGGACATCCTTCATTGTTCTCTTTTAACTTTTATCTAAATGACTTTAAGCCATTTTGCCACTCCACTATAGAATACAAAAACATTAGATTTCCCTTTTAAATTGGGAGCATGACTGTATTGTCATAAATTAGGAGTGGACTTAATAAACAATAGGCAAGCAGACATATTACCTAATTATCATCAAAAGGAGGGACCTAAGATCATTGGTTCCAAGCCAAAGCCATCCTTCTTGGCAGACATCCTTCATTACATCAACTCATTAAGATACCTGCAGTTAATTTATTTTGAAGTATTTCATTAGATAGTTCAATTTTATGGCTATGGCTTTAACACCTTCCCTGAAAAACACCCAGGCTAAAGTCATTGAGCCCTTCCATGGTGGAGTCACAAACACAGATGCACAGATGTCTGCAAGTGCTAGAGAGGTAAAGTAATTGAGTAGAGTGGTTAAGAAATGTAGTCAGCTGGGGAGTATAGGATATTTGGGGATAATTTTAGTTTTTCTTAGGCAATTTGGTGGACAGCTTTTCAAATTGTTTCACTCAGTGAATGGGTCCAGTCTGGGAGGAATCCTATGGCAGTGGACAATGAAAGCTATAGGATTGAGACGTTCAGTTTAATCTTCTCTATCACCTGGTCTCTTATTCATTTTGAAGGAAGCAGCTACCTTTTTCAGAAATACTGTATCAGCTTTTTCAGAAATTCTGCATCAGCTGAGATTGGCTTGCAATCTTTCAGGGCCTCTTGCTCAGTTATTTCACATAGAACTAGTATTGTAGTGTGTGTGTCCAGGCTACCATATAAGGATTGTATAATTTTACTGACTAGTTCAGAATAGTACTTTCCCCCACAGGTTCAGGTCCAGCCAATGAGGAATGTTCTATCATTACCTTCTTCAAGAATCAATACTGTTCAGGATTAATAATCTCCATTTTTAAAAATCACCTTTCCAGTAATTTACTGAATTGACAAGAGAAAGATAAAACTGAATTTACTCTGGTTCATGGGTACTACTTTGTGGTATAGATTAGGGCTACATCAGAATTTAAATAATCCCATAAGATACTCTAAACAACAACCATCAGAACAACACTATCTCTGTGGACTTGAGTAAAATGAAATTAATCAGTTTTTCTGACCCCAAAGCTGCTTCTCCTTTCATGTTCCCTATCCCAATGAATAGAATTACCATTCATCTAATTTTTCAGGTCCAAAACACAAGCATGTCCTTGATTCCTATTCCTTCCCAACTACCTCTCTTCTAACAATTTACCATGTCCTGTCAACTTTATCTCAATTGACTCCAATTCATCCAGTGCCTTTACTATAATTAAGGATACCATCATTTTATTTTATTTTAAAGATTTTATTTATTTATTTGACAGATAGAGAGGGAGAGAACACAAGCAGGGGGAGCAGGAGAAGAAGAAGCAGGTTCTCCACTGAGCAGAGAGCCCAGTGTGGGGCTCGATCCCAGGACCCTGGAATCATGACCTGAGCTAAAGACAGACACTCAACCAAATAAGCCACCCAGGCGTCCCAAGATACCATCATTTTAAAAAGGTCCCCAATTGTTCTCCTCCAGTCCATCCTTGCCTCTTGTAATTTGCTTCCTATACCGCAAAGTGACCCTTCCAAGATGTAAATCTAATCATCTCACTTCACTACTTAAAACCTTCTCAGCTGCCTTTATGTAAAGACTCTATGGCTTAACACAGAGCTTATAAGGCTGATAAGGTCCTTTAGGATGATTGCCTGCCTTCCAATCTCATTTCTTACCACTCTCTTTTGGGCCATTCTGAATTATATTCAGTTTTTAGAATAATGTCTTTCTCTTTCCCTAATCTCTTTGAAAAAATTCTTCCCTGTGGAATCCTCTTCCATCTGCTCTTTACCTGGCTAATTTATGAGAACATTTCAGATCTCACTGGGATATTATTACTTTGCATAGGATGACTTGTCTGATCCCTAATCCTAGTTTAGATGCCCCCTCTGGAGTGGTACTAACCCTACTTATTATTAGTACTTATTATAGCAAATTGTAATTGCTAATTGTAATTGCTTACTTACCTATATGTCAAACTCCAGTGCATTAGATGATACATTCCTAAGGCTGAAATTATCTTTGTTTTATTTGTCTAGCACTTAGCACACTGACAGGCAAATAATATGCCTAAATATTCACTAAATGCTAAACATTCAGTGACTGATTGACTGAATGAATGAATGAACAAATAAACTGGAATAGATCTTGGCTAGGTATATTTACTGGGAGCGCAGTCTATCTAGAACCAGACTTTGTGTAAACTGGGACTATCATGGGCTAATATTAATATAAATCATCTTTTATAAATAATAAGAAGATTAGAATATTTTCAACAGATAGGATTGCTAAATATATATTTGAACTAATAGCAAAGAAATATTAATGGCAAAGTTCCTTTTACTAACAGATGCCATTCATATTGTTATGAACAGTTACTAAGTGCCAACAATGTGTGAACCTCTAGGCAGAATGTTGTGTTAGATGAAGTTTCTGCTTGGGAAATAATTTTAACAGACAACGTGCAAACACAGTACAAGCCTGGATTATGCTCAGCAAAAGGAGGAGCAACAAGACTCCCTAGTTTGCATGGAAGCTTTGCCCCACTTGGATGTTAAATTTAATATTTTAAAGAAAAATGTTTAGGAATATGTTCTGCTTGAAATTATGGGGGTTACCAGCCTGGGCCCAGGAGTCAGACAGATTTAAGTCCAATACTGACTCTTCTACTTACCACTTAGAAGAGAACTTTAATGATGTTGAATCTCAGTTTTCAAGGATGTAATGGGATAATAATAATAATATCTGCCTCAGTGTAATTTTATGTGTCACTTGGCTAGACTAAGGGATGCCCAGATAACTGGTCATTATTTCTGAGTGTATCTGTGAAGGTATTTCTGGATGAGATTAGCATTTGAATAAGTAGACTGAGTAAAGCAGATTGTCCTCTCCAATGCAGGTGGGCATCATCCAATCCATTGAAGGCCTGAATAGAACAAAAAGGAGGAGGAAGGGCTAATTTACTCTCTCTTTGCTTGACTTGGGACATCCATATTCTCCTGCCCTTAGACACTGGAACTCCTGGTTCTTGGGCCTGTGAATTTTGGGACTTACACTAGTAGCCATCCCCCACCCCAGTTCTCAGGCCTATGGTCTCGTACTGAATTATACCACCAGCTTTCCTGGTTTTCTAGCTTGCAGATGGTATATCATGGGACTTCTTGGCCTCCATAACCACAAGAGCAAATTCTCATACTAAATCTCCTCTTATATATGTATATATATATCTTACTGGTTCTTTTTTTCTGGAGACCTTTGAAAAATAGTCTCATTGAGTTATTATTGTGAAGATTAAATAACATTAAATATATAATGTTCCTGGAATAATAACCAGTACATAGAAAGTGCTCAGTAAATATTAGATACTAAAATTCTTTAGTCCAACCTCATCAATTTCCAGATGATGAAACCAAGGCACCAAAGATATTAAATGAAATTACCTACAGTCTCACAGCTACTTAGTAAAAGGTAGAGAACTAGAAGCAATATCGTCAGATTCCTCATTCTCTCTTCTGATTGTTTGAATACAGTATGTGGATGCAAACTGGGAGGAGGCATCATAATACATGGCATCCATGGTTGACAATGTTCTTATGAAATATAAGCATTGTTTAATTTCTAACCACTCTGCCCATCCTCTCCATTAGTTATGAGCAGGAATAAGGAGAAAAGAACATGGACAATTATGTACAAAAATAAAATTCCATGATCTGAAGAAAAAAGTGATGGGATTAGAAGATTGTTAGCTGCATAGATTTGTTCTTTTGTGCTATAAGTATAGTAGCAAGGCAGTAAGTATGTATTTGATTAAGTGCAGTGCCAAGGTGGTATGTATATATTTGATCAGGAAAGAACTTACCATAAGCAAAGTGTCTGGCAATTTCTGAATGAACCCAAATAGAAACTAGAAGTCTGCCTCTTATGAGACAGTGATCATAGTTTAGGGCTGCAGAAATGGCTGGAATTTGTGTAGCAGAGAGATGGGTTTGGGGTGTATATGTGGGTTATGCTCATGACTTTGAATAAGGGCTAGTCTTGACTCCTCAAGGTAAAAGTCAATGGAGCAGCAGACCACAACTTGTGCAAAGGGTTGAGAAGCAAACTGATGTAAGAGAGGTCACAGAGTACTGGGAGAAGGAGGTCGAACTATCTGAATTGGAGAGAACTTAATGCCTACCTCAAAATCCAGTGGAACTCCATTAGGGGACACTTTAGGAGAAAAACACACTATAGAGTAAGTAAGTGCCATGAACTAGAACTAGGGGTAAAACCCAAATAGACTCATCTTAACAAAGCATAAGAAATAGAAATTATCCATACCAAAGCAGATTAAGAAAAAAGACTGTAAAAAATGTACAGAGACCCAGTAACTCGTGGGACAATAACAAGTGATCTAATACATTGTAATAGGATCCTCAATGGGAGAAGGGATGGTGAATAAGCAAAATATATTTTAAGAAATAATGGTCCAAAATTTCCTAAATTTGTCAAAAAACATTCAACCTAAGGATCCAGGAAGTGAATCCAAGTAGGATAAATACAAAAAAAGCCACACTAGGTACATAATTGTCAAACTGCTGAAAATCAAACATAAAAAATCCTGCAGCTAGAGGTAAAAGAAAACAATAATGTATGGGAACAATGATGAGAATGGTGGCATGTTTCTTATCAGAAACAATAGAGGCCAAAAATAAGAGCACGATATCTTCAAAGTAACTAAATAACAACAAGAAAATGCCAACCAGAAAACTATCTACCATAAAAAGTGAAAGAATATTTTGCTAGAAGTTTTGTGCTACAAAAAAATGTTAAGAGTTTTTTTCAGGTTGAAGAAAAGTAAAACAACATAATATGGGAACTGGAATTTACGGAAAGGAATGAAATGCACTGGAAATAATTATTTAGGTGAATGTAAACTACCTTTTCCATTTCTTGATTTCTTTAAAAGACAACTGAGGTTTAAGATAAAAATATCACATTTCCTGTGTAGTTTATAATATATGTAGAAGGAAAATGTATGACAACAATGACACAAAAGATAGGAGAGGAATAAATGGAATTATAGGATATGCTGTTCCAAATTTCTTATATTTCATTCAAAGTGCTGCAATACTATGTTTAAGTAGGCAACAGTAAGTAAAGGATAGATACTGTAATTACTAGGATGACTACCAGAAATTTATATTAAGAGATAAATAATTAAAGTCAATAGGCAAAATTAGAATACTAAAAATATTTAGTTAATCCTTCCAAAAGCAGGGAGACAGGAAGAAGAAAGGGACAAAAATCACACCGAACAATTATAAACCAAATAGACTTAAAACCAACCATATCAATAATTATACTAAATGGATGAACCTGGAGGGTATTATCCCAATTGAAATAAGCCAAACAGAGAAAGACAAATATAATATAACTTCACTTATACATGGATTCTAAAAAAAACAAACGCCAAAACAAATGAATAAACAAACATAAGCAGAATCATACCTATTAATGCAAAGAGAAGACTGATGGTTGACAGAGTGGGGTGATAGGTGAGGTGGGTGAGAGGGAATGGGACATACAGGCTTCTAGTTGTGGAATTAATGGGCCATGGGAATGGGGGCTGCAGTATGGTATTGTGGTGGAATCGTGTGGTGACAAATGGTGGTTACACTTATGGTGAGCATGGTATAGTGTATGGAGTTGAGTTGCTCTGTTGTATACCTAAAACTAGTGTAACACTGTGTGTTGACTGCACTCAGATAAAAAAATAATTATACTACATGAAAATGACCTGAACACTACATTTTAAAGGCAGGGACTGTCAGACTGCATATAAAAACATAAAACCCAACTATGTGCTATCTGAAAAAGATTTGCTCCAAATATAGACTCAGAATTAAAAGGTGAAAAAATATGCTATACAAACACTATTCATAATTTAAAACTCTTAGAAAACCAGGAATAGAAGAGAACTTCCTTAATCTCATAAAAAGCATTCACTAAAAACCTACAGCAGGGGCACCTGGGTGGCTCAGTCGTTAAGCGTCTGCCTTCGGCTCAGGTCATGATCCCAGGGTCCTGGGATCGAGCCCCCACATCGGGCTCCTTGCTCTGTGGGAGGCCTGTTTCTCCCTCTCCCACTCCCCCTGCTTATGTTCCCTCTCTCGCTGTATCTCTCTGTCAAATAAATAAATAAAATCTTAAAAAAAAAATAAAAACCTACAGCAAATACAGTTAATGGTGAAAAAATGAGTACTTTCCCTCTAAGATTGGGAACAAAGCAAGGGTATCTGTTCTCACTCCTTTTTAACATTGTACCAGATGTCCTATTCTGTGCAACAAGGGAAGAATAAAAGGCATGTGTCTGTTGGCCATCTGTATGTCTTCTTTGGAAAAAATGTGTATTCATGTCTTCTGCCCATTTTTTTATTGCATTATTCACTTTTTGGGTGTTGACTTTTATGGTTTTTTAAAAATATATTTTAGATACTAACCCTTCATCAAATATGTCATTTGCAAATATCTTCTCCCATTCCATAGGTTGTCTTTTAGTTTCATTGATTCTTTCACTGTGCAGAAGCCTTTTATTTTGACAAAGTCCAAATAGCTTATTTTTGCCTTTGTTTCCTTTGCCTCAGGAGACATATTTAAGTAAGAAATTGCTATGGCTGATGTCAAAGAGGTTACTGCCTGTGTTATCCTCTAGGATTTTTTTTTTTTTAAAGATTTATCTATCTTAGAGAGAGAGAGAGAGAGAGAGAGCGCACGGGGGGAGGGGCAGAGGGAGATGGAGAGAGAGAATCTCAAGCAGACTCTCCGCTGAGCATGGAGCCTACCACGGGGTTCAATCCTACGACCCTGAGATCATGACCTAAGCCGAAATCAAGAGTTGTATGCTTAATTGACTGAGCCACCCAGGTGCCCCTACTTCTCCAGGATTTTAATGGTTTTGTGTCTCATATTTAGGCCTTTAATCCGTTTGAAATTATTTTTGTGTACAGTGTAAGAAAGTGGTCTAGTTTCATTCTTTTGCATGTAGCTGTCCAGGTTTCCCAACACCATTTGTTGAAGAGACTGTCTTTTTTCCCATTGGATGTGGTATAAATACAATGGAATATTACTCAGCCATAAAAAAATGAAATCTTGCCATTTGCAATGACATGGATGGAGTATCATACTAAGTGAAATAAGCCAGTCAGAGAAAGACAAATATCATATGAATTCACTCGTATGTGGAATTTAAGAAATGAAACAAATGAGCATAGAGAAAAAAGAGAGACAGGCAAACCAAGAAACTGACTCTTAACTATAGAGAACAAACTGATGGTTACCAGAAGAGATGTGAGAGGGGGGATGGGTTAAATAGGTGATGGGGATTAAGGAGCGCACTTGTTGTGATGAGCACCGGGTGTTCTATGGAAGTGTTGAATCACTAAACTGTACACCTGAAACTAATATTACATTGTATGTTAACTAACTGGAATTTAAATTAAAACTTAAAACAAAAGGCATGCAGATTGGAAAGGAAGAAGTAAATGTATGTTTAGTTGCCAATGACATCACTGGATTTTTAGGAAATCCTAAGAAATCTATAAAACAACTACTAGAACTAGTATTTTTTGGAAGATTTCAGAATTTAATCTTGCTAAATGTTAAAAAATCTTGAAAAGGGAGAATTGAGTTGAAGCAACCTGATTTATGCTACCTGATTTTAAAACAATAAAAGTTGCAGTACTAGGATAATTAGGACAAGTAGATCATATAAATAGCAGATAGTGCAGGAAAAAAATTCACATGTATACAATAATTATATTTTGAAAAAGGTGCCAAGACAATTTTAATGGTGAAAGGATGATGCCAGAACAATTGTATAAATCAGTGGTTCTCAACCTGAGGCAATGCCCCACCAACTCCTGGTGGGTGGGGGAGTAGGAGACATTTGGCAATATCTGGAAACATTCTTGATTGCCACAATTGAGTAGGGGTACTACTGGCATCTAGTTGATAGAGGCCAGGAATGCTGCTAAACATCATACAATGACTAGGACAGCCTCCCACAAAAAAGTATTTTCTGACCCAAAATGTTGGACATCCTAGAATAAAGGATGGAGAGAAAAATGAGCCTCCATTCCTACCTCAAACTATGTATAAAAATAATCTGAAATGACTCATAGGCCTAAATGTGACAGCTAAAGTATAAACTTATGGAATAAAACATAGGCGAATATCTCCATATTAGAACAGGCAGATTTCTTAGGCAGGGCAAAAAAAAATTGATAAATTAGTCTTCATCAAAATTTAAAAGTTCTGCTCATCAAGAGATATTAGTGAGAAGATGAAGTAAAGCACAGGTTGCAAGAAAATATTTGCAATACATATGTACAACAAAGGACAAGTTTCCATAAGATAAAAAAAATCAGTAAAGATGATAACCCATTAAAAATGTCCAAGTATATAAAAAGACACTTCACAAAAGAACATATTGAATGGACAGTAAGCATGTAAATGTAACTGTCATCAGTGAAATGCAAATTAAAACCACAATGAGATACCACTAATCACCAAAATTGCTAAAATTAAAAAGATTAGTAGCATCACGGCAAAGTTGTCACGTTCTATGACAAATAGAACACTTAACATTACTGGTAGAAGTATAAAATGGCACAACCACTTTGGAAGATGATTGGTATTTTTAATAAACATCTATCTAGCGATTTCACTCATATGTTTTTACATATGAGTGTGAACCTTTTCCTTCACACATCAGTGTTTGATGCCCTTTACATTTCTCTAAGTCTTTCTTGATTGCATTACCTCTATCATTTAGTGACAAGTTATTAAAATTATTAAAAATAAAATTATTAAAATTATTTAAAATTATTTTTTTAACTAAAATTCTCTTTCTCCTTTGTTCGTGTTAATTTTAAATGGACAACTCTTGTTTTAGATGTACATTATGGTAGAGATAAAGTGTTCCCTCCACCTGGTGAGACCATCAACTACAAGTCCTTGATTCATGTTGATAGGCATCTAATCTAGGTTGGCCAATTATTGGCATATCTGTTGAAGCTGCACAACACACAGACTGTGTGTGCTCTAAGCAGGGCCAAACTTTTTACGGAGATTGATGCAGGTGCTGGGAGAGCACCTGCACCTCTTTCCTTTTGATGTCATGCAAGAACAACATGAGCCTGGAGTTGGGTAGGAGCAGCCATCTCTGCCTCCACTTGGAGGGAGCCTGTGGTGAATAAAGTTAACATAGAGGAAAGTATAGCTGAGAGAATGAAAGAGATGTTTGATGACACCTTGCATTCAGCCTACTTCTAGACTTTTTGTTATGTGAGCTATTAGGTCGTACCTACCATCATTTTTTTTGTTGTTGTTTATCCATAAAGTAGTTTGAGGGGTTTCTGCCATTTGCAACCAAAGGAGACCTAATATAACAGGACTGCTGTTTTAAGAAGCTTCCCAACCAGAGTTCTGGAAGGAGCCTGCAGGAGGTATTCAATGACCTTACAAAGCAGTAGGAGTTTGATTGATTTTTTGGAAGGATAAAATACTGAACATACACATTCTCATCTTCAAATCTATTGGGGAAAATCAGATGGTTCCAGCAATCTCCTATAATTGCTTACGTGGCTAAATCACTAAGGACTACAGGGATTTGCTATTTTATGAAATTAAAAGAAGGAACAACAGGGGCTATTATCTAACTTCTGAAAAAGAAGAATGCCTGCAGATTCTGAGGGCCCAGCAGGAAAGAGGTTATAATCAGTCTATTAGTCTTGCAGTAGTTAAAAGTTGCATGCTTTGTGCCTTGCTATGGTTAGCATCAGCTATTTTCTAGTTTCTGCACAAGGAGATTTTCCACATTCTGTGGGAAAAGAGTTTAGGATCCCAAATGTTCATCTTTTAATTTAGGTCTCTTCAGGGAAGAAAAATAGCTATTCTATAACAGTGATTCCAAAGAAATGTTGGATCTGAAACTTCTGATTTGGGAGATCTGAAAGACTAAAAGTCATGGCAAAGGGTAGAGGTTAGAAGCAGACATCCTGCAGGGAAACCCTTAAGTTAGGCCATCCCATTTTTCAGTTTTAACAAGACAGCACTGAACAATGACTCAGTGGCATATTGAGTCTGAAAGGGAAATGTCAGGAAGTTAAGGATACTGTAGGGCTTCACAGGAAGGCAATCCACTAGGGTCTCCTTACGCACTATTTGCTGGGTGTCCTTCAAAGGCATGCCCCCAAACATGAATCCAAAGATTTGGGAAATAAAGAAAATACTCATGAGTTACTAAAACTACTCTTGGCAACCCTTTGTCATACTTTCTTTCAGTACTTTTACCTTTATATATGTTCTTCAGGTAGTTACAATAATCACAGTATACATACAGTTTATCATTTCACTTTTTCCCAACATTATAAGTATTTTACCATGTTGTTCATAATCTTTGTAATAAGCGTTTTTTGACTGTGTACTATTTTTATCTATAAAAGTAATTCTTATATTTTAGATGAAAAACCCTTTGAGAATTTAAGTGATGATGCTACTGCTCTGGTGAGTCTCATCCCTCATTGTGTTCCAGAGTAACACAGGGGCTTGAAAAAGATTGCTGTCCAGACCTCATCCTCAGAAATTCAGATTTGCTTAATCAGGAGTGGGGCCACATAATCAGTATTAAAAAAATAAAAACCCCAGATGATTCTAATGCGTATAGGATTGAGAACCACTGAATGTCCCCAAATACATATGTCCTCAAAATTTACTGTATAGCAGTGAGGTTCATGGATTCTTTGGGTTCAAAGACCCCAGATTGTCATCTATTTTATACAACACATCTTACACAATTATTACCTAATTTTTAGACATATTTTTCAGTGTTTTTCCATTATAAATAGTGTAGCTGTGGACATGTGGATATATATAACATTTTTCAGAAGTAGGATTCCATGACAGTTTCGTGACTCTTTCTAACATCTTGCCAAGTTGTCTCATCTTAGGGATCCTCTTAAAATACTCTTTTCCTCTCACATATGTGCATATCAGGACTTAACCAAAGACTCAAGGGGCCCCTCTGCAGATCTCTCTCTCTCGTATCTAGCTCCCTCATTTATACTTCTCTTTCCTACAAATTCTAGCCACTCTGGCCTCTCCAAACTTCAACCTCTGCCTCCCCAACTTAGTAGGACCAAAGGGCTCTGTTTGGGTTTCCCTCTCTTTGTGAAACATGCAGCATGAAAACTGTCTCTAGACAGTAATCTGGTGCAATAGTGCATGTTTTCCTCCTCTTGGGATCATAGTCCTGTGTTGTTCCTTGTCCAGTCTGAAAACCACAGTTTCATGTATTTTTTTCTGGTATGCTAATGTTTAAAATGAATAAAGTAAACCTTTTCCTTCTCTTACTTCATCTTGGCTAGAAACAGAAACTAGTCCATTTATATTTAATGTCATTAAATTTGGATTTATTTCTACAAATTTATTCTGTACTTTCATTACTTCTCTTTGTTGTTTTTTCCCTTTCTCTCCCTTCTTGATAGTGTGCTTCCACTATCTTCTAGGAAGCCCTGTAAGAAGTCCTCAGAGACCACTTTTGGCAGTGTGTATAGGGGTTATGAATACCTGTAAGTAGGTGGCCCCATGGTTTATAAAAAGAGTACACTGCAAATAAAAAATTGAAAACCAATTACCACAAAAATTATTTGTGACAAATTATCTAGTTAATTAGATAGCTAGTTCTACTTAGCCATTTAATATTTACTGAACACATGGATACTAGGAACAATGCCAATTTGTGTTATTTCTTTCAGGGAGCTCATCTCTGAAGTAGGCTTCAAGGACCTAGTCTGACAATTGAAATTTTCAGGCATTTTCTTTAGTCTGTTACATTGGTTTTCAGTGATCATATCTACCCTATACTGAAATTATATACATATAATTTCAGATATATCTATATCTGTTTCCTTTACTAGGCTTGATGGATGAAAGGGTAGAGATTTAGGTACCAGCATGTGGTAGGTGCTAAAAATGTATTTCATTAATTGAATTGTACAGAACTGTGGAAGTCAAGTTGTGGAACTATTATCAAAAGGGAAAGCTTAGTTTCCTCCCCCAATTTTCCAGGCAAAAAGTTGACCCTGCTTTTGTTTCATGATTTCATGATTTGTGGGCCCATTGAAATCTAGAGCTTTACAAATACTAATATGACTGCATCCATATCATCTCTGTTGAATGTAATTCTATACTATTTATAAATCTATTGTTATTTAGATGAACATTGACTTCTCTCTTTATAGATCTGGCCTGTTATTATCAAGTGCAGCTCAAGCACCTACATCAGTATCAACTGCAGTGCTTTTTAAAAACAGATTTTTCTGATCTACACCCAAAGAACTATGCAGTCAGAATCTTTAGGGAGAGCTGTCTGGAATTTACATTTTAAACAAGTATCCCAGGTGATTCTATGGTTTAATAAATATTGGCCTAGGCTTTTGATCCTGATTTATCAAGGAAAATAACTCATATTTTTTGCTGGGGAAGGCGTTCCCACCAACTCTGTTCTGTGTCCTGTTTCTTCTATCCCAGCCATAACATTGGTAGAAGGCTCTCCTAGAATACTAATGATTTATCCATTTATGAGTAAGTTCATTTCAGAACCCACCCCCTATATACTACTAGCAAATCAATCTTAATTAAGAATGTCGAGGGCGCCTGGGTGGCTCAGTTGGTTAAGCGACTGCCTTCGGCTCAGGTCATGATCCTGGAGTCCCTGGATCAAGTCCCGCATCGGGCTCCCTGCTTGGCAGGGAGTCTGCTTCTCCCTCTGACCCTCCCCCCTCTCATGTGCTTGCTCTCTCTCATTCTCTCTCTCAAATAAATAAATAAAATCTTAAAAAAAAAAAAAGAATGTTGAAAGAAAATGAGAAGCAGTTGTAGGTTCAGCAGCTAAGTGCTTTTCTTATTGAGACTAAACTCCCAGGTGTTTTACAGGACTCTTTAGCATAAAAGACATGAGTCAGAAGTCTTTGTTTGCCATGACCATATCTCAGCTCAGTTCTCAGAGATAGCCTACAATGCAGCCAGAAACTAAAGAACACCTCTCTTTTGCTTTATTTCTGTGGGCCAACTTGGGCCAACTCTGGATGAAACCCTAGATTTAGTCTGAATAGGCCCTGCATAAAATGAAGGCTAGCTGTGTGCTAAACTGGAATTTGCACTGGACTCATGTCTTGGCTATATCACTTACTGGTTTTATAACCTTGGGCAAGTTTGTTACTTTAACTTGGTTTTAACCAAGTTTCAAAATGTGTTTTTCCTTATTTTTTAAAACACCTGGCTAGGTGTTTTAAATATCTGAAAAATAAATATAATCACGCTTTACCTGTTTTACCAGACTATCATCACAATCCAAGAGATAATACCTCATTGTGGTTCCTGGTATTTCAGAGTTCAAGCAAAGAAAATTTCTTCTTATGATCTTGATGTTTTATATCCCTAAATATATCTGTCCCTATCCTATGCTCCTACTGCTCTATATCTTAGATGCATGATGAAGTGTTATGCACTCCATTAAGCTAAATGCTTTAAGCCAGTAATGATTCATTCATGCATTTGTTCATTAATTTTATAAGTATTTATTGACTACCTACTAGTAATACATACATGTGTATATAATTTTGTGTATATATACATATATACATATATATACACACACATATGTGTGTGTGTATTTGGTATGACTGAGTAAAAAATTTTTGATTAAGCATAAATCCAATCTGTCAAGAGTGTAGGTATTAGAAATGACTTCATGGCTGAGTGAGGACATGTGGAAATGCTACAGAAGTTGGCCCGAGGAAAGGTTATGTAGAGCAAGAACGATAAAGCATTTGTTAGAACAACAAAGCATTCATCAAATTCAAGTTATGCTCAAGGCAAAAACATGCTTGAGTGATGAATGACAGCCTATCAATCAAAGTAAGTTCCAATGTCCAGGATAGGAAGGAGGGAAATTTTCAGCACTTTCTCTCCACATCAGACCTGCCTCTTCTGTCCACCCTCTTCTTTGCTAAATTACCTGCTTGCCTCTTAAGAAATGAAGAGTTGTGACCTAATTCATGGTGGTGTTTCAAGGGCCGAACCTTTGTTCTACTTTCTGTTTCCTGCTTTGAAGTGATAAGCAGGTCTAAACAGAGCCTGGCTCTTGGGTCTGGCTAGGCAAACTAAACTCTCATTTCTACCTCTTCCACACATGTAGCTATTTGGATAAGTTAAAGCAGAGTCTGATTTGCAGACCTAGTCATTTCTTTTCCCTTCAGTCCCTCAACTTCATTATTCATGGTGTGCTAGAGGTGGAGAGATACCAAGATTTAGATTTGGGGGAACTAGTACCTTGCAATCTTCGAGCCTAAGTAATGTGGAATCTGCCTTTTACCAGTGTTTGTACAAATTCAGGTGTGTGGTATAAGAGGAAATCTTATTAATAATCACAGCCAAATGCCAAAAGGATCTCAGTTACATATTTGGGTTATAAAAATCCTCACTTAGGAACAAAAAATACAGTATATATTGACTGACAATGTTTGAGCTGGATATAATCTAGTCCATTGCTCTTAACTCCTTTGGGCCTTAAATCCTTTGAAAATCTCATGAAGTCTATTCCCCTAAAATTTTTCATATAGTATCAGGACATTCCTATACCCCTCAAAACTGTATACATAGATCCATGAACACACCTCCTACTCTTGTCCAATCTCACCATTTCATAAAGAAAGTGATTCCAGATTCATACATTCACAAATATTTATTGATCAGCACCTATGTACCTACTATTTTGCTAGTTGCAGCAAATATCATCATAAATAATTTCTGCTTTCTTTCCTCAGGAAATTCTCCAAAGTTGAAGTAAATTGCCTAAGATGATAAAGACAGTAAGTGGTAACATGGAGTCTTCTAACTCTAAATCCAATCTCAGAGTTAAACAAGACTGGGAGAAAGGAGAGGTCTAGCAGTAGTATTTTAGCAGATAGAGTAAAACTTTGGAGAAAATCAGCAAAGGCATTTAGGTCTGGACATGTGGGAAGATTTCTATGAGGGGGTTAGATTTATCAGAAGTATATTCCCCAATTGGGAGATGAATATACTCTAAAACTGACTTATGTTGATGGTTGCACCACTTAGTAAAGTTGCTAAAAATCATTCAGTTGTACACTTGAAATAGGTGAACTTTATAATATGTGAAATATAATTCAAAAAAGGTGTTAAAATATGTTTTTTGAGCTTTGACATGAAAAGAGCTTGGAAGTTGTCACTCCCATGTTCACAAGAAGAAAAACACTGAACAAGCTGAAAAGCAATCACTTCTCTTAGATCCATCAAAGAACTGAAGTTACAGAGCAAACTGCCACACCCAAATCTGGAAAGACTGATGAATACAGAGAATCACAGCTGAAATCAGTTTATCTGAGGCAGAATGCACTGGAGCCATAAACCGGTAGGAACACTCACATGATAATTTTGATGAATTTCTGGAGACTGGGTATGGACTAGCTAGAGAGTTAAAAACTCCTCCGGGCCCAGTGTTAGAGAGACCCCTCACATGTTCATGGGTTTTACCTCTAGCAATCTCACCAGATTCTTGCCTTGAAGATGAGAGAAAAATTCCCTTCTGTGTTTAGACCAGGGGGAGAGAAAAAGTAATCATTTTGAAATATTCTCAGAGCTTCTCTATAACAAAAGCATGCCTTTCAAGGGAAACTACATTACCAGAGTCTTATCTGACCTAAAGATGGGGCACTTGGCCACATCCAGCTCCCTCCAAACTTCCTATTACTGGTAAGGGGGAAAGGAGAAGAAAAAAAAAGGTAAGAAGCATGACTGAAGCCCAGGAACCTAGGCCTACTAGAAAAATGAGATTTCATCATAAGATTGTAGAAAATGTTTCTTCCATAATACCTTACCATCACATCAACAGGATTCCAGTATAGTATCAGTAGATTATAACTGAGAGACCTATAAGACACAGACTCAATTTAAGAAGACCTTACTTAGTTAAATACAAAGACAAGGGGGAATAAATCAAAACAAAACAAACAAAAAACCAAAAAAACAAACACATGATAACTAGAAGAAACTGAAGCCTATGGCAGCTACAGCTACAGCAAACATTAAATATAGCCTATTTCCTAGGAGGCAGATTATCATAAAACCTCACCAAAAGCCAAATTATCTGCTCCTATCACCCAATATATCATATCTGGTTTTCACCAAAAATCTGCCAGGTGTTTTAAAAAATAAGGAAAAACACACTTTGAAAAGAAAAGAAAATATCAGAAACAGATTTTGGAATTATTATGTAGGGAATTTCAAATAACTATGATTAATATTTTAAAGACTCCAAAGGAAAAAAGTAAATAACATATTAGAACAGATGAATAATGCAAGCAAAGAGATGGAAACTCTAAGAAAGAATCAAAAGTAAATGCTAGAAAACAAAATCTATAAAAGAAATGAAAAATGCCTTTAATAGGCTCATTAAGAGAGTGGACACTGCCAAGGAAAGAATCCGTGACCTTGAAGACATGTCAGTAGAAATATTCCAAACTGAAAGCCAGAGAGAAAAGAATAATTTTTTTTAAAGAAACATAATATCCAAGAACTGTGGGACAATTAGAGAAGGAGTAACATAGATATAATTGGAATATGGCAAAGAGAGGAAAGAAAGGAATAGAAGAAATGTCTGAAATGACAATGGCTATACATTTTTTAAAATTAATGATACCAAACCATAGATCCAAGAAGCTCATAGAATATCAAATAAGATTAATATCAAAAGATAACTACATCTATACATATCATATTCAAACTTCAGAAACCAAAAACAAAGAGAAAATCTTGAAAGAAGCCAGAGAAAAAATAACATTTTACCTATGAGGAACAAATATAAGAATGACAGACTTCTAGTCAAGGACCATGCAAATAAAATAGGAGTAAAGTGATACATTTAAAGTTTTTAGAGAAAAACTACCAACACAAAATAAAAAAAAAATTGTATCCAGTGAAATCATTCAAGTGTGAAGGAGAAATAAAGACTTTCTCAGACAAACAAAAGCTGAGGGACTCACCATTACACCTATCCTACAAGATTTATTAAGAGTTCTTCAGAGAAAAACAAAATGATACAGTTCTAAAACTCAGATCTACATAAAGAAAGGAAAAACATCTGAGAAGAAATAAATGAAGGTAAAGGAAATTATTTTATTTTCTAATACTTTTTTTATTATTGAAGTATAATTGACATACAACTTTCTAATTCTTAATTGATCTAATAGATTATTATTTATTCAAAGCAATGATAGCAACAATGTTGTATATTGCAAACTCTAGGGTAACCTCTAAAAAATTTAATACAGTCTAATTGATATGCTAAAAGAGGAGAGAAAATGAAACTAAAAATGTTCAATTAAAACCATAGGGGGCAGACAAAGAAGGGAAAACAAGAAAACAAGAGTGGAAAGAATAGAAAAGAGTTACAAATATGACAGATATTAATTCAACTATATCAGCAAGTACTTAAAATGTGAATATACTAATTAAAAGACAGAAATTGTTAAAACAGATTAAAAAATACCCAATTATATGTTTACTACAAGAAGTTCACTATAGATATAAATATGTAGACAGATTAAAAAGTAAAGGAAAGGAGAAAGATATACCATTTTAACACTAATGAATGAAAATTGATACAGTTATTTTCAGACAAAGCAGACTTCAGAAAAAGAAAAATTATCAGATAATAAACGGTATTGTATAATGAATAAAGGGGTCAAATCTATAAGAAGATATCAAAATCTTTAATGTATATGCACCTAACAACACAGTATCAAAATACAAGAGGCAAAAACCAATAGAACTGCAAGGAGAAATAGACAAATCCACTATTGTAGTTGAAGACTTCAACACCCCTTTCTCAGTAACTGACATATCCTGCAGTCAGAAAAGCAGTAGAATACAGTTGAACAAAACAGTATCATCAATCAATTAGATCAAATTGACATGTATAGAAGACTTCACAAAACAACAGCAGACTCAAACTCACACAGAACATTCATCAAGATAAACTACATTCCGGATGATAAAACACATCTTAACAAATTTGAAATAGAAGTCAAATAAAGTATGCTCTCAGACCACAGTGTACAGAAAGATAAAAATCCCATAATAACTGGAGATTAAACAACACATTTCAAGTGTTGTTCAAGTGGATGAAAGAAGTCACAAAAGAAATATTTAAAATATTTCAAACTAAATAACAAAATATGTGGGATACAGCAAAAGCAATGCTTACAGGGAAATTTATGGCATTGAATAATTGTACTAAGAAAGAAGATCTAAAACGAGTAAGTTCCCACCTAAGCAAACTAGAGCAGTTTAAGTGAAAGCAAGCAGATGAGAAAAAAATGAGAAGAAATCATTGAATTCAAAAACCAGAAATCAAAGAAACCAAAAGTTGCTTCTTTGAAAAGATCAACAAACTAATAAAACTTAGTTAATCTAACCAAGAAAAAAAGAGAGGAGACACAAATAAGCATACAAAAAGGTACTCATCATCACACGTGATCAGTGAATTTTAAATTGAAACAATATGGGATACCACTTCCAATTCCAAAATAGTGACAACACCAAATGCTGGGAAGGATGTGAAACAACAGGAACTCTCAGTCATTGTTGGAGGGAATGGAAAGTGGTTCAGTGCTTGGGCAGACAGTTTGGCAGTTTCATACAAAGCTAAACATAGGCTTACTATATGATCCAACAATTGCACTTGTAGGTATTTGCTGAAATAAGTTGAACACATGTGCATGCAAAACCCTGTACATAAATATTTGTAGCAGCTTTATTTATAATTGTCCCAAACCAGAAACACAACAATAACACAAGAATAAAAGAGGACTCATAGATAAGAAATGAAAGAAGAGATATTAAAACTGATACCACAGAAATACAAAGGATCATAAAAGATGACTATGAATAATTATATTTCAACAAATTGGACAACCTAGAAAAAATGGATAAATTCCTAGAAACATACAACCTACCATACAACATACAAGAATTATGAAGAAATAGAAAATCTGAACCGACTGATTACTAGTAAGGAGATTGAATCAGTAATCAAAAATCTCTCAACAAACAAAAGTCTAGGACCAGATTGCTTCACTGGTGAATTCTACCAAACACTCAACGAAGAATTAATATCAATATCAATAATTCTCAAAATAGAAGAAAAAAATAGAAGAGGAGAGACCTTTTTCAAACTCATTTTATGAAGCCAGAATTACCCTGATGCCAAAGCCAGATAAGGATGCCACAAGAAGAAATTATACACCAATATCCCTGATGAACATAGAACAAAATTTCTCAGCAAAATAAAGAATTAATATCAATATCAATAATTCTCAAAATAGAAGAAAAAAATAGAAGAGGAGAGACCTTTTTCAAACTCATTTTATGAAGCCAGAATTACCCTGATGCCAAAGCCAGACAAGGATGCCACAAGAAGAAATTATACACCAATATCCCTGATGAACATAGAACAAAATTTCTCAGCAAAATAAAGCAAACCAAATTCAATAATAAATTTAAAGGATCATACACAATGATCAAGTGGGATTTAGTCCAAGGATGAAGGTCGGTTCAACATCTGCAAATCAACCAATGTGGTATTACCACGTTAACAAAATGAAGGGTAAAATCATATGATCAATTCAATCAATGCAGAAAAAGCATTTGACAAAATTCAACATCCATTTATGATAAAAACCCTCAAAAAAGTGGGCTTAGTGGGAATATCACTCAACCTAATAAAGGCCATATATGACAAACCCACAGCTAACATCATACTCCATGATGAAAGGCTGAAAGTTTTTCCTCTAAGATCAGGAATAAGACAAGGATGCCCACTCTCCCCACTTTTATTCAGCATAGTATTGAATAGGAAGAGCCAGTGGACAAGTGCCCCAGCTTCCTGTCCTTTGGCTGGAGAAATCTGGGAAGTATTTTATACATGTATCACAATCCCAGTAAAACTGAGATTCCAATGCTCCCAATAGTGACCTTGACAAGACACTAATATACTGACTTTTTCTCTTCCCTACTTCACTCTCACCACTCCCTCATTCCTGATTCTTCAGATCACGTCCTAAATAAACTACTGGAACTCTGGTTCTTATTTCTGGCTCTGCTTTCTGGGGCAATTAAACTAAATAACATTTGTTTCACTAAGATATCTTTAAGACACATAGCAATAGTTATGTTTCCTGAAATCATTACCCATTACAACCATATCACAGAAAATTCTTTAGGGACATAGAAGCATGAATTGGGGCCATATCCTAATACATTCTAGAGGAATATTTTTCAGGGTTTGTTTTATAAACATTTCAATAAACACTTCATGCAAAGCAGTACTTAATAAACACTCATGTCCTGACCAAACAGTTTTCTCCTTCTGTTGTGGGATCTATAAAAGCAAGAGGCGTGAAAAGAAAATCAGCAAAGCACTTTATGACAACCATACCAGTGAGCCAGTAACTCAAAGAAAGGTAATTATTAGAATCATCAGAAAGTGTTCTCAGCCCTGATGAAAGATTTTCCTTGGGGAAGTTCCTGGTGGTAGTTATTCACACAAATTATTTCTCAGGAGCCCACAGCAGATTGACTAGACTAATTTTCAATTAAACTGCTATCCAAGTGATGGAAAAGTGAGAGACATTTTTTAAAGAGAGCAGTTCCCTATCTGATAAATAACTACCTGCCACAGTATGAAATTTAATAGTAGTTGTGGCATTGTACGTCAAAAAGTAAATTGCAGTGTATGAAGTTAACAAATTCTCAGTGTGGATGCTGCCAACTTACTCTTTTCTAGAAGCATCAAGCAGTGGCAGATCATGAAAAAACACTACATCAGCTGTTAATTCCATATTAGATTATAGACACATCTAAATTAAGGCAGGTTGCCTTAGCAAGAATTATGAGTGAGGTGTCTGTTTTGGTTTTCTCTACACTTATGTGTACTAGCATGTTACTGGTGGACTGGTGGACATTAAAGTGAAATTTAATAAAATCATAGGCATCTGTGAATATAACTGATACACTTAGTATGTATTTTCATAGCTTATTTTGTTTGTGTACCTTTAATGGAACCCAATATATCATAATAATATATTGATATGATTATTTTAAAAGGCTATGATTTCCTTGAGGACAGACTATGCTTTCATATTTTTTGTCCTCTTAATATTTGAATAAATAAATGGAATATGTTTTATCACATTTTTGATCACATATGGTAAACATCTGTTTTTGCTGGCCTGGCATCCCTTCCCTCTTCTCCTGATAATGCCACTTTCATTATTCTATAGAAAATACCCCTTCTTCACTTAGTTCTGGGCCTGAAGTGGGGTGGGGTGGAAACATGACTTTAATTCCAACTCCAAGACCTGGCAAAACTGTATATTCCCTTCTTTGGGGCCAGTGATTCAAGGATAGGTATGTGAACAAAGTTGGTTCAATTAGAGTGAGTCTTGGGACTTTTGCTGGACTCACTGGAAAAGTGGCACCTACTCCAGAAATTGGTGCTTATTCTACTCTGTTGTAGACTTCTCATTTATGTGAGCCAATAGGTTCCCAGTTACTTGACCAGTTTGAGTTGAGTTTGTATCTTTTGACTCCTGCTGTCCTATTTCCTCCAAGATTTTATAAAAATCTTCCAGATAAGAATCCAGTGGTGTCCTGTGATGCTGAAATAGTCAGGTGGGACTAATTAGTCTTAGCCATACTTTCCCCAGAAGTTTGGTGGAATGGACTGATAAACAAATGAATAAGAGGAGAGAGAGAGAGACAGAAAGAGAGAAAGAGAGAGAGGAAAACTGCAAAATATCCCAAAACATAAAACCTAAAAACCTGATCATTTAATCATATGTTCCTACATCTATCATTTCACATGGAGCTCTTAGAGGCCAAGTCATCTTCTTATCTTAACATGGGACTGAAATACTAAGTTTCTTGAACTACTTCAGAAGGTTAAATTACATGTGGCCCAGCATTTTCTAGGTCGACAAGCCAAGTTATGTATTCTACTGGCTAGAAAATGGAAGGCTGACACTTTCCAGGGCTTATCTCAACTCCACCTTAGACAAGAGCTTAGAGAAATTAGTCGTTTTTGATGCTGAATTTCCTCATCTATAAAGGGGGAAGATTTATTTGTTGTGGGTATAGCAAGGAACACAAGGCTGAATAAGACAGTCCTTTTGGTGTTAAAACTCTAGTGGTGATTTCATTTTCATTACTTTATTAAGGAGTGTGAACAAAGAAAAAAATACTGAAGACCTTAGTGAAAAGCCTCAGGGCTTTGCCTCAAAATTGACTAGATATTCTAAGATACAATTATAACTAGTGGCATTATGTTCCACTGTTTAGAGAGAGTGAGGATATATAATAAAGTTCTGAGGGAAGGGAATACAGGTTAGTTTTAAATGTGACAAAGGATTTTGGGTCAGTGAAGTCAGTCAGTCTTGCCTGGAGAAGTAATCAATAGAAGAGGCACAAGAAGAGTTGGAAGATCTCTACACTGGTCAGTATTAGATTTAGAAAACATAATTTTAGGATTTAGAGCCACAGACAGTTGGCTTTTTTGGAATGTTTTCAGAACAGGGTTAAAATCTCACCCTTCTAGAAACAGCCTACCTATGGAAATTGGGAAAAACATAAAACCTTGGTTTCTGCAAAGTGAAAATAAAAATAAATTTTCATCATATGGTTGTTAAAATAAATGATATGATGATCGGGTGCCTGGGTGGCTCAGTCGTTAAGCGTCTGCCTTTGGCTCAGGTCATGATCCCAGGGTCCTGGGATCGAGCCCCGCATTGGGTTCCCTGCTGAGCAGGGAGCCTGCTTCTCCCTCTCTCTCTCTGCCTGCCGCTCCCCCTGCTTGTATTCTCTCTCTTTCTCTCTCTGTCAAAATAAATAAAATCTTTAAAAAAATGATAGGATGATCATCATTATAGTTAACAGTAACTCTATTTAATATCTAACGTGGGACATACACTGTGCTAAGTGCTAGCATATGATCTCATTTAGTTCCCTGATGAAGCAGGGCTACAATTATTTACATTTTACAGATCAGGAAAATGGGGTAGGAGGAGGGGGCTGCACAGAGAGCTAATGTACCTTGCTTAAGTCCCACAGCTAGTAAGTGATGAAACAGGATTTTCACTGAGGCAGTTTACTCCAGGATTTTTTAAGGATTTTAAGAGTGTCTCTATATTGCTTTTCTCCCAGAGCAGAGAGTAACAACTTAATAAATCAGAATTGAAGGTGAATCATGCACTTACTCAAACTAGGAAAGATGACTGAAGATTACCCAAATAGGCATAAAATATAGTAGATAGGTAACTTGTCGCTGGCTCCATTTTCATAAATGTAGTGTTGATTCAAGGTCTTGGTGCCTTGTTCTAGATCCAATGCTAGATCTATTTTTCTTCCTTTATCTGTGCTGTCTTTTCGACCTGACTCTCTGAAATGGTAACTCCTTCATTTCTTGCTTTAGTTTGAGGCAGAATGGGGAACAAATCTACACAGCAACATTTATTTAACATTCTCCAATTTTCTTAAATTATGATGACTACAAAAGTCACTATCTTAAATCACCAGTTTACTGGGATTTTTCTCTGCATCCAGCAAAAAAGCCTGGACATTGGATACTGACTCCATGCTTGCATGGACTATGACTCATCCAACGCCTTTCCTGTTAAATGGATAAAAAAAAGATGGCCTAGATCTGCAGTTTCAAAACCTCTTGAGGTCCTGAAGCCTTTAAAGTACTAAAGATAAGATTAACAAGGGAGAGAGTCTTACCAGATAGTAAATATATTCTAAAGTAATAATAGTTACATCACAAGGTATAGGAAGAGACACAGATCAATGGAACAGAATACAAAGCCCAGAAATGCTTACCTTCATTTATAATAAAAATAATTTCTTTTATTATGCTGATATGACAGTTTTTTCACCTGGTAAAGATCAAAAGCTTATCATACTATGATGGTGAGATTGTGAGAAAACAGCTATTCTCATACACTGATGATGGGAGTGTAAATTGTCCTATGGAGGATGATTTGGCAATAACCATCAGAATTATAAAACGTATAACCTTTAATCTGGCAATTCCACTTCTAGGAATTTATCCTATGTGTGGGGGGATTAACATTTATTTACATACTGATATGAAGGGATCTCCAATATGTATTGTTAAGCAGAAAAAAAAAAAGGCAAAACAGGATATATGGGTATACTATCATGCATAAAATATATTTGGAAAAATACACAAAAGCTGAATCCGAGGAGAGGAACTGAATGGCTGAAGGACACAGATGGGAAGGAGGCTTTTAACTATTTACCATATTTATATTTTGTATTTTTAACCATATGAAGTTATTCTTTTCAATAAATAAATAAAATTTATTAAATAAACTTACTGTATTATTTAATTTATTACATAAAATTTCTAAAACAGGGGCGCCTGGGTGACTCAGTCGTTAAGCGTCTGCCTTCGGCAGGGGTCATGATCCCAGGGTCCTGGGATCGAGCCCCGCATTGGGCTCCCTGCTCGGCGGAAAGCCTGCTTCTCCCTCTCCCACTCCCCCTGCTTGTGTTCCCTCTCTTGCTGTGTCTCTCTCTGTCAAAAAGATAAAAATAAAATCTTTTAAAAAAATTTCTAAAACAAATACTAATACATCATATAGATAGAAACATTTTAAAATAAATTTTATAGCTGTTTACAACTAATGAAGTATGTAAGGGCAAGCGCTGAAATAGTTATCATAGGACAGGTACATTTTTCAGCAGGGTTACTTTATAAGTACAGGTCCCAAACTTCTCCTCTTTAGTTCCTGTTTAAAAAGCTAAAAAAAAAATAAAGTGTACAAATGGGGAAATATTTTAGCAGCCTTGGAAAACAAAGCTAAGTATCATCTATTTACCAGGCATTTGGAGAAATGTCTATAAGGTAAAAGGTTGATTAGATGAAGGGAAATAGATGGGAGATCCGTGGTGTTGTTCCAGGTAACCGAGTAGAAACAAGCCCACTCACTGACACATTTATATAAGAGACAGACAATGTGAGGAACTCGAGGGTATCTCTTTGGCTTCCCCTCATGTCTACAGATGGGCTGCAATAAGAGTATACTCATCACCTGGAAAGGCCCCAGCCTGGATCCAGACACAAACTATCTCTTAGTAGAGATCCACTGTTGTGGAAGGCTTTCCTTAGAGATCCTATCTATGATGTTTTATAGATCTGAAGCTACCACTAAAGGCCATGGCTTTGGTTTCTTTTGGTGGCCCAGATAGTTTGATCTCAAAACTGGCCTGATGTCAATACTTATATAGTTTTTAATTTTATGCCATTTATTTGAAACTAAAGTCTTCTCTATAATTTCTGAATTAAGTTGAACTCTTACTTAACTATAAGGTCACGATGGACACACACAAAACTTCCTATTTATGGAATAGCAAGCAAGGAAAATCATAGGACTTTAAAAAAAAAAAATCGGCAGCTGCATGTGTTAGTGAACGCTTGGAGGAGTTGGCTCCCTCTGCAAGAACGGATTTACTAAAAGAAGCATGCGTGGTCATTCGTCCATCTGCTGTCTGCTTCATTTCTGCATCGTCATGCTTTACTGTGTATTGCATGAAGACAGAAGCCTGAAAGTTATATTTCATGGACCCCCTTGCCAGCGTGCTCCCTCTGGTTTAGGTTCTATCAGTGCGAAGCACTGTAGGTGACTAGGCGGAGAAGCAGGAGGGAAAGAGGTCATTTCTCTTCCTATTTAAGGACCGTGGTAGCTCCTCTGGCAGTGCCAGGCGCTCGGAGTAAATGCAGGCTCGCGGTTCCTCTGAGACAATTCAGTCCGGCGGCAGTGGCAGAAGGGAGTGCTTTATCATCGCCGTCAGCATCTTGCTAAGGTCCTCTGGTTCCAACTGCAACAGGGACAGAAGTCTTTTGAGCTACTGCAGCAGAAGTGGCAATGTGAATTCCAGGCTTCCGGCCGCGCTGATAATAACAGTTGCAGGTGCTCCCGCGGCCTTGGTTAACAGCATATCGCGGGCACTGCATACCACCACTTTCCTCTTGCCCTTCAGCCTACGTGGGTAGTAGTTCTTGCTGTTACTAGTATCTTCCCCTATGTATTTCTTTAGACCTCCAACCACTTTTGTAACCAGTGTTCTAGATTACATTTCCACTCATTGAAAAAGCTAGCATGGCTTCTTTTCCTTACTGACTTACACAAAGCAGAAGAATTTTTAGGAGATTCATGACTCATGGGCTCAAGAAGATTTAAAACTTAAGAGAATGTTCCTTTTTGAAATCAGACTGAGATGTCATAGAAAAGGAATCATAGAAGATAAGGAAGTGCTAAATGAAAATGAGAACTAATACTGTGATACTTTAAACCACCATAGAGATCCAGCAGAAAAGCAAGATAGGGCACCAACTCATTACTCTGAAAATTGATTAGAGGATCAAGCATTTATTCTTCCTTTCCTGTATTAAC
The DNA here is from genome assembly GCF_029215605.1 of Mirounga angustirostris. NCBI lineage: Eukaryota > Metazoa > Chordata > Mammalia > Carnivora > Phocidae > Mirounga > Mirounga angustirostris. The sequence continues at coordinate 85,039,080 of NW_026991709.1, read as the reverse complement.
TGTATTTCAGGACACTAAATGGCTGGTGAAGGAAAATCCTTCTTTAATAAAAGAATCACAGCTAATAAATGCAAGACAAATGATAGAATTAGAAAATAACTATTTTGTAATACCTAATGAAATAATGAATCTAGGTTACAATCAACAGTGTCTGCTAAAACCATTAGGGGAATGATTAATGGGAAATTATAATGAATGGATCTGAACTGACACCACCTGAGCCTTGTAATTAATTTTAATATCACCAAATGTAAACCAGACAGATATTATGTGCCATGATGTAAAGCAATAGAAATTACACAGCACCCCCATATGATATCCCTGAAAAAAGGACCTGATCTAATTAAGCCTACAGATATAAGTACGAGTTTTAAGGGTAAAAAAAAGGGAAAAGGAATACTGTATGCTAATTCACACTGCAAAGATACAATAAGCCAAATCCAGAATGTAAGAAATTCTACAGTTTTGGGGCACCTGGCTGGCTCAGTCTATTGAGCACCTGACTCTTGATTTTGGCTCAGGTCATGATCTCAGGGTCTGAGATCAAGCCCCACATCGGGCTCCACCCAGCATGGAGCCTGCTTAAGATTCTCTCTTTCACCCTCTGCCCCTTCCCCCACCCCTCTCACATGCATGAGCTCTCCCTCTCTCTAAAAAATAAAATGAAATAAATAAAAAAATAAGAAATTCCAGTTTTTTCCAAAATAAGTGATATTAAAAAGGTGGAGGAAAGTACACGGATACTCATTAAAAGAGACTTAATAGAGCAATCTACCAGTTGCAAGGTGTGGCTCTTAAGTGTAAAAAGACAGTTTTTGAGACAACTGGGGAAAATTAAACACAGATAAAGTATTAGATGATGTTAAGGAATTATTGTTAATTGTGTTGGGTGTGTCAATGTTATTTTTTTTGCGTGTGTTTTAAGAAAAATCTTTCTAGGGGCACCGGGGTGGTTCAGTCCGTTAGGTGTCTGACTCTTGGTTTCGGCTCAGGTGGTGATCTCAGGGTCATGAGATTGAACCCCAGGTCGGGTGTGCTCAGGGTAGAGAGTCTGCTTAAGACTCTCTCCCTCTGCCCCTTCCCTACCCCCATGCGCTCTCTCTCTAATAAATAAATCTTAAAAAAAAAAAAAGAAAAATCTTTCTATTAAGGTACCAAGTTTTTAGGGGAGAAATGATATAATGCTTTGGATTGCTTTAAAATGCTCTAGCACTGGGATGCCTGGGTGGCTCAGTTGTTAAGCATCTGCCTTCTGCTCAGGTCATGATGCCAGGGTCCTGGGATCGAGTCCCAAATCGGGCTCCCTGCTCAGCGGGAAGCCTGCTTCTCCCTCACTCACTGCCCGTGCTTGTGGTCCCTCTCTCGGTAACTCTTTCTCTGTCAAATAAATAAATAAAATCTTTAAAATGAAACAAGGATAGCAGACTGGTTATAATTGTTGCTGAGTGATGGGTACATGGGGACTCATTACAGTGTTTTTGCATGAAATTATTTTAATAAACAGCTTAAAATAATTTTCTTTATAAAATATTTTTAAAACCAAGAGGCTCATGTTTGTTCTTAATTTTCAATTAACAGTTAATTCCCACATTTTATAAAATATTTATGACCATAGCAAATTGGGGGACTTCTTATTCCAATCACTTTGAGTTTCAAGTTTAAGCTGAGAAGCCCTGCACTGCTCTAAACACAACTCATGATAAATCATTCATACAGAGAACAATTAGAAGATATAATTGCTTTCAAGCAAGATAAACACCTCAATGGACCAGAAGGGGTACATAACACGAAGAGTAACATGAAAGGGGCTGAAGCTGTAGGCCTTTTGGGGTTTGGACTGTTTACACTAGGAATATAAAGATAAATATTTGTTTACCAGTCTGTCACTTTTTTTTTTTTAAGATTTTATTTATTCATCAGAGAGAGAGACAGACAGAGGCAGGCAGAGGGAGAAGCAGGCTCCCCGCTGAGCAAGGAGCCCGATGTGGGACTCGATCCCAGGACCCTGGGATCATGACCTGAGCCGAAGGCAGAGGCTTAACCTACTGAGCCACCCAGGCGTCCCTGGTCTGTCACTTTTATAAGACAATGAGCTGCTTGAAGACAGGCACCAAATTTCTTCATCTTACTATGCCTAGAAAAGTGCCTGGAACACATTAGGCAATAATTGAGTAAAACATGAACGAGGAAAAGAATGGTAAACAAGACAAGAAATATGTTTGATCAGAAGAAAAATGTAAGCTTGAATTTGTACAAGCACTAAATGGACATGCGTTATTACTCTTCTATTATAGAAGACCGGTGAAAAAGAACTCCATGGGGCTTAAGAGAGTCCTCCAGATTTTTTCCAGCCACTTTTCGTGAGACTGTCCTACAGTTTTTCTTATAGAGACTTGTGCTCACCCTTCTTACCACACAAGTTATATCACTTCCAGGGGCCAGAATTGTTTGAGCTATCAAAGAAGGCTTTGGAAGTCTGTGATCATTGTAGAAAAACCTAGAGATTGCTTGCATGATATGTGATAGAGAGTAAAGAGAGTGAAATTCTTTTATTTAATTTTCAATGCAAAAGGTCAAATTATGGTCTAGCCAGAAAGGAAAGGTAGCCTAGTAATGACAGGCCCTACCAAACCCCCTCAAAATGAAAAGCTAGATTGCCTAAATGTTGTAAACCTGGGTTAAAATTCAGCCTTCACACATCACATAAGTGGTCAATTGCTGGGTAATATCCGGGAAAAGTTAACATGCCTAAGAGGAAAACTTCCAGCTTACATTGAGAGAAGAATCATAGCCTTTTGTATTTATTGCTAAATGCTAATTAATGAAAAATACTAACACCTACCTTTATGGTATTTATATAAATAAAGTGGAAATCCTTGGATTAAAAGCTAAGTTCTTGTGCCAATTCTGACCGGCTAGCTATGTAATCTTGGGAAAGTCACCTAACTCCTTGAGGCTTAGTTTTCTTTATAAAATGAGGGGACTTGGGTCAAGCTTCAATCAGGTAGTCTCTAAAGTTCCTATCAGTCTGTCATGTGAATTTAGGCTCTGTAACATATGTGTGTAATTACATAAACACTTAAGAAGGCACATAGGCATGCAGAAAAGTCAGTAAGTAATAATATTGAGAATTTTTGGCACCATTATTGTGTAAGATGATACAGCAAGAAGGAGAGACAAAGAGAAAAGTAAATAGTGTTTTTGCTGTTTATTTTCACTGAAGCTGATACAATGGTCCAATTTAAAAGCTATGGAAGATAGAAAATGAATTAAAATAATAAGTAGTAAGTGTATATGAAACACTTAAATCTTCTAAATATAAAGGACAAAGTAGCCAGATTTTTAACTAAAAGTCATTTCACCAGCAGGAACTTTTTTGAACAAAAATAACCACACTACCACCTATATCTGTATTTGTATCAACTTCTACTCTTTCTTCCTTTTTTTTTTTTTTTTTAAAGATTTTATTTATTTGAGAGAGAGAGAATGAGAGACAGAGAGCATGAGAGGGAGGAGGGTCAGAGGGAGAAGCAGACTCCCTGCCGAGCAGGGAGCCCGATGCGGGACTCGATCCCGGGACTCCAGGATCATGACCTGAGCCGAAGGCAGTCGCTTAACCAACTGAGCCACCCAGGCGCCCAACTTCTACTCTTTCTTTATAGAGGAGATACGGTAGCTGCCACAACTAATTATGATTGTGTGTGTGTGTATGTCTGTGTGTTCTCGTTTTTTTAAGATTTTATTTATTTATTTGCGAGAGAGAGAAAGCACAAGCAAGGCGAGGGTCAGAGGGAGAGGGAGAAGTAGACTCCCCGCTGAGCAGGGAGCCCGATGCAGGCTTGATCCCAGAACACTGGGATCATGACCCAAGCCAAAGGCGGACACTTAACTGACTGAGCTACCCAGGCACCCCATGTCTGTGAGTTCTTAATCTCCCTGCTACATTTCAGCAGTCAGAAATATAAACCCAAAATCTGGATGCTATTGTCAATAAATGGTCTTAAGAAATTGCTATCAGAATTCCTAGAGTCTGTAGATATATTTTTTAAAGATTTTATTTATTTATTTGACAGAGGGAGACACAGCAAGAGAGGGAACACAAGCAGGGGAAGTGGGAGAGGGAGAAGCAGGCTTCCCGCTGAGCAGGGAGCCCTATGCGGGGCTCCATCCCAGGACCCTGGGATCATGACCTGAGCCGAAGGCAGATGCTTAATGACTGAGCCACCCAGGCACCCCTAGAGTCTGTAGATATTGTCCTGAGATGTGAATAAATGATACCCATCCATAACCTGTCACCTCCTTTTGGCACTTCATAACTTTATCTTCAAAGTCTAGTAACATGGCTGACTATTTTCCGTCCCTGCAAAGTTGTGCATTGAAGTAGGATCAGCAGTGACAAGAAGTAAGAGATAGTGATTGACATGGCATGTAATTATTTTAGGTATCAAGACTTTGGCATGTTGTTTATGGGAAATTCTAACCTTATTAGACAAGTATCAAGGGATGTAGGTGGGATTGCACCAAAATAACTAATGTCCCAAAGGTAACCTTTGGTATAAACAGGATATTTTTAAATTGCTATTTGAAAATTTGTTTTATGATACATGGAGGTCATAGAAAAAGAACATGTTGTTTTAAAATTTACTAATTTTAAAAATTTAGGAATAATAATAGGCAGTGTGGTGTGGTGTTGAGGATGCTGGGCTGAGTCAGATGAACTTTTATGCTTTTTGTGTTTTCCTACTTTTAGCTGAATGAGCTGTGCAAACCATTTTACCTCTCCTAGCTTTGTTTTCCTCATCTGTAAGTTAAGGATAATATGATTGGCCATACCCACCTCATAGGGCTGCATACCTAAGATACTAGCTATTAATGCACTTTTGCCTATGGTGAAGAAATTAACTAATATAAAGGATTCTGCCTCATTACTATAAACAATGTTATTGCTAGTACCTATTACTACAATCATAGAAGTGTTTAGAAAAGTCAAATTCCTTTTTCCTGGTATCGGTTCATGAAATGTGGACTCCTCTTTGTCACCAGTCACAATTACCCTGGATTCTTTTTTCAAAGATTTTATTTATTTATTTTTATTTTAGAGACAACGAGAGAGAGAAATAGAGAGGGGGAGGGGCAGAGGGAGAGGGAGAGAAGGAGACTCTGTGCTAAGTGCAGAGCCTGGCATGGCTCTATCTCACAACCCTGAGATCATGAACTGAGCTGAAATCAAGAGTCAGATACATAACTGACTGAGCCACCCAGGTGCCCACAACTGCCCTGGATTCTATATACAATCTGAAAATGTTACTTTTATGTATCACCTTGACTGGGTCACAGGTGCCCAGATATTTGGTTAAACATTATTTCTGCATATATCTGTGAGGGTGTTTCTGGAAGAGAATAGCATTTGAATCTATAGACTGAGTAAAGTAGATTGCCCTCCCCAGTGTGGGTAGGCATCATCTAATCCACTGAGGACTAAACAGAACAAACTGTGGAGGAAGGGGAAAATTCTCTCTCTGCCTGACTGATTGAGTTGGGACATCAGTCTCCTGCCTTCAGAACGCTGGTGCTCTTGGTTCACAGGCCTTCATACTTAGACTGGAATTTACACCATTGGCTCTCCAGTTCTCAGGCCTTCAGACTTGGACTAGAACTTGCACCATTAATTCTCCTGATTTTCAGAATTTTAGACTCAGACTGGAACTACACTACTAGCCTTCTTGGGTCTCGAGATTGCAGATGTCAGTCACGGGACTTCTCAGCTCCCATGACTTTATTCTGAAGAACCCTATACAATTCCTCCATGTTTTTCAAATATTTATTAGGGAATGGCATAAATATACTGGAGTTCCTCTCCTTGTTACAAGCATTTGGCTGATTTAAAGATCTGCTTTATCTAACTCCTGATAATAACTTTCATCCCAAAGACTAAGGAAATGTGTGTTCCAGTTCTTTGGTCCTATATGCACCCAGAATTTTATGCGTTTGAAACTGATGTCAGATCCTCATTGCCCAGGCATGCTCTGCCTGTCCCATCAGAATCACATTTGTCCTCATTGAAATCATTTCTAGATACTGCTTCCTCACTGCTTCCATTCACCCCACAAACAATGCAACAACCAAACCAAGAAACATGAGAGCTGCCATTTATTGACCTCTTACCTATGAGAAATTCACATATTTTATCTCATTTAATCCTCATGACCATCCAACAGTATCATTTCCTCATTTTACAGATGAGGAAACTATGGCTTATGATGGGTAATTAACTTACTCCAGGATACATAGTAAACTGTAGAACTAAGAATTAGATTCAAAGCCACCCAACAGCAAAGTCTGTGTGGGCTCAATGACCGGCATATCTCCTGCTCCCATATCCCCTTTCTTTCTTTCCTCAGTTGCATTTTTTTGGTCCATCTAAGTTACTTAGGCTCAAAACAACTTATTATAGCCTAGGTATATATTTTCTTCCAGTATTTTATGCAACAGTTTCAAAACAGCCCAAACATGCATGATGACCCCATTTTTGCCTGTCAGCAATGTTTTTTTTCTTTTGAAAGGATTCTATCAAATTTGATATGGTTGATATATTCCGTAAATCCCTACTGCCTCCTTTAATGCAATCATAATGTCCTGGGGGGCTGGTTCCTAGTGACGAAGCTTTATAGTGCATAACTTTTCAGTGAAAGATTTACTATGTGGTGGAATTAATAGGTGCAGTGCATTTCACAGCTTTTCCACCTCAAATGGCATTTCTTAGTCAGCACAGTAGGTTTCCCATATGTATTGCCACAAATAGTAATTCTTCCTCAGAGTTCAGGAAGATTTTCGGAAACGAGTATTTCCAAATTAAATCTTATTCACAGTTTCTGCTCAGCATAAACCAGCCTAACTTGATGAGTGCCTTTGACATGCTGAGGAATAATTAAATTTAATTTTCACGTACAAAATAGAAATAAAAAAAAAAAACATTTCTGCAGCTCTGTAATGGCTCACACTATGCTATTGCTTTTGTGCTCTCAAGAGGGAATGGAAATGGAATTTTAAGAGAATGGTGCATTCCACAAAGTTCTAGGAGAAAACATTCTAGAATAACACAATCTCTGCTGATATGGAAGCTTTTATATTAGCTCTTAGGAATGAAAGTGGGAAGGTACTTGGTGGAATTTTTTTCTTTTGAAAAGGTAGAAAGGTAATTTGACCTAGTTATTATCAAAATGGTCTTTAAAAATTCACTGACTTTTGAAGGACAGACCTGAGAGGGAAGCCATAAAATCATATGTTCCAAATTGTCAGCAAGCTACTGGAATGGAATGGGCTCTTTACTATTATTGGGCTCCTTAATATTATTAATAACAACTAAAACAATAGCTCAATGTATTTAGAGTCCCTTATGAATCAGGGTCTATGCTAAATTGTTTCTAAACTTCCCAATAATCCTTTGAGATGTCTTGTTATATTTACAGTTGAGGAATTTGAGCCTCAGAGTGGTGAAGCAATTTTCCTGATGTCACACAGCTAGTAAATGAGTAAGCTGGGATTTGGCTCTAGGGTCTGGATATCTAATACAGTATATATCATAATTAAGAGCACAGTTTCAAAAAGCAGACTTGGGCTTTCAAACTCTTGCACTGCCGCTATTGGCTGTGGAAACTCAGCTTACTTAACATTTTTGAAGCTCAGATCCCTCATGCGTAAATAATAATAATAACAATAATAATAATAAAAACTTCAGTTGGGCTATTGTGGGGATTAAATGAGGTAATATATAAAGAATGCTTTTTACTCTTAGGGGCGCCTGGGTGGCTCAGTTGGTTAAGCGACTGCCTTTGGCTCAGGTCATGATCCTGGAGTCCCTGGATCGAGTCCCACATCGGGCCCCCTGCTCGGCAGGGAGCCTGCTTCTCCCTCTGACCCTCCCCCTCTCATGTGCTCTCTCTCTCTCTCTCTCTCATTCTTTCTCTTTCAAATAAATAAATTAAAAATCTTAAAAAAAAAAGAATGCGTTTTACTCTCTGCCTGGCCCATACACAGCACTCAATGAGTGTTAGCTATTTTTTACACTCCCATACCTGGTAGGCCCCCTTTACAGATACTACGGCATAGATAGAGAGTTGGAGAATCAATAGGGCTACTTCCTTTATACATGGTTGAATTGGTTTTAGGTCATTAAAAAGATACATTGATAACATAGAAGAAAGCAAAATGAACTTTGGCCCACAAACTAAAACTGTATTGTCAAATGTTATTCAATTTGAACATAAGCAATAATGATGGAAAGACATTTTTAATTTATTCATTCAACAGATTCAACTCTTTCATTTGCTTTTTTTCTTCTCTAGAGTATGAATGTATATGTCAAATTCACCTCTGGGTAAGAGTTGGCCCTGTCTGAAAATTCCCATCTGTGTCAAAGCCATGAACAAAGAGATAAACTTTCTAAAACTTGAGACAACTTGCTTTCTTTAAACTTATAACTTACATACTACTCATTTATCTTAAAAAATATTTTTAAGGTGAGGTAGCTTCTGAAAGGAATACAGAGTGACTGTCCTTATTGTCTAATTAATTTGGTTCTTTTTATTCAGGGTTCTCTCTACTCTCTTTATTTTTTCCTGGTTGTTTGAGTGGAGACACTAAAGGTAGAGGGAGAACAGCTCTGAAGGACATGGTGCCAAAACCTGAAAGTCCCTGCTCACATCTGCTTCCCTGAAACAGCTTTGCTCTTATACACAGCTGTATAAATTACACTGATTTGAAAGAAACAAAACACCTTTTGTGCTTGTCTTACTCTGAGTTCTTTTTCAACCATGCCAGAATTCTTTCTCTGTAAGAATAATAGCAAAGATTTGCTTTGCAAAACTCTGTGCTCAGAGCTGGAGGTGGGGGTTGGAGAGAAAGGAGGAATTTGATTGTTTTTTTTTTTTTTTTTATCATGTAGTAGGCTGAGATTCCCTCCGGTGTGATAAAAAATAAAATGAGGCCAGATGGTAGGAGTTGTTTATGGGTTCTGAAGTAAAAGTATTAAGTCATTAAAATTTGGAGGCTTCTCTCATTTATTCCAGCTTCCTCTTCTCATTAAATCCCTGTTTTATGTGGTTGGAAGTGTAGGGAGAAGATATCTGGGCACCAGATATGAATTCTCTCTTGCACTGAGCCTCAGTTAAAGCGTTTCTTTGCTTCTCTTAGATCCCCAGCTTGGAGCAAATGTAAAGTAGTATGATTTCCTGATAGAAGTCTAGAGAGGTGCATGGTAGACCCTGTATTGGAGATAGGGAAGGGTTATCTACTCTAACTTTTAAGGCATTTAAAATCTGAATAAACTTTGAAGCCCATTATTTCTTAACAGGGACTTCTCTGAGGGCTCCTCAGGGAAAAATTTATCCTCATTGATGGATATAAGAGGGAGGTTTTCCAGCATAATAAATCCTGAATGGATATGCACTAAGTTGATTTTAAACTTGTTGGCTGGTGTTACCTGTAAAATGGAAAAGATGGCATGGTCTTCCTGCCAGATTTTTTAAGAATGAAATCAGTCAATGGGTGCCTGGGTAGCTCAAGTCGGTTAAGCAGCTGACTCTTGGTTTCGGCTCAGATCATGATCTCAGGGTCCTGGGATCGAGCCCTGATTTGGGCTCTGTGCTCAGTAGAGAGTCCGCTTGAGGATTCTCTCTCTCCCCCTCTGGCTCTTCTCCCTACTTGTGCTCTCTCTCACTCAAATAAATAAAATCTTAAAAAAAAAAAAAAAGGAATGAAATCAGTCAAGTCCACTCATACTGCTGGATGTGATCCTGCTATTTCATGTAACTCTGGTCATGTAGATACCCTTAGAAGTAAGCAAACAGCTTGCATTAAAAAGCTGTAAGCCATACGTTGCATTTTGGCGAGTGAAAGTGTTTCCTTGTTGAGCCCATATTAAGCCTTATGTGGTATTTAAGTCTATAGGGTTAGGGATTGGACTGGTTGCGTTTGAATTTGGGGTTAAATCTTAACTCGACAACTCACTAACCAAGTCAACTTGGACAATTACTCAACACCTTTAAGCTACTATTTGTTTACTCACCTGTAAAATGAGGATATTAATAACTCTTATCTCATAATTAACTTAGGAAGCTAAATTGAGCAATGCATACATATGCTTGTGCACAGTTTATGGGCCACAGTTCCTGGTCTCTGATATGCAGAACTACCCATCTTAACTAAATGACATATCACCTTTACTTTTCCTTATAAAGAGTCATTGGCAGGAAAATTTATTAAAACAGATAAGTAGCCTTAAAAAAGTATACATACAACTGAGTGTTTCCTTGGGGGGCACTCAATGACCATCTGCTTTTTATATATGGTAAGAAACAGGGGTGTCTGTCTTAGGCTGCTGGACTCTTCCCCATAGTGTGGTATGGCTGCTGATGGTGGGGCTGCCATGTTAAGAGCCATTGGGCTTCCAACACTAAGTAAGTAGAGGTTGGTGAAGACTGGGCAAAAAACTGGATCAGGAGGAATTGGGGGAGATTTTCATTGCTTTGGATTAATCCTTTCCCAGGACTATCTCATTCTTGACCATTGCTCTGACAACCAGGGAGAGAGGGAGAAAAGAACAGGAAATAGAAGTTCCACAAAAGCCTGGGGAGCATCTATTTTGAGTTGAGGAAAGACTATGGACAGACCCTCCACTACAGAGTTTTACTGGAATCTTCATTCAGGCCTTTCTTGATTCTAAAATGCACATTTTGAGCTTTTAGAACCTCTGAATTTCAAAGTCTCTGAGTCTTCTATGTTTCCTTATTTAAAATTTTACTTCTAAAAATACACGTGTTTGCATTCCATATATTCTAAAAAATAAAATATATGTACAATATATGAATACGTTCTTGGAAAAAAAAATCATGTCTGGAAAAAAAGCCTCCCTTTATTACCACTCAGAAACAAATCAAATATGGCTCTTCTGTAATTTTATTGTAATTTTTTGTTGTAAGAATGGGATCATAATATAGGTGTTTTTCTGTAATTTTTAAAAAATTTTATTTTAGTAGGTTAATCACCATACATTACATCATTAGTTTTTGATGTAGTGTCCCATGATTCATTGTTTGCGTATAACACCAGTGCTCCATTCAGTATGTGCCCTCTTTAATACCCATCACCAGGCTAACCCATCCCCCCAACCGCCTCCCCTCTAGAACCCTCAGTTTGTTTCTCAGAGTCCATAGTCTCTCATGGTTCATCTCCCCCTTCGATTTTCCCCCTTCATTTTTCCCTTCCTACTATCTTTTTCTTTCTTTTTTTTTTTTAACATATAATGTATTATTTGTTTCAGAGGTACAGGTCTGTGATTCATCAGTCTTACACAATTCACAGCACTCACCATAGCACATACCCTCCCCAATGTCTATCACCCAGCCACCCCATCCCTCCCACCGCCCACCACTCCAGCAACACTCAGTTTGTTTCCTGAGATTAAGAATTCCTCATATCAGTGAGATCATATGATACATGTCTTTCTCTGATTGACTTATTTCAGTTAGTATAATACCCTCTAGTTCCATCCACATCATTGCAAAGAGCAAGATTTTGTTTCTTTGATGGCTGCATAATATTCCATTGTATATATATACCACATCTTCTTTATCCATTCATATGTTGATGGACATCTGGGCTCTTTCCACAATTTGGCTATTGTGGACATTGCTGCTATAAACATTGGGGTGCATGTACCCCTTCAGATCACCATATTTGTATCTTTGGGGTAAATACCCAGTAGTGCAATTCTGCAATTTTTTTTTACTTACTAACATATCTATGAGATTTCTATGGTAGTACATACACACTTAGTTCATTATTTTTAACTGTTGCATGGTATTCCATAGAATTAACAACTGATAATTTAAGAATTTCTCTATTGATGATTGTTTTGTTTTCAATAGTTTATTATTAGAATCATAGTAAGCATCTTTAAAAAATATATATCAGATGAATTCTTATAAATACATAAATATGTTATATATCAGATGAATTCTTATAAATAATTGTGGGGTCATAGGATATGCCAATTTTAAATACTGATCAAACTTATGATTGCCTTTCAAAAATTTCATGCCAATTTATATTTCCTGCACCATGATGAGGAACTTGCCAACTCTGGATATTATTTCTTTGAAATTTTTACAAATCTAATAGGTAAAAACTATTCCATTCCAAGACCCACCATTCTTCTTTCTGTCTTTCTTAATTTGACTACTTTGGGTACCTCATATAAGTGGAATCAGATAGTATTTGTCCTTTTGTGTCTAGCTTATTTCACTTTTGACTATTGTGAATAAATCTGCTAAGAACATGAACATGCACAAACATCTGCTCAGGTAGGAATACATGAGCCATAAATTCAACAATTTAGGTGAAATGGACCAATTTCTTGAAAGACACAAGCTGCCAAGGAAGTTATTTATTTTTTTGGAATCTGAGTAGGCCATAAGTACTTCTGAGAAAGGTATTTGTCTCTCTGTATCAGAGAACCTAGCACAGTACGTGCTTCATGGTGGATCCTTGATAAATTGTGGTTATTGTTATAATATAACAATATTATGTAAAGTGTTTAGAGACTGAATGAAGAAAGGAATGACATACTAAATTGAATTTGGATATGACTTGCTTAGAAGAGTTGCATTGCTTATGTACTTTTTGTGTCAAATTATTCATTTATTTACTGGTCTGTCATTTTTTTAAGCTCTTTAGAATACTTATTGGATGAATGAATGAGACTGTGATGCTGTGTACTAGGAATATGCAGATAAAAACGATGACACCTATCCCTGAGCAGTTCATAATCTAGCAAGACCTAATTGGGCATATGTAGTGAGATACGGAACCAAGACATTCCCAAACAGAATAATACAGAGTGGTTTATCTGGAAGAGAAACAACACCCAGTACAATGGAATTCAGCCTAAGAAGTTAGGCAAATCTTCCTAGAGCTAGTAAGTTGAGCTATGCTTTAAAGGTTTATGCTTTGTGTGAATTCACATTATTGTAATATAGGCAGAGAAATGAGCAGAGAGAAGACTGGGGAGAGTATTTCAGGAAATAGCTTGAGCGTAGGTCCACAGGAATGAAATGCTGAGGAATGTCAAGCAGTCTAGTGGGTTACAGTACAGGGTATGGAGGGATTAGCTAGAAAAGGCAGACACAGAAGAAAATACAAGGCCAGAGGTGAGGGATTGGATTTCTTCCGGAGTTACTATTGACCAAGTTTAAGTCTGTATTAATATTATAAGGGGAACTAACTATTTTGTGGTTTTAGTAGAGGGAAGGAGATTCTTCATTATGTCTCAAGCCCTGTATATAAGCAGTAACACATTTGTCATCAGATAAAGATGCCCTTGATTTCATTTATCTTGAATTATGCTTTTTTTTTAAAAAAGATTTTATTTATTTGTGAGAGACAGAGCGAGAGAGAAAGGCAGAGGGAGAAGCAGGCTCCCTGCCGAGCAGGGAGCCCAATGTGGGACTTGATCCCAGGACCCTGAGATCATGACCTGAGCCAAAGGCAGATGTTTAACCATCTGAGCCACCCAGGCACCCTCTTGAATTATGCTTTTATAGTATTTTTAGATATGAAAGCTCCACATTATTGAATCAGAAAATGTGTCTATATTTTATAATTTCACATCAAAGCTGTTCCATAATTATTTTTAATAGGAGTTTATCTTAATTTATAGAGATCAGGAGCTTAATTGCAAATCACATTCACATTAGAAATCATGTGGCAGTTTAAGGCTTTCAATCTATAGGAATGTGATTCTGAGAATCAAAGAAGGGAGAAAGAAAGAGGCCCAGAGTGAAGGTCATACACCAAAGAAATCATTTCAGAAAGACAACCTCATAGAGTAAAAAGAAATTGATCTTAAAGAATTTGGAGAGAAAAGTTGCTGAAATATAGTCACTCTAGGTATTAGAATGATAAAACACTTGCAGGAAATCTCACTTTCATGACCTACAGGATCTATATTTATTATTTTCCCACAGCCAGGTTTAAAAAAAATCCTTAATAATGTATGCAATAAATTTAAGTCTATCTGGGAGGCTGGAAGTTATTCTCTAGTGACGCCTCCTGGAAAGACCACCATATCTTCTTATATCTACATCCAAGCCCTCGAGGCATCAAATCTAGATAATGTTCCATTAAGATTAAATACTATGAGGAGCATATAATGCATAACTAATCAGTTGGATAGAATAATAAACCATTACATCCACAGATGTTTATTGAATACCTATGATGTTCCACAGATACTGTTTTGGGTGCTTGGGATATATCTGTGCAAAACAATTCCTGTTTATGTTGGGTAGGAAAAACTTTTCCTCTACTTTCTTATATTCAGTAGTAACTGGAGGCATGCAAATTAAACTAACAATTGATTAATAGGAGAAAAAGGTGAACTCTCTAGACTTGTGTTAATTTTAGTCAATTCCTGTAAATGCACTCTTCAAAAGTCTTATGTAAATTAGCCCAATACATTATATTATGTAAATTCTTTTGTGAAAGGTAATAGACTACAGCTGACTTCCTCCTTGAAGGCCTGATGGACATAAAGGGTGTCTCTAACAGATTCTGATCTGAACACAGTGAGAAGCTACCTCCTTTCACCCTTTGTATTCTACAATTTTGTGGATATTTGAGAATGATCTCCATAATCTGTATTAGAAGGTACAAATGTAGTAATGTGATTTGCATAGAAGTACCAGTTCACCTCCAGCCCTTAAGGGTTATGGACAGAAAAAATTAAAAAACTATTAATATTCCTTTACTACCTACAGAGACTGGAGGGGGTAGGGCTCATGCCCATGAAGCACAATCCTTCACTTTTAAAGCTATTTGTGTGTGACTCAGAGTTGCCATCAGGACGATTCTGTTGTTTGGCAGGACTCTATAATGTGCCTCATCAGCTTTGTTTTTTTTTTTTTTTAGGTATCTGTGCAACTCGGCATAATAATGTATACTGATCTCTCCTTTTGTAGAACAATTTCCACAGATTTTGTCAAATTTAGGAAAACTGTTTCTCTTCTTGAATATAAATTTAAGCTATATCATTTTAAAAAATCATTGTCTATGAGGATCATGTGTGTATGTCTGCACTGTTGAGTGATTATTCTGGGCAAAAATTATACTCTGAAAAACAGTACTATAACTGGAATAAAAGGGGCAGAACAAAGCACTGGTGCATTGTATAAGACTGTTGAATCACAGACCTGTACCTCTGAAACAAATAATACATTATATGTTAACAACAAAAAAAGAAGAAGATAGCAGGAAGGGAAAAATGAAGGGGGGTGGAAATTGGAGGGGAAGATGAACCATGAGAGACTATGGACTCTGAGAAACAAACTGAGGGTTCTAGAGGGGAGGGGGGTGGGGGGATGGGTTAGCTTGGTGATGGGTATTAAAGAGGGCACGTACTGAATGGAGCACTGGGTGTTATATGCAAACAATGAATCATGGAACACTACATCAAAAACTAATGATGTAAAGTATGGTGATTAACATAACACAATAAAATAAAATAAAGAGGACCAAATCCTAAATCCAAATCCTAAGTGCCAAACCCATCTGGGATTCTTGTGTCAGGCCTGTAATTCCAAAATTCACCTGGACTGTCACATGCACACTCTGGCCCACCCTCTATGGAGTTCTTGTAGGTGGTCCTTCACAACCCAGGGTGCCGCTGGAAACACCTGAGCATTTTTAAGAACCTACCCATGCTGACAGCCTACCCCAGTGATCCTGAGTTAGTTGACTGGGAGTGAGTCTTAGGCATAGTCCTATTTGAAACACTTTTTAAAATTTAAGTTAGAGCAACAACAACAGCAGTTCATCCCATGATTACAGCTAGTTGTCCATGGTCCAAGAGTTGCTGACATTGAGTTGGAAAGGAGCACTGTCCTGGAGAGGCAACTGCTGATGAATGGCTCAGGAACCATTTGACAGGGGCCATATCTCCACTCTGCTACCATGTTCTAGAGAAAGCTGACCCTTAAAGATCTCTTGAAGATGGGGAGAGGCTGATGCTGGGCTACAGTTTGAAAATTTTCACTCCAGGAAGTCTTTTATTATTTTCTTGCTTCTTAATTAGAGATTTGATAGGATCATGAAACAGAAAACTGTAAATAATTGTTATTCTTGCTCTTACCTAGGGAAAGCAAGAGCAAACTGCACCTGTCATAAAACTGGTAGCTCTCAAGATCAAGGATGGTTTCCTTTATTCTTCCCACTTCATCTACAACAGACTGCACATAGCACATGTTCAATACCAGGGTTTTCTTTTTTCTGTTTTTAATTTTTCTTTTTTAAGTGACGTTTGAAGGCTTGAAGACCTCTATAAAGGAGCAAAAGCTAGTTCTCTTTCCCTTGACTGTTATGTAAATGAGGTATCAAAAAGTAATGGTTTAGGGGCGCCTGGGTGGCTCAGTTGGTTAAGCGACTGCCTTCGGCTCAGGTCATAATCCTGGAGTCCCGGGATCGAGTCCCGCATCGGGCTCTCTGCTCGGCAGGGAGTCTGCTTCTCCCTCTGACCCTCCCCCCTCTCATGCTCTCTGTCTCTCATTCTCTCTGTCTCAAATAAATAAATAAAATCTTAAAAAAAAAAAAAGTAATGGTTTAATTTTGATGTTTTTTTTCCTTTGAGTTTCTATAGGGTGTTTTGTTACTTTTGGGTTCCTGTAATTGTGTACTGTAATGATTTCAAATGGCACTGGCAAAGATGTTTTTGTTCCACTAGAAGACTTCTCTTGAAGCCTCTTTACTTAACCTGATTTAACTTAAACTGTACCATTACAAAAATCACTTACTTGAATAATGTAGCTACATAAAGCCTTTCAACCCAGCAAAATAAGGAGGAATCAATCAGTGAACTCTCATATTTTAAGTACATTTTTGTTGCCTGGATTTTCATATATAAAAACCTTTCTTCCAAAAGGAATTTTATACAGTTCATGTCTAATATGTGCAAATTATTGTGCTTTTTGTCAACTGTTATTTGTAAAGGTAATCTCTCAAAAAGACACTTTAATGAAAAAAGACAATTATCTTGAAAGTGTCCTATTTGTTGCTCATTTTTCTACTCTTGAAAAACATGAGGAATGAAGCCCCCCATCTCCTTTTTCTAAAAGGCATACATAAGCAGAACTTGTCATTATAAGAGACAAACGTTCCAACTGTGATACTGTGATGCAGACTTGGATTCTAAGGCAAATCATTAGGTCTTACAAGATCATTTAACAGGAGTGGGCTATCTTTGTACAGGTAATTTCTGTGAACTATGTAGAATTTTCTTTGAACTAAGTAGAAAATCTTTAGCTTATCATATAGATGAAAAGGTTCAAATAAATATTAAGTTATAGAACAAAAAGTCTTCTTAGAGGGTCTCCTGCAGTCTATTATTAAATGTAGGATCTACAGTTGATTTTACTCCATGGAAAAGTACAGTTCAAGAGGATGTGCTACTTTTCATAAAATAGAAAGTACAAATATTCAGAGACTATATACTGGAGAAACTGAAGAAGTCACAATGGTTACTAAATCACTTTAGCTATCGGGTGCCTGGGTGGCTCAGTTGGTTGGGCGACTGCCTTCGGCTCAGGTCATGATCTCGGAGTCCCAGGATTGAGTCCCATATTGGGCTCCCCACTCAGCGGGGAGTCTGCTTCTCCCTCTGACCCTCCACCCTCTCATGCTCTCTGTCTCTCATTCTCTCTCTCGCAAATAAATAAAATCTTAAAAAAAAAATTTAAATCGCTTTAGCCATCAAGATTCACTAGATATTCTTTATGTTTTATTTGTTGATGTACCACATGTAGTTTTTGGTTTACTGCTTTATTTCACTTTGCCACTTAGTTAATCTTCAACTCCATATTTGGCAACTCTTAGCTTTTGCCTGATACAATATTTCCAAAGGGGTAGTTTTACTTCTTCCAATACTTCCATATAAAAGACTTGAGATGTAAACTGCACCAAATATAAGCGCCTTAGTGTTTTAGCATTGTTTCTCATTGGTTTATAATTATTTTATTTTATTTTTAAAGGCAGAACATTGGTTTTTAAAGCACTAAATAATTTATTTATGATAATTCCCCAAACTCATTTTAAAAAAGAGAATATTGTAGGTGCAATCATGGGGGCTAAATTTTAAGTACATCACTTCCTTTTATAGCAGAGTCAGCAGTTATCATTTCTTCTCTATGTCCCACGTTCTAGAGTGTCTGTCTGTCTGTCTGTCTCTCTCTAGCTATAGATAGATATAGAGAGAGTATGTATATATTTGTATATATACTGCCTCATTCAATCTTCATAATGAGCCTGCTCTCTGAGACCTGATTATGGACACTGACAGGTGAGGAAACTGAGTTTGAAAGGACTTTCTCAGGATTATACAGCTTACTAAAAAACAAAGCCAGAAGTTTGACCCCACCCCTGGCCAACTATAATTCTTGTGCTCTGTCTGCCCTTACACTTCAAAGCCCCTCTTCCTTCATACTGTGAGAGATTAAATTTTAGGCAAAAGAAACCAGAACATTTTTTACAACTCACTCTGCTAACAGTCCCCCACCCACATAGGATTTGAATGAAGGAAAGGGGACATATTTTAGTAAGTCAGTCCTGAGATGTTCTCTGGTATGACTGATGTGATTGCTACTTTTTTTTTTCCTAATTACTTTATCACAGACATCAGTGTCCGAAAATTAGGAGAGATGATCACATGTAGAGTCTTTATTTTATTCTCTATGATTTCTTTTTTCATGTTTGCTGAGAAAAAAACATACTAAATAGAAGAGCTTAAAAGCCAGAGATTAAGGGTAACAGGAATTTCTGACTTGCTAAATGTCCACCTCATTCAGAGGGATCGCATTCTAACTTAAAACTGAGGCAAAAATAGAAGGCATTTTAATGTAGAATGACCCCAACTCTTAGAGTCACACACTTAGGACTGAAGATTCAGGGGTTGCTTAGAAACAACAACAACAACAACAAAACTCTGCCACTTTTCTAACAAACACAATGAGTGGAGACTGACCACAGTTGAGTGTCTCTGAAAGAAGCACCAAGTGTGCTCTTTAGGTACCAACCATAAATCCCAAAGAGACTACCTTGTTGAAGGTTAACTTTTAGAAAAGATGAGCCTGGGAAACAAGGGATTCAGTCACCAATCAACAGATACTTGTTGATAGTTGTTATCAGCTTTGAATGTATTCAGTGGCAAATAACAGAACATCAAAATACTATTGGCTTAAGCAGATTGGGTGTTATTTGTCTCCAGAAGAGCCAGTCTAGAGCTGGCTGGTATGGATGGCTCAACAGTGTCAACAAGGACCCAAACTCTTTCTATCTTTAATAGGTAGGCATGTATTTGTTTGTTTTTTGTCTCATAATCTCCAAAACTTTCTTAGATCTGTAAGTCCTGTGTCACCATTCCAGGTAGGTAGAAAGCAGAATACAGAAGCAAAAAAGATGCTTTCACCTAGTGTTTCAATTATCTATTAATATAAAACAAACTACCCCCAAATTTAATGGCTTTAATCAACAAATTAAAAATATTATATGTCATGATTTTGTGGAGCAGAGAACTAAAATTACTGAGGGTTGGCCAGGCATCTCTCTTTCACTCTTGACATAGCCTCTCCACATGGCTAGTGTGGGCCTCCTCACACCACGGTCCCCTCAGAGTAATCAGATCTCTTGCAGAGTGGCTCAGGACTCCCAAAAAAAGGAAGAAAGTGCTGGGTGTTATAAAGGCTAATCCTGGACGTGACATAGCATCAGTTCCACGACATTCTATTGGTCAAAGCAGTCACAGTTCAGCCCAGATTCAAAGGAAGTAGCTATAGACACCCCTGTACTTCCCAACCCTCTGCCTCTCAATGGGAGGAGTATTTACCTTCATCTTTATCACAGTCTGCACTATTGTCATAAATTGTTTCCTCTGCATGCAAAATACACTAACTCCTTCCCATGACCCAAAAAAGTCTCATTCCATTGTGGTGTTAGGCTCAGGCTCAAGGTCTAGGATCTCACAGTCTCTATCAGACCCGCATGGAGATAAGGCTTCTGAAGTGTGGTTCTTAAAACCAGTTCCTTGAGTACAATTCCACTCATGCTGAAGAGCTATCAGCTAAAGAGACAAGTCATTTGTCCCCCATATTGCACTGACCAATAATTGGGTGTCCAAGATGTGGAAAAGCAAGAAGACAAGGAGAGACTGATACTGGAGGACCAGAAGTTAAACAGAGAAAATGGCCCTAGAAGGTCTTCTGTCATTTCTTCCAAAGAATATCCAACCAAATACCTCCATATCATGCCTTTATACTGTGGATCTAATTGAAAACACTCTAGTACTCTTTGAGTTAAGAATTGAGTCTTTGCATAGAATAAAACACAAAAGACATAATTTACCAATCATCAAATTTGAAATAAAATTTTATGTGTAACTGCACATTTCCATATTAAAATTTAAAATTCAGGGGTGCCTGGGTGGCTCAGATGGTTGAGCGTCTGCCTTTGGCTCAGGTCATGATCCCGGGGTCCTGGGATCAAGCCCCACATCGGGCTCCTGGCTCGGCGGGGAGCCTGCTTCTCCTTCTCCCTCTGCCTCTCTCCCTGCTTATACTCTCTCTCTCTCTATCTCTGTGTCTCAAGTGAATAAATAAAATCTTTTAAAAAAATTTAAAATTCAAGGTACTTAGAAACAAGATTTTCATCACATGATGATTGTCAGCTATGATTGTTAGGCATTGTATCATACATTTTCAATTTATACTGTTTCCATTTAAGCCATTTCAGTGACCACATAAGAATTCTGACTTCTATTATAAACTAGCACTACTTCTAAAACTAACAGTAACATTTAATAAAATAACATTTTCAGATGCTTTTGGAGCAACCTATTTTTTTTTTTTTAAAGATTTTATTTATTTATTCATGAGAGACAGAGAGAGAGAGAGAGAGAGAGAGAGGCAGAGGGAGAAGCAGGCTCCCAAGGAGCAGGGAGCCTGATGCGGGACTCGATCCCAGGACCCTGGGATCATGACCTGAGCCGAAGGCAGACGCTTAACCATCTGAGCCACCCAGGCGCCCTGGAGCAACCTATTTTTTTTAATTTAAATTCAATTAGCCAACATAACACATAATTAGTTTCAGATGTAGTGTTCAATAATGCAATAGTTCATATAACACCCAGTGCTCATGACATCACATGCCCTCCTGAATGCCCACCACCCAGTTACCCCATCCCCCCACCCACCTCCCCTCCAGCAACCCTCAGTTTGTTTCACAGAGTCCAGAATCTCTCATGGTTCTTCTCCCTCTCTGATGACTTCCCATTAAGTTTTCCCTCCCTTCTCCTATAATCCTCTGCACTGTTTCTTATATTCCACATATGAGTGAAACCATATGATAATTGTCTTTCCTGATTGACTTATTTTGCTCAGCATAATACCCTCCAGTTCCAACTATGTCGATGTAAATGGTAAGTATTCATCCTTTCTGATGGCTGAGTAATATTCCACTGTATATATATACCACATCTTCTTTATCCCTTCATCTGTAGATGGACATCCAGCTTCTTCCACAGTTTGGCTATTGTGGACATTGTGGAGCAACCTCTTTATAATGAGAAAAGATAGTTGTCATACGACTTTGAATAAGCTTGTTTGGCAAATAACTGCCCTGCTTCCTTATTTACTTTTCTTGTCTACTCTTTTCCTCTTTTCCCTCCCTTCTCTTTCCTTCCTTCTTTCTTTCCTACCCTCTTCCTTCTCTCCCTCCTTCCTCCCTTTCCCCCTCCCCTCATTCTCTACTTTCTTACTTATAGTTTTCACTCCACTTTTTTCCTTTTCAGACAGTCTGAGAACACTATTACCATGTCAAATGTCATACACAAATGTCTAAAAAATGTTAAATACCTGAAAATAATAAATCCACCTGTCACTTTTATTCTTTTATTACTTAATTGTAGTCAACCCATTTCAGTCATCTGTCCTTTGCCTTGCCACTCAAGAGAAAAAGAAATACTCTAAACTGAAAAAACGACCAATGTCCTTTTTCTAGCAGTTTGAAGTCAAAACAACTTATCCATATTCATTGACTATTGTGCACAGTAGTTAATGAATTGACATTTAAAAAATGTCTTCTTTCAGGTTGAAATACAGTATATTTTATGGCCTCCACTTATTTAAAACTTTTATAATATCCTGAAGTGATAGAATTTTATGAATAAAAGACCACCTGGCTCCCCAGAGTATGTGAATTTCTTTCAGCTTCTCTGAATGGGGCTTTATTTTCAGTAACAAGCTACATTTAAAAAATGGGTTTGGGATGAATAAACCAGGGAGGCCTCATAAAGTACCAATTTTGTCTTTTCCGGGGTCTTTTTTTATCTCTTGTTTCCATCTCTTTATCCTTCCTCTGTTCATAGGAAATGGAAATTTTAGGTTTCTATTACCTTCCTTCTCTTTGTTTTGAGTTTTTACAGAGGAGTCTGGGATTGAATCATTGTGAACCAAGGTAACTAGTACCATTGAATATGGAAGCCTTCTGCATTAAGTTGGGGAAGGTAGCATAAGACATCCCGCCCTGTAAAGATTCCTGTGGGAACAATCCAGTGAATAGTAAAAAACCAGAGATATATCTATAGCACTTCTAGAAATGAGGAATGGTGTCATTCACATTCTAGACGCTTTAGCAATGTTCTACTACTAGCATGTAAGTGGAACAGGACTGATAGAGATGGAGAGTTGACTCACAACTTTCCTCCAAGAAACATAAACTGCGCTAGGGAATTAAGTTGTATGTGTTAGCTTTGCTAGATCATGTTGTGTAACAAGCAATCCCAGAATCTCAGTGGCTTCAAAACAAATAGTTATTCTAATATGCACATGCTCGTGTAGACAATACTAGAAGACATAAATGAAGTAGTTAGATGTCCAGAACTCTACATAGAATAACTGAATGCCAAAGCTAGAAAGGTAGACTGATAGAGGTACGTTGTACTGGTGACTTAAACTTTATAAACAACATTGCCACTGGAGAAGTGATTTCCAAAATAGTGACCAGAATTTGGTCAAGTACCAAAGAAAGTAGCTGTACTCTATAAAATTCAGTATTCAATACAAATTATTTTTAAAATTGTGTTTCTGTATGAAATAAATATATGTTCTAAAACTGCTATTGTTTTTACTTACATGTCTAGTGGGATGTTTAAAATTGTGTGGCATGAGAAAATTCTTTAATATGTGGAACTTTCCTTCATTATGCAGGATGGCTAGCATTGAGTATTTATTATCTACCCATTAAAGAGCAATAGTCCCTTTGAATCATTGGGACAAACAAAACTATCCCAACAAATTTTCAAAATGCCCTCCCTAAGGGTAGTACACCTCGATTGAGAACAAGTACATTAAAAGAATAAAACAAGAAATCTATTAAAACATTAAACCAAAAAAGGAAGGAAACAATATAAATATCAAGGAAGATATAAGGGCAACAGAAGGAAATATTAAAACAGAAGAACCACAATGAAGAGTGGCAAAATGTTCTGCTTCTGCCTTGGACACAGAAAACTAGAGTACTGTTCCACTATAACAACAACAACAACAACAACAACAACAACAACAACAATAACTACAACAACAAAGAAAAGCCAAATAAACCATAAAATCCTAACTTTCCTTGAACTGGCTAGAAAACTGTCATTTTAGGTCAAGCCAACAGTCTGAAATCTAAGGAACAACTGATACCTCCAAGTAGATGGGGCATGAATACTGGTTCTCTTTTGGCAGAGCACAAGAGGAAGATATGCCAGGCACAATTCAAGCAGACAAGAAGAATGCAGCTAAGATTTTTAGCATATTGCTAAAGACCCTGAATATAAAAAGCAGAATTTGGCTTCAATGGGAGAGGAGGGTTGAGACCACTGGAGAAGCCACATCTCACAAACCCAGGGATCCAAGACCTACTTAAGACAGGCCAGACTAAGACAAAAAAGTAACACTCTTTCCACTAACCACCAGTAGGCAAGAACCAAGTACTAAGTAACAGCTGTCTCTACTGGGAACAAAGCTAGAGCATGCAGAGGGACCCCCTCAAAAGCACAGGTACAGAGCAAAAGTCAGAATAAGGGCAGAGCAAAATTATTAAGAAAAACTGACAGGTACCCTATCCCCCCAACCTAAATACTAGGTAATGCTAGAGAATTTCAATTGGTGATGAACTGAAGTTAATAGCAGCAACAACAAAATCCAAACCTAGCACAACTCTTGACAAGATTTACTCAACCACTCACAGTAATCATCTAGTAGCAGAAGAGGTATAAATATTATTTATCTTAGATGCTACTCTCCTACACATAATAAAAAAAATCACATTACACAAAAAAAGCAAGATTAAAAAAAAAACTAGTATCAAGATATAAGTGAATCAACCAAACCAGACTCAGAGAAGACCCAAAAGTTGAAATTATTAGATAGGAAATTTAAAATATGTTCATATGTTAAAGGGTCTAGTGTAAAAAGTAGGCAACATTCAGGAACAGATGGGAATTTCAGCAGAAAAACAGAAACTATTAGAGTGAAATGGACATGCTAGAAATAAAAATGCAATCACAGAGATGAGGAAAGCCTTTAACAGGCAGACTCTACTAAGCCAAAGAAAGAATCAGTGTACGTGGAAGATAGGATAATAAAAAAAATTTTTTTGAAGATTTTATTTATTTATTTTGACAGAGAGAGAGAGAGACAGCGAGAGAGGGAACACAAGCAGGGGTAGTGGGAGAGCGAGAAGCAGGCTTTCTGCAGAGCAGGGAGCCTGATGTGGGGCTTGATCCTAGGGCCCTGGGATCATGACCTGAGACGAAGGCAGATGCTTAACAACTGAGCCACCCAGGCACCCCAAGATAATAAAAATTATAAAATAAAAATTTCCTAAAAACAGCACATAACATTGAAAGATGTGGGACAATATCAAAAGGTCTAAAATGTGTACAATTTTCATTTCAGGAGGAGAATAGAGAGAGAATGGATTATGGAAGAAATATTAAAGGAGATAATAGTTAAGAATTTTCCAAAATAATGAAAGATTCAGAGATCCAATAACTCAGAGAGCCCCAAACTGGATAAATACAAACCAAACTCATATATCTGCCTATATATAGAAAATATTCAAACTGCTAAATCCAAAGATAAAGAGAAAATCTTGAAAGTAGCCAAAGGAGGGGGGGGGAGAGGAGAACAATATATTACACATAACAGAACAAAGTAAGAATTACAACAGACTTTTCATTAAAAACCCTGTGAGCTATAACACAATGGGATGACATATTTAAAGTGCTGAAAGAAAAAAATTCAACCTCTTCTAGAATCAATTTCTCAATGTTCAATTTTTAAAAGTTGGTACACATTTGCCTTAATAAAAATATAATCTATATTTCTGAAATCTCCACTTAAAATGGCTTTTGTATCTTCATGAATGTGATTAAAAAATATTTTTCAATGTATCAACTTCAGAAATGAAATTTTATCTTTTGTTTGACTCTCTGTCAAAGACATTCCCCCTTTTACATTAGCTCTCTCTTTCACCATTTTCCCTTCTCAGGTCCTCCCTCAACCCATTTTTATTGACATTTTCTTCAGATTTTTTATTGCATAAATATTTATTTCATTCTATACTATTACATTAAAAACATTATGATTTTTACATTATGGAATTTAAACTCAAGAATTGTAATGATTACTTTGTTTTGTAGCCATACTTAAGGCTATGTTTAAGTGGATTCAGAACTTCCTGACAGTTTTCTTTTTCTTATTGTGTCTTCACCTTTTGTGAGTTAATTTGTTGATTCATCTTTAAGATGGCCGGATTGTGTCTGGATTGTCTTGGATTTTTCAGACATGTTTTATGAGTTCCTGAGTATTTGAAACTATCCTACATTTATGTTCATTTGTCAATGATAGCTTAGTGGATAAATTTTAATTCATGTCATTTACCCCTTAGGACTGCAGAGATATCATCTCTCTTTTTTTTCCTTTAAAAAGATTTTTAGGTGAGCCTAAATGTAATAAAGATGTTCCTTAGTCCTTTAATTATTAGCTAAAATGTTCAAGGTCCAACCAATATAACTTTAAGAAGCCTGGACTCTCATTGCATTCTCTACTAGTATTTATTGGTATTTGAATTTCTCACAGCTTTGATATCAATTATCACTTACCACTTGGTGCTATTATAGATCACTACACTGGCCTTTTAATCCATTTCTCTTGCCATTTTGTCCTTAGGCACTTCTGTTGTTTTGTCCATGCCAGTGTAGCTTTCTCTTGATATTTTTCTCAAGATGTGTACCCATACCATTCTTTTAAATCCTAAAAGCACAATTAATACCTGGCTATAGTATTTAACAAAAGAGTTACTGTGTGAAAAATTAATACATAGCATAGTGCACTGCTTAAAAGTGTAGCCTCTGTAGCCAGACTGGGTTAAAATTTTGTCTCCATCATTTACTAGTTTGTGATCTTGGGCAAGTTATTTAATCTTGCTCTGTCTGTTTTCTCAATTTCTCAGAAAAATAATACTGCCATCATGAAAATCACATGAATTGTTTATAAAGTGCTCAACCCAGTGCCTGGCACTTAGTAAGTGCTATATGAATGTTTGTTAAATAAGTTAAACAAAAAATTCAAAATGGTTAGCAAATTTGAGTATTTCTATAATTCATTGGCTAAGGTAGCACTCAGGAGATAGTAGTTAGAACACTGGTTAGCATATTTAAAAAAATAAATAGTAATTGTTATTGTTTATTTTGTGACTCGTTCCTTAGCCTCTATTACGTCTCATATAGGATGGGTCAGCTTACTTCCCAAGGATGGAAATGCTCTCAATTATGTCCCTGCCTCTTTATTTCATCTTTATTTTTTTCCAGCTGTATTGAGATAAAATTGACAAGTAAAATTATATAATGTGTACAATGTGATGATTTGATATATGTTTACATTGTGAAATCATTACTACTGCCCCTACTACTTTAAATGTAGGCCTCCAGGTCTATCTCAGGGTCAGGAAGAAGAAAAAACAAATATTTATCCCCACCACACCTACACTGGAGCCATCACCTACCAGATAAAGTGTTGTTCAAGAGTGAAGACAGAATTTCTTCAAAAACGAAGACAGTTTGCCATTCATACACGTTTTTGTAAACATTTTTTATTGTTATGTTAATCACCATACATTACATCATTAGTTTTTGATGAAGTGTTCCATGATTCATTGTTTGTGTATAACACCCAGTGCTCCATGCAGAACGTGCCCTCTTTAATACCCATCACCAGGCTAACCCATCCTCCTACCCCCCTCCCTTCTAGAACCCTCTGTTTTTCAGAGTCCATAGTCTCTCACGGTTCGTCTCCCCCTCCGTTCATACATGTTTATTGAAGGAACTATTTACAGAAGTAATTTTAAGGCAGCCTACTATTTGGGAACAAAGAACTAATACAGCTTAGTTTATTCAGCAACAGTTTGGTAGAAACAAGCACAAATGTATGTGCAATAAAAATAAATGCACAAGGAATAAACTCATAAATTAAAATATAGACTCTTGAAATTGAGAAAAACAAAATCTAGGTATTTAATACTTCTAAGTGGCACACTTAAATTATAATAATGTAAATCAATAATAAAACATATCATGTTCTAGGTGGGATTTTTTAAATCCTGCAAACATGTTAATTTTCTTCTTATTTATCTATAAATTTCATGAAATTCCAACAATAAAAGTTTGATTCAAAAATTTACCTAGAAATGGAGAAACCCAAGAACTGGCAAGACAATTCTAGGAAAAATACCATTGAAAATAATAAAAATGTATAAATAAATTAAGTCTCTAAAACATAATGTTGAATTTTTTAAAAGTTGCAGAAAGAAACATAAGTATAATATAATTGAGATAAATTTTTGAAATACAAAAAAATGTTATGTAGTATTTAGGCATATTTGCATATTTATGTAGTAAATAAATAGATACATAGACTGAAGAAGTATATAAAACATTCATTCTTGTTATCTTTGAAGAGAAAGGGAGAATGGGCTTGGCTGAGGATCAAACAGAATTCAACTTTATATTATTTACGTTATTTCACTAAATAAAATTTAATTTAGTTTTAGTTAACTAAATAAAACATTATTTTTGCTTTTTAAAGAACTGTAGCAAATATACCAAATATTTTATGTTCATGCTGGGTGGTATGTATAGGGATTTTGAAATACTACTTTTGATTTTTCATTTTTACCAATTAAAAATGGAATATATGGATAATAAACAAAAAACACTGTTAGTGCTGTTGTAGAGGGAGAATTTAGTGGAAACCTCTCAGTCATTGACAGATCAAAGTGACAAAAATTAAATAAGATTGAAATATTTTGAATATGTTATTATTAAAGCTGAATATACATATATGTATGTATATGTAATATTCATGAAATATTTCTAAAAATTGATCACATAAGCCACAAATTGCATCTTGATTTATCTTCAAGAGTGAAAACTATAGGTTATAGCTCTTGACATCAGTAGAATCACATAGTAATTTAGCTAGAAGAGTTTAAATCCAACAAAACAAAAGAACATCAACAGAAAAAACCCTTTCAATTAAAAATTATTCAAATATTTTTTATCAATGAGGAAATCCAAATTACATTTATAGGTTATTAAATATAAATGAGAATACAAAGATCACCAGACATTTGAGGAAAGCCTGCAGCATGATAGAAAAACCAAGAGAATAAAATGGAAAAGCTGTCTCTAGAGAAAACAGAAATAAATTAGGGAAAAAGAAAAGAACTTCAAAAAGAAAACTCCAACTACTAATCTCAGAAAAGTTCAAGATTACAATGCATGCATAAAACAAATACTGCCTTCTATAGGAAAGGCAAACTCAAATAATAGGGGCACCTGGGTGGCTCAGTTGGTTAAGCAACTGCCTTCGGCTCGGGTCATGATCCTGGAGTCCCGGGATCGAGTTCCGCATCGGACTCCCTGCTTGGCGGGGATTCTGCTTCTCCCTCTGATCCTCCCCTTCTCATGCTCTCTGTCTCCCATTCTCTCTCTCAGATAAATAAATAAAAAATCTTAAAAAAACCCCTCAAATAATAAGATAACTCTTGAAAAGTAAATAAATGATTACTGCATTCAAAAAAATAATGTAAGATTTGAAAAATAAAGTTAAAGAACTTAAACAGAATGTGTAATAAAAAGACAAGCATAAAAAATATATGGAAAAGGATAAGAGACACAGAAGGTCAGTTCTAGGAGTCTATATATTCTATATAGGAGTAATATACAATTACTAGATCATCCAAAAAGAGGTGACAGAGAAGAGCTGGAAAGAATGTTATTAAACTATAAATATAAGTAAGTTATAAATATAAAATTATAATTCCTAGAACTGAAGGAAAAATATTCAAGTGTTGACAAGATAGATGAGTAAAAGATTCAAATTTGACATATCCATGTGAAGTACTAGAAAATCAAGCATAAAGAGGAGTGCCTAAAAATTCCAAATAATCTTCAGAAGAATGAGAATCCAACTGAAGTCATATTTCTCAGAAATGTTGGATGCTATGAAACAATGGAGCAAATGCCTTCATGTATCTGAGGAAAAGCAATTTTCATTCTAAACTCTTAGTCATATTATCAATCAAGCGTGAGCACAGGATAAAAATATTTTATGATATGCAAGGACTCAGATATTGTTGTTCTTAGGATTTATTTTTTAAGAGGATGTATTCTGTTGAAATAAGGGAATGAACTAAAACGTGAGACCAGGGAACAATGAGGGAAGTGCAGTTCTATCTGTGGCCTCTGAATCCACATTGGAAAGATGAGAGGACTAAGGGCTTGTGGGCAAGGGGCGGTGGACAAAATGACTTAGAATGTGATGGAACATAAACTATGAGGGTGAGCTTAGGAACACTTTGTATGATGAAAGCACACAGACAAATGCAAGCAGAGATTCAAATGCAAAACATACAAAAGAAAACTATACAAGAAAGGCATAATCCAAACAGTCAGCCATCTAAATTGTGGCATGACTGTGTCACTCAGTAGAGTGTAAACAAAAATAACAAATATGAACTTGGCCCAAGAATATTCTTGAATGTCACAGGTGACCTGACAAAACTGTTTAAAGTTGAAGAACTGAAGAATGTATCCAGTCATTAGAATGTCATTACTATGTATTGGTTTCAACTTTTAGACTCTTATAAACGGCTTATAGTCAAATCACGGAAAAACTAAGATTAGAGAAGAGAATAAAAATATTATAAACGATGACAATGGAAAAGCTAAGGTAAAGCTGACACCATTTGGGATTTGGAAAGGCAATAGAAGGGGGATAATGATAATGTTCTTATCATATAAAGAGATTAGTTAAAAGCTGTGTATATTGTTACTGGGAAAAGAAGTGGTGGTTTAAGAATGTTACCAAAAGTGGAAATTGAAAACAATGGTATAATTCTGGTGAGAAAAGAGGGAGTGACAGAAATGTGTTAACTCCTTTTCTATCAAAACAAGAAGCCAGTAGATAATATCTAAATTAGGTGAATCCTGAAACAGAAGTTCATTGATCTAATTTAGAGATAAATAGATTATCACTACAGGAATTAAAACAAAATTGGTTAAAATGGCTATCACTAGTTTGTGACATTTGAGTGGCAATAAGAAGGTGTAATTTGGTTAATTTTCTTTTATAGATCCTTCAGAACTCTGTTATTTAACCCTGTGCATATATTACTTTGAAAAATATCTATAACTCAAAGTTTATGGAAAATAAAATGACAATGAAAAACTATATAAGGAATATATAGAATGTGGTCAAAAGTGAATTCAGAGAGAAATTAATAGTCCTTAAAGCTATTATTAAATAAGAAAGAATTAAGTAAATGAAATAAGTTTTCAATGCAAGTCAGAAGAACATGATTAAGGAGACCAGAAAGAAGGGCACAATAGGGATACAATAAAAAATTAAAAATTAGAAAAAAAATTACAATGATTGTAATGTACCTCACACTATTTTAAATGCTTTATGTATTTTAATCCCTTTAATCTTCATAACAAATTATGAGGGAGTTGCTAGTATTTTTGTCACTCTCAGATGAGGAAATGAGGTATATAGATAGATAATTTGCAAAGAGTTCCCTAGTAAGCAACAGAACAAGGATTCAAATTAGCGGTGTGCCGGTAACTTGGCAATGCTTCACAAATAGCTCTCCTCCTCACTCTCCCTGCTCCCTCTCTCCAAGTCCCTGACTTGTAGTGTCTGCAAGTACTCCCACGATGATCAATTTCAAGCTACCAATAAGTGAACACTATGAGTGGAATTGAAAGGAGATGTACACAATTTGTTTTTATGAGCCTGTCTGAGCAGGCCCCAGCACACCACTGATTCAAATCCAGGCAATCTGGCCCCAGAGGATTAAAGCAGAAGCCAACAGTGATGGCATTCTAAGCACATTTCCATTAATATTAATTCTAAGAGAGATATTCTGTCATTGTTAGATTGCCAACATTATGTAATAACATACTTTTAACTAATGCAATGAAACAAGTAAGTGGCTACATAGTTACCAAAGTGATAAAAGTGGCATTTGATCTTTTTTATTATTTGTGTATATATATTTCAAATGGAAGCTAGTGTAATAATGCAGGAAAATGAATAAAAATAATTCTTGAAAGCCAGACAACTACTATCATTATTTCCAGATGATATGACTATGTACATAGAAAATGTAAGTGACTCAGGGGAAACCTATTAGAAAAATGTAGCAACCTGTAAAATTTCAAATTACTAAATGAATTTAAAAAAAAATCAGTAGTTTCTCATTGTATCAGCAAAAATACATTAGAAAATACAATTTAAAAGTTTCCTTTCAAAATAAAATGCAAACATGAAATACCTAAGAATAGATTTAGGAATTAATCAGTATTAATATGAAAGAAACATGAAACTTTACTGAATAAATGGACTCATACAAAGTTCTTGAATGTGGAGATACTAAGAGAAAAAGTCAATTTTCTCAAATTGAACTATAAATTTGTTACAACTTGATTTTAAAGTTAATCTAAAAAGTGAGAGAACAGCCAAGAAAATTTCTGAAATTTTAAAAAAGAATTATGATTAGGAATTATACTGCCAGATATGAAAATACTTTTTAAAGTCATGATAATTAGAAATCTGGTACTGTTACATAATTAGATAGCACAGCAGAATAGATTAGAATGCCTTAAAATATTGCCAATTACATGCCAATTTTAGTGTATGATAAAAGTAGCATTTAAACCAGGAAGAAAAAAACGGGAGTGTGATTGAACAGATGCATTTATCTTCTTTCCCTATAGAAGCCCTTCTAAAATATCAGTAAAAAGATCTTTTAAAAGCATAGAACTACCAGTACAAATAAATGGATCAGGAAAGAAGACAAAAGCAGATGAGTCATGATAAATTTTTGGAGAAGAGAGAGCAAATGAAGGAATAAAAACTAACTCAGCAAGGGAAGGAAGCTGTAACTGAGGTGCCTGCAGAGAGTGACACTGGAATGAAATAAAATGAAGTCCAGGCACAGTGGATGGAACATAAGGCTTAAAACAGAAGGATCAAGGGAGGTCTGATCCTGAATCATGGGTCTTCTCCAACACCCTTTGCATAACAATAACTAGGCATTTATCTACCAAAGCTGAAGAAAAGAGAATTCTTTTCTTGGGAAATTAAGAAGCCCAAATGTCAGTTACATTTGTGCTCTGCTATCTAAAAAGCTATCTTCCTGCCTAATCACTCTGAAATGAAGCCTACCAATTTAAAAGCTCATTTTTTTTCTCCTCCTTCCCCTAGAAAAGCTCCAACCATATTTGTGGAATCTTTTTTTAAATATGCATGGTACACTATGGATTACAAGAAAATTAAGCAAAATGTCTTAACTTGAAATAGAGAGGCCAAACCAAACACAAAACAAATAAAATCTTCAGAGGGAACAAAGACCAAAAAAAAAAAAAAAAAAAGTTCACTTCCCTCTCCCATATTTTGTATCCTCAGAAGACTAAGAGAAGATACTGCATCCATGAAATAATAACAAGATAATATATAAAAAGAACAACCAGACCAAGAAAGTACTCTTAGAAACTAAAAAATAAGAACCAGAAAAACAACAACAAATCAATAAAAGTGTTGGGAGATAAAGTTTAGGAAAAGTTTTTTGAAAGTACAACACAATAAAACATATATGGAAGTACAGAAAAAAGATTTTCAAAGATCAATCTAGGAGGAAAAACTTGAATTAATGAGTTACAGAAAAAGAGAACAGATAATGTGGACAGGAATAAATTATCAAATAATGTATGAAAGAAAATGTCCCAGTATTGAAAATTTAAGTTTCCAGATTAGAAGGGTCCACTGATTACCAGCAATCTATGATTCCTTTTGTCATGAATAATAATTGGCTACTTGTGGCCACCTGGCCTCTATTACCTTGGGGAACCATCACCATTATGGCTATTAGAGTGCCCAACACTGTGACTATTTTTTCTACCATCAGCACTGCCCTGTAGAAGACAGTTACCACTGGATTCTTAGTGATGCTGGTGCCCCTCTCGGTGGCAAATTCCTAATGGCCTTGATGAATGATGTGTCCTCATCACCCTTCCTTAGTCTGTTGTTAGTCTTCTGATCTTTTATAACATATCTACTTCAGCATGCTTGCTACCTTCAGCCTTTTTAATCCTTTCTCTGTCATCTGCCAAAACAACTCAGATATTTTCATGTCACTGGACACTGGTCATCACTTTTTCCAGATGTCTAATGGCCATCCTAGCAGTGAGTCTGCCATATTTCCTGAGGTCCTTGCCAGAATAATACAGTACATGTCCCAGGAAAATTACTCAAAGCCAGTGAATTGTTACAATAGCATTCCTCACCACCAAGGCATTTTACCAGGCTACCACTAGTGGAATATTTATCAATTGAGCTGTTATTTTTTGCCAGGGATTATCCATGAAACTGAATGCCCCACAAATAGGGTGTTATCCTCTATGTTCATCAGGCAGTGAGTGAACCAGTCCCAAATTCCCATCTGTTTTCTTGGACCACTCTCAGTACAACTTGTATTAGTCCTCTAAGAATTAGGTGCCAAGACTGGACCATTCATTATACAGATATTTACTAAGGGAATGCCTATATGCGATAATAGGAAAGAATTTTGAGGCGATTAGGAGAGTCATCAGACCATGATGTAGGTCTGATTTCTTTAAAGGAGATAGGGAAGGAAGAGATGTCACAGGCTACAGAACAATTCTAAGACAGTTTGGCAAGGCTGATGGAGAGTCCTTAAGCCAAAGGTACTTGTCAGAGGAATCTCATGTCTCCCAGGAATGGGCTTGCGAGTGACTTGGAACAGCTGTGGAAAGTGTGGCCTTGGTATGAAGGCAGTCCTGGATTCAGAGCCAAGAAGCTGTGGCTACCAACCCAATCTGTTTTCCACACTAGAAGATCATAGAGGCACTTTTTTTTTTTTAAGAGTGAGTGATTTATTTATTTCAGGGGGGTAGGAGCAGAGGGAGAGGGAGGGAAAGTCCCAAATAGACTTTGAGCTGAGCGTGGGCTGAATCCCACGACTCTGAGATCTCAACCTGAGCTGAAACCAAGAGTTAGATACAACTGACTGCGCCACCGAGGCACCCCTCAGGGGCACTTTTTATAGCTACCACACTAGATTAATGTGTCTGTCTATGTTGAGGAAGAATTCCATGAACAAGGCAAGGCATATGAGAATACCTAGAGGTAAGAGAGGTTGGCAGTTTCCAGCAATTGAAAGGAGAGAAAAGCAGGCATTAGCCAGGTTAGTAACAATTGGGATTAGGAATGAGAGGAAGAGTGATTTAGTTAGATATAAAGAGTATATGTGCAGGGTCCAAAAGTATGCCTGTAGTATATCACAAAACTGCAAATGGTATAGCTGGCTGGACCATAAAATTCAAAGAGATTTGGAGAGTTAGAATGGTCTGGGATGAGGCTGGAGAGATAAGTAAGGACCTGGTTATGGATGGCCTTTCAAAACCTAGTAAGGAATTGAGTTTTATCCTAAAACAATTGCATAGGGAAGGTATACCAAGTAAGACTAGAAGCAGGGCCCACAGTAGAATAATTCACTTATGCTCTTATGACATTTTGCTGTAGACTTATATAACAAATTTATGTTACCATTAGCTTATTGTCAGACCTTAAAGTTTTTTTCTCCAGCTTTTAACTCTTACAAATAATCTTGCAGTGAATAGTTTTGCTCCTAAATCTTTGTCTAAATTACAGATTATTTTCTTAAGACAGATAGCAGAAGTGGAATTATTGGGATGCTGTCCCACTTTGAAGTGGTGAGGTACTTAGGAAACCAGTTGGTTATTTAAAGGATTTTAATGGACAAAGTAGAGTGTGATATGGTTTGAGAAAAGATCCTGACTGATCAATTCTTTTTAGGGAAAATGTAGTTGTGAAAAACGTAATCTTTTCAGTTTACTAGGGGAAAGTTGGGCCTCTTCAGAATCTCTTAGATGTTAGAAGTTACTGGAGGAGTATTTGGGGTCGACAGAAACAAACCCTCAAAAGCATATTCATGAGAAACTTGTGAAGAGGAACTGAGAGTTCTCTCCCCAGCTTTTCCATGGGAAGAGAGTAGTTAGTGTTGAGTTTGAGATTAGGAACATGGAGGACAGTTACCCAATGAGAAATACTTCTTTGCTCTCTTCTTGGTAATAGTCATCTTTCCTTTTTCTGTGCCCAAGTCTTAGTCACACTTTGGGTAAAGTGCTGTTATTCTTTTTGTTGTTGTTGCTGTGTCCCTTCAAAATAGCAGAGGAAGGTGCATGAGCTTCAGAGTCACAAAGACCTGAGGTCAGGACTCAGTTCTACTTATTTGATGGTGTTCCAATTATTCATTGCTGCAAAACAAATCACCTCATGAAAGTGCAATTTAGGCAGAGTTTGGCAGGGACATCTTGTCTCTGCTTCACTTAGAATCAGCTGGCATGGCTCAAAGCCTGGAGGCTGGAGTCTTCTAAAGCAGGGTATCTCTACTTTAGCATTCTTAACATTGTGGGTTGGATATTTTTGTTGAAGGGGACTGGGATTTGTAGAATGTTTACCAGTATTCTGGTCCTCTACCCACTAGATGCCAGTAGTACTCCCTCTCTAGTTGTAACAACCAAAAATTGTCCAATGCCCCCTCCCTGGGGAGAGGGGGGAGGCAACTTTACACACAGATGAGAACCAAGGTGAAACTTGCTTGCTCACATCTGTGGTAGTTGATGCTGGCTATTGACTAAGACTTTAGCAGAGACTAATGTATGGGCTGGAACATCCACACATGGTCTCTCCAAAGTGATATGCTTCCTCACAATGTCGTGGCTGAGTTCTAAGGGTCAGTATCAAGGGTAGGTGGGAATGGGGAGCAGAGAAGGCCATATTTCTTTCTATGACATAGCTCTGGATATCATACAACTTCACTTCTGTTGCATTGGTTAACCTAGGCAGCCACAAAGGTTATTCTCAAGGGGAGGGGAAATAGATTTCACTTTTTGATGAGGGACTCTGCAAATGACTTGTATATAATTGTTAATTATTATATATTTGTGGGTTTATACCCTTTCTAATTCTACTAGCATTATTTTGCTAGTGACTTAATTAAAGCATTTACTCTAAACTTCCCTGGGGTTTTCTCCAGAAGGTTTAAGGAAGAACTACATATTGTTCCTAGAAGGCAGCCCAGGGCCCAGAACAAGTGAATGGATGGTGGTAGCAGCAGCAGAATTCCTAAGTGGATCTGTGCGCAGAAAACTGCAGGATCAGGGGAAAATAACAACAGGTAAAAAGGTTTGTCTTTGGCTGCATGAATGCAGTTGGTTTTCACCAAGATTGAATTCATATAATTCAAGATACACCTTGTTCCGAAAACAAAGCACAGCTTTCCTGGGGCTACTCAATCTTTATCAGGTTTTTCTTCTGCAAAAGGCTACTCTTGCTGAGCAACTTCATTGCCTTCTGGGAAAACATGTTCTATAACATTGTCTTCACCAACCAGAGAATGCTTTCTGGAATAGCAAGTAGTTACTGATGTCTGAGTCTTCATGTTGGCAAATTATGATAAAAAACAAGCCACCTTCCTGCCACCTTGCTTCACTTTACTGTGTTGGAGGTTTGGTTCAGTCACAAAATTTGAGATGGTAGAAATATTAATTGCTTATAATTTAAGATCAAATCACTTAGATAAAGGCACAAAGGGAAAAACTGAGCCAAATAAAACAGCCTTGCTATTTGTAGAGACTCTTTAGCAATAGATCTTGGAAGTAGGGTCAAGAGCAATAGGGTCTTGCTCTTGGTTTCAAGAGGATTTTTCAATTCAGTAGGATTTTCAACCCTCCACCAAGTAATCCCATCCTGGGGATTATAGAAATTTATTTCAAAATGAAGAAAATTAAAAACCCTGTCCCCCCCAAAATGTATATTGCAACATTATCTATAGTGTAAAATTGATAACAGTGTAAAAGTACAGCAATAGGGGAATTACTATGTAAAACAGCATAACATTATTAAATTAATGGTTATTAAAAGCAGAGAAAATGTTTGAGTATAGTGTCGAATGAACCTGATCATATCTAAAATTATATGAATATTATAATTTCTTCATTCCAACATTTAAAAAATTACAAACAAATACAGGTATATAATTGCATTATAAATATTCCAATACATGTATATTATCTTACCATGAAAATTCAAAAAAATTCCAAAACATACCTCTTTATGACTCTACTGTTTCTAATCCTACTCTTGTTTCTAGATGTAATCATTGGTAGTACTTTCATGCATTTCCCATTTTACCTTCTATACATTTCCATGTGTCATTTTTTTAATAATGAGATTATATCTACTGTTCTATAACATGCTTTCATTAGTGAATGATATGTGTTGGAAATCTTTTCCATAACTGGCATTGCTATTATTAACAATATGCCATATTTTTAAACATCTATTTTTGCCAGTATCAAATGTTGTAATTTATTTAACAATTCTTCTCCTGATACGGATTTAGATGGTATCTGTTTTTTTTTAACTCTTCCAACAATGATTCAATGAGCATTGTTACACATATATTTTCATGCATGTATGTGGATATTTCTGTAGGATGATACTTCAAAAATAGAATTTCAGGAAATACTGCCAAATTTCTCCCCCACGACCTTTTCCCAATATATACGCCAACAAATGGAATATAGCAGTGCCTGTATCCAAAAATGAATATTTTTAATCTTTTGAATTTTTGCCAGTGAATAATGCTTCATTGTTTTAATTTCAATTTTCCTGATTACCAGTGAAGCATACTTAATGCCCACTTATATTTCTTCTTCTATGAATTGCTTGCTTGCATCTTTATGGACATCATTATTTCAACCAGGAAAAAGATAAAGAAATGATGAAAAGAAATACATAAAGATATTCATAGTAGTTGTATTAGGGAGTAGAATTATGAGTGATATTTTTATCTTCTGTAATTTAGAAAATGTTGATGTGGTTATATTAAAAGTTTGTTGATGTTTTGTTTTGTTTAAATGAAATGAAAAGTCACAAATTCTACTATGACTATTCTTTAGTTACTTTTACTCCTTCAAAAGCCTCTTTGGGACTGTTTCCTAAAAATAAGCCTATACCCTTAATAGGCCATGGGGAAAAAATCAGAACAGTTTGCTCACTATCTGAAGCTGTATGCTTTTTTTTTTTTTTAAGATTTTATTTATTTATTTGACAGAGAGAGACACAGCGAGAGAGGGAACACAAGCAGGGGGAGTGGGAGAGGGAGAACAGATTGAGATCAGATCGAGCCTGATGCGGGGCTCGATCCCAGGACCCTGGGATCATGACCTGAGCTGAAGGCAGACGCTTAACGGTGGAGCCACCCAGGCACCCCAAGGCTGTATGCTTTTTTATAAGCTTGAAAAAGCAATACTGATGTTTGGTTCTGAACCTTCTGGTGTGGTGGATCTCAGATTCTGTTGTGTCATCTCCACTGGAAATCTGGTATCAGCATGCTTTGCTTACCCGTGCTTTCAGCTGGTAAAATTGCATAAATTAATTGCACAAGAAACAGCTGAAAGAATCAGTGTTAGGAATGATCTTCTCATAAAGAATATATTTCATGGGGGGAAATGATTTATTATTTCTTAAAACTGTCATTTGTTCCTTGTCCATTCTATATAAAATGTATCTGAGAATTGCAGCAGTTCTTGGTGCTCTTGGTACTCTTGAACGGTCTGATACTGAAGAATGTAAAGGAATGAAGCGCATGCTAAGTTCAAGTCTTTTTATTGATTTTAATCCTTTCCTTATTGATCTGTGCTCACACAGGAGGCCAGAAGGAGGTTACAGCATTTCTGGGGACAGTTGGCACATAGCTTGAGAACGT
This sequence comes from Mirounga angustirostris, assembly GCF_029215605.1. NCBI lineage: Eukaryota > Metazoa > Chordata > Mammalia > Carnivora > Phocidae > Mirounga > Mirounga angustirostris. The sequence goes on along the minus strand of NW_026991709.1, from coordinate 84,999,555 downwards.
TGAGAGGACTAAAGCAGGGACCTCAATTATTAGGCTGTTTGCAGGGATCTAGACATAAAATGAGGAGAGAACAAACTCAAAATGGAATTAAATGAGGAAGATTCAACACCTGGAGTTGGAATTTGGGGTTGAATTAACTTGGGTTGAAATCCTGACTTGGCCTTTTTGTAGTTGTCAGACTTTGGGCAAGTGACATCTATTTTATTTAGTCTTAGGTTTTTTCCCAAATTAAAATGGGGTAAGAATACAATTAGTCCATTAGAGTTCTTGTCAGAATTAAATGAGGTAATGTATGTATAGTGCTTTTCACAGCACACATAGCATAAAGATACTGCTTAACAGTGAATGACTATTTTATTATTTTATTTTATTTTATTTTAAAGCTTAATAAAGCCAGAATCAGGTGGGTAGAGACCCAACCATAGAGACTAGCACTGAAGTTTGGATTCCATGCCCTGGAGGGCTTGAGGGAGGAAGTCTTGTCCTATATTATTTCCTTTATTCCATGCTTGTTCCTTGATTCCTGCTTGTTCCTCCAATTCCTCTAGGATTTAGAACCAGTGCAGGCTCACTTGAGAATAAAACATTAAACTGTTTCACTTATGCTGTTTAAATCCCTGTAGTCCAATGGCAAAATTGCCTTCATATCTACAGTGAGGATAAAGTGGCCATGAGGGGGTCTCCAGAGGGTAGGGTAGGGAGCCAGGCAGGAAAGTACTGACAGTAGATGGTCCGAGAGGTATTTTGAAGGAGAGAGGGGGAAAAAAAAACCCCTTACTAACAGCTCAGAGGTAACAGTGCAGGAAAGAGGAGAGTCAAGGACATTTAAACATTTTCTGGCCTGAAAGAGATAGAGCAGTGGAGACCAAGATTTTCACTATAGCATTCCTCATACACTCAGCCACTCATTTTAGGACTGACTAGCAGTCAAAGCAAGTCTTCACCTTGTGCAATTATCAGAAGGCAATGATTTTTTTTTTTTATTTTTTCCCCATTTTTTTTTCTTTTTTTTTTATTATGTTATGTTAATCACCACACATTACATCATTAGTTTTTGATGTAGTATTCCATGATTCATTGTTTGCATATAACACCCAGTGATTTTTACAAATTGTCTCTGACACAAACTGCTTCCAGAAAGAGGTTATGTTTCATCACAAATTGATTTTATAGAAAGGTTCCCTAGGAACAACTTTTTGATTGTACAAGATTTCAATGATTCAAGTTTTTGATACAAGTCATGTGCTATACCTATTGATAAAAATAACCCATTGCAGTTCACATTCTAAAATTATCTGTTATGATATTGATAGGTACTATACTCAGAACTTTACATGCCTTATTGCATGTAAAGGATAACAACCTTGTTCCCATTTTATAGTTGAAAATTAAAGTTCAGAGAAATGAGATTACCTACAGCTGCTACGGTAATCTCATTTAAATTCAGGCTATTAACTTTGTACCTGGAGCATGTATTTCAATCTGGGTCCTAAGGTTTCATGGCAAAGTGACAGTGGTTCCTTGAAACCACGGGCTGTATCTTCCTGGAATGTCAATTTTACTAATGTTAAGAAGAAAACCACAGGTCCAAAATGGAGTCACTTATGTTAAGGCTCTCATATCAGCAAACCAAGACTTAAAACCTAAACTGTCATTTCAACCACTCCAGAAATGTGTCCTTAACCAGACAAACTGGAATTTCCTGATAAAAATTTCATTGGTGAGTTTGAGTTGTGCTTTCTTTGTGTTGAGCTCCTGATCTAATTGGCTTTCTAGTCCAGGGCTCAGTGGGTCAGCTTGAGCTGACACAGTTCCAGCTAGAACCCAAGTCCCTAGTCCTTGATTTCATCCATAATTCCCCAGTTGTTTGGAATCCCTTTTCCCAGATCCAGTCCATAGTCCTCATTTACTGGAGTTTGCTGGTTTAGTACACACTGGGGATTGCTGGTGGTGTGCACGGCCTTTCAGTCACAGTGACATCTTTTGGTTACTGCTAGTATGTTGAGGTACACGTTTGTCTTGTTTTGTGTGAATAAAGACTATTGCTAGTGTGGATCTCAGAGGCCAAAGAGCTGCAAAAATTGATGGGCATGGGTTGAGCATTTAAGAGCTATTAGAGCACACACCACCTACCTCAAAGATTGCCATGTTAGAATAAGTTGGTCATGGAACATGTTAGATTGACACCAGGTCACCCACCAACCTCAGGAAAACTTCCATGTAACCAGGTACACTGGTTGTACAATCCCCAACCCAGAAGCACATCCCTTTTAGGTTTTAGCTTGGCTCTGAGAAACCCAAAGACTAAGCTAATGGGATCCTTAAGTGCTAAACTTGAGCACACCACTTTCTAGCACACCTTCTTATTTATGTCTAAAAACTATGGTCTTGGAAGCTGTGAATATCTACAAAAATGGCAAAATTTGCTGAAGATAATCTAGAATTACAATAGCCATTATGGGGAATGTTCCAATTAGACAAGATTGTTCATTCAAAAAGAGCACTTGAAAGTAAGGGTTCCCAAATTAAACAAATAGAATGGGATACCTATTTTAATTGGTATGCAGAAACTTCCAAAAGGCTTCAAGATTCCAAAATAGCTTCATTAAAAGACTCATTACAGAAGGCTAATGAAAAATTAAAGACACAAGAGGTAGTTAAAACAAAAGACAATAGGATTGACGTGACTCCTACTGCTCCCCTCTATCTTTCTTTACCTAAGTACTCATGTTTTACTAATTCTCTATCTGAACCACTTTCTACTCTGAAGAGACTATTGAACAGTTACCTTTTAAAATAAAACTATGCAAGGTTGCAATGAACCCCTTCAGGTATCTTTTCACCTCTCAGTAAAAGACTGAACTAAGAACAATAGCTAAAGAATTTCCTAAACCTAGAGAGAAACCCCAAAAGTTTCTTGAAGAATTTACAATCATTATCAGTGCCTATAACCCCAGGCTGCCAGATCTTTATCAGCTTGAGCACAAGTTGGTAGGACCTGGAGGCCCAAAAATGGATGTAGGTAATAAAATAAGTAAAACCCCAAAAAAGTAAGACCCTGGACCAGAAAGGGCTTGCAAAATAGCAACTGCCTTTTTACAAGCCACTCCTAGAGTCTTCTCTGCCCCTGCTGATCAGTCTGTTATTCCATATGCAAACAAAGGAAGGATGAATCTGTGACTGACTTTAAAGCCCATTTGGAAGCCCTCTTCCTGCAGCATTCTGGAATCACTCTACCTGCTTTAGCTGCCCTACTGTAAATCTATTATCTCCTGAGATTAGTGGGTTATTAAAAAGACAGAAAATAGGATGAAATGCCACCAGCCTGACTGAACTTGGGACCACAGCAGAATATTTTGAAAGGGCTTTGGACCAAGATCATAAACAAAGGACTGCCAGACTAATGGCCTTATAGCTATAACAGCTCCAGGGCCAAAGACTTCAAATAGCACCTGGGCCTCCCACTGCACCACCCCTCCCCTGCAGGGTTCCAACATCAAAAAGCTGACCCAGAGGCTGATGTCTCAATTGTAATCAATTGGTGCACTGGAGAAAAAATTGTCCACAAAAGTCCTATACAAATTCCTTAACATTCAGTTGAGGCTCCCAAGGAAAGGCTCCTACATAAGCCCCTCCTAAAACTGATAGAGCTCTAAGGGAGTCTCTGGTAAACTACTACCCTTAAACAGCCAAAGGGAGACTAAAATTAAAATTAGTGGAAAACCTTGCCAAATTCCCGTAGACACTAGGGCTGAACTTTCTACTTTAAACCCCACTTTCATAAGACAACAAATCCCTTGGGGTAGAAAGGCTTCCATGGTGGGGGTATCTAATAAAGTTCAGAGAAAATTTCTATCTTAACCAGTACAAATGACTTTGGGACCTTTTACTGGAAAACATTCTCTTGGCTATGTGATACAGCTCCAATCTATTAAGTAGAGATTTCCTTTCTAAATTAAAAGAGCTAGTACGTTTTACCTCCAGTGCAGACCTCATCTTAGGGTTTCCTGTCCTTGAAATAGAAGAATTTCAACAAAAGTTCCCTAATTTAACTGAGGTGCCCCCAAATCCATGGATCCTTCCAATACTGATATTGGGAGAATAAAAAATGCAGAGCCTGTGAGAATTCAGACAGATGTGACTAAACCTCTTACTAAATTGCTTCAATATCCATTAAAGCCTGAGGTCATACAAGGCCTTCTACCAGTAATAGAAGACCTAATCACCCAGGGGTTATTCATTCCCCGTACCAGCCCCTGTAACATACAGATCTTACCATTCTGAAAAACAAATAGGAGGGGATAGTGATTTGTCAAAGACTTAAGAGCTATCATCAAGATAGTTACTCCTCATTTCCCAGCTGTTCCAAACATGAACATCCGTTTTCACAAGTCCCACCACAAGTCCCACTCAAATGGTTCACTACTGTAGACCTTTGTTCAGCCATTTTCAGCATCCCTGTAGATCCCAACAGACAATACCTATTTGCCTTTATAATCAACAAAATATCCTGGACAGTTATGCCTGAAGGGTTTCACTGAGGCTCCTTCTTATTTCTACCAAGTGCTCCACCAAGATTTAAGCACTCTCCAATTCCCTGGGAAATCAACCCATTTACAATACATGGATGATCTCTTGCTGTGCTCAGTTACCAAAAAGGGGTCCATAAAAGATTCCATTTATTTGCTACAATGGTTAGCTGAAAAAGGACATAAAGTATCTAAAGAGAAATTATAATTATCTTTGGACACTGTTCATTACCTAGGTCATAATCTAAGTGCTGAAGGAGTCCAGCTATCTCCAAAAAGAATTAAGCTAATTCAGGAATTTCCTAGGCCCACAGTTAAGTAACAGCTTTGTGGATTTCTAAACATAACTGTCTATTGCAGACCATTGGTTCCTAATTTTTCTGTTTCCCCACGTAGTGAATTTACTAAAATTTCAGTCTTCAAGTCTCTTCCCTAAGACTAAAACAAGTACTGCAAAAGCTACCTGCCCTAGGGCTACCTAACTATTCACAACACTTCACCTTATTTGTACATAAACAGGATAACAAAGCCCTGGGAAAGCTCATGCAAGAATGCGGCAATAAACATAGGTATGTTGCCTATTATAGTGTACAACTTGATTTTGCTGCTTGTGCATATCTGACCTGCCTTGAGGCTATAGCCACAGCTGCAAAGCCTCAGTGGTTCTAACCTTAGAAAGTGACATTTATTTGAAAATTCCACACACTGTCCAAAGTCCTTTTAACCCTGAATTAACTCAACATTTCTTTGAGAATAGACTAACCTCATGAGATCCTCCTGCTTTCACCACATAATCTACACCTTAAACGATGCAATGTTCTTAATTCTGCCATATTACCACCCCTGACTGATGAAGGTGAGCCCCATGACATCCCATTTCATGACACCACATTCTGATTTATGACTTTGACTGATCCTGACCTAATTTTGTTTGTTAATGGGTCATACTGTAAAAATGAAAAAGGGAATTTCCAGGCTGATTATGCTGTTACCATCCAATCTGAGTTCCTTGAGAGGGGAATCTCCCACAAACTAAATCAGCCCAATGAGCAGAGCTCCTTGCCCTTACCAGAACATGCCAGTTGCAAATTGGTACTATTTGTACTGACAGCTAATATGCCTTTGGGGCCATCCATGATTTTGGAATGTCATGGAGACAAAGGGGTTTTCTTATATCCACTGGGACCCTAATCCATAATAGACAAGTAAATGACCTTCTTGCTATTCTCTTACCTTCTGAAACTGCTGTCATCAAAACTGACGCTTACACCGTAAAGACTGACCCTGAGTATCAGGGAAATGCTCTGGCTGACTATCATGTAAAGGCAGTAGCAACAGCATCTGTAAACGTTGTGGCACATGTGGATGAAGTCCTTTCTGCTTCTACAAAAAATGACTTCTTGTTACCAGACTTTTGCCATCCTGATGTCCTTGCGACATGGCAAGAGTTTGTTCCAAAATCAGAGAAATAAAATGAGGCAAACAGTGGTTATAAATACAACACATCTTGGAAACCCAAGATGGCCACTTGATCTTCCTGGCTCCCTGGCAAACCCCATTTTTTGGTTTTCACATTCCTTCACCCATCATGGTACATTTAGGATGATTCAAATTATAAATAAACAGCAGCAGGGAGACATGTAAAATTGCAAAGTTTACCATCAAGGTCTGACCATAATCCTAGAGAAACTATTTTTGTCCCCAGGTTCCTCCCTGAGGACCCTCTGAACAACTGCTGCTGGTCTTCACTCAATTGCCCCTGGGTATGGATTATCAATATGTTCTTGTTATTATATGTATGTTTTCCAGATGGGTTGAAGCCTTCCCCTGCCACAAAGCTGATGCCCAAATAGTGGCAAAGAAACTGTTAGAAAATGGGTTTCCCACTTGGGGTATACACCTTCCATAATTTCCAGTATTGAGACAACCACTTCACTGGGCAGATCAGACAAGCATTAATGAATATCTTACTAACCTCTTGAAATTATCACTATCTCTATCACTCTCAATCATCAGGGAAGGTTGGGAACCATAGCTCTGAAGTGCACTCAGAACACTGAGAATTATCTTGCGTATAATCATAATAATCTTCCTGAAGTGCTATGTTCTCTCAAAAGTTTTAAATGCATATTCGCAGCTGCTAACCACCAAGTAAATGATCATCCTAAGACTGGAACATCAAAAAAGGAACAAAGAGGATGTGAATCTGTAGTCATGGCCTGTTAATATCACACAGAAGTCCAACCAAATTAAACAGAAGCAGTGAGACTACAGAATAGTAGCTGAGAGTTGCACTAATACCTTTTGATCACATTTCTCAGTTAAGCTGAAAGTCTGATTAAAACAGGGGAATTGTTAAAAAAGAAAACCACAAGTCCAAAATGGAGTCATTTATGTTAAGGCCCCATATCAGCAAACTGAGACTTAATACCTAACTTAATTGCAGTTTCTACCCCAATCCCCAAAAATGTGACCTTTAACCAGCCAAACTGAAATTGCCTGATCAATGGTAGGAGGTGAGTAATCCACTAATAGGCCCTTTCCATACCCCTTAAGAGGGTGACGTTCCCTGAGACAATGCATTCATTGCTAATAATTTCCTTCTCTCTGCTCTCGCTGTGCCTTTAAAAACCTTCCATTTTGTATAGCTCCTTGGAACTCCTTTTTATTTGCTAGATGGGATGATGCCCAATTCATGAACTGTCTAATAAAGCCAACTTGATCTTTTAAATTACTCAGCTGAATTTTTGCTCTTTAGTAGTAGACTCTTTAGATGAAGACATTTCATACTAAATAAGCATGTATCACTGGAATGTCTAGATTTATTTACCTTAAAGTATGACAACTCTGAGATCCACTCTATCAGGATGCCCGGGTTTTTCTAGTAGCTCGTCTGATATGTTCAAGGATTCTAAGGGGGCTCACTCACATTCACAGGATGTGTCCTGTCTCCTCCAACCCTTCACTGGTTGATGCAGATCTCAGATATTCTTTCTTGAGGGTGGAGGACAACACAAACATGGCCCTGGAGGCTGGATCTCTAAGAACCTGGCCACCTCTGTGCAGCTGCTGTTGCCAGGCCTTAGCATAGATGTTTAGTGCAGCTGCTTTCTGTCAGTCTGTCTCCCTGAGCCAACTGCTTCAGCAACCTTGCACTCTATTGATGCCCTGTTTGCTCTTGACGCCCTCTCTTGCTCTGGATTCAGGAGAGGGGTACTACTCTATTCTTCTACACTGATTTTTCCAAGAATTCTCAGGTTCTTCTCTGAGTCCAGGGCTTTAGCCTTTGATCTCTCTCCACGCATGTTCCATCTCCCTTCCAGACTGGCATGTGGTTATGGGCAGCTTGCGTCCCATAACTGGAGTTTATGCAGGTCTTCCACAAGTAACTGACAGGATCTGCTCTATCAACTTACGGTATAAATACAGTTCAAGTTAATTATTTATGTTTTGCATCCTTCCTCTGACTCATTTAAGAATTCCAGGGCCTACTCTGTCTGTAGGGATTAGTTCCTTCTTAAAATGCCAAACAAAGAAAAACAGAAAATCCAATTAATCTGCTAGCACCATTGGTTTGGAGACTGCCATGCATGTTGTTGTGGAACCCTAATCTCACAGGTGCTTGTCCAGGCACAGTGACATCCTTGCTGACACAGGGTCCAATGGTGCCTCATACTTGGCTCCCAAGGTTACTGCTGTTACTGCTCTCTTAGTTTATGCTTCTAAGTTCAGCCATCGCTCCCCAAAACATGACTCCATGCCTGGCAGATAAATCTGGACAAGCTTTCAAGTTTCAGCCAAAGGTAGTGCTGAAACCAATCTTTTCCCAAAAATGTCTAGGCCCAGCCTACCTTCCTTTTTCTTCATGGTAACTTACTCTTGGATAACAGTGCCTTTGGTAGGCTTCCCAACCAGCAGATCTGTGTTGGGACTATCCTAATCCAACAAGGATTTTTTTTTTTTTAAATAGTTTTGAACTTCAAAACCAAAAAGGGCTCATTGGTTCTTCGGGAAATTTTTTTAATCCTTATTCAATTTGGCTCCTCTTATAAAGTTTTGCATATTGAGATAATTTAGTGACCATGAAACTGTATTAAGCATCTGTTACCACTGATTCCCAGCAGAAATGTGCTAATTCATATTAGGTGTCCCTATCTATGGACAGCTTTAAGTTCTGAGTGTTGAAAAGGGACAGAGTTTTATTTCATTTAATATCTGGTTCCCTACTTCATGCTCTAGCAATCTTTTCAGTATAATAGAGAGTGAGAACATCCTTTTTTCCCCAGGAAAAATCCCATACCTAAGCTCTGTTATTCCTAAATTCTGAGTAAATCTATTTTAACTATGGTTATCTGATTGTACATAGTTATCTTATGGATTATAAAGCAAAACTCATATTATTTTTGTAGATAAAATATGAAATGGCAAAGGTATTTTAAGCTTGAGGTGAGCAGTTATGGGCTGATCCCTCCAGATCCAGGGCATTTAGGGGTTACTTGGAAGAAAAATAAAAAACTACTTTAGGGCCCCAAGTGTAAAGACACTGTTAGACTATGAGGCTAATATTAGACCTAAAACTGTACAGTATTACCTCTCTCTACAAGTATAATCTGTACTCTTATAAATGTACAAGCCTATCAGACTTTACAAGGAAGTCAAATTGAAACAAATTCAACCAGTCAAAATTCATTAATACACCCATATAAGGTCTACAATACACCCATATACAAAGAGTTTTTGCCAAAATATGGCAACTAAACTATATTGATGGTTGATATACTGCATAAAACTAATAGATCAATTTAAAAAGGTTGCTATGTTGAATGACTGATTAAAAAATAAAATTTCCTCTGAACAAAAATGTTGATGACTATAAGAATACAAGACAGAAAAATCTTACTCAAGGATTATCAGAGAATATTACAATATGTTTACAACTTTCCAACATGACAAAAGGGGCAGATTTGAAGAATATAACTTGCCTCCTCTCCCACAATCTTCAGTTCTAGAGACCATTCAGGGACTGACTCACACACTGCTAGTGTATGGGCCAAATGCTGCTGATTGACACATTTTCTGCCAGCACAGTACTGTAAACATTTTGAACAAATTGCCAACATTTAAAAAATTGTGAGATTAAAAAAAATATTCCTGAGTTTCTTGAAAAAGTGAATTGGCAGCAATCATGTGTGGCATATGAGTACCCATCAAGACCACCACTCTGCATGATTCAAGGAGATGCTATCCACATGGATTCTCAGTAAATGATGGTCCCTAGAGTTGCACAGCACTTTGGTCTTCAACTCCTTATCTAGCTTGGATCGTTCATTTATGTTACCTAGGTAACCCATATTTAAGGATTCTATACACCATAAACTGTGTACAAACTATCACTATTACTCTTCTTCTCCCTTTGGAAATCATCAATGTCTAAGTAGAGTTCATGCAAGAGAACAAAAAGGGATCAGAGTCAGTGAGTAACCACAGAGATGCTTCAGGGTTGGTCAAAATAACAAGCATGGAAATCCATTGGCAGGCAAAGGATGGTCACTAGTAAGTTCCAAATAAGAATGGTCCAGAAGAGGTGGAGCAAGATGGCGGAGGAGTAGGACACCTAAATTTCGTCTGGTCTCAGGAGTTCAGCTAGATAGGGATCAAACCATTCTGAACACCTATGAGCTCAACAGGAGTTCGAAGAAAAGAATAGCAGCAACTCTCTGAACAGAAAAGCGACTGCTTTCTGGAAGTAGGACGTGCAGAGAAGTGAATTCAAGGTGATGTATGGGAAGATAGACCAAGGAGCGGGGAGGGAACCTCTGTCAGCCGGCTACCGGCAAGTGATGATAGAGCAGTGGAGCACAAAATCGGAACTTTTAGAAGTCTGCTCCACTGAAGGATGTCGCTCCAGTGGCTAAGCAGGAGGATGGAACCCTTGCAGGGACAGTGTGGTCTCAGGACCCTCAGGGTCACAGAAAGACCAGGGGTGCTTGAGTGTGGCAGAGCTCCCAGGTATCGGAGAAGGGAAGCCAGCTGCAAAGATGGAGTCGAGGAGTGGGCTCTCAGATTGGGGTTGCCATAAACTGTGATCCACAGCACAGTCGGGCCACTGCTCCTCCAGCAGGGACCCAACAAGCAGCAGATCCGGGGAGACTCCTCTTCCTCTCCCGGGAGGAGTGGCACAGGAGCACACCCAGGAATCTGCTGGGTTTGGAGACTCCAAACGGGTTTGTGTGCCAGAGATAGAAATGCTCGGTCACAGGCCGGGTGAGCACGGAGGATGGCCGGAGACCAGGGTGACAGGAGTGATTGATTGCTTTCCTCTGGAGGTTCACTGAGGAGCGGGGACCTGAGCTCTCAGCTCCTCGGGGCAGAGATTGGGAGGCCGCCATTTTCACTTTGGTCCTCCAAAGCTGTATGGAAAGCTTACAGGAAACAAAAGCTACCAAGAGCAAACCCGAGCAGATTACTTAGCCTGGACCTGGCAGGGGGGCGCAATTCCTCAGGCAAAGACATTTGAGAATTACTGCAACAGGCCCCTCCCCCAGAAGATCAGCAAGAACAGCCAGCCAAGACCAAGTTTACCAACCAATGAGAACGGCAGAACTCCAGCACTAGGGGAATACTGCACATAGAATTCATGGCTTTTTTCCCCTGATTCTTTAGTCTTTCAAAGTTAATTTTTTTAATTTTCTTTTTTTTCTATTTTTTTTTGAATTTTTCTTTTTCAACCAACATCTTATCAATCCCTTTATTAAAAATCTTTTTTATTTTTCATTTTCAGAGTCATATTCTATCCCTTCATTGTAGTTAACCTTATTTTTGGTATATATATAAGTTGTTCTCTCTTTAAAATTTTGGGATACAGGTGCTTCTAACAGACCAAAATATACCCAAAAGTGTATGGCTTTGTTCTAGTCTCCTGCCTGATCACAATCTCTCCCATTTTTTTTTTAATTTCTCTTCTTTCTTTTTTCAACCAACTTCTTATCAATTCCTTTTATAAAATCTTTTATAATTTTCATCATAACAGTCATATTCCATCCCTTCATCATATTTACCCTTATTTTTGTACATATATAAGTTTTTCTTTCTTTAAAACTTTGGGAGGCAGTGTCTTCTAACAGACCAAAATATGCCCAAAATCTAGTGTGTGGCACTGATCTATTCACCAGCCTGATCATATTTGATCATATTCTTTTTTTTCTTCCTTTTTCTTTCTTTCCCTTTCTTTTCCCCCAGTTTCAGGTCTTTTCTGATTTGTTTAGTGTATATTTTTCTGGGGTCATTGTTACCCTGTTAGCATTTTGTTCTCTCATTCATCTGTTCTCCTCTGGACAAAATGACAAGATGGACAATTCACCTCAAAAAAAAGAACAAGAGGCAGTACTGACTGCCAGGGACCTAATCAACATGGACATCAGTAAGATGTTGGAACTAGAGTTCCGAATCATGATTATAAAGATACTAGCTGGGCTTGAAAAAAAGAATGTAAGATACTAAAGAAACCCTTTCTGGAGAAATAAAAGAACTAAAACCTAACCAAGTCAAAATCAAAAAGGCTATTAATGAGGCACAATCAAAAATGGAGGCTCTAACTGCTAGGATAAATGAGGCAGAAGACAGAATTAGTGATAGAGACCAAATGATGGAGAATAAAGAAGCTGAGAAAAAGAGAGATAAACAACTACTGGATCATGAGGGCAGAATTTGAGAGATAAGTGATACCATAAGACAATATTAGAATACTTGGGAACCCAGAAAAAGAAGAAAGAGAGAGGGGCAGAAGGTATATTGGAGCAAATTACAGCGGAGAACTTCCCTAATTTGGGGAAGGAAACAGGCATCAAAATCCAGGAGGCACAGAGAACCCCCTCAAAATCAATAAAAATAGGTCAATGCCCGAACATCTAATAGTAAAACTTACAAGTCTCAGAGACAAAGAGAAAATCCTGAAAGCAGCTTGGGAGAAGAGGTCTGTAACCTACAATGGTAAAAACATTAGATTGGCAACAGACCTATCCACAGAGACCTGGCAGGCCAGAAAGGACTGGCATGATATATTCAGAGCACTAAATGAGAAAAATATGCAGCCAAGAATACTATATCCAGCTAGGTTGTCACTGAAAATAGAAGGAAAGATAAAAAGCTTCCAGGACAAACAAAAACTAAAAGAATTTGCAAACACGAAACCAGCCCTAGAAGAAATATTGAAAGGGGTCCTCGAAGCAAAGAGAGAGCCTAAAAGCACCATAGACCAGAAAGGAACAGAGACAATATACAGTAACAGTCACGTTACAGGCAATACAATGGCACTAAATTCATATCTTAGTTACCCTGAATGTAAATGGGCTAAATGCCCCAATCAAAAGACACAGGCTATCAGATTGGATAAAAAAAACCACAATCCCTTGATATGCTGTCTGCAAGAGACTTATTTTAGACCCAAAGACACCTCCAGAATGAAAGTGAGGGGTTGGAAAACAATTTACCATGCTAATGGACATCAAAAGAAAGCTGGGGTGGCAATCCTTTTATCAGACAAATTCGATTTTAAACCAAAGACTATAATAAGAGATGAGGAAGGACACTATATCCTACTTAAAGGGTCTATCCAACAAGAAGATCTAACAATTGTAAATATCTATGCCCCTAACATGGGAGCAGCCAATTATATAAGCCAATTAATAACAAAATCAAAGAAACACATTGACAACAATACAATAATAGCAGGGGACTTTAACACCCCCCTCACTGAAATGGACAGAACCTCTAAGCAAAAGATCAACAAGGAAATAAAGACTTTAAATGACACACTGGACCAAATGGACTTCACAGATATATGCAGAACATTCCATCCCAAAGCAAAAGAATACATATTCTTCTCAGGTGTACATGGAACATTCTCCAGAATAGAGCACATACTGGGTCACAAGTCAGGTTTCAACCAGTACCATAAGATTGGGATCATTCCCTGCATGTTTCCGGACCACAATGCTTTGAAACTAGAACTCAATCACAAGAGGAAAGTTGGAAAGAACTCAAATACATGGAAACTAAAGAGCATCCTACTAAGAATGAATGGGTCAACCAGAAAATTGAAGAAGAATTTAAAAAATTCATGGAAACAAATGAAAATGAAAACACAACTGTTCAAAATCTTTGGGATGCAGCAAAGGTGGTCTCTTGTAACCCAGAACTGACGGCTGCTGCTGCTAGATGCACCACCAGAAGCAAAAAAACAATAGCTCTCTCTTCCTCCCAACTTCCCAGCCATTTTGCACAAGGTTACCAAAGATGTTTGGCAAGAGGGCCTAGAAACTTTGTAGATTTCTTGCTAACTATGATATTGGGAAGAGCACAGAGAATGTTTGCTGGAGTATCATGAAAAGGACGAGATGAAGATGAGAGCTAAAAGGCAACTAACTGGCACAAGGGAAAAATAAATGCAGATGGAAGGTGGCACTAAAAACACCCCTTATAGGATCTATAAGGTACATATAATTATAAATCCCATTTTACAGGAAATGTGGGTACAGAAAAATTAAGTAACTCACTGAAGATCACACAGCTGTTAGGCAGCAAAACTGGGATTTGGATGTAGGCTTCACTCTAACATTATTTACCCATTATGCTACATCTCCTCCCTTATAAGGTGGAGGACAAATTAGAGTAGTTGACAGTGCAATATGGCAGTAAGTTTTTTAGAAGATTAAACAAGAACTTACAGAGCTAGGGTGATGGGGATCCAGGAACTAGCAACAGTTGGAAGTCAGAGCGAGCAGGTAAAATTCTGTGGCCCCTGAATTGTCCCCATCCTTAGAACTGAAACTCAGGTTCCAATTCCAAACCTTAGAAAACTTAAGAGGGAATGAAGAGGGGGAAATGAGGTATAAGTTACTAGGTAGAGATTCAGTCCCAGGACAAGCCAAGAGCTCTTTACTAGCTGGGGCACAGGATCAAGGTTAGAACACCACAGGGTCCAGGTTAAAAGATCTAGTTAACTAACTGAAGTCCATATCAAGAATTCCAGGGGATATCTTATTTGAATCTTAGCTGATTTCTTCCCCCTTCTTGTCATTGTTCCGTAGTGAAAGGATGAGATAAACTCAGATGAGTGCTTGCTCTCCCAAAAGAACTGGAACTAAAGCCTGCTCATCACTTGTCTGTTTTCTACTAGTATAAGAGGAACTCTGAAAGAATGTCCTTAAATTAAAATATAGGAGAATGTCTGCAGAGCCATTTTTTAAATTCAACCTAAGAGAATACTTATCAAAGAGATCTCTTACCACTCATTTATCATCCACTCACTCATTAATTCACCTAAAAACATAAATTAACCACCGAACTAAATCCTGGAATTACAAAGATGAGTCAAACTCATTCCTTGCCTTCAAAGTGCTTACCATCCAGAGAAAAGTAAAATAGGTGTAGGCAGCTATCTGCAATGTGAAGCACAATTAAGTAAATAAACAAAGAATTGCAGGAAAAGAGAACATTATGTCTCATATTCTCTCTGAGGGGTGAGAGGGGGTTTATGGAAGAGGCTGCTTTGTGGTGATTGTTAAGGGAGGATCATACTATTTATATGAAAGTTGTGTCTATTTTTAAAACTTTGTAATATTATGACACTAGTAAATGTGGATATACCTCCTGTGTTTAATTGCTGTTTTCACGCTTTTAAATTTATATCCCTTGTCCAACACCCAACATATTCACAAGATACACGTTTGTATTTGAACTTCAAATGTCTGGATAAGAGCAAGTTGAAGTGGGATGAAGTGAGGAGGGAGATGACCAGATGTCTTGTATTTTTTGCCTCATACACAATTATTTTGATTGATATTTTTAGGACAAATATGAACTATCTTTTTAATAAATTATCTTTCTAAATAATACCTCCCCTTTTCCCACCCAGATCAATATGATTCTGATAGCATGGTAGGACTGGGGCTGAGGAAAGGAAACGGCAGATGGTACCTAGTTTTGGAGCAAAGAGTTATGGAACTTGAGGCTAACTGTGTTGGGTCCTAAATGCTTGAGTACTCAGAAATCTTTTGGCTGAATCCAATAGAAAACCGACTTAATCTAGATTAAGCATGAAGGGAATTTATTATCCAAAGTAACTGAAAAGTCCAGGGGAGATGTCTTTTCCAGGCACAGCTGAATCCAGGTGCTTAAAGATTAACTTCAGAAATATTTCTCTCTTCATCTCTTGCCTCTACTTTTCTCTAACTGGGCTTATTTTCAGGCATGAGAATGGCACCAGCAGCCACAGGCAATACCCTATTGGGTTAGGAACTCCTGTAGAAAGAAAGCTTTCCATTCCCCCAAATTCCAGCAAAGGTCCCAGAGCCAGCTCTCTTTGGCCTGACTTCAGCCATATCCCCTTCTGTGAAGAATCACTGATTCTAGGAGCTCTGAGGGCTGTGATTGGCTAGGTCTGCTTCATTTCCCCACTTCTAGAGTATCTTCCTCTGAGAAAGGGAAAGGAGCAAAAAGTTTAAGGGATATGCTCAAGGCTGTTACCAGAAGGGGAAATGGATTATGGGTAGGTAAACACCAATAGAAAAGCCATGCTAAGGGATTTGCAGATATGAGGAATGAGGGCATAAAATTAAAAAAGATTTTATGCCCTTGGCATGAGTGAGAAGCATGAGAGGATCCAGCTAATGACACACAACTACAATGTGGGGGAATGACTGGCTCTCTGCATGAGTAACAAAAATGACCTCAGAGACTACAGTAGATGATGAATTATTCATAAGAAAACACCTCTCTTGTTGTTTTTAAGAGAATGAAAAAAGAATCCATGTTGCAAGATACAAATGCATATTCCCAAAGTAGCTAACTTGTACATCGAGATCTTTCATTACTGGGAGAATAAGAAGACTTGTACATGCAGATGATTCAAAGACCCACTGTCATTAAAACATTTAACTTTTTTTCTTTAAATTAATCAGGATGTGCTCTGTTCGTCCATGAGCAGCAATCTATCTTCCCAGATTTTGTTTCTTTCTAGTTCTTTCTCGGCCCCACCCTTATTATTGAGTCACTAACACAACATTATTTTTACTGTGTAAGGCAGAGACTTGTTATGGGAGTATATGCTTCCATTTGTCATCTGCCTTATGGTAGATTTTGAGTCTATGTCTTTATCACCTTGGTTTCAGTTTTGAATGCTTTCTTCTCTGTTTCCTAATGTTGGTTTCAGCACTGGCAGCAGCTTTGTTGTAGGGGGCTAAGAATTATGTATCTGCTAAAGCATTTCTCATAAGTGAGTGTGCCAAAAACAAGTCTGAAAGACTGAAACACACCACATGCAATTATGGGATAGAATCTGGGCTTATCCACCACCTCACTATATACACTGCCACCACTATTACCTCATTAGATAAGATGACGGTTCATCAAGAGTTGGCATATTTTTACCACTCATTACAGTTTAGGATATATAAAATATCACCCATCACCTAAATTAATTATAGGGAATGACTACACCATGCTCACATCTTTAAATTCTTCACTGCCGTGATTTTCTTTCTAGATATTTGTTGTGGAGGGGATGTGGGATGGAATGATATGAGTTTTAAGATTCATCATTTTTAAAACTGAAATTCCAATGTAACTATGATTCTATGAATTCATATTAAAATCTAGCTTCACTTTACTCCTCAGTGAAATTCTATAACACCCTCTTACCACAACTAAGGTGTTACTGATTTTTTGAAAATATACCACAGAATGTTTGCTGGAGTATCATGAATAATCAAAAATAAATTTGTCAAAATTAATGAATACATTTTGCTTTGTGAGCTATTGTCCTTTATTTTTAAATCATATGCCTATATGATGCACTGTAAAATACTCTAATATGTAGTAATGCTTTTTGTTATTATTTATAAAAGGCAAGTGGATGCCTTCCAGCATTTTATATGCCAATACATTTTGACCTCAGTTCTGGCTCCAACTTTGCTTTTACCAGATGGGCAGTTTTGGACAAGTTTTAACCTCTCTAAGCCTCAGTTTTCCCTTGCAAAAAAAAAAAAAAAAAAGTAGCCATTAATATTTATTGGGCATATATGGCAAGATATTCTGAAGATTGATAGAGCAATGTAGATTAAAGAATTTTGCTAAATTATAAACTACATATAATTTTAAATTATAAAGTATATACAGCTATAGGATATGGTTGAATGCAGACCATAAACTCTTTAAGGGCAAAGATTTGATCTACTTTGTTTTTTGGGGTTTTTTTTAGATTTTATTTATTTATTTGAGAGAGAGAGAGAATGAGAGAGAGAGAGAGAACACATGAGAGGGGGGAGGGTCAGAGGGCGAAGGAGACTCCCCGCCAAGCAGGGAGCCTGATGCGGGACTTGATCCAGGGACTCCAGGATCATGACCTGAGCCGAAGGCAGTCGCTTAACCAACTGAGCCACCCAGGTGCCCTGATCTACTTTGTTTATAACAGTGCTTGACATAAAAGATATTCAATACATATTTATAAATGAATGAATAATGACTATTCCTAGACTAC
This sequence comes from Mirounga angustirostris, assembly GCF_029215605.1. Lineage (NCBI taxonomy): Eukaryota > Metazoa > Chordata > Mammalia > Carnivora > Phocidae > Mirounga > Mirounga angustirostris. Next base: position 84,981,489 of record NW_026991709.1, on the reverse strand, counting down.
TTTACACTAGTATTATGGATTAAATTGTGTCCCCCAAAAAGATACGTTGAAGTTCTAAACCTGGGACCTCAAAATGTGACTTTATTTGGAAATAAAGTCTTTGTAGATATGATCGAGTCAAGATAAGGTCATACTGGAATTAGACTGGGCTCTAATCTATTGACCGGTATCTAAGAAAAAGAAGAGGGAAATTTGGATTCAGGAACAGAGAAACCATATGAAGACAGAGCCAGAGATTGGAGTGATGCATTCACAAGTCAATGAATGCCAACAACCACCAGAAGCTAGGGGAGTCAAAGAAGGATTCTCCCCTAGAGCCTTCAGAGAGATCATGGTCCTGCTGACACCTTGCTTTCATACTTCTAGCCTGAGAGAGAACACATTTCTGTTGTTGTAAGTCACTTCGTTAGTAGCCCTGGAAAACTGATATGGCCAGGATCATGAAAGACGTGGCAATGTCTGTGATGACATAGGGGATCGCTATTTGATCTCAGTCTTCATAATCAGAAATTTTATTTTGGAGAGAATTTGATTTACTTTGACTTATATGAATACCTGGAACAATTTATTATAACAGAGGTTTCTTTACTATTTTAAGGGAAAACAGCAATATCTAATAAACATTAGTTAGTAGTAATTATTCTGCCTTACACAATTCAATCTTAAGCCTACACAACTGTCTAAATCTTCTTCTGTTTTCTGCCAAACAATCACTTTCATCTAAATCATTCTCAACATATGCTACTTAGATGTTAACAGGTCTATAATATAATTACCAAAAGATATACAGTCCATTATTACACAAGTTATATTTCCAGATACCTGCCCTTTCTGAAAATATTTTTCTTTGCCATATGAAATTTTCTGGCTACAGTTTTTCATTTGCATAATTTGGGTCATTAACTACTACTTGCCTGTAGAGCTTATTAAACTTGATGTATTTTTTTAGGCTATGGTGCAACTCCATCTCAAAATACTTGGTGAGCACATAGAGATTTGAAGACTGGAGCAGTCTTCTAAGTGAGATTGCTTTTGGTCCACAGATTTTGTGGGGCAATGCAACTGGTGCATCTGTGTTGTGGATATGATTAAATCATAAACGATGGCATTTGTTGTTAAGACAATTTTAAGCCCTCTATCAACAATTTTGCAATCATCGAGATACAACCTTTCCCCCTTTTCTCAATGATAAAAAAATGTACCCGTGATTCAGAAGTTATTCTTATGAGGTACTCCCAACTTTTCAGTTCAGTCTTTAAATAGAAGCACATATAGAATATCTCCCAACAAACAGCTTTCTCTTTGTAAAGGCACTTCTGAATTATTATACAAATTATAAAAAGTTTTCCATCGGTTCATCATAGGGCAGAATTTATAGAAACTTCTTCTATCTGGGTATCCAATTAATATTCAAGGACATTTCAAATATGCCAAGATTTGTCATGAATTATGCATTGTTTTAGATTTCTATAATCTCTACTTTCTTTGAAATATATGCTATAAATCTTGCCCTGATTTCCCCAGTTTTTGATATAACATTTTTATTCAAATCATTTTTCTATTCTAGCTTTTTTCAGCAAGTAAAGAAAGTACGATGATTTGCTAAAATTAGAATGAAGGCTTTGAAAATCTCAAAATGCCTTAAGTCACACAAAGTTGTGTTTTTTTTTTTTTAAAGATTTTATTTATTTATTCATGAGAGGCAGAGGGAGAAGCAGGCTCCCAAGGAGCAGGGAGCCCGATGCGGGACTCGATCCCAGGACCCTGGGATCATGACCTGAGCCGAAGGCAGATGCTTAACCATCTGAGCCACCCAGGCGCCCTCACACAAAGTTGTTTTGTTGTTTTTCTTTATGTGTGTAGGTGCCAGTGTTGTGTACTGGAATTTTATTTTAAAATTTTTGTGCACAGGATTGTCACTGGTCTGTTGAAATATATTAGGTTTCACTTCATTGGTCAGAAAAACAACAATCCTCGTGCCAGTATCTAGGCTGACCCAGTCGAACTTCTCCAATTAAAAACATTGCATATTATTGTATTTTTGTCCCCAAAAACATCAAATAGTGGTAAGACTTTTTTTTTTCATGATATACTGGAGTCATCTATTTAGCTATGCTTGGAACTCTAAGCAATGCATTTATGCAAGATATTCCAATAAAAAGGAGGGCAAAGACAGTGTCAGATACAGTGGGAAGACTATTTTATAATTTATTAATATGAGTCTTGATTTCTCTTTTAAAATAAGCACTGCCTTGATAATATTTGCTGCAATGCTATTATTCAAAGAAACACTAGCAGCATCTATATTTTGGCAAGAGAATCTTGAAAAAATTATCTGTCTGGGAAATTTTTGAACAGTCTCCAATATAATTTTTTACTTTTTGTTCTATCCAATCAATGCTGAAATAAATGAACCTCTGCTTCATTTCCTCATTTTTAGAATCATCAATAAATCAAAGAAATTAGAGATGTTTTGATTAAACCATTATTCTGAAAAGAAAAAGATAATATTCCTGGTAAAATTTTTTAAAAATCATTAGAATTTAGCAAACTGGGGGGGGGGGTGCCTAGGTGGCTCAGTCAGTTAAGTGTCTGACTGGATCTCAGCTCAGGTCTTGATCTCAGGGCCATGAGTTCAAGCCCTGCGTTGTGCTCCATGCTGGGCGTGAAGCCTACTTAAAAAAAAAGTGAATTTAGCAAACCAGATTTTAAAGACTTATTTTAAAGACTCATAGACTTTGGATACAGAAAAAAAAAACTCAACTCATTTGATCACAAGAGTAATGGTGAAAAATATTTTATGCAGATATATTTTTGTAAGACTTTTTTTTGTTTTGCTTATAAGAACTTTTCCATTAAATTGATTGTCTATCCTTAAGTCACCTCTGTTTTATCATTTCTTTTGCTTTTCTATAGTATATGACTATTTATTCAAAATGTACACTGCTAAAAGGTAATAAGCATAGTAAAACCAAAGTCAAAATTTCTCACATCTAGTTCCTAATTGTCAACCACATTTTATAGGTATACATTTCCAGTAACAGGTGAAAGAGTATTCTTCAAAATTTGCTCTCTAATTCTTCATTCTAGCAGATCCTATATCAAAATTCATTTCTCCTTCCTGTTGCTTTTGCATTGGTGTTCCTCTTGTTTGCCACTCTGCCCCATTTGACCTTTTCTTATCTTTATAAAGACTCCCAGACTTAAATACATTTAAATAACTTGCCCAAAGTCACAAAACTAGTGTTGACACCAGTCTAACACCTAACTCTTACTCTTTCTACTATTTCAAAAAGTACTCCAGCAAGACTGATTCCATGTACACTCATGTGTTTATTGGCTATTAAAAGTATGTTGTAACAGTACTTCTTAAACTTTATATATGTACAAGGTAGGAATCTTGTTTAAACTGCAGATTCTGATTCAGGAGGTCTGGGGTGGGACCTGAGATTCTGAATTTCTCATGAGCTTCCAGGGGATGCTAAAACTGCCATACTTTTAGTAGGAAGGCCTTGTCAGAACCAGCAGAGGTTGGATGTTAGCTAATCTATTACCAAATTTTGTTCATTACTTTTCCTACAAACACCCCACAGTTTTTAGTGTATATTATCTTATTCATTGCTAAATATTTAAAAAATGATCACAATGAGTCAAACATTTTGGATTTATTGTTATAATAAAATAAATGAGACTCAAATAAATTAATATGCAGAATTATTAGCCAATCTGTCAGTTCCTCGTGTCTTTTTTCTTTTTTCTTTTGCAATGGAACTGGTGGAGCCACCATTAACAAAATGAATTACTTGAGTATTATCTACTTCAACAGGCCATTTTCTCAAGAGAAACAATGGGGGCCAAGTGGACAATTTTGAACATGTGCTATCTCCTGCCCCTTCCAATATTTTTATCCAGGTGAAAAAAAGGTATGAGGAACATGAACAGCCTTGAAGGAGATGCAGTTCATCATAGGGCAGGCAGAAGAGCAGGTATGAAAGCAGGGAAAGGGCCATTCTCAAAGAAGCATAGAGTGGGAGCAGGTAAAGGTAGGGGAAAAGAGCTTTAAGAACCAAACAAGCCTAAGTTGGAACAATGGCTTACTGTTTACTGGGCATATGATTTTGGGCAAGTCATTTATCTTGGTTGAGCTTAGTTTTCTAATCAGCAAAAATTTATTTTGCAGTGTTGTTAAGATTAAGAGAATAATGGATGTAAAAGGACCTGATACATAGTAGGCAAGCCACAAATTGATATTCTTTTGCTGTATCTGTCTGAAGGTGAGCTGCTAAGTGCTGATTTTATGCACACAGCCTTGAGGAGGTTGCCCAGGTTTTTATTTCATGCTCCCTCCCTGGAGTTTTGTCTAGTTGTCCTCAGCACCATATATTAAAAAGGGGGGTGTAGAGGAATTAATCTGATCTTAGGGCATTGTCACGGTATCTGGATCACCTAATGTCCCACTTACATTTGCACATATTATGATACTATGAGTCATAAATTGGGACTGGGCTCATCCCTATAGCCATTAAATCAAGTCTGTTTGGTTTGGTCACAAAGCATTACTTGACACACTTGTGCAAAATAAATTTTGCATTTGTTTACTGTATAATGCAGAGAGAAGCCAGAAACTTTAAATAATGAGTAACCAAAATTCTGAAAATAATGAATTCCATCAATTTTTTAAAAGCAGATCTTGGTGAATTTCTGTTAGCATTTGACATTTAGATCTATAGTCATACTTAGCATGAACAAGGTTTCTCAGCACCAACCTCTGCTTTCTCAAATCTATGGTAACTGAAGGTAGTCTTCCAGAGCTCTTTTGGATGCCATTTTAAAGCAATGGGGCACAAAGAGCAGGGTGGAGGTAGGAAACTGGATCTAGGAATCACTGATTCACCAACATAGGAAAGTGATTAGAATTTTCCTATGGATACTATTTGGGAAGATAATGGGGATGCTTTTCAGCCTCTGGATTAAGGGGTTTGAAGTGGCATAATATTTCTGGGGAAATATGTCCACTTCTATAGTGGAGATGGCACCAGGGTCCATTAGAGCTTATTGTCTATGAAAAGCAGGTGTTTCTAGGTATCCAATAGCCTAGTAAATACGAAATCACTAAAAAAATTTCCTACCTCTAATTCATTGATTTCTCCACTTCCTTTACATCCATCATTCCTACTTTCCTTCCCCCGCCCATGATTATCTAGCTTCAATTCCACTGCCCAATACCACTACTAGTCCCTCTTCAATCACATCTCCCTGACAAAAACCCCATCCTGAATGAATCCATCATTCATCTCTGCTGAGCCTTCACCAAAGCAGCTAAGTAGATGGAAGAGAAAACCTACATCCCCAGGCAAACTTACATGGTTCATTTCCCTCAATTGTGTCCTTGACACTGCCCAGAAATCTATTCTTCCAATAATCTTGATCACCCATCCACACTAACTAGCAGATCATAACTTTTCTCTTCTCTGACCCTTCCTCCTCTCCCATCGTGGCCATTTTCTGTTAATGACATTGCCTAAGAAATCCTAAAGAAAATAGAAGTTATCAGCAGTTAGGAGAAGTTAGGATCTTCCTTATGCTTTGTCGCCAAATCTACAATGTATTTTCCTATTCCGTTTCCATTCCCTTTTTCCTGGATGGCCCCTGTTAGGGGCTGAATTGTGTCCTCCCAAAACTCATATTTTGAAGTCCTAACCTCTAGTACTTAGAATATGACTATATTTTGAGATAGAGCCTTTAAAGAGGTAATTAAGGTAAAATGAGATCATATGGGTGGGCCCCCATCCAATATGACTGGCGTCCTTTTAAGAAGAGAAAGTTAGGATACAGATCAAGGAGTGACCATGTGACAACACAGTGAGAAGGCAGCCATTGCAAGCCAAGGAACAAGGCCTTAGGAGAAAACAAACCTACTGATACCTAAACTCCAGAGCTGTGAGAAAATTAATTTTTGTTGTTTAAACCACCCAGTCTATGGTATTTTGTTGTGGCATCCCTAGCAAACTAATATAGCCTCATTCAAAACTCAGCTTAAATGTCTTTCTCAAAGGAAAAGACATCCCAATCTAAATTAATCTTTTGAACATACTATATTTTTCTCCATAGCATTTATCACAATTGGCAATGATATATTGATTTGTTTATTGTCTATCTTCCTTAATGGATTTTAAGATCTTGATAAAGGACAGAACTAGTGGTAGCACCAAAGGATGGGGAAGGTGGCTATCCCTCCTCTATTATCTCCCTATGTTTATTTGATATAAATAATTGGAATTTTATCAGTGCTGAGTCAAGTGTGCAAAAAAGACTCAAAACAAGTTTTCTGCCCTCATTTCAACCAGTTTTTACTTCTAAACCTCTTTTACATAGATATTGTAAAACTGATTCATGTCTGTAATTCACTGCTATATTCCTAGGACCTAGCACTGAAACACAGCCTTTGATTGATAAATTTTTCTGGAAGGAAGGAATGAAGGCTAGAAAGAAGGATGGATGGAAGGAAGGAACGAAGGAAAGGAGGGAGGGAGGGAGGAGGAAAGGGTGGGAAAAAAAGAGGAAGTAGTTGTGACTGTAAGGAAAACCAATTACCTGCCAATAGAGACATCTCAGATATAGCTGATGTGAAGTGAGTCAACAACTTTCCATTTAGGGGTTTTTAACATGGATTTTATGAACATGATACCAGCAGGTCTATTAAATTCCTTGTGATCATGGATTAACTGAGGGGTCTGGAGTTTCATTAGGTAGCTGGTTTGCCTGCTTCATTCCAATGTTTTCACCTCTGACTGTATTATAATTTATTAAGCACTCTGAGGATTAATTTTACGTGTCAACTTGACTGGGCCATGGGGTGCCCAGATATTTGGTTGAAACGTTATTCTGGGTGTGTCTGTGAGGCTGTTTGTGGATGAGATTAGTATTTAAATTGGTAGAATGAGTAAAGCAGATGGCTCTCCCCAATGTGGATGGGTATCATCCAATCCATTGAGGACCTGGGTAGAATAAAAGATAGAGTAAGAGAAAATTTGCTGTGTCTGACCGACTGTCTTCAAGCTGGGACATCAGTTTTCTGCCTTCAGACTTGGACTTGGGCTGGAATTGACACCATTGTCTTTCTCTAGAATCCAGCTTGCTGACTATGATACTTGGACTTCTCAACCTCCATAACTGTGTAAGCCAATTCCTTATAATAAATTTATTTGTATGTATCTGTACATCTGTATCTATCTATATATCTCTGTATTATATAAATATTTTATAAATAAAATGTTCATTTTGTTTCTTTGAAGAACTCAGTCTAATAGCACCTAGCAGATATTTATGGATTCTTAGAGATGAAAAGGGAAATTATAGAAACTATTTTACTCCTCAAACCATTACAATATGATAGCCATCTGAGTAAGTTCTTACAATTTGAAACAGATTGTATATGTGTTTACCAATGCAACAAAGGTTCTTAGGAATTTTATGTGGAATGTTCCATTGTATGCATTTCCATATATGTGTCTGTATATTTCTCCATAATGAAGCTGCTTTTATCAGTTCCTTTTTTATTATGAAAAATTTAAAACATATACAAATATAGAGAGAATAGTATTATAAACCCTCATGTACCCATCAACCCGGTTTCAACAATTATCAACTCATGACCAACCTTATTTCATCCTCCTCACCCTGATTGTTTTGAAACAAATCCCAGACATCATATCATTTCATGAAAAAATGCCAAACAGCAAATTTACAAGTACATTTTTAGAACACAATCCTCTACTGATGTGAGGATTGCCTGTATTTCCACCTTGAGTTGAATAATGGATTAATTAATTTTCTATTCTCTTTTTCCTATAGACATCCTATGTATGGAGAAGTAAATCACTCTGCCAACTACTTAGCCACATTATTTTATTTAGGTAGACTATTCTGAGTAGAGAGTCAAACTTTGTTTCTGTTACTAAGTATGTGACTTTGGGTGAGATTTTAGCTGCCTTTGTCTCAGTTTCTTCATCTCTAAAATAAGAAAACAGCTGAGGAGTGTACCTATGACGTGGCACTCATTGTAATAATAATATTGGCTATTATTATTATTATCATCATTATTATTTAATGTGAAAATCAGGGCTAGGTTATGCAGGTGAAAGTGATGACTGATCTGTAATTCTTGTAGTAACTCCAATAGCTGAGTGTATAGCAGGTGCTCAGAAAATGTCACCAAGAAGCAAAGAAGTCACCTTTTCCTCTTTCCATCTTAGAGAATGTCAGGTGTCCTCATGTACCTGTGTCAAGGGGATAAGAGTGCAGAATGATCCCCTTTCTAATGGTGCACAGACTCTCAGCTTACATCTGGGGATAAATAATGAAGCAAGCTAACGGATCCTGCCTGCAGTCAATTATCCCAGGTCCATGTTTCTTAGTTTTCCAAGGGGCTCTCAATAAGGACTTATGTAGCTGCAGAAATGAGAGAAAAATAGATGAGAGAAATAAAGAAATAAAGAAAAAACAATTCCATCTGTCAAAATGATGATGGATGCTGTCCAAACCTGTGAACAAAACCTGAAGTGCTAATTCTATGCGCTGCTGATGCCTTTAATTATGCAACTTTGACAGATGGAAAGATTGTTATGCAGTTTTTATTTAAGAAGCTCATGCAAAACTGTAGTTTTGTGCCAAGGGTAATCAGTCACATTAAAGAATTTACCAGAAAGTAAACTCTGCCTTATTTATAGCTTACCAGGTCCTAATTATGCTTCATAAATGGACAGTCATATAATAAGACAAACACAAAATATACATGACTGCAAATTACTACATAGCAGTTACATGTCAGAATAGGCAGTCATTTCAAACCACATAATACTTCCCTGTGAATATGCAGTAAACACACTCCAGGTCATACCTTGTTGAGGCAGAATTCCAAAGATCTGAAATAATGTTTTTCCTTAGTCTTAGCTTCAGTAGGGCCTTCAGAAAGTGACAGAACAATCAGTTTGCCTTATATATATATATTCCTCTTACTGTAGTTCATACATATATGGATTTGTCTAATCATAAGGATTTTCACCAGCCCCTTCTGCTCGTTTCCTGAAGTGTGTTTTTAGTGTCACCTGCATTGCTGTCTGACTTAGTCCAGAAATACATCTTAAGATATTTTTAGTTTCTTCCCTCTGGTATCCCTGCCTCAGTGAGGCTGTATTCCTCTCATCTCCTCCTCAATCTCCTTATCATGGCTTTTTTCTAAAGAGAAGACCTAGAAATCCAGAACCTGGGGGGGACCTTGGATATATAATCTCTGTGTGGTTACTAAGCTGTTAAAGCTATCCTTTTGGTTCCATGGCTACCACTCAGTATAAGCCTTCATCATCAAGCTATTGTAGGTCCATGGCTGCAGCCTCCTCAGTCCTCTCTCTCCTGACTTAACCTGGATACTCTTGAAAGATGATTTTCTTAAAGCACAATTCTTACACATTTCCCCTGATCAAGACCCTTCAATGGAACCCTTGCCTCTAGAATAAAGCCTAAAGCCTGGCATGGAAGCTCTTCATGACCTGGCCCTAGTCAATCTTTCTACACTTTTCCTTCTGCTTATCAATGCATACTCTCTGCTCTAACTATATCAGACAGTTTACCATTCTCTGGCTCGTCTCTTCTAAGCTTCTATTCCTTTGCACATTTCCATTTATCTACCTTAAACACTTTTCCAAGTCATCTTTTCCTCTTTGAATCCTAGACTTCCTTTCCAGTTAAGGCAAGAGAATGCCTGCAATGTGTTCACCTTCAGTGCAGTTTTGAACACTGGTCATGTATATGGGAATTATATTCTCCGGCATTTGGAATATTCTAAATTGCTATTCTTCATTTTTATATTTCAAGCTTTTTTCTTTTCCAAGTAGTTTGTTAGCTTCTTTATTGCAGAAACTATAGATAGATGGTATATATATAGATGGTGTATGTATATATAGATAGATGGTGTATATATAGATGGTGTATATATAAACTATATATATATATAAACTACATAGATAGTATAGATATAGATATATATAGTTTCTGCAATGAAGAAGCTAATGAACTAGCTAGTTAATATAAGATATATATATATCTTGCTAAATTATAAGCTACTAGAGTTTGGGACTCTGAGATAAAAATAGTATAACATAAGAATGTGAAAATTAGCCTCTATCAGATTAAAATTCTGATCCTGGTACTTGCTAGCTATGTGCCACTGGATGAGGTACCTAAACTCTGTGAACCTCTGTTCCTCCATCTATAAAATAGAGATAACAGTCTTTTATCTCAGAGGGCTGTTATAAGATATAAATGGTATAATAAATCAAATGTGCCCAGTAAATTATAGCTATTAGGATTTAAAATTTATCTTGTATCTATAATGCTGAGCACAGTGACTGGCAAATAGTTGGCATTTAATAAATAATGATTGAACTGAACTGCATTTATGGTAACAGCATTTACATCAGGCTACCACCACTCTTGATGGTTGATAATGAATCTTCCCAACTTAGTTGAACTTTTTAAAGTCAAGGATAAGTTTTCTTTTAAACTTGCCAATATACAAAATTAATATTATATAAACTTTTATATCATTTATTAGTAAAATAAAAATATCTTCAGTTATGAACATGTGGATTTCAGTTGGATGTAGACTTTTATGTGTTTAAGTGATGGAAAAGCTTCTTGACAACCCAGTTAAGATGTACCTGCCAACATTGTGAATTGAATACAAAAGAAACAAGTGTCATCTAAATTTCAGTAAAAGAAATAGTTGGCTAATAGAATAAGAAAGTATTAGAAAAGAGTGGGAAGGAAGAAAAGATCTTCAGAACTTGGGGAGGGAGGTTGGTATAATGGAGACAACAAGGACTGAAGATAAGTGTTCAGTTCAACTTTGTCCATAGCTGGCCTTTCACTTTACTGCTATTTGTAAATTGAGGGGGTTAAAATAGACCATAATTTCACAAACTTCAGTCATTTATGAACCACCTTGATAATTTTTGCCACATCTGAATACCATGTGAGCTATTATTCATGTAATATTTTCTTTAAATTGACTCACTTTTATTTTATTCAAATACTTTTATTATAAAAGGAAATGACATGTCACTGCCATAAGTAGAAAACTAGAATTAGATGCCATAAATAATGACTGTAAAAATAAACAAAAACAGAGCTATCTTATTAAAAAATATACATTAGCTAGATAAAGTTTCCTAGTAAAATATCTGAGCCTGAATCAGACCTTATTTTGATAAAAAGAAAACTATCAAGTGTTAGATAGATGTTAAAGAAAAATAGCATGAAAATAAGATATCCTCTTTCATGTAGTCCAAATATATTGGAAGAAAAATGAAAAGGAAATGACTTCCTCACTGGGTCACTCACTGTTAGTGATTGCCATATACCTACTATCAAACTCTTTTGGACTCTCAGCAATGTTATGGACTCCCACTAGGTAATCTAGATTATGTTCCTCACATTCAATCACATTTAACGTGTGGTGAACAAAGCAGAAATGAAAAGTTTGTACCAAAGGTTATAGCCCAGGGTACAGTATGACAAAATACTTATGGCTACATAATAGTTTTGTTTTCTATTGATAATTTCATGTGACAATTTTAAACTCTCAATGTGTTTGCACAATCTCTGAACAATCTCAGTAATCAATTAGGCAACCATCACAAAACCTACCTTTGGAGCCTGGTTCCTTCCACAAAACACTTTATCTCACTTGATCATCAATGAGTAAGAAGAAATGGATATCTGTCGACCTCAGAGAGTCGGGGACCTGGGGCGGCGAAGGAACTGAGAAAAAGAGATGACAGTATAGGGAGGCACAGAGGACCCCGAGCAAAAAGCCGGAGGTGCCGAGGTTTATTTTCCATACTCTTATATATCTTCTACAACAGGGGCGTAGTAAGGCACATTCCTCCATGTATACAGGATTAGTCAAGCACATAAGAATCTTTAAAACAGAATAAAGGAACAAAGAGGGGAGTGCACAGTGTGCTGTTTACAGCTGGCTTCCTATCTACAAAACATCTTCTGCTGCGTACTTTAGAACTGACCACACACATCCCAAGGGCATCTCACTCTGATCCTTTTGGGTTATTTTTAACCCTGCAATCTCGAGTTTTCTCAGAGATTTCTGAGTCTGAGCGAACATGCACCAGTGGTTGTTGTGGCATTCTGTTTCCCACAGATATCCACTTTGGAACCAATCTGATTAAGTCCAGATTCAAACTCATCACTTTCTAGGGTGTGTGGCCTTTATTTCTTGAGGTGTATTGGGGGAGGTCATTGATTGGATGTGACTGTTGGCTGCTGCCTGAGCTGGACCTGGGAACTGAAGGCTCCTCACTCCTTCCCCTTTCCTTGAAATAGGGGTTCTGCTAGCCTGCCCTGCTTCCAGATGCTGTCCCCAGGACATAGCCTTGAGATAGTGATGTAGTACTCAAACCATCTGGATGGTATATGTGACTGAACCCAAGTAAGGCCTCTCCATAAACTTATAAGATTTGGTGGGTGGGTGCAGAGATCTACTAATCTTGTGGCCTTTCAAGACAAGCCTTATATGTAAGTTCCCTTGCTTATTAAACCTGTCACTTGTCAATCTGGAGTGGCTTGCCTCTTTCTTCAGTCTCTCTCTGCCATCTATGTCTGGGGCCAGTTTCAGATTGCACCTGGGAAGTCCCCAAAGAGCTTGTGAACCAACAAGGTTGTCTTCAAAGATGATGACATAGAAGGTTCCTGAACTCCTCTCCTCCTCCAAATGTACAACTATACATGAAGCAATTCCTTTTGTAAGAAATTCAGAAACTGAGTGACTCCTACTCTTTGAGTGAACAAGAAAATACCCACATCAAAACAGGCCACTTCAAGTCACTAGTATCTCCCTGGAAGGAGCTTGTACACACATCTGCACTTTAGCTCCCCAGGGACAGGTCCCTAGACTGCCTTGCTTCCATTGCCAATGCGACTTCCATTCAAGAGTCCCACAGGATTGTAGCAAACAAAGAAGCATTTATTTTTTTTATTTTCTTAAAGAAATGTTCATTAAAAATTTTTTTTAATTTAAATTCAATTTAATTAACATACACAGTATGATTAGTTTCAGAGGTACAATTTAGTGATTCATCAGTTGCATACAACACCCAGTGCTCATTACTTCAAGTGCCCTCCTTAATGCCCGTCACCCAATTACCCCGTCCTCCCTCCCACCTCTCCTCCAGCAGCCCTCATTTTCTTTCCTATAGTTAAGTGTGTCTTATGATTTGTTCCCTCTTTTTTTCATCTTATTTTATTTTTCCTTCCACTCCCTTATGTTCCTCTGTTTTGTTCCTTAAATTCCACATATGAGTGAAATCATATGGTATTTGTCTTTCTCTGACTGCCTTATTTCACTTAGCATAATACTTTCTAGTTCCATCCACCAAAGAAGCACTCCTTAACTGGCTACCCATCCAGGGCTCAGTGCAAAGGGAACAGGCAACAATGCTTAGCTCTCAGAATTTCCCAGAAAGAGGTCTATTTGCATACTTAAAAGCTGCTGCCTGAGGGTCAGTCTTCTAATTTAACACACATCTAGGGTTAACAGAGATTCTCCCCAGATAGCTGGGAGATTCCCTTCTGCCCCTTCCTGCTAGCCTAATCCAAGTCACTAGTATCTCCCTGGAAAGAGTTTATACAAAGGTCAGGCACACTAGTTTTTATGACTGCCTTCTGAGGGATAGGCCCCCAGATTGCCTGGTTTTGATAGCCAGTGGGGCTTGCATTCAGCAGTCCCACAAAACTGAAGCAAAGTTCTTAAAGGCTCAGAAACACCCCCTTCCTCCATTGCTATATACTTGGGCCTAGAGCAGAGGGAGCAGGCAAAAATGCCCACCTCCCATTTTCTACATGGAAGTGGCCTAACTACTTAGTTTACCAGCTGCTGCCAAAGGGTCGACTTCCAAGCAGCCTGCATCTAAGTGTTAACTGCAATCTTCCCCTCTGGGATGTTGATGGATCTTGGCATACTCTCAGCTACTGGGTGCCACTAAGAACAAAGGGGCATCTTGGACCATCATAAAGACATTTACAGAACATTCCTTCAAACACCAGCAGAAAACACATTCTTCTCAAGTGTCCATGGCCAAGCTTGAAATCAGATAGTGTGATGCTTCTAGCTTTGCTCTTCTTTCTCGGGATTCCTACACATTTTATGATAGTTTTTTCTGTCTGTGAAAAATGCCATTGCAATTTTGATTGGGATATGTTGAATCTTTTTTTTTTTGAAGCCAATTTCATAGAAACAGAGGATATAATGCTGGTTTGCAGGGGGTGGGGTAAGGGGAAATGGGGTGATATAGGTCACAGGGTACATTTAAGAATATGTTCAGGGGATCCAATGTACAGCATAGTGACTATAGTATACAGTACTGTACACTTGAAAGAGATCTTAAGCATTCTCACCACACACACAAAAAGAGTTAATTATGTTAACTATGAGGTGATGGATGTGTGACTTATTTGGATCTTGATAATCATTCTACCATGTTTATCAAATTATCATGTTTTATACTTCAAATACATACAGTTATATTTTTCAGTTATTCCTCAATAAAGTTTAAAAAAAAAGAAGAACAAAGCTGAAGGCAAGTCATATATCTGATATGGAGTAATATTCATAATATATAAAGAACACATAACTCCATAGAAAAAACAAACAATCCAATTAAAAAATGGGCAGAGGAACTAAATAGACATACAAATAGCCAACAGGTATGTGAGAAGATGATCAACATCACTAATCATCAGGAAAATATAAATCCAAACCACAATGAGATATCACCTCACACCTGTTAAATGGCCATTATCAAAAAGACAAGAAATCACAAGTATTGGCAAGGATGTAGAGAATGCAGAACACTGATGCACTGTCACTAGGAATGTAAATTGGTGCAGTCACTATGGAAAACAGTATGGAGTTTCCTCAAAAAACTGTATGACCTATCAATTCCATTTCGGGGTATTCAACTAAAGGAAATGATATACAAAGGATATTGAGGAGATATCTACTTTCCCATGTTCACTGAAGCATTATTCACAATAGTCAAGATATAGAAACAACCCACGTGCCTGTAAATGAATGGATAAAGAAAATGTGATGTGTGTTATATATATATATATAATGGAATATTATTCAGCCACAAGAAAGGAGGAAATCCTGCCATTTACAACAACATGAGTGGACCTCAAGGGTATTATGCTAAGTGAAATAAATCAGACACAGACAAATACCATATGGTTTTACTTATATGTGGAATCTAAAAAACAAAACAAACAAAAACAGAAACATACTCATAAATACAGAGAACAACCTGGTGGTTGCCAGAGGAGAGGAGAGTGGGAAGGATGGGCAAAATAGGTAAAGGGGATTGAGAGGTATAGACTTTCAGTTATAAAACAAGTAAGTCATGGGAAGTACAGTATAGGGAGTACAGTCAATAATACTCTAATAATGTTGTATGGTGACAGATGGTAACTACACTTATGGTGAGAATTGCAAAATGTATATAAATGTCAAATTGCTATGTTGTACACCTGAAACTAAAACATATTGCATGTTAACTATTCTTCAATTAAAAAAAATAATACAGGTCATGATAAACCTGGAGAGGAAAGTAGGTAAGCAGTTTAATTTTAGTTTAGGGCATTATGCTAAGTGAAATGAGTCAGACAGAGGACAAACACTCTATGGTATCAGTAAATCTAAAAAAGCCAAACTTACAGACACAGAAAATAGAATGGTGGTTATCAGGGGATGGGAGGGTGGGGGAAAAGGGAATATACTGGTCAAAGAATACAAACTTCCAGTTATAAGATGCATAAGTTTCTGGGGATCTAATGTACAACATAAAGATTATAGTTAACAATACTATGTTATATACTTGAAAGTTGCCAAGGGAATAGATCCTAAATGTTCTTACCACACACATACAAATGGTAATTATGTGACATGACAGAGGTATTAGTTGACACTATGGTGGTAATTGTTTTTGCAATATCTAAGTGTATCTAATCAACATGTTATGCACCTTAAACTTACACAGTGTTATATGTCAATTATGTCTCAATAAAGCTGAAAAAGAATCTTATTTACTTCTCTTTCATCATTTGAAAAATGAGATTAATAAGTCTCACTTCACAGGTTGTTGTAAGAATTAGAGGTGATGCATGTAAAGAAATTAATACCTAATGAGATTTCAGAACGGACTGCTCATCCTTATGATTGATGTGTACAATCATCTGATAAGGCAGGCAGGGCAGTTATTTCCATTCTACAGATATTGCTACTAAAATTCAGGGAAGGTCAAAACAGAAAATCCAATCACTAGTAGGTAGAAACTTAGACTATATCTAAGTCTTTTGATTTTCGGCCCAATTTTCTTTCTTCTATCTATTTCATCTCTCCTTTCCACCTCACTGCACAAGAAAACAGGGAACTGGCCTGAAGATGAAGTACTAGAAGATGAAGAGTTGATGTTTCTGCTTGTCTGCCCAGGTTTATCTATGCACTTGAGCCAAGGAAGTGGGTAATTGTGAACTAGAAGCTCCCTTGCACTCTTTGCCTAGCTTACCTTTGGCACTTATTCCTGGGGGGCTTAAAGTGTAGGCAGTGTCTATATCTCTGTTGAGGCACATGATTTCCCCCCAATACACTGAGCATTTGTATAGTCTACTGCCTTTGTTCCTTTTGTTAGCTGCTTCTGAAATATATTTCCCCATTGCATTCTTGGCCTTGTAAAACAAAACAAAACACTCTACAAAACAAACACCCTGGGCCCAGATCAAATATTACTTCTTCACTGTAGCTTCTCCTTACTTCTCCCAAAGAGAAGTGATTGCTTCCTCATCTGTGTCATCTTTGCATATGTACTTACGCTATTCTCACATTTGGAATTTTTTTTTTTTTTGCATGTTTGTATCACCTTCCTGTCTGTGAGCTCCTGAAAGGGAACAGGCACATGCCACTTTTGTAACCAGTGTCCAGCATGTCATCTGGTAGTACTGTATGTTCTCCACAAATGCAGGCTGATGTGAATTCAGTTGCTTTTGTTCTTCTGAGAAATAGTGAAAGAAATGTTGTCTATATATAGAATAATTAGAGACACCAACAAAAGTGTTTAGCATAACATTGGTTTACTATGGAGTTGTTATGTCGCTGCTGTATCTTTGTTTGCAAATGGTATAATAATATGTATATAAATTCATACATCTATTAAAACACAAATAATATAATTTCTATAGCAAGGCAGAGAGCACAGATGCTGCTGCTTGAAGTTTTCTTAGCATTCTGTGCTTTGCTAAGAAAATAAAGCTATATATAAGAGCACTAAGTTGAAATTGCCAGAGTATCCAGTTATTGGACGAATGTGGTAAAATGTAGTTATGTAAATGAACACAGGAAACTGATCAAACTTAAAGAATGAACAAAATAGAATCAACCCGAACTTGCTACTGCAAAATACCGTTGAGGTCCTTGCTTTGCTCCCTTGGGTAATTTTTTTTTTTTTTTTTTGTCCCTGCAAGATACCCTGGGACCAAGTAAGAGATAATTCATTTCAAAAATAAGAAGGCCTATTTTTGGAGTATTGCCCTGAATTTTCTCTTTTGCCTATAATAATCTATTGTCCTGGATACCAAAAATAGTGTGGGGCAGGGATTATTTAAAGCTCTTCGGCAGAAGGCAGTAATGCAGTCTGCTGAACTTCTTAGAACAAAAGAAGTAAATTTCAGTTAAAAGAACTTTGGAGCAGTCTACAGCAGTAGACCCATGTACTGGTGCCATTGGTATTTTTGTTTGCCTTTATTTTTATTTTCCTAGAGCTGGCAAATGTCCCCAAAACCAGGCAGAGTAAACATTTGAGTTGATAAAATATAATTGGTAGGCCTCAGTTGGGACAACATACCTCAAAAAACAAACAACAAAAACCAAAATAGAAAAAGAAACAACAAAAAAACAAATGACAACAACAAAACATAAGGAACCATTTTTAGAATATTTATTTAAGTTATATTAAGTGGAAGGGCCACTGCTCTTTGCTTAAATATCTTTAAACAGGAGCCCCAACCCTTCTGGACGACATTACTTCTGCATCAAGGGTCTCAACAAGCTCCTCAACTATTTGAAGGGTTTATTAGTTTCTTAGCTCTGCTCTAAAAAATAACCACAAACTTAGTGGCTTAAAACAGCATAAATGTATGCTGTTAGAATTCTGGAGGTCAGAAGTCTGAAATCAGACTCATTAAGCTAAAGTCAAAGTATTGACAGAGTAGTTTCCTTCCAGAAGCTCTGGAGGGAGAATCCATTACTTGGCCTTTTCCAGCTTCTGGTAGCCACCTACATTTCTTAGATGGTGGCTCCTTCCCTCATCTTCAAAGAAAATCACTCCAATCTCTGTGTTTATCATCACATTGCCTTCTCCTCTGTAGGCAAATCTCCTTCTGTCTTTCTCTTATAACACCGATGATTACATTTAGGACCTACTTGATTAATCCATGATAATATCTTCATCTCAAAATTCTTAACTTAATCATACCTGCCAAGTCATTTTTGCCAAATAAGGTAACATTCGCAACTTCTGAGGGTTAGGATGTGAATACCTTTTGGGGAGGTAGTTTTAGGGGATAGTGAAAAAAGAGATGCTTTATGTTGAATGAATATGCCCTTTCTCTAATGGTGGGTCAAAGGTACAAGAAGCCCAGAGAACATATGTGGAACTTGCTATAATATTCTGCTTCAGAGGACTTCTGCTGGAGAGTGAGAGTAATCCAGTACAGGGTTTGGTTAGGGAAGATCACTGGAAAATCAGAAATTGAAGAGGGAGGAAGAGCAACCAGCCACAGGGTGAAACTTCCGGCATCTTGAGAGTCATCTCAGAAGGGCCCAGCAGGAGAGCCTTTGAAGAACTACCAACTCTATCTACTCAGGAGTTAACAGGTTTAATCATTAATCAGAACCATGGACCATGGACTTAAGGCAGTACTTGAGACAAATGGGCAGATCCAGGTTTTATGAGGTACTAAACACAGAATTTGAGAAGCTCCCTTTGAGAAAAAGGGGAAAGCATCACAAATACAAAATTAGCTAGTAGGCCTTGGAAGGGGCCTTTGCAAATTAAGAGCTCTAAAATTTGATTTCAGTAGTTTTATGGTAATTCTGTGAAGTGAGAATTTTCTACTCCCTTTTCCCCTCTCTCTTACTGAACCCCAACTCCTGAAGGATCTAAGACCAAGATTAGCTAGGTAGGCCAGGAAGAAAGGGGCAGATCACCCCTACTAGAGGGCTTTGCTGGAATAGGTAGGGTAGAAAGAGATTTGTATCTTGTAAAAGGACTAAAGTGTCAACAAACATATTGAATTGAATATTTAATTATAAATTAAGAACGTGACTTAAAAAGACTTTTGCACTGCGTATTAACTATGGGTAACCAGAAGCATCATGGGTTCTGCCAGGTTTCTATTTAGATGCTGGAGAAAGATTCTCCCACCAAGTATATTTTAAAGTGACAATGGGAAGTAAAAAGTTGTATTTTGATTGTATTCCATGAACTGTGCTTGTTCAATAGACTGGTAATAGGTGATGGTGAGTTCTACACCACTAGCATGTGCAAGCAGTTGGTGTCAGCTTGTCAGTAACGTTATAGAAGAGTTTTAAGCATCCAAGTGTAGTTCTACTAAGTGATCTTTAAACTCACTCTTCGTTCTGATGGTTTCTGGTTCTTCTATGCTACTCAACCACTGATAACAGAGACTTTTCTAAGACAAATTTTGACAAAGAATATGAAAAGCAAGCAAAAGGGCAGGAAGATGATGTTATATACAGAGGAATGAATCTAGCAAATGGTACAAAAAAGGGTATTTGCTGAGATGCCCTTCAACAGATGAATGGATAAAGAAGTGGTCCATATATACAATGGAATATTACTCAGCCATCTAAAGGATGAATACCCAACTTTTACATCAACATGGATTGGAGGAGATTATGCTAAGTGAAATAAGTCAAGCAGAGAAAATCAGTTATCATATGGTTTCACTTATTTGTGGAACATAAGGAATAGCATGGAGGACATTAGGAGAAGGAAGGGAAAAATGAAGAGGGGGAAATTGGAGGGAGAGATGAACCATGAGAGGCTATGGACTCTGAGAAACAATCTGAAGGTTTTAGAGGGGAGGGGGGGGATGGGTTAGCCCAGTGATGGGTATTAAGGAGGCACATACTGCATGGAGCACTGGGTGTTATATGAAAACAATGAATCGTGGATCACTACATCAAAAACTAATGATGTTTTGTATGGTGACTAACATAACATAATAAAATAAAAATTAAAAAACAAAAAAGGGCATTTGCCCTTCTTCCAAAGGGAAAAATGTTCATTTCTAAAAAAAAAAAAAAAAAACCTGAAATGCAGAATGAGGAAAATGGGTGGAATAGATTTGGAATTTAAAATACTACTGCTGACTTCTGGTTTCTGATCTGGCACATAAGGACTTGGAAATTGCCACTCCACTCTAACAAGTGAAAACCTGAACAAACTGAAAACTCTTAGATCCTTAAGAGAGGTAAGGTCACAGGGCAAACCACTGCCCCAAAACTGGAGAGACAGAAAGGCAGATACAGAGAATCACAACATACTGAAGCAAAAACCTCCATGGGAACCAGTGCCAGGGTAAGAAAAACCTGAAATATAATTGATGAATTGCTGGAGGCTCAGTGCGGACAGATCTGAGAGTCAAATGCTCCACAGAGACCTAATCATGGGAGGTAAAGGGGGAGGACTTCATACTTTTGTGAGTTTTGCCTCTGGGGACTCAACCAGCAGAGGAGGGGAAAGAAGCCATTTAAAAATACATTGGAGCATTCTGTTCTTCTTAACAAGGTCAGCCCTCAAGAGAATCTATTTAACCAGAGCTTAACCTGCTAGGATTTTATTAGAGCCTAACTGATCTTTGAGAAGGGAAATACCCATCTTCAGCCCTGTTTAGCCATATATCCCATCTAAGGGGGAGGGGAGACCTGAGAAGCATTTGTGAAGTTCATGGTCCAGAAACATAGGTTCACCAAATGACTGAGACCAAGTCATAGCACTGTTCCTCCTCTACATCTTACCACCACATTACTAAAGGCCTATTTAGAGCAGTTCCTTTTACTCAGTATACCATGCATGCATACCAAGATAACATTACAAGGCATACTAAAAGGCAAAACATGCTTGAAAGGACATAGAAAGCATTGGAACTAGAGTCAAATACAGAAGCCATGTTGGAATTATCAGACTGAGAATTTAAAACAACTACAGGTAATATAATAAGAACTCTAATGGATGAAGTGGACAGCATGCAAGAATAAATGGGCAAAATAAGTAGAGAGATGGGGGTGCCTGGGTGGTTCAGTCAGTTAAGCATCTGCCTTCAGCTCAGGTCATGATCCCGGGGTCCTGGGATCAAGCCCTGCACTGGGCTCTCTGCTCAGCAGGGAGCCTACTTCTCCCCCCCTGCCCGTGTGCTCTTAAATAAAGTCTTTAAAAAAAAAATAAGTAGAGAAATGGACATTATAAGACAGAATCAAAAAGAAATTCTAGAGATCAAAAACACTGTGACAGAAATGAAGATTGCTTTTGATGGGCTTATCAGCAAACTGGACACCAGTGAGGAAAGAATTCTAAGTTTGAGGATATATCAATAGAAACCATCAAAATTGAAAAGAAAACAGAAAAAAAAAAGACTAAAAAGCCAGAATATAATACCCAAGAACTGTGAGACAATTACAAAAGGCATAACATGTGTAATGGGAATATCAGAAGGAGGAAAAAGAGAGAAAGGAATAAAAGCAATATTTGAAATAATAATGACTGAGAATCTTCCCCCAAATAAATGTCATACACCAAATCACAGATCCAGGAAGCTCCAAGAACAACAAGCAGGATAAATACAAAACAAATAAACAAAGAAAGAAACCAAACCAAAACAAAACAAAACAACACTTAGGCATATCATATCTAAAAATGCAGGAAATCAAAGATAAAGAAACTTCCTGAAAGAAGCCAGACAGGAAGAGAAACACCTTACTTACAGAGGAAAAAGGATAAGAATTACATCTGACTTCTCCTCAGAAACCATGCAAGGAAAAAGAAAGTGGAGCAAAATATTTAAAATGTTGAGGGTAAAAAATCACCAACCTAGAATTCTGTACTTTGTAAAATTATCCTTCAAAAGTGAAAAAAAATTAAACATTTTATTGGACAAACAAAAACTGAGGGAATTTGTGGCCAATAGATCTGCTTTACAATAAATGTTAAAAGAAGTTGTTTAGAGAGAATTAAAATGATATAGGCTAGAAACTCAGATATATACAAAGAAAAGACAAGTACTGGAGAAGGAATAAGTGAAGATAAAATTAAAACTTTTATGTTTCTTTTTCTTAATTGATCTAATATATAACACTTTGTTCAAAATAACAATACCAACAATGTATTTGATTATGTATGCTGATGTGTATATACATGCTTATGTATAAATGAAATGACTGACTGCCGTGACCAGGGACAGGAAGGAGGAATTAGGATTATATTGTTATCATACGTACTAGCACTACCAGTGAAGTGGCATAATGTTATTTGAAAGTGGACATAGGTCAGCTGTAAATGTATATTGCAAACTCTAGGGCAATGACTAAACAAAGTTAAGAAGTATAGCTGATGTACTTAGAAAGGACAGAAAATAGAATCCCCCAAAATACTCAATTAAAACTACAAATAGCAGAAAAAAAGAGATGAAGATAAAAATAAGAGCAAAGAACAAGGACAAAGAAATAGAAAATAGTAACAAATATAGTAGATATTAATTTAGATCAATAATCACTTTGAACATCAATAGTCCAAATACACTGAGTTAAAAGACAGAGATTATTGGAGGGGATCCAAAAAACAACACTCAAGTACATGTTGTTTACAAGAAATTCACTTTAATATAAAAACACATATATATTAAAAGTAATGGATGGAGAAAGGTATACTATGCTAACACTAATCAAAAGAAAGCAGGAGTAGCCATATTAATTTCAGACAGAGCAGACTTCAGACCAAAGAGAGCTATCAGTGACAAAGAAGGGCATTACATAATGACAAAGGGGTCCATTCTTCAATAACACATAATCCTTAAAGTGTATATGTCTAACAATAGAGTATCAAAATACATGAGGCAAAAACTGACTGACAGAACTGCAAGCATAAATAGGTGAATTACCGTTATAGTTGGAGACTTTAACAACCCTCTATCAGAAATGGTCAGATCTAGCAGGCAGGAAATTAGTAAGGACATAATTGAACTCAGCATCATCAATCAACTGGATATTATCAATATCTATAAACTACTTTATCCAACAACATCAGAATACACATTCTTCTTAAGTCTACATGTAACATTCACCAAGAGAGACCACATTCTGTGCCATAAGACACACTTTAACAAATTTAAAAGACTAGGAATCATAGAATGTCTGCTCTCAGACCATGATAGAATTAAACTAGAAATCAATAACAGAAAGATAGCTGGAAACCCCTAAAATAATTGGAGGTTAAACAATACACTTCTAAATAACACATGAACAAAGAAGAAATATCAAGAAAAAATTTTAAATATTTTGAACAAATAAAAATAAAAACTCAACTTCTCAAAATTTGTGGGATGTAGTGGAAGCAATGCTTAGAGGAAAATTTCCGGCACTGCATATATTAGAAAAGAAAAAAGATCTAAAATTAGTAATCTAAGTTTCCACCTTAGGAAACTACAAAAAGAGGAAAAATTAAATCCAAACAGAAGAAAATAAATAATACAAATTAGAGCAGAAATCAATGAAACTGAAAATGGGAAGTCAATAGAGAAAATCAATGAAACCAAAAGCTGGTTCTTTCAAAAGATTGATAAAATTGATAAGCCTGGAGTAAGGCTGACCAAGAAAAAATGAGAAAGGATACAAACTACTAAAATCAGAAAGGAAAGAGAGAATATTACTACAGATCCCATGGACATTAAAAGGATAATCAAGGAATACTATGAGCAACTCTATGCCCACAAGTTTGACAACCTCGATGAAATGGACCAATTTCTTGAAAGACATTATCTGCCAAAACTCACACAAGAAGAAATAGACAATATGAATAGGCCATTATCTATTAAGGAAATGGAATCAATAATTAATCACTTTTCAAAACAGAAAGCACCAAGTAGATTACTGGTGAATTCTACCAAACATTTGAGGATGAAATTATACCACTTCTCTACAGTCTCTTTTAGAATTCTCTTTCTCAGCTATAAGCAAAGGTAGCTAATAAGTGATATAGCAAAGTTGTAAGACACAAGTCAAGCACTTTCCCATATACCAGCAATAAACAAATGGAATTTTTAATTAAAAACACAATATCATTTACCCTAGCATCCCCAAAATGAAATATTCAGGTATAAATCCAATAAAATATGTACAAGATCTATATGAAGAAAACTACAAAACTCTGAAGAAAAAAAATCAAATAAGAATTAATAAATGGGGACTTATTTTGTTCATGGACAGGAAGACAATATTATCAGGATGCCAGTTATTCCCAACTTGATCTAAGATTCAACATAATCCCAACAAAAATCCCAGCAAGTTATTTTATGGATATTGACAAACTGATTCTAAAGTCTACATGGAAAGGCAAAGACCCAGATAGTCAACACAATATTAAAGGAGAAAAACAAAGTTGGAAGACTGACACTATCTGACTATAAAGAAACAGTAATCAAGACCATGTGGTATTGGTGAAAGAATAAACAAATAGATCAATAGAATAGACCAGAGAACTCAGAAATAGACCACAAAAATATAGCCAACTGATTTTTGACAAAGGAGCAAAAGCAACACAATGGAGCAAAGATAGTCTTTTCAACAAATGGTGCTGGGACAACTGGACATCCACATGTGGAAAAAAAGTTACTCTAGACACAGACCTTATACCCTTCAAAAAATTAACTCAAAATGGATCACAGAAATAAATTTAAGACATAAAACTGTAAAACTCCTAGAAAATAACATACAAAAAATCTAGATGACCACAGGTTTGGCAATGAATTTTTAGAGACCACATCAAAGGCACAATTTATAAAAGAAAGAATTGATAATTTGGACTTCATTAAAATTAAAAATTTCTGTCAAGAGAATGAAAAGTAAAGCCACAGACTGGGAGAAAATATTTGTAAAAGACACATCTGATACAGGACAATGATCTAAAACATATGAAGAATTCTTAAAACTCAAAAATATGAAAACAAAAAAATGATTTAAAAAATGGGTGACACCTCTCCGAAAAAGATATCTAGAAAATAAGAATATGAAAAGATCCTCCACATGATATGTCATCAAGAAAATATAAATTGCAACAATGAGCTATCAGTACACACCTATTAGAATGGCCCCAATCCAGAACACTGATGACATTAAATGCTGACAGGGATGGGGAACAAGAGGAACTCTCTCATTCACTCCTAGTGGGAAATCAAAATGGGATAGCCACTTGGGAGGCAGTTTGGCAGCTTGTTACAAAACTAAACATACTCTTATCATATGATTCAGCAATTGTGTTCCTTGGTATTTATCCCAAGTAGGTAAAAACAAGTCCACAAAAAACCTATACTCAGATGATAGTAGTAGGTTTTTTTCATAATAGCTAAAACTTGGAAGCAACCAAGATGTCTTTCAGTAGGTGAATGGATGAATAAACTGTAGTACATTAAACAATGGAATATTATTCAATGCTAAAAATAAATAATCTATTAAATCATAAAAAGACATGGAAGAACCTTAAATGCATATTATTAAGTGAAAGAAGCCAGTGAAGAGACTACAGACTGTATGATTCCAACTGTATGACATTCTGGGAAAGCTAAAACTATAGAGACAGTAAAAAAATCAGTGGTTATCAGAGGTTGGCCAGGGAAGGGATGAATAGGCAGAGCACAGAATTTTTAGACCAGTGAAACTGCTCTGTATGATTCTATAATGGTAGATATATGTCATTAAAAATTTGTCCAAATCCATGGAATTTATAACACCAAAGTGAACCCTAATGTAAACTATGGGTAATCTTGATGTGTCAATGGAGATTCATCAATTGAAATAAATGTACCACTCTGGTGGGAGAGGCTAATAATGGGAGATGCTATTACGCATGTCAGGGTAGGAGCCTTATGGGAAATCTCTGTATCTTTTGCTTAATTTGCTGTGAAACTAAAACTGCTCTAAAAAATAAAGTCTATTTAAAAAATAATAATAAATGCTACGGCCCACACTCAAAACATTTGCTTGCCTTTGTGGGGGCCCCTGTTCAAAATATATGCTAATGTGAAAGAATAAGTTTACAGCCAAAACTCTTTTTTAAAGCTGGTTTAACTCCAAATGTATGAATGTTTTATTACTGTTATTATAAATGCCCTTTAATGCAGACCTTCTCATTCATTAACTTGGAGAGTTCCAAAGTGAAATGAGAAACAACAGTTTCTTGACAAGCTTACAGACTTTAAAGCCGTTAGAGTGGGTGGAAGAAATGAGTGTTGCAAAGCTTTATAGATATTGATAGGATTGCTTTATTCTGAAACAATGACATAAATAAGCCTCTTTAAAGGATTCACTGAGTGGAAATTGCCATGTCAATTTTGGGAACTTGATAAACTTTGGAACTTGGGCATAAATAATACATTGCCCAGCAAAACTTAAGCCATACTTTTAATGGTATGCATACAAATTTCTAAAGCTTTACTGTGACAATTTTCAAAAAGGCAACCCCTAAGCTAACATTTTTTGTGTGCATATTACTATCTATTTTAAACTGAGGAAATGAATTTTCTCTTAAGAAAGTAGAAAGGGAACTCATGTTTAATGTTTACTATGTTCCAGGTACTTAATATAAACTATCTCATTAAATTCTGACAACAAATCAGTGAGGCCAGTATTGTTACCTCTGTTTTAGATTTAAGAAAATTAAGACGTACTGAGAATAATAGTAGCTAAGGCTTACATAAAACCATGTGTCAGGCAATGTTTCAAATACTTTCACATGTATTGCTGTATTTAGTTCCTCATAACAACTTCAAAAAGGTAGGAACCATTATTATCCCCATTTTGCAGCTGAGAAAACTGAAGCACACAGAGATCAATGACTTTTTCAAGGTTAAGTAGCAGAAGCCAGCTATGCAGGTAATTTGGTTCAAGGCTGACTCTTTAACACTGAGCTATACATCCTAAAAAATGCCAAAAGACCTTTTAGCAAGGCAATGGTGGAACCATTTTTTCTCAGGTCTCTCAAACTTGAAATCTTTCTCATCCTCTATGGTTCAAGTTTCCACTAAAATGAGAGTCATTATTACACCCCGACTCTTAAGGCACTGTTAGGATAAACTGTTTCCCTGAGAGGCCATTGCTATATTATTTGTAGTTCTAGGCAGCAAGCATTTAATTCTGATTTAGCTATACATGTAAACATGTAAGCCCTTTGAAGTCATAGACTAAAGTATTATCTCTAAGCAACTAATTGTTGTATACTAGTGGGTGCTCAGGAAATTCTGAAATGAACAAGGGGGCTATTTCGTTTTTTTAATCAACAATATTTTCTTTTTTGTTTTCTGCTAAAAGGGCAAATATATCTTGAATGAAAAGGTCTGTAACTGCTGTTATTAGCATGGAAGATTGACTAGTTTAAGTCTTTTTTCAAATTAGTTTCAGAGGTAGAATTTAGTGACTCATCAGTTGCACATAACACCCAGTGCTCATTATAGCAAGTGCCCTCCTTAACGCCTATCACCCAACTATCCCTTCTCCCCACCCATCTCCCCTCCAGCAACCTTCAGTTTGTTTCCTAGAGTTCAGCGTCTCTTACGGTTTGCCTCCCTCTCAATTTCCATCTTATTTTATTTTTCCATCCCTTCCCCTATTTCCCCTATGTTCATCTGTTTTGTTTCTTAAGTTCCACATATGAGTGAAATCATATGGTATTTGTCTTTCTCTGACTGACTTATTTCACTTAGCATAATACTCTCTAGTTCCATCCACATCATTGCAAATGGCTAGATTTCATTCTTTTTGACGGCTGCATAATATTCCAGTGTGTGTGTGTGTGTGTGTGTGTGTGTGTGTGTATACCACATATTCTTTATTCATTTATCTGTGGATGGACATCTGGGCTCCTTCTGTATTTTGGCTATTGTGGACATTGCTGCTATAAACATTGGGGTGCTCGTGCCCCTTTGAATCACTATGTTTGTATCCTTTGGATAAATACCTAGTAGGCGATTGCTAGGTTGTAGGGTAGCTCTATTTTTAACTTTTTGAGGAACCTCCATACTATTTTCCACAGTGGCTGTACCAGTTTGTATTCCTACAAACAGTGTAAGAGGGTTGCCCTTTCTCTGCATCCTCACCAACATCCGTTGTTTCCTGAGTTGTTAATTTTAGCCATTCTGACTGGTGTGAGGTGGTATCTCATGGAGGTTTTGATTTGGATTTCCCTGATGCTGAGCGATGTTGAGCACTTTTCCATTGTCTGTTGGCCATTTGGATGTCTTCTTTGAAGAAGTATCTCTTCATGTCTTCTGCCCATTTCTTGGATGGTTTTTGTTTTTTGGGTGTTGAGTTTGATAAGTTCTTTATAGATTTTGGATACTAGCCCTTTATCTGATAAGACATTTGCAAATATCTTCTCCCATTCTTTCAGTTGTCTTTCAGTTTTGTTAACTGTTTCTTTGATTGTGCAAAACCTTTTTATCTTCATGAAGTCCCAATAGTTCATTTTTGCTTTTGTTTCTCTTGTTTTTGGAGACGTGTCTAGCAAAGAAGTTGCTATGGCCAAGGTCAAAGACCTTGCTGCCTGAGTTCTCTAGGATTTTGATGGATTCCTGCCTCACATTTAGGTCCTTCATCCATTTTGAATTTATTTTTGTGTATGGTGCAAGAAAGTGGTCCAGTTTCATTCTTCTGCATGTGGCTGTCCAATTTTTCCAACACCATTTGTTGAAGAGAACTGTCTTTTTTCCATTGGATATTCTTTCCTGCTTTGTTGAAAATTAGTGACCATAGAGTAGAGGGTCCATTTCTGGGTTCTCTATTTTTTTTTTAAGATTTTATTTATTTATTTGGCAGAGAGAGAGAGAGCACCAGCAGGGGGAGTGACAGGCAGAGGGAGAGGAGAAGCAGGCTCCCCACTCTGCAGAGAGCCCAACGTGGGGCTTGATCCCAGGACCTTGGGATCATGACCTGAGCTGAAGCCAGCTGCTTAACCGACTGAGCCACCAGATGCCCATGCATTCTCCATTCTGTTCCACTGATCTATGTGTCTGTTTTTGTGACAGTACCATCCTATCTTGATGATTATAGCTTTGTAATACAGTTTGAAGTTTGGAATTGTGATGCCTCCAGCTTTGGTTTTCTTCTTCAACATTCCTTTGGCTATTTGGGATCTTTTGTGGTTCCATACAAATTTTAGGATCATTTATTCTAGTTCTATGAAAAACACTGATGGTATTTTGATAGGGATTGCATTGAATGTGTAGATTGCTTTGGGTAACATAGACATTTTTAACAATATTTGTTCTTCCAATCCATGAGCGTGGAATGTTTTTCCATTTCTTTGTGTCTTCCTTAATATCTTTCATAAGTGTTCTATAGTTTCCAGGTACAGGTCAAAATAGGTTTATTCTTGGGTATCTTAAGATTTTGGTGCAATTGTAAATGGGATCAACTCCTTGATTTCTCTTTCTTCTGCCTTACTGTTAGTGTATAGAAATGCAACTGACTTGTGCATTGATTTTATATCCTGCCACTTTGTTGAATTCCTGTATCAGGTTCTAGCAATTTTTGGGTGGAATCTTTTGGGTTTTCTACATAGAGCATCATGTCACATGCAAAGAGTGAAAGTTTGACTTCTTTGCTGATTTAGATGCCTTTTGTTTTTTTTTTAAAGATTTTATTTATTTATTTTGACAGAGAGAAAGCGAGCGCACAAGCAGGGGGAGCGGCAGGCAGAGGGAGAGGGAGAAGCAGGCTCAATGAGGGGCTCAATCCCAGGACCCTAGGATCATGACCTGAGCCGAAGGTAGACACCTAACCAACTGAGCCACCCAGGCTCCCTGATGACTTTTATTTCTTTTTGTTGCCTGATTGCTGAGGCTAGGAATTCCAGTACAATGTTAAACAACAGTGGTGAGAGTGGACATTTCTGTCTTGTTCCTGACCTTAGGGGAAAAGCTCTAAGTTTTTCCCCATTGAGGATGATATTCACTGTGGGTTTTTCATATATGACGTTTATGATATTGAGGTATGTTCCTTCTATCCCTACACTGTGGAGAGTTTTTATCAAGAAAGGATGCTGTATTTTTGTCAAATGTTTTTTCTGCATCTATTGAGAGGATCATATGATTCTTGTTCTTTCTTTTATTAATGTGGTGTATCACACTGATTGATTTGCAGATGTTGAACCACCCTTGCAGCCCAGGAATAAACCCTACTTGGTCATGGTGAATAATCCTTTTAATGTACTGTTGGATCCTATTAGCTAGTATCTTGGTGAGAATTTTTGCATCCATGTTCATCAGGGATATTGGTCTATAATTCTCCTTTTCGGTGGGGTCTTTGTCTGGTTTTGGGATCAAGTTAATGCTAGCTTCATAGAATGAGTTTGGAAGTTTTCATTCCATTTCTATTTTTTGAAACAGTTTCAGAAGAATAGGTATTAATTCTTCTTTAAATGTTTGGTAGAATTCCCCTGGGAAGCCATCCAGACCTGGCCCTTGTTCGTTGGGAGATTTTCGATTACTGCTTCAATGTCCTTGCTGGTTATGGGTCTGTTCAGGTTTTCTATTTCTTCCTGGTTCAGTTTTGGTAGTTTATATGTCTCTAGGAATGCATCCATTTCTTCCAGATTGTCTAATTTGTTGGCATATAGTTGCTCATAATATGTTCTTATAATTATTTGTATTTCTTCGGTGTTGGTTGTGATCTCTCCTCTTTCATTCATGATTTTATTTATTTGGGTCCTTTCTCTTTTCTTTTTGATAAGTCTGGCCAGGGGTTTATCAATTTTACTAATTCTTTCAAAGAACCAGCTCCTAGTTTTGGTTTCTACTTCATTGATTTCTGCTCTAATCTTTATTATTTCTCTTCTCCTGCTGGGTTTATGCTTTTTTGCTCTTCTTTCTCCAGCTCCTTTAGGTGTAGGGTTAGGTTATGTATTTGAGACTTTTCTTACTTCTTGAGAATGGCTTGTATTGCTATACTTCCCTCTTAGGACCACCTTTGCTGCATCCCAAAGATTTTGAACCGTTGTGTTTTCATTTTTATTTGTTTCCGTGAATTTTTTTTAATTCTTCTTTAATTTCCTGGTTGATCCATTCATTCTTTAGTAGGAAGCTTTTTAGGCTCCATGTATTTGGGTTCTTTCCAACTTTCCTCTTGTGATTGAATTCCAATTTCAAAGCATTGTGGTCTGAAAATATGAAGGAAATGATTCCAATCTTATGGTACTGGTTGAGACCTGATTTGTGACCCAGTATGTGATCTATTCTGGAGAATGTTCCATGTACACCTGAGAAGAATGTGTATTCTGTTGCTTTGGGATGGAATGTTCTGAATATATCTGTGAAATCCATCTGGTCCAATGTGTCATTCAAAGCCCTTATTTCCTTGTTGATTTTCTGCTTAGATGGTCAGTCCATTGCAGTGAGGGGGGTTTAAAGTCCTTTACTATTATTGCATTATTATCAACGTGTTTCTTCAATTTTGTTATTAATTGGCTTATATAATTGGCTACTCCCACGTCAGGGGCATAGATATTTACCACTGTTAGATCTTGTTGGATAGACCCTTTAAGTATGATATAGTGTCCTTCCTCATCTCTTATTACAGTCTTTCGTTTAAAATCTAATTTGTCTGATATAAGGATTGCCACCCCAGCTTTCTTTTGGTGTCCATTAGCATGGTAAATGGTTTTCCACCTGCTCACTTTCAATCTGGGGGTGTCTTTGGTTCTAAAATGAGTCTCTTGCAGACAGCATATTGAAGGGTCTTGCTTTTTTATCCAATCTGATACCCTGTGACTTTGGATTGGGGCATTTAGCCCGTTTACATTCAGGGTAATTACTGAAAGATACAAATTTAGTGCCACCGTATTACCTGTAAAGTGACTATTACTGTATATTGTCTCTGTTCCTTTCTGGTCTATGTTCCTTTTGGGCTCTCTCTTCACTCAAAGGATCCCCTTTAATATTTCTTGCAGGGCTGGTTTAGTGTTCATGAATTCCTTTAATTTTTGTTTGTCTTGGAAACTCTATCTCTCCTTCTATTCTGAATGACAGCCTTGCTGGATAAAGTATTCTTGGCTGCATATTTTTCCCATTTAGCACATTGAATATATCATGCCAGTCCTTTCTGCCCTGTCAGGTCTCTGTGGACAGGTCTGCTGCCAGTCTTATGTTTCTACCCTTGTAGGTTAAGGACCCCTTGTCCTGAGCTGCTTTCAGGATTTTCTCTTTATCTCTGAAATTTGCAAGCTTCACTATTATATCTTGAGGTGTTCACCTATTTTTATTGATTTTGAGGGGGGTTCTCTGTGCCTTGAGTGCCTGTTTCCTTCCCCAGATTAGGGAAGTTCTCAGGTATAATTTTATAAATAAACTTCCTCTCTCTCTCTCCATTTTCTGGGACCCCTATTATCCAGATATTATTTTTCTTTATGGAATCACTGAGTTCTTCAAGTCTCACTTCATGATCCAGTAGTTGTCCTTCTCTCTTCTTCTCAGCTTCCTTATTTTCCATCATTTTGTCTTCTATATCACTGACTCTTCTGCCTCCTTTGTGACAGCATCTCAGTAATAGCATTTTTAATTTCAGCCCAATTAGATTTTAGTTATTTTACTTCTGTAGTAAGGAATTCTCTAGTGTTGTCTATGCTTTTTTCAAGACCAGCTAGTATCTTTATAATTGTTGTTTTAAATTCTAGTTATATCTGTATTGATTAAATCCCTGCCAGTAAGTGCTACCTCCTGTTCTTTCTTTTGCGGTGTATCTCTCTGTCTCATCATTATGTCCAGAAAAGAATAGAAGAAATAGAGAGAAAAGACAACAACAACAAGAACATAAAAAAACAAACAAAACAAAACAGAAGAAAAAACAAAACAATATAAGAAAAAATCAAACAAGAAACAAAACAATAAACTAGATTCTGGGTGTATTTGGTCTTTTTGTTAAAAGAAACTAGATTCCAACATAGGAAAGAAAGAAAAACTTATATATATACCAAACTACAATACAATCCAATGAAGGAAACCAATAATAATATGTATATAACATATATATATAAATAAAAATTTAAAAAAGAATGAAAAAATAAGAACATAGCTGAAAAAAAAACCTGAAAGACCAAAGAGTAAAAAAAATAAACTACAAATACTATAAACTGTTTTCCCCAAGAGCTGAAGTTTTGCAGTTCTCTATGATTAGTAAACTTGGTGCTAACCAGTTATTCCTGCTGGTCCTCTGCAGAGGGGTCTGTTGCACTGATTCTCAGGTGCCCTTGCTCTTGTGGAAATGCACTGCCCTCTCCAGGGGGCCAGGCTCAGTGTAAGAGGCTCCAGATTCCACTATGTGGTGCTATTTTGCTCCCTGAAAGTTGTTCTTCCTGGGGAAGGGGAGGGGAGATGTCTCACCTTGCTTCTGCCTTTTGCTGGGCCCCTGAATGTAACTCTTTTCTTAAACCTTGCTGGCCAATGGGTGACAGAGACTATGTTCTTTGATACATGAGTCCCCATGTGGAACCCTGAAACCACTACTCATTGTCACTGAGAGTATGTGGCCTCTGTCTCCCGGAAGATACTACCTCAGGTTCTTCAAAGCTGAGATGCAAAGCCCCATTCCCAGAGACAGAGATATCGACCTTTTATCCAAGTAATACTTAGGTAGGTTGGCCTAAGCATGTGTGTTGCAATGAAAGCAGCATTGAACATGGAGTCATACAATTTGGGTTTAAAGCCCAGTCCTTCCGCTCCCTAGTTGTGCATTCAGGCAAGTTTATGAGCTTCAATTTCATCAGTATAATGAGTGTAATAATACTGATACATCGGGTTGTTTGAAGGGGTAATTGAGATTCTGTTTGTGAAAGTCCCCAGCACATTGATCCTCTCAGTATTTGGGCACTATGAGTTCCATCCATTCCTGGAGGGATAATTCTAGTGGGTCCTGGTTTCCTCCAGCCTGCATTGCTGCTCTGGCTGCTGGTTCCTAGGCTCTCACCACTCTGGCTTCCTGAGGTCTTCAGTCCACTCAGTGCTGACTTCAACCCCAGAGGCTACTACATGAGGTTTGTACTTCCCTGCACTCTGGTCAGAGCTCTCCTCAGCACTGCTCTTGCCACTGGATCCCTTCCAGCCCCCAATGCACACCTCACTACAGATGTCATTTTTCCTCAGGTCTTTCTTGAAGCTCCTTCCAGCTGTCATCACCAACTCTATAGAGACATTCCAGTTTTGTTTTCCTCTAACCAGCTGACATCTTACTTCTCAGAGTCCCTGTTCAGTATCTATATAGTCCACACACATGACTGAGAGCCTACTAAGTCAGATACCTACCAGGTCAGACACTGGAATCACTGGGCTGTTGCCCTCAAGGAGCTTAGAATTTAGAAGGGAAAATAGACAAACCAGTTATAACAATACAGTGTGAGACATATTAAGAAAGAGAAAAGCAGAGAGCAGAGATGAGGCAGCTTCTCTCTATAGACCTGCCCCTCCAGTATTCCAGTTTTGCAATCCCAGAGAGAGTTCTATGTCTAAAGCTTTGAATGTAGGAGAACATGATCACAGCTCCCAAAGGTTGACAATGAAAAGGCCTTGCAGGGTTGTTATAACTTTCCTGTGCTGTGTTTCAGGGCTGGAATCAGTGAGATGTGCTTATATTCTCTCACGCTAGCAACCCACTTTGCTTCCTAACCCCTACACTGGAAGGAATCACTTGTGTAATTTCTACCCATGGTAGTCCCTTTCCCTCTAATGCCAACAGGCTTCCCATGTCCTTTAGACACTAACATAGCACAGGCTGTAGGCCAAATTCATTTATTCATCCAGAAAACACTGACCATGTGTTATTAAAACCATGCAGAGTGCCTCATGGTTATATAAAAATGATTCCTCTAACTATAGGACCTGAGCTTTGCTGTTTTTATACCAGTGATGGTAGATTTGGGCAATACTCTCAACTCTTTCACTTGCTTCTCATGTAACCAGTGGGACATTTACAAATATCATTCACAAAATATCAGGATGTAATGTCTTCACAACTCATGTGAAGATAGTTAGCTCACAAGGGAACTGGACTCAGAACCTTGACTTCATCAGAGGTACATTCTATGTTCTTGACCTAAAATGAAGTCATCAGCTCAGAGGAAAGGTCCAATATATGGATTCAGGGCCATAGCTGCTTTCTGTGATATGGAGCTAATGAGCCAATTCTAAGAAATATATTATAAAGAAGAGTCTGTGCCTATTCATATCAAAGTTTCCATCAATAAACAGATTAACAGAATGAAATAATTGCTAAAATAGATAAAACAAAGCATATTAACAAGAGAAGCCATGACTAGAGAAAGAAATTCTTGTATAAAAATATTTCAAAATTTGGCCCCCAAATCATGGGTTCTTGAGGGTAGGGACAGTCCATTTACCTCTGTATTCTCAGAACACAGGAGATAGTTTTTTGAACACTGCTTAATAAATAGTAGGTACAAGTATCCAAAATGACTTGTCAAAACTCTGTAATAATATAACTTATAAGAAACTAGTTAGTTGGAATAATATGTGCTTATAATAACATAAGTCAAATACAAAATGACACATAAATCCATCTTATAAATGTATTATGTTTTAGACCAAATATTAATATAAGTACAAGTTAAGAACATAAAGGATGTGAACCAAGAACTGGCAAGGAAGAAAGATCTAAAAATGCTTTCAGAATTGTTGAAAATGTTTACTAGTTCAATTCTTATATAGTTTGTGAATATAAAGACAACACAAAAATTTTAAATAAAGGGTGGGGAAGGAGAACCTAAAATTTGGTAAAAATATTTACTCCCATCTGTCTGCCATGAATTTATCAATCCCAAAGATATTTTTGGTTTTTAATATTCCCATGTAATCAGTAGAAAATACATGTAAACTGGGCCTTCAGAACAACAACATCCTTGAAAATTGTCATTGTTCTCTAAACCACCCATTTCCAGATTCTTAAAATACCTCTAGCTACTAAACAGAACCATTCACAAGTATGTCATTTTGGTTCACTGAAACAAATTCCTTTCTTGTCCAAGAATGAAACAGTCATTTAAAACAACCCATTTTTCCTTACAAAATAAAGTACCAAGAAGATTAAAAAGTAGAATAAAAGACAGTAAGAAAGTCTCTTGCAAAAGGCTACTTGCTGCTCCAGCAGGACACTTGACCCTTCTCTTCTACGTGCTGCAATAACCCTGGGACCCCCAGAGCTGAGGCACAAATAATGCAGGGTGCCTGTCTCCATCCAGCCTTTCCTCCACTTGGCACTTCAACAGCTGGAAGGTAACTGACATGCCTTGTGGCTGCTTTCTAAATCTTCCAACCACAGCCTACCATTAAGTTCAATGCCCCCAGCCCCACTCACTCCCTAGAACCAGCCAGAAGAAAGCTGCTACCAGTCAATGAGTAGATTGATTACCTCCAGAAAGAGAAAGGCTGAATTTAAAAATGTTAGGGTGGACTTTGGGCAATTCTATGAGAAAGAAGTACTCTTCCTAGACTCCCCAAGAGCTGCTGGAGAGCTCTTGGGGAGAAGAAAGTGGTCTTTGAAATGTTTGTTTCAGAACTCAAAATTAAACTCATTACTTGGTCACTCTGCTGTTACTTTCTTTAGTCTAGATTAGCATCCCAAATAAAGATTAAAACCAAACACAACTTGTCATAGGGATTGATTTGAAATAATATAATAACTAACATGATTTCACATTAATCTTAATAGTTATTTTAAAAATACAGGTACTGATTTTCTTAAATAAGAAGCATTTCAAAAAATTGAAAATAATCTCTGAGTACATATATTCTGATTTGTTTGTTTTCATTCATCCCATATCCATGTATTGAACACTTATGGCAGCCCATAGCACCAAGTCAAGAAGAGCAGTGTGGTGTAGAGACCCTTGCTATTCAAAGTGTGGCTCCAACCCAAAATATAGACATCAGCAGAGAGTTTGTTAAAAATGCAGAATCTGGGGCACCTGGGTGGCTCAGTTGGTTAAGCGACTGCCTTCGGCTCGGGTCATGATCCTGGAGTCCCGGGATCGAGTCCTGCATCGGGCTCCCTGCTCGGCGGGGAGTCTGCTTCTCCCTCTGACCCTCACCCCTCTCATGTGCTCTCTCTCATTCTCTCTCTCTCAAATAAATAAATAAAATCTTAAAAAAAAATGCAGAATCTGAACTTGTATTTACCAAAATTCCAAGGTGATTTATATGCACATTAATGTTCATAAAGCACCAGTGTAGAACAGCAGTCTCTAAGGTTTTTTTTAAGCTTGTATCCCTATCCATTTTTAAAAAGTAATACTCTCTAATACATGTGTATGTATTTATAAATGACATATGTACTATTATAAGAATGCACATAACATATTTTATAAAGAATGCATAAAAATAAAAATTAAAATACTAAGTTAAAAAAGCACATTACATATTTTATAAAGAATGCATAAAAATAAAAATACTAAGTTAAAAATAGGCATTCTAGTAATTTCTTGTCATTGCCTCAATGGATCATCTTGAACACACACCCATTTGCAGATCCCTGGCCATGAGGCCAGTGTACTGGGCTTAAGATATGAAAACTTGGGTTTGACTCCTGGATTTACCACTTCTTAGCTTTAGTTCCCATGAAGACTTGGGATAATCCATAGCACAATTCCAGTTGCACAGCATTCTGGGTTATCGAGGGAAGAGGTAAGAGAGAAAGGGAGCTAGCTAGAAGAGGAGTCATGCTCAGGAAGAGGCTAATAATCATAAATCAAGTCCCAACAAGAGAAAGGCAACCCCAGTTCAGTTTATAAGTAGGTTTACAATCTAAAGGCAGTCCACATGTTCAGAAGTTGTGAGTAGTAGTGGGTGGTGCTGAAAGGCAGGTATTGACTGGGAGACTAAACAGGAAATAGAAAACTAGTGAGAAGTGGAAGCAGGTGCCTCCTGGGAAGAATGGAAAAGTGGAAGTTTGGAGACTGGTAGAACTGAATTTAAATGCTGGCTCTATCCTTTATAACCTTGTCACATTACTTAAACTCTGAGTCTCCATTTATTGTCAAGTCTAGTAAGAGGCTACCTTGGACTGTGGAGAAGTTTCAATAACCTCAAGTCACTCCAAGGAAACCCACCTTGGCTTGAGATCATTCATGAGGAAATAGACAGAAAAGGCAAAAAATTCTAAATGAGAACAACCTATTTTTTTCCCAAATCACCCCAAATATGATGGTTAATTTTATATGTCAACTTGACTGGGCCACAAGGTGCCCAGATATTTGGTCAAATATTATTCTGGGTATTCTGTGAGGCTGTTTTTGGATGAGCATAACATTTAACTAGATAGATCGAGTTAAGCAGATTGCACTACCCAGTGTGGGTGGCCCTATCCAATCAGTTGAAGGCCTGAATAGAATAAAAAGGCCAACTCTCCCATTAATAAGAAGTAATTCTTCCTGCCTAATTGACTTTGAACTGCGATATTCACTTTTTTCTGACTTTGGACTCAAACTGAAAAGCATCCATTCTTCCTGGGTCCCAAGCCAGCTGGCCTTAGAGACAGAACTACACTATCAGCTCTCCTGGCTTTCCAGCTCCAGATGTTGGAACTTGTCAGCTGTCATAATTACACAAGACAATTCCTTACAATAACTTTCTTAATATATACATATTACATATGTATATATAAACTATAATTATTATATATGAAATATGTATATAAATATATAACTAAATAAACAGGGTGCTATTTTTTTTTAACTCATGCACAGGGTCATTTCCCAAAAAAGCAGAATGTAAAGGCAGTCCCTTTCTGTCAGGATTGAGACCTCTGACTTGCAAGGTGCTGGAAACCCATTCTCATGGTCTTGGCGCCCCCTGCTTACACCTGGTGATCATGAATCCAACTGTTATGTGGCCACTTCATGATTAAGAATCTACTTTGTTCTCCTGTCCCTACATCCTCTTAGAAACTGTAGAGTGGAGTAGATAAGAGTGCCCATTTGGAGACAGACATATGTGGGCTTGAGCGCTTGAAAATGCTTAACACACAGCACCCAAGGATGGGGTGCACTTTTCTCAGAGTCATAAATGAATCTGGCAGGTCCCAGCTGTAGCTGACCAGAGAGTTAGTTCCTTCTGGTATCACATTCCTGAGAGAACAGAGCAGTTCCAGGTTGTTAAGATGCTAGGACAGGAGGAGGCCAGAGGGAAAGGTTTGGTGGGAGGAAGGAGATGTAAGGTTGGACTTAAATTTGAGAAATTGCAAGTCTATAAGGTCATTAAAATGTTCAAGCCATCAAGCAGCTCCCCATGTTCTTTAATCCCCTAGAAGCAGAGTATCAAAAGACCATTTCCAAATTCCTTCAGTTAACAAAGCAAAAGTGAATGTCCTCCTGCTCGGTGGTTTTTCATTAGTTCTGACCGAGGGTTGAGCATCCTTTCATCTACTGGGTACTCATTGCATTCACATGGGCAGGGGCTGACAATGAGGGTGTGCCACTTTAATTCTCAGAGAAGCAATACAACATTGGTGGATTTCACTAGATTCTGGTCTCAATCAGATACTCCTTTGACTTGTGGGCCCACCACTTACTAACTGTGTGATCTTGTCAAATTAACCTGTCTGAGCCTCAGTTTTTATTCTGTACAGTGGAGATCATTATAATAATAGTTAATCTTTATGGATAGCTTCCTATGTGCCAGATACAGTATTATTTGCTTTATGTGGATTATCTCCCTTTATTCTTCTGTCAAGTCTGAGTTTTGTACTATAATAACTCTCCCATTTTACAGATTGGGAAATCGAAGCTAAGAGAAGTTTAGAAATTATTCAAGGTTACATCTACAAAGTGATGAAGTTAAGATTCTCTCTCAGACAGTAAAGCCATATAAATGAGATGATGGCTAAAAGCACTTAGTGCCTTACAACTGCAGAATTAAAGCTACGTGATGAAAGCCTCAAGTTCCTCTTTGGTATTTGTGAGGAAGATGGGGCACGAAAGTACTTTGTAAACAATAAAGTGCTAAGCTCATGTGAAGAATTCTTGCTAAGATCACATGTTGCATTCTGCATTTGTCCCCTGACCCTGAGAGCTGAGGAGAGGTCAGTATGGGGGAGGCAGCCAGTGAAAACATGAAAGCTGATCTAGACCTTGAAGAGGTGGGTTTGGGCTTGTCACAGCCAACTTTATGTAATCTACCTGTGCATGAGCTTCAGGGTGTCATGCAAATTGTTGAAAAGTTTCATTCATTAAGTAAAGAAGTTCTATGTTTCCTTACAACACAAAAGACAAATTGCCAATGAGGTTCTATAAGCACAAAGAGAATCTTTTTGAATTAATGACTGGGTTGAACAATTCTCAGAATTGGAATTGTTGATGTTCCTAGAATATGACAGAAAGTCTCTAAATGGGGAAAGCAAATGTGATCTATGCCTAGTGAGGAAGGCATGATCATTCTATTTCCAAAACAAGGGGAATGATGAAAATACAACTTTATTTACAGAAATGAAAAATTACTTTTATAAGAGACTTGAAAAGTCAATTAGACTTCAAGACTAAGTTTTGCACAAGGGGAAAATCAAGTATTCTTCTTGAGTCCACTGTGATTAGGTGGAGTAAGAAGCCTCGGAGACTTAAATGGAGATTAGCTTTGGGGCACAGGGTTATAAACTCCTGAGTTGCACCCCACTTTGACAAGTTGGCCACATTCCATTCTTCCCTATCTTGTGTTTTTTTCAAACTGTAGTCAAACACACATAAAAGTTACCATCTTAATCATTTTTAAAATATACTGTTCCATAGTGTTAAGTGTATTCACATTGTTGTACAGCCCCAATTTTTAGAACTCTTTTCATCTTGCAAAACTGAAACTCTATACCCATTAAACAACAACTCCTCATTGCTCCCTTCCCCCAGTGCCTGGAAGTTACCATTCTACTTTCTGTCTCGATGATTTTGACTACTCTAGGTACCTCATATAAGTAGAATCACACAGTGTTTCTTTTTGTGACTGGCTTATTGCACTTAGCATATGCATATTGTCCTCAAGGTTCATTCATGTTGTAGCATGTGTCAGAATTCCTTTCCTTTTTTAAGGCTAATATTCCATTGTATGTATATACCACATTTTGTTTATCCATTTATCTATCAGTGGACAATTAGGTTGCTTCTACCTTTTAGCTCTTGTGAATAATGCTGTTATAAACATGGGTGTGCAAATATCTCTTTGAGATCCTGCTTTCAGCTCTTTGGGGTATATACCCAGAAGTGGAATCGGTGGATCATATGGTAATTCTGCTTTTAATTTTTTTAGGAACCTCCATACTGTTTTCCATAGTGACTATACCATTTTACATTCCCACCAACAGGACACAGGGCTCCAATTTCTCTACATCCTTGCAAATACTTCTTTTCTTTTCTTTTTCTTTAATCCTTTGACTATTTCTTAATCAGGTTCTTTTTTTCTGTTGAGTGTGAGTCCTTCATATATTCAGGATATTATGGTTTGCAAATATTTTCTCCCATTCTGTGGGCTGTCTTTTTGCTCTGTTGACTGTGTCTTTTGATGCATCCTGCCTATTGTTTTGCTACCATGACTGACCTCACATTGAGATGGCTCTTTTTTGCTTTCTACTGATTCTCACTTCAGTTTTTTAAACAATGAGCTCAGGCTTCTATAGTAATGCTCCAGCTTCCTCATCTGATTTCAGTCTTGGGTCCCCCCCATCCTTTAATGAAGACCTTGAAACTTACTTAAGAGCTTGTTTTGTTCTTAAATTCTCCATGCTTTTAGTTATTGCAAATAATTTTAAAGATTAAAAATAAGTTACTAGTGGTAAATTGTATATTATGTGTATTTTACCATCATAAAAACATACAGGTGAAAAGATGTCTTATGTGCACCCCTATTATATAAAAGAACCATATTACAATTTTTTAAAAATCTGTAGAAAGTTGCAGCTATAAAATTTATCATTCTGTTCATTCTGAGATGATGGAAATATTTGACTTTTCAACTTTTAAAAGACACATAAAATTAAGCAAATAAAATGACATTCAAGAGCTATGTAATCTAGGGAAGGAGAGAACCACATCAGAAACCTAGGTTAGGATTTTTGCAACATACTGTCCAGAGGCTGAGGTTTTAACCTACTTGCAGGCTAACAATCAGCCTGCCACAGTTTCATGTATGCTGGAAGAATTCATGAGGCTCCTTGGTCAGAGAAAAAGAATCTTACTCACAGCATTAGCAGTAGTCAGAGTATCTACATTTTCCTGCACTCTTCCTTGAGCCTCAGCTGCCACAAGGTGGTACAAAGAAAGGTGATATCTGGATAGACAATGGGTTGCATGGCAGGAAAGAACTCTGGGCTCAGAGAACATAAATCTTTTATAATGGGCAATAGTATAGTCTGACTATACTTTGCTCCGGAGGGAAGTGTAATCTCTACCTTTCAAGGCTGTTTGGTATAAAAAAATCCTTTAAAAAAAATAACCCAGGACAAAGACTAGTTAGTGCCTCACTTGAAAGACATGCAGAAACATGAGAAAGCCATGGGCCTTACCTTTTGTTTGTCAGAGCTTCCTGGCTACCAAGGCCAAGAGGTTCATATTCCTGCAAATAAATACACAGCTCTCCTTAAAAATGGAGCATGGCAGTTTAACTAAGGCAAGCTTTTATTCTATCCCTAAGTTATAAGGTAAAATAGGCACTTGGAATCTTACCTAGAACATAAATGAAACAACATAATAGTGTATTCAGAGTTTTACACAATATGGAGAATTTTTTTCATATAGCCATTGCTTATACAGGTGTGAGAAAAAAACAAGGAAAAAAATCAAATCTCTGTGAAGATCTATTTATGAAGACATTCTATGTATTTCAATAGTAATAAAGTTTTAAATGTCTGATTTCCAACATGGTAATATTTATCAGGTATGTATAAGTAGCCAAAGTTTAGTCTAATGCAAATCATGGACAAGAGAACATAGTCAACTGTTTTTTGTTTGTTTAATATTTGTAGAATTCAGATGCTTGGATTTGTCCCTAATTTTGATAAACAGACATACCTTATTCAAAATATTAAAAGTAAACATTGACCATCTATTCTATTCTAGGAACTGCACTATTTATTGCTTATATGAGATGAATAATATACAATACTCACATTCAAGAAACAATCCTAAACATTTCAAATAGCTTGTGTGTCTTCCACTCATTATCTTCCCTGTCACCAATCCATGTGGATGGCTTACTTCTGTAGAAGGGAAGAGAAGCTCAGCTTGTTCATAGGCAAGCAGTTGATAAGCAAGTGGAGTCTTTCTTACTTGTATTGCATTTCATCATTATCATCTCTTGAGCTTCCTTACTTTAAAGCTGTACTGCCCAATATGGTGGTGAACAGATAAACCTGGCTATTTTAATCAACCAAAATTAAAGAAAATATATTAAACAAGTTCTTCAGTCACACTAACTGCATTTCTTTTTTTATTGTTTTGTTTTTGCATTTCCAACATATTTCAAATGCTCAATAGCTACATGGGGCTAGTAGCTAGTGTGTTGGACAGTGCAGACAGAATAATCTGCAGAATGTTCTATTAAGCAGAACTGTTTTAGAGTATGGCTTTTCTTGATAAGGTATAGTCGTTGGTTATAAACTGGATACTCTTCAGAAATAGTCTTAATTTTCCATAGGAACAGATTATTCAATATGTCAGACTGCAGCCCAAATTATAATTACATGCAGATATACAAATATATGTAGGATACACATACAGATATAGAGAAGATATTTATTCTACATAGGTACCCAACTCCTCACATTCATTCTAAGGAGGAAAAGGATCAGTCAGTCAATATTAGCAGAATCAACTGTCTGAATTTTATGTCTGAATAGGAGATAGTTTCAGTAATTCTTTGTGGCTTTTCCCCCATGATTGAAATTTTCCTGGCTGCTATATTCTCAATG
This sequence comes from Mirounga angustirostris, assembly GCF_029215605.1. NCBI lineage: Eukaryota > Metazoa > Chordata > Mammalia > Carnivora > Phocidae > Mirounga > Mirounga angustirostris. The sequence goes on along the minus strand of NW_026991709.1, from coordinate 84,937,133 downwards.
GTGATTTTGTTGGAAAGTATAACATCTATAATTCCTGTATTAGCTCACAGAAGAATTAGACAGGGTATGTGCTTTGTAAATGTCATTTGATATTTGCATATAGCATTTAAATCTTTTTTTTTTTAAGATTTTATTTATTTGCGAGAGAGAGAATGAGAGACAGAGAGCATGAGAGGGAGGAGGGTCAGAGGGAGAAGCAGACTCCCTGCTGAGCAGGGAGCCTGATGTGGGACTCGATCCTGGGACTCCAGGATCATGACCTGAGCCGAAGGCAGTCGCTTAACCAACTGAGCCACCCAGGTGCCCTGCATATAGCATTTAAATTCCTCCTAGTGTTAATGCACCACAGAGATCTTTGTATTATTTCTGAGTTGTTTCTTTTGTTAATTTTGATTCTGCTTGCAGCAGGCATTTTAGGAGTTAGTAGAAAAGTTAGACTTTTTGTTTTATAATGCCATTGACACTCAGTAAGCTTAATAAAGAAATGAGAATTCAAGACTTATGTGAGGAGATTTTAATCTCTGATTTACTGTTTCCTTGAATTAATTACTGGAGAAGTAGAAAGGGCTCCCAAAATCTGATCCTCAGAGTTTAAGGGAGGGCAAGAAATAAGACAAGTACAGGCAGACATAGTGAACTGCAATACAAGTTGATTAAATATCACAATAAATACATCTTTCCTTGCAATCTCTCTTGGAATTTCACATTTAGTTTTTATAGTTTTTATGAATGATGTCACTAAGATGGCTAATTTCCCCAGACTTAGAAGTGGAAGCATGTGGGGTACATGAAGTTTCACTTACATGTGGAATCTTCTTATATTTGTATATCATCTATTTTGGCACTTGGCATCATTTCTTACTAGTATCCTCAGTGGTTAGGTATTTATTTCCATGAACGGCGTTGTTCATCTCGCAAATCTTATCTGACTTTAAATATTTTTAATTCTATTTCTTATTTTTTGAGGAACCTCCATACTGTTTTCCACTGTGGCTGCACCACTGTATTCCCACCCACAGTGCAGGAGGGTTCCCTTTTCTCCACATCCTTGCCAACACTTGTTATTTCTTGTCTTTTTGGTAATAGTCATTTTAAGAGGTCTGAGGTGGTATCTCATTGTGGTTTTGATTTGCATTTTCCTGATGATGAATGATGCTGAGCATCTTATCATGTGTCTGTTGGTCATCTGGATGTCTTCTTTGACGAAATGTCTGTTCATGTCTTCTGCCCATTGTTTTTTGGTCTTGAGTTGTATAAGTTTTTTATACAACTTGGATACTAACCCTTTATTGGATATGTCATTTGCGAATACCTTCTCCCATTCTGTATGTTGTCCTTTAGTCTTGTTTGTTGTTTCCTTTGCTACACAGAAGGTCTTTATTTTGATGTAGTTCTGATAGTTTATTTTTGCATTTGTTTCCCTTGCCTCAGGAGACATATCCAGCAAAATGTTACTAGGGTCGATGTCAGAGAAATTACTGTCTGTGTTCTCTTCTAGGATTTTTATGGTTTCAGGTTTCACATTTAAGACCTTAATCCATTTTGAGTTTATTATTGTGTATGGTATGAAAAAGTCAACCAGTTTCTTTCTTTTGCATGTAGCTGTCCAGTTTACTCAACACCACTTGTTGAAGAGATTCTTTTTCACATTGCATATTCTTGGTTCCTTTGTTGAGGATTAAATGACCATATAAGTGTGGGTTTATTTCTGGGCTCTCTATTCTGTTCTGCTGATCTATGTGTCTATTTTTGTGCCAATACCATACTGTTCTGATGACTACAGCTTTGCAGTACATCTTGATATCTGGGATTGTGATACCTCCAGCTTTTTCCGTCTTTTTCAAGATTGTTTTGGCTATTTGGGGTCTTTTGTGGTTCCATACATATTTTAAGATAATTTTTCCAGTTCTATGAAAAATGCTGTTGGTATTTTGATAGAGATTGCATTAAATCTGTAGATTGCTTTGGGCACTAGGAGCATTTTAACAATATTTGTTCTTCCAGTTCATGAGCATGGAATATCTTTCCATTTATACTTGTGTCATCTTCAATTTCTTTCATCAGTATTTTAGTTTTCAGAGTACAGGTCTTTCACCTCCTTGGTTAAATATATTCCTAGGTATTTTATTATTTTTGGTGCAATTATAAATGGGATTGTTTTCTTAATTTCCCTTCTGCTACTTCATTTTTAGTTACAGAAATGTAACAGATTTCTGTATACTGATTTTGTATCCTGCAACATTACTGAATTCATTTATCAGTTCTAGCCATTTTTTGGTGGAGTGTTTAGGATTTTCTATATATAGTATCATGTCATCTGCAAATAGTGAACATTTTACTTTTTCCTTATCAATTCGGATGCCTATTACTCCTTTTTCTTGTCTGACTGCTGTGGCTAGGACTTCCAGTACTATGTTGACTAAAAGTTATGAGAGTGGACAGCCTTGTGTTTTTCCTGATCTTAAGGGAAAAGCTCTCAGTGTTTGACCACTGAGTATGATGGTAACTGTGGGTATTTCCCTATACGGTCTTTATTATGTTGAGGTATGTTCCCACGAAACCTGCTTTATTAAGGGTTTTTTTTTTAATTAAGGGTTTTTATCATGAATGGATGTTGTACTTTGTCAAACACTTTTTCTGCATCTATTGAAATGATCATATGGTTTTTATCCTTTCTCTTGTTTATGTGATATATCATGTTGATTGATTTGCATCCCAGGAATAAATTCCACTTGATTGTGTGAATGATTTTTTAATGTATTTTTGGATTCAGTTTGCTAATACTTTGTTGAGGATTTTTGCATCTATGTTCATCAGAGAGAGATATTGGCCTAGAATTCTTTTTGTTGTAGTGTCTTTATCTCATTTTATAATCAGGGCAATGCTGGCTCACAGAATGAATTTGGAAGTTTTTCTTCCTTTTCTATTTTGTGGATCAGTTTGAGAAGAATAGGTATTAACTCTTCTTTTAAATGTTTGGTAGAATTCACCTGTAAAGCCACCTAGTCCTGGACTTTCATTTGTTGGGATATTTTTTATTATGATTTAATTTCATTGCTGGTAATCAGTGTGTTCAAATTTTCTATTTCTTCTTGATTTGGTTTTGGGAGGTTATATGTTTCTAGAAATTTATCCATTTCTTCTAGGTTGTCTAATTTGTTGGCATATAATTTTTCATAATATTCTCTTATAATCCTTTTTATTTATGTGGTGTCGGTTGCTATTTCTCCTCTTTCATTTCTGATTTTGTTTACTTGAGTCCTCTCTCTCTCTCTTTTTTGATGAATCTGGCTAAAGGTTTATCAATTTTGTTGATCTTTTCAAAGAACTAATTCCTGGTTTCATTGATATGATCCATTGTATTTTTTAGTTTCTATTTCATTTATTTCTTCTCTTCATTTATCTTCTTCTCTTCTCTATCTTTATTATTTCCTTACTTTTATTGGTTTTGGGCTTACCATATGATCCAGTAATTCCATGACAGGGTGCTACCCAAAGAATATAAAACACTAATTTAAAAGGATGAATGCACCTCTATGTTTATTGCAGCATTATTTACAATAGCCAAATTATAAAAGCAGCCCCACTGTCCATTGATAGATGAATGGGTAAAGATGTGGTATATACATATAATGGAATAATACTCAGCCATAAAAAAGGAATGAAATCTTGCCCTTTGCAACAACATGGATAGATCTAGAGGGTATAAAGCTAAGTGAAATAAGTCAGTCAGCGAAAGACCAACACCATATGATTTCACTCATATGTGGAATTTAAGAAACAAAACAAATGAACAAAGAAAACTGAGACAAACCAAAAAACAGACTCTTAACTACAGAGAACAAACTGATGGTTCCCAGAGGAGAGGTGGGTGTAATAGGTGAAATAGGTGAAGGGAATCAAGAGTACACTTATTATAATGAGCACTGAGTAATGTATAAAATTGTTGAATCACTATATTATACACCTGAAACTAATACAACACTGTATGTTAACTATATTGGAATTAAAATTTTTAAATTAATAAAAATAAAGTTAAAAAAGTATTTTAAGATTATGTGGATGAGTTTCTTTGTTTTTGTCATATAAAGGATCTTGCATAGTAATCCTTTGACCAACTTTCACATTTCTGTTCTTTGCAGAATCCTCACTGGGGCTCTTAGTCATGTACTCATTGGCACATTCACCCTCATATTCCCTTAAAATTAGTAATTCAATGTAATCTTACCGAATGCCTTACGATTTTATAACTTCTAACTGGACTTCTTTTAAAAAGCTTATAAAAGTTTAAAAATTGTAATTTAAAACAAAATCAAAGAACACAGATAAACAAAAAATTTTATCTTTTTAAAATGAATGTTCATAGTCTCTTCCCCCAACTCCTGCAAAGGTAGGCACTATCAACATCAGGGTTAGATCTTTTTTCTAAAAAAATATAGATATTCTATAAATATATATTTGTATATATATGTATAAAATATATTGTATAATATATATTCTATAAATATATATTCTACAAATACATATTTGTATATATACAAATATTTGTAGAAATTTATATTTATATTTATTTAAACATATATTACATACAAATATATACATATTTGTATACATATATTTGTAGAATTACATATATACTTATATATATGTATACATACACATATAATATCCATATTTTTTCACAAATCTAGGATCACATACTATATGTTATTTTATTTTACTTTATTTTATTTTTAAAGATTTATTTATTTATTTTAGAAAAAGAGAAAGTGAGCAGGGGGGACAGAGGGAGAAGAAGGGGGAAAGAATCTCCAGCAGACTCCCTGCTGAGACTAGAGCCTGGTGTGGGGCTCAATCTCATGACCCTGAGATCATGACCTGAGCTGAAACCAAGAGTTGGACACTTAAATTGAGCCACCCAGGTGTCCCAATATGTTACTTCATAATATGAATTTTATTTCACTATTTATTCTGAATGTATTTCCTATCCATACTAACTTAAGAAATTATATACTGTCCTAGAATATCATTTGTAATAGTTGCAAAGAAGTCCAATGTTTGTACATATCATAATTTAATTGAACTATTCCCATCATTGGATAATTTGGTTGTCTCTAACATAGTGGCTTTATCACCAATAACCTTTTGATTTGCTGCTCTAGTACACATTTACTTTCTATATTAGTACAGAAATTTTTGAAAATTATTAGAAATAGCCAAATTTTAGTATTCTTTGATTCTTACATAACAGTCCACCTTAATTTTGCTCATTCTAAACAATAATCCATAACTCATTTGAGTAGGCCCTTGTGGAATCACCTGTCTGCTCAGCATTCAACTCAACTTTTGCCCACTTGCCAATGCCTCTTTTCTACACTCCCTCTTGCTCTCATCCTCTATCTTCCTAAAAAATCTACTCCTACGTATTTCATTAATAGGAAGGCATAGTTAATTAATAATAGCTTAATGTTTTCCTTCCTGAGGTTATTTGCATTTTTAACAGGGATCAGACCCTTATTTAATAAGATGAGACTCTACTGGAGGAATTGTAGGCATCTGCTAGAAGGCTGGGAAACACCCTTATAAACAAATCATATAATGTATTGCTTATTCTTTTTTTTTTTTTTTAAAGATTTTATTTATTTATTTGAGACAGAGAGAATGAGATACAGAGAGCATGAGAGAGAGGAGGGTCAGAGGGAGAAGCAGACTCCCTGCCGAGCAGGGAGCCCGATGCGGGACTCGATCCCGGGACTCCAGGATCATGACCCGAGCCGAAGGCAGTCGCTTAACCAACTGAGCCACCCAGGCGCCCTGTATTGCTTATTCTTATTTTAAGGTTAGCTGCTTTCTATTTATTCATTAGTTAAATTGCAAATATGCTTGATACATCCTGAGTCTTCCGTATGGGTCCAGGTGGCAAACTAAGAGTTAGCAATCTCAGGCAAAGATTACATGTTGTTGTAATGCTGGAATGTCCCTTACAGTGCCAAACATAGAACACATACATAATAAATATGTGTTGTTTAATTGATCAATTAATAGTACTTCAGGCTGTGCTCATCAATCTCTAGATTGCTGACTATATTTACTTTTGCTGCCAATCCTACAGATAACATGCAGGAGACGTCCTTGAGCTAAGTTCATGGTTCCTTCACGTACAGGAGAAAGCATGGTCTTACAAAATCAGGAAAATTTGTACTGAGTCCAAATGGGGGAAATGAGATATGGTGGTAGACAGGAAAAACTTAATTTCCATTACAGACACAAAAAAATATGAACGAGGTAAGGCTCTACCAATAGTCCAATAAGAAGCCAATCATTTAAGTGAGTTATTATTATAAATGTAATAATAGAATAATATACATAGTAAAATGGAACCAGAATAGCCTTGAACTCAGCTTTAAGAGGTCAGTTAAATCCTCACACAAGCAACACTGCTTGAGCAGAGTTTTGAAGGATAAATGGGTTTGCTAGGTATCTGGGAAGAGGGAAGGAACACAGTGTGCAAAAGGGTGAAAGAATGTATCAAGTTCAATAAACTGCAGATATTACGATCTTAGAGTATAAAGTGTCAGGTACAGAGTAGCAGAGGATCAGATTGGAGATGTGGGCCTGGAATTATCACACAGATTCTGTGTGCTGTGTTAAGGAGCTGGGGTTCTATTCTCTAGTCCAGTGGTTCATCATCCTAGCTACACATTAGTACTGTCTAGGGATTCTAAAAATACAGATGTCCGCCCCCACCTACATGTGTTTGAGGGGGGAGCAGAGATGTTAGTTCAACCTTGGATGTGGCAAACTGGGGATACCTATGGGGCATTAAAGGTGGAGATGGAGAGATCCCATGCGTGGTTGGATATATGTCTGGAGCTTTGCAGAAGTCTATGAGTTCTAAATTTCTGTGGGTACAGAGAGTGCATGGTTCATTAGCCTAAGTATGGGTAAAGCTATATTTGAGCCCCAATATAACAACATATTAGCTCTGTGATCTTGGGAAAGTTCCTTCTCTTTGAGTCTCAGTTTCCTAATTTGGAAGGCAATAAAGTCTGAAAATTTCTGAGTTAGGTACTCTCAAGAAGACCTCCCTTCTGGAACATCCTATGATTCTACAGTGTTCTAAATGATCCGCCCTCTCCAAATCCCTGCCCTCTCCACAATGTTGTTTGAAGGAATATTTATGAAAAGGCTCCCAAAGCTATGAGATGATTTTTCTAACGTTTACTGACCATATCCAGAAGCCGGTGATATTATACCTACATCTATATTCTGCCACATCACTGAATATTTTGTTCTTTATGTTTTATGTAGAAGTATTATAGGTCAGGGATGGCAAATATTCATCACAGATGCCAACTCTAGTGGCTGCACGGATTTTGTGATGATCTGATGTCTGCTCCTGCATTTGGGTTCCCTGGGAAAGAATGCTTGATCGACTATTAATTTCTACCATAAGCATAGAAAGAAGAACACAGGCACATATACTAATTTTTTCCATTCCTCTCAGAAGCAAAAATTTGGTTCCAGAGTGGCCAATACATCTTGATTCCCATACATGCCTCCAACTTTTACTTTTGCATATAGGGTTCTATGCCTGTGGGGAATGCTAACATCACAGATAAGACCTCTCCTATGGCACCAAGAGAATTCTGTCCTAGTACAAAAAAAAAAAAAGTTGTGTTAAATAAATGTAAGGGAACTTCCTTGACCTGATAAAGGGCATCACCTTGGTGTGAAAGGCTTACCCCTAAGGTCAAGAAGAAGGTAAGGATGTCTGATCTCACCACTTGCATTCAACAGTGTATTGGAGGTTTTTGCCAGTGTGATAAAGCAAAATAAAGTTTCTGACAAAGGACTTTTATTCAGAATATATAATGAATTCTTACAACTCAGCAATAAGAAGATAACCCAATTAAGCACTGGGCAAAAGATCGTAACAGTTTATTAAAGAAGATATATAGATGGCAAATAAGCACAAGAAAATATGCTCGATATCATTGAGAAATGCAAATAAAAACTGCAATGACATACCCCTACACATCCACTAGGATGGCTAAAATTAAAAAGATTGGCTATACAAAATGTGGTGAAGACATGGAACAACTGGAACTCTCATATGCTGTTGTTGGGAATGGTGTAACAACATTGGGAGACAGTGTGGCAGTTTCTTAAAAAGTTAAACACATACCTATCATCTGACTCAAATATTTCACCCAGTCCTAGGTATTTACCCAAGAAAAACAAAAGCAAGGTTGAGTCAAAGACTTGTATACTATGCTCATGGCTACTTTATTTTTAATAGCCCCAAACTGGAAACAACCCAAATGTCTACCATCACCACCTGTGCACTAGGTAAATGAATAACACATTGTGGTACATTCACAGAATGAAATGCTTTTCAGCAATAAAAGGGTATAATAATGATATATGCAAAACCAGAGATATATCTCAAAATAATTTTTTGAGGTGAAAGAAGCCAAACAAAATATACATACTATGTAATTATTCATAAGAATTCTAGAAAATGCAAATTAAACTATAATAATAGATCAGTGGTTGCCTTGGGACAAAAGGGGAAGGGGAGGCAGGGAGCAAAGAAGAACAGGAAAGGATTACAAAAAGACATGAAGAATTTTTGGGGGGTGATGGATATGTTCATTGTTTTGATTGTGGTGATGGCTTTATTAGTCTATACATATATAAAAACTAATCAAAAGATAATCTTTAAATATATGCAGTTGATTGTATGTCAATTAGTCCTCAATAAAGTTGTAACAAAAATTAATTACCCATCATTCTTGGTGACCATATTCGTCTTCTACTTTTATTTCATTAGAAAGAAGCCCATGACTTGCTATGGAACTTGAGCAAGTTACTAACATCACTGGGATTCAGTTTTCTCAATTTTAAGAAAGAGTTGCCTTCTACCATGACAAAAAATCTTTTTCATCATCTCTATGGTATATAAGCCACACTCAAGAAGATGGAGGAAGTCCTAAACTCTGATACTTAAATCTGGATGATAAAAGAAAATTTCCTGGGATAAGGTTAGAGTGGCAGCATTACATATTCAACGTGCAGACTATGATTTAGTCTCTTGTACCATCAGCTGCTATGGATTCTTCTAGTGATTTCTCAGTTTGTGAGGCATCTGTCAAAGATTATGTCCCAACGTAGGCCAACTCAGTCCCAGGATGACAAATCAATTGGCAGGACGATTGAGGGAATCTGAGGCCCTTGGGTCGCTTGAGATTTCCCTTTAGGCTTCATACATTAGTATACATTTATAGTATTCATGAGATTGACATGGATGTGGGCTGGAAAACCTAAATGCTTTAAAATTCTGTTCCAAAAATCTTTCTCAAATGTTTACAGACAATGCTCTCTGGAATGATAAGAATTGAAAGGAATGTGAATAATTTTACTAGTATTAATTTATTCTCCAAATAATAATTTTAAAGCCAAACAAATAAATAATGCTAGCATTCACTGAATGCTTACTTAGTTCCAGGCACTGTGCTTTATGTTTTGCATGTTATGTTATTTAATCCTCAAAACTATTCAAGATTATTATTTACTTTCTTACAAACAAAAAAAACCCCAACAAAACAAAACCTGAAGCATGACACTGCTGAGATACATGCCCAGCATCACATAGCTAGTGAAACACCAGGCATTAACTAGTCTCACTACAGTATTTACAGATCATGATCTGAACCTAGCCATGGCTTTTGGATTCTGTTCCATTCCACATCCCAGTGCCAGCACACACACCCATGGAGGACATAAAAAATATGACATAATCAGATGACAAAGAAAACATCTGCATTGATAGCGCCACCTTCTATAAAAGTTTCAAAAATAACTTTTATAGGTCTCATCATTTATAGGTGCATCCCAAATGTCAACCAAATTAATATTGTTTTTTAAGATCAACATAAAATTGACTCAACACTTCTATCCTTTCAGGAAGTGGGAAATCCATGCCCTCTCCCCACCACCCCACCTTCAGAGAGATGTTTATTAACTGGTGCTTTCATGCAGGTCAGCGTTCTCATTTTCTATTCTTGCTGAACTCTGAGTCTTACTGTTATCCCATCCCCAGCAATGATTCTTTTTGTTCTGTCTTATATAAAACAGGAAGGGGCAAAGACTCTTCCTTGATTTCTTCAAAATCACGTCAACTATTTGTGTAGATGACTTCTCTGAAGTTTTAAGGCAATGGAAGAGGGCAGTTACAGCACAAAGTTGCATAGAAAACATTTTAAAACTGAATATTAGATAATCCCTTCCTTGAAACTCCTTCAATAGCCCTGCTAGAATAAATTATTCATCAACTAGCTCTCCTGAGGCTCCAGTCTTCTGCCACATAATTTGAGCACTTCCCTTGTGTGACTAATCCCTCTCTTACTTTTCTCATCCTCATTGAAACTCCTAAATTTGTGATAACTTTCCAAGCTAAACAGTTAGCTAATACTTCCATATATTTCCTTTCAGTATATAAGCCTTGGTCCTCATCTTCCACACCACAGGCAGTCTCCTTTTCAAAAACATCTATTTCCCTAAGAGGAATTCAGATGGCATCCACTAATATACACTTTTAAAAAATCCCATTTCATATTTAATGTACTAATACCTTGCTAATTTTGAAGTTACTTGTTTGGCAACCTTAACACAAACCAGAAAGTAAGCATAAATGGCCCCTGGGAAGCCAAAGTTACCATCTCAGGCAACTTCTTCATAAAAATAAAGTTGTAGGAGAAGTAGCAGTAATGAAAAAAACTGAGCTATAACAAAGAACTGTAAGAAAAGGTCCTGGATATGACATATTCTCAAATATGATAATACATCAATGGATTAACTTATCATATGATGAATATTAGAAAATAGCAATCATGATAAAATAAGATGCACACAAAGATAAGACAAGCCTGCTGCACAAAGTAATAGCAAAGAAAAAAATGAAACTAAGACATTACTGTAGAAAAAAAGCAACCATCATTGGAATATAAGAACCTAGAATTCTTTTTTTAACTAGTAACTAGTAGAGACAGTATGAAGCTTTTAATTCAAATCTTTGAAATTCACTGCTGGTTTTATTTTTATTTTTTAAGATTTTATTTATTTGACAGAGAGAGAAAGCACAAGCAGGGGGAGTGGCAGACAGAGGGAGAGGGAGAGGGAGAAGCAGAATCCCCACTGAGCAAAGAGCCTGATGCGGGGCTCCATCCCAGAACCCCAGGATCACGACCTGAGCTGAAGGCAGACACTTAAGAGACTGAGCCAGCCAGGCGCCTCCACTGCTAGTTTTAAATCCTACACCACCAGCTAGAAATCAGCAACTATATGATGTAAATTTTGTAAAAAAAAAAAAACCAAAAAAACTGGTTGATTTACATATTTTACCACACATTTTAATAAACATAAATAAACATTAATTATTGACTGCCTACTCTGTACAGCAAAATCTTCAAGAAGAAGATATCATTGACCTGGGTTTTAAAGCATGAATAACATTTACTATGTTTAGAGCCATGGGCATTCCAGGAGGAGGGAGCACACTATGAAAGGCACAAATGTGCCAATTTTTATTCCATCAAGAGGACACAAGATCACCATGAATGGGTAGAGTATAGCTCCTATAATGAAAAGCCAAGGGGTCACTACTCCAATGAACAAGTATTGAAAAATTCATTTAAATTAAAATAAGTACTTCTTAGGAATCCTTATAAAGTAGATAAAAAATGAATTTTCTCCTTTTTTTTGAGGGTGTTAGGTTTGCAGAAAAGGATTCAACATTGAGACAAGTAACTAACAAAGATATGTACAAAGAAATCTATACAAATTTATAGGGCAGTCCCGTGATATGACTAATACCATGTCTAATAAAACATCCAGAACACATTTTTCTCTATGTATTTATATTAGTATTTATTATTTATTATATGCATACTATGCTACTTATCAAGTAACTCCAGACACCTGTATCATCTAGACTTAGTACACAAGGAAATAAATAGTATCCTCAAGTGTCTAGTGCCCATTCCCACAGAGAATGCATTCACTATATCCCTAAAATTTCAGGCTCCCTTTCCCTTTTCCTTCAATTGAAAGACCTTGTTTAGCCAGACTTTGGAGCTAGAAGCAGTCCAGGGAATTTTATTCTTAGCAACTCACCTTAGTGCTCTATTCATCCCCCTTATTTTTAAGTAATATGCTAATGTTTGAATGTTGACGTTTTGAAACAATAGCTTTCTACAAACGATGTAGCCACAAGTATACACAATATTAGCAATTAGTTATATTTCATTTAGACTCATGAGTGCTTTACATCAAGTCCTAACAAGACACAAAACAATATATTCTGAAAAGTATTGGATTCTACCTTTTGATATTTTAAGAGTGCATTCCTTTCTCTCATGAATTCAAACGCTGTACTTTCTGGGCTTAACCTCTATCTCAAACTGTCAAGATGATAACTATCTGTTTGATTGGTAATTGTTCTTTTTATTATATTTGACACACTTTCAATTGTTTCTATTGATTTATTTTTCCTAGCAACTGTTTGTGGTGATCAGAATATTTAATAAATGACTTTCCTGCTTTGCCTTCGAGGAGATGGTGTAAGTCGTGTTCAAAAATGTATTTTAAAAAACTATTACCAAGACAGTATAATGAACTTTGTACATGAAAAAGGTAGAAAGTTTTTGTAAATTTGCTCTTGCTCCCATAAGAAATCTTAAGAATAAGATTTAAAGTAGATAGTAATCTAAAACACACACACACAAACAAAATCAACTCAGCAAGCAATAGGGAAAGATAAAAAATTTGATGACCAGCAAAAGTTTCCATAGTGAGCTCAGAAAATTAGCGACCAATTTGCTGGATTAAACAAAATTTATAAGGCAATTATGTTTTCCACTTGGATTGTCCCATCCATCACTTTCTTCTTTCCCCCCTTTTTCTTAGCCAGGAAAGGAACTGTAGTGGAAATTCTGCAGAAATTCTTACATGTTGCGAAAATTGCCCAATCAGCTTTTTAGAAGCTGTAGAATCCCAATTACCATCAGATCTCAATAGGTTTTGGAAGCAGATTTATACAAATTTTATCTAGTTGCCAATTATGGCAAAACTGGACAATTTTCTATCCTTCTCAACTATACATCTAAGTTATTGTACCACAAAAATGTACACTATACCAGGTTCTTTTCTAGAACCTTTTGCATTTTATGAAACCCAGTGATGTTCTTCCCCCTCCCCCTACAACATCCCACTGCTATGTGACTCTCCTTTAATCCCCCAGCACAGCTGTGCCAATAGAACTTTCCATGGAGGAAGTACGTGTGCTACTCTTGAACGACCAACTCTACTGCAGACTGACTTTCTCCTCCAGTTTTGCTCCCAGATGCCCAAAGCACCCACCTGAGCAGACATATCCTATATCTTCAGATGAGAGAGATAAATGAACTCTTTAGAGGGCAATATGAATTTTAAGATTGAAACTGAGGAAGAGGATCAAACCCCTCCATCTTTTTACAGGACTAAAAAAACAATTGTGTGTATGCTTACCTGATGGCAGTCAGTCATGCTCTCTCTGTGCCAATGAAATTAATCTCAAAGCTGGTGGGAACCGTGCCTGACTTCAGAACACCAGCTCCTTCTGCTGTTGTCTGCTATAATCACCCTTCAGAGATTCTTCTGGCTTTGTGCTGTGGACGTTTACTTCCTATAAAAATGGTTGAATACATGGCTTTATTTTGTGAAGGTTGGACAAATCTAATCATATTATGTTCTCATAAAAGTTGTACGCATGTGAAACTGAAATTGGACATGATTAAGAGGACCGCTTTCTGCCCATTTGCCCTTTGCATCATATACCAGGCGCTGATATCTCAGGATGAGGGAATCTACATTTTATGTCATTTGGGATATTTAAGTAAGTCCTGAGAGAATAGGAAAGTTGGATAAATCAACTAGAATTTCAGAATTGGCTGGACTTACCTTGGAGCGAGGACTTGCAGCTGGAAACTGGGCAGGGATTCAGGAGATAGCTGCTGCTAAAAGAAAAAAAAATAAAGTAGGAGACTTACATGCTTATAATCAGCATCTAACCTTTTTAAAGACAACCTTCATCCCTTATGGTGGTTTCTTTTTCCATTCAGAGGGTTTCTGGATGTTAATTTTAATCTGATTTCATCAGGACACAAATGTGGGGGGAATAAAGGGCAAAACAGATGAGTAGCAGTGGGGTTTTATCTGAACCTCAATCACTCACTGGTGTCTCTGGCTGAAAATACCAGAAAAATGAAAGTGACAGAAATAGCTAAGAGCAAATTTAAGAAGAGATGTTGGAATGCTCAAATCTAAAGACAGTTATTAGAGGAAGGAGAAACTTAGAAATCAGTAAATGTAATGTGAGAAGGAGAAGTTGGTAGAAGAGGAGGGGGAAGAGAGGGGAGGGAATCATGGAGAGAGGAGAAGGGAAGAGAAATAAGAGGGCAAGTTAGGAATTTAATTACTTGATTAGAGTTAGGTCCTAAGCTCAGTTTTGCTGTCATAAAATGACCCCAATATCTCAGTAGCATACAATAACATTTCTTTCTCTCATGCTACATGTCTATCACAGGTTAACTGCCAATGGGTAATTCGTTGTCTTCACCTAGGATTCGGGCTGACTGACAAAGAGGCCTTCATGGAGGTTTGAGGGAGGAAACAGCATGATAAAATCACAGGACAGAAGCACGGAAAGACATACTTCACTTCTGCTCACATTTCAATTGTCAAAGCAAACCACATGGCCAAACCTAATGTCAGTAAAGTGGGAATGTATATTTTGAACAATATATAATTATCTAACACTATGTAATAGCTAAAAATGTTTTGATCTTCATAATAAGATAAATGCCACTTTGCCCTTCTTGGGTAGTATTGTCTGGGGCATTTTGTACAATGTCCTGCAGTTTAGGTTTTTCTGCTGATTTTCTCATAATTAGACTGGGGTTATGGGTTTTTTGGGGAGGAAGTTCACAGAGGAAAAGTGTCATTCTTATCACATGACATCAAGGGTATATGTTATCAACATGACTCATCATTGATGTTAACCTTAGGGGAGGGCTTGTCAGATTTTTCCACTGTAAAGTCCTTGGTTTTTCCTCTTTCTACACTGTACTCTTTAGATGGAAAAAGAAACCACCACAAGGGAAACCACCACTACGCACAGCCCACACTTAAGGATTGTGGAGTTATGTTCCAACTCCTTGGGGACACTTCCTCTTCTTCACAGGTGGAGGAATCTGAGGTTTAAAGAGTTTAAGAACAAGCTGACATAGTTAAGTGGCATCTATATTGAAACCCACATCTATCTGACTTATAAAACTATTCTTTTTTCAGTACTATGCAAAAAGAAGCATAAGAATAGGGAAATGGTTAGAAAGACAGAAGGATACATCTATGAGTTGTTTCGGTGAAGCATGTTGAAAGGCATGGCCCCTTGATACTAGAGACATTCAGGTAACGATTCCTTAACTTGCTACTCACTAGCACTGGGACTGGAGAGTTATGTTCCTTGATGTTTATAACACTATCCCATTATTGTGCTGACATGGCCTACTGGTCTGTCTTTCTACAAATATACTCTGACTCCACTCTAGTCACTAAGCCACTTTTCAAAAGGGAAACCAAGTCCTTGGAGCATTGTGAGGGGGAGCAGAAGATAAAAGTGATTTTATCTCCACTTCGTAGGGCCAGGGGATAGCTTCTAAGCTTCTAAATAGTTTTTTTTTAAAGAGAGTTATAACTCTAGATCTGTCTAATAAACAGAAGGCATGTTTCTGTCACAGAAATAGTTTTTAGACAAACGAGACACTGTCCCTGAGGCTGAGAAGCAGACCAATAGGATATCAGGGGTGGGTGAAAATTCTGTGAGGTTTTTCCTTTTTACTGTGGAGGTATGATTTAATATTGACATTTTAATGTATGTGTCAGGTTCCATATCCAGTTTCTTGTAAAGTGTCATTGACAATGCAGTTCAAAGACCAAAACAACCATGTAACAGTATTGAATTGTGTTTTCTGAACTAGGATAAAATCCCTCTTCTGACAAAAAACTAAGTTACAGAGAATGTATAAAGATAAAACAGAGTTTGGGGATATTCTATATATTTCATATGATGAAAAATCTTTTCTCTATCAATTTTCATAAACAGAATAGAGAGTATGTGGTGTCTGAGTCATATGTGTATATCATATATTTAATTGTAATATTGTTGCAGGATTTTTTCTCCATCAGTGCCCATGGTTCTTGGTCATGTCGCTTCGAAAAATGAAGAGGTAGACCAGACAGAGTGGTGGGGAGCAAAGCAAGGTTTATTGAGCGATAACAAAGTGATAGTACAAAGCTCCTGAGGAGGGAGGGGACCCAAGAGGGCTGTCAATGGAGTTTCTAAATCTAGGAGTTTTTATAGGCTTGTTCAGGGACTGTTTTAATCTGATTAACTCTCCCTGCACCTGTCATCCAATCAGGCTTTTGTTACACGGGAAAGGGTGGAAGGCTCCTTCCAGGGTGGTGTAAAATCCTTTTAAGGGTGGTTTTCTCTTGGAGGGGGGGGAGGTTGTCCCTGCCTTCCAACTATCCTTCATCAGTATGATACTTTTGTACATGATTAGTTTAAATATTCTAATGTGCAGTAATTTCTAAGTAGGCTGTGATCTTGGTTGACAATAAGGAAGTCAAGTTATTTACCCCTATTTCTTATACTACAGAGACATTTATACTTTCAGAAACAATTTTCTTCTTCAATTGCCAAGATTATCTGGACTTTCTGAGGTTGTTACATAAATCCTTTACAAGGACTGAGCTTTTAGGGCAGCGACTGTTTTGTTTCTCATTATGTCCTAGCACTTGGTACATTCTAGAACACTATACACTTAAATGTTTGTTAAATGAGTATTGAATAAATATTTTCAAGAGAAAAGCACTGTGTAAATTTAAGATAGTCTTAAAATACATAACTACATCTAAAATGAAAGGCTGTGTCTAAAGGCTAAGATCATAATTTCCCTCAGATCAGAATAAAGTTTATTTATTTATTTTTTTTAAGATTTTATTTATTTATTTGAGAGAGAGAGAATGAGAGATAGCAAGAGAGGGAAGAGGGTCAGAGGGAGAAGCAGACCCCCCGCTGAGCAGGGAGCCCGATGTGGGACTCGATCCCGGGACTCCAGGATCATGACCTGAGCCGAAGGCAGTTGCTTAACCAACTGAGCCACCCAGGCGCCCCATAAAGTTTATTTTTATGAGACTGAAGTGGTGCAGGGTGAGACACCCTAAAACGTGCCACTTGGCATAATGATTATTTTGAGTTAAAACTAATAAATACTCAGCAGATGCAGGAAAAGCTGTGTGCCTCCCCCATAACTGCCTAAATTTAAGTTAGAAAGCAGAGCCTGCAACAGGAAGAGAGCTATTAACGGAGACTCTCTACTTAAGGAACTTATCTGCATAACTGGGCAACCCTGTTTTTCTAAACATCTCTTTCCACTTTCTTGCTAATAAGCTTTCTCCCTTTTGTGTCCTCATACCCTCCACCTCTCCGTATCTCCAGTAAACTTCCTGTGGCCTCATTGTCTTTGGAATCTCTTGTCTGTGTGGAGTCCCCATACATATGCGATTAAATTGGATGTTCTCCTGTCAATCTGTCTCATGTCAAGTTAATTCTAAGTCTAGTAAGAAGGACCATAGGGCAGAGGAGGGCCTTCCTCCCCTACAAGACCAAGTATAAGAGTCTGTATCGCAGAACTTGTGTGATAGCATGTTTTCTTCCAAATACCCTGACCAAAGGCAAGAATCCCAAAGGTGAATACTGATGTGGGAAACAAAGGCAAAAGAAAAAATTAAATTTCCTTATTGCTTATAACCCACTGACAAGTCTTTGAAACAGGCCTTCCTCTGTGAGCTCAGCTGCCTTGATATTGACACTTTGCTAAGGGAAAAAGGCAATCTTAGCCCGACCCCCCCTCCCCCACCAGGATCCTGTGAGTCTACTTCAAACATATAGAAATTCTTTTGGAATCTTCCTTTATCTCTCCCCCCCAAGATATATGTTAGTAAGCATCCTCATATGGCCCACTGATACACATCTGAAGGGTCTCAAGACTGAGTTTTTACTAAATAGTGATAACTTCTAGATATTTATCTAAAATAAATCATCAGAGATTATGTCAGAGATTAACATTTGAAGATATAAGGATGTTTGTTACATAAAAGTACTGAAAATTTTGAATAAAACATAAATGGTTAATAATACGGGATTGCCTAAATAAATTAGGAAATATTCATTCTATAGCTTATTATCCACCCCTTAAAGTGAAGTATCTATATATGCAGAGGAGGGGTGTTGAATCTTTGTTTTTCCACTTTCAAGTTCTGTGACCTTGAACAAGTGTCTTATTTAATTTAACTTGATTGTGCTCTACTCAAAGTTACAAATGATCATAATTTTAAGAACCAAATTGTTGTATGGGCTTATTACAGAAAAACAGCAGAACTCTGACTTTTTCCAATTTTTGTTCCTTAGAGGCACCACTTTCAGCTCTTTTAACTGATTCTTTGGGTATTTGCCTCCATTCTTCCACCACTCTAAAAGCAAGGAAAGAAACAAGCTTGATTTTTTAGTTTAAGGCATTATCTATTGACTTCCTACTATGGAAACATAATTTAGCTCTCCTTCACTGCCTCTATTCCCAGGATACACACATACCCTTACTCTCTACCCTTTCTTCCCAACAGAGTTTTATCATAATTTTGATTACATCACTATAGTGTATATAGCATTATGACCACATAAACATGAGCCTTAATGAGTCATACTGGGTATTATTGATGTGAGAAACAAAGGCAGAAGAAAAATTATTAAATTTCCTTACCACCTACAGCCCACTGACAAGTCCTTGAAACAGAGTGACATTCTTCTAGGGACTCAACTGCCTCAATTTTAATACTTTGCTAAGGGCAAAAGGCAATCCTAGCCTGACTGCCCTCCGCCCCCCCACCCAAGGATCCTGTAAGTCTACTTTAACTTAAGTCTACATTAATGTATAAAAATTCCTTTGGAAAGTTCCTTTATCTCTAAACCTCCCTAAGATACATGTTGGTAATCATCCCCCAAGCATATGGCCCACCAATATACATCTGAAGGGTCTCATGACTAAGGTTTTATTAGACGGTAATAAATGACCTTTCCCAACAATAGCTAGCCCCTTCAAGGTCCTGGAAACCTTGCTTCCAAAATTCCTTAGAGACTTAGGCTATCTCTAACCCCTTCCCAACTTGAAAGTATATAATGGGCCACTCCTCATGACCCCATTGCAGCTCTTTCTGCCCACAGGTCCTTTCCCCGTGCTTTAATATTTTTGCACCAAAGACGTCTCAAGAATTCTTTCTTGGCCATTGGCTTCGAACACTAATAACATCTTTCCTACATCATTATTATTACTTTCGCTTTTCTAAACAAGTTTTGGTTTTCCTAATTGCCTTTTTTTTTTTCTTTTTGGGGTGTGTTGTTTATTCTTAGCTTCCTATGTTTTATAATTTTTATTCACAAACATTTCCCCAGTTATGCAAGTCTCTGTTCAATACACACATACACATTAAGCATCAATTTCATCCTCCTAGAGAAAGTCTCCCATGCACCTCCTGACTTCCCACATCTGGACCAGCTAAATCTCAGCTGTTTTTCTGGGACCTCCCTTCACTATAAGCCTGGGAATTCCCTTTCCATCTTTTGCATGACATTTCCTTTTCTCCTGGATTCTATGTCTTCCTCTCTCTTAGTTTTCTTCTTTGTTTTGTCAGAGCACAGATCCCTGAGAAGATAATCATAGAAGATAAACTTTTTAACACTGCACAGGTCTGAAATTTTAAAAACTTCACTCATATTTAACTAATAGTTGGCTGGGAATAGAATACTAGACAAGAAATCACATACCGTCAGAATTATGAAGGCTTTGATACATTGCCTTCTAGCCTCTAGAGTCGCAAATAAGAGAATAACAAAGGCTATAGTTTTATCAGCACTATGTGTCAGTCACACTTCTGTAAGGATTAATAGTCATGATCTCATGTGATCCTCACTGCAAATGTGCAAGGTAGGTGCTATGTTTAATTTCCATTTTACAGATAATGGAAACTGAGACACAGGTTTGGAGTAACTTTCCCAGAGTTTTAGGGCTACTAAATCTGGGATTAGAATCCAGGTGAACCAGGTGGAAAGTTAATGCTCTTAACCATGCTTTACTGACAAATTGATTGGTGACCTTTTCAAAGAAACATAAACTTTTAAATTTGAATATTTGTGTTATTATTTTTATTATTTTGCATTCAGTGTCCTGAAATTTCACAATGCTGTGTCTTGTGGTAGGTCTTTTCTCATTCATTATCGCAAGCACACAGTGAGCCATTTCAATCTGGGAATGCTGTGCTTTGATGCTGGAGAATGTTCTTGAGTTATTTCTATATTAGGTTCCTCCCTTTCACTTTCTCTATTCTCTGTTTCTAGATTAGGGCTGGTCCCCCTAATTTTCCTGTATTCTGTTCTATTTTCTATAGCTTTACTTTTTTGCTCTACTCTGTGTGAGATTTCTCTGGCTTTATCTTTCAAAATTTCTTTTTTTTTTTTTAAATATATTTTATTTATTTATTTGACAGTGAGAGACACAGCGAGAGAGGGAACACAAGCAGGGGGAGTGGGAGAGGGAGAAGCAGGCTTCCTGCCGAGCAGGGAGCCCGATGCAGGGCTCGAACCCAGGACCCTGGGATCATGACCTGAGCCGAAGGCAGACACTCAATGACTGAGCCACCCAGGCACCCCTCTTTCAAAATTTCTAATGAATTTCTTAATTTCTCCTATTATATATTAATATCCCAGAACTCTTCTTTGTGTTCTCTGAATGTACCTCTTTATTTTTTTTTTTAAGATTTTATTTATTTGACAGAGAGAGACACAGTGAGAGAGGGAACACAAGCACGGGGAGTGGGAGAGGGAGAAGCAGACTTCCCGCAGAGCAGGGAGCCCGATGTGGGGCTCGATCCCAGGACCCTGGGATCATGATCTGAGCCGAAGGCAGACGCTTAATGACTGAGCCACCCAGGTGCCCCTGAATGTACCTCTTTATAGCATTCAAATTTATTTTCCCTCATAGGTTTATTATCTCATGGATATATCTCATATTTTTTTTTATTCTTATGTTAATCCCCATACATTACAACATTAGTTTTAGATGAAGTGTTCCATGATTCATTGTTTGTGCACAACACCCAGTGCTCCATGCAGAATGTGCCCTCCTCAATACCCACCACCAGGCTAACCCATCCTCCCACCCCCCTCCCCTCTAAAACCCTGTTTGTTTTTCAGAGTCCATCGTCTCTCATGGTTCGTCTACCCCTCCGATTTCCCCTGCTTCATTCTTCCCCTCCCGCTACCTTCTTCTTCTTTTTTTTTTTTCTTAACATATATTGCATTATTTGTTTCAGAGGTACAGATCTGAGATTCAACAGTCTTGCACAATTCACAGCGCTTACCAGAGCACATACCCTCCCCAGTGTCTATCACCCAGTCCCCCCATCCCTCCCACCCCACCCCCCACTCCAACAACACTCAGTTTGTTTCCTGCGATTAAGAATTCCTCATATCAGTGAGATCATATGATACATGTCTTTCTTTTTTTGACTTATTTCACTCAACATAATACCCTGGATATATCTCATATTATTCATATTCACATCAATCAGAATATTTTGAGTTTTTAAACGAGTTTCATCCAAGTTGCTGTTCTTATTTCCACTTGTGTTTTATCTGTGTAGTACCTGGTGGCCATAGACTATTTGTAACAGAAGTGTGACCAGAAGCTTTGTGCAGGTGGGTGAAATTTGTTGGCAGGACATCTGTGTAGTGAAATGGCTGGGCTGTTTCATTAGAGAATTTTTGATGTCTGTATCTCTCAGTTTTTCTCTTGGGCTAGGCTGATTCCTAAGTGATAAGTATTCTAGTCACCTGCCCATGTAGTTCAGAGTCTGGTTACTAGCATTTTGGAAGGCAAGTAGGTAAAGAGAGCCTCGGCATACACAAGGTATCCACCTCTCCTGCTTATAACACAGCCCCCTACCTTAAATGTAGTGGTAGCTCCCATTTGAGGGCCTATCCGTTTTACCCTTTCCCTGGGCTCAACATTCAGTATATTTCTGGGGAAGGGTTAGGGGGAGGAGAGGGAGAAGCAGGTATCTCCATGTATGGACCAGGATTCCAGATCTGGGGCTTGAAATGCTTCTTCAACACTATCACCCATTTCTCCAGTCTTTTGCTGCATCTTCCCTTCTTCTTGTTGTCTCTCCTGAGTTTTGAGGTTAGTTACAAAAGGCAAAATAAACTGCTTTTCAAATTTTCTCACTACTAGGTTGGCATTCAGCTTTCTGAATTTATGCAATCAATTACACTTGTTCATCTACCTTTTACTGCTCTAGTACTCTTAGTCATGGTATATATAAGCATTTTCAAAAACTCCCCTTTTAGGGCCGCCTGGATGGCTCAGTCATTAAGCGTCTGCCTTTGGCTCAGGTCATGATCCTGGAGTCCCAGGATTGAGTCCCGCATCAGGCTCCCTGCCCAGTGAGAAGCCTGCTCCTCCCTCTCCCACTCCCCCTGCTTGTGTTCCCTCTCTCACTGTCTCTCTGTCAAGTGAATAAATAAAATCTTAAAAAAATAAAAAAAACCTCCCCTTTTGTCATTTTAGCTGGGTTTGAAGAGGTAACAAAAGCAAAAAGTGTGTGTGTGTGTGTGTGTGTGTGTATGTTAGGGGGGAGGACAGTAAACCTGCCATTCCTAAATAGTACTTTCTGCTTAAGTGCTTTAAGCTTCAGTTTCCTCATATGAAAATGAAGACAATGATACCTCTTAGGGTTGATAAGAAAATTAAAAGACATTAAATGAGAGAAATGAACATAAAACACTTGGACTAACACCTTTCAAGTGGCAAGCTGGCCGTTATTAATGTGCACTGACACGGTATCCTAAGGATAGACATTCAAATTAATTTAAAAATTGAAACTTATTTAAATTAAAAATATATTTAGAGTAAAGATACAGAGAAGAGTTTGGGGATCCATTTGGAAGGAAGATAGCAGGATCTTCCTGCAACTGGAGATGCCTCTAGCTGCTATTCTTCCTATCCCCCTCTCTCCCTGGACACAAGAATGTCCAATTTTTCTAGCTTCTTCTCATCTCTGGGTATCCCCTCTATTCTCTTGTTTCTCCCTCCAGACAAACTTTCTCTGCTTGCTTAAGGTGCTTACAGCTGAAAATAGCCTCAAGCTCCAGCACAGACCCTGATCTGCCTCACTCTTTCTGTTCCTCAATTCCATTTTCTCAGGCAGCATTGGTGGATTGGTCCTACTTGGCAAAGAGTTCATTCTTGTTCAGTTAGCCAGAAGTTGGGACTATGAGGTCATAGTGCTACCCCTGCAGGCTACGGGATGAGGGTGCCATGGAGTAATGGGGACCTGAGATATTATAATTTATAAGAAAAATATATATTCGGTCATTCAGATGACCAAAATATACTTCTCATATATTTGGTCTTTCTCCATGGTTCCTGACTTATGGCTCCCAAAACTCTAAGTATTTTCTAAGTGTTGAGTGTGATAAAGGTGTCTTTTGTTATGTTTATAAGGTGATTTTGGGAAACAGCCTAATGATGCGGGCTTGCTGCCAGTGAAACTAACCAAGTGATTAGAGACTGGAACTTCTAGTCCCCACCCCCAGACCTCCTTGGAGGAGTGACAGGCTGGAGATTGAATAGAATTGTCTATGGCCACTGATGTTTATCAATCATGGCTGTGTAATGAAGCTTCCATGAAAACTCAGAAAGCTTCTGGGTTGGTGAACATGTGGTGATTTGGGGAGAATGGTGCATCTGGAGAGGGCATCGAAGCTCCATGCTCTTCCCATATACCGTACCTTGCCCTATGCATCTCTTGCATCTGGCTGTTCCTGAGTTATATACTTTTATAATACACTTGTGATCTAGTAAGTAAAATGTTAGTCTCTGAGTTTTGTGAGCTGCTCTAGCAAATTAATCAAACCTGAGGAGGGGGTCATGGGATCCTCTGATTTATAGCCAGTCAGTTAAAAGTACAGTAACAATCTAGGCTTGTGACTGGCTTCCTGAAATGGGGAGGGCAGTTTTGTAGGATGGAATACTTACCCTGTGGAATCTGATGCTATCTCTGGGTAGATAGGGTCAAAATTGAGTCGAATTGAGTTAAATTCTTGGACATCCTGCTGGTATTTGAGCATTGCCTGTCGAAGGTGTAGGAGACTACCTTCCCCAAACATTAGAAATTTGGATCCCAGAACACCAAAAGAGTACTTCTAATGCTGCTCATAATATAATCTTAAGAAAAAAGAGAATAATTTAAAATGGTATATATGGGACATTACACGTTAGTATGTATATGTGTGTGTATATATATGTACATATATATGCTAAATACTAACTACTAATAATATATATACACACTCATGAGGTTGTTGAAAGAGTTAAATGAGAAATGCATAAAAAGTATTTAGCATAATTTGTGACACATTATAAATTTGATAAATGTTTTATGTTATTTAAATACACAGAAAAAGTGCTAGAGGGAAATTCACCAAGATAGTATTTGTGATTTTTTTCCAGGAAGTGTATATATGGATTATTTTTATTTTCTTATTTATACTTCTTTCCAATTGTTTTACAATGAACGTGTATTTCTTACATAATCAGAAAAATAATTTTATAAACCTACTGATATAAAAAGAGAAATGGATATATAAAAGCATAGCAGTTGTCTTTAATTTTATCTTCCAACTACCAGAACATTTACTTGAGAGCTTGAAAACACTTTCTAAAATAACTCATTCCTTATTTTTTTCCCAGTTTTTGAAATTTTTATGGTACGGTGAGGGAACTTGAGAGTATGTGAGCCTTGTGATGGATAGGAGGATTTAAAAAGTTTGATTTTTCAGTTCTATGTATCAGAGTTTCCCAGTTAATAAAGCTTTGAGCAAATATTCAAAAATAAAATTGCAACATAGGAAGAACTATGTCTAAAATCTTTATACCAAAATTATATATTTTAAAATATGACAGAATTAATACGTTAATACATATAATGAATCACTATTATCTTTTTTCTGTTATTCTGGCACTCACTATCATCTTGAATATTATTTTCCTTTTTTAAGACAACCTATCTTGTTTATCCAATTCCAGAGTATAATTGCAAACTCAGATTCTCAGAAAGGTAGATTAAATGTCATCTATTTGAAAATCAGAAATTTTCTGATGAAAAAGTGCAGACTAAGAATTTTTCCTCCTTTTCTTGGTAATAAAACTAATAATAAGCAATGGTATCAAATATAAAACCCTTGTTTCAGATTTTTAGCTTGATACCCTTTCTGTTGTAAGCCTCTCCTACTTCCCTGTGTTTTGTTTATCATAAATTTTCAGGTCATTACCTACTTTGCCAAATTAGATTGCTTTTTGAAATGTCTATTAAGGCATAGGTGATTTCTGTAGCACCAGGGGATTGTACAGGTTGATTCTCAATTTCAAGACTCATCACCAAGTGGGTAACCACAGCATTTTATGAGAAAAGGAAATGTCAGCCTATACCCTTCAAGTTGTATCTACTTACCCAAATGTGTTTCTTTTGGGGAAACAAAACACAATAACAACAAAAATCCCCACACTAAAGCAAATTGCTCTGGGGCCCCTGGGTGGCTCAGTTGGTTGAGTGACTGACTCTTGGTTTTTGCTCAGGTCATGATTTCATGATCTCATGGGGGCGTGGGATTGAGCCCCACATGGGGCTCTGTGCTCAGCGGGAAGTCTGCTTAGAGATTCTCTCCCTCTGCCTCCCCCCTCCCACTCACGTGCACACACACACACACACACAGTCTCTCTCTCTCATAAATAAATCTTAAAAAAAATTTTTTTTAAAATAAAGCAAATCGCTTCGCTTTCATAAAATTGACACTGTGACTCATAACTCATGTTTCCTTTTGTGCTGGGCCTTCCAGGAAGCCCAGAACTAATCAAATCCCTAGTGAGGTATTTTTGGCATCAGTATTTTTTTTTTAGCAACGTGGTCTCCCAGCTTCATATTCTTTCCTACCTTCATTTCCCTTTTTCCTTGACCATATCATTTTTACTGACAATGTTTCATTAACAAATTGCAAGTACTTTTGTCAGTGTAGGTATATACAATTTCTAAAAAAACCTATTACACTTTATTAAGTAACAAGGGGATTTTCATGCCTTACTCAGTGTTCACTGTAGAAAGGCACTATATCCCCTACTGTGAGTTATGAAATAAAATGAATAATTTTAAGACTTAAAGTTCTTCAGCTGTATGAATCAGTATTGCCCTCGAATCTCCATTCAGTTCAATTTTATCCATAAGGCATATCTCTTTCTGTAGTTTTTGATAGATACTTATAATTCAAGATAGAATATATATGAAGTTATATAAATAAAAAAGAGGCCTATCAGATATACACACATACCCTCAAAGATGATTTCAATTTATCTCAAACAGTAATTAAATAATTTATATTTACGCAGGTATCTCACGGAAAAATTAACAGAGGTACCCAGAAAATCTTTTGGTTGGTAGCTCAAATTAAATCACCCACTGAGCCTTTTTTTTTACCCACATGTTCTCCTAATAGAGACTCATTAATAGTTGCCATGTTTACTTACATCAGCAAATCATACTAGATAAGGTATGTTACATGTCATTTTATTCTAATTATAATTATCTGTATTGTGATATTAAGTTATGAGAAAATTATAGCTTTAATTCCAGCTAATGTAATTTTATAGCTCTTAGTGTGAAGAAAACTGATTGTTTTATATATGTAATTCCACCATTAGCATATTTGTATGGTACAACATAATAAAAAATGTGACTCCATAGGCTATATATCTATATTATATATAGATATATATAATATATATTCTATATAGATATATATAATATATATTCTATATTGTTTCATTAGCCTAAAAGTATTTTCAACATATACATTATGAATATTATTCATACATATACATAATACGTATTATTATTGAATCCTCAAAATAGTCCTACAAGCTATAGAAGCAAAATAGTGTAGACCCAACTTCAAAAGTGTGGACACTGAATGCCAGAGAGATCATGTGACTGATGGCCACACAGTGGTAAAGTGACAGTGCCAGGATTGGAAGGCAGGTCTCTTCACTCTCGGTCCAGGATGTTTCCCCTGCAAACCACTATAACTTCTAAGCTTCTAAAAATCAATACCCCTCTCTCCTCAGAATGACACAGAGCTTCTTATGACCTCATCCTGTTCTTTCTCTTGTTAATACTAAACATGAATAACTAAGGAAATGGAGGGAGGTTTACCTATACACCCATGACTACCAGTGTTCCCACATTGCATTTATATTGGGAGAAGGCTAGCCACTTTTTAAAATTAAGGCCTGGACTTCCTTGGAGTCTTCCCAGCCTTGTGTATTTAAAACTTGCACAGATATTTTCAGTTTGCATACAGTGAAACTTTTCAGAAAATTCCCTCTACACATCAAAACATCATCTAATACATTATAGTGTCGTACATGAGTTCAAAGAACACAGTGCTTCTGAAATAAGGTAGATTTAAAGCTAAGTCAAACATATGAAGTGCATATATTCAGAAAGAAAAAAACTATAGTGCTAATAGGTATTTGAGATTCTTTTTTTTATTTGTTTATTTAGTTAGTTTGTTTTTGTTTTGAGATTCTTTAAATGCCTTTTCATTCTTTTGAATTTTCCAAGCCTAGCATCTCAAATTTACATGTAATCAGAACTCTTGAATTTCTTCCCTGCCCACCACACAAACCAGGTATGTGCAGCCTCCCAGGCTTCTACAAATTATTAATGGCCTCTCCATTCTCCTTTTGCTCAGGCCGAAAACCTAATCTCATTCTTGACTCCTCTCTTTTGAGGAGCACACATTAGAGAAAACACATTCTGAATATGCCCACTTCTTATAGCCTTTACTGCCATCCTTCAAATTTTACCTAAATCTTACTTCACTAGCCACCTACTTGGCTTCTCTGTTTCCATTCTTGCCTATTCCTGTTTCCTCCCAATCCCCAGTCAATTCTCCATGCAGCAGCTGGAGTAGTCCTATTAATATGTAATTCAGACCGTATCATTCTGTTCTTCTCCAGTGGCTTCCTTAAATTTTCCCCCAGGGCTGTATGACATCTGGCTCTGGCCCGCATCCCCACCTTTCTACCATTCCTCAGTCACAGTGGCCTTCCTGTTCAATCACCTATCCTTTCTCAGCCCCTCTTCCTGGCACATACTTCCTCCCCAGGTCTTTGCAGAGTCCACTTCCTCAATTCATTCCTACCTCTGCTCAATTTAGAGAGGTTCTCCTGACTCTACCCAAAATATTGCTCCTTCACCTTTCTGTTCTTGTCTGTTTCCTCGCCTGGCTTTGTTTTTCTTCATTGCACTATCACTACCTCACTTCTATTCAATGTACATTAATTTATAATCTGCTGTCCCCTCTAGGATATTAACACCACTGAGGACAGGGACAACATTGTTCAGTGCTCCGTCCCTAATGCTTACAGCAGTTCCTGCTCAACAAATATTTTCTTTCAAGTTATAGAGTAGTACTTTCTAATTAGAAATAAAAGGCATACTTTTGCTAAGCATGAACCAAAACTCCAATTATAGACTGGGAACATTCTGCAAAGTGCAGCTTTGACAAAGGAAAAGAATGAGCTGTCAGGAGAATTGAGAGGTTAAATGAAGAAAGTGGAAGCTGAGCTGAGCCTGACCTGAAACAAGGCATTATAGAAGCTAAGGAGAAGAGAAATAATGGAAGAAGGAAAATAAGACTGCAATTAAAAATAGAAAGGTCACTGAAGGCCAATTTCTGTGTTACGAGTGACTGAGTTCCAAAGAGGACCAAATTCTATAACCGGCTGTGGAAAGGGGTTTGACACCAGGCACAGACTGCCAAGGTTATTACTCTGTAACAGAGCTCTGTGGATCCTTTAATGATGATGGCACGCACTCTGTTGAAAGGTTAGCTGCAGAGATGGAAAGTGAACAGCAAAGTGCATGACATGATATGGCTTTAATCTAGTAACTGCACAGCGGAAGACTGAAATGTTCATTGAGTAGACAGATTGTAAGCAGAACAGGCACATACGATAGGGCCCCAACTGTTTTCAAAGATCAGGTTTACTGGAATCTAAAATGAGGTTAAATTCAAAATATCCATGAAAAGAAACTATTCAAAGAGAAATGGAACTGGTAAAGGAAGGAAGATAAGGGGGAGGTGGTTCACATGCATATGCATATTGAGTTGACTATCCCTAGGCAAATGGTGGTGTGAGGAGAAAATAAGAAGAAATCTGAAAATGGAATCAGAAATATTGCACACACGTGTGCGCACACACTCTCTCTCTCTCTCTCTCTCTCTCTCTCATGGCGTGATACAGATGAACCAACTTAAGATCTCTTGTTAACCATTTGGCAGTACTGTGAATTCAAAGCCAGAATTCCTGGGGTCTAAAACAGGTCCGATTGCAAATTAGTTGAGAGATCTTATGTGAGTCATTTTACTCCCCTAAACTTAACTCCTCTCATGGGTAAAATAAGAGGATTTAATTACATGATTCCTAAAGTCCATCGCAATTCTAACAATCCCTGTAATTACAACCATTGGCATTGATTTGAGGTAGGTGAAGTAAATCACAACTGTAACATGGCTCCTAAGGATTAACTCTTTCCCTTATTCTGCTTGTAGTTAATCAAATATTCATTCACCATCCACCTATCCTTCATTCAACAAACATTTCTGAGTAACTTCTATTGGCCAAGTACCACTCTAGGACTTTCAACAAGGTCCCTGACCTTAAAGAGCTTAATATAATAATCCTCTACCAAAGGGTTTAACACTATACTTTTTAAAAGTTAATTGTTTTCAGGACTTAGGTAAGACTCATTTGGTCAACTAATAAATTTGTTCATTTGCCAACATGCAGATTTATATGTATACGTGTTTGCATCTGTGTCATCTCATGAATCATACTGGAATTTTTTTTTTTTAGAGCATTTTTTTTTTATTCTTCTGTTAATCCCCATACATTACATCATTAGTTTTAGATGTAGTGTTCCATGATCCATTGTTTGTGCATAACACCCTGTGCTCCATGCAGAATGTGCCCTCCTCAATACCCACCACCAGGCTAACCCATCCTCCCACCCCCCTCCCCTCTAGAACCCTCAGTTTGTTTTTCAGAGTCCATCGTCTCTCATGGTTCGTCTACCCCTCCAATTTCCCCCGCTTCATTCTTCCCCTCCTGCTACCTTCTTCTTCTTCTTCTTTTTTTTCTTAACATATATTGCATTATTTTCATACTGGAATTTTATCTGCAAAATTTGTGTGTGTGTGTGTGTGTGTGTATGTGTGTATACACAAAGTATATATACACATGGATACAGCCCATATTTTTCCATAGTATTTATAGCTCAGTCCTACAGACTGATACATAGGACTCTAGCCCCATTGGATTCCATACTTGGGCATGGACAAAAGAATACTATTACTTGTGCAAGAAGCTGCAAGAAGCCTCTGTGTCCTCACTGAGTTGAACCTATTGGGTGGCTCATATAGAACAGAGCCCCCTCCCAGGGACTTAAGTTGTGCATTAGCCTCTCTTAAGAGTCTATTCATTTCTGAACTGATGCCCGTATATTGAAGAATGAATTCATTTCTCATTCCTTCCTCATCTTGGGGATGGCCCCTACGACTTGGAGCTTTTTTAACAGTCCTCTCTGGCAAGTTGTCTTCTCATTATTCTGATTTACCACATATCCCTAGCATTCACTCAATTTTACCAGGACTTTGTTTCACTTTGAAGTTTTTAGTATCAGAAAAATAACTGACTCCTAAACATCTACACAAGACTGTTTTGGTTATGGGATTTATGCCTCTTTTTTTAAAGAATGAAGAAAAACACCTTTCTTTATGTAAAACCACCTGCTAAATAAAAAACTCATACTTATTTAAGAGCCAGATAGTCATTTCCTCCTGTTCTTTTTGATCTAGTAATCCAGAGATGTCTGGTTTTAAAGAGAAAACTAAAATTTTGAACAAAAAACATTAGTATTTGCTTTACTTAAAAAAATAAAAACAAATATAAATATACGAACACCAGATAATAGACAAATTACTATTCCAACATAAATTATATTTTTCTTATCCTTTTGTGGAAGGTGCTTAAAATACCACCTTCAATGGCAGACATGGAAATGCACTGCTCAGCTCTGCCTTCAAAGAAGGACTTGCTGTAAATTTAGGGAATGTGGTCAGCTGAAAGCCTCCATCCATTGGGTCTAGGTTGTGCTATCAGCAGCTGTGGAGAAGAGCAGATGTGGTAGCTGAGGACGAGGGGACTCTGGAAAGTTGAGTGGAGGAGTGAGACAAGAAGTACCAGTTCAACAATGCTACCTGTGGCAGCTACAGCCTATCCCACTAACCTCTCTTTTCTAAGATTCTTTTAGGAAAAGAGATCCACCAGAATACCAGAGGATATACTGCCAAAACAAGTGGAGAAGGAGATGGAGGGAGTATACAAATGGACTGTGGTAGACACAGAAATGTGCTGCCTATCCTTCCTCAAGGAATACATTTCTGCCCGGCTGCAGGGAAGCTGAAGACAGCAGACAACCCCTATTCATTGGCTTCTTCAGAGTTTGCCTCAACTGCGGGGAGCCAGGGCCTCATTTTTTGAGTGGTTGGCATCCAGTGACTGAGCAATATGAAGGTATAGGACCCTGTCCATTTCAGCCCATTACAAATTCCTCTGATGGTCAATATTTGCTCTGGAGCTCCCATTAGGCGTGCAGAGGCCCTGCCAGACCTGCATCATGATCTGAAACCCCCTTCCCCCTGCCCAGTCTTGCTTCCTGCTCCCCCCACCCCCACTTCTCTCTTGAAGACATTTTGCTTGTCTAACTCCATCTCAGGACCTGCTTTCAGGGGACACAACCTATGGCTGTGTCACTCACATGGAACAGTGTCTCTTACTTTGCATCCTCACCTCTTACGCTAGAGGGACAAGGAATGTTCAAGGTAGCCAACAGCACAGAGATCTGATGGTCAGAGTCTGGCAGAGTGGGAAAAGGCAAAGGGCAGGAACAAAATCATTTTTTATTTTTTATCTCAGTCACCAGATACAGATACCATCGCTAATGGCATGGGAGACTTTGATGGTCTGATGTATAGTATACCTTGCTGCTTAGGGTAATAGACAAATCTTTACAAAACTGATCCATCTTCAAATGTTCTGAGTATACTGGTTGGTTAAAAAAATTTTGCAGTGACACTTTTAGTAAAAAAAAAGATGATGGCCTTTTAATCTATCTGTTTTACAAATCTAAAATTTCATATGTCAGAATTATATAAATCATATCTTTTTAAAAAAGCTAAAATAAAGCAACCATTATAATTAATGCTATCTCAAGGTTTGGGGAGGGGGTGCTAAGAACACTACTTTTACCGTTAGCCAAAAGTGTATTTTTGAAAATATTTGAACTTCCACTTAATGTCTTCACATTGAAGATAACAATCCTTCCTCTTCTCCAACCTCTTAACCAGCTCCTGCTCCCACACCTGTTCCTGGTATTTACTTTTTCATGGAACTTAACACTGCCCCCCTGGCCTGACACACAGAATTCTGGAGAAAGGCTGACAGTGCCGGCTTTGCCCCAAGACCAGCACAAGAAGGAAGGGAGCCAGGCGAGTTGGTTCAGGCACTTCCGTAGCTGAGAACCACACAGAGGGAGCACAGCTTCTCCCCACTCTGGGCTTTTCCACTTTTCCACAAAACAGTCCAAGTGAGGGTTGATAGGCTGATCTTCTCTCCATTTTTGTTTCTTCAGCTGTATACTGAGGACCTTCATGGGAACTTAACTGAGACGGCAGGTCCCGCACAATGCCTGGCACACCAAAGCTGCTCAAAAAGTGTGTGTGTGTTCATTTATTCCTGGCCTTCTATCAGGAATGTATAAAGATACGATGCATGCTCCTATCTGAGCCCATGTACCAGGTACAGCTAGTAAGGTAAAAGGAAAGGAAACTCACCCTTAAGAAGATAGCAGGAGGGGAAGAATGAAGGGGGGGGGGAATCGGAGGGGGAGACGAACCATGAGAGACTATGGACTCTGAGAAACAAACTGAGGGTTCTAGAGGGGAGGGGGGTGGGAGGATGGGTTAGCCTGGTGATGGGTATTAAAGAGGGCACGTACTGCATGGAGCACTGGGTGTTATACGCAAACAATGAATCATGGAACACTACATCAAAAACTAATGATGTAATGTATGGTGATTAACATAACATAATAAAATTAAAAAAAAATAAAAAAATAGTTCAGTAAAAAAAAAAAAGATCTCCTTATGGACTTAAGCTGTTGTGCCTTCACTGCTATGCTTTAAAACTGCCCCACCCGATCCACATCCCTCCTGATTCCAAGCTCTGCATTATAATAATTCCAAAGGGTTCTCAGCTCTAAGGGGATGGTAAAAAGTATTCAAGAGGCCCACCCTGTCTTTTTTTTTTTTTTAGATTTTATTTATTTGAGAGAGACAGAGATAGTGAGAGAGAGAGCACAAGTGGGGAGGAGAGGGAGAAGCAGGCTCCCCACAGAGCAGGGAGCCCGATGCGGGACTCAATCCCAGGACACTGGGATCATGACCTGAGCCAAAGGCAGACGCTTAACTGACTGAGCCACCCAGACGCCCCACCCTAACTGTCTTAAAAAGAAAACCACAAAAACAAAAAACCTTCATAGCTTCTAAGAGTTTGGATGGCACCTACTATAATCAAATACATAAAATGTCACTGGTTTGCAGTCTAATAATTATTTTTTATTTGCCATTTATTGATCATTCACTGTATGCTAGGCCCTGACATTTTATTTCCATTCTTTCATTTGCCGTATAACGCCATGCACTGGCGAAATGGGTGCTAGAGAAGTGACGTATCTAGCATGAGGTCACACAACCAGTCCGCAGTCCATTTTCTGTAAAGCTAATGCCGCTTAGGCTGCATTTTGTTCTTCTCATCCTCTCTTGCTGTTTTGTTCCTCTCATCCTCTCTTCCTTTATTATTTGAAGATTTTTCGTAGTGACTTGCTTTGGTTTTTTTGTCTTTACTTTTTGTGTATCTATTATAGGTTTTTCTTTATGGTTCATTCCTGGCTTGCATAAATTATTTTATGCTAGTTATAACTTCCTACTTTAAGTTCATACCAACTTAACTTCAGTTGTACTACAGATGTTCAGTGGTGGCTGCTGGGATCTTCCTGGTCTCTTCCCCTTCCCCACCCCTCCCCGTGAACCAGTCATGCCCGAGGGGACCCCTCTTGGTGTCTAGGCCAGGAGCACAGGTGCGTGCATGGCAGCAGCAGTGCCAGTGTCTGGAGGCATGGACACCCACGCTGTGGCACCAGGACTTGGGGGAAGGAGGGTGAGAAACGGAAGGATACGGCGCATCTGGCCCTGGGGGATGAAGGAACAGCTCCTGCTTAGGGAGCACACGTGGCATGGACTGTGGGCAGCTCTGTCAGCTGGAGTCCTTGGTGGTAAAAGCTGCAGGTGCCCATGGTGGTGGCCAGAGCTTCTGGGACACTCAGTGGTGAAGGCTGTTGAAGTTCTTCCGGTCTCCTTTTCCCCCGTGGGAGGTGTTTGCGGTAAGGGGATCCTTCCGGCCCCAAGCCGTGCCAGCCTGTGGGATGGGGTGATGCAGGTAAAATGCTTCCCATACTTTTCTCTGCAATCATCTTCAGTTTTTTTTGGTGCTCCACTGGGTTGCCACAGCTTTGTAATTGTACTCCAGAGCTCTCCAGAGCTATTTTCATCAGTGAGTAGTTGTAAAATTGTGGGGATATGTGTGTGGGGGGGAGGGGGGCACGAGAGCTAGGACCTCTTAGTCTGCCATCTTTCCAGTGTCACTCCCCATATTATTTTTCTTAAAGTGAGCATCTAAAATTGGATCAACTCCTACGGCCAGTAAGTGGCAAAGCTAAGATTCAAACCCAGATCTGTGATTTCAAAGCTACTCTGTTGTTAGTTTTTTTTCTTCTCCTTTGTTTATAGCTTAGTTATGTTCCTCCCCTATCATCTCTTCCATGAGTCTCTGCTCTCTTTCCCTTGAAACCCTTCCTCCATTGTCAGAAAACATTATGGAGTCACTCTTTTTATCTTCCTACCAAAAATGAGATGGTGATTTTTTGCTAACAACTCCTTTTCTCTGACAATTCTCTCCTCTGGAACAACCCCTTATACCATCTGTCAAAGTTCTCGGAATATGAATAGTAAGCTCCGTGCTCCCTACTACCATCCACAGACACAGCTAACCTCCGGAATAACCCCCTACCTTCTTCAAATAGCACTTGTCTCCAGTGACCTCTACATCTACACTCCTTAGTAATTTTAACCTCTTCCCCTTCTGGCGTCACAGTTCCGTGACCTTCTCAGTACATATGGTCTGTGTCTCTCCTCCATTTGAGCCACTCACAAGCATGACCACATCCTGAAACTTGGCATGCCTCAGAATAACTCTATAACCCAGCTCTGCAAAACAAAAATTTCCCTCCTCCCACCGTTGGCTGTTTTTCATTCTTTAATTATCCTAACGCTTCTAATTACCTTCCTATAGAAAAGCAATAAGCTGGTTCATTTTTTTCCACAGTGGGTTCTTGCTGCCTCAAATCTATTAAATCTTAAATCTACTTGGTATTTTTAAAAATCATCTACATTTGTCTACCTATGACATTTAAAAAAAAAAACTTTTTCTCGATTTTTTTTTCTCCCGCCTCAAAGATTAGTCAACTGGTATTAACTTTCTAAATAAAACCTCAGCTCCTACTTTACAGGAAAGATTGGAAGCAACTGGCTATACAATCTTCTCTCTCCTTCTCAACAGTATGGCTTCACAAGCTCTTATTTTCTCATCCAGCTCAGAGGAAGAGATTCTGTTTCAAGGAATCCCTTCAAGTGTGGCCCCCATCCCTTCCTATGTCATCCCATTCTGACACCTTGTTCCATCTATTATTTTTGTATTTTCTATTGCTTTCCTCCCTGAATCATTCTCCTATGTTTAGATTGTGCTTTCTATCATTCACTTGAAATAATTTTTAGTGGCATCCTCTAGGATTGAAGGTGTAACCTGGACTTCAAAGATGTCAATCTCTCCAGTCCTAATGAAAGATCTAGGAGGGTACAACGGTGTTAGGGGGGACTTCAACAAGGTTCCAGAGTGCACAAGAATACAGGGACCTATGCAATCTTTAAGGTAATCTACATTATGATAAGTAATAGAAGTTTACCCAAAGTTGGGATGATTATCTCCACCAATTTTTAGATTTTAGGACATATAGCTGGGTAATCAGGAAAGAGTGCTAAAGCTGCTGCAGAATTTCCAAGCTGGGGACGATTACTGGTGACTGCCCTGGACCTCAGCCAAGGTACATAAATCCCTTTAGGGAAGAAAGCAGGTGTAGGAACAGGAACAGCACTATGCACAGGTGTCTCGGTCTTAGAAGAACAATTATGCCTCCATATATCATTTCAAAAGGTGAATAACTGAAAGAACATTTGAGATTCATCTGGTCCAGAAGTGAGTAATAACTGGTGAGCTATATTCTGACCATAGCTGATAAGCCTTCTTTGGCCTGCACTGTGTTTCTCATAATAATTGTACCAACACATTAAGATCTGGAGAATTCACATAAATGCCATGTTTTGGTTCTTAGGAAATACTGGGAGATTTGACAGGCCAAGAGTGAAATTTCAGCATTGCAACCATTGGTTGGATCTGAGTAATGACTGCCTCATTAGATGGGGTATGTGCTCTTCTGTTCACCTTCATCTCTATCATTCATTCAGGATGTAGCAACATCTGAATTTCCAACTTCTGACTAAGTCCAACGTCCTAATATTACAAATGATGAAATTGGAACCCAAGGAATTTTTGTGGTAACTCCAAAGTCACATAGTCAGAGGTAGTGTCACGCCGGCTTCCTAGTGCTGTGTTCACATTCTACATTGCTTCACAAGCTTCCTTAGCCTAGCAGTTTTGATGTACAGAGCAATGAACCTAATCCTGTTGGAGATACAGAATTCAGATAATACTTTTTGCCATTATTAGCTTTCAAGCCATCCTTTTGGAATCATGCAATTCACTCAGAAAGTCTTGTCACTGGGCAGATCAATAGCTCTGACCTACTTGATTATGTAACTTGCAATTGTGTTTCCATTATAAAACTCATTACCCAGTACAGAAAGAAAAAAAAAATCCTCACTTATCTTTTTTAGAATCTTTTCTCAAGCTACATATGCTAAAGGTCAGGGTTCCTTACCAGCTTTATAACAACTTTTTGGCTTTTCATAAGGCAAAGAAAAAGTAAAAGACCATAACTCTGATTCAACAATTTCTTCTCATATTGAATACTTAAATTCACATTTAGACAGCTTTATGTATGCCATCCTGGGAATTCTTTATTTCTTTAGCAGCTTTATACATTTTATTTGTTGCTGCCAAGAGAAGTAAAAAGAAGGGAGACTTCTCCATTCCAAGTCATGATACAGGATTCATCCTTATCTTTCCCTTCCCTCCCCTCCCTTCTTTCCACTCCCTTCCATGCATTTCTCTTCCTCTCCTTTCTCTCCATTTCCTTCTTTTTCTTTCTCTTTCTTTCTTTCTTTCTTTCTTTCTTTCTTTCTTTCTTTCTTTCTTTCTTTCTGTCTGTCTTTCTTTCTTTCTGTCTTTCTTTCTTTCTTTCTTTCTTTCTTCCTGTCTTTCTTTCTTCCTTCCTTCCTTCTTTTTTCTTTTCTTTTCTTTTCTTTCTCTCTTTCTCTCTTCTCTTTCTTTCTTTCTTTCTTTCTTTCTTTCTTTCTTTCTTTCTTTCTTTCTTTCTTTCTTTCTTTCTTTCTTTCTTTCTTTCTTTAAATTCTCTTCCCTCCCCTTCCTTCTTCAATCATTTATTGGTTGCTCACTGCATGCTAGTCATTGTGCAAGAAAATCTAAGGTGAAAGGAGATTGATAAAGATCCAGGTCAGATGAATGAATACACAAATAATGTAATAAATTTAATTAATGCAAAAATAACGTAAGACATAGGTAGCAGACACTCTCAGTGTTCCACTCCTGTTCTCTCAGATCCTCTTACCATGCATCAGCTTGACTTTCAAAGGCAGCACTGGTATCTTTGTTGGTGGGCTGCCCTCAGGCTTCCAGAACCCATTATGCCTTATATATACATCAGAAGCCAAAAATGCCTGTGCTGGTAGAGGGGTAGCTTATAACCAATGACTAATCAGTGCAGGAATAAAAATACCCAGATCCCACCTTCCTGGCTAAATTTTGCACAGTTTTCCAGAGTATCCCAATGGGATAGTAACTATCAGTTACCCACAATAGTTGAATTAATAACATATCTCTTAAAGGCTGCCTTCCCTTCCCTGATTGCTTCCTTTCTTATCTATACATGCTCCTTGCACCTCTCAAAAGACTGCTTGACTCAAATCCTTGTCCCAGGCTGCTTTGGGGGAGAACCCAACAAAAGTTATATGGGAACTTAGGAGAAAACAATTCTGCCTGGCAGAGTTGGAGAAGGTGTCAATTTAGGAGGTGACATTTGAACTAGGTTTTAAAAAATAAGTGGAGTTTGCCAAGTAGAGGTGATGAGATACAATAATACTAGCAGCTAAAACACTTTACATCTGTTTGCCCCTTTGATTCTCAGGAAGTTTTTTTGTACAAATTCTCCATTTTTACAAATGAGGAAACTGGGATTTGGAGAGATTAATCAAGTTACATAAGGTTATTCTGCCTGTAAATGGCAGGGCTAAGATTTAAACACAGTACCATATGGCTTCAAAGTCATAGCTCTTTGTGACAATATACTACATAGGAGAAAGAAAACAGGCTTTCAAGGCAGACACATCTGAGCTTCAATCCTCCTTTGAATTAGCTGTGCTTCCTTGAGTGAAAACTAACCTCTAAATCTGTTTTCTTCACTTAAATTTGAGATTACTCTGAATTACTCTGAAGAATGTTTTCATAAAGTTTAATGGAAATGTAACATGTAAAGTACCTACTACAACGCTTGTCATAAGTAGGTACTCAGTAAATATAGCAATGGTTGTTATCATGACTATAGGACTATTCTGAGCAGATAAAACTGCTCATGTAAAAATTTTGTGTATGTGTCTGCACACCAGCCCCTCTTACCCCACAATATGGTAGTTTTATGTGCCTAGAATATAATATTCATGGTGGAAAGTGGTGAGAAATGAGGTTACAATGGAGCTTTAGAACTTGATTTTTATTTTATTTTACTTTTTTTTTTTTTTTGAGAGGGGGGTGGGAGGAGGAGGGGCAGCACGAGAGGGAGAGGGAGAATCCTGATGTGGGGCTCCACCTGATGACACTGAGATCATGACCTGAGCAGAAATCAAGAGTTGGATGCTTAACCAACTGAGCCACCCAGGTGCCCATAGGACCTGATTTTTAAAAGATACGTATGTCATGCTGAAGAGGCTGACTTATCCTACAGGGATCAAAGATTTTTACGCAGGGATGAAGATGACATGTTTAGGCCTGCATTTTGTGGTTAAGTTGGGATGGAGTTGTCATGTTCAGATGTGTGGGGGGTTTTTTTTGATGGGGGAGTGGATAACCTGAAGTCACTATGCATATTAGATTGGAGAACTGTGGGTCTGGGGGCAGGAAGACTTTGCAGGAAGCTTTTGGACTCTGCTACAGGATTTCTCTCCTTCTCATTGCTTCCAGCATTTTCAAAACACAACAAAATTAACACGTGTGAGTGAATTAAAAGATATTGTGTGTGTGAGAGAGAGAGAGACAGAGAAGGTAGCTTGAAACAACAGCCTCCCTTACTCAGTCTGTGCCTTTCAAGTTTAATGCCCTCAGACTTGCTGTGGACCCTGAAGATCTACACACTTGTGTTCCACGACAGAGAAAAGATAATACCCCTCATTTTACTCTCAGACCTCTGTCCTTGAATCTTTATATGGACTATGCATCTTAGGTCTAACCCACTTGATTTCTAACATCTACTCAAGTCTGTGGTCTTGGTTTGGTCTGGAGACTGTTCCCTTGAGCCTCAGTTTGCTCAACTATAAATGGTCAATAATAACCTTCCTGCTCTCCCCAAAGGATCCAGTGCAACCTAGCTATATATATTACAGATCACTATACAAACATCTTGCTTAGTGAGACAAAACTGCTTTTCCACCTCAATCCAGAAAGTCTCTTTCCATTTAACAATTACTTCTGTGGGATGAGGTATTTGTTCACAAAAGCTAAATCACTACTCAGTCAAATCATTTTTTTACTTAAAGGTTGCAATCAGTATTTTCCTATTTAATCTTGTGGCAGAAACCTAAAAAGGATCATAAAAATCATAGAATTCAACTCTACCTTAATTTAGGATTTTTTAACATGGGTTTTAGAAAACAAGTCATTCAATCTTGGTTCTTTTGGACCAGGAATATTCCAAACTGGTTACCTGTCCATATCTAGTTTTATTACTTTACTTTCTTACAATGATTTTTTCAATAATAATTGTTCCTTTTCATGGCCACAATAAGTAGAATAGCAACTTCATCTGATTCATTTAGTTCTCCTCCAGTTTATATCATTTTCCATTTCTTTCAAATACTGGATTCTGAAGGAGATGAGTTCCTGGCCTTAGAGCTTTTGTTCCATCTTGACCTATCAAAACCCTTTCTTTCTTTCACAGCACTGCCTAAAATAATAGGGGAGACTGGGTGATGGAAATATGGGAACTTTATGTACTATCTTCATAACTTTTCTATAAATCTAAAACTACTCTAAAATTTTTAAATTTTATTTTTTAAAAAGTGAGGATTCCAGGCACCTGGGTGGCTTAATAGGTTAACTATCTACCTTTGGCTCAGGTCGTGATCCCAGGGTCCTGGGATTGAGCCCCGCATGAGCCCCGCTCAGGCTCCCTGTTCTGTGGGGAGCCTGGCTTCCCCCTCCGCCTGCCTGCTGTTCCCCCTGCTTGTGCTCTATCAAAAAAAAAAATAAACAAAATCTTTAAAAAAAAAAGTGATGATTCCAATTTGAAAAATAGTGTGTGCAAAATTTAAATATGGATGCTAGCTGTGTGTGTGCACACATACCTGTGTGTGTGTGTGAGAAAGAGAGAGAGAGAGAGAGAGAGAGAGAAAACAAAGAAGGTAAAGAGAGGCAGGTTGGGCTGCCTCTCTTTAGGTAGCCCGAAAAGGAATACTTTAACGTGAAAGTGGAAAGCAGTCCAGTTAGTTTGACTGAAGTGTAGGTGGTCAGCATTTTCTCTGAGGAAATCAGTATCTAACTGTGGTAGCCAGCAATAAAGTTTAGAGGTCACCTGACTCCAGTCCAGTGTTCCTTCCACCAAGTAAGTTTTGACTGAGGAAACAGAATGAGGAGAGGCTAGGAGGGCAGAACTGGCTAGGACAAAATGGCAAAGACTTCACAAATATTATCTTTTTTGAAAGTGGGGCAAGAGGAGGTAGGACTGAGAGAAGGAAGAAAGTAGGATAAAGAAAAAAAACACTATTTGGATGAGAATTGGTGAAGAGCTTTGAAACAAAAATGGAATTGCCATGAGAGGCAACTGGAAGCTAGTGCCAAATAGTAATTTATTACTAAGGGCTCTTAAATGTCCAGCTCCATTTTGTGAAGGTTATGAACACTCAAAAAGCAATGAATGCTCTGTTGGCACCTGTGTAACTGGAGAGAAAGCATAGGTAATGATGAATCAGTTGATGTCTGGAATCTGATGGCAGTTATAAAAATATTTTGGATTGATAATCTCTGTTCCTAAAAAAGTTGTTTGTTAAATTTAAGAGTTTGCTCCTTCTTCAAACTTTCACTAATAAGACTTCTGCATTTCCTTACCAAGAATTCTCATTCATGTTACTAGTAAACCTCCAAGGGTTC
Source organism: Mirounga angustirostris (assembly GCF_029215605.1). Lineage (NCBI taxonomy): Eukaryota > Metazoa > Chordata > Mammalia > Carnivora > Phocidae > Mirounga > Mirounga angustirostris. The sequence continues at coordinate 84,895,011 of NW_026991709.1, read as the reverse complement.
ATAAATATTCACATACACAAATTGAATACTGATAGAGTGATACCGCATGCATGAGTCAACACCTTGGAATTTATTTCCATATTCTACAATTTGTAAACCAGAAAACAGTTTGATTTCTCATCTGCACCTTATGAAGCTTTAGAAGCATGACTGATTAACCCCTTAAGAAGAGAATCTAGGTTTGGAACCAGTAGCAAACATGTTTCTAGTTTAAAAAAGAAAAGCATAAGTTTGAAAAAAAAAAAGCTTCTTTTATTGACAACTGTACCATAATCTATAATCATATTTCTGGATAAAACTTCTTTTTGATACATTATCTTTCTTTAGTTAGTATCTAAAGACATCAATCCATGTGGTCATGAAAGGATATACCAATATATATTTTCATCACTTGAACAACTGGCCATGTGTCTTAAAAAAAAATTATTTAAGTATAGTTGACACACGATATTACATTAATCTCAAATATACAACATAGTGATTCAACATCTCTATACATAGCATACCTCTCTATGCTATGCTCACCAGAAGTGTAGCTACCTTCTGTCACCATACAATGCAATTATGACATCATTGACTATATTCCTGTGCTGTGCCTTTTATTCCTATGACTTATTCATTCCACAACTGGAAGCCTGTATCTCCCAATTTCCTTTGCCCATTTTGCCCATCCCCTTCCCTCAGGCAACTATCAGTCTGTTCTCTGTATTTACAGGTCTGATTCTGCTTTTTTGTTTGTTTATTCATTTGTTTTGTTTTTTAGATTCCACATATGAGTGAAGTCATATGGTGTTTTTCTTTCTCAGTCTGACTTATTTCACTTAGTAGAATACCCTCCAGGTCCATCCATGTTGTCGCAAATGGCAAGATATCTTCTTTTTTATGGCTCCATAACATTCCTGTGTGTGTGTGTACACCACATCTTCTTTATTCATTCATTTTTTGATCATGTGTCCTTCTTTTAAAGATATTTTTTTACCAACTGCTTGAAAATGATGATCCATGACTTGATCTCAGAAGCATTTCTTTGAGAAGTATTTATTTCAGTACATCATTTGGGGATAATGATTGGAAACCTTAGAATTACTTAACATAATGATTTTACCTCTCTTTATTCCTTTACAATATATGCCCACAGTTCTGAACTATGTAACTATTTGACTTTAATTGTTAATAAAGTGGCCTAAAAAGTCATCAGTGCATAAATTTATATGATTTAGAAAAAGTTCAGTCGGGAAGCTCTTAGCTTTCTGTGCAATTATGTAATATATAATACTAGTGGACAGAATTTCCCCAATTGGGAATTATTAAATTACATATACAGTGAAAAAAAATAAGATTATGAGATTGAAGATACTGTTTAAAATTCTCATCACTTTTTAGGAAAAGCTTGTGACAGAACCAATAGGACCTTTAATTAATAAGCAACAGCTCTAACCAGATGTATTTGTAAAGCTAGCTAATGTAAGAGATAAATCCCATATCTCAGAGACTTAACATGAGAGAAACTTATTTCTCACTTAGGTAAAATCCATATCAACAAGTGGATTTCTACCAAATAGTTCAAGGACTCAGATTCTTCTATCTTGTGACCCTGTAACTTCAACATGTTGCTTCCAAGGTCACTGTGTTCATTTGTATCAGGCCGGGAGGGAAAAGGGTAATGAAAATTATGTACAAGAGGCTTTATGGACCAGTTCTAAAAGGATATACATCACTTTTAATCTCATTCTATTGGCCAAAGTTTATTCACACAGCCACATCCAACTGCAAAGGAGGCTGGGAAATACAGTCTACCTGAATACCCAGCAAGAAAATGAAAGATTTGGTGGTATCAGCCAGCAATTTCTGCCACAACAGCCAACTGCTTTATACTTCTTAAAGTCAATGCTGGAGTCTAAATGAATAGAAAATTTATATTTACCAATATTTTGGGTAAAGAAATATAAAACCACCAGCTAATTTTTCTAAGTGCTCTGATTTGTCATTGTCTGGTTCTGGGGAGTGAGAATGAGACCACTTCTCAGATTCTGTATTACTATTGATAGAATTACCTAGATTTACTTATTTTTGTTTGGCTAAACCATATGATCATGAGCTCTTAATTTGTAAAGTGATTTTCATGTATCCTACTACCATTATTGACCTAAGTAGAAATTAAACTGTAGTTTATGATACCAAATTATCTCATTTATGTTAACTGCTGAAACTCTTCAATCATAATAGCACCAAAACAAGAAAACTCATTCTCCTGACCCTTTCTTTTTAAAAAAATACTCTAACAGTTTTCTTTCTTTTTTTGTCTCTAAATTACACTCTGAAAATCTGTGCGGTGCTATAATTAAAAGCAGCAGCATTCTTTGGTAATGGGAATCATGGGAGTGTTCTCAGACCAATTTATTTCTCAGCTGAAGTTTACCGTAAGAGCTGTTTTTGGTTCAGGGACTCTCAAGGGAAATCAAGAGAACCTCAGAAACTTGTTCAGAATTTCCAGGTTAAGTGGAATGGGGAGGCTGTGACAAGTGGCTGTGCCACCTGCAATTTGATGAGCAGCCACAGGCCCCAAACCAGAAGCATCTTCCTGTATATCTGCTAATTGCTCCTCCATGCACACACATAAATCTTATTTCAACTCGGCCCATCAGTGAGTCAGAACTTTAAATGTTCTGTTTCATTAAGATGCTAACATTACTGTCATTAAAAAATTTCAAAACTATTATTGGAAAATAAACTAAAGAAGAAAAATGCTCATTATATACTATGCAAATAGTTCTTTGTCTACTGAACAACTTGAGTAACAGAAGTTAGTCTTCTCAGACTACATTGGCCATAAAATACATCCTTCTGAGAAGTGCCACAGGACATTTTGTCATAGCATTCAACTCATAATTTTCATTTACTGCCCTACACTAATGATAATTAAAGAATTTTTCAAAAGGAAATACACAATCTTATCATCCTAACATACTAGCTATTTCCAATTTTTCTAATTTATTTTTCATCCTTATTTATATGTAGTTAAGGTCTTGTTAGTGTTCTTGTTGGTATCTCCTAACCTTGCTTTTTTGTTTTGTTTTTTTACCGGTTAGTGTCCTACAAAAGCTAGTTTTGAACAGAGTAAGTATTTTTTTGACAAGTATTTATTGAGCTCCTACTATGTGCTAAGCATTATTCCAAGTCCTGGGAGACAGCAATAACAGACATAAATCCTGCCTCATGTAGCTTAGGAGTGGGGATGCAGAGATAGACAATAAGATATAAAGATGTAAATCAGACAGTGATAAGTGTGGAGAATTGAGACTTGAATGAGGAAACAGATGCAGCTATGTGAAGACCAGGGAAGAGTGTTGGTCCACGCAGAAAATAGCACTGAAAAAGGTGCAGGTTTGGTATGCTCCAGGTGTAGAACAAAGAAAAAAAATAACATAAATGAAGAGACAAGAAGAGATAAAGTGGAAGAAGTCAATGGGGGGACTTTGGAATCTTTGTAGATGATACTAAAGAATTTATTAAGAAGCCACAGGAAGTTATTAAGCAGAGGCATGGTAAGATCCAATTTATGCTTTGATCACTCCAGTTTCCATGTGGCAGACATAGAGAAAGGCAAGAAGAGTAAAGCCTGAGCAGACAGCTAAGTCTGGTCTTGAGCCAGGAATGTATTAGGGGAGATACTGAGAAATGCTTGGACTCTGGGTATATTTTGAAAGTAGAGGGTGGCTGGGTGGCTCAGTCATTAAGTGTCTGCCTTCAGCTCAGGTCATGATCCCAGGGTCCTGGGATCAAGCCCCAGATTGGGCTCCCTGCTCCGCGGGAAGCCTGCTTCTCCCTCTCCCATTCCCCCTGCTTGTGTTCCCTCTCTCGCTGTGTCTCTCTCTGTCAAATAAATAAATAAAATCTTTTACAAAAAAAAAAAAGAAAGAAAGTAGAGGCAGGGGCACCTGGGTGGTTCAGTCACTAGGCATCGCCTTGGGCTCAGGTCATGATCCCAGGGTACTGGGATCAAGCCCCGTATTGGGCTCCCTGCTCGGCAGGAAGCCTGCTTCTCCCTCTCCCACTTCCTCTGCTTGTGTTCCCTCTCTCACTGTATCTCTCTGTCAAATAAATAAATAAAAATCTTTAAGAAAGTAGAGGCAACAGAGTTACCATGAATTAAATGTGTACTGTGAGGAATAAAGTGGAATCAAGGAAGATTCCTAGGCATACAGGAGTGTGGTACCATTTATTATAATAGAGATGATTTGATGATATTCATTCATTCAAACATTTATTAAATGATTATTTTGTGTCAGATACTATGTTAGGCTCTGTGGGCAGAAAGAATCCCCTAAGGAGTCTTAATCTAAGTAAGAAGTGACAAGGGGTGGCATTAAGGCAGAGGGAGAAGGATGAAGAGGAAGTGACAAATTTAAGAAGTACGTGGGAGGTGGAATTGGCAGACTACGGTGCCTGATGTTCAAAGTGGTAAAAGTTCTGGGATGACTGGAAATTTCTGATTTAATTAGGTAGATGACAATGCCATTAACAAAGATGGGGAATTTATAATAAGAAATTAGTTTGTGGAGAAAGTTCTTATTACATTAAAAAATGGAAGCTAATGATTACTGATCACTTTTTACATACCAGGTACTATGCTTACAGCTAACCACAAACAACCTCATTTAATTCTCAAAACACTTCTGTTACACTGTTGTATCAATATTGATATGCTATTATTGGCCCTATTTTTATAGAGAGGTAATCTGGGAATTACCTCTGGAGGTTAAATAACTTGCTCAGTGCTACATATATAGTAAGTAGGAGAACCAGGGCTTTGAATCCATGACACCAATATTTGTAGATGTTGGGTTTGAGATGCCATAGATATTTGGTCAGGGGCATTTAGTAGATCTATGAATAAAGACCTAGAATTTGGGACACAACCTGGAGATACAGATTTGAGGACAGTCAGCCTAAAAGTGATTGATTACACACTGTGTATTGGCATTCTTTTCTTCCATGTCTTGCTTTCTTCTACCCCTAATGTGTTGCCTGAGATCAACTTCCAAAGAATCTATTTGCACTTGAATCCTTGTCCAGAGTCTGCTTTTGAGGGAACTTAAATCCAGACAGAACAGATTGAAAAATATATAGAAGGTGAGGAAGAAAGAACAACAAACCCTTTCTTAGGAACTTGACCATGAAAGGAGGGAAATTAATAGGTAAGTAACCACAAGAGAACATACAACTACTTTTTAAGAAGGGAAAACAACCAAAAACATGTTGGAAGGAAAGTTAGTCGACAGGGAATCACTGAAGAGGTCCTGGTAAAAAACCTATTATTTTCTGTGAGATTGAAAAAGTTTTCTGTTCAGAAGAAGGGGTGAGAGAGAGAAGGTGGAGTGGGGTTTTGGGTGACTGATGAAGGGCTGGAGAGCACAGGACTTTGGTGGTATCAGTTTGAGTGTTTGCATGACTTTTACCATCAGAACTTGGCAATCACAGAGTAGAAGTGAAGATGATTAGAGTAATACGAGACTGGGTTAAAACTTCCAGAACTGACTTGTTTGAGTAACTCAAGTGTCTAGAAACAACAGTGGCCAGGTTAAAGTGAAAACAGCCCAGGCATTTCCAGCAACTTTAGTTCTTGCTGACCTGGTTGGTCACGGACCACTTGACTGAGACCTCAAACCCCCAACCATCCTTCCTTTCTTTGTCTTCTTAAATCCTCTTTGCCTGACCAATTTCTGACCTATGACTTTCCTGACTTCAGACTTCATGAATAGTCTTTCTTTTTTTTTTTTCTTTTTCAACTCAGGAGTCACTGAGTTGAAGAGTTGCTAAAGCTAGAAACATTTTTGCATACAAAGAAACAGTCCCAGAGAGCTTCTCACTTGCCAAGGTTATAAAACAAGTATGGGAAAGCCAAGAGACTGCTTTGTCTACTACACTGAGGTGTCTATGGTAAAGGTAGGAACAAAGAGGCAAAAGCAGAGGGGAATATGCAAAAAGGAAAGTATATGGACTTTGTCCTTTTTAAAAAATTGGAATTTGCATTATTTTTTTCTTAATTCCTGCTATTTTTATTTCCACAATTTATTACTTTGATTTCTATCAGGGATAAGATACAGTGACCTAATAACCCTGGTTCTCTCACCAGGATCATAATCACTTTGTCTTTCAAGGAATGACCTTCCTTCAGCTAAAAAGGATGGGTAATGAAGTGGATAAGATCACCGAGGTCAGCTGAAGAGCTGGCATCCATGACTGAGGATCCCTCCCTCTCCCGCAAGGAAACACCTCTGCACCCAGCTCTGTCCCAGGACGCAAAGGGGGCAAGAGATCAGGCAAGCTAATTAACTCAGATCTCTCCCTTTGGCCGTGGAAATCATTAATCATAGAGCCACCACCTGGCCACTGATCTTTTAATGATGATTTTAATTTGCATACTAAGCAAACAATCTCAAAATGTTGCTTTGGATAGAATTTGTGAGCCATGCCTAGGCAGGTTATTTCAAAGTCAACTGCACTTTAATACTCTTTTCCAAAAAGTCACTCTTTAATTTTGACAACTTCATTTTGTAAATACTGTCATTGAGCTGTCATCTGTTTGGTGCTGGGTAAATTAATTCCAACCATGCATTTATTAGTTTTAATAAAAGGGGAAAAACATTTCAGCTTAAAATTGCTTTTAAAATTGTAATGGTTGTGAAATAATCTGGGTTTCAGAATTAGAAGGGAATTCAGATAGTATCTACTCCAAGTGATTTGCAAATAAAATGATCTAGACATGTTAAGTGACTCGCCAGAGGTCACAGAGAACTGAATGGCAGAGCTGAACTGGATCAAAAATCTATTATTTTCCCCTCAAACTATTAATGAAATTAGACACATTAAGATACCACAATGCTTCAAACAATGTACTCTTTTTTTCAGAATCAATTAAATCCTACACAGTTGAGTGTATCTGCATTCCAAATTAGACAGCTTGGCTCACAAGCATTATTGCTGTCAAAAGCCATATCATCTCAAGCTAATTTTCTTAATTTGAAAAGCAAAATCCATTTACTTGTTTTTCATTAAGTAATAATACTTGTCTTGAGGTAATGTGGCCCCAAAATTGCAATCATGAAAAGAAACAGCTTAACTGCACTCAGAACAGTACTTAAAAGAAACAATTATATCTCGAAGACTTCAGAGTATAACATACAGGGAATAAAGTGTCCTACTTTAATAATAGAGGACAGGATGTTTGAGGTGATTTATAGTTTAACAAGTCTTTCCTCATCTACTCTCATTATTATAATGTACTCAATGATTGTTATTGTGTTTTATAACTCAAGACACAGGGTTGTTATGTGACTTGTTCAAAGTCACACAGCTGGTTGGTGACTCTACCTAAATTAGGTCCTGGGCTCTAGGTCTTCTAGCTCTCAGTTCAGAGTTTCCTCGACAAAATACTAACAGCCCTTCATTAAGTCGTATGTGATATAATGGTCACTGGTTTGATGCTGACTGACCAGCTGTGAGTGTAAAGGCCACTTCTAAACTCCTCATTTGAAGTCCTATCTCTAGGAGAACTGAGACAGAAAGCATTTCTCCTTACTTCATCAGAGTCCTCTTGACTCCAGTGTGGACCCTGTGATTTCTCTGACTCATCTAACTTCCTGGCCTACCCACAGCAGGGCTGCCTCCACCAGAGAATACCACAGCCCTCTTTGGAAAATGCCTTCCTTCATACTCCATGGGCAACACCATTGATGGCCCCAAAACATGCTCACTTAGGATTTGCAGAGGGTGGAATAAAGCCTTTTTAAAACAGTCACCCAACATTAACAGATAAGGAGAGAGGAGGGTGGAAACAGAAAGATGCACATAGATGTGAAGGCTACAGCTTAAGCAGCTAAAACCTGAGCAATTCTGGAATGAGAGGAGAGAGTCAAGGCAAGGGTTTTATACTTCAGAGGCAGCACATTTCTCTTCCCAGGGACACTTCCCCCATTACACTCCTGTTCAACATGGCAGGCAAATTTCGTACTGCTCGTACTCATTTCAAATCTGTAGTCTGCCCAACTCAGACTAATATCAAGGACCTTCAAACTCTGATACATATTCTAGTTGCTTCGATTAGTGCTCCTCCGTATTTAAAAAATTTGATCATACCCAATCTTCTCTCCATAACTGGGTTGATTTCATGATGGCAAAAGGGAAAGAGCAATATAATTAGGATTATCTTTGCAATATTTAGCTGTGTTTTCATGGAATTTTTGTTTGCTCATGATAACCATACATTCCAGTGTGTGCCTGTTATCCCCATATAATTATCAATAATATCCTCTTTTACTCTCAAAGTATCCCTGTTTGGAACAATATGTTATTTGGTTACCATAGCCATATTTAAAAAAATAAATTTGCAATTTATTGCAACCCACATATATTGGTTTTCTTATGCCATACCTTCAATCCAACAAATATTTACTGAGTGTTTGCTACATACAAAATATTATTTTAATAGTTCTAATGCTAAGGTAGAAATATGGTTTCTATTGCCTAAGAGTTCACTATCATGATGAAAAGATAGACAACGACAGAAAAAAATCAACACCACTTATAAAGTAGAATGATATGAGTTATAAACAGGATTTCAATATTGTGCTGAAGAGAGGATTCTTAGAATTGAGGAATTTTAAAGAAGAATAAGACCTGAGCAGGCATTCCAGGCAGAGATAGTAAGAGATAGTAAGCAACCAATAACACTAACAGCAAAAACAGCAGTAGCAGATATAATTTATTAATGCCTGCTATTTTCCAGGAATGATGTAAGATGCTTTAGAGATATTTCTAATCACAGTTTAATCAAATCTAACTGAATCATAATTTCTATTAAGTCTCACCTGCATTATTGATGTTAGAATCTAAGCAGAGCATATGGCAAGGAAGGTTGGGAGATGTCTTGCTATGGAAGACCTTGAAAACCAACCTACAGGCAGCAGAAGTCATCTCACGTTTTGACTGTAAGTGAGAATAAGATCAGATGGTAGTGGTGGAAGGAAGGTCAGAAGGGAAGGACATAGGGAACTTGTTAGGAGGCTATAGAAATATTGCAGATGTAATGAGGGATTGAAGTAGGTGAGGGACAATGGAAAATTTGAGACCAACTACAGAAATGATGCTAATATGGTTTTTTACAATTTAGTAAGCTATGAGATTTTCTTGTTTGTCTTAATAAACTCTACTGAATTTCTAATTCTTAGGATAAACTGCTGGTATGTGTGGATGAATGGATTGTTGTATTTGAAATTACTCTGTATTTTTATCCCTTTCCCCCTTCATTCCTGCTTAGCCCATTATATTTTAAGTTATCTTTAACTCATTGAACAATTTCAATAACTTGCAGAAAAAGAACACTCTGTAAATTACTTATCTCCTGTTTTTTTTTTAGTAACTTTTAAACCCTGTGCAGTATCATGTAAATGAAGTTGGAGGGACATGTCAAAAATTGATTTCGGAAATCCATTCCCCAGGAAATTTAGGAAATAAAATAAGTGCAAAGAAAATATTATCTGGCTTAAGAGTGAATTTGTGGGGCACCTGAATGACTTAGTCCATTAAGTGTCCAACTCTTGGTTTTGCTTGGTCATGATCTTAGAGTTGTAGGATTGAGCCCTGTGTCAGACTCCATGCTGAGGGCTCAGCACAGAGTCTGGTTGAGGTTCTCTCTCCCTCTCTCTCAGCCCCTCCCCTCGCTTGGGCTCTCTCTTTCTAATAAATAATAAATAAATTAAAAAGAAAACAAAGAGTGAATCTGTGCATAGCAAGGTGATTTTAATAATCACAATCTGTAGGGAATTCATTTTGAATTGTTTTTCTATCTATGGTGTTGGCTAGTGCTCACCATTCATATTCTTTCAACTACTTCCTTGATTAAGAAGTAACTGTAATCAAATCCAGAGGTCAGACCCTTCACTTCAATCTCATTGGGAATATTTTCACATCAACAAGAACTATGGGCTCAGCTGAAATACGTACAGACTCAAAAATGACAAAATGCAAGCTATATTAATGACCTAAGTCATTAGGATATCATTTACTCTATTAACACTAGTGAAATAGAAGTAGAAATGAAATAGAAAAAAAAAAATATTCCAGGAGTTTGTTTTTAGCTTAAATTAAATGTAGGAGTTTTAAAAATGTGTATTTTGTCTTAAAATTTCAGGTATAAATTTGAAGGTGACATCCAAGTTCATGCCAGTAATGCAGCCACTCATATTCTTTGCATCCAGAAAAGAAGTTACAACGTAAGTGTTTGTGAAGAATGTCTCCAATTTCCTTTATTAGCTGCAAACAAGATTCTAAGTACTAATAATTTATGATGAACCACCCTCTGAATTATGGGTTCATCTCAAATTGGAAATAGTTTCCTAAATCATTTCATTTAAAAAGTAGGTATCTCCAACCACACTGTATCAAGATGTATTATTTGTCACTTCAAGGGTCACTTAACATTTTCTACAAATTTCACATTAGTTGGACCATCTCTGTAATATCATTCACCTAGAAATGCCCATACAAAGAACTTCTCAATGCTTTCTCTTCTCAATGCTTCTCTCTTAATCCTGTCTTCTCTGTTCCTCACTACACGTCACAAAATACTAAGCTTTTAGTGAAAAGAAAATGACTTTGCCATCTGTAATACTTTTGACTATTATCTCTTGAGGAATGAGAATTTCAGAGGAGCTTTTTTTTCTCACAGTTTTTCCCTTACAATTAACAACAATAGTACAAAAAGAATTTATTCAAATTTCATAGTACTTTATGCCTTATAATACACTTTCACAAACATTATCTCACTTGATCCTTAAAAGAAAACTCTAATGGAAGGATAGGTGTTACTGTTGTGCATAATTAAATGTGAAGATACTGAAGCCCACTTAAGGAGCAGGTGGTGGAGTGAAGATTTGCACCTTAGTCTGACTTTATATCTAATGCATCCTACACTGTATCCGAAGGACAATATTTGTACGAATACCAAGGAATAACAGGAGACTGGTAAATAGGCTACAGAGCTTCTCTGCCAACTGAAAATGATACAAAAAGAGGAAGAATCTTACATTGCTAGTGACTGCTGATTGTATACTGCAGCTTTGTATAGGCAACCCTGGTACTTAGTACAGATGGTTAGATCTGCACGTTGGCAGGGCAAAGCTTTTACCTATCTGCAGAGAACAGTGGGAGCAGGGTGGCAGAACTTGGGGCCAGGTAAGGGAGGCTTATTTATAAGGGTCCTATAGCTGGGATGTATGTTGCAGTATTTAATGAGATGGTACATGCAGAGCTTCACCCCTGGACATGCTGTCCAGGAATTTGAGTAATGTCATAGTCAAGTACTAACCATCATGCCTTGCTCAGAACCACTACTCTTTAACCTTCAGGTCCCATTCTTCAGTTGAACAAACATACACAAATCCTCTTTCCTTTTGAGGGGGGGTCCACCGTTCCTGACAATTTGGATTCTATCAGGTCATCTCTTCTGGGAAACACTATATAAATGCTTCCATTTCCTATGTCAGTCATCAGCTGACTGAAATATAGAGATAAGAGGAGTGTAGTTCAGCCAGCCCAACCCACCAGCCATAGCTAATTTTTAGCCCTGCCTCAATCAGGAGGACATCCTTGATATTTAGAAGCCACAATACCAAAAATACTAAATTAAGAATCTGACACAGAGAAAAATGTATATGCCATTTTCAAATCTGTACAAGATTTATAAATTTTCTTTGGAACTTGTGCCCAGATTTAAGGAATGAGGTTTATGTAGAGCAGGCAGGCGCTTGAAGCCAGTAAGAGTCAAATCTCTGCCTTTCAGAAGTTCATAGGGGTAAATGTGGCAAAGAAATACTACCCTTCCAGGAGCACTCTGCCCACTTTTCTAAAAGTAATGCAAGAGCATGAATGGGGTTTTATACCTCTTTTTACTTCCAGCCCTAGGTCACCTAATTCTCAACACACAATATGTGCTCAGTACGTATTTCTTATAAAAATGAATTAACTTGTGGTGCCTGGATGCCTCAGGCAGTTAAGCCTCCAACTCTTGATTTCGGCTCAGGTCATGATCTTGGGTTGAGCAATCAAGACCCGCTATGGGCTCCATGATGGACATGGAGCTTACTTGGGATTCTCTCTCTCCTCCTCCTTCTGCCCTTTCCTCTCCCTCCCTGCTCCTCCAGCTCACATGTATACACAGTTTCTCTCATTCTTAAAAAAATGAATTAACTTAGGGGCGGAGCAAGATGGTGGAGGAGTAGGAGACCTGGATTTCGTCTCCTCTCAGGAATTCAGCTGGATAGGGATCAAACCATTCTGAACATCTACAAACTCAACAGGAGATCGAAGAAAAGAAGAGCAACAACTCTCTCATCAGAAAAGCGACCACTTTCTGGAAGGTAGGACGTGCGGAGAAGTGAATCCGCGGTGATATTCGGAAGGATAGACGGCGGGGGAGGGGCCTCGGTCGGCCGCTTCTGGCAAGTGATAGAACCACGGAGCACAAAATCGGAACTTTTAAAAGTCTGCTCCGCTGAGGGACGTCACTCTGGTGGTTAAGTGGGGGTGGAACCCTCGGGGACAGTGTGGTCTCAGGACCCTCGGGGTCACAGAAAGACCGGGGGTGCCTGAGTGTGGCAGAGCTCCCAGGGATCGGAGCAGGGAAGCCGGCTGCAGAGGCGGAGCCCAGGCCCGGGCTCTCAGCTCGGGGTGGCCATAAACCGTGATCCGTGGCCCAGTCGGGCCCCTGCTCCTCCAGCAGGGACCCAACAAGCGGTAGATCCGGGGAGACTCACCTTCCTTCCCCAGGAGGAGCCGCACGGGAGTGCACCGCAGGGATCTGCTGGGTTTGGAGACTCCAGACCGGGTCGGGTGCCAGAGATAGAGGCGCGCGGTCACAGGCCGGGCGAGCACGGGGTGCGGCCTGAGAGCGGGGAGACGGGAGTGACTGACGGCTTTTCTCTGGGGGCTCACTGAGGAGCGGGGCCCCGAGTTCTCAGCTCCTCCGGAGCGGAGATTGGGAGGCTGCCATTTTCACTCTCCCCTCCAAAGCTGTACGGAAAGCTCGCAGGGAACAAAAGCCCCGGAGAGCAAACCCGAGCAGATTACTTAGCCGGGAGGGGGCAAGGGCGGGGCAATTCCGCCTCCGGCAGAGACATTTGGAAACCACGGCAACAGGCCCCTCCCCAGAAGATCAGCGAGAACAGCCGGCCAAGACCAAGTTTACCGATCAATGAGAACAGCAGAACTCCAGCGCTAGGGGACTACTGCACATAGAATTCATGGCTTTTTTACCATGATTCTTTAGTCTTTTAAAGTTAATTTTTTTTAACTGTCTTTTTTGTCTTTTTATTTCTTTTTGAATTTTTCTTTTTCCCTTTTTCAACCAACATCTTATCAACCCCTTTTTTAAAAAAAAAATTTTTATTTTTCATTTTTAGAGTCATATTCTATCCCTTCATAGTAGTTACCCATATTTTTAGCTTATATATATAAGTTGTTCTCTCTTTAAAATTTTGATAGTTTGTTCTAACAGATTAAAATATACCCTAAATCTCTAGTATATGGTGTTTTCTATTCCCCTGCCTGATCACATCCTCTCCTTTTTTTTTCTTTTCTCTTTTTCTTTTTTCTTTTTTTAAATCCTCTTCTTTCTTTTTTCAAACAACTTCTTATCAATTCCTTTTATAAAATTTTTTATAATTTCCATTTTTACAGTCATATTCCATCCCTTCATCATATCAACCCTTATTTTTGTACATATATGTTTTTCTTTCTTTAAAATTTTGGGAGGCACTTTCTTCTAAAAGACCAAAATACACCCCAAATCTAGTGTGTGGCACTGATCTATATACCATATAGATCATATTTGATCACATTCTGGTTTTTCTTTTGTTGTTGTTGTTGTTTTGTTTTGTTTGTTTTTATCTTTATCTTTTTCTTTTTTTTCTTTTTCTTTTTTCTCTCTTTCCCTTTCTTATCCCACTGCTTCAGGTCTTTTCTGATTTGTTTAAAGTATATTTTCTGGGGACGTGGTTACTCTGCTAGCATTTTGTTCTCTCATTAATCTATTCTCCTCTGCACAAAATGACGAGACGGAAAAAATCACCTCAACAAAAAGAACAAGAGGTAGTACCGACTGCCAGGAACCTACTCAATACGGACATTAGTACGATGTCAGATCTAGAGTTCAGAATCATCACTTTAAAGATACTAGCTGGGCTTGAAAAAAATATGGAAGTTATTAGAGAAACCCTTTCTGGAGAAGTAAAAGAGCTAAAATCCAACCAAGTAAAAATCAAAAAGGCTATTAATGAGGTGCAATCAAAAATGGGGGCGCTAAGTGCTAGAATAAATGAGGCAGAAGAGAGAATCAGTAATATAGAAGATGAAATGATGGAAAATAAAGAAGCTGAGAAAAAGAGAGATAAACAACTACTGGATCACGAGGGCAGAATTCGAGAGATAAGCGATACCATAAGACGAAACAACATTAGAATAATTGGGATCCCAGAAGAAGAAGAAAGAGAGAGAGGGCCAGAAGGTATAATGGAGCAAATTATAGCAGAGAACTTCCCTAATTTGGGGAAAGAAACAGGCATGAAAATCCAGGAAGCACAGAGAACCCCTCTCAAAATCAATAAAAGTAGGTCAACTCCCCGACATCTAATAGTAAAACTTACGAGTCTCATAGACAAAGAGAAAATCCTGAAAGCAGCTCGGGAGAAGAGATATGTAACCTACAAGGGTAGAAACATTAGATTGGCAACAGACCTATCCACAGAGACCTGGCAGGCCAGAAAGGACTGGCAGGATATATTCAGAGCACTAAATGAGAAAAATATGCAGCCAAGAATACTCTATCCAGCTAGGCTGTCATTGAAAATTGAAGGAGAGATAAAAAGCTCCAGGACAAACAAAAACTAAAGGAATTTGCAAACACAAAACCAGCCCTACAGGAAATCTTGAAAGGGGTCCTCTAAGCAAAGAGAGAGCCTAAAAGCAACCTAGACCAGAAAGGAACACAGACAATATACGGTAACAGTCACCTTACAGGCAATACAATGGCACTAAGTTCCTATCTTTCAATAGTTACCCTGAATGTAAATGGGCTAAATGCCCCAATCAAAAGACACAGGCTATCAGACTGGATTAAAAAACAAGACCCATCGATATGCTGTCTGCAAGAGACTCATTTTAGAACCAAAGACACCCCCAGATTGAAAGTGAGGGGGTGGAAAACCATTTACCATGCTAATGGACACCAAAAGAAAGCTGGGGTGGCAATCCTTATATCAGACAAATTAGATTTTAAACGAAAGACTGTAATAAGAGATGAGGAAGGACACTATATCATACTTAAAGGATCTATCCAACAAGAAGATTTAACAATTGTAAATATCTATGCCCCTAACATGGGAGCAGCCAGTTATATAAGGCAATTAATAACAAAAGCAAAGAAAGACATCGACAACAATACAATAATAGTGGGGGACTTTAACACCCCCCTCACTGAAATGGACAGATCGTCTAAGCAAAAGATCAAAAAGGAAATAAAGCCTTTAAATGACACACTGGACCAAATGGACTTCACAGACATATTCAGAACATTCCACCCCAAAGCAACGGAATACACATTCTTCTCTAGTGCCCATGGAACATTCTCCAGAATAGATCACATCCTAGGTCATAAATCAGGTCTCAACCGGTACCAAAAGATTGGGATCATTCCCTGCCTATTTTCAGATCACAATGCTTTGAAACTAGAACTCAATCACAAGAGGAAAGTCGGAAAGAACTTGAATACATGGAGGCTAAAGAGCATCCTACTGAAGAATGAATGGGTCAACCAGGAAATTAAAGAAGAATTAAAAAAATACATGGAAACCAATGAAAATGAAAACACAACTATTCAAAATCTTTGGGATGCAGCAAAGGCAGTCCTAAGAGGAAAGTATATAGCAATACAAGCCTTTCTCAAGAAACAAGAAAGGTCTCAAGTACACAACCTAACCCTCCACCTAAAGGAGCTGGAGAAAGAACAGCAAATAAAGCCTAAACCCAGCAGGAGAAGAGAAATAATAAAGATCAGAGCAGAAATCAATGAAATAGAAACTAAAAGAACAGTAGAACAGATCAACAAAACTAGGAGCTGGTTCTTTGAAAGAATTAACAAGATTGATAAACCCCTGGCCAGACTTATCAAAAAGAGAAGAGAAATGACCCAAATCAACAAAATCATGAATGAAAGAGGAGAGATCACAACCAACACCAAAGAAATACAAACAATTATAAGAACATATTATGAGCAACTCTATGGCAGCAAATTAGATAACCTGGAAGAGATGGATGCATTCCTAGAGATGTA
Organism: Mirounga angustirostris; assembly: GCF_029215605.1. Classification (NCBI taxonomy): domain Eukaryota; kingdom Metazoa; phylum Chordata; class Mammalia; order Carnivora; family Phocidae; genus Mirounga; species Mirounga angustirostris. Next base: position 84,878,624 of record NW_026991709.1, on the reverse strand, counting down.
TCAACTACCAAAACTGAACCAGGATGAAATAGAAAACCTGAACAGACCTATAACCACTAAGGAAATTGAAGCAGTCATCAAAAATCTCCCAAAAAACAAAAGCCCAGGGCCAGATGGCTTCCCAGGGGAATTCTACCAAACATTTCAAGAAGAATTAATACCTATTCTTCTGAAACTGTTCCAAAAAATAGAAACGGAAGGAAAACTTCCAAACTCATTTTATGAGGCCAGCATTACCTTGATCCCAAAACCAGACAAAGACCCCATCAAAAAGGAGAATTACAGACCAATATCCCTGATGAACATGGATGCAAAAATTCTCACCAAAATACTAGCCAATAGGATTCAACAGTACATTAAAAGGATTATTCACCATGACCAAGTGGGATTTATCCCTGGGCTGCAAGGTTGGTTCAACATCCGCAAATTAATCAATGTGATACAATACATTAACAAAAGAAAGAACAAGAATCATATGATCCTCTCAATAGATGCAGAAAAAGCTTTTGACAAAGTACAGCATCCTTTCTTGATCAAAACTCTTCAGAGTATAGGGATAGAGGGTACATACCTCAATATCATAAAAGCCATCTATGAAAAACCTACAGCGAATATCATTCTCAATGGGGAAAAACTGAGAGCTTTCCCCCTAAGGTCAGGAACGCGGCAGGGATGTCCACTATCACCACTGCTATTCAACATAGTATTGGAAGTCCTAGCCACAGCAATCAGACAACAAAAAGAAATCAAAGGCATCCAAATTGGCAAAGAAGAAGTCAAACTCTCACTCTTTGCAGATGATAGGATACTTTATGTGGAAAACCCAAAAGACTCCACCCCAAAACTGCTAGAACTCATATAGGAATTCAGTAAAGTGGCAGGATATAAAATCAATGCACAGAAGTCAGTGGCATTCCTATACACCAACAACAAGACAGAAGAAAGAGAAATTAAGGAGTCGATCCCATTTACAATTGCACCCAAAACAATAAGATACCTAGGAATAAATCTAACCAAAGAGACAAAGGATCTGTACTCAGAAAACTATAAAATACTCATGAAAGAAATTGAGGAAGACACAAAGGAATGGAAAAACGTTCCATGCTCATGGATTGGAAGAACAAATATTGTGAAGATGTCAATGCTACCTAGAGCAATCTACACATTCAATGCAACCCCCATCAAAATACCATCCACTTTTTTCAAAGAAATGGAACAAATAATCCTAAAATTTGTATGGACACAGAAAAGACCCCGAATAGCCAGAGGAATATTGAAAAAGAAAAGCAAAGCCGGTGGCATCACAATTCCGGACTTCAAGCTCTATTACAAAGCTGTCATCATCAAGACAGCATGGTACTGGCACAAAAACAGACACATAGATCAATGGAACAGAATAGAGAGCCCAGAAATGGACCCTCAACTCTATGGTCAACTCATCTTTGACAAAGCAGGAAAGAATGTCCAATGGAACAAAGACAGTCTCTTCAACAAATGGTGTTGGGAAAATTGGATAGCCACATGCAGAAGAATGAAACTGGACCATTTCCTTACACCACACACAAAAATAGACTCCAAATGGTTGAAAGACCTCAATGTGAGACAGGAGTCCATCAAAATCCTAAAGGAGAACACAGGCAGCAACCTCTTTGACCTCAGCCGAAGCAACTTCTTCCTAGAAACATCGCCAAAGGCAAGGGAAGCAAGGGCAAAAATGAACTATTGGGACTTCATCAAGATAAAAAGCTTTTGCAAAGCAAAGGAAACAGTCAACAAAACCAAAAGACAACCGACAGAATGGGAGAAGATATTTGCAAATGACATATCAGATAAAGGGCTAGTATCCAAAATATATAAAGAACTCATCAAACTCAACACCCAAACAACAAATAATCCAATCAAGAAATGGGCAGAAGACATGAACAGACATTTTTCCAAAGAAGACATCCAAATGGCCAACAGACACATGAAAAAGTGCTCAATATCGCTCAGCATCAGGGAAATCCAAATCAAAACCTCAATGAGATACCACCTCACACCAGTCAGAATGGCTAAAATTAACAAGTCAGGAAACAACAGTTGTTGGCAGGGATGCGGAGAAAGGGGAACCCTCCTCCACTGTTGGTGGGAATGCAAGCTGGTGCAGCCACTCTGGAAAACTGTATGGAGGTTCCTCAAAAAGTTGAAAATAGAGCTACCATATGATCCAGCAATTGCACTACTGGGTATTTACCCCAAAGATACAAAAGTAGGGATCCGAAGGGCTACGTGCACCCCGATGTTTATAGCAGCAATGTCCACAATAGCCAAACTGTGGAAAGAGCCAAGATGTCCATCAACAGATGAATGGATAAAGAAGAAGTGGTATATATATATACAATGGAATATTATGCAGCCATCAAAAGGAATGAGATCTTGCCATTTGCAACCACGTGGATGGAACTGGAGGGTATTATGTTGAGTGAAATAAGTCAAACAGAGAAAGACATGTATCATATGATCTCACTGATATGAGGAATTCTTAATCGCAGGAAACAAACTGAGTGTTGTTGGAGTGGGGGGTGGGGTGGGAGGGATGGGGTGACTGGGTGATGGACACTGGGGAGGGTGTGTGCTCTGGTAAGCGCTGTGAATTGTGCAAGACTGTTGAATCTCACAGATCTGTACCTCTGAAACAAATAATGCAATATATGTTAAGAAAAAAAAAAAGAAGAAGAAGAAGGTAGCGGGAGGGGAAGAATGAAGCGGGGGAAATCGGAGGGGTAGACGAACCATGAGAGACGATAGACTCTGAAAAACAAACTGAGGGTTCTAGCGGGGAGGGGGGTGGGAGGATGGGTTAGCCTGGTGGTGGGTATTGAGGAGGGCACATTCTGCATGGAGCACTGGGTGTTGTGCACAAACAATGAATCATGGAACACTTCATCTAAAACTAATGATGTAATGTATGGGGATTAACATAAGAATAAAATAAAAAAATGAATTAACTTTTTCTTACTATAGTCATCTTCAGTTTCTAAAAGTTATTGATTTACTGAAGTAAGAAAAGCTGAAGTACTATAAAGAAATTTCAATGTACTCCCTCATTTCAATTTTGCATAGCCCAGACTCTCAGATATAAAGGACTTTTGAGTCTGGAGTCCATAATTGACAATAGAGCTACGTCCTGACAAAGTGCGTGTTTGCAGCTTAGTTCTACTGCAAATTGTGGGGAGAAACATCTACCTGTTTAACCAAACTCAGTGTTCCCTCTTTCTTAGTGGAAAGTTGTGGCTAGGAAGCAGCTAACCCACTGGCAATTAATCTACTCACCCCTTGCATTTGGGTTGGGCTATAGGAAAGTTTTTGTCAATGCAAAGGAGAAGTGTTATGAATCACTTCCAATTAAGGCTGCTAAAAAGAAAATGTACTTTCTCCATGTGAGGGGATGGCAGACCTTCATAATGGAATAGTCCAAGTCTTTGAACCTCCTTGTAGAAGGCTACCCTCCAACCAAGGAACATACGCATTAGACTATTAGATGAGCATAGAATAACCAAATATTATGTTAAGCTACTGAAATTTTGGGATTTGTTTGTTAAATGGCTAGAGTTACTTAACCAAGTATACATTGGAAGCAATGTAAGCAAAAATTGGAAAAAGTAGCTATGCAACAATTTCAAAGACTCTTGAATGCAATGCTAAGGAAATCCCAGATGCAGCAGGAGAATATATAGACAAGATAGAAGCAGGGAGAATATATACACAAGTGGGGAGAGAATGGCAAAGGAATCTCTTAAACTTGTGAAAGAAAGAAGAAAGATAACTTGGTTTAAAAACACCTATGAGTTGCTAAGTAAGAACCTGTCTTTCCACACATCTTTACTATTATAAAACATGGTGAGCAGAGCATGGACTTGGCCACTAGGTTTTGTTTTTTCATCAAAGGTGTTTAACTCAAGTCTTTAGAATTACTATTTTTAGCTCCAAAAGGAAATATACTTTAATTTTAAAGAGATGGCAAAAATAAGATCTCTGTATAAAATTTTTTTTAAATGTTTTTTTATTTATTTACTTGAGAGAGAGAGAGAGACAGAGATAACTAGAGAGAGAAACGAGCTGGGAGGAGAGGGAGAAGCAGGCTCCCCGCCGAGCAGGGAGCCCGATGTGGGGCTCGATTCCAGGACCCTGGGATCATGACCTGAGCCAAAGGCAGATGCTTAACCGACTGAACCACCTAGGCGCCCCTCTGTATAAAATTTTTAAATCTGATCTTATTTAAACTCAGCTATCCTTGAAAGTAAAGATTATCTATTACTGGGCTACATGTTAATTGATAATCTGCATATATGACTTAAGGTGTTTAAATAGCTGTATTAGTTATTTTGGTATCCAGTAGAAGAAATTCATTTAATAGATTCCTTTCAAAGATATTATTGCTATTAATTTTTTCTTGCTAGAAAAGCTTAAGGCCTTTCTTGTGAAGCTATATTACAAAAATCTTCTATGATGCCACTTCAAAGACCTAATCATTTCCATGGGATAGCAATTCTTGTTTATGATCCTGAAGAAATATTCTTCCTCACAACTTATGATATAACCATCATTTCTCTCAGAATGACCCAATACTGTCAGAACCTGTTTGGCAAAAATATAGTTTTAAAATTATGGCCCCAAATTTTAGTAATAAACTGACACTTCTCAGATTTTTGCTCAACTTTAAAAATGTGTATCTTTGATTTTGCTTTCCCTCCAGTTGCAACAATTTCCTGAGGCCAAATAAATGTGGAGTTGGGTGCTGAATGTCAGCTGAGTCATAGAAAGTTGCTGCTAATTCACTTCTTAAAATGCTATATATTATTTTTCACTTCTCCTGGAATACTGAGTGGGCCTAAAACCTTTGTATTCATCTTGCTATTAGCTAGAGGCTGATCCAAGGTTATATTACAAAGTTTAAGATAACATAGCCAGCACACAGAATGGAATCAATGTTGCTGAAGACAATGAATAATACACATATTAACCTGGTTATGATGATTTTCATTTTTACTTTGTCCATCATCCAATTATTGCCACGTTCACTTTTAATTTCAATCCCATGGTGATTTGTTTAGTAACTCTTCTGTTATATTATCTATGCTTTTAGAACCATACTTAACATACAACAGATTCCCAATAAATATAGATTCCCAATAAATATGTTTAGCTTCCTGCATTTTTTAAGTGAAGCAGATATACTATTTGGTTTTTGTTAATTTAGTTGAAGATTCTGAATTTTTATAACAAGCTCAAATTAGGACTTAGCTCATGGTGATTTGATATATTCTGTTGAGGGCTGTGCTCATTCCTTACAGGGCTGCGGGCAGAAACACCCACACCAAGAGAGCTAACACCCAGCAGTCCAGAGTATTTCCCTCTGGGTGTTTAGATGCCCTTCTTTCTCCCCTCTCAGCATTTCTCCTATAACTTCAACTCATTTAAAACTAGATTATGGGGCATGCCAACCCAGACAATTGCCCAGGATGTCAGTCTTTAAAAAGTGCTAAGAAACCAAGAGGATAAATGAGAAACAGGTATCAGTTAACTCAGGTTCCCACCTGCAGTTGCAGTTAACTAGCAAAATGCAAACTGGTATTGCTTCTGCCAAAAGGAAATATAAACAATCCTGTTTCATCATGCCTATCTATTTTATTGAATATTCTGAGCAACATGAAATCAGCAATCATAGCTGAAAGTTCTGAAATAAAGGAATGGCACAAGGTTATTTAGAGTGAACACATGATAGAGTTTATCATCCAAATATTAAATCCTTTACTATAGTTCACATAAAACATTCTGTTTCAGAAAATGGACAAAGAAAACTGAAGAGAGAACCTGGACGACAGAAAAAGAAGAAATGGTTTTCTTGTTTTTCACCATTAGAAGATAGAATCTGCTTCAGTCAGTAGAAGTGAATTTATTAGCAGGTGCTATGGGATGAGAGGTAAAGTGGGAAGCAAGAAGGGAAATAAAGAGTGGCCATCATCTCATAGATAAGACCTGTCTCTGAGCACACACAGAAGATACCCACTGGAAATATCATAGGGAAAAATGTGGGCAAGAGGAAAGACTTTTAGACAGTGAGTGATCCTATAATATGGGTTGGGCAAGATTCCTGAATATAATAGTTCTTACTATTACTGGGCCATATATTAAACTCAGGCTGTAACAGAGACAATACAAACAAAAAAAAACCATTTTATACAGATGTAAGAGAAGAGGCTCTAATTTTATCCATGGCAGGGATGATAGTCACATTTCCTCCTTCACACCACACCACTGTCCACCCCCCCTACCCGGAGAATTTTCAGTTTCACTTTGGTTTGAATTTTGGACCCAAAGATTGCTGATAATTTTAGGATATTTAGAGTACTCGTTTTGAGAGTGTGGGCTATTTTGGAGATCAACAGAAAGAGGAAAGATCTACTTATTCCACTTGTAAATCTGGGATAGAAAATACCACATTTAGAGAATAAACAACATAGCCAAGTTTTTTTTTCTCCTAATAGCAGAGTCAGTCTCTATAAATATATTTTTCATAACTTGAAACAAACAAAAAGAATTGATATTTGTGAATTTTTAATTTCCTAGGGTAGGTGCACTCTTTTATAGCTATTTGAGGATGCATATTAGTAAAATTGAAAGTGTTATGAAAATATGAACTCTTTGATCATGAATAGTTGTAGTGACCAGCAAGGTTTTATTTTTATTTTTATCTCCTACTGCATCAGTTACCTGCTGCTGTTGAGGTATGTAAGTAGAGACCCCTTCTATTGCAAATTATATAAGCACTATTTATAGCTTAAGTGCAAGAGAAAAAGAATAGATCGCCTTACCCAAATGGAAATTCCATGGCTTGGTCCAGGGTCTACTCATCCAGGTCTCATCTCTGTTTTACATTATGTTTTGACTTCATTTTCTCCTCCTTCAGATGGCCCCTTCCATGTAACCAAAGGAGATGTGTGAAAGCAGCTCTAGCTTATGGTATCCTCATAGCTCTTGACCTGAAAGGAGGAAAGTTCTACTTTCTCCTAATGTCCCCATATCTCAGAATAGGGAAGGCTCTGGTTGGCCCTGTTTGGATTATGAATCCATCACTGAAGGAGAGAGACATACTAGTCTCATTGAGTGAATCTGGATATTGAGTTCAGACCTGTGGGTAAAGGGAAGGGGCAGCGTTCAGCCCACCTAAACATATGAAAAGGAGAGTTTCTCAAAGGAAAGAATTCATGTTAGATTAAAAACAAAGCAAAACAGTAACAGCAACAAACAGATGACTGTTAATGGGACAATTTAGTATTTCATGGAATCTAATACTTAAAAATATAAAGGTATTGTTTATCTTTTGCCTACCTTGAAGAGAATTGTGGTCTTTATCAGGAAGTACTAGAAAAACCTTGAAGATATAAAAGACTCTCACTAATTTAGATCAGGTAATAATAATAATAATAATGTCTACTAGCACTGAATGGCATGCTGGGCCAAGTGTTATATTAAGCACATTTTTTTCCCCACATAATCCTTAGGACAATTACATTTTTTAAATGAGGAAATTGAGGCTTACAGAGGTTGAGTAAATTGCTTAAAGTTAGGCAGTTAGCTAATAGCCAAGATCTGGCTTTAAAGGCCTACTCTTTATAATAAGATTCATTATCATGAACTGGTTGAAATCTGTTCATGTTGTCTGAGATGTTCTGAAACATTCTGAAATAGTCCTGTTGCTTTCAAGCATATAAGCTAACACCTAGGAAAATGTTACTTAGAAGTCTTCGGTCTCCCTCCTTAGTCTATAAATTTTATCTCACATTTATAATTTATAAATTTAATAAATATATGTGAATGACTGGTAACCACCACATGAATTTCCTTTCCTCAATTATAGATTTAATAAATATATGTGAATGACCAGTAACCACCACATGAATTTCCTTTCCTAAATTAGTACTTAAAGCATTTGTGTCCTTGAATGATGTAAACATTCTTGCTTACAATACAAGGGAAACTGTATCATCTTTGAAAACATATTTGTTAAACATGAAGTTCAGTCCTTGTCTACATTTTTACAAATTTGAAGTTAGTGGAAAGCAAATTAATATGCTTTTCTTTATTAAAAAAATAAGCAATTTCTTCCTCTATTAGGATGTGAAGCACGTTAGCAGAGTCTTGAGGGGAGATATCTGAAGAGATCCAAAATGAAATTACAAATTAGTTAGGAAGAGTTCAGTATTAATCTGTAAGACATTCTGTTGTTTTTTCAGGGCTTCTTCTCTTGAGTCATCATTCAACAACACATCTATTTTGCTAGTGGTGTATCAGGCATTGCCACAGGAGTTGGGAAACTAACAAATAAAAATACGGGATTCCTGATCCAAAGGAACTTAGAATCTAGTCTGGGAGACAGATGAATAGTCACATAACTGGGGTGCACACAATGAGCTATGAAGACCCATAGAAAAGGCTCCCAAGAAAACATAGGTGATCAGGATTGGGCTGGAAAAGTAATCAGGAAGGCTTCCTGGGAGGCTAAGGCCTCAAGTGAGTTGTGAAGAATAAATGTAAACTGCACACAATAAGAGGGGATAGAGACAGAAAAGGTTCAAAGCAGAAGAGGCAGCATGCACTAGGGATCCACTGCCTACAGGAGAGACAGATGGAAGAAGGGGTGCGGGGGGAGGTATTTGGAAGCCTGAAAATAGTTCACTATAATTTAGAATGGAATGTGGAGGGAGACAAATGGGAATTGATGGGAAAGAAGCATTTGAATTCTATCTCACCAACACAGATAACATTTTTGAACCTCGCTTTTCTGTAAGTAGATTCCACTTACATGTAAGTAGATTCCACTACAAAGAAAAGGTAGACAGCACAACACGCAATCCACAAGGTGAGATTCCAAGAGCAGCCAAAGTCCATAATAAGAAGACACTAACTGATATCAAGAGGTGCCCCAAGCTGTAACTGAGGACAAGAAATAAATGAAAACTGGGCAAAAAAAGTTATGTGAATGAGAATGAGAAGTACAAGGAGAAGTTGGCAGAGCATTCTGACCAACAGTACCAGATAGTTCTTTAACCTATTTTTACTTTGGAGGCATACATACTCATAAAATCTCTGTCTTTCACCTGATGAAATGTACATAAGATAAACATTCTTGGCTTCCAATGTGTAGAATGACTGGCAACTGCACCAAGCAGGACTACAGGACCACACTTCCTTACAGAGGGACAATGTTCTGGATAAGGCCAAGAGCAGGGAAAGGCAGAGCTATTTAGACTCCTTGGCTTTCTCCCCTCTGGCAAGAAATTTTGTTAGTATCACTGGAAGGCTATTAATAGCAACTTCTAATGAAGAAGTTTCTTTAAAAAGAGAATCACACATTTCCCCACTGTACTTAGGGAACACCATGATGATGCCTTCTTGACATAAACAGAACTCTCAGAAATAAAAAGTACTTTCTTATTTATGGGAGATTGTTGAAGAGAATCATACATCTTTAAGATTAGGGTTATCTCTACAATTAGTAGATTAAATTTTAAGAGGATTTTATTAACACAGGAATGTCTAAAATGTAAAGAAGGAAAATATGTGGGAAAAAGTATCTGACAATGAGTACTTCCTGTTCCATCTCATTGTTCCACTCATGTGACTTATTCCAGAAATGTATTTAAGCCAGTCATAAGAAATTATAGCCACTCCCTCTTGGGTTGGCCCAAACCACATTTTAGTTCTTCAACAAAGTTCCTGATACTCAACACAGGCCCACCTTTCTCTGAAAACGTGAATGGATCTGCACCGCCCCTCCCCCTTGGTTAACATCCTTGACACTTTCTCCGATGTCATTTTGATACTTGGTACCTGTCTTGCATACCCCACTGCTGGTGAGAGGGTGAAAAACGACCTTGTCAAGGGATTTATTCTGGATAAGCAAAACCCTTTCTTCTTCCCCTTCTTCCTCAAGAGGAAGATTAGACAATTAGATAGAACTAAAGATTCCACCACTGGGCAGGTTGAGAAGGTAGCATTAATAGACCAAATGGCTACAGAGAGTCCCTGGTTCTCAAAAAGATTGCGTTCAGACCCAAAACATTCTTTAAAGAAACAAATCACTCTGAGTTTGTTCAGACTCAAGTGCTCCCATACCCTTAAAAATGCCTTGTCCATATTAATCTCCCATTAGTAATAAATAACAAAGAAAGTACATAAACTTTCTGAGGGGAAAACAAAACTTTCATTGCTCCCTTTCAAGGTACACAGATAGGATGTGAAAAGAGTTCTTGCAGAATATAAAAAATACTAATCATAAAAAAAAAGACTGATGAACTGGGCTACATTAAAATTAAGAATTTCTATTCATCCAGAACTCTGAAATTAAAAAAAAAAATTCTGTTCAAATGACACCACAAATAGAGAGAAAAAGACAAAAAGGCAAATCACGGGATGGCTGGGTGGCTCAGTCAGTTAAGCATCTGCCTTCAGCTCAGGTCATGATCCCAGGGTCCTGGGATTGAGTCCCACATCGGGAGCCTGCATCTCCCTCTGCCTGCTACTCCCCCTGCTTGCGCTTTCTCTCTCTCTGACAAATAAATAAATAAAATCTAAAAAAAAAAAAGACAAATCAAATTCTGGGAGAATATATTTGCAAAACATGTAATCAGCAAAAGGCTAGTATCCAGAATTTATAAAATACCCTCACAACTCAGTAAGTAAAAGGATAAATGATGAAATAAAAAATGGGGAAGACACTCAGACATTTCACTTTTTTAAAAATGATACACAAAGAACTAATAAACATATGAAAAGATGTTCAACTTAATTAGGCATCATAAAAATGTAAACTAAAACCAAATGAGATACCATCACACACCTTTTGGAGGGCTAAAGTTAAAAGAACTGGTAATAACATGTGTTGGTAAGGATGAAGTGCAGATACATACACTTCTACTAAGAACAAAAATTGTATAACCACTTTGGAATGCTATTCGGTAGTATCGATCAGTATATTATCAATATAAGAATACTATATAACCTAACAAGTCTACTCCTAGATATATATCCAACATATATACACACATATGCATACCAAAAACCATGTATAAGTATATCTATAGCACCATTATTAGTAATAACCCTAAACTCAAAACATCCCCAAAGCTTATAAAAAATAAAGTGAGTTTAGAAATTGCGGTATGTTTATAACAATATGGTTAAAATGGACTAATATGCTGAGAAAAAGAAAGCCCAACACAGACCAATAATTTTTTTTAAAACAACCCAATGGGAAAAAGTTATCTATGGCATTAGAAATTCGGATAATGATTGCTACAGTATGAGTGGATAGGAGAGAGGCTTCTGGGCTATTGGTAATATTTTGTGACCTGGTGGTACTTAAATGGGGTGCTTGTGTGGTGATAACTCAGCTAGCTAAATACTTATTTGTATTTTTTTCTGTATGTATATTGCACTTTAGTAAAAGTTTATTTTTAAGAAGTGCCTGGAAGTCCCCTGACCCTCAGTTGTTATTTAAGTAATCCCCCGCACCTCTGCCATCCAATGTTCACTTGCCAAATGTGGTTGTGTTTGCAGCGCTGACAGAACTAGAGCAGGAGAGAGGATCCCTACATAGTTTGGCCTGAGGCTAGTTGGGACTCCTTGACCTTCAGGGGGAAGGTGATGGTTAGATGTCTAATTAACATCTATATTTGTAAACCTTAACATATATAAAGGGAAGTATGGCTTAATTATATCCCTAAATGAAAAGTCACACAAAGCCTTAGTAAAGACATGGATGTTGAATCTTCATAAAATGAAAATTGCTTGACAATGTTAAAATACATATTATTTTGTTGTGGCATGAAAAGTGTCACGGTTTCTCAGAACTAAGTAGATAAAGGATGTGTGTGATATCTGGGATATAATTGGGCCCTGGTGGGAATGCACTATGGACAAGGCAATCAGTCTGCTTCCTAAAATAATTCTCATGTCTCCAAGGTAACATCACATAATTCAGTGTTGGTTTTTTCACAGCATGTTCAGCATAGCAAAAATATAAACAGATTGTTCTAGCTTACAGATGAGACATTTTAAAACTTAAATTGCTTTCTATTTATTTAGTTATGAAATTGTAAATTATTAGATAAAAAGACTGAATTCAGAAGCTACATATCACCTTCTGGGTCAAGTCATTCTGCTTAGCATGGAATGTGAGGTTCTCATGATCTGCTTCTTGCAAATTTCTCCACCTTCCCATCTTCACCTCTTCCCATTCCATCCTCTTTTGACCCATTTTAAACTGTAGTTGCTGCTAACTACTTTTAGTTCCTGAATATTTGCTCCTCCAAACTCCCGGAGTTTGTGCAACTTTCTGCACTAAAGAGCCCTTTCCTTAATTATCTGCCTAAAGAATTTCTATTCATCCTTCAAAAACTTCCTCAAAGATTAATCACTCTTTATTCTAACTGCAAACTGTTTCTGTTTCCATTGTTGATCTTATTTTTATCTTTCTCTCCTTTGATACTTAGAATTTCTAGAAGCTAGGGATTACATTTTATGCATCTCTATCCACTGACTCCCGTTGTTCCAACATCTAGAGCACAGAAAATGCTAAAGAAATATTTATTGAATGGAAATAATGTACATTATTTTCTTCCATAAAGTTAAATACTTAAAAAAATTATAATATCTGTGCTGCTGCTGATACACTAAGTTAGGTAATTTTTATTAAGTGCTTTAAAAAAATTATAAACTTGACCTGTAAATATATGACTAGCCATCTATTCTGATGAAATAATCCAACAATGTGGGTATATACTGAAGTGCTAACATATTTACAGTGTTATTTATAATTTAAAAAATGGAACTTAAGCAAAGGGCCTGATATTAAGGGAATAATTTAATCCCCCTAAATAATTGTGATACATATCTATAATGAAACATTGTGCTTTACAGTATGTTTAATGACATGGAAAAATGCTTATAACATAATGTTATCCAAAAAAGTGAGATACCACAATGCATATGCATATATAATATCACTTTTTAAAATATTTTATTTATTTACTTGAGAGAGAGAAAGAGAGAACGAGCAGGGGAGGAGCAGAGGGAAAGGGAGAAGCAGGTTCTCCAATGAGCAGGGAGCCCCATGAGGGACTCGATCCAAGGACCCTGGGATCATGATCTGAGCTGAAGGCAGACCCTTAACCGACTGAGCTACCCAAGTGCCCTGATATAATATCATTTTAATGACATAAAAATGTTGATCAAAGATTAAAGGGAAAATACACTGAAAAGATAGCAGTGGTGCCTCTAAGGAAGATAAGAAAAATTTTTTCTGCTTCTACATACTTTGCTCAAGCGCCTAAATTCCTGTTATAATCTGGTTATCAGGAGAAAAACTGATCCCCCCATAATGCTTTCTTATATATAAATTAAAAACACAAAACAAAACCCTTTTAAATGCAAGTAAACTCTGGATAGAGCATGCCTGATCATTCATAAAATTCTAAAACACAGAAAACATTTTAAAATCATTTTTTATTACTCTACAGTGACTGGATAACTAGAATTGGTCACTAAAAGGTAGAGCGTTTCCCAGAGAAGAGAAGAGCATGAATCATCAAATATTACTTAAGAATGTGGAACCAGGTGATGGGCCAAATTCTCTTATACATTTCCTTAGTTAACTGCCATGGAAATACTACAGAGCAGATAGTATTATCCACAAGTTGATGGTTTGTCCAAAATCAATCTAGTGTATTACAAAGTCAGATTTTGATCCCAGGACTAGCTGCTAAAAAAAAAAGTCTTGTTCATTCTATTGCAATTAAGTAACACTCTAAGCAAAATAAGAGTTCACAGCCTGCCTTAATGAAAAGATACGAATTATTTGTAGTGAGTCATAGAATTTACTAAAAACTTTTTATTAAATAGATTTAAATTTGCTTCCTGAATCATAATTTACTTGAACTTTCCACCAAGGGAAACCCTACCAGACAAGGAATGCCTTGAAAGCAGGGACAGGTTATAAATGTTGTTGAGTTTGTTGTCCTGAGCCCAGCCCTGGGGCAAAAGCAACTCAGTAAGAGCTTGATGAATTAAATTAATTAGATCATTAAGTAGGAACTTAAATCTTTTCAAGACCAAGTTACCTGAATTTCAAATCAGGACAAACTAAATAAATGAGATTTTACTGTGTTTCCTCATGCACACTTTCTTGAGCATGTTTTTTAACTTTGGCAGTGGGTCTTACTGTCAACAGATAAATCTCCCTTAAGATTTTAGTGCAGTCATTAAAAAATCCTCTCTTTCAGGATCTATGAAAAATTTCAACATTTTATTTTAGCAGGAACGATTAAGGGCTATTGACTTTAGTCTCTTCTAGGAACACTTGTTCATTGATTTTTGTGGCCATTACTACAAGCATTATCTTGTCAGGGGCATGAGGGAATGACCAAGAATTCAAAGAAACAATTCTAGATAAATGTGAGCTTTGAGAACTGCCCCTTTGAATCAGTTTTGGATTTTGTGCTGCTTTAGATGAAGATTATTGAAATTAAAGCAGAGCCAAAGGTAAGATTCGGTGGCCAAATTCTCTTCAGAATCATTCCTTTCTTCATCTTTCTAGGAAAACAATTCTTTGAGGACTATTTCTAAATGGGAAAGGGGAGAAACATGTCCTGAGCTCCCACTATGAACTAAGCACTCTATATACATTCATGTATTTGGAATCACAAAACTCCTATGATGTAGGTATCCTTCTTCTCATACTGCTGATGAAGAAACTGAGACTCTAAATGTTAAAGCAAGGTCTCACAGCTAATAAAAGTTTGAACAGGATTTTTGAGCTGTTTCTTTGCTCTCAGATATTCTCTGCCCTCTTTCTGTGCCTGCTCTCTATTGGAAGGAACTACATTTCCCAGACCCCTTTGTTGTGGCTTCTGGATATAATTGGCCAAGGGGTGGGAAAGTTGGGAGCTGGTGGAGACTGGGAGGCCACAGAAAAGAAGACTGGGTAGTCTACCTTCTCCCAGCGGCTTTAGCCTTAGGGGTTGCTGCTTCCTGTTCTTGCTCATCTCTGAATTGCCCAACAGGACCCCTACCCAAGAGCTTCTCAGCCCTTTCCTCAACTGAATAAACATTTTTTTTGCATTAAAACTCTCTAGAAGGGAAAGGAAGAGGAAGGGAAAGGGGAAGGGAGGGTGGGAAAGGAAAGGGGAGACCTGGATTGGTTTCTCTGTTCCTGACTCATCTGACTGATACTCAAATTTGAGTCTATTTGATTCCTTTGCCTAGCTCTCTTTCTAGAGATTCACAACAGCATACTGCCAACAAAAAGGTGATAGTTTTTTTTTTTTTAAGGATGAATGTGTGGTCACACATTAACATATGACAATTAATTTCTGTCTCTGACTCTATTTTATATGTCCCCGATGTCACTTTATGCATTTTTAATAGTTTTATGTACCTGAAAACTATTACTGACACAGCTATGTTGAAAAAACGTTTGTGTATAAGTTAGTTACTGCAGCATGGGCTGGATTCTGGCAGAGAAGCATATGAAGCTCTAAAAGTATGCCACATAGCCATAAATTTTAATGTTTTATTAAGACTCATTTCCCTTTGGCCACCAGTCCTATAATTTGTCATACTGTCAGATTGCTGAACCTGAAGCTTTTGCTACATGTAAACAAGCCTCAACATTCATAACTATCTAACCCATAAGCAGTCTAAAACTATTTTTTCCAAGCTTTAGAATGCTTTCAGGCAAGTGAAGATATTCCTTTTCCTAAAACTTATGAAATATTATAACCAATTTATTGAATGAGCTGGACTCAGGAAGGTGCCTGTAAAAACCAACCTTAGTCTTCTTCTAACCACTCAACCTGGTTTTTCCCCCACTGTTCAGATGATATGTACTCAAGTCCCATAGCTTTTTCAGTCACTCCTATATCATACACAGATACTTCCTTTGTTTTTATATTAAAAAGCCCAATCTACTCCTCCTTTAATAATCATAAAACCTTCTATTAATTAATTTAACAAGTATCTAATGAACAGCTATTTACCTGGTAGTATTCTAGATTCTGCAGTTACAGCAGTAAACACATCAAACATAAAACCTTACTCTCATGGGGTTTACATTCTGGTGGGTAAATAGATAATGCATATAATAAGTAAGCAAAATACAGAGTAGGCTAGTGATAAGTACGAAGGGGGCTAAATTATAGATAGATTGATGGGAAGGGGACTTTTCAGTTTTTACTACCTCATACACAGCTGATAACGTTGCGTTCTATTTGCCTGAGAAAACTGAAGCAATCAGAAGAGAACTTCACACACTGCCAGCACTACATCTACCCCTCTATCAACATCTATGCCCATATACTCTGCCTTTTGTCCTGTTAATTTGGAAGAACCACCTAGGCTCTTAAATAAATCCAACACCTCCACTTCTGCACCAGATCCAATCTGCTCTTGCTTACACAAGAACATTGCTTCAGTCACTCTCCTCTCTTTCCTGTGTCACCAATTTTCTCTTGCTCAGTGGCATGTAAACATCTCTCATCTTAAAAATCCTCTTATAGTCCACTTCTGCCTCTAGCAACCACCCCATTTTCATGTAGATCCAAACTCCCCCCCTTGTCCATATTCTCTACCCTCTATAATTCTCTTGTTCTCTCTAGAGTTTGTTCAAATTGGGCTTTTACCCCTACCACTTCACTGAAATTGAAAGCTCACTGACAACCTTCATGTTGCTAAATACAATGGTTAGTTCTCAAAAGTCATTTTGCATCCTCTTCACCACCATTTTACAAAGGCCAACAGTCCAACTCCTTGAAACACATTCCTCACCTGGCTTCTAAGACACCACACTAGCCTGGTTTTCCTTCCACATCTCTGGAAGCATCTGCTCAGTCTCTGTTATTTCCTTCTTATCAACCCATCATCTAAACATTGGAAAGCCCCAGGTCTCAGTCTTTGACTCTCTCATTTCTTCTATTTATACTTATTCCCTTGTGATCTCATCTAGCCTCATGGCTTTTAATATCACTAGTGTCTTGAGGACTCCCAAATCTACACATCACCAGAATTAAACTTATCTTATTTTATTTATTTTTGGGGAGTAAAAACTTTTTTCAATTTCACTTACATTTTCTCCAGATTTACTGAAACACAACTGACAAAAAAGTTTGTATAAATTTAAGGTGTACACATGATGATCTGTTCTATGTATATATTGTGAAATAATTACCACAATAAAGTTAGTTAACACATCCATCATCTCTCATAGTTACCTTTATGTGTTGATGAGAACATTTAAGATTTGCTCTTAGTAAATTTCAAATATACAGTATAATATTATTAACTATAGTCACTATACTGTACATTAGACCTCTAGAACTTATTCATCTTATAACTAAGTTTGTACCTTTTGACTAACATCCTCCATTTCCCCCAACCCCCAGCCCCTAGTAACCACCACTTTATTCTGTTTCTATGAGACTGACTTTTTCAGATTCCATATATAAGTGAGATCATACAGTATTTGTTGTTCTGTGTCTGGTTTCTTTCACTTACCATAATGCATTTCATTCATCTATGTTGTCTAATATAGCAAGATTTCCTCCTTTTTGTGGTTGAATAGTACTCAATTTCACATTTTCTCCATCCATTCATCTGTTGACAGAACTTAGGTTGTTTCCATTATCTTGGTTATGGTGAATAATGCTGCAATAAACATGGGGTGCCAATATCTCCTCAACATAACGACATTGTTTCCTTTGGCTATACATCCAGAAGTGGCATTGCTAGGTCATATGGTAGTTCTATTTTTAATTTTTTTTTTCTTTTTTTTTTTTAGGAAACTCCATATTGTTCTCTGTAGTTGCTAGACCAATTTACATTCCCAATAGTACACAAGGGGTCCCTTTTCTCCAAATCCTTGCCAACATTGTTACCTCTTGTTTTTTTCTTTTGTTTCGTAAAAACCATTCAAACAGGTGTGAAATGGTATCTCAATGGGGTTTTGATTAGTGATGATGACTAGTGATGTTAACCACTTCTTCATGTATCTGTTCACCATCCATATGTCCTTTTTGGAATAATGTCTATTTAAGGAGGAGGAGCAAGATGGCAGAGGAGTAGGAGACCTAAATTTCGTCTGGTCCCAGGAATTCAGCTAGATAGGGATCAAACCATTCTGAACACCTATGAACTCAACAGGAGATCAAAGAAAAGAAGAGCAGCAACTCTCTGAACAGAAAAGCAACCACTTTCTGGAAGGTAGGATGTGCGGAGAAGTGAATCCGAGGCGATATTTGGGAAGATAGATGGCAGGGGAGGGGGCCTCTGTCGGCCGCTACTGGCAAGTGATAGATCAGCGGAGCACAAAATTGCGACTTTTATAAGTCTGCTCCACTGAGGGACGTCGCTCCAGTAGCTAAGTGGGAGGTGGAACCATCGCTGGGACAGTGTGGTCTCAGGACCCTTGGGGTCACAGAAAAACCAGAGATGCCTGAGTCTGGCAGAGCTCCCAGGTATCTGAGCGGGGAAGCCGGCTGCCTAGACAGAGCTGAGGAGTGGGCTCTCAGCTCAGGGTTGCTATAAATCATGATCTGTGGCACAGTGGGGCCACTGCTCCTCCAGGAGGGACCCAACAAGCGGCAGATGCGTGGAGACTCACCTTCCTCCCCCAGGAGGAGCGGTGGGAGTGCACCGCAGGGATCTGCTGGGTTTGGAGACTCCACACGGGGTTGGGTGCCAAACATAGAAACAATCAGTCACAGGCCGGGTGAGCACGGAGTGTGGCCAGAGACCAGGGAGATGGGAGTGATTGACTGCTTTTCTCTGGGGGTGCACTGAGGAGCAGGCCCTGAGTTCTCGGCTCCTCGTGGGCAGAGATTGGGAGGCTGCCGTTTTCACTCTCGTCCTCTGAAGCTGTACAGAACGCTTGCAGGGAACAAAAGCTCCCGAGAGCAAACCCGAGCAGATTACTTAGCCCAGACCGGGCAAGGGAGGGGCAATTCCGCCTTTGGCAAAGACATTTGGGAACCACGGCAACAGGCCCCTCCCCCAGAAGATCAGTGAGAACAGCCAGCCAAGACCAAGTTTGCCGATCAATGAGAACGGCAGAACTCCAGCGCTAGGGGAATACAGCACGTAGAATCCATGGCTTTTTTACCATGATTCTTTAGTCTTTCAAAGTTAATTTTTTTAATTTTCCTTTTTTTCTTTTTCTATTTTTTTTAAATTTTTTTTTCCTTTTTCAACCAACATCTTATCAATCCCTTTATTAAAAATCATTTTTATTTTTCATTTTTAGAGTCATATTCTATCCCTTCATTGTAGTTAACCTTATTTTTGGTATATATATAAGTTGTTCTCACTTTAAAATTCTGGTATACAGATTCTTCTAACAGACCAAAATATACCCTAAATCTCTAGTGTATGGCTTTGTTCTAGTCTTATGCCTGAACACATTCTCTCCCTTTTTTTTTTTAATTTCTCTTCTTTCTTTTTTCAACCTTCTTTTTTTAAAAATTTTTAAAGATTTTTATTTATTTATTGAGAGAGAGAATGATAGAGAGAGAGCATGAGAGGGGGAGAGTCAGAGGGAGAAGCAGACTCCCTGCTGAGCAGGGAGCCCGATGTGGGACTCAATCCTGGGACTCCAGGATCATGACCTGAGCCAAAGGCATTTGCTTAAACAACTGAGCCACCCAGGCGCCCTTCAACAAACTTCTTATCTTAACAATTCCTTTTATAAAATCTTTTATACTTTTCATCTTTAAAGTCATATTCTATCCCTTCATCCTATTTACCCTTATTTTTGTACATATATAAGCTTTTCTTTCTTTAAAATTTTGGGAGGCAGTGTCTTCTAACAGACCAAAATACGTCCAAAATCTAGTGTGTGGCACTGATCTATTCACCAGCCTGATCATATTTGATCATATTCTTTTTTTTTTCTTTGCTTTTTTTTTCTTTTTTCTTTCTTTCCCTTTCTTTCCCCCCAGTTCCAGGTCTCTTCTGATTTGTTTAGTGTATATTTTTCTGGGGTTGTTGTTACCCTGTTAGCATTTTGTTCTCTCATTCATCTATTCTCCTCTGGACAAGATGACAAGACAGAAAAACTCACCTCAACAAAAAAGAACAAGAGGCAGTTCCGACTGCCAGGGACCTAATCCATACAGACATTAGTACAATGTTGGAACTAGAGTTCAGAATGATGATTATAAAGATACTAGCTGGGCTTGAAAAAAGCATGGAAGATACTAGAGAAACACTTTCTGGAGAAATAAAAGAACTAAAATCTAACCAAGTCAAAATAAAAAAGGCTATTAATGAGGTGCAATCAAAAACGGAGGCTCTAACTGCTAGGATAAATGAGGCAGAAGAGAGAATAAGTGACATAGAAGACCAAATGATGGAGAATAAAGAAGCTGAGAAAAAGAGATAAACAACTACTGGATCACGAGGGCAGAATTCGAGAGATAAGGGATACCAAAAGACGAAACACGATTAGAATAATTGGGAACCCAGAAGAAGATGAAAGAGAGAGAGGGGCAGAAGGTATATTGGAGTAAATTATAGCAGAGAACTTCCCTAATTTGGGGAAGGAAACAGGCATCAAAATCCAGGAGGCACAGAGAACTCTCCTCAAAGTAAATAAAACTAGGTCAACACTCTGACATCTAATAGTAAAACTTACAAGTCTCAGAGACAAAGAGAAAATCCTGAAAGCAGCTTGGGAGAAGAGGTCTGTAACCTACAGTGGTAGAAACTTTAGATTGGCAACAGACCTATCCACAGAGACCTGGCAGGCCAGGAAGGACTGGTAAATGAGAAAAATATGCACCCCAGAATACTATATCCAGCTAGGCTGTCAATGAAAATAGATAGAGAGATAAAAAGCTTCCAGGACAAACAAAAACTAAAGGAATTTGCAAACACAAAACCAGCCCTACAAGAAATATTGAAAGGGGTCCTCTAAGCAAAGAGAGAGCCTAAAAGTAACATAGACCAGAAAGAAACACAGACAATATACAGTAACAGTCACGTTACAGGCAATACAATGGCACTAAATTCGTATCTTTTCAAAAGTTACCCCCTGAATGTAAATGGGCTAAATGCCCCAATCAAAAGACACAGGGTTTCAGATTAGATGAAAAAAAACAAGACCCATCAATATGCTGTCTGTAAGAGACTCATTTAGACCCAAAGACACCTCCAGATTGAAAGTGAGGGGGTGAAAAACCATTTACCATGCTAATGGACACCAAAAGAAAGCTGGGGTGGCAATCCTTATATCAGACAAATTAGATTTTAAACCAAAGACCATAATAAGAGATAAGGAAGGATACTATATCATACTTAAAGGGTCTATCCAACAAGAAGATCTAACAATTGTAAATATCTATGCCCCTAACATGGGAGCAACCAATTACATAAGGCAATTAATAACAAAAGCAAAGAAACACATCGACAACAATACAATAATAGTGGGGGACTTTAACAACCCCCTCACTGAAATGGACAGATCATCTAAGCAAAAATCAACAAGGAAATAAAGCCTTTAAATGACACACTGGACCAAATGGACTTCACAGATATATTCAGAACATTCCATCAAAGCAAAAGAATACGCATTCGTCTCTAGTGCACATGGAACATTCTCCAGAAGAGAGCACATATTGGGTCACAAGTCAGGTCTCAAGCAGTACCAAAAGATTGGGATCATTCCCTGCATGTTTTCGGACCACAGTGTTTTGAAACTAGAATTCAATCACAAGAGAAAAGTCAGAAAAAACTCAAATACATGGAAGTTAAAGAGCATCCTACTAAAGAATGAATGGGTCAACCAGGAAATTGAAGAAGAATTAAAAAAATTCATGGAAACAAATGAAAATGAAAACACAACTGTTCAAAATCTTTGGGATGCAGCAAAGGTCCTAAGAGGAAAGTATATAGCAATACAAGCCTTTCTCAAGAAACAAGAAAGGTCTCAAATACACAATCTAACCCTACATCTAAAGGAGCTAGAGAAAGAACAGCAAATAAAGCCTAAACCCAGCAGGAGAAGAGAAATAATAAAGATCAGAGCAGATATCAATGAAACAGAAACCAAAAGAACAGTAGAACAGATCAACGAAACTAGGAGCTGGTTCTTTGAAAGAATTAACAAGATTGATAAATCCTTGGCCAGACCTATCAAAAAGAAAAATGACCCAAATAAATAAAATCATGAATGAAAGAGGAGAGATCACAACCAACACCAAAGAAATACAAACAATTATAAGAACATATTATGAGCAAATATATGCCAGCCAATTAGATAATCTGGAAGAAATGGGTGCATTCCTAGAGATGTATCAACTACCAAAATAACCAGGAAGAAACAGAAAACCTGAACAGACCTATAACCACTAAGGAAACTTATGCAGTAATCAAAAATCTCCCAACAAATGAGCCCAGTGCCAGATGGCTTCCCAGGGGAATTCTAGCAAACACTTAAAGAACAAGTAATACCTATTCTTCTGAAACTGTTCCAAAAAATAGAAATGGAAGGAAAACTTCCAAACTCATTTTATGAGGCCAGCATTACCTTGGTCCCAAAATCACACAAAGACCCCATCAAAAAGGAGAATTACACATCAATATCCCTGATGAACATGGATGCAAAAATTCTCACCAAAATACTAACCAATAGGATCCAACAGTACATTAAAAGGATTATTCACCATGACGAAGTGGCATTTATTCCTGGGCTGCAAGGTTGGTTCAACATCCGTAAATCAATCAATGTGATATAATACATTAACAAAAGGAACAATAACCATATGATCCTCTCAATAGATGCAGAAAAAGCATTTGACAAAGTACAGCATCCTTTCTTGATTAAAACTCTTCAAAGTGTAG
The DNA here is from genome assembly GCF_029215605.1 of Mirounga angustirostris. Taxonomy (NCBI): domain Eukaryota; kingdom Metazoa; phylum Chordata; class Mammalia; order Carnivora; family Phocidae; genus Mirounga; species Mirounga angustirostris. The sequence continues at coordinate 84,855,692 of NW_026991709.1, read as the reverse complement.
GGATAGATAGTACATACCTCAATATCATAAAAGCCATCTATGAAAAACCCACAGTGAATATCATTCTCAATGGGGAAAAACTGAGAGGTTTCCCCCTAAGGTCAGGAATACGGCAGGGATGTCCACTATCACCACTGCTATTCAACATAGTACTAGAAGTTCTAGCCACAGCAATCAGACAACAAAAAGAAATAAAAGGCATCCAAATTGGTAAAGAAGAAGTCAAACTCTCACTCTTTGCAGATGATAGGATACTTTATGTGGAAAATCCAAAAGACTCCACCCCAAAACTGCTAGAACTCATACAGGAATTCAGTAAAGTGGCAGGATATAAAATCAATGCACAGAAATCAGTTGCATTTCTCTATACCAACAACAAGACAGAAGAAAGAGAAATTAAGGAGTCGATCCCATTTACAATTGCACCCAAAAGCATAAGATACCTAGGAATAAATCTAACCAAAGAGGCAAAGAATCTGTACTCAGAAAACTATAAAATATGCATGAAAGAAATTGAGGAGGACACAAAGAAATGGAAAAACGTTCCATGCTCATGGATTGGAAGAACAAATATTGTGAAGATGTCAATGCTACCTACAGTGATCTACACATTAAATGCAATCCTATCAAAACACCATACACTTTTTTCAAAGAAATGGAACAAATAATCCTAAAATTTGTGTGGAACCAGAAAAGACTCCAAATAGCCAGAAGAATGTTGAAAAAGCAAAGAAAAGCAAAGCTGGTGGCATCACAATTCCGGACTTCCAGCTCTATTACAAAGCTGTCATCATCAAGACAGTATGGTACTGGTATAAAAACAGACACATAGATCAATGGAACAGACTAGTGAGCCCAGAAATGGACCCTCAACTCTATGGTCAACTAATCTTCAACAAAGCAGGAAAGAATGTCCAATGGAAAAAAGACAGTTTCTTCAACAAATGGTGTTGGGAAAATTGGACAGCCACATGCAGAAGAGTGAAACTGGACCATTTTCTTACATCACACACAAAAATAGACTCAAAATGGATGAAAGACATAAATTTGAGACAGGAGTCCATTAAAATCCTAGAGGAGAACACAGGCAGCAACCTCTTTGACCTCAGCTGCAGCAACTTCTTCCTAGAAACATTGCCAAACACAAGGGAAGCAAGGGCAAAAATGAACTATTGGGACTTCATCAAGATAAAAAGCCTTTGCACAGCAAAGGAAACAGTTAACAAAACCAAAAGACAACCGACAGAATGGGAGAAGATATTTGCAAATGACATATCAGATAAAGAGCTAGTATCCAAAATCTATAAAGAACTTATCAAACTCAACACCCAAAGAACAAATAATCCAATCAAGAAATGGGCAGAAGACATGAACAGACATTTTTCCAAAGAAGACATCCAAATGGCCAACAGACACATGAAAAAGTGCTCAACAACGCTCGGCATCAGGGAAATCCAAATCAAAACCTCAATGAGATACCACCTCACACCAGTCAGAATGGCTAAAATTAACAAGTCAGGAAATGACAGATGTTGGCAAGGATGAGGAGAAAGGGGAACCCTCCTCCACTGTTGGTGGGAATGCAAGCTGGGGCAGCCACTGTGGAAAACAGTATGGGGGTTCTTCAAAAAGTTGAAAATAGAGCTATCGTATGAGCCAGCAATTGCACTACTGGGTATTTACCCCAAAGATACAAATGTAGTGATCTGAAGGGGTATGTGCACCCCAATGTTTATAGCAGCAATGTCCACAATAGCCAAACTATGGAAAGAGCCCAGATGTCCATTAACAGATGAATGGATAAAGAAGATGTCATGTATATATATACCATGGAATATTACGCAGCCTTCAAAACAAAAAAAGAAAAAAAAAAAACCCGAAATCTTGCCATTTGCAACGACGTGGATGGAACTAGAGGGTATTATGCTAAGTGAAATAAGTCAATTAGAGAAAGACATGTATCATATGGTCTCACTGATATGAGGAATTCTTAATCTCAGGAAACAAACTGAGTGTTGCTGCAGTGGTGGGGGGTGGAGGGATGGGGTGGCTGGGTGATAGACACTGGGGAGGGTATGTGCTATGGTGAGTGCTGTGAATTGTGCAAGACTGATGAATCACAGACCAGTACCTCTGAAACAAATAATACATTATATGGTAAAAAAAAAAAAAAGAGAGAGAGAGAAGATAGTAGGAAGGGAAAAATGAAGGGGGGAAATCAGAGGGGGAGACAAACCATGAGGACTATGGACTCTGAGAAACAAACTGAGGGTTCTAGAGGGTAGGGGTGGAGGGGATAGGTTGCCTGGTGATGGGTTTTAAGGGGGGGCACGTATTAAATGGAGCACTTGGTGTTATACGCAAACAATGAATCATGGAACACTACAATGAATCAAAAACTAATGATGTAGTGTACGGTGATTAACATAACAGAATAAAATGAAATTTTTAAAAAATGTCTATTTAAGTCTTTTGTCCATTTTTAAATTGGATTATTTGTTTTTTGCTATTGACTTATACGAGTTCTTTATATATTTTGGATATTAACTCCTTTCAGATAAATGTTTTGCAAATATTTTCTCCTATTCAGTAGGTTGCCATTTCATTTTGTTGATTATTTCCTTTGCAATGTAGAAGCTTTTTAATTTAATGCAGTCCCACTTATTTTTTGCTTTTCTTGCCTTTGCCTTTGGAGTTACATCCAAAAAAATCAAGACCAGTGTCAAGGATATTTTTCCATGTTTTCTTCTAGTTTCATGGTTTCAGGCAGGTCTTACATTCAAGTCTTTTTTTTTTTTTCCCTAAAGATTTATTTATTTTTAGAGATAGAGCAAAAGACGGGGTGGGGCAGAGTGAGTGGGAGAGAGAGAATTGATGTGGGGCTCAACCTCATGACCCTGACATCATAACCTGAGCCAAAATCAAGAGTCAGACACTGAACTGAACCACCCAGGTGCCCCACATTCAACTCTTTAATGCATTTTGAGTTAATTTTTGTGTATGGTGTAAGATAACAGTCTAATTTCATTCTTTTCCGTGTAGATATCCATTTTCCCAACACCACTTATTAAAGAGATTCTCCTTTCCCATTGTATGTTCTTGTCACCCTTGTCATATATGCAGGGGTTTACTTCTGGGCTCTCTATTCTGCTCCATTGGTCTATTTGTTTTTATACCAATAGCATATTGTTTTGATTACCATACTTTATAATATAGTTTGAAATCAGGAAGTGTGATACCTCCAAATTTTGTTCTTTTTTCTCAAGATTGCTTTGGCTATTCAGGATCTTTTGTGGTTCCATATAAATTTAGGATTGCTTTTTCTATATTTGTAAGAAATGCAATTGGAATTTTGATAGGCATTACACTGAATCTGTAGATGGCTTTGTGTAATATGGACATTTTAATAATATTAATTCTTCTGATCTGTGAACATGGGATATTTTTCCATTTACTTGTGCCTTCTTCTGTTTCATTCATCAGTATCTTATAGTTTTCAGTTTAATGATCTTTCACCTCCTTGGTTAAATTTATTCCTATATATTTTATTGTTTTTGATACTATCATAATTGGGATTGTTTTATTTATTTCTTTTTCAGAGAGTATACTGCTAGTATATAAAAACACAGCTGACTTATGTTTGTTGATTTTGTACCCTATAGCTTTACTAAATTTGTTTATTAGTTCTAACAGTTTTTTTGTGAAGTCTTTAGGGTTTTCCATATATAAGATCATGGTCTCTGCAAACAGAGATAATTTGACTTCTTTGTTTCTGATTTGGATTCCTTTTATTCCTTTTTATTGCCTGAATGCTTTGGCTAGAACTTCCTGTAGTTTATTGAATAGAATTGGTGAGAGTGGACATCCTTCAGCCTTAAATTTTGGATTCCTAAATCCAACTGCCTATTCAACATCTCTACTCAAATGCCTGGTATCTTAAAATTAATATATCTGTATCAGACTTTTCTTCTCCATCCCAAAATGTTCCAATTAAACTTTGCTTCTCACCCTACTGCAGGCCTGGTTGAGGGGAGGAAAGGGTATAACTGGCTTCTTTTCTTTCCTCACTATACCTTTTCCCCTCTCCCTAGTTCCTCTCCAGGATTAAATAGGATAGGAAGGAGAGGGAAAGTGGCAGGAAGGATCTTCACTGACCATCATGTGTCTCTTACTCTGTATTCTGAAAATTTAGTGCAATATTTCATGATAAATTTTTTAAAAAATGAATTAGGGGATAGAAGATGAAAAACAGAGGGACAAGCCAAGAAGTTATTTCTACAGTTCATGTAAGAAATAATGGTGGCCTAAACTTAGGAATAGTAATAGGAAGAGAAAAAAGTGGACAGGATGGTAAAGTTTTCAGGAAGTAAGTTAGCCAGGAGTTAATGGTTGATTGTAATAAAGAGTGAAGAAGTGGGAAAAGTCAGAATGTTTTAAGATTCTGACTTTGGGGTCTGGGTTGATACTGGTGGCATTGAGATAGAGAATACATGGAAAGTATACAATTTTGGAGAAAGTTCAATAGCTCAATTTCAGTCGTACTACAGGCTGATATCTAATTGATCATAAGGAGAAACTGGAGAAACTGCTCATGTAATTTAAGTACAGATGATAATATTTAAAGACATGAGAGGTTTCTGGGAGATGGCACAATAGGAGAATCCTGACCTCACCATGTCCCAAAGACACACCAAGATAACAGCTATATCAGTGCAACTAACACTGAAAACAACTGAAAGACTGGCAGAACAGACTTTCCACAATTACTCAGAGAGGAGTCCACATTGAAAACGGTAGAAGGGGCAGTGATGCATTGGGAACCAAACTCCCAGTGAGACTTAACCACAAACAAGAGGGACACCACAAGTATGGAGAAGAAATAAGATCAAACCCCACATCAGGCACCCCAGGCAAAGGGGATTTGCACTGGAAAGATGAACCCCCATAACATTTAGCTTTGAAAACCAGTGGGATTTAACTTCAAGAGTTTTCACAATCAGTGGAGCTTAATTCAGCAGGATTAGCTTCAGGAAAGCTGGAGGGCAATAGGAAACTGAGTCCCTGCCCTTAAAGAGCCAGCTTAACGAATAACCCCACCGACATACAGCATAGAAGCAGCAGCTTGAAAAAGTGTTTGGGGTATACAAGAAGATTTATTTACTAATCTCAGAACATGCACTGGAGAGGCAGGGATTTTTAGGAAACTTCTTTAAGAACAAAAGAGCTGGCAAGCATCATTTTCCTCCACTGTTTCCCCCACCTAGATAGCAGGACACTTGTGGGAACCAGCACTAACACTCTCCACCTAGCTTGCTAGCAATGTGTGCCCCACCCCAACATTCCCCTGTAGATCCACTGCATCCAATCTGCCCCACTCAGCAGGTGACCTTCCAAAGTAGTTTCTGCCCCCACACACCATGTAAGCAGCCCCAGCAGGGACTGGCACCACTCCAAAGTGACTCCTGCCCTGGGAAGAGGGGAAGATAACGGCACACAGCAGTGCATCTCCAGTCCCAACCAAAACTTATAGCTAGTAGCATGGAGTGCCCTGCTAATCAGTGCAACTGCAGCTCTGGAAGACAGACTGGTGGCAGGCATCTGGTCTACTAGCCCTGCCTACGAACAAAAACCTCTCAAGGGACAAGGCAGGGAGAGCACCCTGTAGGTCAGTGCAACTATAGCCCCAGTGGACAGGCTGAAGGCAGGCATCTGGTCTGACTGCTAACATCACCCAACGACAAGCCCACAGCAGTCTCAGACTGGCACAGTGACAAAACCCTGCCTGATGCACCCGCAACAGGTAAAGTGGGCCATTGCAGCCAACTGGACTTGAAGGTAAATGTGGCTCACTCACATAACAGACACCTCTAAAGTGCCTGGTTCTGGTAAATACGGGGCATTGTGCTACAGGGCACCACAGGACCTCTTCTTCATAAGGCTGCTACTTTCAAAAGCAGGAGCTCTATATGACTTTCCTAATAGAGAGAAACAAATACAGAGTTAGACAAAATGAGAATGAGGAGACAGAGAAATATGTCCCAAATGAAAGAACAGGACAAAACCAGAGCAAAAGAGCTAAAAGAAAGAGAGATAAGCAATATGCCTGATAAAGAATTTAAAATAATGGTCATAAAGATACTCACTAGTCTTGAGAAAAGAGTAGAAGTTCTCAGTGAAACCTTCAACAGATAGAAAGAAAATTTTAACAAGAACCAATCAGAGATGAAGAACTCAACTGAAATAAAAAATACAGTAGAGGGACTCAATAGCCGGTTAGGGGAGGCAGAAGAATGGATCAGCAACCTGGAAGACATAGCAATGGAAAGCAACAAAGGTGAACAGCAAAAGGAAAGAAGAATAATAAAAAATGAGATAGGTTATGGGAACTCAGCAACATTACCAAACACAATAACATTCATATTATAGATATCCCAGAAGGAAAAAAGAGAGAAGGAGGCAGAAAAATTATTTGAAGAAACAGTAACTGAAAATTTCCCTAATTTGGATAAAGAAACAGACATCCAGATCCAGAAGGCACAGAGAGCCCTCAATAAAATTAACCCAAAGAGGTCCACACCAAGACACATCGTAATTAAAATGGCAAAAAGTGGTGATAAAGAGAGATTTTTATTTTTTATTTATTTATTTATTTAAAAGATTTTATTTATTTATTTGAGAGAGAGAGAATGAGAGAGAGAGAGAGCATGAGAGGGAGGAGGGTCAGAGGGAGAAGCAGACTCCTCGCTGAGCAAGGAGCCCAATGCGGGACTCGATCCAGGGACTCCAGGATCATGACCTGAGCCGAAGGCAGTAGCTTAACCAACTGAGCCACCCAGGCGCCCTAAAGAGAGATTTTTAAAGCAACAAAAGAAAATAGTTACACATGAGGGGAGCCCCTCAAGGCTGTAAGCTGATTTTTCATCAGAAACTTTACAGGCCAGAAGTGAGTGGCATGATATATTCAAAGTGCTAAAAGAAAAAAAACCTGCAATCAAGAATACTCTACCCACAGATTATCATTCACAATGGAAGAAGAGATAGGGTTTCTCAAACAAAAGTTAAAGAACTCATCACCATTAAACCAGGCTTATAAGAAACGTTAAAGGGAAATCTTTGAGTGAAAAGAAAAGGTCATATTCAGGAGTAAAAAAAATTATGAAAGGAAAAAAATTTCACAGGTAAATGTAAGCATATAATAAAAGTAGTAGATCAATCACACATAAAACCAGTATGGAAGTTAGAGCACAAAAGCAGTAAAATCAACTATATCTATAGAAATCAGTCTCACAAAATAAAAAGAAGTAAAGTATAATATCATATACATAAAGATGGAGGGAGAGTAAAAATTTAGTGTTTCTAGAAAAGGTTCAACCTTAAGTGACCATCAACTTAATAAAGACTGCTATAGGCATAAGATGTTACATATGAACCTAATGTTAACTACAAATCAAAAACCTATAATAAATAACAAAAAATGAAGAGGAAAAAAAATCCAAGCCTAACCCTAAAGAAAGCCATCAAACCACAAGAGAGCAAGAAAAGAAGAAAAAGAGAAGAACTATAAAAACAACCATAAGACGAATAATGAAATGTCAATAAGTACATATCTATTCAATAATTATGTTAAATGTAAATGGACTAAATGCTCCAATCAAAAGACATCAGGGGACTGAATGGATAAAAAAGCAAGACTCATCTATATGCTGCCTACAAGAGACTACCTTCAGACCAAAAGACATATGCAGATTGAAAGTGAGGGAATAGAAAAATATTTATCATGCAAATGAAATTTTTTTAAAAAGCTAGAATGACAATACTTATACAGGACAAAATAGACTTTAAAACAAAGACTAAAAAAAGACAAAGAAGGACACTACATAATCATAAAGGGAACAATCCAACAATTGTAAATATTTATGCACTCAACACAGGAGCACATAATACATAAGCAACTACTAACAGACATAAAGGAAGAATTTGAAAGTAAAACAATAATAGCATGGTACTTTTTCTTTCAAATTTTTATTTAAATTCTAGTTAGTTAACATAGAGTATAATTTTGGTTTCAGGAGTAGAATTTAGTGATTCATCACTTACATATAACACCCAGTGCTCATCATAACAAGTGCCCTCCTTAATACCCATCACCCATTTAGCCCATCTCCCATCCACGTTCCTTCATCAACCCTCAGTCTCTATCATTAAGAGTCTCTTATGGTTTTTTTCTTTTCTCTCTCTTTTCTTCTCCTTCCCCTATGTTCATCTGTTTTGTTTCTTAAATTCCACATGAGTGAAATCATATGGTATTTATCTTTCTCTGACTGATTTATTTCACTTAGCTTAATACCCTCTAGCTCCATCCATGTTGTTGCAAATGGCAAGATTTCATTCTTTTTGATGGCTGAATAATTTTCCATTACACACACACACACACACACACACACCACATCTTCTTTATCCTTTCATCAGTTGATGGACATTTGGACTAATGTTGATAATGCAATAGCATGGGATTTTAAAACCCCACTTACATCAATGGATAGATCATCCAAACAAAAGATCAATAAGGAAACAGTGCCTTTGAATGACACACTAGACCAGATGGACCTAACAGATATACTCAGAACATTCCATCCCCAAACAGCAGGATACACATTATTTTTCAAGTGCATATAGAACATCTTCCACAATAGATCACATATGAGGCCATACAACGAGTCTCAGTGAATGACGAAAAATTGAAATCATATCATGTATCTTTTTTGACCACAATGCTATGAAACTAGAAATCAATCACAAGAACAAATCTGGAAAGGACACGGATACATGGACACTAATGACATGCTACTAAACAATGAATGGGGTCAACCAAGAAATTAAAGAGGAAATAAAAAAATACAAGGAGATGTATTTGAAATGAAATGAAAACACAATGGTCCAAAATCTGGGATGCAGCAAAAGCAGTTCTAAGAGGGAAGATTATAGCAATACAAGCATACATCAAGAAACAAGAAAAAAATCTCAAATAAACAACCTAACCTTACACTTAAAGGAGCTAAAAAGAGCAGAAAAAACAAAGCCCAAAGCCAGTAGAATAAAGGAAATAAAAGATTAGAGAAAATATAAATGAAACTGAGACTAAAAAGTACAATAGAACAGACCAATGAAACCAACAGCTGGATCTTTGAAAAGATAAACAAAATTAATAAATCTTTAGCCAAAATCATCAAGAAAAAAAGAGAGAGGACTCAATTCATAAAGGTCATATATGAAAAATCCACAGCAAACATCACATTCAATGGGGAAAATTGAGACCTTTTCCTCTAAGATAAGGAACAAAACAAGGATGTCCACTCTCACCACTTTTATTCAACATAGTACTAGAAATCACAGCCACAGCAATTAGACAAGAAAAAGAAATAAAAGCTATCCAAATTGATAAAGAAGAAGTAAAACCCACTATTTATAGATGACATGATACTATATATAGAAAACTCTAAAGATTCCACCAACTGATAAATGAATTCACTAAAGTTGCAGGATACAAAATTAATATACAGAAATCTGGTGCATTTCTATATACTAGGAATGAACCAGCAGAAATAGAAATTACGAAAACAATTCAATTTACAATTGCACCAAAAGTAATAAAATACCTATGGATAAACTTAACCAACAGGTGAAAGAGCAATACACCAACAACCATAAAACACTGATGAAAGAAAGTGAAGATGACACAAACAAATCAAAACCATGCTCATGGGGCGCCTGGGTGGCTCAGTTGGTTAAGCGACTGCCTTCGGCTCAGGTCATGATCCTGGAGTCCCAGGATCGAGTCCCGCATCGGGCTCCCTGCTCAGCAGGGAGTCTGCTTCTCCCTCTGACCCTCCCCCCTCTCGTGCTCTCTCTCCCATTCTCTCTCTCAAATGAATAAATAAAATCTTTAAAAAAAAAAAACCATGCTCATGGATTGGAAGAAACAATATTGTTATAATGTCCATACTACCCAAAGCAATCCATAGGTTCAATGCAATTCCTATCAAAATACCAACAACATTTTTCACAGAACAGAACAGATAATCCTACATTTTTTTGGAAAGACGAAAGATCCCAAATAGTGAAAACAGTATTGCAAAGAAGAAAAAAGCTGGAGGTATCACAATCCCTGATTTTAAGATATACTACAAAGCTGCAGTAATCAAAATGATATGGTATTGGCACAAAAACAGACACATAAATCAGAATAGACAGCCCAGAAGTAAACCCACACTTATATAGTCAACTAATTTACAACAAAGGAGGCAAGACTAAACAGTGGGGGAAAAGACAGTTTCTTCAACAAATGGTACTGAGAAAACTGAACAGCTTCATGCAAAAGAATGAAACTGGACTAATAGCTTACATTATACACAAAAATAAATTCAAAATGGATTAAAGACCTAAATGTAAGACCCGAAACCACAAAAGTCCTAGAAGAAAACATAAGAAATAATTTCTTTGACATCAGCCACAGAAACATTTTTCTATATGCCTCCTCAAGCAAGGGAGACAAAGCAAAATTAAACTATTGGGACCACACCAAAATAAAAAGCTTTTGCACAGTGAAGAAAACCATCAACAAAACAGAAAGGCAACCTAGTGAATGGAAGAAGATATTTGCAAATGAGTATCTCATAAAGGGTTAATACCCAAAATGCATAAAGAACTTATGCAACTCAACACCAAAACAAAACAAAAAAACAAAAACAAAAACAATCCAGTTAAAAAATGAACAGAAGACATGATAGACAGTTCTTCAAAGACATCCAGATATCCAACAGACACATGAAAAGATGTTTATCATCACTTACCATCAGGGAAATGCAAATCAAAACTACAATGAGATATCACCTTACATCTGTCAGAATGGCTAAAATCAACAACATAAGAAATAACAGGTATTGGAGAGGATGTGAAGAAAAAGGAATCCTCATGCATTGTTGGTGGGAATGCAAACTGGTACAGCCACAGTGGAAAACAGTATGGAGGTTCCTCAAAACGTTAATAAGAGAACTACCCTATAATCCAGAAATTGCACTACTAGGTATTTACCTAAAGAATACAAAAACACTAATTCAAAGTGATATGTGCACCCCTATGTTTATGGCAGCATTATCTACAATAGCCAAGATATGGAAGCAGCCCAAGTATCCATCAATTGATGAATGGATAAAGAAGTGGTACATATATACAATGGAACATTATTCAGTCATAAAAAAGAATGAAAAGAGAGGAGGCACTAAATCGGCATAGTAGTAGGGGGACCCTAGGCTTGGCTCATCCCTTTTACACAGCTAGATAAATATTAAATCATTATGAATACCCAAGAAATCAATCTGAGGACTGACAGAACAAACTGCACAACTAGAGGGAGAGAAGAGGCTACATCATGGAAAATAGGTAGTGCCAAGACATGGTTTGGGGAAAAACACATCATGGGTGCTGCAGAGGGGAGGGAACCCTGGTCCCAGAGAGAGTGGGGAGAGAAGGAGAGAGAGGAACACACTAGGGATCACACAAGGAAAATACTTCCCAAAGCCATTGACAGGGAAAATGAGAGGAGCTGATTTTCATGAGTTTTTTGCAACCAGCGGGACTCAAAGACTGGAATTTTAGAAGTCTGTGGTGTACTTGGCATAGATCCCTGAGGGCGCTGCATGCTCCAGTAAAGAATGCAGGCAGGTAACCTGGGGGCAGAGACAGCAATCTGAGGATCACCTAAGATGCACTGGTAGAGATAATTCCCTCTTCTTGGAGTATATCTGAAAGAGATGACATTGCCTCTACGGGACAAAAGAGCTGGAGGGCGCCATTTCCTTCCCCCACCTCTTAGCATGGGTACAGAGACACCTGCTGAGGTCATCCAACCTGGACACTGGCTCTTTAGTGTGCTTTGCTGTAAACCACACGCTCTTGCACTCTGGTATGACTTCTAGGTCAAACCTGCATTAACCCCAGTGTGGTGAGACCCACCCCCAGAAGACCGGTGCAGGTCCCTACCACACCAGGTCCCTAAAGTTTGGAGTTTTAAAACTCAGCTGGCCTGGCTGGGATAGAGCACAAAGTGTACTACGCTGCTCCAGGCAAGCATGCAACCTAAACACAGGAAGTGTGACAACAGCGATCTGAAAAACACCTAGGACAAACAAGGGGAAATTATTCACTCTTCTGAGAGAGCTTCCCGGACAGCAGCAAGCATGAAATCCCCTCCCCAGGGACAAAGGAGCTGGCTGGCACCATTTCCTTCCCCCACCCCTCAGCATAAAATAAGTTCAGTAAATAGTACAGTGCCAACACTGGCTGACTAAACCTCTTACCCCAGGCCTCGCCTGCAGTGCTCTGCTGGTACTGCTTTTCTCTGGCAGGTGTGCTTGAAAACCAAAGCAGTGGCTTCCCCCGCAGAAGACCAGCACAAACCCCTGCACCCCTATCTACTAGTCATACAGTGCTGCAAAGCTTCAGCTTTAGTGGAAATAGGATCTGGCTTCTTTTAACAAGCAGACCAGAGCACACCTAGTTAAAACTCGCCACACTCCCCACTGCAGGCAAGGAGAAACTCGCAGCAGACTGACCTGAGGGATAGAGCAGCTGTAGCACAGCAGCAGAATGCATGCAGCTTACACCAGAGACACTTCCTGAAGGGCCAGGCCCGGGACAGTATATGACCTCTTCTTCATAATGCTATTATTCTTAGGAGAAGGAAACCTAACAGGCTTTTCTAACACAAAGACGAAGACAGAGACCTAGACAAAATGTCAAGATAGGGGAATTCATCCCAAAACAAAGAACAAGAGAAGGTCACAGCCAGGGATCTAATCAAAACAGATATAAGTAATATGCCTGATCCAGAATTTAAAGCAATGATCATAATAGCTGGGCTTGAGAAAAGCATAGAAGACATCAGGGATACCCTTACCACAGAGATAAAAGAGCTTAAACCAATCAGGCTGAAATGAAAAATGCAATAACCAAGATTTGAAACTGACTAGAGGTAATGACCACAAGGATGGGTGAAGTAGAGGAACAAATAAATGATATAGAAGATAGAATTATGGAAAATAATGAAGCTGAACAAGAGAGGGAAAGAAAAATCTTGGCTCACAAAAGTAGACTTAGGGAATTCAGTGACTCCATGAAACTTAATAACATTTGTATCATGGGAGTCCCAGAAGAAAAGAGAGAAAAGGGGGTAGAAGGTTTATTTGAGGAAATTTTAGCTGAAAATTTCCCTAATCTGGGAAAGGAAACAGATTTCCAAATCCAAGAGGCACACAGAACTCCCATCAAAATCAACAAAAGCAGGTCAACACCAAGATATATTGTAGTTTAAATTTGCAAAATATAAAGAAAATTCTAAAAGCAGCAAAACAAATGAAGTCCCTAATTTACAAGGGAAGACAAGTAAGGTTAGCAGAACATCTCTCCACAGAAACTTGGTGGGCCCAAAAGGAGTGGCATGATAATTCAACATGCTGACTGGGAAAAATATGCAGCCAAGAATACTCTACCCAGTAAGGCTATCATTCAGAATAGAAGGAGAGACAATGAATTTCCCAGAAAAACAAAAACTAAAGGAGTTCATGCCTTTAGCCCTGCAAGAAATATTAAAGGGGACTCTTTGAGTGGGAAAGAAATACTAGAAAGGAACAGAGAAAAATCTCCAAAAACAATGACAAAACAAGTAATAAAATGGCACTAAATTCATATCTATCCATCATTACTCTTAATGTAAATGGACTAAATGTTCCAATCAAAAGACACAGCATATCAGAATGCATAAAAAAACAAAATATATCTATATGCTGCCTACAAGAGACCCATTTTAGACCTAAAGTCACCTGCAGATTGAAAGTGAGGGGATGGAGAAACATTTACCATGCAGAAGGACATCAAAAGAAATCCAGAGCAGTAATACTTATATCAGAAAAATGGGATTTTCTTTTAAAGATTTATTTCTTTATTTGAGAGAGAGCATGAGCAGGAGGTGCAGAGAGAAAGGGAGAGAGAATCTCAAGCAGACTCTGTGCTGAGCACTGAGAGCAGATCCCAATGTGGGGTTCAATCTTACAACCCTAAGATCAGGACCTGAGCCCAAACCAAGAGATGGACTCTTATCCTACTGTGCCACCCAGGTGCCCTCAGACAAATTGGATTTTAAACAAAAGACTGTAACAAGAGATAAAGAAGGATACTATATCATAATAAAGGGTCTATCCAACAAGAAGATCTAACAACTGTAAATATTTATACCCCCAACTTGGGAGTACCCAAGTATATGAAACAATTAACAAACATAAAGGAACTCATTGATAATAATAAAATAATAGTAGGGGACTTTAACACCCCACTTATAGAAATGGAGAGATCATTTAAGCAGAAAATCAATAAGGAAACAATGGTTTGGAATGACACATTGGACCAGTTGCACTTCACAGATTTTTCAGAGCATTTCATCCTAAAGCAGCAGAATACACATTCTTTTCGCGTGCACATGGAACAGTCTCCAGAATACATTACATACTAAGTCACAGATCAGGCCTCAATAAGTACAAAAAAATTGAGATCATACCATGCATATTTTCTGACCATGACACTATGAAACTTGAAGTCAACCACAAGAAAACATTTGGAAAGACCACAAATGCATGGAGGTTAAAGAACATCGTACTAAAAAACGAATGGCTCAACCAGGAAAATAAAAAAGAAATTAAAAAATACAAGGAAAGAAATGAAAATGAAAACAGGAAAGCCCAAAACCTTTGGGATGCAGCAAAAGCCATCATAAAAGGGAAGTATACAGCAATACAGGCCTACCTCAAGAAGCAAGAAAAATCTCCAATACGCAGCCTAACTTTACACCTAAAAGAGGTAGAAAAAGAACAAAGAAAGCCTAAAACCAGCAGAAGAAGGGAAATAATAAAGATTAGAGCAGAAATAAATGATAGGAAAACAAACAAAAAAAACCCAGTAGAACAGATCAATGAAACCAGGAGCTGGTTCTTTGAGAGAATTAATAAAATTGATAAACCCTTAGCCAGACTTATCAAAAAGAAAAGAGAAATGACCCAAATAAATAAAATCACAAATGAGAGAGGAGAAATCACAACCAACACCACAGAAATATAAACAATTATGAGAATATTATGAAAAGTTATATGCCAACAAATCGGGCAATCTGGAAAAAAATGGATAAATTCCTAGAAACAGATAAACTACCAAAATTGAAACAGGAAGAAATAGAAAATTTGAACAGACTGATAACCAGCAAAGAAATTAAATCAGTAATCAAAAATTTCCCAACAAACAGAAGTCCAGAGCCAGATGGCTTCACAGGTGAATTCTTCCAAACATTTAAAGAAGAGTTAATACTATTCTTCTCAAACTATTCCAAAAAATAGAAATGGAAGGAAAACTTCCAAACTCATTCTCTGAGGCCAAAATTACCCTAATTCCAAAACCAGACAAAGACTCCACTAAAAAAAGAGAACTACAGGCCAATATCCCTCATGAACATGGACACAAAAATTCTCAACAAAATACTAACAAATTGAATCCAACAGGATATTAAAAGAATCATTCAACTTGATCAAGTGGGATTTATTCCTGGGTTGCAAGTGTGGTTCAAAATCAATCAATGAGATATACCACATTAATAAAAAAAAGGATAAGGACCATATGATCCTCTCAATAGATGCAGAAAAAACATTTGACAAACTACAACATCCATTCTTGATAAAAAACCCTATAAAGCAGAGATAGAGGAAACACACCTCAACATCATAAAGGCCATACACAAAAAACCCACAGCTATTCTTATCCTCAATGGGAAATACTGAGAGCTTTTCCTCTAAGGTCAGGAACAAGGCAGGGATATACACTCACCACTGTTATTTAACATAGTACTGAAAGTCCTAGCCTCAGCAATCAGACAATGAAAAGAAATAAAAGGCATCCAAATTGGCAAGGAAGAAGTCAAACTTTCACTCTTTGCAGATGACATGATACTCTATGTAGAAAACGCAAGAGACTCCACCAAAATTTGATAGAACTGATACACTAATTCAGTAAAGTTGCAAGATACAAAATCAATGTAGAGAAGTCTGTTGCATTTCTACATAATAATGAAGCATCAAAAAGAGAAATCAAGGAATTGATCCCATTTATAACTGCATCAAAAACCATAAGGAATAAACCTAGGAATAAACCTAACCAAAGGGCTAGGAGATCTGTACTCTGAAAACTATTAAACACTTACGAAAGAAACTGAAGATGGCACAAAGAAATGAAAAAACATTCCATGCTCATGGATTGGAAGAAAAAATATTGTTAAAATGTCTATGCTACCCAAAGCAATCTACACATTCAATGTAATTGCTATCAAAATACCATCAGCATTTTTCATAGAACTAGAACAAACAATCCTAAAATTTATATGGAACCACAAAATACCCCAAATAGCCAAAGGAGTCTTAAAAAAGAAAACCAAAGCTGAAGGCATCACAATTCCAGACTTCAAACGGTATTACAAAACTATAATCATCAAGATAGGATGGTACTGGCACAAAAACAGGCACATGGATTGGAAGAACAAATATTGTGAAAATTTCTACACTACCCAAAGCAATCTACACATTCAATGTAATCCCTATCAAAATACCACCAGCATTTTTCACAGAGCTAGAACAAACAATCCTAAAATTTGTATGAAACACAAAAGACCCCAAATAGCCAAAGCAGTCTTGAAAAAGAAAAGCAAAGCTGGAGGCACCACAGTTCCATGTAATATAACTTCAAGTTATATTACAAAGCTGTAGTGATCAAGACAGTATGATGCTGGCACAGAAACAGACACATAGATCAATGGAACAGAATAGAAAACCCAGAAATGGACCCACAACTACATGGTCAACTAATTTTCAACAAAGCAAGAAAGAATATCCAATGGAAAAAAGACAGTGTTGGGAAAACTGGATAGCAACATGCAGAATAATGAAACTGGACCACTTTCTTACACCATATACAAAAATAAATTCTAAATGGATGAAAGACCTATATGTGAGATAGGAAATCATCAAAATCCTCGAGAAGACAGGCAGGAACCTCTTTGACCTCAGCCACAGTATCTTCTTACTAGATACATCTCCAGAAGCAAGGGAAACAAACGCAAAAATGAATTACTGGGACTTAATCAAGATAAAAAGCTTCTGCACAGTGAAGGAAATAATCAAGAAAACTAAGGCATCTTTTAGAATAGGGGAAGGTATTTGCAAATGACATATGTGATTAAGGGTTAATATCCAAAATCTATAAAGAACTTACCAAACTCAACACCCCAAAAAATTAATGCAGTTAAAAAATGGGCAGAAGACATGAATACACAGGTTTCCAAAGAAGACATCCAGATGGCTAACAGACCCATGAAAAGATGCTCAGCATCACTCATCATCAGGGAAATAACAAATAAAAATTACAATGATATAGCACCTCACACCTGTCAGAACGGCTAAAATTAACAACACAGAAAACAACAGATGTTGGCAAGGATGTGGAGAAAGGGGCACTCTCTTACACTGTTGGTGGGAATGTAAACTGGTGTAGCCACAGTTGAAAATGGTATGGAGGTTCCTCAGAAAGTTAAAATGGAACTACCCTATGATCTAGCAACTGCACTACTAGGTATTTACCCAAAGGATACAAAATACTGATTCAAAGGAATACATGCACCCTGTTACTTGAGTAGCATTATCAACAATAGCCAAATTATGGAAAGAGCCCAAAAGTCCATTGACTGATGAATGGATAAAGAAGATGTGGGGGTGTATATATATCTTGCCATTTGCAATGATGTGGATGGAGCTAGAGAATATTATCCTAAGCAAAATAAGTCAGTGAGAGAAAGACAAAAGCATATAATTTCACTCATTATGTGGAATTTAAGAAACAAAACAGATCAACATAGGAGGAAAAAAAGAGAGAGACAAACAATAAAACGGACTTAAAAAAAATTTTATTGTTATGTTAATCACCATACATTACATCATTAGTTTTTGATGTCGTGTTCCATGATTCATTGTTTGTGCATAACACCCAGTGCCCCATGCAGAACATGCCCTCTTTATTACCCATCACCAGGCTAACCCGGCCTCCCAACCCCCTCCCCTCTAGAACCCTCAGTTTGTTTTTCAGAGTCCATCGTCTCTCATGGTTCGTCTCCCCCTCCGATTTCCTCCCCTTCATTCTTCCCCTCCTGCTATTTTCTTTTTTTTTTTCTTAACATATATTGTATTATTTAATAAAACAGACTTTTAACTATAGAGAATAAACTGAGGACTGCTGGAGGGGAGGTGGGGGGGGAATGGCTTATATGGGTAATGGGTATTAAGGAGTGCACTTGTGATGAGCACCAGATGTTGTATGTAAGTGATGAATCACTAAATTCTACACCTAAAAGTAATATTACACTATATGTTAACTAACTGGAATTTAAATAAAAACTTGGAAGAAAAAAAAAGAATGAAATTTTGCCATATGCAACAATATGGATGAAGCTGGAGAACATAATGCTAAGCGAAGTAAATTCGAGAAAAACAAATACCATATGATTTCAATCATATGTGGAATTTAAGAAACAAAACAAATGATCAAAAGGTAAAAAAAGAGACAGTGAGACAAACCAAGAAACAGACTCTTAACTATGGAGAACAAACTGACGGTTACCAGAAGGGAGTTGGGTGGGGGATGGGTTAACTAGGTGATGGGGATTAAGGAGTGCACTTGCTGTGATGAGCACCAGGTGACATGCAAGTTGTTGAATCAATATATTGTACACCTGAAACTAATATAATACTGTACGTTAACAGAAATTGTTAAAAAAATAAAATTTTTAAAAATGGTCAAAGGACCTGACTAGATATTTTTCCAAAAAAAACATACAATGGCCAACAGACATATGAAAAGACACTCGACATCACTAATCATCAGCAAAATGCAAATCAAAACCATAGGGAGATATGACCTCAAACCTGTCAGACTGGCTAGAATCAAAGGAGAAGAAATAACGAGCGTTGGTGAGGATGTGGGAAAAAGGAAACCCTTGTGTACTGTTGTGGGAATGTAAATTGGTGCAGCTAGTATGGAAAACAGTATGGAGGTTTCTCAAGAAATTAAAAATAGAGTTATCATATGATCTAGTAATTCCATTATTAGGTATATACCTAAAGAAAATGAAAACATTAGGGCGCCTGGGTGGCTCAGTTGGTTAAGCGACTGCCTTCGGCTCAGGTCATGATCCTGGAGTCCCGGGACCGGGTCCCACATCGGGCTCCCTGCTCAGCGGGGAGTCTGCTTCTCCCTCTGACCCTCCCCCCTCTCATGCTCTCTCTCTATCTCATTCTCTCTCAAATAAATAAATAAAATCTTAAAAAAAAAAAGAAAATGAAAACATTAATTTGAAAAGATACATGCATCCCTATGTTCACTGCAGCATTATTTACAATAGCCAAATTATGGAAGCTGCCCAAGTGTCCATTGATAGAAATGAATGGGTAAAGAAGATATGATATAAATATATATGTATACAAAAAATATATATGAATAATATATATATGAATATTACTCAGCCATAAAAAAGAATGAGATCTTGCTATTTTTGACAACACAGATGGATCTAGAAGGTATAATGCTAAATAAAATAAGTCAGTCAGAGAAACAGAAATACCATATGATTTCACTCATATGTAGGGAATTTAAGAAACAAATGAACAAAGAAGAAAAAAGACAAAAAAGCAGACTTAAATACAGAAAACAAACTGGTGGTTGCCAGACGGCAGGTGGGCTGGAGGAGGGGCAACATAGATAAAGTGGATTAAGAGTACTCTTATCTTGATAAGCACTGAGTAATGTACAGAATTGTTGAATCATTATATTTTAGTCCTGAAACTAAAAACACTGTATGTCAATTATACTTAAATTAAAAAAAAGAAAGATATGTAAGAGTATGTAGCTATGATAAAATTAGTCTGTACAATAATATGGCTGGAAGTAATAATAAAATAATATGAATTTTGCATTGAAACAAACAGGACTATCAAATATAGTGTGCCTCTGTTTCTCACTCCTGATGGAAGAAACAGACTTGAAATAAGAACAGATATCCCACTTACAATATTATCTTTATATAGCTGGGGGGAAAGGAGAGGGGCCAATCAGTATAATACTTTGTTATAGAAATGAAGATGTGAGGGGGGGGGCAGCCTGCCCATAGTTACAACCTTTTAACATTTACATGAGATTTCATGCCTTTCTGTAGTTCAAACCCTTCCATAAACCTAACATCTCCTAATAAGTCCCACCCACTCCAAACCCATTCTCCTACAACTGACTTCCAAAGAAAATGGTATGTATTTAGGGCACTCAGTGAATAACAACAAAAAGTAATACCAGTGTATCTTCCTGACAACAGCATTTTTGGGGACTCTAGGGCCAGTGTAACCAGAGGGAAGCTGAGCTAGAGACAGTTTTGTATCATGAATCATTATCAAAATTGTGAGCTCAATTCTGATTACAAAATGCTTATTACTGTGATATTACAACAATCCCAAAAGAACACAGCTGGATTCTCAGATGACAGGTGGATCTTACAATTTCTGGCTGAAGACAACCTAATTTTGTGGTAATAAATTGTGCAAATTTGACATGGACATCACTGTAATAGGAACATGTGGAACCCTACTAGGTTATTATTACAGTGACTTTTTTCTGGCAGTAAGACTCACTTTATGATTAGAATTTAGCAGCATATGGAGACCCCCTATAAGGAACCCTCTCTACACAGAAACTTTCTGATATTTGATTAGCTTAATTTATTGAAAGTTTAGCTTTTTGTTTCATGGTAAACAACAGCACCATTAAAACCCTACAGTTTGTTCCCTGTCTACATTTCCAGTCTTAACTCTTTACTTACCTTCTTCAAATTCACACTTCAGCCAAGGTATTCTGTTTACTGCCCTCTTACTGCTCTTTGACCCCTTGCATTTTCCTTCTTTTGTTCTGTTTTCTCTCCTCTCCTGAGCCCTTTGAGATCCAGGTTAACATCCTGACTCTTCTTCCATAAAACCTTGTTCAACCTCTATAGTTTGAAGTGATTCTCACTCCTCTGAATACCTATAATAAATTATGGGAAATTTTTATAAATGGTAACACACTTAATAAACATGTGATATTATGACACTTAGTATTTCATATTTCTACTGGAAAATTTTTTCTGTTTATGAACTTTTATTCATCTTTTCTTTCATGAGACCCCAAGATACCCTCAGATTCAGTGATTTCCTAGAAGAGCTTACAGAATTCAGAAAAGCTGTTACATTCATGGTTGTAATTTATTACAGTGAAAGGATATAGATTAAAATCAGCAAAAACAAAAGATGCATAGGACAAAGTCCAGGAGAAACCAGGCACAAGCTTCCAGTTACCCTCTCCTATTAGAGTTGCACAGACAGCACTTAATTCTCCCAGGAAAAATGTGTGACAACATCTACGATGTATTATTAACCAGAGATGCTCTCTAGAACCTTGGTGTCCTAGGTTTTTATTGTGAGTCAGTCATGTAGCTATTCCATGCTTACGTGACTGACCTAACTATTCAGTCTCCAACCCTCCCTACCGTCACCAGAGGTCAAACTAATACAGCATGGCTGAGGAAAGATAAAAACAGGCATTCAACATAAATTTCACTACTAGCATAAACCATCTCCTGTGGTCCGACGTCTCAGGTATACAAAGATACTCTGTTTAGGGATGATATTCCAAGGGCTCAGAGATTGTCTCCCAGGAACTAGTCAAGGGCCATTTCCTCCTGGGGTATGCAGGATTTGAGCACATCAAGCCCACTAAGTTAACTCTCTACTAACACTTCATTTGGTAATATTCAGCTGTCCAACCATACTTCATGATTCTTGGGTGTCAGTGTAGAGCAGAATCAACATTTTCTCCTTTGTATTTAGTTATTACTCAATAAATACTTGAATTTTTGCATCATTATATATCTTATATTCATTATAGTTCAAATACCAAATATATTGTTCAACTTGTGTTATAGCTTTTCTCTGAAGAGTAACATAAAAAATGTCAAATCTTGGCCAAATTCTCCTCTTTATAACAATGACATATTTCTTTTTTTTTAATTTATTTATTTTTTTATTCTTATGTTAATCCCCATACATTATATCATTAGTTTTAGATGAAGTGTTCCATGATTCATTGTTTATGCATAACACCCAGTGCTCCATGCAGAATGTGCCCTCCTCAATACCCACCACCAGGCTAACCCATCCTCCCACCCCCCTCCCTTCTAGAACCCTCAGTTTGTTTTTCAGAGTCCATCGTCTCTCATGGTTCGTCTACCCCTCCGATTTCCCCCGCTTCATTCTTCCCCTCCCGCTACCTTCTTCTTCTTCTTCTTTTTTTTTCCTTAACATATATTGCATTATTTGTTTCAGAGGTACAGATCTGTGATTCAACAGTCTCACACAATTCACAGTGCTCACCATAGCACATACCCTCCCCAGTGTCTATCACCCAGTCACCCCATGAGACTTCATATATTAATCTTGTTCCAGGGAACACCCTGATGCAGGGAAAAAAAAAAAAAGGACCCAGTAAGGTGCACTATTTCAGATCGCTCCCTGCTTCACCTGTGTCTCCTGATTGTGTCCCTGAAATCATTATTAAAACTTATTCCTGGCCAAAATCTCTCATTTGTGTGTCTGATTTTGATAATCTTATTCTTTGTATTATCTCACCATCCAATCATACTTACCACTTCTCTGACTCTAGCATGAAGCCCAGCCTTAAAAAAAGTGTTCTACTTAGTTCTTGGGACTCAGTCCCTGCTCTGTATCCCAGCTCTGCTAATCAGCTCTTCCCTGGCTTCTGTCTCCTGAAACCCTATTTTGAAAAACTTGTTAAGGACCTCAGAATTTGTAGGACCAAGTTCCTACTTTTTTTTTTTTATTATGTTATGTTAATCACCATACATTACATCATTAGTTTTTGATGTAGTGTTCCATGAGTCATTGTTTGCGTGTAACACCCAGTGCTCCATTTAGTACGTACCCTCTTTAATACCCATCACCAGGCTAACCCATCCCCCCACCCCCCTCCCCTCTAGAACCCTCAGTTTGTTTCTCAGAGTCCATAGTCTCTCAAGTTCCTACATTTTTAATGCCAATTTCTACCACAGATTTGAATTTTGTCCCACAATTTAGCACAATTACTATGGATTTTGTGCCTGTGGAAAGATGCAATTGATTTGACTTATGTGCTTGACTTTAAGAATATCACCCACTCCTGGGCTCTTGTCATCTTTGTACCACATGTTGTAACCACAATGGATCCCTTGCATGCTGAATCCTCCAGAGGACTCTGCAAAACTGTAGATTCTATGCTCTGCTGTCTTTTTAACAACTGTGGCTGGCCTTCTTCCCACCTGGATAGTAAGAGTAATTCTAAGTTCGGCCCTCCTTAATCTGACTGCCATGCCCTTATATGTGACAGCTACTGTAACTTATAATTCATTTATATCCCACTTAATCCACAGAACACATAATAGATACTCAATAATTGCCTGTAGATACAGAGAAGAGAAAGAACTCACATAATGACTACAGATTATTTATACTCTCCATGTACCAGGCACAGTGTGAGGAACGTTACCATATATAATTTCAACTCCCCCAAAAATATCCTAAAAAAACCCCATTATTTTAGTGATGAAGAATATGAAATTTAGAAACATTAGCATTGTCCAAGGCTTTCTAGCTAGTAGAGATGAGATATAGAGATAGGCCTTTGTTGGTACAAGGCCCATACTAGTCCATGATACCACAGTGCCTCTTTTTGCATTCTTTATTTGATTATCCTCCAATTTTTTCCAGGAGTTAAGGTAAAGTAAAGGAACTTAATCAACTGAGTGTTGAGAATTCAACAGAAACAAGCAAAAATTTGATTTAGGGTATGAAGAAAAATAGCACAGGGATCCAGGTATTTAGCAGCAACAGAACAAGGAAAATCATACATACAGAAATAACTTCATACTAATTTCTTTCCTACTTCATTTAAATTCCTTGCAGAGAGGTTCTCACCATTGTTCATATTGCTTTGTTTCCTCTTTATTGTTTTCTAACACATAATAAAAAATTCAATTTAATCATGGGTTACATGGTTTTCATTTGGAGGGTCCAAATTAGAAGAAGTCACATAGCTCTAGACCTATCCTTAAAAAATTACTTACAATTATTTACACTGCAATTCTGTCAATAATGGTTTTTCACACTCAAACACACAGAACCTAATTCAGAGGCTCCTCAAGCGAGAAGTCCTATTTTTACATTTAACCACTGAAGAGAAAGCATACTTAGCAGAAACATCTTTAAAAATGAACATGGAAATGCACTGATCATTAATCAAACAAGAATATCTACCTTTTAAGGCAGATGAATGTAGAGACCAATCTGCCCCAATCCTTCTGGGGTCTTTGAACAACCTCAGTTGATTTCTCGAGTCACCATACAATACATTTGGGCACTAGATCTTAACCTCCTGTATAACATATGTATTTAATGTCCAGGAAATATGCATTAGGTGTTTTAATAACTGTCCCTTAACAAATGTTTGTCAACTAAAAAGAAAACATCTCTGCCTCTGGAAGAGGAAAGGAAAAGGGTGGAATAGTGAGAGGAAAAAGAAAGGAAACAAATGACCTTTTATACTTTCTCTTTTTTCTAAATTCCTGTAGCAACTATTAGAATTCTTTTATCCAACGAACATTTATTTCATACCTACTATGTGTTCAGAGGGGAATACAAGATTATAAGAGAGACATTATTTCTGTCCTTTTGAAACTTAAGGGCATATTAGAAGAGACAGCAAACAACAAATATTAAAGAAGAAAAGTTCTACACAGGAAAAGAAGAGGATCCTATGAGATCATCTAACAAACAGACCTAACCTAACATGGAAAGTGTGGAAAGGCATCTATTAGAAAGTAATATTTAAGTTTAAAAAAAGAGTAGGAATTAGCTAGACTTCAAAATTTGGTAGGGAGCCTGACAGAGGATTAAAAAAAACTAAATAACTTCTGAAGTTTTGTAAACAGTTTAACTACATATCCTTAATCCAAAGAAAATAAAAATTGAAACAAACATTAAATTTTTCTTAGATTTGTTTTTAGAAGTACAGCAATTCTGAAACTTTTTGTATGTATTGTAGAAAAGTACAATTAAATAAGCACATTGATGTTAGGATCCCAGGATCTCACTGCAAAAGGGAGATACAAATGGAATAGGGTAGTAAAGAAAGAGCCCTATGGAACTTGGACTGAAATGGGAAATCTCAGTATAAATGTGTGTGTGTGTGTGTGTGTGTGTTAATAGCAGGTGAGTATGTGTTTTCTAGCTTTCTTTGACAAAGGAAGGAATGGAATCTATTAGCAAGGAGCACAACTAGTATACAGGTCTCTATTTCTAAATACCTTTCCACACTAAAAGCGTCCAGAGCTCCTTGGAAAATAAGGAAGTGTTCCAAAAAATGGGGGCATAATAAACCAGGAACCACTTTAAAGAAGCCTCTACTGGCCACACCTACAGCAATTTAAGCATCAAACTAAAGACAATAACTCATTGAATAAAATAAGAATCCATGACTCCATAATGCTGATAGATGATAGATAGATAGATAGATAGATAGATAGATAGATAGATAATAGAGAGATGATAGATGGATGGATAGATGATAGATAGGATAGATATAGGTAGATGAATGAGAAGGAAAAGTTGTTCCTTAGACAGACTACCAGCTAATAAATACATAAGGAACAATGGAGTTAGAAAATTATCATTTTTACATTAATAATATATATAAAAATTTGATTCAGACAAAATTAAAAACTGCTAAATATGAAGATTTTGAAGGTATAGCTAACTGAAAAGAGCAAGAACAAGCATAGGGTCTTGCATCTGGTAGAATTTATATGTATTTGTAAATATAAAAATATGTATTTGTAAAATTTAAAGATATCTGTCAAAAGAAAAGCCTCCAAAAGAACCACTTGGTTTCCATCCATGAACTGACACAGAAGGAATGTGCCTCTCTTCACATGCCACACTTCAGTGCAATCCCAATTGCCAAGTACCAAGCATGACCATTTGTTCTGTTACACAATATAGGCACAGAGCCCAGGGCCTCTAAGCTTTTCAAGGGCTACACAAACACTGGAGACATGAAAAATATATATGCATCAGTTTCAAAATATGAAAAGGAGCAAATCTAAATCTCTAAATCTATAAATATTTAAATAAATTATGTCAACTTCATTCTTAGAATTTGCAAACATTGTCTTTATATTAGAAAGCATTTTTAGGTTAGACTTTTTATTTTATTAATAATTTCCTAATATATATAATTATTGTGAAGAAATCAAAACTGATTTTATTTAAATAAATTATTTAAAATTCGGGGCGCCTGGGTGGCTCAGTTGGTTAAGCGACTGCCTTCGGCTCAGGTCATGATCCTGGAGTCCCGGGATCGAGTCCCGCATCGGGCTCCCTGCTCGGCGGGGAGTCTGCTTCTCCCTCTGACCCTCCTCCTTCTCATGCTCTCTGTCTCTCATTCTCTCTCTCTCAAATAAATAAATAAAATCTTTAAAAAAATTATTTAAAATTCTTACTGTCTTCTACCACTTTCTGGAGACTTTCTTTACATAGTATCAATTAAGCCAGGTGAGGTAGCATGGATGAATGAACATTTCATTCATGCACAGACACTTAGGCAGAGGCTTAATGACTGACAATGTCTTTAGTAGACAAGAATTTTCCAAGCATGCAGGCCCTAATTTAACCCCCAATTTTAATATACTCTCCCAAATTCTTACCTTATCCTTTGCTGCATAAAGTCCCTCCAAAAGCCCAAGATCTCCAGATTGGGGGTGGGGGGTGTTCCTGTGATTCTATCTCTAATTATTAATTTTGTTATTTTCATGGGGGAATTTCTTGTAACATTATCATGATACAGGGTTTACTTACCAACGTAGCGAGAAGGGTCATTGTGTAGCTTATTCTTAGTTAAACCTTTTCCTCTATTTGGTCAAAATCCAACTGTGTTCTTGGTTCACCCTTCCTGTGATGGCAAAAACACTACAGTTTTCAGTTTCCTTCTTATTTTGTGTGCTATTAACAGATTTTTATTTTATCTGCTATTAACAGATATTTCTAAACTATATACTTTTTCTTGAATTTACTAACAAAGGATTTAATTTTACCTATGAAGCCTTGATACCCTTCTCTTCTCCAATGTAATAAATACTCTTTTTGATCAATTTTGCCATTTGATAGTAATCAAATAATTTCAAAATCAGAATGTGTAATGTTTTTCAAATCTTACTGGTAAAATTATATTTACTTTTTTTTTAAAGATTTTTATTTATTTATTTGACAGAGAGAGAGGGAACACAAGCAGGGGGAGTGGGAGAGGGAGAAGCAGGCTTCCCGCTGAGCAAGGAGCCCGATGTGGGACTCAATCCCAGGACCCTGGAATCATGACCTGAGGCAAAGGCAGCCGCTTAACCAACTGAGCCACCAGGCATCCCTCAAATCTTACTGGTAAAATTATATTTAATATGGTATGTGAGTGTATGCTGTTATTTTGATATAATGTAGGTTTGGGTTTCTAAATAAGAGTGACTAGGACCTATGAAGATCTTTAAATGGTCCTGAAGCTAAGAAGTGAGCTAGAGAGTTCATACATTTATTCAACAATTAGTTGAGAGTCTATCACATTCCAGAAACTCTGTTAAGGTGCTATGGGGCATACAAATAACTATAAAGTACTAGTTATGTCTCTTAGGAGCTAACTATATAGCTGGAGAATATGGAAGTGACTAACTGTTCACTGATCTTTGTTCTCATTCTTTGGCATATCACCAAGCTACTATCAGAGTTTCCCTACAGTTAGATAGACCATGGGACTGAGTTTGTCTATCTAGTGGAATGTGGGCAGAAGTGATGTATACAGCCACCATACTTGGCCACTAAGACCTCATGTAAATATCCTTACTCTCTCTTTTTTTCCTTTAAACTATTGACTCCATGTGGAGGATCTAGTGAAGGCTTCTGAAGCCCTAGGGGGAGTTTTTACACTAAATGGAATCAGCCTGGGTCTCTGAATGACTGCATGGAGCAGAGTCCCTCTCCCAGGGATTGTAAAATGAGCAAGAATTAAACTTTGGTGTTTTATACCACTGTAGATTGTAAAATGAGCAAGAATTAAACTTTGGTGTTTTATACCACTAAAATCAGAGGTAGTTTGTTATAGCACTTAGCATACCTTGAATAATATATAAGATTAAACTTAATCTCACATAACTCCACTTTGTAAAAAATGCTGCTTAAACAATACAGAAGTTCAAAGTGCTAGGAAGAATTTCAGTTTGGAAGGGTAAAATGAGGGATGGTCATTCTAACAGTGAATAGTACCTGAGCCAATTGCTGATGGATTGTCACAATCCCCAACACACACAAATTTTCCTCTTCTTTTTCTGTTCTCGTACCCGTTCCTTGTATGTGCACATTCCCATTTCATTTTTCTTTCTTTTTAGCCTTAGTTTTTCAAGTGTAATAAATCATCCTTTATACTGGATTTTACTTACCTCTTTAGATTTATAATCCTCTTTTTTTTTTTTTTTTTTTTTTAAATTTTTTTATTCTTATGTTAATCCCCTTACATTACAACATTAGTTTTAGATGAAGTGTTCCATGATTCATTGTATAATCCTCTTTTTTATGCATACAATATTATTCTGTTAATACATATCATTCCCATTTCCATTTATTCTCGACTGTTAAAGAAAGTCCTCCAGGGTCCATGAAATTTTGTTCACATGTATTGTTTTGAGTTATTTTATGTATTTAAAAGACAAACATTTATTAAACATTAACTCTCTACCATGCACCAGTCTAAGGGAGAGATATGTTACAGGCATTAATTTAATGGTTAAGGACATAAGCTTCTAGGGCACATTTATTCTGAATTTAAATCTCTGCTCTACCACTTACTATGTGATCTTGGATAAATTATTTAAGGTGGCAATAATAATACCTGTCTGCTCCACAGAATTGATATGTGTCTTCAATGAAATAATATATATGAATACTAATACTAGTTATACATGGTTATAACATAAAATATATCTGAATTTTTTAATGCTGCCCACAAGGAGGCCAGCATCTAGTATAGCCCTATAGTTGGTCATAATCAATAAAACCTCATTACTCCTATTTCTTGACTAAATATTATATCTGAACTTTTATAAGTTCTCTGTAATATTGTAATCTTAGAGCAAATCAACAAAGTTGAAATAATTTGTTTTCATAAACAATTCCATTTATTTTAAATCTGTGATTTTGCAATATTTTTTGTAGCACTGGACTATTGTATTATTTTTCTTCCTGGCGACATTGTGATTTTAAGTGACGAATTGCAGTGGATGACATTTTTATCATTGTTTTGCTTTTTCATAGATTATAAAAATGGTAGGCATAGACAGATTAATATTAGAGTGTTCTTAAATTATGATGAAAATATCTTAAATGGTCTATCTGCCTTCTTTCAATCCATCCTTCACCCTGCCTTCTTGATCTTTAAAAAGGCAAGTCTGATCACATCATTCTCCTGTTCAATCTTTCCCTCCTCAGTCATAAAGTCCCTGTGACTTTCAGTGGCTTCTAAGGCTTTCTGTTAGGTAATCTCACTCAATTTTTTAGTTTCCTTTTCCTCCATATTGACCCCATGCCTCAACCAGATGGAACTATTTGCAGTTCCCAGAATATACAATGCTTTTGCTCAGAATGTTTCCCCGTTGTTAGTAAACACCTGCCTGGAGTGTAGGACTCAACTTGAGTCTTGTCTTCTTTCTGAATTCTTTCTATATAGTTCTACTCCTTTCATCAAGTAGAATTGCACTCTGAATCATTTGTGCCCAATTATTCCCTGTAATAATTTATCACATCCACTTGTGTTTATTATCAGTTTTGCCTACTAGACTGTTGGCTCTATGAAGGTAGGCTGGGGGGGATTTCTCCAAGGAATGAGCCCCAGTAGATCCTGCCTAGATGATCATTTTATGGCTCTAAACTGCACCTCTAGTTTATCATGCTCAATATGAAACAGCAAAGGGAAGAGACTTGGTACTTAAGGGCAAAGCCTTGGAATCAGACCTGGGTTCCAGATCTGCTATTCATTAACTGAGTGGCCTTCACCAAATTACTTAAGATTACATCATTTTTTCATTTGTAAAATTGAGATAATATTAATAATTTGTGCTTCATGGGATTTTGGATAGAATGAAATGAGGCGATGCCTAGCACTCAATAAATATTACTATTATATTATTATTATCCTTTATGTAGCTATGCATTTGTTTTAGAAAAATAGGAAAGTGTATATCTTGTTTAAAGATTGACATATAAACCCATTTGGAAGAGTAAATTTGTTTCCTATTTGAAATATAGCAGAGAAAAACCTAGGAATTTTCTGATAATTTTTTCTAATGTAAGGGATTTGATTTTTCTATATGGGTTTAAAGTAAGGCATATATCCCCACTGATGTAAATTTACATTATAAAATATATTCATTCAACTGATGCTAGATTTCCAGTCTACTAATTTGGTCACTTTAAGACATATTCCTTTTCTTTTTTCTTCTGGTTGTGTCTGCAGCTTAGTCAATGTTCCTGTCAAGTGGAATGGCTGCAGTTCCCTAGATGTGATCTACCAGTCCCCCACCCAAACTTCCACAAAACTTTTTCCTCTGCCTAGAATTACCTTTCCCTCTATAGCTAACACTCCATCTCCAGATTTGGCCCAGTTGTTATTTCAGGCAGAATAGTTTTCTCACCATCTCCATCATTCTTATTTTTTAATTTCTTCTCTGTGTCCCCAAAGCACCATGTGCATACTCTTATTATAACATTTATTACTGCATTGGAATTGTCTGTTTCCTTTTCTCTCCCTAACTAGCTACCTATTCTTTGGGCCAGAAGCCATAATCATATTCCCAGACCAGCAGCATCAACATCATTCTCATAGACTTGTTAGAAAGGCAAATTCTTGGGCCACACCCCAGAACTACTGGAACAGAAATTTGGGGTGGAGCCCAGAAATCTGTTTTCACAAGCCCACCAGGTGCTTCTCATGCACACTAAAGTTTGAAAATTAAGGCTCTACAATAATGAAAGTGAAAATTCTATAACTACACACAATAATATGGAGGAATTTACAAATACACTGTTGAGTGAAAGAAGCCAGAAGAGTATGTTCTGTGTGTGTATCTCAATTTATATACATTGTAAAAACAGGCAAAATTAATCATTGTTATTAGAGTACAGTATAAATGGCTACGCTTGGTCATTCAGACTACGTAATTTGCAGGGCCCAATACAGAAAGAAAATCCAGGGACCCTTGTTTAAAACGCAGTCCTTTAAATACTTTCCACACATCTTAAGCTCTAGAACTTTTACTCTCCCAATGTCTACGATTGGATGTGTTAACTTTATCTTTAGCATCAGAAATTGTTTGAGGTGCACTGATAACAACATGAAAAGAATCTGGAATCATGGAAGGAAACTGATCCTTGAACAAGGAAGAATTTGGTAGAAACTAATAAGTGCTCAATAAATGGCAAATCCAGTTTTATTTGAAACAACAGAGTATAAAGCAATTTACCCAGAAATACATTAAATACATGCAGCCCCTTGGTTTTTTGCTATTATACAGAATAATATATTATTATATAGGGCTTAATAAACCTACTTGTCATTCTTGTGCTAGACATCTAAGACAAACAGAAACTTCAAGAACTGGGATCCTGTGTGTGAAAGTTAGCAAGAAATACAGCCCTGTTTCCAGTAGAAAATGTGTCAATAATCAGTAATTTCTAGAAAACAGGTTTTGTGAGGGAGATGATGAGAAACCACATAAACACGGGCACCATAGAAGGGTAAAAGGAGATGCTGAAAGGAGCAAAAAGGACATGAATCAGCTTCTTCTACTTCATATTTTTGTACAAGGCCTTTCTGGATTTAAGCATCCTAATATGCCCCAGGCTCAAAGGGTAACTTACTTTTGAAGCTATAAACATAGATAGCTGTTTGCATCTGAGAGAAACCTGTCACACAGCAATCTGAGGTGTGACATATTTTTCTGAGACTGGTGTTGCTTCAGGGGAATAAAAAGATGCTATATTTGTGAGAATTAAGAACACATCAGTCTCTTTTTGAACAGGCAGCTCTAGTTTGGTATCTTTTGGGGCAAGGTAGGGGGAACCTTCATATTCCCTGAAATATAAAGTGTATTAATAATAGGAAGTATATAGTCTCTCGGATGGTCCTTAAGGCCCTTAATTAGGTAAGAGAGCTCATTCAGAAAAGACATGTGACTGGACAAGTAATAACTGTATTTTTCATTCTAATGTAATAAAAATATGACCATTAAATCCTGCAGTTTAGAAACATTGCTTATATTATCTCATGAGATACACTGTCCACCAACATAACTCAATGACATCTTTCTTCATCATTGTCATCATAATTATCTATCAAGTGGTAAATACTGAAAATACAATTGTTCCCTAAGGAAGATGCCAGTCTACACAAACAAGACATAGACACACACATTTCATGTATTCTAAATAAACATTGGATGGCGCGAGCCAAGCTACTCATGCTGTTTGACAAGGTCCAAGTATGGGGGACGATCCTGAAAACAGGAGACTCCACAGCTGGCTCCTGCTATTCTCTTTCATTTTGTTTATGGCAATCTTTATAATTGTGGGAATATTTCTGGGGTTTCATGATAAAGTGACTACTCATCTTAGTTACGCCTATCTAAGCAATCATAATGAAACTAATTCCAAGAAGAATTAGTTTCTATAGAACAAAATAACAAGACGGTCACGCTCTGTCTAGCACCTTTCTCTTTGCGTAGTTTTTTAGTTTTAGCGAAAGCCAATAAGCGGAAATCAATAAAGGTCATGTTAATCATTACAAAGGAAAAATGAAAGAAGGCTATGTCTGTGATCCAAAAAATGATCTAAGATTATCTCAATCAATTGTAAAAAAACATAATCACATGTTATGAAAGTATGGAAAAGCAAAAATATCCTAACATATAAATAAAGTTCCTCCGAGGCTGTCAGGAGGAGATGCTTGCAACCTGATCCTGTGTCTGTGTCTCCTCATTCACCGACGCCGTCCTTTCCTACAAGAGACCCACCCCGGCTGGAGCTGGACTCCGGCAATTGGACAACCAAATCGGTTTATGCCAATAGTTGCAAAAATACAATGTCATGATCCCTGCCCTTTTCAAACTGTGAAGGTAAGATACTACAATTCTAACAAATGGATGGAATTCTGTGAAAAAGAACTCATCAGTAAAATGAAAGCAGCACGTCTCAATTTTCATGGCGAGAATAATTTGCTCCTTTAGTAAAAAAAACTAAAACTCTTTAAAATACTAATTCTCTCAGTGTTTTTACAGTACTGGGTATATAGGATTAATTCAATAAATCTCCAAGGTCCTTTGCACATCTAGTGATAAACTCATAATTATTTGTACTTTAGTTAATGTTCAATTTATTAAAATCATGTATCTGATAAACAAAACTTTGGAAACCAATTTTTGTTGAGCATTTAAACATTGATTACAAGTTGATTGTTTTTGTACAAAATTGCAGTTACAATTTGCCATAACTGATTGTTCTGAGTATATCAAAACACACAGATGCAATAATTACAAAATCTGTTACTAAGCATACAATTAAACTTATTCTAAAATATCAATACAATGGGTTTAATTTATTTCTTCACCTTATGTACTTAGAGCTCCCTATTGTATTTATTGTAATAACTTCCCAGAGTGTTGGCCTATTTTGACATCTTCCCAGGTTTGCTACAGCTTCCCCAGAATTGGCAAGGTATTGTTGTACCCAGAATAGAGTACAGGTTTTTGATGGATTATTTATTGTTTAAATTAAGGGACTTGAATTCTTCTTTCAAGGTGTTTCACAACTCTAAACTTTTAAAATCCATATCTTTCACATAGGTTTTACTTTTGTGCAACTTCGTGTCTTTTACTAAAAGGTGTTTTTTAAAAAAAATTTTATTGTGAAAATTTCACACAAAAAATGTAGGAAGTACAAGCAACCCTTCATATAGCCACTCCCTACCATCAACATCCATCAATATTTTGCCATAATTATTTCATCTGTTCCCTTCCCCCCTTTTTCCTGAATATTTTAAAGCAAATTCAAGACATCATGTCATTTCCCCCTTAACTACTTCAATATGTATCTAAAATGGGGTTGGGGTAATATCACCTCAGTGCTATCTTCACAGCTGACAAAATAATAATTCTTTGCTATGATCAATTCCCAGCCTATATTCAAATTATCTATTATTTTGTTTTATTAAGTTTTTTCAAATAAGTACCTGAACAAATCCACTCACTGTATTTGTTAGATCTTTTAAGTTGTTTTTAAGTCTCTCTGAATTAGAGTAGTATCTTTTTAATTTTCATTACTCTAATTTGTTAGAGAAACTAGTGAGTTGTCCTCTAGAAAATATGCAACATGTATGTGATTGATCGCTTTCTTGCTCAAGAACTGGTTGGTTCCTTATCTTCTGGTATTTCCTATTGATTACAAATTGGTACTAAAGGCTTTATTTGATTCACATTCAATATTTGGGGAAGAGGCTTAAGAATACTACATAGAAGGTGCTGTCTCCTTAACTCCCACCACATCTGAAGGCATATTGGTTATTTAACTTTTAATAGTGCTAAGATAATCAGTGTGTGTAACGGATTGGCCAGCTTAATTTCCTTCATTGTAAAGTTCTCTATCAACATTTCACCTGATAGTTCTAGCATTTATTAATGAACACTGCCTCAATAATATATTTCATTAGTGTTTGCAAACTGGTGATTCTATAATTCTTTGATCCTTTTGTATTAATTAGCTAGAATATTCTAAATTCTTTTATTCACCAGACCTATGTCATTGAACTGAAATAAAATTTATAAAGAAAGTCAGGATAAATGCTTAATTCTTTCTTTATAATTGCCAATATTTAAAGTACTGTGTTGATGTCCTGGCAACATCCAATGGTTTCCATGAGCTTGGTATGTTTCTCTTCTTCTTTCCTCCTCCTCCTCCTTCTCATACCATTAGAAACACAGACTTTTTACATTAAATATGATATTACCAAGTGGAGTCTTTGGCTAAAAGGAGTCTCCTTATGTTGTCTCCTATTTCCTTTATGACCCTATTAGTCAGTCTTTGTTAGCTCCTTTGCTTTCTGGCACAATGATAT
Organism: Mirounga angustirostris; assembly: GCF_029215605.1. Lineage (NCBI taxonomy): Eukaryota > Metazoa > Chordata > Mammalia > Carnivora > Phocidae > Mirounga > Mirounga angustirostris. The sequence continues at coordinate 84,820,232 of NW_026991709.1, read as the reverse complement.
ATCATAGACTCATCTTGAACATTTCCAACCCCACATATGGAATCAGCCATCTTCCCCAAAGAGCTCTGATTCCTTTTAGTAGAGAAATTTCAATACTACAATTTAGGCATTCTGCCTGTTCATTGCTCCTGGATTGTCATACTTCCAAGCCTTTTCAGTGGACACAGTTGGGAAATATTTATTTTTCATAAAAGGAGATAAAGTGTCACAAATTCTGCCTAACATTTCCAATTGAAATTTAAAGTCATAAGATTTTTACTTAACATCATTGATTCTCAATCTCTTGCTCTCTGAAAATCTTGATTCCTAACATTAACATAATTATTTGCTTTTTCCTATAATATACACTTTTAAGTATATGATTATATCTAAAATAGCATCATTGATACTATCACCAACAATAAAAATCTTCATTGTAGATTGTCTTTGTATTTCAGTCTATGATCAAAATGTTGCATTTAAGGGGCGCCTGGGTGGCTCAGTCGTTAAGTGTCTGCCTTTGGCTCAGGTCATGATCCCAGGGTTCTGGGATCGAGCCCCACATCAGGCTCCCTGCTCCGTGGGAAGCCTGCTTCTCCCTCTCCTACTCCCCCTGCTTGTGTTCTCTCTCTCGCTGTGTCTCTCTCTGTCAAATAAATAAAATCTAAAAAAAAAAAAAAATGCTGCATTTAAGGTTGGTGTAATAATTATTTTCTCTGGATGGTTATGTTACAAGATACACTTTGAAATTCTCACTTAGCAAGATTTACTATAATCCACTGTCCTGTCCTAGGATATTGATTTGTGTTGTTAACATTATTAAAGTTTTATATATTTAGCATTATTATTTTTATTAGTAGGGCCATCTGAGGTTGTATCTCCCAGGAGACTGGGATTGTGTGAGCCTCAGTCCTTAGTTCTCTTCTTTAGTTCATGAGGCTAATTTATCATCTTGAACACACAGTTAAACCCTGTTCCTCCTTGGTTATTGTGTGTGATCACTGATGCTGATTCATAGCTCAATTCCCTTCCTGACTGGTTATTATGTATGACTACTAGTAGTGATCAGTCCTTGGTGTACTTGCTACTTTTACCAGGACTGTACTCATAGTTCCCTGTGTTTATATGGAGTCAAGTACCTATCTATGCTTCATTAGCATATGTGCATTAAGTAGAAGTAACAACACCCAAATATATTAGTATTCCCTTGTTTCTTTAAATAATAAAAAGTTAAACATGCCTTTTGCATTCAGTCTTCTTTTTTTGTTACAACTATGTTTTGTATACTTTATATTATTGTGAACTCCTGGTCTGGGATACAGATTCAACTTATTCAAATTGATCACAATTATCATCATTATTATTTTGATGCTTATATTATCACAACTTCATCCTTTTAGCATTGCCACAATATCCTTTAAAATGTACTTGTTTTCTAGCAACAACAAATTTTTTTCCTATCTATTTAAATTGTTCTTGCCTAAGACCTGGAATAAGCTATCCTGAAGTCTTAGTTCCTTTTAGAGGAGAATAATACTTGTACAACCTCTGCCCCACCTTTTCCCCTTTGCTTTACCATTCCAGTTACCGCTAGCACCATTTCTGAAATGCTAGCATTCTGCTGCTCTGTTCCTAAGGCCTTTTTGCTGGGTTCTACTTTCTCTGATTGGCAGGCTGGAAGTGCCAGGGAATTGGCACCACATGGGAGCAGCACTCACCTAATGATTCACGAATGTTGGATATGAATACTCCCAACTCCCTCATCCACTGGTGGGATAATTCTGAGGCTTGAGTTTCACATTAATTCCCAGAGTTCCAAGTTACCAGCAATTATAACATGCAAGGTATATATCTTCTATTAGCTTCGTTCCCTTCCCTATCTTATTTTTTGATTCCTCTCTTTGCACTGGAATCTTTTGCCTCAATGTCTGCTTCTGGAGCAAGCTAGATTATGTATGAGGGATCAAAACCTGATCCTGGAGTGCTGACGGTAGGCAAAAAAGTCCTGCCGCTGGAGCTGCAGTGACAAGAGCTGGAAACTTCATGTCCTTTTTCACTGATTAACCATGATTTTATTTTCCAGATGAAACGATTATGTTGCTAAGCTCTACCTTTTTTAAAGGATACGATTTCACTGACTGATAAAACTTTCTTCTGCTTTAACAAAGGGCTGTTAGTAAATGTCTGATGATGGCAATGCAAGAGAGTGATAGAGATAAGATCTATGTTCTAAAGAATTGAACTTTTTCAAAGAATTCATTTAAATTCTTCTAGCATTTATGAGGGATTTATGTGTCAACCACTGGGCTAAGAGCTAGGAACACAAAAGTAAAAAGCTGACATTAGTAAGTAAATTAAATATTTGCCTGTCAGAAAGTTGAAGAATTAAAAAGGCCATGTTTTGACATTTATAATCCTATAAAGGTCACATTTTCACACAAAAAATGATTCTTTTGTATTAAAAAAATAGGACGACTATATGAGACAAAGACGTGGTATTATTTTTTCCACACTTAAGGATAACTTGTGGTGAGGGACTTTCTTGCCTTGCCTCAAATCTTTTTAAAATCCTCGTTAACCTTAGAAAAAATATTTTTTACACAAGATGTTAAATTGAATTCATAATTAACAGCAATATATGACTTCTGTTAGCATTTCCAAGAATTTAAATCCTGTCAAAATTGTCTCCTCTACTTGAGGGTTGTGTATTTTAAAGACCACTGACAAGCAAGTTTTAGATTTAGACTAGACTGAATTGCATGGTATACACGGCAACTATAAATTCAACACTGGGGTATTTTAAAAATATATATTTGTGCTTATTATTTAATTATAAGGGAAAAAAGCACACATTTCTTTTAGCTTATTTCCAGTCAGCCATACATAATTCACTAAAAAAAATATTCAAAATGATATATCAGAATAGGAGAAGGTCCTGGTTTCCCTGTCCTAGGTCTTAAACTTCTTTTCATACTTACAATGAATTCTTCTAATTATTGGAATCTTCTGTGGTGGTTATTTTTCAGAGAAACATCACTTACTGCTGAAATGCTTTCATTCCCGCCCATTTTCTATTCCCAAGAGATACTCCTCTTACTTTATTCCCCTTATCATTTCAGTACATTGGGAAATAATATGTGCTAGTAACAATTTAGAATTATCTCATATCCCCCTCCCCCAAGATGATGCTTAACCTGCCAGTTTAAAGAAATTAACATTTGACTGATGCATTTGGCAATAGCAACAAATTCATGTACCAATACATGGACTGATTTCACCAGAAAATATAATGTATACTTGTGTTTTCATGCCACTAGTCAGCATTAAAAAGTGGTAAGATCTTGTTTTTTGTTGTTGTTGTTCTCATTTTTCACAGTGACATTCATGGGCCTATACCTAGTATCCTGGCAAATACATATGAGTTTGATATGATATATTCAATACAGAAATGTAAAAATAGGAGAGGCATAGAGGAGACATTTTACTATTTATCAGGATTTTGAGTACCTATGCCTCATTTTTTTATATTTACTCTTTTTCCTCTTGCATTATTTATTTTTTCTTAAATAGAAGTTATTTTTTAGAGCAGTTTTATGTTCACATCAAAACTGATGGAAGGTAAAGACATTTCTTATTTACTCCCTGCCTCCACACATACACAGCCTCCCTGATTATCAACAAACCTCACCAGAGTGGTACACTTGTTACAAGTCATAAATCTACATTGACACATCATTATCATCACCCAGACTCCAAAATTTACATTAGGTTTCATTCTTGGTGTTGTCTATTCTATGGGTTTGGACAAATTTATAATGCCTTTTTCAGAATGTCATATAGTTGGAATCATTCAGTATGTAGCCTTTTCAGACTGGCTTCTTTCAGGTAGTAATATGCATTTAAGTTTCCTCCATGTCTTTTTATGGCTTAATGGCTCATTTATTTTTAGCATTGAATACTATTCCACTGTCTGGATGGAATGTACCTACTGAAGGCCATGTTAGTTGTTTCCAAGTTTTGGCAATTATGAAGAAAGCTGCTATAAACATCTGAGCATAGGTTTTTGTGTGAATATGTTTTCAACTCCTTTGGATAAATACCAAGGAGTATGACTGCTAGATCATATGGTAAGAAACTGCCAAACTTCTTCCAAAGTGGCTGAACCATTTTGCATTTCCACCAGCAATGAATGACAGTCCCTGTTACTCCACATCCCTGTCAGTATTTGGTGTCATCAGTGTTGTGAATTTTGGCCATATTCTAATAGGTGTGTAGTGGTATCTCATTTTGTTTTAGTTTGTATTTCCAGATGACATATAATGTGGAGCATCTTTTCATATTCTTATTTGCCATCTGTATATCTTCTTTGATGAGGTGTCTACTAAAGACTTTGGCCCATTTTTTAATCGGGTTGTTTTCTTATTATTGAGCATTAAGAGTTCTTTGTATATTTTAGATAATAGTCCTTCATTAGATGTGTCTTGCAAATATTTCCTCCCCGTTTGTGTCTTGTCTTTTCATTCTCTTGATAGGATCTTTTGCAGAGCAGAAAATTTTTAATGATATCCAACTTAGCAATTGTTTCTTTCATCGATTATGCCCTTAGTGTTGTCATTTGACTAAAGTCACCACCAAACCCAGGATCATCTAGATTTTCTCCTATGTTATCTTCTAAGAATTTTATAGTTTTGTGTTCTACATTTAGGCCCATGATCCATTTTTGGGCTAATTGTTGTGAAGACTGTAAGGTCAGTGTCCAAATTCATTTTTTGCATATGAATGTCCAGTTGTTCCAGCACCATTTGTTGAAAAGACCATTTCTGCTCCATTTTATTACCTTTATTCCTTGTCAAGGATCAGTTGACTATATCTGTGTGATCTATTTCTGAGCTCTCTAGTCTATTCTAATGAATTGTCTATTCTTTCACCAATACCACACTATCTTGATTACTGCAGCTTTCTAGTAAGTTGGAAGTCAGGTAGTGTCAGTCTTCCAACTTTGTTCTTCTCAATATTGCATTGGCTATTCTGGGTCTTTTGCATCTCCATATAAACTTCAGAATCAGTTTGCTGATATGCAGAAAATAACTTGCTGAGATTTTGACGGGGATTATGCTGAATCTATAGATCAAGTTGGAAAAAACTGACATTTTGACAATATTGAGTCTCCCTGTTCAGGAACATGGAATATCTCTCCATTTATGCAATTCTCTTTTGATTTCATCATCAGTTTGTAGTTTTTTTCATATAGATCTTATACATATTTTGTTAAATGTATTTCTAAGTATTTCATTTTTGAGGGTGCTAATGTAAATGGTATTGTGTTCTTAATTTCAAATTCTACATAGGAGAGTTTGTTCATTGCTGGTACATAGGAAAGCAATTGGCTTTTGTATATTAACCTTGTATCCCACAATATTGCTGTAATTGTTTATTAGTTCCATGAGGGTTTTTTTTTTTTCTTTTGGTCAATTCTTTTGGATTTTCTACATAGATGATCATATCACCTGTGAACAATGACAGTTTTACTCTTCCTTCCCAAACTATATGGCTTTTACTTCTTTTTTTCTTTTTTTTTTTTTTAAGATTTTATTTATTTGCAAGAGAGACAATGAAAGAGAGACAGAGAGCATGAGAGGGAGGAGGGTCAGAGGGAGAAGCAGACTCCCTGCTAAGCAGGGAGCCCGATGCAGGACTTGATCCCGGGACTCCAGGATCATGACCTGAGCTGAAGGCAGTCGCTTAACCAACTGAGCCACCCAGGTGCCCTATTTCTTTTTCTTGTCTTATTGCATTAGCTAGGAATTCCTTATTACTTCTTCTATCCCTTCTCCATTCTAAAGATCAATTTGGTGAGAAGAGAATTGGAATTATTTAGGCTTTTGATATAAGAGAAGAAAAATCTAAAATTTCATTTCAGATCTGAAAAGTTTTTTGAAGTTCTTATTCTCCAAAAATATTTCTAATATCATATTAAACAGAAACTTAAATTGAGACCGAACTATAATACAAATTAGAGTAAATAGGTGAATGCCGAACACAAGTCTGTTGAATACATCCATGAATCTAGAACTTCAGGGATAGTAAATATATAGTCTGCATTCTGAACTCCTGGCAGATATTGCCAATCAAACTCATCACTCTCACCTGTTAGGCAAGGGTTCTCGCACAATGTTCCTAGCAGTACCATCCTTAGCTCAAGGTTGGTTCATGGAATAAAATTATTTACCATCCCTGAAGTAAAATATAAACAGTTTGTAAAATAAATTGCTTTTTCTTAATTCTCAGGATGTACCTCAACCAGAATAAGATAAAAGGTGAAAGAGTTATAAAAGTAGTGCATCTTTTCCTCCTAGCTTCTAAAACTGTGGAGATAGCTGCAGCTGTTGCATAAATCAGAGTTTCTTCCATTGTAATGATGAAAATAACTGAAAATAACCCCAATCCCAAAATGGTAAGAGCAATAAATCAACAATTTAGGAAGTGTAAATATATATATATAAGTGTGTATATAATGACCATATATCTAAGGTAATGACCCTTAGTAATGTTGTTTCAAGCCAAGTTTAAATCTTTGGGCACGGCAAGATGCTCAACATCATTAATCATTAGGGAAATGCAGATAAAAACTACAATGAAATATCACCTCATTGTGAGGTGATACATCTGTGACACATCTGTCAGAATGGCTAGAATCAAAAAGACAAGAAATAACAAGTGTTGGTGAGGATGTGGAGAAAAAGAAACCCTCCTGCGCTGTTGGTGGGAATGTAAATTGGTGCAGCCATGTGGAAAACAGTATGGAGTTCTTCAAAAAATTAAAACCAGAAATACCATATGATCTAGTAATTCCATTAGTGGGTATTTACCCAAAGAAAATTAAAACACTAACTCCAGAAGACATACACACCCCTATATTGCAGTTTTATTAGAATAGTCAAGATATGAAAACAACCTAAGTGTCCATCCATAGATGAATGGTTAAAGAAAATATGGTACATAGAAACAATGGAATATTACTCAGCCATAAAAAAGAATGAGATCTTGCCATTTGTGACAACAGGATAAACCTAGAGAGTATTATATTAAGTGAAATAAGTCTGACAGAATAAGACAAATACTGTACGATTTCATCTATATGTGGAATCTAAAAAATAAAACAAACAAACAAAAAGGAGCAATAGATCCATAAATACAGAGAACAAACTGCTGATTGCCAGAGGGGAGCAGAGTGGCAGGATGGGAAAAATGGGTAAAGGAGAATGGGAGATATAGGCTTCCAGTTATGACTTATGAATAAGTCATGGGGATAAAAGGTACATCATAGGAAATAACCAATGGTATTATAATAGCATTGTATAGTGACATGGTAGCTACACTTGTGAGCACAGCATAATGGATAGAAATGTCAAATCACAATGTTGTACATCTGAAACTGATGTAATATTATGTGTGAACAATACTTCAATAAAAAATACTTTTAATAAATAAAGTAAATCTTGGGTACTGTAGATCATTCTGAGCAGAGCTAAAGTGATGTTCCCATTTTTCTTCTCAGGTTTCTATGGAAACACGTTTTGAGGTGGAGTGTGCCAGAAAAAAATATTTTATTTTTAAGTAAAATAACAACAAGTGCTTTTTATCTACACAAAACAAAAATTCTTTATGGATGTCTGAACTCAGGCTAAAATGTGATTTCATTATTTGTCTCCCAAGACAACCAAATCATAGAACCAACACTATTTAGGGTTTGCAGGTGTGCATGTGAGAAGAAAATTATGCCTTATTCTTCAGGGAATGTATTATTTATTTTGTTATACTTATGAAGCTATTTTATATTTTCACACAAAGTCCCAGATAATACACATTTTAAGGCATGGCAAATTTAACAAATGCTGATAAAATTTTCAATTCAATTAAGTTTTAATGGCTCTTTAATGTGAACTCTCTTTAATAAAAACAAAACAAAACACAAACATACACGCATGCCCACACACAGCTGTCTATCCCCGCTATAAAATAAGGTCTTCTTCTAAGGTATAAATGGAGCACCTATGTAAAGTAAGCTCGTTCTCTTTTTTTAAAAAATTGCACTTTCAGAATAAAGTGTTTGTTTATTCAAAATTTTACTTCCTAGAATTTCAAAAGTGAATGAAGAATTCTGTGTCTACATTATGCATGGTGTTTATATATTTTTAAATATTAATCATGTCCAGTATCAGCCTTGGTCTGTTCTCCCTAAAGAGATCTTGTTGGTTAGTCTACAAGCATTATTCCTCTACCTTCTGATCATTTTAGTTGTCTTTTTCTTGAGGTCCATTTACTAGACTTGTATATAATATCCCAGATGCAAATGGGCAATTGCTTTATCCTAGAATTAGGGCAACTTCTGTTAAGAAAACAAAAGAAAAGTAGAATGTGTGGTAAGAGACACAGAAGCCCGCATCTACCTTATTATGTCTAACACTGAAAATGGCTAAAACTGATCAGTCAAGAATAGCAGAATAATTTCATCATTTAAATGTTTTAAAGTACATCAGAGGGACAGAGATAGATGCCAGAAGATGGCACCTTTTAAGCAGGATCAGAAAGAAGAGTTGAGTCAGGAGCAGCCATTATTATAAGTTTGTAGTAGTACTGTACTTTTTAGACTAGGTAAACATATTGTTTTGCTGATAATTTTTAAAAAATTGGAATATTAAAAGTAGGGGAGGAAACTCATCTGCTACTTTTTTGCCCAAACAAACAGATATGTTAGGATATATATCCATTGACCAGGATATTTAATTCATAAATAACACAAGGTCAAATGCAAAATGGGTATTTACATTGTCCTCCTCCTTTCAGCTACTTTTTATCTCTTAATTTGAAAATGTTGAATTAGACAAATTTTCCCAAGAAGAAACCTTATTATATCTTTTTCTATGCAGAAAAATATTCACCTCTTCCTCCTCCTCTGGATTTTGTCCCAAGCCATACCTCCATCTATAGCAAACGTTTGTCATTCACCTTGCAATCCTATGGTAACTCATTTTCCATAAATCCATTTGCTTCCTCAGAAAACTCCAAAGAATAAAGCTTAATTTCTCCTTACAGCTATATTTACTTAAATTTGTATATAAAATATTCCTCCCAATTGGCCATACTTACTAAAATTCTTTTAAACTAATCCTCACTATAGACCCTACCATCTTGCTCCATGACGCACGGCTGTCTTTCCTTCATCATTTTGTTCAGTAAGAATGTTTATCTCATTTGCTTCTCTGATGTCCTACCTCACCTGTCTGCTCCCCTCACAGCCAAGTCTTGTCTGACTCTGGTGCACTTCTATGCACCCTTTCAAAGCCTCTGCGCCCAAATCACTGACCCACAGCTCCTGTGACAATGTCTTCAGTCTTCCGCTGAGGGCTGTGCCTCTGGATAATGTAAACTGTCACCCATCCATTGTAACCTCATAGTAGGTAGCAAAGAAGAATCAAAATAAATTAACCTCAGCTGCTATGTGCTGCAGTATATTGTCCAGAAGTTGTTCCTAATTCCTTCTTTTCATAAAGTTTAAGGACAGCACGACACCAACAGAGCAAACCACTTCACCTTTATCCCCCCAGCTAAAAATACATCTCCCAAATGTAGGTTTAAAAGTGAGAAAGTAAACTTTCTTTCAACTGGGATGGTTGAAATTTTTAAGATGTAATAACTAGTTCTGAAAGTTACAGGTTTCAAACATGAGATGAGAGCTCAAAGTCCTTTATAAAATAACAATTTTTATTATAGAAACAGTCCGGTCTCAAAATGTAATATATGAAAAGCCAAATTTACAAAATAAATTAGGTACTTTTTACAGCACAAAAGAGATTCATTATCTGAAAATTTTTACCTTAAAATTTTTTAGAAAACGAGTTCCCAGACATTTAAGATTTTTCTCTCCATAGATCATTGACTATTTGACTTCTTTGACCAAGAGGAAAAGACAGAGACTTTTAAGCCTATTCTATAGTGAAGTATTGCCAATTAAAGGCATTTAAAAAAACATGATGCCACAATTAAATTTACACAAATTTTTCAATATGTGAGTTATTGTATAAAGCATAAGTTCACAGATTTGTCCAAAAGCTGGTAACTAGTCTATTTTCCCTCTTCTTTCCTCCTTTTTCTGTATTTTTTTTTTAATTTTTGTTTTTGTTTTACTTTTTGGGACAACATATAAAACTTCAGGACTATCACATAAAAATAGATACCTTGATTCTCAGAAAAATCCAAGGATCTGGCAACTGACATTTCCACTGGCAACAAACAGCTAGGGTTGAATAGCTAAGTTCTCTTTTATGTGCAGCATGACTACCCTAAATCCTAGAGGCCCCTTCATACACTATTACATGCCAAATCCAGCCAAATCCACTCATTTAAATTACCTGCTTAATGTCTATAGGCATTTGTTTGATTTTGTGAATATTTAAGTTTCTTAAACTAGTCATGGTATTCATTAGTTCATAAATGATGATCTTAATAGTTACAGAAAGTCTTAATAGTTATAAGAAATCCTATTTGATGCCTAGTTTTCATAAAAAATAATCTTATATTTAAATTAATAGTGATATAGAGCTCTTATGTGGAATAAAGATACATTTAAAAAATTGAGCTTTTGGGGCACCTGGGTGGCTCAGTCTGCCTTCAGCTCAGGTCATGATCCCAGGGTCCTGGGATTGAGCCCCGCGTCAGGCTCCCTACTCAGTGGGGAGACTGCTTCTCCCTCTCCCACTCCCCCTGCTTGTGTTCCTTCTCTCACTGTGTCTCTCTCTGTCAAATAAATAAATAAAATCTTTATAAAAAAGATTGAGCTTTTGTGTAACTCAGTTGAAAACTGAAACCAGCCAAACAGTATTTTTCCTTGTTTTACTACTAATTTAATATACTATCTATTAATCTCAAGCTGCATAACAAATTATCATAAACTTGGTGTCTTAAAATAACAGAAATTTATTTTCTCACAGTTGTGCAGACTAGAAGTCTGAAATCAAAAAGCTGGCAGGGCTATGCTCCCTGGAAGCCCCTACAGGAGAATCCTTCCTTTCTGCTTCCAAATCCTGGTGTTCTTTGGTTTGTGGCAACAGAATTCCAATCTCTGACTTCATGTTCACATACCCTCCCCTTCACCGTGTCTGTGTTTCTGTGTCCTTTCTCCTTTAAGGACACCAGTCATTGGATTTAGAACTGACTCTAAATCCATATCATGTCACCTTGAGATCCTTAACTTGATTACAACTGCAAAGATCTTATTTCCAAACAGGGTCATATTTACAGGTATGGGGAGAGGGAAAAAGGGGTTAGAACTTGGACATTCCTTATTTTTGAGGGATAAAATTAAACTCACTACATACTAATTTTTCACAGATTCAAATAAATCTGTGGCCCAGTTTGGTTTAAGTATTTAAGCTCTAGTCACTTTCCAATTTAAATTCACATATTTAATAAAGTCAGGCTATAAAAATAAAGTTTTCCTTTGGTTTAAAAACTAGGATTGCTGCTGAACTATAATTAGTTGCATCTAATAAGCCAGTTCTAAGCTACAAGACTAAATGGAAGTAAAGGAAGTCTTACAATTTAAGCCAGTTTTAAAATCAGAGTAGTTAACCACTTTTCTCTCTTTGACTAGGGATTTTCAAGATTGGTGCATGGCCCCTGAAATGGATGCTGGAACAGGCTAATGCAACTTTGATTTTGTAAGAACCAACTGTTAAGCATTCAGGAATTTTGAAAGCTAGCAGTAGCTTGAAATTGGCCATAGTGGAAGTATTTACACCCAAAATTTGGCAAATGCTACAAATCAAAGGCCTTCCTCCCCAGAGAGCCTGCTATAAAACAGTTACCAGCACACCACAGCCTGCACATTATCAAGTGGTTCAAAGGTGGTTTGGCAGTTTCATAAATGCAAGATTATGTGAAATGCAAGATTAATTTTTTAAGGTTTTATTTATTTATTTGAGAGAGAGAGAAAGCACAAGCAGGGAGGTGGGGAGGAGCAGAGGGAGCAGGAGAAGCACACTCGGCTGAGCCGGGAGCACAACGCAGGGCTCGATCCCAGGATCCCAGGATCATGACCTAAGCTGAAGGCAGAAGCTTAACCAACTGAGCCACCCAGGTGCCCCAAGATTAATTATTATCATCCCCCAAATATTGTTGCTTCTTCATCCTCATGTCCTCAAATGATGTTCAGGAGCAGCAAGGATCACACTACAGTCAAAGCTAACAAGGTGAATTAGTGTCAGCTAGTGAATTCTCACATCATTTGCATAAAGCAGGCATTTAAAATTGTTATAGTGTGTTGCATCTACAAAAATAGATCAGTGACTCACAGTAATTCAGAAAAGCGTAAAAGTAATGACAGAAAAGGTAAAGGTTTCAGTTCAGAATAACATCATATATATAGTATCCCAGTGCAAATGTGGAAATTGAATGTTTCTTGTTCTGACAAAGATTCTATGAGTATAATGATTATTTGCAAATAACACAGCTACAAATATCTAAAAAGTAGACTTTGTTGGCCAAGAGATACTAGTCACTTCTACCTCTCAGTGTATTGTCTGCTATGAGACCATGTGAAATGATAAGGAGGTAAAGAAGCTCTCCCAATTTCAAACACAGCACAGTGACCTTTCTAGTAAACCAATTACATATCACCAGAATGAATGCATAATATATGTTTCCAGCATGAAATTGATTAACTTTGTTATCAACTTTTGTTAACTTTGTTAATCAATTTAGGAGGATGTAACCAAAACGATAGAGGCATTCTTCATAGTTTTACTGCTCATAGAAAAAGGGGTAGACATTCTGTTATTACTGAGACACTTGCTAAATGACCTACAAAGTTAATAAGTATCACTTTCACAAGAAAAGCAGAACGAGCTCAAGATTATGGCACTATTAGATTAGACGTCATTTAATATCAGTTACACACAATGTGGAGAAGCAAGTGCTGTGACACGCTCGTTGTAAGAAAATGTGCACTTAGATCAGAACTGGTAGTGCAAGCTGTGTGTGTGTGTGTGTGTGTGTGTACAAGAAACAGGAGTACTGCTGGACAAAGTAACTGCACCCAAATGCCAGGCCACATACTACCTCATTCATAGAGAACCGCTGGCAGTCACCAACCTACCTCCTTAATGACTCAGCATTGAAGGAAATGACTCAAATTTCAAATATGTTCTAATTGATTCAATAAACTTTTATTGTACCTGACAGGCACTGACTTGTGGGGTTGGGAATATATCAGTGATGAAGCAGATAAAATAATCTGCCTCATTTTGCTGTGTGTGTTGGTGGGGAGGAGGACAGACAATAAACCAAATAAATAACTGAATTTGATAGTTGATATTTGATAGTTTTTGTCCTACAGAAATGACAATTTCCTATAGTTCAACTGAATATTTTAGAAAACGATAAACACCATAGATATAAATAAAGCAGGGCAGAGGGAGAGGGAGTTTTGTAACAAGGTAGGGGTTAAGGTAAGTGCATTGGGAGGTGAGGGAAGGCTTCACTAGTATGACTTTCTCAGTGAGCTGTACAGGGAAACTGGCAGACAGAACAGGACTACTTTCCCCACTAAATAATGTTAGCTGTTGAAAGGACACATGAGGTTTTGAAAAGATAAGCAAGATAAAAGCATTTCTTCATGAAGTGATAATACCAGAAAAGATGGTTTCACTTATTTCAAGTGACGGTCAAGCTATGTGCCTCAAAGATAAATCCTGTATTTTAAACAGCCTGAAATTATCACTTTATGGACAAAACACAGAATTTTGATATTGAGATTGAGGCTATCAGGATTTCTTTTTTTTTTTTCTTTTCCTTTTTCTCTTTTTTTGAGAGAGAGAGAGGGAGTGAGAGAGAGAGAGAAAGAGAGAGGCAGGGGAAGGGGAAGAGGGGGAGAGGGAGAGAGAGAATCCTAAGCAGGCTCCACACCCAGGGCAGAGCCCAGTGCCAGGCTCATCCTTAACCCTGAGATCATGACCTGAGCCAAAATCAAGAGTTGGATGCTCAACCAACTGGGCTCCCCAGGCACCCCAGAGGATATCAGGATTTCTTAAGACCAAGCGGTGGGACAAGAAACTTGACTGCCAAGAGTTCAATGCTTGCAGGGAAAGAAATTAGGCTTATTTGTAATCTGAATCAAAATCCTGCAACAGAATATGGGTTATACTTTCAAAGGTATGCATTACCTAAGAGTGGATTGGAAAACCATTGGCTATTTCTCCCAAGTTGAAGCTTTTAAGATTAATGTATTTTAACCTTGCCTGTTTAGCATCTTTCAGAATACTCAAAGTAGGCTTCAGTGGAAAATTTCTTCATATTTTTGGATCCATATGCAGTCTGAAAATCTGAAACTATATGACAGTGCCAACAAACACTTGCTGCCATTTCCAAGAGCCTATAATTATGACAAAAGAATTTCTAATTTAGTAGAAATAAAGATAAAATAAAGGAACCAACTGCATATAGAACATGACATATAGCTACAGCCTTCGTACTGAATAAATACATCCAAGTAAAATGTTACAAACAGCATCATCCATCTCACAGATATGATAAAGGGAGCAGGATAATGCCTGGTTAAGGGCTCACACACCAAAGTCTAAGATTGAGTCCCATTTAAGTAGCTGCATGGCCTTGAACAAGTTACTTAACCTTTCCATGCCTCATTTCCATCTGGAGAAGATCATAATGATGCCAATTTTATAAGAGTTAATATGACTATCACTGTGGGTTAATATACATAAAAAACTTAGTGCCTGGTATACAGTAAAGTACCTTAGTGCCAGGTTTTGCAATAAAGGCTATACAAGTAATAAGATTTCCCAGGTTGTTGTGATGACTTGATGGATTTGGAGACATAATAGTGAATGAGAAGCACATGTGTATACAAAAACCTATTATAGCTTGAAAACTATACAATCATTTAGTCTCGTAGATCAACATCTTTCTAAAACCTAATGCGATCAGTTAAGCCTAAAGAAAATAAAAGGGTCAAGAAAACTTTGTCATATAAAAATAGAACAAAGTGCTTGGAAATAGCTTGTTTTGTTCTTTGCCCCTTCCTTCCATTTTACCCTCATGGACCCTTCGCATTTGCTTAACAAGCAAGCCGCTTTGTCATGTCCTGAAATGTTTATAAACTCCAAACTTGTTAAGTCAAAGTTTAGACTGTCTTATTAAGTACTCATTTAGATCTTTACTGCTTTATGGGAATTCAAACAAGGTCATGCCAATCCATTAAAATCTGGCCTTGCTTTCATTTAGTCATACATACCTGGGAGGTTTTGCTTTAGTTAATAAATCTCAGATGTGAAATGCAGTGAGGTGTAGGGGAGAGAACAGTAGAATCAAGCAATCTATGCCTGAATTCTGGGTGTTGAACTTTAGACCTCAGTGGAAATGAGCACTGAAGCCTTTAAAGTTTCCCTTTCCATATCAAGAAAAACAGAGATAATAATTTTGAAAAACAAATGGGAAGATACTTTTTAAACTGATAATACTATGCAGAGATTCAGGGACACATACAAGTTTTGTGAGGCTTATACATATTGGGGGCCGTCTCAAGCAAAAATACAGTATTATAAATACAAAATTAGATACAGAAGTAAATGTTAATTTAGAATGAGAAAATAAGTCACAACAAATTATAAATGTTAAGACACTGACAAATACAAGCATGATGAAATCCAGCAATATAGCATAATATTTTTATTAACTAACTGCCTGACATGCAGTTAGAATAGGCTTTCCCTACAGTTTTGGCTGCACACTCTAAAGACCTCTTGAATATGATAATGGTTTTATAATTAAATTATTCTGTAGTAACTAAGAAAAACAATTCAGACCTTCCTCTAACATGATTGATTGGAATTTTATTAAAGTAACTAAGAATGGTTTCTTTTAGCTTTATAATTTGTTTTTGGCCACGTCATGTATATTTTTTGAGTTATTGTCATATTCAGAAAAACCTCTATCAAATGTCTTTCCTGTGTATGTTCTATGATTTCAGAGCATTTCATGTTTTCCTATCTAGGGACTAACCTAACATATTCATTGACTTAGTGATACCCATTACGCTGTTTGTCCTAGAATTGTTATCTTCATCAGTTTCAGTACTCATATCAAATTAAAATATTAAAATATTTTCCCAATGTGTCCATTTGATACATTCCTTTTCATTATCTGTAGGACCAGATGAATGGGAAGTCACAGGACCAGAAGAAATGCAGAAAAATGGGCATCCACACCCACATCTCTCAACATTTTCCTTTGCAAATTAAAGATGAGAAACCTTTAAAGATATTATTTGTGATAGACTAGCAAGGATAGAGTTTTAAATTTTATGAAGCCCTGTGGATTTTCATTGTGCTAACCCAAAGAATCTTGAAAAACTATAACATTATTTGCTCCCAAAATAATTCTCTGGTCCGAAAAAGAAATTGAGGCAAATCCTCGATTATCTTTTTATTATTGTTGCAGTTGTAAATTTTTTTTTTTTAAGATTTTATTTATTTATTTGAGAGAGAGAATGAGAGACAGAGAGCACGAGAGGGAAGAGGGTCAGAGGGAGAAGCAGACCCCCCGCCGAGCAGGGAGCCCAATGCGGGACTCGATCCCGGGACTCCAGGATCATGACCTGAGCCGAAGGCAGTCGCTTAACCAACTGAGCCACCCAGGCGCCCATCAGTTGTAAATTTTCTTAAAAGCAAGCCTCGAAATGTTAGTGTCTTCTCTAAGATAAAAATCCCCAAGTGCCACTTCAGACTTGATGTTTTCTATTAGAGCTTATTTATAAAGCTTATATTCAAACTTCCACTTGAATTACTACTTCAGTTAAGCCTGTTAATGTAAATTATCGGACTCTTTGGAGCCACACAGATTTGCTAAGTACTATGTAGCTGCACAAAGAATATGAGCCATTCTATAGGAACTGATCAATTAAAATAATTTCATCATGTATGGTTTTGAATTAGTTATTGGTCTCATATGCCTATAATGAAAATCAGTGCACCAATTCTGGATTTTTTAGTTGTATTCATGGATGTATTAAGAAAAAAATATTAAAAAAATTCTCGGAGGTAGTTTTCATATACCAACACTAAGGAAAAGCTGAATACAGGAACAAAAGTTTTAGGTTGTTTCTTTGGAGTTAATAACCAGAAATACTAGTTTTTACCACAACAACATAAATGAAGCACATCCTTAATATAACTGACTTTTTTTGAAATTAAAAAAAAATTTTAAATTGCAGTAGAATATATATAACAAAAATTAGTCATTTTAGCCATTTTTATGTGTACAATTCAGTGGCATTAAATATATTCACAATATTGGGCAACTGTCACCAATATTTCCAAAACTTTTTCATCTCCGAAAACAGAAACTTTGTAACCATTAAGTAATAACTCCTTATTCCTCTTCTCCTCCCCAATCCCCTGATAACCTCCAACCTACTTTCTGTCTCTAGGAATTTGCCTATTCTAGAAATTTAATGTAAGTGCAATCATACAATATTTGTCCTTTTTTTTTAGCCTATTTCACAAAGTGTATGTTTTCAAGGCTCATCTACGTCAGAGCATAAGAACTTCATTCCTTTTAATGGATGAGTAATATTCTGTTCTATTCATTACCACATTTTTTATCCATTCATCTGTTGGTGGACATTTGAGGTGTGTGAACATCTGGACATTTGGCTATTGTGAACAAGGCTGCGATAAACACTAGCATACATGTATCTATTTGAGTCCTTTAATTTCAAGTCTTTGAAGTGGAATTGCTGAGTCATATGGTAATTCTGTTAACTTTTTGAAAAACAACACCAACCTATTTTCCACAGTGGCTGTAACATTTTACATATCCATCAGCATTGTATGAGGGTTCTGTTTCTCCACATTATTATAGCCATTCTAGAGGGTGTGAAGTAGTACCTCATAGTGGTTTTGATTTGCATTTCTCTAATGACTAATGAAGTTGAGCATCTTTTCCTATATTTACTGGGCATTTACAGGTCTTCTTTGGAGAAATGTCTATTCAAATCTTTTGTCCATTTTTTAATTGAGTTATTTGTCTTTTTGTGCTAAATTTTGGGAGTTCATTATATATTTGGAGATTTGTAAATATTTTCTCCATTCTGTATTCTGTCTTGTCACTTTCTTGATAATGTAACTTTGCCTTTTTAGGAATAGTGTTTAATTTTTTCTCTTTGAGATGAAAGAGGATATGAAGGATTTCAAATACTAATCATAGTAATTATTGAAAATGCTATAAAAGAAATGTACTTTCCTTTTAACTGATTCATTATTCTTAACATGGAATATATTAACTAACCTTGTTTTTCTTGTTTGTACAAAGGAAGGCTGGCTTTAATTAGAGCCATTTCTACAATAAAAGTTTTTCAAAGTAAAAAAGGATGACATCAGAGGAAAAATTGAACATATGTTTCATTTATAGAATACTTTTCTCACCTATGCCTAAAGAATCATTTACTGTACTGGAGTTAGGAAGTATTGATTAGAAGAGAGTCTATTATATTGGAAGAGGGAATTATATAAGGTTTAGTGGAAAGAGAATATGTTAAGCCAGGAAATTCAAGGGAATATGCATAGGTTCATAATATATTATGGAAAAAGAAAAAAGATAAATTGAGAATATCCTCATTCTTGGGACCTCGGAAGTTAGATGAGCCAAGAACACAGTTGGAATTCACTCAAATGTACAGAGCATATAACTGAGAACAAAATGTGCAAGTTCCACTCCTGGTTTTTTTGTTTTTTGGTTTTTGTTTTTGCTATGAAAATTCCTCTTTATTAATGATATTATAAATGAGAAAAGTCACAAGCACTTACAGTTTATAGGAAGCAGGGATGGAGCTAGTTCCATATCACGAAGACTAGGGAGGAGTTTAAAGAAAGACAAAAGATAGGACTAAAGAAGAGACCCTTGATTATAGATAGAAGATATTATATAGAGCCTGCATGCTAAAGAGCTTCATCTTTTTTTTTTAAGATTTTATTTTATTTATTTGAGAGAGAGAGAATGAGAGACAGAGAGCATGAGAGGGAGGAGGGTCAGAGGGAGAAGCAGACTCCCTGCCGAGCAGGGAGCCCGATGCGGGACTCGATCCCGGGACTCGATCCCGGGACTCCAGGATCATGACCTGAGCCGAAGGCAGTCGCTTAACCAACTGAGCCACCCAGGCGCCGCAAGAGCTTCATCTTTATTTGAAAATCTTCAGTAAAATTTTTTTGCAAGCATGGAAAAAAGAATTAGCCATAAAGTATTATAAATTATATTAAGAAAACAAGCCCATAAGACAGAGAGCCAATTAAGAGTATGAAAGCCTTCATAATTTTATTCCAGAATCAAAGTCTCTTCCCAGTGAGTTTTGAGGGACAGAAATGCAATGAGATTTGATAGAATCACTGATACCTGGAGCTTTCAATCATCCCCAAATGCAATGTACCCCTGAAAAGTGCACAGCATGATAGTTTCCTAACACCATTGAAAAATGAATGTAACAGAACCTAACAATTTGCCACAGCATTTAAAATTGGAGAAGTGTTTTTAGAAAATAAACCTTTAATATGTTCTTGGGGCACCTGGCTGGCTAAGTCATAGTAGCATACAGCTCTTGATTCCAGGGTTGTGAGTTTGAGCCCCAAGATGGGTGTAAAGATTACTAAAAATAAACAAATAAATAAAGTTTAAAATGTTCTTTTCTAGGGCGCCTGGGTGGCTCAGATGGTTAAGCGTCTGCCTTCGGCTCAGGTCATGATCCCAGGGTCCTGGGATTGAACCCCACATCAGGCTCCTTGCTCAGCGGGAAGCCTGCTTCTCCCTCTCCTTCTACTGCTCCCCCTGCTTGTCCACTCTCGGCTGTCTCTGTCAAATAAATAAAAAAAAAATGTTCTTTTCTATCCCTCTTAAATAATTCTCTAAAAATATATATATATAAGGCATCTGTTAAATTATGCTTTAGCTAAAGACAGGGTAAGAAATAATATATATCTAATATTTTATTCTTTGCAGGTCCTGAGGGCAAAAGAGCATGTACACTCAAGGCAAACAAACTCATGGTAAAACTCTTCCTATGGCCAAAAAATATAGCTAACCCAAAGAAAGTGGAAGGAAGATGTTATTGATACCAGCAGGTTCTGAATCCAGCTAAGCCAGTCAAATTCCTTGTTACCAGTTATGTGTGTATGTAGTAAGTATGCATATCATCTTAAATAACAAATCCTAATCTATCCCAGAATACATGAATTTTTGAGTCATGTTCTGTGAGAGGAAGAAGAATCTTTCCACCCAATTGTGTACTTACCAATAAAACAAAGGATAAAGCCAGAACTAAATTAAAATGTCATGCCTTTATGTGTATATGCGTACATGCATGTATGTGATTAAATAGTGCCATTCTTCCCATCACCACATTACTGCAGTATGCGTACGGCCCCAGCATTCATTTTGGGTTTACTGAATACCGTTGCTTACTTAATGCTGTTGCTCTGAGATGTGGGAAAAGATGACATAAATCCCTATGAGCCATTGGTACTCTCTTACCCTCTGACAAGCAGTAAGACTACTTCTGAGACAAGAAGCTGAGTTTTGCAAGACGTATCTTTAGGTCTCACACTTTTGGTTTCGACTTGCAAGAGTCAGTCAAGATTAAAGACACTCCTACGTGTTAGAGAAGAAACATCTGATGACACTTTGAGACAAAGACTAGTTAGGAACACTCTAGAGTAGGTCATTCACTGAGGAGAGAGAAGAGGACAGATTTATGAGCAAGGTTATCAAATTACACATTATCAGCTCTATCTCTTTCCCTTGTGTTTTCCCAAGTGTTTGGTAAACCTACTTTTAAA
Source organism: Mirounga angustirostris (assembly GCF_029215605.1). Classification (NCBI taxonomy): domain Eukaryota; kingdom Metazoa; phylum Chordata; class Mammalia; order Carnivora; family Phocidae; genus Mirounga; species Mirounga angustirostris. The sequence goes on along the minus strand of NW_026991709.1, from coordinate 84,799,353 downwards.
TGTTACCTTCTGATCCACACAAGAATGCAAGCTTCGTGTGAGCAGGGATGTCTGTCGGCTTCATTGACTGATGTGTTCCCCTAGGCACAGAACAATGGCAGGGGCACACTCAACAATTAACAAATATTTGCTAAGAATGACTGGATTCACGTTACTGGAAGATTAGGGAAAGTCTCTATAGTCATACTTTGATCCATATTTTAGGGAAACAACATTCCTGTGACCAGAGGTGAGGGCTGCACTACTGGTGAAAAATCTACAAGAAAAAATTCAATCTAGGGAGAAGAAATTATGGCTGTAAGATACAGCTATTCCCCCCTCTGTGGGGACGTTCTTCCATTGCCAGTCCAGAAAAATCTGGCTTTGATATGCTTTGATATGCCAAGGCAGCTTTGTGTCTGGAGGCAAGGTGAGGACAGCAAGTGGATGAGCCCCTGGAGCTGCATTATATAAGGGTAATCAGTTGTATAGGTAAAAGGGATCAATCCAACAGGAGGATGTAACAGTTGGAAATATCTATGTACCTACATGTAAGACCTGAACCCACAAAACTCCTAAAAGAAAAAATAGGCAGTAAACCCCTGGATATCAGTCTTAGCATTATTTTTCTGTATCCGTCTCCTCAGGCAACAGAAACAAAAGCAAAAATAAATTATTGGGACTACATAAAACTAAAAAGCTTTCACACAGTAGAAGACAGAATAGACATTTTTCCAAAGAAGACATCAGATAGCCAACAGACACATGAAAAGACGCTCAACATCACTAATCATTAGGGAAATGCAAATCAAAACCATAATGAAATATCACCTCACACCAGTCAGAATGGCTAGTACCAAAAATATAAGAAATAATAACAAGTATTGACAACAATGTGGAGAAATGGAACAGTATGGAGATTCCTCAAAAAATGAGAAATAGAAATACCATCTGATTCAGCAATTCCACTTCTGGAGTTTACTAAAACAACACAGAAACACTAATTCAAAAAAAATGCATCCCTATGTTTATTGCTGCTTTATTTGCAATAGCCAAAATATGGGAGCAACCTAACTACGCACTGATAAATGAATGGACAAAAAGATGTGGTATATATATGTGATGGAATATTACTCATCCATAAAAAAGATGAAATCTTGCCATTTGGGACAACATGGATGAACTAAGTGCAATAAATCACACAGAGAAAGACGAATACCATATGATTTTGTGTGTGGAATCTAAAAACAACAACAGTAACAAAAAAAACAACAAATAACAACAAAAACAGAAAGAGACCCATAAATACAGAGAACCACCTGGTGGTTATCAGAGGGGATGAAGTTGGGGAGATGGGGGAAATAGGTGAAGGGGATTTAGAGGTACTAACTTCCAGTTATAAAATAAGTAAGTCACAGGGATGAAAAGTACATCATAGGAATATAATCAATAATCTGTAGTAACTTTTTATGGTGACAATAATTACATTCACCATGGTGAGGATTTTATAATGCATATAAATATCAAATCACTACATTGTATACCTGAAACGAATATTAAATTGTATATCAGCTAGCCTTCAATTGAAAAAATTAGTACAGGTCAGAAAAAAACTGGAGAGGAAAGTAGAGAAGCAGTTTAACTTCAGTGTCTGTTCAACTCAGGAGGCCTTAGATCTGTTTCCAGTCCTAATCTAGATTCTAGAGGGAAGTAAAGAGGCACTGGTTAGGCCCTTTGCATATGCCCTCTCACTTAATGCCACAGTAACTCGGTCAGGATAAATGAGATGGCACTTTACTAAAAGAACACTGGTGTTGAGAGAGATTAAGTAGCTTTCTTTTGGTGGTAGAGCTAGAAAATGATTGAGCCTGGATGCAAATTTGGATCTGTTGAGTTTCAGGGTCCACTTTTGTTACTCCAGGACTCAATATCTTCAGTCTGCCTAACTTCCAAATCCTACACTCTTAACATTTTGATCCTTTATTGCACTGATAACAGCAAAATAATTGTTTCAGCATAGTAACGTGCTATTTCTGAATTATTATTTTGTGTTTGTGTGAGATATATGGATATGAACCTCTGCACCAAGGAAAATTATTGCTCAGCAATGAAAGATTAGAAAACAAAACCAAAAATAGGCTATCTAGAGAAGTGAAGAGGTTGCCTCCAGTGTCCAGTTTAATTATGAGTGATAATTTCATTAACAAACTGTTCCTTTCTTATGTTGTTTCTAGTGTTTTTGCATAAATTTAGCCTTAGATAAAAAGCCAGAGAGATTTTTCCATATATTTTTAAATGGCCTTTGCTAGCCTATAGAAAATATTTTCTGTGTTTATCAAAGATTCATTCTAGGTAGAGCAATGTCTTGGGGCTATGTGCTTCTTCATAGGGTTATATTCTTTGGAAGCTGCTGATTAATATGAGGAAATTCTACCATGTGAATCATTAAAACACGGAGGACTTTGTGTAAACTTGCGGTGGGTCCTTTTTTCATGGTTCAATTGTTTGCACCCAATCTGTTTCTTCCCTACACATGGCTCCTATCCTTTACTTGTTTTATTTTTCTATCCTCTATTTCATGTGCTTTAATAACAGAGAAAGTTTCTGAGGCATGAAATTTTAAGGATATTGAAGGATAAAGCAGTTCGGTATGTAATAACAATTGGACATCATGAGTAATTGCTGACTCTAAAATAAAAACAAAGTTCCAAGAAAGCTAAATTGAAGAAGCCTCTCATAATTAACACAAAGAATTTAATTTAGCTATGGATTTGACTCTTGCCTCTAAGTGCTCAATACCTACGGAAATAAATTTGAGGGTGGGGGGTTGGTGGACATATTTATTGAGAACCTACTATGTACCAGATGCTATGCTAGGAAATACTTTATATATGCAACTCATTACCCCTTACAACAGCTCTGTGAAGTAGTTACTTTTATAGTTGAGAAAACTGAATTTTGGAGAAATTAAATAATTTGTACCAAATCACACTACTAAAATCTGTCAGAGGCAAAATATTAATGCTGGTGATTCAGGCTCCAAGTGTTTGATTTTTATTTTCATAGGGAAGGACATTATTTTAATTCATTGCATCTTGGAATTTCATCATCAATAACTACTTGTTGACCAAGGTACTTCCTGAAAATAACACATTGGTCTTCCTATGTACAACAGAAATATACAACTAGAAGTCATTTTCTTTTTTTTTTTTTAAGATTTTATTTATTTGAGAGAGAGAGAGAGAGAGAAACAGCATGAGAGGGGATAGGGTCAGAGGGAGAAGCAGGCTCCCCGCCGAGCCGGGAGCCTGATGTGGGACTCGATCCCAGGACTCCGGGATCATGACCTGAGCCGAAGGCAGTCGCTTAACCAACTGAGCCACCCAGGCGCCCTAGAAGTCATTTACTAATATCCATTCTTTCCCTTCCTTTCTTTTGTCCTTTTTTCAGTTGTACTAAGTTGTTTTCCCTTTTAAAAAATGTGAAATGTATACAGAAGTGTGTATAAAATAAATAAGTATAAAGAATCATAACATAGGGCGCCTGGGTGGCTCAGTTGGTTAAGCGACTGCCTTCGGCTCAGGTCATGATCCTGGAGTCCTGCATCGGGCTCCCTGCTCGGCAGGGAGTCTGCTTCTCCCTCTGACCCTCCCCCCTCTCATGTGCTCTCTCTCTCTATCTCATTCTCTCTCAAATAAATAAATAAAATCTTTAAAAAAAAAAAAAAGAATCATAACATAGTGAATAACCATATATCCAGATTAAGAAAAACTTTTTTACCAGTACCTTAGGAATCCTGTGAGTCCCCCTTAATCATAATTTTCTCTTTTACCTATAGAGATTACCACTGTCTTCTATGTTAATCATTCCTTTGTGTTTCTTTATCATTTTGGCACCCATGTATATATCCTTAAACATATTTTATTCCACTTTGAACAAATGAATGTGAGAATAAATCTGGTACTGTAGAAAAAGTCAGTATTACCCCAATTAGAGCAAGGTTCCCAGGAGAAAGTAAACTAAACAGTTTCTGGGGTATAACCTGACTTTAGCTTCACCAAAAGTTTACAAGGACCCCTGGAGAAATGAGTAGACAAGGTGACAGATAAGTGTGGAAAATACAGAGTTCATCACAGTTGGACATCAGGCAAACTTAAAGTATATCCAGAGACAGGAGAATGTAAAAAGTTAGCCCTGTATTTTCTCTCCAGCTTTCAGAAGCATATCTAAGAAAAACACTTCTGTGGAGCAACTCAGGTAACAGTTTGGAAAAGAAAGTAGAAATTTCATCAGCACACAATGTCGGGACAAGTACAGAATACTTACTTGGACATTCTGTGGTAGGTTTGGTGATATAGTAGTATCAGAACAGATAATTCAGTTTCTGCCTACCACAAGGGAGAGAGTTTAGAATCTGAGTTCTAAAATTTTGGGTTTTCCATGATATCCCAGAATGGCCACACTTTAGAAACACAAATTAACCTTAGAACTAAAATATATTCCCAAAACTAAGGGCAAAACCTAAAGAGACCCTCATGAAGAAAGCATAAAGCTTTCTGTTAACTGTTAACTGTTGCTAGAACAAACCCTAGCACTCTGCAGAGGAAGCTATTAAAATTCAGCATCTTCATAACATATTATCAGTAAAGTATACAACCAAAAAATCTAGACATGCAAATAAATTTTTTAAAAAGTGACACATAGACCAAAGAAAAATCAGTCAATAAGAAGATATCCACAGGAAACCCAGGAAACCCAGAAGTTGTAATTAGCAGAGAAGGGCTTTAAAACGACTATGTTGAGTATGTTAACACATATAAATGAAAAAATTACTATAGTGGGAGAAGAACTGGGGAATTTCAGGGGAGATTGGGAAACTGCTTAAAAGAATGAAATAAAAATTCTATAACTGAAAAATACAATATATAAAATTAAAAAAAGTATTGAAAATATTAATGACAGACTGGACACAACAGACGATCAGTGAACTGGAACATTAGTCAATAGAAAATATCCAAACAGAGCACAAAGAGGAGAAAAAAAGCCTCATTGACATGTGGGGCATTATGAAGCTATCTAAAATACATAATACCAGAGTTCCAAAAAGCAAGAAGACAAAAAATAGGGCAGAAAAACATTTGAAGAAATACTGATTAAAAATATTCTAATATTTGGTCAGAACAGCAAACCACCAACTCAAGAGTTTAGCAAATCTCAAGTACTCATCCATCCAAAGAAGAGTTTTATGTCCTTGCAAAATCTTTTATAAAAGATGTGGACCATTGTCTTATTCAATATCTCTATCATATAGAGGTACAAAAAATAGTTCTAAAAATTTACTGTCAAAAAAAAAAAAATGGGGGCCGCCTGGGTGGCTCAGATGGTTAAGTGCCTGCCTTCGGGTCAGGTCATGATCCCAAGGTCCCGGGATCAAGCCCCGCATTGGGCTCTCTGCTCTGTGAGGAACCTGCTTCTCCCTCTCCTTCTCCTGCTCCCCCTGCTTGTGCTCTCTCACTCTCTCTGTCAAATAAATAAATAAAATCTTTAAAAAAATGAATGCATATTTCCATTTGTCAGATTTATTATTCTCAACCCAAACACTTTCATATTTTTGCTTTGTGAGAAAATTTGGAGCTGGATATAGTGTATACTTATAGCAACTAAACTATTGTTATCCATATCCTCTTTCTAAAAGCTTTTCTTCTATTTTTTTTTCCTCCATACTTTATATGTGTTTTATTTTAGAGACACTCCATAGCAGGTGGTCTTTGGAGCTAACCAGACCTACATAAGAATTTAATCCTTAGCCACCTTCACTGTGTGATTCAATCCCTTTGTGCCTATATTTTCTAATCTGTAAACTAAGGATAAGAAGAATGCTCTTATCACCTATCTTGCAGCATTGTTGGAGGATTAAATTACAGAATGCATATAGAGACCATCCATCCTGGTACAGGGTAAGATCTCAGTTAATGCAGTCTATAGCTATTTAGTTATCTCAAACAATGCTTTGGAGTAGCTGTCATATAAAGCATAAATTAACAACAATAAAATTCATTCCAATACAAAGCAAATATTTATTTTCAAAATATAGTAATATGGTGAATTATGAAATTACTGAGAGAATATCAATCCTTGCTTCTAAAATAAATACTGAAACAGCATACATCATGGCCTGAAATGATCCACTAAATTTCTGAGCAATAAGAACAGTGCACACAGTGGATACAGCACTTGTTCATAGAATAATTGATAGAATGTTAATGTAAACAGGACCTTAGACATCTCTGGTTAAATCCTTCATTTTACTGCTAGGGAAATAACCAATTTTATATATTTTTAATGCACTGGATCTTTAAACTTCATAATTTTTGTTAATTCCAAGAGTTCCACAGTACTTCTTGTGGACCCTAGACCCCAGTCTCCAACTCACCAATTTTGAATAATGGCTAAATCTGAAGGAAGATGAGTATCTGTAAAATAGGAATAATAGTATCTTCCCAGCTTACTTCATAAGTTGTTAGGATAATTAAACTGTGAAATATTTTAGGAAAAAATATATGGAAATGGGAAATTGTGATTCTTGTTCTTTTTTTCTGTAGCATTTCTTTTCATCAGCAAACAAAATTCTGATACTGATCTCCCTAGACAATGAAAGAGTTTCTATTTCACAAAATATAAACTAATTACTTGGTTTTATTTTATTTTTTTAATTCAACTACAGTTGAATACCTGATTTGTTTTTAAAGGGAGAAAAAAAGACTATCATGGAACATCTTTTACCTATTTTTTTTATAACATGAATTTGAAACAACTACCTATTTAAAGTGTGGGTATGAGGAAAAGTGCATACAATGAACACAACATCTGACCCTTTACTAGAATAAAGGTATATTTTCTGGTGCCCAGAAAGACTGGTAAATAATAATAGCTCTGTTATGATAAAAAGAAACCAAGCTGATAACAATGATCCCATTGTGCTGAGAGCTTTTAGTTCTCTTTCCACATACAAATGGATTGCTTCTTGATCCATATGCTTTCCTTCTACCTTTCCAATAACCTCTTATACCTCCATTGAACAACACTGTGTGATATTACAAGAGAAGAAATGGATTAGCATATTTTTAGATACAAGTATTATATTGTGAAGTGTTTGCCAACACAAACATAAACCAACCTTTTTCTAAGTATAACCTGCCATAATTTATTTATTAGATTTTAGAGATGTCCTTTATGATTCGTATCATTTCAGAGCAAAGACATTTTTAAGAAAGAATGAGAAATTTTGTTGAGAGCTTCTACCTACGAGTTATGGACTCCAAAACTGATAGTCCAGATTGCACTTTTTAAAAATTTTTTTTACTTTTTTTTTTTTTTAAGTTTTTATTTATTTATTTGGGAGAGAGAGAGAGAGCATGGCGGGGGTGGTCAGAGGGAGAAGCAGACTCCCAGCTGAGCAGGGAGCCTGATGCGGGACTCGATGTGGGACTCGATCCCGGGACTCCAGGATCATGACCTGAGCCGAAGGCAGTCGCTTAACCAACTGAGCCACCCAGGCGCCCTGCACTTTTTTTTTTAAATTAGGCTCCACACCCAGCATGGAGCCTAACGTGAGGCTTGAACTCACAACCCTGAGATCAAGACCTGAGCTGAGATCAAGAGTGGGATGCTTAACTGACTGAGCTACCCAGGCCCCTCCAAACTGCACTTGTGAATGCCAGACCTTTACTGCTGTTTCAAATTCAACATACACAACATTAAATTTATCATCTCTTCCTCCTGTGCAAACCTGCTCTCTTCTCTTTATTTCCTATCTTGGAATATTCCCACTATTATTGTTTTATTAATCTCTTCATGGAATTCCTGTCTTTTTTCAGTTTTATTGAGATATAATTGACAAATAGGAATTATATATACTGAAAGTGCACAACTTGACATTTTGATATGTGTATACATTGTAAAATGATCACTACGATCAAGCTAATTAACATATCCATCACCTCATAGTTACCATTTCCTTCCTCTCTCTCTCTCCTTCTGTCTCTCTCCTTTTTCTCTGGTGAGAACACTTTAAAAGCTGTAACATCTTAGCAAATTTCAAGTGTACATTACAGTATTGTTAACTATAGTCACTTTGCCATATATTAGATCTCCAGAACTTATTCTTCCTGCATAACTGAAACTTTGTACCCTTTGACTAACAACTTCCCATTTCTCCCTCTACCCTGCCCTTGGTAACTACCATTCTTTTTGCCTCTTCTATGAGTCTGACTATTTTAGAGTCCACATATAAGTGAGATCATGCAGTATTTGTCTTTCTGTCTGGCTTATTTTACTAGCATAATTTCTCCCAGGCTCACCCATGTCATTGCAAATGACAGGATTTCCTTCTTTTTCAAAGCCAAATAATATTCCCTTGTGTGTGTGTGTGTGTGTGTTATTTGCATTGGTTTCTCAGTGCTTAGCCAGTACACTGCATACATTATGTCCACAATAAGTATTTTTGGAATATATGAGTAAATGAAATTTTTTAAATGCTACTAACATAAAAATAGCACTTTCATATACATTTCAATCCTCACCAGAGTCCTGAAATGTTAGTAACTCATGGTCACCATTATGGAACAGTTAGAGAGAGCAGTGGTACTACTAACACATCAATGTGAAAAAAGCTCTCTTACACCCGGTCTAAAGGCCCAGTAAATGGGTACTATGATCATGGCTCATTGAATAATTGAGCTCATTACTCATGACTCATTGAGTAATTTAATATGCTAAAGTAACTGATGTTTATTCCACTTCAGGTTTGATTTTATAAGGAAGTCTATATATGTGATGCAGATATATTTTTTCTTTTCTCAACTACTAAGAGACTACTAGCATCCTGAGGTAAAACTCCCTCCTATCCCAGAACACAGATCATACATTACTTGTTCAGTATTCAATTTCCTGCACTGCCCATGATCTCTTGAGGAAAAGAACTATGCCAGTTTCATCTTTGCACCCCAACACTAATCACAGTGCCTAATACTTAGTGGGCTCTAATGAAAGGTTTTCAGAAAGAAAAAAAAAGAGGGAATAGAAGAAAGGAGTAGATAAAGGGAAGACGGGAAGAGAAAAAAAGAAAGCAGTCATGCCTGTTTGCTGAAGTAAGAAATGCAAATGTTATTCCCATTTTAGAGCCAAGGAAACAAAGGAAAAAAAGGTGCCCAAGACTACCCATGGACTGATTAACTGGTAAAGCTGAAACAAGAACTAAATTATCCTATGTGAGAGTCTAGGGAGCACATAATCTGGCATCTGGAAAAGAGTAGGCACCCACAAGTTGTATACTTCTCTTCCCCTTTCCATTGAGATTCTCTGCCCTCTGATAAAGGTGGTTGTGTAGAGAAGTTTTTTCTAATTATTCATTAAATAAAACCAGAGCTTTGCTGAGTACTCAGAGAGATTTCAAAAGAAATGCCTTATCCACAATGTCCTTTTAAAACTTATTTTCTGGTTTTGTTGTTATTCTTCCATTCTAAAATTCTATCTTTGAGTGTTAATGTAGAGGACAGAATAGTTGTAAAATTAATAAGCTGAAAATTATGAGAGAGAGGTCAGTGGAATATTTTCCACTAAAGCAATTTAAAGGGAATGAAACCTAGGTTACCTTTTTTCTCTGGCTGTTATGCTTTTTAACAGTTAAGAAATTTCATATTTAAATTATTGGAGAACACATAAATTATGTTTCATTAATACTTAGAGACCATACTTTCTTCCTAAACACATTTTCCCATAACATTTGCATCCCATCTTAAATCCTAAAAAAAGGTCCCTTTTCTGGGTTCCCATAGCACCCTCTAATAATATATTTACTACATTGTAACCATCCTTTAATCTATTGATTTTTCGTCCACTAATTTTTGAGCCCTTTGAGAGTGGGGCAATATAGGCACTATAAAATATTTGTTTGAATCAAGGTGGGTTGTATGTAAATATTTAATTTTTTAAATTCTGTGATAAAATTACCTTTCCTTTATACCATGTCTTCTCCTTTCTGGCCCCAATTTCTTCTTGTACTGTACCCCTTGCACATTATAGACTATCAACACATGAGGAACATAAGTTTAAGAGTGAGTTGGCAATTACTTGTATCAGAAAAGGAAGGTCGTAATCAGGTTAAGTCTACTTTGAAAACTGTAACACCTAGTATGTAAGGTTTGCTCAAGTGAGAGCATACTTTAGTGCTCTCTGTTCTAGTTAATTTTGATAAAATAAAAAATTCCCAGTAGTTCCATGTATACCAAGTTCAAAATTCAGATAGTAAAATGTACAATAATGACAATAGATAACTATTATATTTACCAGCCGAGGATCCACTTGATTTTCATTTTAGGAACAGCTTCCCAGTTCTGAGATCATATAATTTTCAGGTTAGCCCTACTTCTGCACTTTAAAGGACTCCACGGAACTGTACGACCCAAGCCCAGGAATTAACCACCAGCCATGCTGATAAGTTAAGGGAAAAGCATGGAACCTCAGTTAAAGCAAACACAACTAATTATGGGAAGTGTGTTGGGATAATTGTAAAAGAGAAGCTTTCTTCATGCAGAGGTTGCTAAGAGAATGGCATATATGTCTTAATATGCTGGCCAATACTGAAGGAGGGAGGGACTTCCCTTAAAATGGAGCCAACAGTGAGTAAGACAGAGAGTAGTAGTGACATTGTTTGAATGCTTCCACACGGCCATACATGACTCTTCAGTTATGGAAGCCAACAATTTCTTCTTTTCATTTAAGCTACTGAAGTTGCTATTAACTGCAACAACCCCAACTCTAAAATACCACCCTATCCAACTAGAAATAATCCTTTATTTCCCTGAACTCTTAAAGAACCTTACCTCTAGGAAAAGATAAAAATACTTCCAATTCTCCAAGTATTTATATAGTTGTCTTATTTGGACCAAATTACTATGATGCAGCCAAGTTTTGATTATCCACTTGAATTGTTCCATTAATGATAAATAGATGAAACATTAGACTCTTTTCTTATTTCATTTACTTTTGTACTGGAACTATTAAATCAAAATTTTAAAATCAAAATTTATTTCAATCTCATCATTTTATTAGTAATTATTCATTTTTATACCTAACAATTTAGTTTTACATTAACTTAAATGTAATTTCATTGTCTATATATGAGTTATTTTGACCTTATGTATTCATGAATAGTTAGTGACTTCCCAGAATACTCATGAGAAATAAGTAACAAACAATTGGATCCACATCATTTTTATCTAGCTTTTACACAGTTCCTATTTTGGTGAACCAAGGTGGACTGTTTTAGTATTTGGACTGTATCTACATTACAGCTAGATTACCTGAAAGGTAAATCTTACAATGAAAATCCCTTAGAACTCATATCATCTACACCATCTGCTTTATTATATCAGTCCAGGCTTACTTCCAGCAACTCCCTACCTCAGAATTATATTCAAAAAACACTAAACCCTTAAATTTCCTAAAACATACCATGTGTTTTTATGTCTTTTTGCCCCTGGACATATTCTTCCTCCTATTTGTAATGACTTTCTATCTTTTGTCCACAGGAGAATGCTTATCTATCTTCCAAGCTTTAATTTAACTATTATCTTCTCAGTGAAACCTCCCAGATACCCCTCCTTCACTGTTCAAGGCAAAACTGATCATTCCTTCCACTCTGCTACCATGGAAACTATCCATGCCTCTTTTATTATATATATATACCTACTTAATTATTTATTTGACTCTCTCCTCAGCCAAAATATGAATTTTCTGAGGGAAGTGGACCAGATTCCATAGATCACTGGCATAAGAAATTCTTTCAGTTTATAGAAAGATACAAATAACATCTCACACCAAAAAGATAAAATAATATAGAATCCATATCTTAAGATACTACTGCTGGCAAAAGGATACACCTGCAGATTTCATTTAAAGGCTACAAAAAGGGATGCCTGGGTGGCTCAGTTGGTTAAGTGTCTGCCTTCGGCTTGGGTCATGATCCCAAGGTCCTGGGATCAAGTCCCCCATCAGGTTCCTTGCTCGGTTGGGAGCCTGCTTCTCCCTCTGCCTGCTGCTCTCTCTCTTTCTGACAAATAAATAAATAAGATCTTTAAAAATAATAAATAAATAAATAAATAAGATAAAGCCCACAAAAACAGAGGATTCTCAGATTCCAAAGACATTAAAATAGAAAATGTAAAAATTTCTGTTTTTTTTTTTAAGATTTTATTTATTTATTTGAGAGAGAGAATGAGATAGAGAGAGAGAGCATAAGAGGGGGGAGGGTCAGAGAGAGAGGCAGACTCCCTGCTGAGCAGGGAGCCCGACGTGGGACTTGATCCCGGGACTCCAGGATCATGACCTGAGCCGAAGGCAGTTGCTTAACCAACTGAGCCACCCAGGCGCCCAAAATTTCTGTTTTATTAATCACATATATGACTGAATCAGTAGATAAATGTTCTGACCCATCCACAATCAATAAGGCAGGCACCCACAAAAATAAAAAAAACCCATGTTTCCAGCCTCCTATTCCATGGAAAGGATGGAAGTGTTAACTTTCCATTTTCCGCCTGATTCTGTATTATTCAGAAATATTTGTGTTGCCCTATCACTGAGAAAAGGCTTATAGGTAGGAAGAATGAAACATTTTGTTATTTTAAAATAGTCCTTTTCATATAATATTTCCTAAAGAAACAAATATCTGGGAGTAAAGGCATGTTTATATTTGCCAACAATAGTAAACTATGTTTACATATTTGGCTGACTTCCTACACCATGAAATAAAAGATAGGGTACCATCATCCAATGCCATAGTTTCTGATTATTAGGATAATCTATGGCATATTTTTTTGTCTTGTATCTAGTTGGCCATACCATGTTTCTAGAACTCAGACTTTTCTAATTAGTTATTCATGTTGTTGAATTAACTGGGATTAAAATAGAAACAGTTTGAGATTCAAGAGAAAGACAAAGTAGAACAGGAAGAAAATTTATTCTGGTTTAACATTTTTCCAGGTTTACATACAGATTTGACTAATGGTAGGAGCAATCTCAATCAAAAATATTCTTTCTTCATTTATTAATTTAGACAATATAAAGTTAGCAAACCATGATGTGGAAACTGTCCTATGTTTATAAGGACAAAGGAAATGGCACTATGCCTTTACAATACAAAGAAGAGTTGTTCTATGCAAAGCATAATACTAAAAACTGCCTCATATCACCAAGAGCTATCAATATCACCTGTCTACTATATGCTAAGTGATTTTTATATACTATCTTATTTAACGTACATGACAATTCTATAATTTATTGTCTAAGTTAATCTTTATTTCCAAGAAAAGCTAGGACCATAGTATAGTTAATCATGAATACCAGTAGGCTTTAGTTTCATCTACAAGTAAGTGGGGTCAGGTAAAATCTCCTTCCTCTGATGTTCTATGATTCTTCTAGGATTCTGTTATCTATCTATCTATCTGTCTATCTATCTATCTACACACACACACACACACACACAGCAAAATGCAGCCTACATGCATTATATTATTGGCAATGTGCAAGGTAATGATCATACACATATGGACAAGACTTGATATTTACCTTCCAGAAACTCAGTCCACCAGAGAGAAAAGGAGGCAGTTAATTCTACCCATTGCGACTACAAAGTATATTAAAAGCCATAGGAACATCTATGAGGTTATAATTAATTATCTTTAAAAAGGTGGCCTTCAAGGATTAACAGGAGTTTACAAGGTGAACCCCAATATTTCAGGATAGAGGACCAAAATGTTTAGAGACAACAGATAGTTTTTTGTACATGTTTGAGGAGTGGTGAGCAGCCAAGTATGAGTACAACACAGAGGTCATGGAGAGTGTCAAAATATGAAGTTGCCAAGCTAGTTCATTAGACTTTCTTATGCTAAAGAATATGAATTGTAGCCCATACACAAGTAGTTCTCAAACTTCAATACACATAATAATATCTTACAGGTGCTTATTACAATTCAGATTCTTGGAATCTAGCCTCAGACACAACATGACTGTCTAACAACAAAGGAATGGTTGAACAAATGGTAGTACATCCGTACTATGATATTTTATCTAGTTCTTAAAATGAACAAATTAGATCTCTAATAAATCTCTATTGAATAATTTCACCTGTTTGTTTTAGTTATTTTGTGGTAGTCTCTTCCTTCAACAGGAAAAAGGCAATGCAGAAAGGAAAGGAAACTAATATTTATTGAGTGATGGCTATAGGTTAGATATTTTGCAAGATGCTTTCACTTTTAATCTACATTTATTTGTAGTTTAAGCTCTGTGAAGTTTTATCATTACTATTTTCATGTGCGAAAATGAAGGCTCAGGTGGAGAAACTCTTACAAAATCATAAAACGAATCTGATCCTGATCCAGGATTTGATCACAGGACTTCTAACTCCAAGTCTAGTGATTCTCTTGGATTTGAGTTTGTTGAATATTAGCTGAGGTAGTAAATCTAGGAAGAAAAGCAGATTTCAGGACATAGATAATAAGCTGTTCTAGGAATATAAAGATGAACATTGCTAAAAGATACTGAAGAGGAAATGAGTAATGTTACAGTTGGAAACATAGATGAAGCTCAGGAGAAAAACTGGATCAGGAATGATATATTTAGGAGAAATTTTATCTTATGCTAATGAAAAGTTAAATGCTAGTCATTTAAAGTGCTAATAGAAGAGAAATAAACAATGAAAGAAAGAAAGGGGAAAATTACTCTTTAAGGAAAGAACCAGGGGCACCTGGCTGGCTCAGCTGGAAAAGCATGCGACTCTTGGTCGTGAGTTCAAGCCCCATGGTGGGTGTAGAGATTACTAAAAAAAAAATAAATAAAACTTAAAAAAAAAAAAAAAAGGAAGAACCAAAGAAAATATAATCACATATGAAGCCAGAATAGAAAAGATTTTTATTAAGTTTTTTATTTTAATTCCAGTATAGTTAAGATACAGTGTTATATTACTTTCAGGTGTACAATATAGTGATTCAATAATTCTATACCTTACTCAATAATCATCATGATAAGTGTACTCTTTCAATCTTCATCATCTATTTTACCCATCCCCTCACCCACCTCCCCTCTGGTAACCATCAGTTTGTTCTCTATAGTTAGAGTCTGTTCCTCTCTCTCTTTTTTTTCTTTGTTCATTTGTTATGTTTCTTAAATTACACATATAAGTGAAATTATATAGTGTTTGTCTTCCTCTGACTGACTTATTTCACTTACCTTTATACTCTCAAGATCCATCTATGTTGTGGGAAATGGCAAGATTTCATTCTTTTTCATGGCTGAATAATATTCAATATAGTCAATATATATATCTGTTGTTAGATACTTCTGCTGCTTCCATAATGTGGCTATTGTTAATAATGCTGCAATAAAGGCATGGGTGCATGTATCCCTCTGAATTAGTGTTGTTGTATTTTTTTGGGTAAATACCCAGTAGTACGATTACTAGATCATAGGGTAGTTCTATTTTTAATTTTTTGAGGAACCTCCATACTGTTTTCCAAAGTGGCTGTGCCAGTCAGTTTGCATTCCTACCAATAGTGCAGAAGGGTTCCTTTTTTTCAGATCCTCTCTAACACTTATTGGTTCTTGTGTTTTTTATTTTTGCCATTCTGACAGGTGTGAGCTGATACCTCATTGTAGTTTTGATTTGCGTTTCCCTGATGGTGAGTGATATTGAGCATCTTTTCATGTGTCTGTTGACCATCTGTATGTCTTCTTCAGAGAAATGTCTGTTATTGTCTTTTGTCCTTTTTTAACTGGATTAATTTAATTGGATTATTTGTTTTTTGGGTGTTGAGTTGTATCAGTTCTTTACATATTTTGGATACTAACCCTTTATTGGATATGTCATTTACAAACATCTTCTCCCATGTAGTAGATTGTCTTTTAGTTTTATTGACTGTTTCCATTGCAGTGCAGAAGCTTTTTATTTTGATGTAGTCCAAATAGTTTATTTTTTTGCCTTTGTTTCCCTTGCCTCAGGAGACATATCTTGAAAAATGTTGCTTTGGTCGATGTCAGGCAAATTACCACTTGTGCTCTCTTTTAGGATTTGTAAGATCTCAATACGTCTCACTTTTAGGCCCTTAATCCATTTTGAGTTTATTTTTGTATATAGTGTAAGTGGTCCAGTTTCAGTCTTTTGCATATAGAGAGACTGTCTTTTTCCCATTGCATATTCTTGGCTCCTTTGTCAAAGATTAATTGAAATCATGGGTTTATTTCTGGGTTCTCTATTCTGTTCCACTGATCTATGTGTCTATTTTTGTGCCAGTACCATTTTGTTTTGATTACTACAGCTTTGTAATATAACTTGAAGTCTGGAATTGTGATACCTCCAGTGTTGTTTTTCTTTTTCAAGATAGCTTTGGCTATTCAAGGTCTTCTGTGGTTCCATACAAAACTTAGGATTATTTGTTCTAGCTCTGTGAAAAATGCTGGTGGTATTTTGATAGGGATTGCATTAAACCTGTAGATTGCTTTGGGTAGTGTAGAAATTTTCACAATATTTGTTCTTCCAATCCATGAGCATGGAATGTCTTCCCATTTGTTTGGGTCCTCTTCAATTACTTTCATCAATGTTTTATACTTTTCATGCTACAGGCCTTTCCACCCCTTGGTTAAGTTTATTCCTAGGCATCCTAGGCAACTGTAAATGGGATTTTCTTTATTTCTTAATTAATTTTTTCTTAATTTCTCTTTCTGCTGCTTCATTATTAATGTATAGCAATGTAACAGATTTCTGTACACTGATTTTGCATCCTGCAACTTTACTCAATTCATTTATCAGTTCTAGTAGTTTTTTGGTGGTATCTTTATGGTTTTCTATATATAGTATGATGTCATCTGCAAACACGGAAAGTTTTACTTCGTCCTTACCAATTTGGATGTGTTTGCTTTCTTTTTGTTGTCTGAATGCTGTGGCTAGGACTTCTAGTACTAAGTTGAATAAAAGTGGTGAAAGTGTACATCCTTGTCTTTTTCCTAACACTAGAGGAAAAGCTCTTTCCTCACTGAGTATGATGTTTGCTGTGGGTTTTTTGTATAAGGCTTTATTTTTCATACAAAAGGTAGGCTCCCTCTACACCTACTTTGAGGTTTCTATCATGAATGAATGTTGTACTTTTATCATGAATGAATGTTGTACTTTGTCAATGCTTTTTCTGCATTTATTGAAATGATCATATGGTTTTTATCTTTTCTCTTATTGATGTGACTTATCACACTGATTGACTTGCAAATATCAAACCACCCTTGCAACCTAGGAATTAATTCCACTTGATCGTGGTGAATGATTTTTTTTAATGTATTGTTGGGATTCAGTTTGCTAGTATTTTGTTGAGGATTTTTGAATCTACGTTCATCAAAGATAGTGACTTGTGGTTCTCTGTTTTTGTGATGTCTTTATCAGGTTTTAGTATCAGGGTAATGTTGGCCTCATAGAATTAATTTGGAAGTTTTTCTTCCTTTTCTATTTTTTGGAATAGCTTGAGAAGAGTATTAACTCTTCTTTAAATGTTTGGTAGAGGGGTGCATGGGTGGCTCAGTCAGTTGAGTGTCCAACTCTTGATTTCAGCTCAGGTCATGATCTCGGGGTCCTGGGACTGAGCCCCACATTGGGCTCCACACTCAGCAGGGAGACTGCTTGAGGATTCTCTCCCTCTGCCCCTCCCCCTGCTCGCACACTCTCTCTCTCTAATAAATAAATGAATCTTTAAAAAAATAAATGTTTGGTAGAATTCACCTTTGAAGCCATCTGGTCCTGGACCTTTGTTGGTTGGGAGTTTTTTTTTTTCTTAAGGTTTTATTTATTTAGGGCGCCTGGGTGGCTCAGTTGGTTAAGCCACTGCCTTCGGCTCAGGTCATGATCCTGGAGTCCCGGGATCGAGTCCCGCATCGGACTCCCTGCTCAGCAGGGAGTCTGCTTCTCCCTCTGACCCTCCCCCTTCTCATGCTCTCTCTCTCTCTCTCTCTCATTCTCTCTCTCAAATAAATAAATAAAATCTTTTTAAAAAAAGATTTTATTTATTTAGATTTTATTTTTATTTATTTATTTGAGAGAGACAGAGATAGCAACAGAGATAGCATGAGAGAGCATGAGCAGGGAGGAGAGGGAGAAGCAGGCTCCCCGCGGAGCAATTTCAGTCAAGCAACAGGAATATAGACCAGATTTCAATGAGTTGAAGAGCAAATAGGTAGGGAATGAGAGAAAATAAGTTTAAATTACCTTTTCTACTCCTGGTAGTGAAGGAAAGAAGCAGGCTTCCCGCTGAGCAGGGAGCCCGATGTAGGGCTTGATCCCAGGACCGTGGGATCATGACCTGAGCCGAAGGCAGATGCTTAACCGACTGAGCCACCCAGGCGCCCCAAGATTTTATTTATTATTGGAGAGAGAGAGAGCACAGAGGGAGAGGGAGAAGCAAACTGTCTTCTGAGCAGAGAGCCCAATGCAGGGCTCAATCCCAGGACCCCAAGACATGACCTGAGCCAAAGGCAGATGCTTAACTGACTGACCCACCCAGTTGGGAGGTTTTGATTCCTGATTCAATTTCATTGTTGGTAACTGGTCTGTTCAAATTCTCTATTTCTTCCTGCTTCAGTTTTGGTAGGTTATCTGTTTCTAGAAATTTATCCATTTCTTCTAGGTTGTCCAATTTGTTGCCATATAAATTTTCATAATCTCTTATAATTGTTTGTATTTCTGTAGTATTGGTTACTATTCCTCCTTTCTCATTTGTGATTTTGTTTATTTGAGTCCTCTTTTTTTTTGGATGAGTCTGGCTAGAGGTTTATGAATTTTGTCAATCTTTTCAAAGAACTAACTCCTGGTTTCATTGATATGTTGTATTATTTTTTTAAGTTTCTATATCATTTATTTCTGCTCCAATCTTTATTATTTCCTTCCTTCTCCTGGTTTTGGATTTTGTCTATTCTTTTTCTAGCTCCTTTAGGTGTAATGTTAGGTTTTTATTTGAGATTTTTCTTGATTCTTGAGGTAAGCATGTATTGCTATAAACTTCCCTCTTAGAAGACCTTTTGCTGCATCCCAAAGATTTTGGACCATTGTGTTTTCATTTTCACTTGTCTCCATGTAATTTCTGATTTCTTCTTTGATTTTCTGGTTGACCCATTCATTGTTTAGTAGCATGTTATTTAAACTCCATGCATTTGTGCTCTTTCCAGATTTTTTCTTGTGGTTGATTTCTAGTTTCATAGCAGTGTGTTCAGAAAAAGATGCATGGTATGACTTCAATCTTTTTTAATTTGTTGAGACTTGTTTTGTGGCCAGAGTAGGAAAGAGTTAGTAAAGGAGGATAGGGTTGACAATGCTGTATATTTCAAAAAAGAGGAGAAATTTAATGAGGCTACTGGATTAAATTATTACAACTTTGATGATTTCTGTGAGAGCAATTTCAGTCAAGCAACAGGAATATAGACCAGATTTCAATGAGTTGAAGAGCAAATAGGTAGGGAATGAGAGAAAATAAGTTTAAATTACCTTTTCTACTCCTGGTAGTGAAGGAAAGATTGCTAAGGCAGAAAGTGGTTTAATGGGAAAATATAAATGAGGGAGTTTTTTGTTGTTGTTTTTAGGAGGGCAAAAACTTGAGCATAATTGTAAGCAAAAGTGAGAAAATCAGTGAAGAGGATGCTTTAGAATAAGGTAGGAGCAGAGATGGAGGGAGTAAGCCCTTGTTTGCGAACATCTCTTCCTGGATGACATGAGGGAAAAAGGTAAAGGGAAACGCAGTGATGGATAGGTTTTCCAGTGAAAGGGAGGAAATTAAGTGATTGTCTTCCTATTAGTAAAGGCAATCTATGCCTAAAATTTCTTTAATATTATTCAATCAGAATGTTTTCTCAAGGGAATATATATTGAATTTTAAAATAAGAGGTATTTGTGTTGGCAAACTAGAATGGGAAAATGAGTAAAACTAGAAAATATAGAGAATGGCAGGGAAAGGATTAGTGGGAGGGGAATCCCAAACCCCAGAAAAAATGGAGAGAGAAGCTTTGTGTATAGGAACCAAAACTTGTGAATACAAAGATAACAATTACTTTGACATTCATTATGATTTTGGACCAATTCCTTAATTTCTCCACCCCTGGGAGTTTACAGCCAAATTATTAGCTTTCCCAACTATAAAACTATGGGACATGTCAAGTATTGTACAGCTAATGGTAGAATGGTAATATTTGCTATCTGCCTCAAGAGTAGGACACAAAAATTAATTGTTCCAGAGTTTGTGGATGCACATGATAAATCTGAAAGGAGAAAGGGGAGAGAAATTTACAGAGAAAGACTCTTCATCTGAATATATTAATGGTTTTTAAAATACATGTTGCTTTCACTAAATCCATTTGCGTTTATTCACTTCTCTACTTTACGTTAGGTACTTTTATTCGGTTGTCTCTGTGCTTTACAATAAAAGTTCTTGTCAAATTTTTCTTTGCAATTTACTTTTTCCAGTTTAACTGCAGTTCATTAGGAAAAAATTCCACTGACAAAAGAGGTTCAATGTTACAGATTCATCAGTTCAAGCTTCCAGACAAAAGCCAAATTTTTCATAAATGGCCTAGAGCTATTAATAAGTAGTAATCTATTAATTTCTAGAAGGACCCAGAAATGAAAAAGTGATTTGCAGATAAACTGATTTAAAGCTAATTAGATTTCCTGAATAGCCCACAAACTGATGATGAGTGCAAAGAATTTCAGTTAAATTAGAATTCTTTGTGGAATTCAGTTTAAGAGAAAACTAGAAATGGGACCATCAGAAGAGAGCAAGTGTCATTTAATTTATGAATGGTTTACTAAAATTGTGGATACATTCACTTGTTCTATGAATTGCCTTGGTTTATATCACTTTGTATGTTATTTGTAATATAAGTTTAAACAATATAGAGACAAATCCTAAGAGGTGTTACATACCAGGAAAAAAAACTGCTTCAGGGATTTCAGAGAGAAATAATTTTTGGTGAAATTCTACTGAATCGGCAGTGTTGTGTTTATCTGATACTTTTAGCTTAAAATATTGTGTGAAAGCTGGGCAGGTGTTAAAAAGATTAAATCCTGGGGCACCTGAGTGGCTCAGTCATTAAGCGGCTGCTCAGGTCATGGTCCCAGGGTTCCGGGATCGAGCCCCGCATCGGGCTCCCTGCTCAGTAGGAAGCCTGCTTCTCCCTCTCCCAATCCCCCTGCTTGTGTTCCTGCTCTCGCTATCTCTGTCTCTGTCAAATAAATAAACAAAATCATAAAAAAAAAAGGAACATCTGACTTGAAATAAATGTTCAACCTAAAGTAGTCTCTTTTTTTCTCCTTCTCCTTTTTAAAAGCATGTTTAAACCTGTATTAGCAGGCCTTAAAATAACCTTTGAGACATGAAATAATCACTGCCTCCAGTGATGATTTTGTTGTGCATAAAGAGAACCTCATTTACTCTTTTGTTCAAAAGACATTTATAGAATCTTTTATCAATTCCTGTGTTGCACCATAAAGATACAGTGATGAAGGAGATACAGACTATGTCTCTGGGATGAGCTCATGCTGGAAGCGTACCCAGTCTTGGGAATTTACCTACTGTTTCCTAGAGGAGATAACCTCTAAGCTAAACACTGAAAGATGAGAAGGAAATAAATTAATCCTATTCTTAGATGTTTTGAGATTCCACAATCTTGATAGTATTTCCCACACATTTTAATATGGAGATAAGAGAGATAAATAAAATAGTTCTTTTCTATCCAATATCATCCCCCTGACCAGCACTAACCAGCTGCTTTTCCAACTTCTTAAAGTGGGAACAAGAGAGAAACAAAGACAAATTAGGGGAGAAAGTTAGAAGTTTCTTGGACAGCTTTCTAGGGAAGGTTATAACTAACTATAAAGGAGTTCTGTCCTAAAACACACACACACACGCACACACCTTATTAACAGTCAAATACTCAGAAACTTCCAAAGCCAATCTAAGGAGAAGGAATTGAAAATTTAAATTGAATACTGGGCTCTGAAAGACAAATATATGAATGAATGGTTGATTTTTACAACTATAGACCTTATAAAAAAGGAAGGTTTTATTATTCAGAATTTTGATGTGTTTCTTCTGCTGGTTTCCTGAGTTACTTAAACTTATATTCAGGAAAAGGAAAACCATGTATACTAACTGATAATATGTAGCTAGTCATAGAGCTATTAGTAATAACCAGTCTTTTAGGAGTAAGTTCAGATCTTTATTTTTTTTAATAAATTTTATTTATTTATTTGACAGAGAGAGACACAGTGAGAGAAGAAACACAAGCAAGGGAGTGAGAGAGGGAGAAGCAGGCTTTCTGCTGAGCAGGGAGCCCGATGCAGGGCTCGATCCCAGGCCCCTAGGATCATGACCTGAGCCGAAGGCAGACGCTTAATGACTAAGCCACCCGGGCACCCCAAGTTCAGATTTTTTAAATGCAGATGTAATTTTTGCAGACATCATCTCCACAACACCCCCAGGAAAGACCTCTTTGAACCTACCTAAAGAAACCTCTACAGATAGATCACTGACAGGGCAGGGCAAAACTACAAATAAAAGGTGATACCTAAAGAAGACAGTGTTTAAGAGAAATGGATCATTCTGTTGACTAGGTAATCATCTATGATCATCCTGCATTATTTCAACAAATAGCTCATCATCTTACTCCTTGTCCCATAATAAATTCATTTGGCTGACTTTAAAAATCAATGGTCCTTCAACTTCCTCTCAACTTCCCTACTTACTACTTTGAACCTATTATCACTGAGTTTCCGAAAATTAATGATCTCTACATCAAAATTTCTCTCTCTTTCCACAAAGTCCCATTGACTCATTCTACTGAACCCAGTTGTTCTAGAAATTAAACACTGCAACCTCTGATCCTCAATCCCTCCAAATTCTTCCAGGACACCTGAAATGAAGAGGAGGTAGAAGATGTAGCCCCCACCCTCTCATGCAGATGCCTTATGTACAAACCAAAACTAATCATCTTTTAACACAAGCATGCTCTTCCTTTAATTTCCTCTATCCTCATAAATTATTCAAAGCTTGCTCTGTGCTAGGCATAGTCTGGGCACTGCAGGTACAGCAATAGTCAGGATAAGTTATTATAACAGAAAAGCCCAAATTTCAGTAGCTTTAATTGATGAAGATTTATTTCTCATTTACATCACAATCCAGTGTAGGTCAATGTGAGGGGATGGAGGTGGGCTTTAGTCTACACCATCATTTAGAGACCAGAGCTTCTTCCCTCTAGAGTCTGTGACCACTAGTAGCTCCAGCTGTTAGGAAAGTTACAAGAATGGTTTTATAGGAGAGGCCTAGGGGAGGAATATCTCACGTCTACCCATATTCTGTTGTCCAGAAGTCTGTCACATGGCTCCACCTGTCTGGCAGAGAGGTCTGGAAATGTAGTCCTGAGTGGCCCCCAAAAAGAGAAGATGGGTATGATGCACATCTAGCCAGTCTTTGCAACTAGTACTGAATGAAACAAAGCTCCTATATGTACCTTAAATTCCAGTGTGGAGAGATAAGACAATAAAGAAAATGGACAAGATCATATCAGGTAGAGAGTTGCAAAGAGAAATAATCTGGGGTGAGGGAACAGTACAGAAAGTAAGGAAATACTACTGCATTTCACTGATTCTAAGAACATTTTTCCCCTCACATTTTAACATCTCTGAAATCAGGATGCATATTACAAAATTGTCATATCATTGATTAATTGGCACTTTTCCTTCTGAGTGTTACCCAAAATAACAGTACATCCTTCTAAAAATGACCATATGAAATAAGATTTTTTTTTAATATAGAGTCACCAGGGAAGGTCTTTCTAAATGACAGGTCATCAGAGACCTGAATGAAGAGAGATCTAACCATATTAACAGCTATGGGCAAAGAGCCCTGAGCATTAGAAATAGCATGGAGTGTTCAAGGAAGAGCAAAGATGCCACTGTGACTAAGTGGAGTAGGTGAGTGAGAGAATGGTAGAGGGTGAAGCTAGAGAAGTAACTAAGCAGCTGGTGACCTTCAACAAATTATTTCACTTAATATATTTCACTTAACTGAGCCTGTCTTCTGAACTGTGAAATAACAACATGATATGAATGTGTGAAGATTAAATAATATAATATAGTGAAGCAAACAGAGGAATAGAAATGGCACAGGCATCCTCCACCGTGCCCTTCCTTTCTTTACCCACAGAAAATAAGGACCAATCTAGCAATCATACTTTCTCTAATAGAACAGTGACAATAATACATTTTGGTTTCTCTAATATGATTTTGGGCTTCAAATTTTAAGCTTTTAGTGTAAATCCTCATCCATTCAAACACATTGCTTCCTATTAACTAACAAAAGTTATACATACAATCTTCTGGGCCTTTTTCTCATAATAAATTCTCAAAGGAAGACTCTTCTAAGTATCAAATCCTTTCTTTTTTCCCCCCAAAGATGAAGCATTCACTTTTTTTTTTCTTTTCTCTACTATATATGTAGACTTGAGAGGAGGGGAACAAGTGGGTGGGTGAGGAATGGCAGATTACTAAGTCTTGAAAAAGCTTTCCTCTTTATGTTTAAACTACATTTCCCATCTCCCTCGATTTCATTGTGGCACCCCAATTTAGTCTTCTCTCTTAGTTGTTGATTTTAATTCACTAGTAAAAAAGTTTTCTTGCTAAAATATGACATTCTAGCCAACTATATACTATTGATCAAATGAAATGGGAAACTAAGGCCAGTGACCTGTGTGGTTAAGTGAATTTGTTACATTTTTCTGAGATATTCAGACCCGATTCCAAACACTAGATCACACTTCAATTACCTTGGTTATATCATTTCCAAGGCTACAAATTTCTTTTACATTTATAAGGCATAACATGAGCATTAATGACTAAGAACTGCACAACTCACTACTTTTTAAAAAATCCCCTATGTTTCTAGTTAAGAAAATCTACAAAAGGGCCCTCTATGAATATTTGTTCATTCATTCATTCTATTATTCAATGAAAACCTATACTAAGTGCCTAAGGTGTACAAAGGATATAAATACAAAACAAAGCTACTACCTCCAAGAAAATGATAATCTAGTACTCATTTATCAGAAATGTATTGTGCCATGTATTGTGCCATGAATACTAGAGATTTAGAAATAAAATAGCTGAATGAAACATGATAGCTAATCTCAAACAGTTCACCACTAACAGGAAAAATATTTAAGTGAATGGTTAGAATGTAATTTTATTTACACAAAATGAATGTACAAATGAAGTGGGGAGAAAGAGAGTTAGTGAGCTGGATTTCTGCTCTATAAATAGAAGTGTCTGGAATATTAGAGAAACTATTAAGGAGGGCATGTGTTGTGATGAGCACTGGGTGTTATACGCAACTAATGAATCGTTGAACACTACATCAAAAAATAATGATGTACTATATGCTGGCTAACTGAACATAATAAATATATACATAGCTTTCAAAAATATATATAAAATAAATCCTAACCTAAGGAAAACTTTAAGTAAAGTTAAAAGATGAAACAATTTTGTAGCTCTTCATTCTGTACATTTTGTGACTGAAATGGTTAAGCTGAGACAAATCTGTCCCAATTCCTCAAGAAGAAGAAAATGAGAATTCCACAATAATCAGAGAATGAGTCAGAAAGCCAGAGAACCTCAGCCTGGCTCAACCAGGTTTAATCACTGTGTGTCCTCCAGCGAGCTGTTTAAAACCTTAATTTCTATGCTTGTAATACAGGGAGTTAGACTAAGTGATGTCTAAGGTGCTCTCCATTTCCAATATTTTCTGACTCTCAGATCCTAGTAGGATGTCTTAGTGCTGAGAAGGGGGTACTGTTAGCTACAGCAAGGCTTATGTGTCCTATTATAAAAACCAACATAATGGTTTTCTAAGTTGTGCATAAAAGATGAAGTTATGTACAACTCTATGAACAAATGGCCTATTTTATAAACTTATTCATCTGATGAGAGTACTATAATTTGCCTTCTAACCTGCTTTGCTTAGGCACTTTATGAAGAATTAGAGCTGCTGGGTAATGTACGAATCCCTGTGTGCAATGTCATTAGTATAAATTATGCATTAGAAAAAATTTCATTTATTCTACGATCAAAATTCAAGTTCAACAACATTACTGCTTTATGGCATGACTAAATCACAAAACATGAATAATTTTATGAATCAATCTGGATATCAAATCGAAATAACTTTTGACTGACTCTCCCCACAAATCAGTGCTTAAGATTTACATTCCAAGTCATTACATATTCCATTTATATTCTGATGGAGACTCAGATTTATTTCAGACATAGACATTTTACTCTGATAAAGGAACCATCTGATCATGATGGTCTAATAAAAAGACTGACACCTTACTTAGTTCCCATTTTACTTAAAATCATTCCTTTAGGAAACCAGATTTTAAAATATATTACTACTGTCTGAAATTTTCCCAAAAAAACTAGTCAAATATTTCTGTGAGATAAATTTATAGAAATACTTATAAACAAAATCAATGCAGCAGAAAAAACAAGTTGTTAATAAATTCTAAGTTTAATGATGAGACACAAAAAATGTGAAAATCATAAAAAAGAAGAAAAAGTACTGGCATTTATCTGATTTTCCCCAATTTGGCTTAGACTTCAGATAAAGAAATGCAATATTATAATTAAGCAACTGGACTAAAAGAAGTCATCTAACTTTCTGTTCTAACAACACCCCAAATCTAATGATTACAGAGTGAGTTTCATCATACACTTTTACAGTCTTTTAAAACACAGCCCAGAAAGGCATATATATGTACATTAGTTTTAAGTGACTGATTGATTTAATCCCAAACTACTTTCATAATATGCTGAATAACCCAGTAGATTAGATTCCAACTTCTTACTTTAACACGGTCAACTTCAGAAGATGCCCTTGGCAATGAAGAGAAAATTGCTTTAGACAATACATACTATCAAGGGCCAAAACAAGAAGATGAAATATGGAAAAATAAACTGGGATGGTTTAGCCAGAGAAAATGTAAAAGCTGAGGTGGCTAAGAATTTAAATTAACTAATATTCCTCCCTGCACTATTCATATCCCTTGACTCTTCACCCCCACCCCCAATTCAGTAGCAAAGTCTTGAGAAGCAGAAAAGAGGTCTTATTTCTGGCTTTCAAACATCAAAACCTTGGAATCAGAGGACAAAATGGAAAAATTATGATAAAACAATCCATAAAAATCCTAGTAAGTCTAACAGAAAAAAAAAATTAACTAGAGAATAACAAAGTTTCCTAGAACTAGAGAAATCAGAGGAGGAAGACCCTGCCTCAATACCCAGGTGCAAGTGCATTTGGGTGAGTCCATGCCCCAATTCCTGGGTAAAGCCTGTATAAGGTAGGTCATCAGTCTTCAGATGGTGTCCTAGAGATCCCTGTGACACCACAGGGCTCAGGAGCACAGAATGTTTCCTATATTCCCAAGAGCAGTACAGAAATGGCCCAGAGAACCAACTGCTTGGAAAGGAATAAGGAAGGACCCAGAAATTACCACCAAGGCCAAAGTTCATTCCATCAAATGCTGATGTGGGCACCTGACGCTAAAAAAGACCTAGATGTGGTCTCCCAATGATTTGGCTCTATGAAAGTCTCCTGGAACTTATACTAAAAGGCATGTTAGTGAGAAGGAACACCACACTGACTGAAAATTATGGTTCTACCTTTCCATTAAATTGAGTCTCAAATTAGAACATTTAATTCTTATAAAAAAATAAAGTTAATATTCTTGTACAACTTTGTCTTTTAGACTGAGATTTGTACCTGCTAAATGGGACGAACCCTGTTTGATTCTAATTTATTTCATGCATCGAACTTGGACAAGAGCCTAAGCAAGTACGGCCCAAGATTGAAGCAGAGGAGTGGTGGAGGGGAGCAATGATGACCCTGATGTAATTCTGCAGCTCTCCCTCTGACTCCATCTCAGACCTCCTACACATGTACTTTTGTGTGCCTCTAGCTGGGCTACAGTCAAACCTTGGCTTAAGTATCTTACAGATATTTTCTCCTTCCCCACTGTAACCTTTCCTCATTGATAGGGTAAAGATGATGAACAAAGGTTTAGAAAGTTACATAATCATTTGAGTTCACACAATTACTAAGTGAGGATTTATACCTGAATCTCCATGGCTCTGAAGCCCACACCCCTTCCAACCCCTAGGCAGCCTCCAATGGCAAGGTGCAGTCAATTTTCACGGAAATATAACTGAAGGGGAAAAAATACTAGAACTAGATTTGAGGAGAATCTGGTTTTTTCCACAGTAGTATGTAAAAAGGGACTTCTGATTTTGTGGGTACAATAATGCCAGGGTGGGATTTTTTCCATTTACTCATTCATTCAACAACATTTCCAGTACCTATGATATGTAAGGTAAAGCACTCCAAATAGGGTTGTCCCCACTATAGAAGCCACTCTATGCCAGAACCCTACTCAATGTACATAGTAAGAACCATGAACAAGAGAACCATGAACCAAGAACGAAGAACTCCTTCCCTCATTGCTATAAAACAAAAGCTGTTTTATAACACCTGGAAGGAAGCAGGGAATACACTCCTTGCTCTAAGTTCTTTCTATGTATATCACTGTTGTAACCTGGCCTTGTACTCTCTGGAGTAGCAGATGCTTAAAACTTAAAAAAAAAAAAATTGTCATTTTAAATGCTACTGATATGATTAAGAAATACACATTCATTTTTAAGTCATCTCTGAAAAGGTAGAGCTGGGAAAGGGTAAAGTTACTCAACAGCTAGGACCAGAAGGTCATTAAGCAAGGTTTGGTTAAGGAGTGAATCAAAAAGGATTAAGGAGAGAAGAAAGCTTGCAGAGTTCCACCAAGTCATTATGGCAAACTCTGCCTAGGCCATTTGGGTACTATGAGTGACAGAGTAGCAACTAACCCAGGGAAAGTGGCAGTCATGCCATGTCACAAAGAGATTTTCAAGGACAAAACAAGGAAAGATCTTTCCCCCTCTCTTCCTAGTCCCCAAGAAGGAGAGTGGCTATAAATAGTAAGTAGTAGTATACTAACTATGACAACTGGAAAACATCTACCCCAGTCTCTATGTCAAGATTGTTTCCATTGGTACTATTATGATCCCGGGATGGTAAATCAAAGATGATGATCAGAATCTCTAGCAGCTGATCTAGGCCTTGTATCTGAACTACTGGACTGTCCTAATCAAGGACACCAAAGATGAGGGAGTAGCTAAAGAGGATGAGACACCTCAGAAGGTGACATGCCTCTTTGACAATTCCTATATTCACAGGAATATAGAAGAAATCTCTGAAAATTGTCAGCAATAAAAAAGAGTAAAAAAGAAGAAAAACTGGATGAATGCAAAGGTCTTAAGAGGTGAGAGTGGGACAATGCTGCACTTTTACTGATTCTCTCAGAAGGAACACTCTAAAAAAAGGTTGGTTTCAAGTAAACTATTTAAAAAGTTATGAAACTCTAAGTGCAATGCTACTTACAAGACAAGGGCTTGAACTCTTAAGTAACTTTTTTTTTGAATGTGTGGCTTAAATCTCTCTGCTTGCAGATAACAAACTCTAGCCTTTGAAACTCTATGAATGTACAAAAGACAGTCAACTGGATTCACATTAATCTTCAGAATTTCATTGCTTTGAAATGCAAACATAACATTTCCATTGGTGAAACAATAGTCAAAGTATTTCTGAAACTTCATTGTAAAACAAACCAGGTAGAAATATAAGAATTTGGTTTATGCCTATAAGAATATTTTAAACTAGGTATTTTTTCATTTTCAGGATAGATCTTGGTTCCCAAGTATATTGAATTAAAATAAGCTCAAAACACTTTATAGACTTGTGTTCTAAACCACTATTTTTTGTGTGTTTAGATTAAGTTTGTTTTTGGAAAGGTGACCCTAGTTAAATAGGAATACAAAAATGGATAAAGGTAGAAAATCTTTCTATAACATAGAAATGCATGGCATTATACATTTAACAATGGTTGTCTAAGAATTATTCTTCAAGGCTGATGTTTTGGGAGAAAATGAAGATTATTTTACAATCTTGGTTTGAGGCTATGGAATTTGTAACTTCTAAATGAGAAGGAATTGGGACAGGAAGATGGCAGTGGAGTAGGAGAAGCCTAGGCTCACCTCATCCCATGAATACAACTAGATAACTATCAAATCACCCTAAATACCCCAGAAACTGACCTGAAGACTGGTAGAACAAACTTCACAACTAAAGGGAGGGAAGAACAGAAGAAGGTAGGAAACATGGAGATGTGGTGTAGGGGGGAAATGGATCCTGGCTACTATGTAAGGGAGGGAGCCATGGTCATGGAGAAGGGCAAGAGAGAGAGGAGCACACAGGGGAACACACAAGGAGAATGTTTCCCCATAGCCATTGGCTTAGAAAATGAGAGGGACTGAATTTCCTGAGTTCTTGCAGCCAGCTGGGCTTAAAGCCTAGAGTTTTAAAGGTCAGAAGGCTTGCCTACGATAGAGCCCAGAGGGCACTACACTGCTCTTGGAGAGAAGGCAGGCAAACAACCCATGGCAGATAGCATGGAAACAGAAATCTAAAGAGCACCTGGGACACACAATGGAGAGATTATTTGCTCTTCTCAGAGCATGTCCCTGAGAAGCAGCGTTCATGGAGACACCTCTCTGAGAACAGAGGGGCTGGCTGGTGCCATTTCCCTGCCCCATTCCTCAGCATAAACACAGAACCACCTGTGGGAAGCAGCACAGCATGGACACTGGCTACCTAACTTGCTTACATTAAGCCCCACCCTCTGTGTTCTGGTGGAACTTCCCTCCCATCTACCTCAGTCCCAGTATGGCAGGCCTCCTCCAGGAAGACCAGTACAAACCCCTGCCCACACCACATCTCCTGACCAGAGAGTTTTTCAGGGCCTCAGTTCCAGGGGAGGTGGTGACAGGTCTCATTTCACAAGCAGGTCAGAGCACACCTAGTTAAAACTCACCACATTCAGGCCAGGGACCAACACTGCTCACAGCAGGCAAGGAAAACCTCTGCAGATGACTGACCTGAGGGATAGAGCACCCAGAACACAATAGCAGAGTGATGCAGCACACACTGAAGACAGTCCCTGAAGCACCAGGCCCTGAATACTACATGACCTCTTCTTTATAAGGCCATTACTTTAAGGAATAGGAGACAAAACTGGCTTATCTAACACAGAGAAGCAGGCCGAGACTTAGACAAAATGCCAAGATAGAGGAATTTATCCCAAATGAAAGAACAAGATAAGGCCATGGCCAGAGATCTAAGCGAAATAGATATAAGTAACATGCCTGATGAAAAATTTAAAGAAACAATTATAAGGATACTCACTGGACTCGAGGAAATAATGGAATACATTAGTGAAACCCTAATCACAGAGATAAGAGTTAAAAAGGAATTGATCAGATTGAGATCCTCTCCCTCTCCTTTTGCCCCTCCCCCAACTCACATGCTTTCTGTTTCTAAAATAAATAAATAAAATCTTTAAAAATTTTAAAAATCAATCAGGATGAAGAGTGCAAAAAACAAGATTATAAATATGCTTGATGTAATGAACAGCAGGCTGGAAGAAGCAGAGGAAGAAATTAATGATCTACAAGACAAAATAATGGAAAGCAATAAAGCTGAACAAAAGAGAGAAAGAAGAAATATGCAGAATGAGAATAGACTTAGAGAACTCAGTGATTCCATCAAATGTAATAACATTCAAATTATAGGAGTCCCAGAAGAAGACAAGAGAAAAAAAGGATAGAAATTTTATTTAAAGAAATAATAGCTGAAAACTTCCCTAATTTGGGGAAGGATCCAGACATCCAGATCCAGGAGGCACAGAGGAACTCCCACCAAGACATATTATAATTAAATTTGTAAGATATAGTGATAAAGAAAAATTCTTAAAAGTAGCAAGACAAAAGAAGTCATAAACTTACAGGGGAAAACCCATAAGAGTAACAGGAGAGGAGGGTGGGGACCGGGTCCCTCACGGTCACTGCTGCATCCCAGCTCCTCTCAGGGCTGTTGTGCACTGTGAACATATTTATCAAAAGAAGAGTAAATTGGAGGGGGAGCAAGATGGCAGAGGAGTAGGAGACCTAAATTTCATCTGGTCCCAGGAATTCAGCTAGATAGGTATCAAACCATTCTGAACACCTACGAACTCAACAAGAGATCAAAGAAAAGAATAGCAGCAACTCTCTGAACAGAAAAGCGACCACTTTCTGGAAGGTAGGACATGTGGAGAATAGTGTTGAAAATAGAGCTACCCTACGACTCAGCAATTGCCTTCTGGGTATTTACCCCAAAGATACAAATGTAGTGATCCAAAGGGGTATGTGCACCCCAATGTTTATAGCAGCAATGTCCACAATAGCCAAACTATGGAAAGAGCCAAGATGTCCATTGACAGATGAATGGATAAAGAAGATGTGGTGTATATATATATATATATATATATATACACTGGAATATTATGCAGCCATCAAAAAAACCGAATTCTTGCCATTTGCAATGACGTGGATGGAACTAGAGGGTATTATGCCAAGCGAAATAAGTCAGTCAGAGAAAAACATGTATCATATGATCTCACTGATATGAGGAATTCTTAATCTCAGGAAACAGAGGGTTGCTGGAATGGTGGGGGGTGGGAGGGATGGGGTTGCTGGGTGATAGACATTGGGGAGGGTATGTGCTATTGTGAGCGCTGTGAATTGTGTAAGACTGATGAATCACAGACCTATACCTCTGAAACAAATAATACATTATGTGCTAAAAAAAAAAGAAGAAGAAGAAGAAGAAGAAGATAGTAGGAAGGGAAAAATGAAGCGGGGGAAGTCAGAGGGGGAGACAAACCATGAGAGACTGTGGACTCTAAGAAACAAACTGAGGGTTCTAGAGGGGAGAGGGGTGGGGGGATGGGTTAGCCTGGTGATGGGTATTCAAGAGGGCACATATTGAATGGAGCACTGGGTGTTATATGCAAACAATGAATCATGTAACACTACATCAAAAAAATAAATTAATTAAAAAAAAAGAAAGACTAACGGGAGATTTTTCAACAGAAATTTGGCAAGCCAGAAGGAAGTGACATGATATACTCAAAGTGCTGAATGGGAAAAATCTGTGGCCTAGAATACTCTATTCAGCAAAGCCATCATTCAGAATAGAAGGAGAGGTAGAGTTTCCCAGACAAACAAAACCTAAAAGAGTTTGTGACCACAAAAGGAGCTCTGCAAGAAATATTAAAGGGGACTCTTTAAGTGCAAAGGAGAGACCAAAAGTGAGAGTATAAAGGTAGGAAACACAAAAGTAGCAAAAATGAATATTTCTGTAAAAAATTACTCAAGGAACTCACAAAAAAATACAAGTAAAATATAATAACATATGCCTAAAATGTGGGGAGGACAGGAGAAAAGAATGGGTTCAAACTTAAATGACCATCAACTTAATATAGACTGCTATGTACATAAGAGGTTATATACAAACCTAATGGTAACCATTATCAAAAACCACTAATAAACATGCACAGAATAAGGAGAAAAAAATGCAGACATGTCACTAAAGAAAATCAGCAAAATATGAAAGGGAGAAAGACAAAAAAGGATCAGAGAAAATCTCCAGGAACAACCACAAAACAAGTAATAAAATGGCAATAAATACATATCTATCACTAATTACTTTGAATGTACATGGACTAAATGCTCCAATCAAAACACATAGGGTATCAGAATGGATTAAAAAAAAAAAAAGACTCATCTATATGTTGCCTACAAAAGACTCATTTCAGATATAAAAACACCCACAGATTGAAAGTGAGGGGATAGAGAAACATTTATCATTTAAATGGATGTCAATAGAAAGCCAGAGTAGCAATACTTATGGTCAGACAAACTAGACTTTAAAACAAAGATTATAACAAGACAAAGAAGGACACTATATAATATTAAAGGGGACAATCCAACAAGAAGACATAACAATTATAAGTACTTAGACACCCAACATGGGAGCTCCCAAATACATAAAACAATTAATAACAAACAAAGGAACTAATCGATAATTATACAATAATAGTAGGGGACTTTAACAGCCTACTTACAATAATGGACAGATCACCTAAACAGAAAATCAACAAGGAAACAATGGCTTGGAAGGACACATTGGACCAGATGGACTTAACAGATACATTAGAAACATTCTATCCTAAAACAGCAGACTACACATTCTTTTCAGGTGCACATGGAATATTCTCCAGAATAGATCACATATTAGGCCACAAAACAGGCCTCAACAAATTAAAGAAGACTGAAGTCATATCATAATCTTTTCTGACCACAATGCTATGAAACTAGAAGTGAACCACAAGAAAAAATCTGAAAAGACCACAAATACACAGAGGTTAAATAACATGCTATTAAGCAACGAATGGGTCAACCAGGAAATTAAAGAAGGAATAAAAAAATACATATAAACAAATGAAAATGAAAACAGGACAGTCCAAAACCTTTGGGATGCAGCAAAAGCAGTCATAAGAGGGAAGTATATAGCAAGCAATACATGCCTACCTCAAGGAGCTAGAAAAATCTCAAATGGACAACTTAACCTTACACCTAGAGGAGCCAAAAAAAGAACAACAAAGCCCAAAGCCAGTAGAAGGAAGGAAATAATAAAGATTAGAGCAGAAATAAATGATATGGAAACTAAAAACACAATAGAACATATCAATGAAGACAGAAGTTGGTTTTTTGAAAAAAAAATTAATAAAATTGAACAGCCTCTAGTCAGTATCAAAAAGAAAAGAGAAAGGACGTAAATAAGTAAAATCACAAATGACAGAGGAGAAATTACAACCAACACCACAGAAATACAAACAATTATAAGAGAATATATGAAAAACAATATGCCAACAAATTGGACAACCTAGAGGAAATGGATACATTTCTGGGCACATAAATTCCCAAAACTGAAACAGGAAGAAATAAAAAATTTGAACACATCAATAATCAGCAAGAAATTGAATCAGAAAACTCCCAACAAATAAAACTCCAGGACCAGATGGCTTAAAAGGTGAACTCTACCGAACATAAAGAAGAATTAATACCTACTCTTCTCAAACTATTCCAAAAAATAGAAAAAGAAAGAAAACTTCCAAATTCATTCCATGAGTCCAGCTTTACCCTGATACTAAAACCTGATAAAAGCACTACAGAAAAAGAGAACTACAGACCAACATCTCTGATGAACATACACACAGAAATCCTCAACAAAATACTAGCAAACCAAATCCAACAATATATTTTAAAAATCATTCACCATGATCAAGTGGGATTTATTCCCAGGATTCCCAAGAGTGGTTCAATATTTGCAAATTAATTAATATGATACATCACATCAATAAGAGAAAGGATAAAAACCATATGATCATTTCAACAGATACATAAAAAGCATTTGACAAAGTACAATGTCCATCCATGATGAAAACCCTCAACAAAGTAGGTTTAGAGAGAAAATACCTCAGCATAATAAAGGCCATATGTGAAACACCCATAGCTAACATCATCTTAAATGAAGAAAAACGAGCTTTTCTTCAATGGTCAGGAACAAGGCAGGGATGTCCACTCACCACTTTTATTCAACAAAGTACTAGCAGCCCTAGCCACAGCAATCAGACAACAAAAAGAAATAAAAGGCATCCAAATTAGTAAGGAAGAAATAAAACTTTCATTGTTTGCAGAAGACATGATACTGTATACAGATAACCCTAAAGACTCCACCTAAAAACTGCTAGAACTGATAAACAGATTCAGTAAAGTGGCAGGATACAAAATAAACATGCAGAAATCTGTTGCATTTCTATATACCAGTAAGAAAGCAGCAGAAAGAGAAATTAAAGAATCAATCCCATTTACAACTGCACCAAAAATAATCAGATACCTCAGAATAAACCTAACCAAAGAGATGGAAGACCTGTACTCTGAAAACTATAAAACACTGATGAAAGAAATTGAAGAGGACACAAAGAAAAGACATTCCACATTCATGGACTGGAAAAACAAATATTGTTAAAATGTCTGTATTATCCAAAGTAATCTACACACCAATGCAATCTCCACTGGGTATTATGTGAAAATAATGAATCATGGAACACTACATCAAAAACTAATGATGTACTTTATGGTGGCTAACATAACATAATAAAATAAAACTTAAAAACTAAAAAAAAAAAAAAATACCAACAGGATTTTTCAGAGGTAGAACAAACAATCCCCAAATTTGTATGGAACCATGAAAGACCCAGAATAGCCAAAGCAAACCTGAAAAAGCAAAGCAGAAGGCATAACAATTCCAGACTTCAAGTTATATTACAAAGCTGTAGTAATCAAAACTATGGTACTGGCACAAAAATAGACACATAGATCAATAGAACAGAAAAGAAAACCCAGAAATGAACCCACAATTAAATGGTCAATCTCCAAAAAAGCTGGAAAGAATATCTGACAGGAAAAAGATAATCTCTTCTACAAATGGTATTGGGAAAACTGGACAGCAACATGCAAAAGAAAGAAACTGGACCACTTTTTTTTTTTTAAAGATTTTATTTATTTATTTGAGACAGAGAGAATGAGAGACAGAGAGCATGAGAGGGAGGAGGGTCAGAGGGAGAAGCAGACTCCCTGCCGAGCAGGGAGCCCGATGCATGACTCGATCCCGGGACTCCAGGATCATGACCTGAGCTGAAGGCAGTCGCTTAACCAACTGAGCCACCCAGGTGCCCGAAACTGGACCACTTTTTTATACTGTACACAAAAATGCATTCAAAATGGATGAAAGACCTAAATGTGAGGCAGGAAACCATCAAAGTCCTAGAGGAGAACACAGATAGGAACTTCTTTGACCTTGGCCATAGCAACTTCTCACTAGATACATCTCTGGAGGCAAGAGAACTTAAAAACTCAACACCCAAGAGGCACCTGAGTGTCTCAGTGGGTTAAGCATCTGACTTTTGATATCAGCTCAGGTCTTGATCTCAGGGTCGTGAGTTCAAGCCCCACATTGGGCTCCACACTGGGTGTGGAGCCTACTTAGAACTAAACAAAAACAAAACAAAAATGTCCTCAACATCCAAAAAACAAATAGGTAGAAGACATGAATATACATTTTTCCAAAGAAGACATACACAAGGCCAACAGACACATGACAAGATGCTCAACATCACTTATCAGCAGGGAAAGGCAAATTAAAACTACAATGAGATATCACTTCACACCTCTCAGAATAGCTAAAATCAACAACACAAGAAACAACAGGTGCTGGCAAGGATGTGGAGAAAAGGGAACCCTCTTGCACCATTGGTGGGAATGCTAACCAGCTTAGCCACTATTGAAAACAATATGGAGGTTCCTCAAAAAGCTAAAAATAGAACCACCCTATGATCCAGCAATCACACTATGGGGTATTTATCCAAATAATACAAACATACTAATTCAAAGTGATACATGCACCCTGATGTTTATAGCAGCATTATCTACAATAGTCAAATTATGAAAACAGCCCAAGTGTCCATCTATTGATGAATGGATAAAGGAAAAGTGGTATATATTTATATTTATTTATTTTTATATATATAAAATATCTATAATGGAATATTACTCAGCCATAAAAAAGAATGAAATCTTGTAATTTGTAATGACATAGACGGAGCTAGAGAGCATAATGCTAAGTGAAATAAGTCAAAGAAAGACAAATACCATATGATTTCACTCATGTGGAATTTAAGAAACAAAACAAATGAGCAAAGGAGGGAAAAAAAGAAAGGTAAACTAACAACCAAAAAAAAGAGAGGTTAACTATAGAGAACAAACTGGTGGTTACCAGAGGGGAGGTGCGTGAAAGGATGGGTGAAATAGATGATGGGGATTAAGGAGTGCACTTGCTGTGATGAGCACTGGGTATTGTACGGAAGTGCTGAATCACTATATTGTACCCTTGAAACTAATATTACATTGTATGTTAACTAACTGGAATTTAAATAAAAACTTTAAAACAAATATGTGAGAAGGAGTTCTGGCCAGCCCTCCCATCATCTCTAGTAAAATATGAGTTTTAAGAGATTTATAACTACAAATTGGAAAGGTCCTTAATATGGGAAATATAAATATTAAAAATTTAAAACCTTTAAATTTAAAGCTAAAGGTGGTAGAAATGTATGATACAATAAAATTAAATAAGTTAGACTTTATTTTAGGTGGGGACTTCTTTAGCTGATTTTCCAAGCTGAATAGATAAGTGGCTTTTTTTTTAGAGGGAGACAGAAATAGATTAATTTGTATGGGTTTTAATTTTTTTTAAGATTTTATTTATTTATTTGACAGAGAGAGACACAGCGAGAGACAGAACACAAGCAGAGAGAGTGGGAGAGGGAGAAGCAGGCTTCCCACTGAGCAGGGAGCCCAATGCGGGGGCTCGATCCCAGGATCCTGGGATCGTGACCTGAGCCAAAGGCAGACACTTAATGACTGAGCCACCCAGATGCCCCTGGGCTTTAATTTTTAAGGGAAGTATATAAATTAAGTAACTTATATTGCCACCTTAAACTGCATAGCCTAGATTTGCCTCACTGTACTCTATAATAGTTAGCACTCAATATAAAGTGACATTCTCTGGTCAGGTTGCTTGAGATCAATTAATCCTGGTTTCCAGGGAGGGGGGGAAAAGGCAATGTAATAGAAAATTACATTCAAGCATAATGATTGGATGTTTTCCAATCTGGAAATCAGTTTAACACAAATAATAAATCAACTACCACATTGCTATGAGAAGATTTGATGTAGAGTGATGTGGAATCTCACTCTGCATTGTCCAGACCCCTTAGTGAGGATCTTGGATTCCTGCCTTCTCCCAGTGGGAAGGGCTGTACCTGAATTCAGCTCCCTGGACTTGTGATTCTCTCCTCCCAAGAAGAAAAGTCTGAAATTTCCCATAGATTCTATGCTTTCCAGGTGCTGAGCAGCTAGATTTCACAGAAGTCTCCTGAAAATAGCTGACATCTAAATTAAGACTGTCTGCCACCCACATAGTCTATTCCCCTTGCTGTCCTATTCCCAACTGACAAGATTGCTCTCGTGCCTTTCCTATAAGGAGGAAGGGTCCTGTCCTGGAATGTAACCCTCCTACATTTTGTCCCCACCCAGCTTGCTTCCCTGGATGTGGGTTTGTATGCCCCTTCATACTGGCTCTCAGATCTTAAGTTTCCTAATCAAGCCCTCTCCTTAACTTATACCAAGTGATGTTGAAAATTTGACCTTAATTACCTTGTATAGCAATCTTCTAAGGCACTTTGCATACAAAGAATGATGGCAATCTGTGGTGAAGAGGTCTATTCAATAACCACACTGGCATGGAAAGAATATACATTATTTCCCTGCCATCATCTGCCCAACTATAGTTGATCCTCATTATTTACAGATTCCATATTTGCAAAATCACCTACTCACTAAAATTTATTTGTAACCTGAAAATTAATGCTCACAACTCTCTCATGGTCATTCATGGACATGCACAGGGTGGAGAATAACTTGAGCTTCCTAACACATTCCCAACTGAGGTCGAATTACCTCTTATTTCAGCTTTCTTACTGTAAACAACTTTCCTTCTTGTGGTCTATTTAGTGTCACCTATTTCACATTTTTGTGCTTTCTGTTGGTGATGTTGCTGTTTAAAATGGCCCCAAACATAGTGCTGAAGTGCAATCTAGTGTTCCTAAGTGCAAAAGGCTATAATGTGCCTTACATGTATTAGATAAGCTTCCTTCAGGAGTGAGTTATATTGCTGTTGGCCAAGAGTTCAACATTAATTAATCAACAAAAAGTACTTCTAGGGAAAAAAATAGGAAATTTGCTGATTTGTACATGAGGCCACTCTGGAAGTGCTCAGGTAACACCTACAGTGTGTGATGAAGCTATGGAAAACATGGTAGAGCAAATAAATTTGTGGATTCATCAGATGACAACCAATTAAAAAAGCATAATGGATAGCACTGTTGCGAGACTGAAAGTCAAAGAAATTTATGGTCATGTTACTTAGGGTCAAGAAAATGTTAAGCCCTTCTTAGCTAGTGCTGGCTGCTTGCATGTTTCAAAAGGCAATAGAGTGAAAACTTTTAAACTTCCAGGAAAGCAGGTTCTGCAGATCAGAAAGCTGCAAAAGAATTTTTAAAATACCTGCGAGGTGTTATACAAAAACAGAGTTATGTGGAAGAGCAGGCTGACAATGCCTATGAGACTGACTTGTTTTATAAGGATATTGGCAAATTAGCCCATATAAAGCAAATGGCGTTTCAGCTGACAAAAATGATGTGACCAAAGGCTCACAGAAACTTAACCCCGTATTTCCCATAGGAGCAATAGTTCAATATTCACTAATTCAGTGTTTGCGGCAACTTTATTAGGGTCAATGCAGTAAGAATGTTTTTCATTTAAATGGAGAATTGCTGAAATGGTCAATGTTTGAGGATCAACAGAAACAGAAAGCTGCTGAGTGCAGACTTGTCTTTATGGAACAAGAGCTTGCCATCAACTGAGTTCTCCTTTCCCCACTTTCGCACCCACCCCACCCCTGCTTTCTATTAATGAGTATTTCTCAACTCTTTGACACTCAGAAGGAGCTGGGCCTATTGCTGCAATGCAGGTAGTCATTAATAGCAAGTAATTTTCTGAGGATGTACAGATGTTCCCGAACTAGTGAAAAGTTATTCTCAAAATAAGTGTCTTATGCTGGAAAGTTGAATAAATGTATGTTAGGCTGACACACACACACATGTACATATATATATATATATACACACACACATATCATATACATATGTAGGCTGATAAGGTAGAAATATATATATATGTGTGTGTGTGTGTATACACACACACACACATGTGTATACACACACACACACACATCTGTATCAGCCTAACAACCCCACACATACAACCAATGAGTCAAAAAAGAAATCAAACATGAAATAAAAAAATACCTTGAGACATATGAATATGAAAATACCACAGTTCAAAATCTTTGGGGCGCAGTAAGAACAGTTCTGAGAAGGAAATTTATTGCAGTTCAGGCCTACCTCATGAAACAAGACAAATCTCAAATAATCTAACCTTATACCTAAAAGACCTAAAAAGAAGAACAAACAAAGCCTGAAGTTACTAGAAGGAAGGAAATAATAAAGATTAGAGCATAAGTAAATGAGACAGAGACTAAAAAATAATAGGGGGTATCAATTAAAACAAGAGCTGGTGCTTTGAAAAGATAAACAAAATTGATAAACCTTTAGCCAGACTCATCAAGAAAAAAGTTATAAAATAAATAAGTCGTAAGGATAAAAAGTACAGCATAGAAAATATAGTCCATATTTTATTAACTTTGTATGGTGACAGTAACAACACTTATCATGTTAAGCATTTTGTAATCTATATAATTGTCGATTCACTATGTTATAAACTTAAAATTAATATATTATTATATGTCAAGTATACCTACAATTTTTTTAATTTTTGAAAAAGACAGTGATGTTTACAAAAAAATCTACAGGTGTAATTACAGAAATTTCAGGAAGTTTACTAACTGCTCCTTTTTTTCTTAGTGTAAGAGGAAATATAGCTGTTATTTTTCTTACTAAATCAACATTTATATTCTCTCTTAGAATAGTGATATTTATAAAGTTAAATTTATATTAAGCTCTATCTTGGTAAATATATAATGACACAGTGCAATATTGTGTTTTCAGACTTCTTTTTTTTTTTTAACCAGGCTTTGGAAGTCTTGCACAAGTACTAGCATTATTATTTGAGCAGTCTGATTTTTAATGTACCTAAATGTCAATAGAATTGGAAAGTTTGTCAGCCCCAGTTATAGTCCATAGGCTGTTGGACAATTTGTCCATGTCAGAATTTGTGCACCTACTCACAGTTGTCTCTGTGCGTTATGCTTTTAAAGATTACATTATGTTACAGTGTATTCAATTCCCTCAAGCAAGAAACAGGATGGCTTCCTATAGGTAAAAATCATTTTTACATTCAAACTTGTCATTTCTGCCTCCCATCCTTGCCTTTTAATGGTTTTCAATTGTAGTTGTGGTGTTAAGGAATGAATCATAATTTTCGGCCTGCACATAAAGTAGAATGTGGATGCAAACAGAGTTTGCTGAAACTTCATTGTTAACTGAGTACTGACATTTGATAGAGTTTTACTAGTTTTACATTGACTTTGTTAATGGCCATGAGAATAGCTTATCCTCAAAATATAACGGGGCATTTCTCAGAAAAAAAAAAGGAGAAAAAAAGAACTATTGATTCTTTTGGGTACATTTATATAATGCTGGTACCATAATGCAGGGAAGAAGACAAATAATAGGAACTGTATTATATGAAATCAAATCTGAGACAGAAAAAACGGATTAAAAAATCTCAAAAAACATGGAGCTAGTCGAGATCGAGCCCTGCGCAGGGCTCCGTGCTCAGTGAGGAGTTTGCTTGAGATCCTTTCCCTCACCCTCTCCCTCTGCCCCTTCCACCGTGTGCACGCTCTCTCTCTCAAATAAATAAAAAACAAAAACAAACAAACAAAAAAAACCATGGAGCTAGTCTCACATAACCTCTTTACTTTTTAGTCTTTCAACACTGCTATGCTGTCTGGTGTTTAGTGAAGGAGAGGTAACTAGGAGTAAAACTGTTCTGCACGAACAATATTCTGGAGTTTAGATACCTTGTTTTAAAGGAAAAAAACGTCATGTTCTTTCTATCCACTTATTTACTCATCCATATATATCCCTCTCAATGTGATTGTAATTCAAGGTTGAAAGGAGTTACCTGATCAAAGACTTAAAAGATGAAAAAAAGAAAAAAGTCAACAAGAGCAACGAAAAATTACAATTTACAAATCATTATTTTAGGAAAATTGCATTAAAATTTTTATGTAATTATCCACATGGCACTCCACAATCAAGTGGATTTGGTCACTATGACATCATCACTTGTTCATTTTCAACTAAACATCATGCACAAGGCAAACTACTTTTAATTATTATGACTCTGAAAGTATTTAAATTATTAAGATATATTTATTAATAAATGTATTTTGATAAAAAATAATCTATACTATACATATAAGGATATATACAATAAGAAGCAATATGTATCCATTAGTAACCAGATTATATTATACTTATATTGCATTAACAAGCCAAAATCTGAAAATTTCCACAATAATGAATTTTTCATATCTATAATTTAAGAATTTAAAACATAACACTAAATAATTTTTGGCTAAAGAGGAGATCTAAATGAAAATTATGAACTATACAGAATGAACAACAATTACATCATTACATATTGAAACCTGTGGGATGTTGCCTAAAATTTATTTATTTATTTATTTTTAAAGATTTTATTTATTTGACAGACAGAGAGCATAAGCAGGCAGAGTGGCAGGGAGATGGAGAAGCAGGCTCCCCACTGAGCAGAAAGCCTGACATAGGGCTCCATCTCAGGACCCTGGGATCATGACCTGAGCCAAAGGCAGACACTTAACCAACTGAGCCACCCAGGCACCCCTAATATGTATTTATTATTAAACAAGAAGAACTGAGAGTAAATGGCATAAGCTTTTGATTTAATAAACACACACACACACACAATAAACCAATAAACCAAATATTAGACACTAAGATTAATCACCAGATTCCCCCTACAAGGAGAGATTTTTTGTGCAGGGACAGAAGGAAAGTGTGGTCAGCAGGCAGCCTTCAGCTGCCAGCTTCTTTAGGGTCCACCTCAGCTGCAAAGACCTCTCCTTGTTTGAGGCCACATTTTCCAGAGTAGCCTGCACCTGATAACTCAAGACCCATTTGATCCAATGAGGACAACTCTGATTCGCAATTCTCACTTCAGAGCTCCCTGTCAGGTTGGTCAAGACATTGCTGAGCCTGCAGAGCTGTTCTGTTCCTCCCTCTGCACAATTCTACTTTGTCT
The DNA here is from genome assembly GCF_029215605.1 of Mirounga angustirostris. Taxonomy (NCBI): domain Eukaryota; kingdom Metazoa; phylum Chordata; class Mammalia; order Carnivora; family Phocidae; genus Mirounga; species Mirounga angustirostris. The sequence goes on along the minus strand of NW_026991709.1, from coordinate 84,755,228 downwards.
CCCTGCATTTCACAACAGAGAACAAATAACAGAACAGAAGTTGAGTCATCATAAAATAAAAATTAAAAACATAAAATAAAATAGATAAAATTTAAGTAAACCTGACCACAAAAATTTAGAAAGTACACAAGTAAACAACATCAAGAATTAAAATGGGGACAAAACTACAGATACCGATATAGTCATTCATACTAACGTATTTTATAAACTAAAAATTTTAGAAAAAAAGAGGACTAAAATTGGCAGGAGAAGGACTCAGTTTAGGAAGGAAAAATGGACTAATAAACATAAAAGTAGGTGATTTACTCCCCCGCAAAAGGTATCAGGCCCAGACAGGGTGAGTTCTATCAAGCCTTAAAAAAAAAAACAAAAAAAAAACTTTTGAATCATAGTAAAAGATGTTCCCCAACTCATTTCTGAGACAAGCATAATCCTGCTACTGAACTAGATGAAGACAGCACAGGGAAAGACAAGTCTTATGAATGCTGACCATTATGTTGTCTGCAGAAACTGACAGTTTTGTCTTGTTCTTTCCAATCTTTATAGCTCTTCTGTTTCTTCACTTACTTATTCATTCCTGCTCCAGATCTTACTGCATTAGCTGGAGTTTATATTACAGTGTTGAAGAGTAGAATGGCTGTGTCATCCTGGCCTTACTCCTGGCTTTAATGGGATATCTTTAAAGTTTCACTATAAAATGAATGCTGAAATTTCTGATGGTTACCCTCTATATACACTAAAATATGATTCAGAGTTTGGATATTGAATTCTATCAACTTTCAATATAGTGTATTACTTGATCAATTCTGTAATGTTAAATTATCCTTGCAGTTATGGGGTAAAACCTAGTTGGTAATTATTTATGATTCTTTTACTGGCTGTTATATTCATTTTGTTAATATTTGATTTTAGAAGTTTGTACCTACATTGATAAGACTTATCTGACTTCAAGAATTAGAAGATAAATTTGTAATGTTTAAGCCACTAAATTTTTGGTAATTTATTATAGGAAAGGAGGAAACTAAGACAAGTAGCTAAAAAAAGACTTTTGCCTTGCCTATAATAAATACATGAGTTTTTAAATACAGAAAACCTATTTATGTGTAACTTCAAATTATGCATAAATTTATTTATGTTAATTTCCTTTATTTTAGATAAAGGAAAGGAAAAGACAGTAGACAGATGTCACTGGGTAGTACCTATCCTGCTATCATTATCATTAATTATCATTACTATTTTATGCTTGTTTTGTTTGTTCATGCTAATGCAGCATGATAAAAATTGGCACAAACTGTCCTAAGAGAGGAATGTCAGCCTAGCCAGTGAAGGAGTTTTGAGGTTCATTCTGAAGACTGGGCATTCTCCAGTTGGACACTACAGCTCACCTTTTTCAAGCTTCATACTTCACCATCTACTAAATTAATTGTGTGAAAAATTAACTAGTATGGTATCTGTTAGTTTCTTTGAGAGCAAAAAACAAGTTACCAGGAAAGTTTTTTAAAGACCCTACGCAGTTTAATAACAAGGAAACATTTTGACTCATTCACCTTTTCTCAACAATTAGATCTTAAGCAAGAAACAAAGACAAATACTTTAGTGAACAAGAGGTGCTGTTTTTTAGCATCAACATGATCCGCCCCCCCCCCCCCCGCCCCGCAGCCATAACGTAAGTAGCTGCTATGCTTTGTGAGGCTACGACCTAATTCATTTGATAAAGTACAATTCCCAAATCTATGTTTTGCTGACTACAGATTTCAAAAGAACAGCATGGAGGGAAGACCTATTGAGAACCTCAAAATCTATCAATAAACTCTTAAAGTAGTTCAAAGTACTAAACAACTTCAACTGAAAAAGCAATACAGTCTTTGTCATTTATACATGTATCTAAGACTTCTATTCCCCTAATTTTCAAAAAGTACTTGAGAAAATCCACAAATATGTAATTAGAAACCAGACAAGTTTACTAAAAGGAGAGTGATAGATGTTACTATATCAACTTGAGGGGAGTTAATTTACGAAATTGGGAGCACTAATACTTATTCTGGATTTCCTGGCAGCTAAAATGAAAAGAGAAAAACTGAAATATATAATGGCAGTTTTAGAAATGTTAGTTTCTTCCCAATTTTCTTATTGTTTGATAAAAGAAACCATACCAGTTTTTTTTTTTTCAGAAATAAAATTTCACATAGCACTAATGTTAAGGAAGAATTTGTAGCATCTATGTTTAATGAGAAACACTGGGTAAATCAATGTATATTTCCATCAACCAAGTAGCCATCTATAAAACTGAGAGCACACATGATACTAAATCTTCACTCCATGAAATTATTTCTCCAGAGTGTTTGGATAATATGATTCAGCTATATTGCTTTCTGGTGGTCCAACTTTAGTATAGCTAGAGAAGTTAGACAAACTAGAGGAACAGATAATTAGTTTGTTCACTAACCAGTTTCTTTCAAACAAATTAGTTTTGAAAATTCATGGCTGAATTCCCTGATTAGTGCTTTAAGTGTCATTATTCTGTCCCGTGGTCTAAATAGGGCTTTAGATATTTCAGAGAATAAGTATCAGGAACAGAGTTCTCACACAGCTGTGGAAATTTATGGGCATAATTGATGGTAGGCAAACTTTAATATGAATATATGCTAGAAGTAATTACAGTAAGCATTAGCAAGGTTTTTTTTTTAAAAAAAGATTTTATTTGTCAGAAAGAGAGAGAGATATCACAAGTAGGCAGAGCAGCAGGCAGAGGAAGAGGGAGAAGCAGGCTTCCCACTGAGCAGGGAGCCCGATGCAGGGCTTGATCACAGGACCGGGGATCATGACCTGAGCCAAAGGCAGATGCTTAACTGACTTAGCCACCCAGACATTCCTAACAAGATTCTTAAAAATATATTTTTTTGAAACTTCCTAGACAGCTATCTTAAGTATCTAATTTAAACCCTCAAGTTTTGTGGTATATATGGAAGAAACAATTTTGGAATGGGGAGTGGGCATCCAATCTTCCTGTCCCACCAGCTCTGTATAACCAATTAATGATCCATGTAGTTCCAAGGATGCTTATTTTGCCACTTCCAACTCCTGACTCAGGCTAGCCAGTTAGCACCATCCATTTCCCCAGCTGTAGTAATTGTTCAGGAATGGGCATGTAACCCAAGATAGCCTAATTAGAGTGAACCTCAGGATTTTGCTTTCATTATTGGGACTAGTGGGCTCCTTTCAAATCCTTTTCAAAGCTGTGGTGTATGATTGTGAGACTTAAAATCATGACGTCCATTTTTACTGTAATGAAGAAACCCAGCCTGAGGGTGAAATGGACACAAGGAGGACAGAGTCAAAAGAATCAGAGAAATGGATCTGGAGACCTGATGACATCATTGGCCTCTGGATCAAATCATTCCCTCAAATCAAACAACTAGACTTTTCAGTTTCATGAACCAGTAAATTTCCTTACTTAATAAGCTATGTTAAGTTGTGTTTTCCATTACCTGCAAAAAAAAAAGCATTCACTAGTTTTTATTTAGTTGTTAGATGTTCATTTGTTACCTACCCTACCCACTAAAAAAAATTAAAAACCTTTATGGCTTACTTTTAAATTGAACTACATTCTGATAGGCCCACAAGGATAAGTTAGGAAGAAAAGTATTCTCAAGTAGCTAAAGAAAAGGACCTTCTGGTTGGAATCCCTTTGGATTGTCCATTTAGATATGAGAAAATGTGTGACAAATAAAATGATTTTAGTTTTAATATAGGTAAAGCTTTCTTGTTTTGTTCTGACAATAATTAGTCAGCAGATTTGGTTTGTTAAGAGGTTAGAATACTAAATTCATATTAACAACATATAAAATGTTGTTTACCATTATTTTGCCATAACAGGTGACATGGACACTTTGCACTGCATAAATAAGCCAAAGAAATTCAATATTCAAGGATTAATGGCAGTGTTAATTAAAGAATTGCCTTTTCCATGCCAAATTCCCACTGAAATGCATAATGGAATATACAAATTGTGTATCAACTTTATGAAACAAAGGTAAAACTTATCCACATGCCTGAAAGTTGTAAGAATTTCTACTAGATGCATACCAATAGCCTGGTTGAGGAAGGCATTGAGGATAACACACAAAACTCTCCATTGAGAGGTGTAACATGTGTAAGACAAAAGCCAAAGGAATCCTGAAAGATATCCTTTCACTCAAGACATCCCCCAACTCAAGGCTTCATTCTGAAGAGTCTTTGACTAACAACACTGAGACACTGTAGTGATACTTTGAAGCCCTGAAATTTCCTGTGCATACTGACGATGAACCCAAACATAATAGAGACATTCAGTGATAAATTAATAATTATGAGCAAAGATCATGAATAACACAGTGAGCATTACAAAACTTAAAATTAAACTTAAGATTAAATTCAAGAAATTTTCCTGTCTCAAAGGAGAGATAAGACAAATAGAGAAAAGACAAATGACAGAACTAAGAAATCAACCTATAAATATCAACAATTATTTTTTCAAATTTTTATTTAAATTCTAGTTTGTTAACATATAGAGTAATATTGGTTTCAGAAGTAGAATTTAGTGATTTATCACTTACATATAACACCCAGTGCTCATCACAAGTGCCCTCCTTAATGTACATCACTCATTTAGCCCATCCCCCTAACCACATCCCCTTCAACAATTACTTAAAAAGAAAACAGAGCATAAGAAGCAGAGTAATATTCAAATAATGGTGGAAAACTTACAAATAATTGAAAAAAATTAATAATTTCAGGAAAATTGTTATTTATAATCCTCTGATGACTTTTAAGAAGGGTTATGTTGTTGAATAGTAAATAATCCCACAGAAAGTGAAAGTCCTGTATTCAAGTAAAGGGACAGAGAAAAGCATGGGAATTAGAGAACAAGTTGGAGGAAGCAAAGGCTAGAGCCAGTGAAATAGGGAACACAAGGCAGCTGAGAACTGAGAGAGGGAAAAAAAAAAAAGATCTAAAATGGGTATTTGGGGAGTTAAATGATGTACTTTCCAGGAATGCTTGGGTGGCTCAATTGGTTAAGCCTCTGACTCTTGGTTTCTCAGGTCATGATCTCAGGGTCATGGGATGGAGCCCCAGCACTGGGCTCTGTGCTCATCGGGGAGACTGTTTGAGATTCTCTCCCTCTCCCTCTGTCCTCCCCTGTCCACCCCCACGCTCCCCCTCTAAATAAATAAATAAATAAATAAATAAATAAATAAATAAATAAATAAAATTTAAAAATAAATAAATGATGTACCTTCCATAATATAACCATTTTCCTCCATATCTCCATTAAAAATTTGATAAAATTTATATTCTTCACTACTGCTTAGTGGTGTAATTGGTATTAGGAAACAATACATTATTCTTCAAAGTTAATGTGAGGCAAGTATGGAGACTTTCCATGGTAGCTGAATCACTCTAGACAATATGCAAGAAAACTTCCTGCTCTAAAGAAAAAGTTTGTGGTCTAAAATTTCAAAATATACATCATGTTTATAATAAACTGAAAAGAATAAATATGTAGGCCAATTTTTTTGAAATTCTCAAACTTTCAAGAGAAAAAGTCCTATAAAACTTTGAGAAAAAAATATCAGATTATTGTCAAGTTAGCCTGACCCAAACTATTCCACAACACTAGAGTAACACAGGAGTAACATATGTAGGTTTCTGAGCAGGGAAAAGAATGTACCTTAAGAATAAGAGATATTAATGCTGGATCTGCAAGTATCTTCTCCCATTCTCTCATTCAGGAGAGATTTGTTTTATTGATGGTTTTGCTGTGCAAAACCTTTTTATTTTGATGTAGTCTAGGTAGTTTATTTTTGGTTTTGTTTCCCTTGCTTTAGGAAACATATCTAGAAAAATGCTGCTATGGCCAAGGCAGAGAAATTACTGCCTATGCTCTCTTCTAGGATTTTTATGGTTTTAGGTCTCACATTTAAGTCTTTAATCCATTTTGAGTTTATTTTTTTGTGTGGTGTGAGAAAGTGGTCCAGTTTCATTCTTTTGCGTATAGTTCTTCTACCAGTTTTTCCAGTACCACTTATTGAAGAGACTATCTTTCTCACATTATATATTCTTGCCTCCTTTGTCATAGATTAACTGACCATATAAACATGGGTTTATTTCTGGGTTCTCTATTCTGTTCATTGATCTATGTGTCTATTTTTGTGCCAATATCATACTCTTTTGATTACTATAGCTTTGTAGTATATCTAAAAATCTGGAATTGTGATACCTCCAGCGTTGTTTTTATTTCTCTAGTTTGATTTGGCTATTTGGGGTCTTTATGTAGTTCTATACAAATTTTAGAATTATTTGTCTAGTTTTGTGGAAATACTGGTAATACTGGTATTTTGATGAGGATCATACTGAATCTGTAGATTGCTTTAGGTAGTATGGATATTTTAACAATATTAATTCTTTCAATCCATGAGCAGGGAATATCTTGCCATTCGTTCGTATCATTTTCAACTTCTTTCATCAATGTTTTATAGTTTTCAGAGTATAAGTCTTTCTTCTTTGGTTAAGTTTATTCCTAGATATTTTATTCTTTTTTGATACAATTATAAATGGGCAGAGGACCCGAATAGACATTTTTCCAAAGAAGCCATACAGATGTCAAACAGACACATGAAAAGAGGCTCAATATCACAAATCATCAAGGAAATGCAAATCAAAATCACAATGAGATATCATCGTATACTTGTCAGAATAGCTAGTCAAAAAGACAAGAAATAACAAGTGTTAGTGAGGAAGTGGAACAAAGGGAACCCTTGAACACTGTTGATGAGGATGTAAATTGCTAAAGCCAATGTGAAAAACAGTACGGAGTTTCCTCAAAAAATTACAAATTGCAATACCATATGATCCAAAAATTCCACTACTGAGTATTTACCCAAAGAAAATGAAAACACTAATTTGAAAAGATATATGCACCCCTATGTTCATTGCAACATTATTTACAATAGCCAAGCTATGGAAACAACCTAAACATCCATCAACAGACAAATGGATAAAGAAGACAAACACAGTGGAATATTATACAGCCACGAAAAAGGATGAGATCATGCCATTTGTGACATGAAAAGACCTAAAGGGTATTATGCGAAATGAAATTAAGTCAGACCGAGAAAAACAAATACCACATAATTTTACTCATGTGTGGAATCTTAAAAGAAATGAATAAATAAACAAATAAAAAGCAGAATCAGACCTATAAATACAGAGAACAAACTGATGGTTGCCAGAGGGGAGGGGGTTGTGGGAATGGGGAAATGGGTAAAGGAGAGTGGGAGATAGAGGCTTTCAGTCATAGAATGAATAAGTAATGGGAATAAAAGGCACAGCACGGGGTAGTCAATGATACTGTAATAGCTCTATGGTGATAGATAGTAGCTTCACTTGTGGTGAGCATAGCATAATGTATAAACTTTTCCAATCACCATGTTATATGCCTGAAACTAATATAACATTGATGTCAGCTATACTTAAAATATAAATAAATAAAGAGCAAACCAAGATTTTCCTGGCTAGAGAAGAACTTATATAGTCAGAAAATCTCACTCAGGATAACTGCTAGGAGTCATGATGATTTGAAAAAGCTTAACAGGTGTGTTGGGTCTCAGAAATAGGCTTTGACTAGAATGAAAAGGACACAGGCATTTCTAAGTATTTGGGAGTAAGAAGTGATCTTAGAGATGATAATAAGTCATGTAAGAGGGTATGAACAAAAAGCTAAAAAAGAAACAAGAGCTTTGGTCGCACATTAACATAAGAAAATGGAAAACATTTGAGGTGTATGAACAGGAAGTGACATGAAGGTAGTAGCTGACAAGATTAAGCTGTGGGATGGACTGATATAAGTGAAAATACGAGGCCAAAGGGACAATGCAAAGAGTTAAGACATGAGGTAATGAGAGCTTAAACCAAGAAGGTAACAATGGGAGTATTTATTAAGAGGTGGGGATCATTTTGACATAAGATCTGTTGGTCCTTAGTGTTAGTATATAGAATGAAATACAGGAATAGAGAGAGAAGACACCAGTGTTGGGACACCAGGAAGAAACAAAACAAGCTAATATGTGGTAGGGTTACAAGTTCTGCCTTAAAAGTTGAACTCAAATTTGTACAGTTGAGATAAGATGCTTAAAAAGTTCCAAGCTTAGTAAATTACCAACAATACCCAATACAGAGCCCTTGAATTGTTCAGAATAGTGATATCCAACCATTTGTAATAGTTATATTTGAGAAAGGCAGTGCAGGACTGGGAGGAAAAGTGGTAATATGTTTACAGACAAATATGAGACTGACGTGCTGCCCACTGCGCCAAGAGGGCCGCTTGTTTACAGACAAATAAAAGGGGTTAAATGATAATCTCCAAATGAAGAACAGGCAAATACTTAGGGAAGTATGTTCACACGAATATTAGAAAGCTAGGAATTATGTGAAAAAAGATGCAAAAACAAGGAATTAGCAGTAATATGGAAGAAGAGGAGTCAGAGCCAAGGACTCATGAACTGTATAAAGGAATTTAATTGAGTTGTCAAGGGAATTCTTTCTAAGTTACTTAGACTTGGGTTTCCACAGAGGCCTGAAAACAGCTACTTTGATTAGGCTTTGGCAAGTGGGAATTAAAGGTGTTCTGGATACTGAAATTATCATCTCCACCTTTATGGAGAGAACTATGGGAGGCCAGAACTATAAAAGGAAGTGATTCAGGCAGTCTACCATTTTATTTATTTATTTTTATTTTTTATTTAAATTCAATTTAGTTAACATATACTGTATTGTTAGTTTCAGCGGTAGAATTTAGTGATTCGTCAGTTGCATATAACACCCAGTACTCATTACATCAAGTGATTTCCTTAATGCCCATCACCCAGTTACCCCATCTGCCTACCCACCTCCCCTCCAGCAACCCTCAGTTTGTTTCCTATAGTTAAGAGTCTCTTATGGTTTGTCTCCCTCTCTGATTTCGTCTTATTTTATTTTTCCTTCCCCTCCCCTATGTTCATCTGTTTCATTGCTTAAATTCCACATATGAGTGAAATCATATGGTACTTGTCTTTCTCTAACTTAGCATAATACCCTCTAGTTCTATCCACGGCATTGCAAATGACAAGATGTCATCCTTTTTGATGGCTGAGTAATATTCCATTGGGTATATATACACATCTTCTTTATCCATTCATCAGTGGATGGATATCTGGGCTCTTTCCATATTTTGGTTATTGTGGACACTGCTGCTATAAACACTGGGGTGCATGTGCCCCTTCAAATTACTATGTTTGTATCCGCTGGATAAATACCTAATAGTGCAATTGCTGGGTTGCAGGGTAGTTCTATTTTTAACCTTCTGAGGAGCCTCCATATTGTTTTCCACAGTGGCTGCCCCAGTTTGCATTCCCACCAACAGTGCACAAGCGTTTCTTTTTCTCCACATCCTCACCAACACCTGTTGTTTCATGTGTTATTGATTTTAGCCATTCTGACAGGTGTGAGGTGGTATCTCACTGTTGTTTTGATTTGTATTCCCCTGATGTTGAGTGATGTTGAACATGCTTTCATGAGTCTGTTAGCCATTTGTATGTCTTCTTTGGAGAAATGTCTGTTCATGGGCAGTCTACCATCTTAAATTTCAGTTGACAGGTAAGAGAGAAGAAACTAAGACAATGCTAAGGTTTAAACATAAAGGACTGGGAGCATAATGATGTCATTAACATAAATAGCAAACTCCAGAAGGAAGTTTGGTTAGAGAGGAACATGAGCTTAAATTTAAACCTACTGAATATAAAATGGCAGCAAGATATCCAAGTGAAAGTTTATTGCAGTCTATTGGAAACCTGGATCTGAAGCCCATAGGACAGGCCAGGACTTTAGGAGAGCAATAGAGTTTTAGGAATCAGTTTTGAAGGGGGTTATTTAAAGCCATGGAATTCTAAGGGGGAAAAAAAGAGTAGAGGTGAAGGGAAGAAAAAAAAACCTTGGAGAAGTTCCACATTAGCAGCAGAAACAGGAAAAAGAGTCTTGCAGGAGACTGATGAAATATTTGAGAGGCATTAAGACAATCAGAACAAAGACATCAATAAAGAAGCTTTTAGGGGCACGTGGGTGGCTCAGTCATTAAGCATCTGCCTTCGGCTCAGGTCATGATCCCAGGGTCATGAGATCGAGCCCCACATTGGTCTCCTGGCTCAGCGAGAAGCCTGCTTCTCCCTCTCCCACTCCCCCTGCTTGTGTTCCCTCTCTTGCTGTGTCTCTCTCTGTCAAACAAATAAAAAAATAAAAAAAATTTAAAAAGAAGCTTTTAAACGTGAGGATATGGTCCAAGTATACTGAAAGGTCCAAAAGAGTGAAGACTGGGGAAAGCTCACCATATTAGTTTGGATCTAGATAAAGCTATGATAATAGAGGCCCAAATTAACAGTGGTTTAAACAAAGTAAAACATTTATTTCTCCCTTGTATTAGTAGTCTAGACGAGGGAGATCTTACTTTATAATTTAGGTTGTCAGGAACCCAGTATCTTTATTGCTCCATTATCTCTGGGATTTTGCTCTCTTCTGTATGGTTCCTAATGGCTCCTTATAGTACTCACATTTTAGGAAGTCATATGGAGAGAGGGAAGGAAGGAGGAGGCTGTGACCCAGAAGTGGCACAAATCACTTCCTTTCATATTCTTGGCTAGAACTTAGTCATATGGCTAAAATGTAAGCTATAGCTAGTATACATATACATAAGGGAAAATTCTATTATAATGGAAGAAGAGGAGGATAAATACTCACTGCCACTGTCAGTGAATTTCCTTGAATTTCAGTTTGACTTAGATGACCATTTTCTTTACTCTCCCACATTGACCTGAATTATTTTGTTTAAACATTACCCTTTTCAGACTATTAGCACCTTGAGGGCATGGATTATGACTTATTCATCTTCCAATTCCTACTCCAAAAATAGTACCTGATACTAATAAATACTAAAATAAGCAATAATATTTGATGAATGAATGAGACAACTGTAAAAGTAGATCCATGCTGGTACTGTGAATTGTGTTATTTTTCTTACTATTGTTATAAAAACTATATATTTAGAATGATAGTCGTTTATCAGATATATATCTTGCAAATATTTTTCTGTGGGCTATAAACTGAGTTTTCACCTTCTTAACTGTCTCTTGAACAGCAAAGTTTTAATTTTGATTATACTTCCAATTTATCAGTTTAAAAAATGAAAATAAGAAATAAATAAAAGTAGATCCAGTATTGGTACAACTTTTGAATTTAAGTGATAAAGGATGAAAAATTGTTTCCTTTAATGAATGTAAGAATGTTCTGGCATTTTTTCACACATCATAAAAAGTTTGTGCTTTGAAATTTCCTTGAAATAATTAATATAATAAACACTGTGATTTAGACAAGAAGACAACAGTTTCAGAGAAGAAAACATCAAAAAGAATTGATCAAAGCAAAAAGTAAAGAAAGTACAGGTTGCTCAAAATCCATCATGTGGATGCACACAGTAAAAACCTATGTCTATGACTTGTACTTTTATTCATCCTTTACTAAAAGCTGCCCCTCCCTGTATATTCTGATCCAGGAAACCCCCATAAGCCTAAACCTCTCCGGTGCAAACACAGTTTAAGGGTAGTTACTTATTCAGATGCAACAGTATTCAGCTCTGTCACTGAGGTGCTTTTTAGTGAATGAAGTACCAAAAATATATATTTCTAAGTTAAAATACAGGTTTCAACTGGAAGGACCTCAGTTTGTGGTAAAAGCAGCTTTTACCTACAACCCTAAGTTGCCTTCAAATTAACAGGTGCTTCTCGGTGAATATCTAGCATAGCCTAACACTTGCTTTCCAATTATTTCTTTGCCAGGTTGCAAATACATACCCTGAGCTCAAGAACTTTTAAAGGAATTTGGTGCCTCAGGAGAGACTCAGGGGAAAAACTGAATTAAAGCCTGTAGTCTATAGAAAAAAAGTCTTCTGCAGTCAGTTGGTGGCATGATATACAATGAATAAAAAACCAAAATCTGTATATAAAAATTAGCACTAGAAGTATCCTTTCCTAGTATCGTAAAGATTATGTGTCTCCACTCAGCAGCCAAAATCACACTTAATGCTGAAATATTAAAGTCAGTCTCATTAAAGTCCTGAACAAACAAAAGTGTTCTGGAAGTTGTGAAAAGCACATTAAGAAACTGAAAGAAAGTACCAAGAGCATAACTAATTGCAGAAAATATGATCACAAATCCAGAAATTCTGAAAATCATCCAAAAACTTAGAATTAATAAAAAAGTATGAAAAGTGGCTATGAATAAGTCTTTCTATATAAATATACATTTGTATGGATGCACATATGTACATATACACATACATACATATAAATATATAGAGGCTATATATTTGTACATACATAATGCATATGTGTATATATACTTATAGAAATATGTAAAGAATATATTATATATATCATTTTATGATAAACCAACAATAATCATTTAAAAATATAATAGGAACAAGATTCTTCACATAATAATAAACACAACAAAATGATAAAGCAGTCAGTTAATCAAGAAGAAAACATTTATGCACTTCCTAAAAAATGCATTTAGCAAAATCTAACGGTACTGCAAGGAGAAAAATAAAATTCACAATTACACTCAGAAATTTCAACCCCTTCTCTCAATAGATAGAACAAGTGATCAGAACATCAAAATGATATTTAGGATTTGAATTATGCTACCAATCAACTTTTATATGCTAACATTTATACAACATCCCATTCAATAACAGTGGAATACACATTCTTTTCAAGTATACCTAAATATTTACCAAGACAGACCATATTCTAAGTCATAAAGTTAGTCTCAATGAATTTAAAAGGATTCAAGATATACAAAGTTTATTCTCTGGCCACAATAAAATTAAATTAGAAACCAATAACAGAAAGATCTCTGGAAAATTCCCCAATATTTAGAAATAAAATATTACATTTCTAAATCACCCATGGACCAAAGAAGTAACAAAAGAGAAATTAGAAAATACTTCACACTGAATGAAAATAAGAATATGCCAAAATTATAGAATGCAGCTAAAGGAGTTATTAAAGGAAAATTTAGAGCACCAGATTCTTACATGGGGAAAGAAGAAAAGTCTCGAATTAATGATCTCATCTTTCACATTAAGAATCTCATAAAAAAGAGAAAACTAAATGCAAAGCAAGCAGGAAAAAAAAAAAAGAAATACTAAAGATCAGGGAAGAAAATCAATGAAAGAAAATCAGAAAGATGATATAAAAATCAGTGAAAACAAAAGTTGATTCTTTGAGATCAATAAAATTGATAAACCTCTAGTCAGACTGGTCAGGAAAGAAAGTAAGGAGGTAATTATCAGTGTCAGGAATGAGAAAGCAATTCTACAGATATCAAAAAGGGAAAGGGGCAATACTTCGAACAACTTTATTCCAACAAATTTGACAACTGAGACGAAATGGACAAATTCCTTGAAAGACACACAAACTACCTAAGCTTACTCAAGAAGAAGCAGATAATCTGAATAGCCTTATATCTATTAGACATATTGGATTTGTAGTTAAAATCTCCTCAAAAAACAGAAACAAAAAACTTTCCACATCTAAATGACTCCACTGTTAAATTCTACCAAATATTTAAAAGAAGAAATAGTACCAATTCTGCACAGTCTTCCAGAATTTGAAGAAGAGATAATACTTTGCAACCCATTTTATAGGGCCAGTATTACCCTGATACTACAACCAAAGAAAATTTCAGGAAAATAAAACTACAGACCAATTACATTTTCCCCAAAAATATAGATGCAAACATTCTAAATAAAACTTTATCAAACCCAACATATAAAATTCATAAAAAGAGAAAATATATCATTTGACAATTTGTATTTGACTCAATAATGCAAAGTTGGTTTAACGTTCAAAAATCAATGTAACTAATTATATTAACAGACTAAAAAAGAAAAACAACATGTATGATGATATCAATAGATGTAGACAAGATGTAGAAAGCACTCAGTAAAGTAGAAATAGAAAGGAACTTCCTCAACCTAATAAAGTACACCTCCTTAAAACTGCAGAGAATATCATCTTAATGGTGAAAGACAAAACTGTCTGCTTGAGAACAAGAACAAAGCAAAAATGTTTACTCTCACCACTTCCACTGAACATTTTACTGTAGGTTCTAACCAGTGCAAAAGGCATGAAAAATGAATAAAAGACATCTAGATTGGAAATAAAGAAAAGAAACTGTCTATGTAAACAATTGTATGCAAACTACCAACACATCTACTATACCTAACTAGTGAGTTTAGTGAAGTTCCAGAATACATGATCAGTATACAATATTATTGTGTTTTTAGGTACTAGAAATGAAGTTAAAAATCAATACCATTTACAATAGCATAAAATATATGGATAATACTTAAGGATGAAGCTGACAGAATATATGCAAGATGTTTACACTGAAAACCATAAACATTGCTGAGAGAAATTAAAGAAAACCTAAATAAAAGGGGAGATATAATGTGTTTATGATTTAGAAAACCCCTCAAAAGCAATGTCTAATCACTATTTCTATTTCCCCTCTTCTCATTCTCCCTATATATCTTTTTTAAACTTTTTATTATGAAAAATATCAAACAAATCCAAAATAAAGGAGAATGGTGTAATAAATATCCATATAGTCATTACCCAGCTTTAACAATTATAAACTTAATACTTCATTGTTCTAGTTTCATCAGTGCTAATAACTATTACCCTCCCCCCCCACACACAGGATTATTTTGAAGCCAATCCCTGGTATATCATTTGCCAGATAATAAGCAGGATAATCACAGGCAAACTGAAATGTGTGGTCACCATATTCTCAAATCTGTTTTAATCTAGGTGATTCCACTTCTTGTTTACCTCTCTCCTTCCCTCCCATCCTTATGGTAATGTATTTATTGAAGAAACCAGTCCCTTTGTTCTAAGTTCATGCAGTCTGGATTTTGCCCATGTTGTTCCTGTCTTGCATGCATTTCCTAAAATCTAGTAGGTCCAGAAGGTATATCTAACTCTGATTTTTTTTTTTTTTTACAAGAATACTTCATAGATGTTCCTTTCTCTCTTAAACCCACACCGGTCTTTTCTCTCTGCCCTAAAACAAAACTGCTGCTGTCAAGATTTCTTTAACTCCTTAACTCTATTGCTAAATCCAGTCCTCATCTTACTCAATCTATCAGTTGATGACTTGCTCCTTGTTGATGCCCTTTTATTGCTTGGATTTTAAAGCTCCACATCTTTTGTTTGTACTCCAGCTTCACTGCTCCCTCCTTCTTAGTCTCTTTTTGCTGGCTTCTCCTCTTCTCTCTGGCCTCTTAATGTTGGAATACATCCAGGGCTCCCCTGATGATCTCATCCAGACTCTTGGCTTTAAAAGCCATCTACATGTTGACAACATCCAGCTCAGTGTTCTTCCAGAACTTCAGACTTTTATTATCCCATTGCCTATTCAACATCTCTACTCTGATGTTTAATAAATGTATTAAACTTTTCATGACCAAGACTAAAACTCCTGATTGTCCCATTAAAACCTATCCCTTTTCAATTTTTTTCCATCTCATTTAATGACAACCCCACTGTTTCCAATCGCTTGGTCCTAAAACCTTGCAGTCATCCCTAACACCTCTCTCTCATATCCCACATCAAATTCATCAATAAATCTTGTGGGTTTACCCACAAAATATATCCAAAATCTAAACAGTTTGCACCACCTCTCCGATTACCATCCTGGTCTAAATTTCCATCATCTCTCACCCTAGATTACTGCAATAGCCTCCTAATTGGTCTCCCCATTATACTCTTACCTATAGTATTTATTAAACAGCAGTCAAAGTGATCCTTTTAAAATGTAAGTCATACTATATATCACTCCTTTACTCAAAGCTATCCAAGTATTCCTCTTTTCAAGCACAGTTAAAGTCAAAATTCTTACAGTCTCCTACAAGGCTCTATGGTCTCTCTCATGTTAACTCTGACTTCTTCTCACACTCCTCCTCATACATTCTCTCTTTTATAGCCATACAGGCTTTCTTGTTGTTTCTCAAACACACCAGATACATTCTCATTTGAAAGACATTTACTCTAGTTGCTCTGGAACACGCTTCTCCCTGATGTCCACTTGGCTAACTCTCTTATAAAAAGATCACCTTCTCCATGAGACCTACTCTGACCTTCTTCTATATACTGTAATCTGTACCATCACTTCCCAGCACTCCCTAGCCCCATTAATTTGTTTTACTTTCAGGTTTTCCACATCATTTACAACATCTAGCTTATTATATTATTCATTTATGTATTATGTTTGTTTTTTGTGTATCTTCTCCCACTAGAACATAAGCTTCTCAAAATCAGAAATCTTTGCTTTGTTCCCTGATGACCCCCAAGAGCCTTGATCAGCCCCATCTAGGATAAGCCTTCTATGTAGTTAAATGTTTGTTGAATTAATGTTGAACAAACGAAAGATTACTCTTATTGTATGAATGCTTAATTTCAGTGGGGCAAGTATTAGGTTACTGCAGTGGTCCATGTGAGAGACACTGGTAGTCTGCTCCACAGTGGTAGTAGTACTGATGAAAGGAAGTGACACGTTCAAAATGTAGTTTGGACATATTTATAACAATAAATCGAATGAGGGGTGGGAGATGGGAGAAGGGAAAGAATCAAGAATAATCTTAGATTTCCTGGATGAGCAACTGGGTGGCTAATTACATTATAGAATGGTTAAGGGGTGGGGGAAGGAAAACAAAATGGGGGGGGTTAGGAGTCCATATTGAATGGTAAGTTCGAGATGCCTATGGGCCATCTAACAGGTAATTTCAAGCAAGTGGTTAGATAAAAGAATGAAAATTAAAGTTCTTGCTATGTTCAGAAATTTTGGAATTATCAATATAAGAATAGGATTTAAATCTACAGGAATGGACAGATGAGAGAGTAGGCATATTTTAAGCATCTCTTGAAGAGGATCTTACTCTGGTCCTTGGTAAAGGACACTAAGAAGAAGTAGTCAGTGAAGCAAAAGCAGAAGGAAATAGCATGGTGAGAGCCAAGAGACAAAAATATTTCAAGAAGCTGTCAAGTCTTCATTGCCTCTGGAAACACAGACATGATGAATGGCATCACTCATAGATGCAGTGTCAGTGAAACGGTGAGGGTGGAAGCAAAGTATGTTCCAGTATACCACTATGCTTCCTTGTCATTTTATTATAGCAAGAAGTAAAATTCCTATAATCTTTCAATCAAATCAGGTCAACCCAGTTACAAACTTAACCATTCAAAGCTAACAAAATATAAGAAGTGGTAGATAAGTAGTGTAGATTCGAAGTTGCCTTTTGAATCTAGAGTTGGGTGGATATATTGGGCTACTGGTAGCACCAAGCAGTACCACTGTTGCATCACAGAATCTAAGAATTGGAAAGAATATTGAAGGAACATCCCAGAGGGAGAAAATGCATGGCATGCAAATCTATTCTCATCAATCACAGCACTTATTCCTCATGAGCTGGGATAGTCCCAGAGGCCCATGGGACTCCAAGCAGCCCTTACTAGTTGATCACACTTAGCATGGGAATTGAACCAATTTGCCATCCTTATCCCAAATCCAATCCAATTCCCATCTCTTTGCCTAATCTCGTTTACTTCACCTCTACAAGACCACAAGCAGTCATTAGCTTCTGCTTCAATAGGGATAGGAAACTTCTATCCTTTTTGAAGCTGAGCTAAAAGCTGCTCCCACTACTCTCCACTCCTTAGAAGTTAGTAGGACTCCAAGAACCACCATAACCTTTTTTAACCCAAATGTCAACCTCTCAGATTTCTGAAGACAGCTATTAGGTTTTCCCAGAATTTTCTCCTCTCCCAGAGAAATAACTTTAGCATCTTTATAAAAGGATCTAATATTTCATAGTTTCTAGTTCCATACCAACTTATTCACTTTACCAGAACTCCCACTTGCCTGAAAACATATACACCTCCACCATTATGCTTTACATACTCAGACTGAACTACAAAACTGAAATACGGCTACTAAGCAACAAACAGAAAAGCATCTATATCTAACTTATGTGTAGTCCCAGCTACCAGATGCTAGAAGTTTTCCCCCAAGGAAAGCAGGGGAGTAAGAACAAGTCTAAAGGGCTCCATGGGGATAAAGGGAGATCATGCAAAGCAGGAATATGTTCCAGCTGTTGGAACTTCAGCAGTCTAACTACTGAGGGGGAACAGATGATACATTCCAGGACATTTTTCCCTTGGGCCATGTGAATTTTAGGATTGAAGAATCTAACAGAATAAAAATAGGTTCTGAATAAAATTACAGCATACTGAAGATGAATAAATTTGTCTCTAATAGCCTAATAAAACAGGCTGCATTATCTTTTAGCCAGTTTTTACACAAAGGAAATGCTATTATCAGCCCCCTTTAAGCATTTGAAAGGAAAAACTTTTACTTGATTTTTCAAGCTTCAGATGAATTAATTTATTAGAGCAAGATGGAGAATTAATCAAAACAAAAGCATTGTATTTTACTTCCAAATAGATTTTAAACATCTTAAGGACAATGACCATTTTGATTGGAATATGAAGGATATTCAAATTATGTGCTTATTAACATAAAAATAATTAATGAATAAGTGAAAACATTTTATAAGCATAGGTTATGTCTCAAACTTTTGGTTAGTCTTCAGTGTCTTTATTACTGGATCTGCAGAAATAACCAAAAATTTCAAATTGTTCTTTGATATTTGATCTCTCTTGTGTATTCCACTGATAACCATAAGCGGCTTATACAAATCCTATTGAAAAGCATTGAGGCCTTCCATTTGCACAAGACAAGAGGAAGATCTTATTTCTTAATCTTATCTTCTCTTCCTTGGCTCTCCTGTGTTTGCTAGTAACTTTTTATGATCATCAGCAGTTTCTCTTAAATAGCATTCTGTTACTAAGACACCCCAACTACAGCCATCTCTTTATAAGACATCATGAATGTTTTAGTTAGTCTGGGTTGAGAGCCTCACAGCCTTGCTTTTTCCCTTTCTCTTTATTCAGTGCTTGACCCCATTGTTGCAGTTTCCAGTAAGTCTTGTCACTTCCAGTAATAAGAATGGAGTCACACTGCCTTAGATCCTATATCTCATGAGGAATAGGTCTGCTGGCTATACATAAAACTTTTAAATTCATGAGGCTTCTTGAATAAGAAGTTGTCAAAATAACATTGGCAATAGTAGAGTAATTTGGAAAGCTAAATTAAGATATTTCCTAAGGGTGAGTTTAGAGAAGCTTGGCTTTAATCTTCCTGAGATAAATACTTATCTTAGGATAAAGATAAAATGAAAAATTCTTAGGATAAAACCATTTTCAAACTATGGATAAGAAACCAGGGGATGATTTGTTATAGTCTTAAGGACACAGGGATATGGAGTAAAGGATGCTATTATTTTTTGAGTGAATAAAGTTTGAATTCTACTTACATGAATTTCCACATCCTCCTAAACTTTGGCCAGAAGATTCTCCTTGTAAAAGCATCTGTGGTATTATGTTCTTTCATGCTGCAAAGACAGAAACACTTTTTAAGTTGGATATTTCTTCAATCCTATGTCACTCACTCCAGTTTTATTAGTATTTTTTCATGATAATCCGCATAATGCTATATATGTGTACATGTGGTTAAGCATGTATATATACACATGTCCATTTGCACGCATCCTTATAAGATGTGAGCTTCTATTCTTGATTCTTTATTAACCAAAGAGGCTCATACATCTTCTTTAAAAGTAAGCCAAAGAGAAGCATAACTTTTTAATGCTGCAAAATTCCCCAGAGATCATATAGTGCAACATCTTCATTTTACAGATAAAGTAACTGAGGCCCAGAGGTTAAATGACTAGGCAACAATTATAGAGTACAATTTAAATGGACCCGCAGGCCTCAAAACAGCTCATTCATTGGCCTGCAATGATCCTAGTCCTCTCCTACCTGGTCTAAAATTCCCATCAGCTTTACAATGCCTGGCACTTAAAGTATTTATATTAATTAATCAACTGGGATTAGGTAAATGGAATCATTGTTCTTTTATGAACAGTGTTAAAACTGAGGCTGGAATGAAGCAAAATTATGAACTAAGCACAATTTATCTCTGATATCCCTTTTGGCCTCTTTTCCCCTGCTCTTGCTTTTTTCTTTTACAACCTCAGAGGACACTTTATCTTCTAAAGTCTGCTCCCAGCACCATTCCTACTGGGGTTTTTAATTCCCAGCAGTGACCCAGATCTTCCTACATTACATCACTGACTAGGCAAACTTATGTGACATGTCTTCTATTAATCTATGTTAACAAGGCCCTGTTGTAGTAGAATACAATCTAGAGGCCACTACCATTTTCCCAATCCTTCAAATAATCTATAACTTGCTAGCATTTCAAATATTGAGTCATAATATAAGGCTCCCCATATCTACTAGCTTTAAAATATTGACCCCAATGGAGTAATTCTAGAAGAGCAATGAGTCGTAGGTAGATATGCCCCTCCCCCAAACTCAATCACTCAACAGTGTACCATCATAATTCTCCTAGTCATTACCTTTGTTTCACAACTGCTCCTAGATGTCTCCCACCAGAGCCTGTCAATACCCTTTGCTCCTTGACATTCTCCTGTGTCAATTACAAGGAATAAAGAGAATTTTATTTATTTTTTTAGACTTATTTATTTATTTTAGAGAGAGACTATGAGCACATGAGCAGGGGAGGGGCAGAGGGAGAGGAAGAGAATCTCCAACAGACCCAGGCTAATTGCAGAGCCCAATATGGGACTCAATCCCACAACCCTGAAATCATGACTGAGCCGAAACCAAGAGCCGGATGCTCAACCAGCTGAGCCACCCAGGTGCCCCAATAAAAAGCATTTTAGTTTTTCATCCAAAAAATGTTTGTGAACTTTTTCCCTGGCTAATCTAATGGTCTCTATTTTAGAGTACCAATATTTCAATTCACCCTTTCCAGTATTAAATTTGTTTGTTTGTTTGTTTTAAGATCAGCTGAAGTTTCTTGATCCTAATAATGTAATCATTCTTACCTAGTAACACTGACAAGAACAATTAAATTAGAACATTAACTGAACACTCCCTATGTGTCAGACACATTACATGCTTTGTCTCATGTAATCATTTCATCACTTTGACCTATATGCTATTAACATCTCTTGTTTTGTTGATGTGGAAACTGCTAGATGTGTGATCTTGGGAAAATTACCTACACCTTTCTAAGGGATTTCTCTAAAATGGGAATAATGTTAATCTCATTGAGGATTCAATAAAATAATCCATAATCCACATAAGATCTTTGTGCCTGACTTATAGTAAGTGCTCCCTAAATGTTAGCATTCATTGAGTGACTGGTCCCAGGTCATATAGCTAGTAAGTGGTGAAGCATGTGATTAAAGCCAGGCAGTCAGCCTCCAGAGATACACTCTACTGTTTCTAAAATGATATGCATAAAGCATTTCTAAATAATGGTTATTATCAAACATGAAAAGCCTAGATTCCGAAGCATGAAAATACCTATCTCCTTACAGTTTCCTTTTCCCAAATAAACTTTAAGCTTGAAACCTGAAATTTTAGGTTTTAGTTTTACTATCTCCTTTAACAAATTTAAAATTCTATAGCAACAACAGTCTTTTTTTATATTATGTTATGTTAATCACCATACATTATATCATTTAGTTTTTTAATTGTTATGTTAATCACCACCCATTACATCATTAGTTTTTGATGTAGTGTTCAATGATTCATTGTTTGCATATAACACCCAGTACTCCATGCAGAACGTACCCTCTTTAATACCCACCACCAGGCTAACCCATCCCCCCACCCCCCTCCCCTATAGAACACTCAGTTTGTTTTTTAGAATCCATAGTCTCTGATGGTTCTTCTCCCCCTCTGATTTCCCCCCCTTCATTCTTCCCCTCTTGCTATCTTCTTCTTCTTTTTTTTTTTTTAAAGATTTTATTTACTTATTTGACAGAGAGAGAGATAGCAAGAGCAGGAACACAAGCAGGGGGAGTGGGTGAGGGAGAAGCAGGCTTCCTGCCGAGCAGGGAGCCCGATGTGGGACTCGATCCCAGGACCCTGGGATCATGACCTGAGCTGAAGGCAGACGCTTAATGACTGAGCCACCCAGGCACCCTTCTTTTTTTTTTTTAACATATAATGTATTATTTGCTTCAGGGGTACAGATCTGTGATTCAACGGTCTTGCACACTTCACAGTGCTCACAATAGCACATATCCTCCCCATTGTCTATCACCCAGCCACCCCATCCCTCCCACCCCCCCTCCACTCCAGCAACCCTCAGTTTGTTTCTTGAGATTAAGAATTCCTCATATCAGTGAGGCCACATGATACATGTCTTTCTCTGATTGATATATTTCATTCAGCATAATACCCTCCAGTTCCATCCACGTCATTGTAAATGGCAAGATTTCATTCTTTTTGATGGCTGCATAATATTACATTGTGTTTGTGTGTGTGTGTGTATATATATATCACTTCATCTTTATCCATTCATCTGTTGATGGACATCTTGGCTCTTTCCACAGTTTGGCTATTGTGGACATTGCTGCTATAAACATCGGGGTACACGTACCCATTTGGATCACTACATTTGTATCTTTGGGGTAAATACCCAGTAGTGCAATTGCTGGGTCATACAGTAGCTCTATTTTCAACTTTTTGAGGAACCCCCATACTGTTTTCCAGAGTGGCTGCACCAGCTTGCATTTCCACCAACAGTGTAGGAGGGTTCCCTTTTCTCCACATCCCCGCCAACATCTGTCATTTCCTGACATATTAATTTTAGCCATTCTGACTGATGTGAGGTGATATCTCATTGAGGTTTTGATTTGGATTTCCCTGATGCCAAGCGATGTTGAGCACTTTTTCATGTGTCTGTTGGCCATTTGGATGTCTTCTTTGGAAAAATGTCTGTTCATGTCTTCTGCCCATTTCTTGATTGGATCATTTATTCTTTGGGTGTTGAGTTTGATAAGTTCTTTATAGATTTTGGATACTAGTCCTTTATCTGATATGTCATTTGCAAATATCTTCTCCCATTCTGTCGGTTGTCTTTTGGTTTGGTTGCCTGTTTCTTTTGATGTGTAAAAGCTTTTTATCTTGATGAAGTCAGAATAGTTCATTTTTGCCCTTGCTTCCCTTGCCTTTGGCGATGTTTCTAGGAAGAAGTGGCTGTGGTTGAGGTCGAAGAGGTTGATGCCTGTGTTCTCCTTTAGGATTTTAATGGACTCCTGTCTCACACTGAGGTCTTTCAACCATTTTGAGTCTATTTTTGTGTGTGGTGTAAGGAAGTGGTCCCGTTTCATTCTTCTGCATGTGGCTGTCCAATTTTCTCAACACCATTTGTTGAGGAGATGTGTTTTTTCCATTGGACAGTCTTTCCTGCTTTGTTGAAGATTAGTTGACCATAGAGTTGAGGGTCCATTTCTGGGCTCTCTATTCTGTTCCATTGACCTATGTGTCTGTTTTTATACCAGTACCATACTGTCTTGATGATGACAGCTTTGTAATAGAGCTTGAAGTCCAGGATTGTGATGCCACCAGCTTTGCTTTGCTTTTTCAACATTCCTCTGGCTATTCGGGGTCTTTTCTGGTTCCATACAAATTTTAGGATTATGTGTTCCATTTCTTTGAAAAAAGTGGATGGTGTTTTGATAGGGATTGCATTTAATGTGTAGATCGCTCTAGGTAGCATTGACATCTTCACAATATTTGTTCTTCCAATCCATGAGCATGGAACGTTTTTCCATTTCTTTGTGTCTTCCTCAATTTCTTTCATGCGTATTCTATAGTTTTCTGAATACAGATCCTTTGCCTCTTTGGTTAGATTTATTCCTAGGTATCTTATGCTTTTGGGTGCAATTGTAAATGGGATCGACTCCTTGATTTCTCTTTCTTCTGTCTTGTTGTTGGTGTATAGGAATGCCACTGATTTCTGTGCCTTGATTTTATATCCTGCCACTTTACTGAATTCCTTATGAGTTCTAGCAGTTTTGGGGTGGAGTCTTTTGGGTTTTCCACATAAAGTATCATTTCATCTGCAAACAGTAAGAGTTTGACTTCTTTGCCAATTCGGATGCCTTTTACTTCTTTTTGTTGACTGACTGCTGTGGCTAGGACTTTAATACTATGTTGAATAGCATTGGTGATAGTGGACATCCCTGCTGTGTTCCTGACCTTAGGGGAAAAGCTCTCAGTTTTTCCCCATTGAGAATGATATTTGCTGTGGGTTTTTCATAGATGGCTTTTATGATATTGAGGTATGTACCCTCTATGCCTGTACTCTGAAGAGTTTTAATCAAAAAAGGATGCTATACTTTGTCAAATGCTTTTTCTGCATCTATTGAGAGGATCATATGGTTCTTGTTATTGCTTTTATTAATGTATTGTATCACATTGATTGATTTGCGGATATTGAACCAACCTTGCAGCCCAGGGATAAATCCCACTTGGTTGTGGTGAATAATCCTTTTAATGTACTGTTGGATCCTATTGGCTAGTATTTTGGTGAGAATTTTTGCATCCGTGTTCATCAAGGATATTGGTCTGTAATTCTCCTTTTTTTTTTTTAATGTTTTATTTATTTATTCATGAAAGTCAGAGAGACAGAGAGGCAGAGGCAGAGGGAGAAGCAGGCTCCCCGCCTAGCAGGGAGCCCGATGCAGGACTCGATCCCAGGACCCTGGGATCATGACCTGAGCCGAAGGCAGATGCTTAACCATCTGAGCCACCCAGGCGCCCTGTAATTCTCCTTTTTGATGGGGTCTTTGTCTGATTTGGGGATCAAAGTAATGGTGGCCTCATAAAATGAGTTTGGAAGTTTTCCTTCCATTTCTATTTTTTGGAACAATTTCAGAAGAATAGGTATTAATTCTTCTTTAAATGTTTGGTAGAATTCCCCCTGGGAAGCCATCTGGCCCTCGGCTTTTGTTTGTTGGGAGATTTTTGATTACTGCTTCATTTTCCTTAGTGGTTATAGGTCTGTTCAGGTTTTCTATTTCTTCCTGGTTCAGTTTTGGTGGTTGATATATCTCTAGGAATGCATCTATTTCTTCCAGATTTCTAATTTGCTGGCATATAGTTGCTCATAATATGTTCTTATAATAGTTTGTATTTCTTTGGTGTTGGTTGTGATCTCTCCTCTTTCATTCATGATTTTGTTGATTTGGGTGATTTGTCTTTTCTTTTTGATAATCTGGCCAGGGGTTTATCAATCTTGTTAATTCTTTCAAAGAACCAGCTTCTTGTTTCTTTGATCTGTTCTACTGTTCTTTTGGTTTCTATTTCTTTGATTTCTGCTCTGATCTTTATTATTTCTCTTCTCCTGCTGGGTTTAGGCTTTATTTGCTGTTCTTTCTCCAGCTCCTTTAGGTGTAGGGTTAGGTTGTGTATTTGAGACCTTTCTTATTTCTTGAGAAAGGCTCTTATTGCTATATACTTTCCTCTTAGGACTGCCTTTGCTGTATCCCAAAGATTTTGAACAGTTGTGTTTTCATTTTCATTTGTTTCCATGAATTTTTTTTAATTCTTCTTTAATTTCCTGGTTGACCCATTCATTCTTTAGTAGGATGTTCTTTAGCCTCCAGGTATTTGAGTTCTTTCTGACTTTCCTCTTGTGATTGAGTTCTAGTTTCAAAGCATTGTGGTCTGAAAATAGGCAGGGAATGATCCCAATCTTTTGGTACTGGTTGAGACCTGATTTGTGACCTAGGATGTGATCTATTCTGGAGAATGTTCCATGTGCACTAGAGACGAATGTGTATTCTGTTGCTTTGGGATGGAATGTTCTGAATATATCTGTGAAGTCCATTTGGTGCAGTGTGTCATTTAAAGGTTTTATTTCCTTGTTGATTTTTGCTTAGATGATCTGTCCATTTCATGGAGGGGGATGTTAAAGTCCCCCACTATTATTGTATTGTTGTCGATGTGTTTCTTTGCTTTTGTTATTAATTGCCTTATGTAACTGGCTGCTCCCATGTTAGGGGCATAGATATTTACAATTGTTAGATCTTCTTGTTGGATAGACCCTTTAAGTAGGATATAGTGTCCTTCCTCATCTCTTATTATAGTCTTTGGTTTAAAACCTAATTTGTCTGATATAAGGATTGCCACCCCAGATTTCTTTTTGGTGTCCATTAGCATGGTAAATGGTTTTCCACCCCTTCACTTTCAAACTGGGGGTGTCTTTGGGTCTAAATGAGTCTCTTGCAGACAGCATATCGATGGGTCTTGTTTTTTTATCCAATCTGAAACCCTGTGTCTTTTGATTGGGGCATTTAGCCCATTTACATTCAGGGTAACTATTGAGAGATATGAATTTAGTGCCATTGTATTGCCTGTAACGTGACTGTTACTGTATATTGTCTCTGTTCCTTTCTGGTCTATGGTGCTTTTAGGCTCTCTCTTTGCTTCGAGGACCCCTTTCAATAATTCTTGTAGGACTGGTTTCGTGTTTGCAAATTCTTTTAGTTTTTGTTTATCCTGGAAGCTTTTTATCTCTCCTTCTATTTTCAATGACAGCCTAGCTGGATATAGTATTCTTGGCTGCATATTTTTCTCATTTAGTGCTCTGAATATATCCTGCCAGTCCTTTCTGGCCTGCCAGGTCTCTGTGGATAGGTCTGTTGCCAAGCTAATGTTTCTAGCATTGTAGGTTACATATCTCTTCTCCCGAGCTGCTTTCAGGATTTTGTCTTTGTCTCTGAGACTCGTAAGTTTTACTATTAGATGTCGGGCTGTTGACCTATTTTTATTGCTTTTGAGAGGGGTTCTCTGTGCCTCCTGGATTTTGATGCCTGTTTCCTTCCCCAAATTAGGGAAGTTCTCTGCTATAATTTGCTCCAAAATACCTTCTGCCCCTCTCTCTCCTTCTTCTTCTTCTGGGATCCCAATTATTCTAATGTTGTTTCATCTTATGGTATCACTTATCTCTTGAATTCTGCCCTCGTGATCCAGTAGTTGTTTATCTCTCTTTTTCTCAGCTTCTTTATTTTCCATCATTTGGTCTTCTATATCGCTAATTCTCTCTTCTGCCTCATTTATCCTAGCACTTAGAGCCTCCATTTTTTATTGCACCTCATTAATAGCCTTTTTGATTTTGCCTTGGTTAGATTTTAGTTCTTTTATTTCTCCAGAAAGGGTTTCTCTAATAACTTCCATGCTTTTTTCGAGCCCAGCTAGTATCTTTAAAATCATGATTCTGAACTCTACTTCCAACATCGTACTAATGAGTAGGTCCCTGGCAGTTGGTACTGCCTCTTGTTCTTTTTGGTGAGGTGATTTTTTCCGTCTTGTCATTTTGTCCAGAGGAGAATAGATGAATGAGAGAACAAAATGCTAACAGGGTAACAACGTCCCTAGAAAATATACTCTAAACAAATCAGAAAAGACCTGAAACTGGGGAAAAGAAAGGGAAAGAAAGAAAAAAGAAAAAGCAAAAAAAAAGAAAAAGATAAAAACAAACAAAAACAGAACAAAACAAAAAAACCAGAATATCATCAAATATGATCAGGCTGGTGCATAGGTCAGTGCCACACACTAGATTTTGGGTGTATTTTGGTCTGTTAGAAGAAAGTGTCTCCCAAAATTTTAAAGAAAGAAAAACTGATATATGTACAAAAATAAGGGTTAATATAATAAAGGGATGGAATATGACTGTAAAGATGAAAATTATACAAGATTTTATAAAAGGAATTGATAAGTTGTTTGAAAAAAGAAAGAAGAGGATTTAAAAAAAAAAAGAAAAATAGAGAGAGAATGTGATCAGGCAGTAGACTAGAACAAAGCCATACACTAGAGATTTAGGGTATATTTTGATCTGTTAGAAGAAACTCTATCTCAAAATTTTAAGGAGAGAACAACTTACATATATATGCCAAAAATAAGGGTTACTACAATAAGGGATAGAATATGACTCTAAAAATGAAAAATAAAAATGTTTTTTAAAAAAGGGATTAATAAGATGTTGGTTGAAAAAGGGAAAAAGAAAAATTGAAAAAAAAAAGGTAAAAAAAATTAACTTTGAAAGACTAAAGAATCATGGTAAAAATGCCATGAATTCTATGTGCTGTATTCCCCTAGTGCTGGAGTTCTGCCGTTCTCATTGATCGGTAAATTGGTCTTGGCTGGCAGTTCTTGCTGATCTTCTGGGGGAGGGGCCTGTTGCGGTTGTTCCCAAAAGTCTTTGCCAGAGGCAGAATTGCCCTGCCCTTTCCGTTCCGGGCTAAGTAATCTGCTCAGGTTTGCTCTCAGGAGCTTTTGTTCCCTGCAAGCTCTCCGCACGGCTTTGGAGGTTGAGAGTGAAAATGGCAGCCTCCCAATCTCTGCCCCGGAGGAGCCGAGAACTTGGGGCCCCACTCCTCAGTGCACCCCCAGAGAAAAGCAGTCAATCACTCCCGTCTCCCTGGTCTCCGGCCACACTCCGTGCTCACCTGGCCTGTGACCAAGTGTTTCTATCTCTGGCACCCGACCCCGTGTGGAGTCTCCCAACCCAGCAGATCCCTGCAGTGCGCTCCCACGCCACTCCTCCCGGGGGAGGAAGGAGACTCTCCCCAGATCTGCTGCTTGTTGGGTCCCTGCTGGAGGAGCAGTGGCCCGACTGTGCCTCAGATCATGGTTTATGGCAACCCCGAGCTGAGAGCCCACGCATCGGCTCCGTCTCTGCAGCCGGCTCCCCCGGCTCCGATACCTGGGAGCTCTGCTGCACTCAGGCACCCCCTGTCTTCCTGTGACCCCGAGGGTCCTGAGATCACACTGTCCCAGCGAGGGTTCCACGCCCCACTTAGCCACCGAAGTGACTTCCCTCAGCAGAACCAACTTCTAAAAGTTCTGATTTTGTGCTCCACGGCTCTATCACTTGCCAGAAGCGGCCGACGGAAGCCCCCTTCCCTGCCATCTATCCTCCCGAATATCGCCTCGGATTCACTTCTCCGCATGTCCTACCTTCTAGAAAGTGGTCGCTTTTCTGTTCAGAGAGTTGTTGCTATTCTTTTCTTCACTCTCCTGTTGAGTTCGTAGGTGTTCAGAATGGTTTGATCCCTATCCAGCTGAATTTCTGAGACCAGACAAAATCCAGGTCTCCTACTCCTCCACCATCTTGCTCCGCCCCCATATTAGTTTTTGATGTAGTGTTCCATGATTCATTGTTTGCATATAACACCCAGTGCTCCATGCAGTATGTGCCCTCCTTAATACCCATCATTAGGCTAACCCATCCCCCCACCACCCTCCCCTCTAGAACCCTCAGTTTGTTTCTCAGAGTCCATAGTCTCTCATGGTTCATCTCCCCCTCCAATTTCCCGCCCTTCATTTTTCCCTTCCTGCTATCTTTTTTTTTTTAACATATAATGTATTATTTGTTTTAGAAGTACCAACAGTCTTATTCATTATAAATGCTGACACACAAATGTTGTCAATGAAAGAACTTAAGTTCAAGACAAAACTAACAAAGGTATGAACTTGTAGCAAGGAAACCCATCTTTTGTTTCAACAGAGTTTCAGAAGTTTTAGTAAGGAGACTAAGTTTTATATGGGAAATACTGAGACAATCTCTGATTGTGGCAAGTGTTCTATAAAAATGGGGATTTGGGAAGTAGAGGAGACTTTCTAATTGGTCTTCAGATAAACTGACAGTCCTTGGCTGACTATAAAAAAGGCTAGCAGAAGTTTAGGGACATTTCAAAAAGAGGAAGGAAGAATCCTTTGCCTCTGTTTGGGGCAGAGGATCATCAGTAGCTCAGCATTTCCTGGAACAAGTGTGGTTGATGGTGGCTGTTATGGCAAGTCATTTCTCAATATTCCTAAGTGATCTTCATCAGAACCCTGTAAGGAAGGTGGGACAGCCATTCTACTCCCTCCATGACCAGTAAAGAAATAGTAACTTATGAATTAAGGTTTTCCAAGACCACACAACTAATAAAGTGAAGCACCTGGACTAGAATCTAGATTTTCTCATCCCCTGTTCATTGTTCTTTCCACCATGTCATGTTCATTCCATACCTTGTTTGCCAATTTAGACATGTTTTGATTGAAACCAAGACTCCTTTATTTAATGTGGATTCAAAACATATTTTTGCCATGAACTTGAGAAATGATTTGGAAATCATTTTATTCTCACCATCCATTAGAAGGGATTTTACTTTCAGAAGATGAAAGCCCATGTAGTGCTATTTAAAGGTTTCTCCTGTTGGGGAGCATAAGTGGCTCAGTCATTAAGCGTCTGCCTTCGGCTCAGGTCATGATCCCAGGGTCCTGGGATCGAGCCCCGCATCGGGCTCCCTGCTCTGCGGGAAGTCTGCTTCTCCCTCTCCCACTCCCTCTGCTTGTGTTCCCTCTTTCGCTGTGTCTCTCTCTGTCAAATAAATAAATAAAATCTTAAAAAAAAAAAAAAGTTTCTCCTGTTGACTTCTAGAATAAAAATTTGCTAATCTGATCTTTTGCCCCCTCCTTAAATATCTCTTAAAACCATGTAAAAACTATTCAAGCACTACCTATTTGTACATAAATGTATTTCATTTATAAGAGGTATTTTTCTTATTTTAGCCTTTCTAAGGCTTATTTTCTACTTCTTATTTCCTCTTTGACAGCTGAAGATACTGAGTTAGAAGAATCTTTCTTGTAACTGGTGAAGTGGTCAGTTAAACACATAGGGACTCTTTTCCTCTACATACAATTTCCTCTCCATTTTTGTAAAGTCTAGCCTCAAGCAGTTTCGCCTTGCTCAAAAATAGCATGACACAGTAGCGAGACCTAAGTAGATTGAGGTCATTTAGGTGCCTGAGCAACAGAGCAGGCACCAGGAGACTTGCATAACTGGTTTTAATGAATATCTTTAAAATACAGTTACAGAGTTCATATTCTAAAACCTTTTGTAATTGTCAAACAATTAGCAACTGTAGAAGAAAATGCAAGCTGAGACCACCACAATCTCCATTATTTCATCCTCTTTCCCCTACCTCCACCCTCACCAGCGTGAAGATTATTGATACTGGTAAGTGAATTAAAAGAATTAAAGTCAGCATTCCCAAGAAAATTATATTCATTTTGATTACTGAAATTAGAAGTAATTACTATAATCCATCTATGGTAATACAAATGCATTTTCTGGAAATTGCAAAGAAATTGCAAAGAAACTACAGATTAAGATTTAAACTAAAAATCTACAGAGGAAGGCTAGTATAACCTCTGAGGGTTGTTTTGTGTGTGTGTGTGTGTGTGTGGTTTTTTTTTTTTTTACTCAACTGCTGATTTTTGAGAAAGGAATTTAGTTTATAATTTGTTATTAGCATGCATTAAAGAAAAAGGATTCCAAACTAGCAAAACTATAAAGGCAAACTAAACCTTTTTTGTGGTTATGTGAATAGTGTGGGGAAGGAAAAAGAGAAGGGATAGACCAATGGGCTACCTGTTCCTGAAGCAGTGCTTCATTGTCTGCTGAGAAAAACAAACCAGACACTGAGGCCAAGATATTCCAAAGAGGGAACATGACTGCCAGAAAGTGCTCTCATTTCAAGCTAAAATTTTTCTGGGCTAATGGAAGCAAGTGAAGGATTAGTGAGAAAGATAATGGATTGTACCTTAAACATATATCTCTATACTTTTTTTCCTAAGTTATCATCTTTAAAAGAGGGGTGGCTTAACATTGTTTAAGCTTAAACACTCAAGAGCAAAGCTTGTATTTTACATAAAATAAAAATACACAGAAAAATAATTAAGGAGCCCCTGGGTGGCTCAGTCGGTTAAGCATCCGCCTTCGGCTCAGGTCATGATCCTGGGGTCCTGGGATTGAGCCCCATTTTGGGCCCCCTGCTCAGTGGGGCATCTGATTCTCCCTCTCCTTCTGCCCCCACCTGTGCTCTTGTTTGCTCTCTCTGTCTCTCTCTCAAATAAATACATAAAATCTTTTAAAAAAAATAAGTTAAACCATAGAGAACACTACCACTTAGAAATCCTAAAGAATGGTCCTAGAACTTAAATCTTTCTTTTTGTAACTAACAGCAGTAGCAGCTATTGTTACCTGGTGGCAGTATATCTTGGTAGCAGAATAATCTTTTTAAAAAATGGTAATAACTTCTTGAATGTAGAATCTAAAAATGAAGACATGAAGTGATGTCTAATGAATTGTCATGACATTTTTGGGGGGGGGGTCCTGGTTTGAGTGATGATTTGCTTGTTTGAGGTCTCCTTTCATTTACTTTTATCCCCCTCAAATTTAGTTAAATATGAGAGTATCATTGTAATAGCCAGCCTAAACTTTCAAGCATGTTTACTTGGCTTAGGAAAGAAATTACAAAGTAATCTGAAGGTCAATTTGTAGAACAGTTAATTGGATCATTAAACAACTACCTAATTTGATTACTATAAAAGCTCAATTAACAGAGATGTGAAATGGATGATTTCATAATTTCATCCATATTGCAACTGAACACACCATGTGGCCCTCATATTCATTACTCAATGCTTGGCCATTAAGACAAGCAAGAAAATAATGAATATTAGAATCATCTGTGAAGACTATAATAGGACATCTTGTACGAGGGCTTCCAGTAGTGACTATATGAATATATATATGATTTATATAATATATATAATATACATAAGTATATAAATTATTTATATTATATATTTATATTTATATCATGTATAATTTGTATTATATATTATACACAACTTATATATAATTTGATTATATGATTATATGATTTATATAATATATAATTTATATTATATATGATTTGATTATATGATTATGATTTATATAATATATAATTATATGATTAATATATTAATTATTAATTGATATAAATATAATATATATATGATTTAGGATTTTTTCTCTTTCTTCTATATTACTTTCCCCATACCATACAACTTTCAGACCACAAGTTAGGACTGAATTGTTTAAGGTCCAAAATTAGGGTTGAATTTCCAGCTGCCCACTAGTTTTTGATTATCCTTTCTAATACTAAACTCAAGACCAAAGATAAAGAAAACTGCATGCACCTAAGTCCTACTGTGTCAGGAATTTTCATTTATAGCATTGACTGAATCTTCACAATTAGCCAGCATGAAAAGTGCTATTATTCCCACTGTCCAGAAGAGGACCTTCAAGGTCAGGGAAGTTAAGGAATCAGTGAAAAATACGCTAATATTAAGTGACAAAAGTACAAGTCCCCTCCAACCCTACCCCTTCTCAAGTGGTTTTAAATTTCACTTTTCAATTAGCAATAATCACGCCTCAGATAATCAAATAGAAATATTTTTTTTCTGATGACATGTGATCATTGTAAAAATTAAAATCATACAAAGAAAGTTAAAGGATCACCTCTCTGCCAATTTAGACACACACATACAAACACTCCAAATATGACCATACAGCAATCCTGGCAGCTTCCTCCTTCCCTATGAGGAAGAATCCCTGACTATTCAATTATTTTAATTTTTATTGAGCTGAAGTCAAATATGCTTACTAAGACTGTAGAATAAATAAAATCTTTCTTCTATGTTAAAAGCTTTTCCAATACTTTATTTGAAAACAATTCTCATGCCCCAACTTAGAATTTTCTTCTTCAGGCTTACCATGCCCAGCTCCTTCAACTCTCTCTCATGTGATAGGGTCTCCAACTCTATAGTTTTCCTAGATAATATCTTGGAATTAACAATATTACAGATATAGATTGATCAGCTGCAGAATACTTAACTTTCTTAATTTGGACACTTGATTTTAAAGCACTTCCTTGAGCATATTACTTTCATGACTGAAATTTAGGTTTGCATTTACTTTCTAGGGCATCTATAGCAAATTTTCTCCTCCTAATGAGTTTACAAACACTTGAAATGCCTAAGTAATTTTGCCAGATTGTCTGCCTTCTATATTTGAACACTTACCTGTCTTAATCAAATTGCATATCCTCCACATTAATTCCTATCATGTTACTATTATTTGCCTATAATCCAAACCTGCCAAAAATTTTTGAATTGGTTCTATCATCCAGTATATTAATTATCCTTCCCAGGTTAGGTCATTTCCAACTGAACTCATTCACCTCCTATGTCTTCAGGTCACTAATAAAAATGTCAGGCAGGTTAGAACAAAGGTCATAGCCCCTGAAATTTGTCACTCAAAACACCCCTCCGACTTGATATCAATCCATTAATCAGCTGCCTTTGTGTACCACGCCATGGTGCAATAGACAAAAATCATTCAATGGTATTTTGAATTAGCCCTAAATATCTCCTATACTTCACTTAATGACTGCAGCATAAATTATGATAAAATCACATACTGTTTGTATTCTAGATGACACATGGCCATTTCTTTTTGTTGTTCAGAGTTATGCACTTCTTACAGAGTATATTAGAAAAGATATCACTGGTATATTACAAACCTGTGGCCTAATAGATATTTTCTTTTAGAATAAGGCTAAGTTTAAGTTTTAAAAAAATGAGTTGATTTAAGGAAAAATTTTAGGTATATAAAAGTAGAAATGGTGTGTGAATATGGCAAAAAAAAAATTAAGGTGTTAAGAAAATGACTAAAAATAAGGAAATCCTGAATACAGAAAATACAGAAAACCCTGTAGTTTCCAAGACATAAATGCATCATCTGATCCACGTAAAACTACCATAGAGAGTACATGAGAGATGTCAAATATACATAGAATGCCTTACAGAATACACTATTGTCACTATTCTCAGTAAGTTTAAAAAAAAAAAAAAACAGGAAAAGAGTTTCACACAATTTTACTTGTCTTAAGCAAACATTCATAGGTTCCTAGGAATCAACATCTGCTTCTAATACTTTATGAAAGGAGGCAGGGTTAAAATATAACAATAGAAATGTACTTTTCAGTATTTTCCCTAAAATGCTCACAAGCCATCTGTCTAATAATCTGCTCTACAATTGTGTATGGCCTCAAGCTTCTGAGTCTACAATTCTAGTATACTTTTACACCCACTATGAAAATTGGAATACTGCCGGTCTCCAGTCTTTTGACACTTCTACTACCCCAAATTCCTCCAAGATACCTGGCAATAGCTCCTAAATCACAGATGGAATCTTTTTTGCTACTCTAACATGTATTTCATTTGACCTCAAGGACTTGAATTAATTTAAACCATCTGCATACTCTCATCAATCAGTCAATAAACATTTTTAACGTTCACTAAGTGCTGAGCAATATGTTTAAAATTGTTACCCCTGGGAAGCTCAGAGTTTAGCAGGGGAGAAATATATGTAAATAAATACATATTTACTTACAATACGACAAGTACTGCAATAGAAATATGTACAGAGTGTCATGTGGATACAAAGGAAAAACCATCCACTTTTACATGCTTTAAAAAGGCGGAGGTATGTGAGTTAGGTCTTAAAACTGTCCATGAATTCCCCAGAAAAAGAGTGGCATTTGCACAAAAGAATTAGTAAATCCAATATTGAGGAAACACTGAGAAGTTTGGCAAAGCTGGAACTCGAAAAGCATGAAAGCAGTAGACAGATGAGAAGACAGAAAAGCTCAAAACATAGCATGATGGGCTTTATGTACAATGATAAGAAGTCTGGAGTTAGTTCTATAAATTATACAGAACCAAAAAAATGTTTTTAAGCAGGGGAATGACAAGCTTTATTTTTAGAGAAATAATCTGTGGGAGTAAAGAAGTTGTTTTCTTCACTTGATTGGAGAGTGAGGGAAGAAAATGTATGCCAAGCAGCATTAAGAACTTTTCAGGAGGCTGCTACAATAATGCAGGAAAATAGTAATGAGGGCCCGAATCTAGGTGCTATCCTATCTGAGCTTTCAATTTCTCATCAACATGTTCTTCTACCAATTTAATAATCAGTTTTGGTAGAAGAAAAAAAAAAGGATTAATTCTACTATTTCTCCATCACCTATTAATGTTAGAATTTTCCCCATGCGAGAACTATCACCTTCTTTTTCTACTTTTCTAAAAATATACAAAAAATTTTAAATAATCAAAAGCCAATTTTTTTAGCACTTTCTATATGCTTCAGATTATTCTAGGCTTTTATCCTTTCTGACATTATTATTAGAGCTTTCTGTTATTCTCCTATTTGAATTTGGTTACATATATGTGGCAAAACTTGCTAGATGCCCAGCGGTATGTGTCTATCTCCTTTTAAATTTAGTAATAGAACTCCAAAATTCTAGGTAGAAACACAGATATCTAAAGTTTGCATTTCCCAGCCTTCAATATAGGTAGGTGCGGCCATCTGACTAATTTTGGCCAAGGGAAGTAAGAGCTAGTATGTGCAACTAAAGAGTATCTTTATAGGGTAGAGACATGCCCTTCTTCTCTTCCTCCTTCCTGATGGTTGGAATATACATGTGATGGCTGGAACTAGAGAAGTCATAGTAGACCATGAAGTGACCTTGGGAATGGCATCTATATGCAAAAGAGCCACACAGAAGCATGGGTCCACAAGAACATCATGAAGCACGAATACTACACCAGTCCTGGATTATCCACCTTCAGACTTCAACAGGAAAGAGAAAGAAATTTCTATCCTGTGTAAGCTATTGTAACTTTAAGTTCCTAGCAGCAAAACCTAATCCTAAGTGAAAAGACACCCATTTGAAATTTTATATTTTAATCTCTTCCATCTTCTCTTAAAGATCATAAAGTGCAAGTAGAATAGTAAGTACAAACACCACTGGCACTCTCTCTCCATATCATCCAATTCTTATGTACCACATAGGTTTATTTGGTGCCTCTCTTTCCTCCCTCATTGGAGTAATCTCAAATTGTAAAGTCAATGTATCATTTGAAGGCCTGTTGTTATTACTGAGATGTCGTTTAAGTTCACAGGTCAAGGGAGTCTACTTATCTCTTCTAAAAACTCTTAGAAATTGATATTCTCAGAAAAATAGTTCTAAATGCAAAATGCCTGGATTCAAATCCAGCTCTGCTAATTTTCTGTGTGATCTGGGCAAATTACTTAATCTTTCTAAACCACAGTTTCTTCATCTTAAAACTGGGATAATAGAGGTTGTGAGGATTAAATAGGACAATGTAAAACACTAAGTACAGTGCCTTGTATATTGTAACTGTTCAATAAGTAAGAGCTATCATTACTTAGCATGACTTAGTGGGCCTGACATTCCCTCATTCCCTTTGTTTGGTTTTACAAATTCCAAAATGACATGGTCACTGTGATCCATGGTCTTTCACACCTTCACAACTCCAAGAAATTATCTCTCATTGATCAGATTAAGTTCAGACAAGAGGTTTGAATGACTGCTTCCTCAACTCTTTTTTTTTTTTTTAAGATTTTATTTATTTGCAAGAGAGAGCATGAGAGACAGAGAGCATGAGAGGGAAGAGGGTCAGAGGGAGAAGCAGACTCCCTGCTGAGCAGGGAGCCTGATGCACGACTCAATCCTGGGACTCCAGGATCATGACCTGAGCCGAAGGCAGTCGCTTAACCAACTGAGCCACCCAGGAGCCCTGCTTCCTCAACTTTTTGAAGAATAAAAATTCAGAAGTATACTACCATTCTTTTGTATTTTATTTGAACAAGTGTGTCATTATGCCATTTCAATATTCTAGTTCTAAACCCCACCCACTCTGATCTCAAGATAATAATCACATCCTTACCTAATATGTCAATTTCACTTTCTTCATTATATTTTTTTACTTTTTTTTATTATGTTATGTTAATCACCATACTTTACATCATTAGTTTTTGATGTAGTGTTCCACAATTCATTGTTTGCATATAACACCCAGTGCTCCATGCAGAACATGCCCTCTTTAATACCCATCACCAGTCTAACCCATCCCGCCACCCCCTCCCCTCTATAACCCTCAGTTTGTTTTTCAGAGTCCATAGTCTCTCATGGTTCATCTCCCCCTCTGATTTCCCCCCTTCATTCTTCCCCTCCTGCTATCTTCTTCTTATTTTTTTTTAACATACATATATTATTTGTTTCAGAGATAAAGGTCTGTGATTCAACAGTCTTACACAATTCAGAGTGCTCACCATAGCACATACCCTCCCCAATGTCTATCACCCAGCCACTCCATCCCTCCCACCCCCCACCACTCCAGCAACCCTCAGTTTGTTTCTTGAGATTAAGAATTCCTTATATCAGTGAGGCCATATGATACATGTCTTTCTCTGATTGACATATTTCACTCAGCATAATACCCTCCAGTTCCAACCACGTGTTGCAAATGGCAAGATTTCATTCCTTTTGATGGCTGCATAATATCCCATTGTATATATATACCACTTCTTCTTTATCCATTCATCTGCCGATGGACATCTTGACTCTTTCCACAGTTTGGCTATTGTGGACATTGCTGCTATAAACATCGGGGTACATGTACCCATTTGGATCACTACATTTGTATCTTTGGGGTAAATACCCAGTAGTGCAATTGCTGGGTCATACAGTAGCTCTATTTTCAACTTTTTGAGGAACCCCCATACTGTTTTCCAGAGTGGCTGCACCAGCTTGCATTTCCACCAACAGTGTAGGAGGGTTCCCTTTTCTCCACATCCCCGCCAACATCTGTCATTTCCTGACATATTAATTTTAGCCATTCTGACTGATGTGAGGTGATATCTCATTGAGGTTTTGATTTGGATTTCCCTGATGCCAAGCGATGTTGAGCACTTTTTCATGTGTCTGTTGGCCATTTGGATGTCTTCTTTGGAAAAATGTCTGTTCATG
Organism: Mirounga angustirostris; assembly: GCF_029215605.1. Lineage (NCBI taxonomy): Eukaryota > Metazoa > Chordata > Mammalia > Carnivora > Phocidae > Mirounga > Mirounga angustirostris. The sequence goes on along the minus strand of NW_026991709.1, from coordinate 84,716,374 downwards.
TCTTCTGCCCATTTCTTGATTGGATCATTTATTCTTTGGGTGTTGAGTTTGATAAGTTCTTTATAGATTTTGGATACTAGTCCTTTATCTGATATGTCATTTGCAAATATCTTCTCCCATTCTGTCGGTTGTCTTTTGGTTTGGTTGCCTGTTTCTTTTGATGTGTAAAAGCTTTTTATCTTGATGAAGTCAGAATAGTTCATTTTTGCCCTTGCTTCCCTTGCCTTTGGCGATGTTTCTAGGAAGAAGTGGCTGTGGTTGAGGTCGAAGAGGTTGATGCCTGTGTTCTCCTTTAGGATTTTAATGGACTCCTGTCTCACACTGAGGTCTTTCAACCATTTTGAGTCTATTTTTGTGTGTGGTGTAAGGAAGTGGTCCCGTTTCATTCTTCTGCATGTGGCTGTCCAATTTTCTCAACACCATTTGTTGAGGAGATGTGTTTTTTCCATTGGACAGTCTTTCCTGCTTTGTTGAAGATTAGTTGACCATAGAGTTGAGGGTCCATTTCTGGGCTCTCTATTCTGTTCCATTGACCTATGTGTCTGTTTTTATACCAGTACCATACTGTCTTGATGATGACAGCTTTGTAATAGAGCTTGAAGTCCAGGATTGTGATGCCACCAGCTTTGCTTTGCTTTTTCAACATTCCTCTGGCTATTCGGGGTCTTTTCTGGTTCCATACAAATTTTAGGATTATGTGTTCCATTTCTTTGAAAAAAGTGGATGGTGTTTTGATAGGGATTGCATTTAATGTGTAGATCGCTCTAGGTAGCATTGACATCTTCACAATATTTGTTCTTCCAATCCATGAGCATGGAACGTTTTTCCATTTCTTTGTGTCTTCCTCAATTTCTTTCATGCATATTCTATAGTTTTCTGAGTACAGATCCTTTGCCTCTTTGGTTAGGTTTATTCCTAGGTATCTTATGCTTTTGGGTGCAATTGTAAATGGGATCGACTCCTTGATTTCTCTTTCTTCTGTCTTGTTGTTGGTTTATAAGAATGCCACTGATTTCTGTGCCTTGATTTTATATCCTGCCACTTTACTGAATTCCTTATGAGTTCTAGCAGTTTTGGGGTGGAATCTTTTGGGTTTTCCACATAAAGTATCATTTCATCTGCAAACAGTGAGAGTTTGACTTCTTTGCCAATTCGGATGCCTTTTATTTCTTTTTGTTGTCTGATTGCTGTGGCTAGAACTTCTAATACTATGTTGAATAGCATTGGTGATAGTGGACATCCCTGCTGTGTTCCTGACCTTAGTGGGAAAGCTCTCAGTTTTTTCCCATTGAGAATGATATTTGCTGTGGGTTTTTCATAGATGGCTTTTATGATATTGAGGTATGTACCCTCTATCCCTATACTCTGAAGAGTTTTGATCAAGAAGGGATGCTGTACTTTGTCAAATGCTTTTTCTGCATCTATTGAGAGGATCATATGGTTTTTGTTATTGCTTTTATTAATTTATTGTATCACATTGATTGATTTACGGATGTTGAACCAAACTTGCAGCCCAGGGATAAATCCCACTTAGTCGTGGTGAATAATCCTTTGAATGTACTGTTGGATCCTATTGGCTAGTATTTTGGTGAGAATTTTTGCATCCGTGTTCATCAGGGATATTGGTCTGTAATTCTCCTTTTTGATGGGGTCTTTGTCTGGTTTGGGGATCAAGGTAATGGCGGCCTCATAAAACAAGTTTGGAAGTTTTCCCTCCATTTCTATTTTTTGGAAGTTTCAGAAGAATAGGTATTAATTCTTCTTTAAATCATCTTTAAATGGTTTTTAAATGGTCTGGGCTAAGTAATCTGCTCAGGTTTGCTTTAGGGAGCTTTTGTTCCCTACAAGCTTCCTGTACAGCTTTGGAGGATGAGAGTGAAAATGGCAGCCTCCCGGGGCGCCTGGGTGGCTCAGTCATTAAGCGTCTGCCTTCGGCTCAGGTCATGATCCCGGCGTCCTGGGATGGAGCCCCGCATCGGGCTCCTTGCTCTGCGGGGAAGCCTGCTTCTCCCTCTCCCATTCCCCCTGCTTGTGTTCCCTCTCTCGCTATGTCTCTCTCTGTCAAATAAATAAAAAAAATCTTTAAAAAAAAAAAAAAGAAAGAAAATGGCAGCCTCCCAATCTCCGCCCCGGAGGAGCTGAGAACTCGGGGCCCCACTCCTCAGTGAGCCCCCAGAGAAAAGCAGTCAGTCACTCCCGTCTCCCCAGTCTCCGGCCGCACTCTGTGATCACCCGGCCAGTGATCGAGCGTTTCTATCTCTGGCACATGGCCCCGTGTGGGGTCTCCAAACCCAGCAGATTCCTGCTATGTGCTCTCGCGCCACTCCTCCCGGGGGGAGGAAGGGGAATCTCCCCAGATCTGCCTCTTGTTGGGTCCCTGCTGGAGGAGCAGGGGCCCAGCTCTGCCGCGGATCACGGTTTATGGCAACCCCAAGCTGAGAGCCCGCTTCTCGGCTCCGTCTCTGCAGCCAGCTTCCCCGCTCCGATACCTGGGAGCTCTGCCACACTCAGGCACCCCTGGTCTTTCTGTGACCCCGAGGATCCTGAGACCACACTGTCCCAGCGAGGGTTCCACCCCCCGCTTAGCCACTGGAGCAACGTCCCTCAGCGGAGCCAACTTCTAAAAGTTCTGATTTTACGCTCCGAGGCTCTATCACTTGCCAGAAGCAGCCGATGGAGGCCCCTTTCCCCGCCATCTATCTTCCCGAATATCACCTCAGATTCACTTCTCCGCACGTCCTACCTTCCAGAAAGTGGTCGCTTTTCTGTTCAGAGAGTTGTTGCTATTCTTTTCTTCGATCTCCTGTTGAGTTCGTAGGTATTCAGAATGGTTTGATCCCTATCCAGCTGACTTCCTGGGACCAGGTCTCCTCCTCCTCCACCATCTTGCTCCTCCCCCTCTTTCTTCATTATTTATGTTCTGCATTGGTATGGAGATATTTAAGGTCACAAGTGTTTCTAATGACCCTCTTCCTTATTTTCTCCAGTGAAAATGAATCTTTTCTACTACTGATCAGTCAGTGTTAGACCTGTTATTCTATATTATTTGGATTTAAAATTTTTTTAATAAACATTATCTCTATCTCTAAACTCCTTTTAAATTTGACTGTCAGAAAACTGCAGGTTTCTTTCTAGGTTTTGCAAAATATATTCCAACTTTTCCCAGGTGCCCAATTAGTCTGGAAAGCCTATTTCTATCTCCTGATACTATATATTAAGTTAGGTATTCACTAGTAATATCTCCCTTTTTTTCACCATTTGAGTTGCAAGGATTCTAAAGTCATTTATCACACATTCTATTTTTTTTTATTTCCCTTATCACCAAAAATGAATAATGGTCAGTAGTTTCAATGCCTTTCAGGTTTTCTGTCTTCTTAGTAAATTTCATGCAGCTACAGGTGTATTCATCTTTAATAAAGAGTAAGCAAACATCCACCATTAAAACCTTTTCCTAAGTCATCAGGGGCTTTCTTTTTTTTCCCCCTTTATCTTTCTTTTTTTTCCTTTTTTTTTATTATGTTATGTTAATCACCATACATTACACCATTAGTTTTTGATGTAGTGTTCCATGATTCATTGTTCATCAGGGGCTTTCTTAAACATATTAACTCTTCTGAATTTCTAATGCTAATTTTTAAATATGAAAACAATTTTAGTGAGGCTTCCAGTCACAGAATTATGGAACCATAATTAAAAGCCATTGTTCTTTCTGCTATACCACACTATCACAGAACTTAAATAACTTCAGGCCTCAAACTCTTAAAAATCTAGTTAGAGACTAAAAGTAATACACATGGAGTAAATAATGAACAATAAAAGACTATAAATTATATTACACTAAGTTGTAAAAACCATTATAAACTAAATAAGGTCAGTGCAAAAACATGGATACAATAATGTAGGACAAAGATTTGTACAGACAGAAGAGATGAGGAATGATATCATTAAGAAGGTGGAATTTTAACTGTGACTTCAAGAATGGTCATCATTCAGTAGGCAATAGCTTAGAGGAAGGTTTTCCTGGAAAGTTAAGACATATACTAGAAATATCGATGACACATTCCTAAGAGGACACAGCCTAACAAGATCAGAAGGCATGTGTTGTTACCAATGGTACTTTCTAAGTACAAATGACTCACAATATGGTGGACCTTGAGGGTCAGACATTGGAATGAGCATGGCACAGCACAGTGTTTCCCTAACTGAAACTCTACAAGCATAGCCTCAGTAGTCTACGAGTTTTCCACACAAATTTTTAAATGTTATGTTTTTCATTTATTTGATTATCTAAGCAAAATTTATAGTTGGTGTAGATTTATCCATATGACCACCTCAATACCAAGTATTCAGAAGATATTTCAGCACCCACATCTGTGTATGTATGTGATTATATTGGTGCAAATTACTTTAATTATTGAGGGTTCCTGAGAACAAAATAGAAGTTGACTCAATACATAAGTGATGTATTCACACCAAACAAGGTTTAAGGTTTCATAGAGTAATGTATGAATAAAGGTTCTGAAGCAATTCAAGTGGAAAAAAAATGGTATCACACAGTGACACAGGCATAACAATACAAAAGAGCTATCTCTAAAATCAATACTATATTCAAATGTTAAGCAGAGATTTGGTTTCAGCAAAACATATGTCTCATTAAATTTACACTAATTGAAATTTTACTGAATTTTCAGTTTTGTTTATATTAAATTTATAAAATTTGTTTTTATTCTTGTATAAGAACTATAAACATAAATGGATTATATATAGCTTTCTGTATATTTATTTTAATTTAATAAAAATAAGTGAAATCAGCACTGACTGGCCATCTAATGAAAAATGTTCTTGTCTTTAAAAACTAGTCTACTTCAGGAACTGGAAATGTATAGCTTGATTTGAGTGGTAGTTACCTGGATGAACATATATTAACAAATTCACTGAACTGAACACTTAATATTTGAATACTTTACTGTAGCTATATCACATACCTCAATGATAAAGTGAAAAAAAAGCCCAAACAAACAAAAGTAGTCTGTATATTTCCTCTGTTTGAGGAAATATTGGTACAGCAGCAATAGACAGGTTTAGCTCCTACTTGCAATTCTATCACTTAGTAGCTGGGTAACCTTGGACAGACTTCTTTATCAGTATAAGCCCCATTTTGTCCAGCTGTAAAATGAGGGTAAAATAGATTCTTGTAAAGTGTTGTAAGGGTTATAGGGAAATTTTGTAGATAAAATACCAAACAGACCTAATAAATGGTGCTCATTAAATAATAGTGATAAAAGAAAAGAAGGAAGGGGGCATGGGAGGGAGAGAGAGGGAAAGAGAGAGAAGTAGGAAAGAAGAGGGGGGAAACAAGCAAGGTTTGGTTTAACATGATACATGCATGCATGCATATGCACACATACAACCACATGCACATGCATGATTCTGAAGGTTTTAAGCAAAGGAGGAAAGTGATGAAAGCAGTCCTTTAGAAACTGCAATGTGACAGTGTTATTGAGGAAGGGTTAGAGTAGAAACCAAAATACAGGAAATCTACTAAAAATTCATCATAACTTGCAACAACCAAATTGTATAAATCAGTAAATTACATGTCCTGCAGTAAGCTTTAAGAGAGCTTCAAAAACTATTCAGTCTATCTGGATTTTTCTCCAAAGTTAAAAAACAAAAACAAAAAACATTTATTTAGTCCTATTTGCTATAGAACTAATAAAAAGCATCATGATTCTGTCTTTTCAGGAACATATGAGCTAAATGGATAGATATGTCAAACAAATCATTAAGGTTTAAAAATTACATATTCATTTTAGATTCAAGTAAAGAAATAATGGCTTTGGATCCAAAAAACCCAGGATATCCATAGTCAGCCCTGTTCAGATGCCAGAAGAAGGGGAGGGCTGTTTCAAATAAGGTGGTCAGTGAAGGTCTCTATGAGAAGATTTCATCCAAGTAGTAGAAGAAGAAGCTAGCCAAAAGGATGCTTGGAGGAAGAACATTCCTATAGAAAGGAGCGAGCCTGGTGTGTTCAAGGAAAAGCAAAGAGCAGAATGAGCTACAGAAAAGGAATAGCAGAAAATGAGATCAGAAAAATTGTGAGGGATAAGAATTTTTAATTTGATTCTGAATGAGTTGAGAAACCATTGGAGAATTCTTAGCAAAGGAGTGACCTAATCTAACTTGAGTTCTTCAAAGGATTACTCTGGCTACTATTTTGAGACAAAACTGTAGAGGGCAGAAGACAGAGGGAGACAGACAGAGGGAGGGAGAACATTTGGTAAGGGGATTCATAAAAGTAGAAAGCTCACTGGCTTTCTTCTCTTCTCCCAGTAAAAGAGCCACTAAAGAACCACTCTTAAAGACTGAAAGAACCTTGGGGCACCTGGGTGGCTCAGTCGTTACGCGTCTGCCTTCAGCTCAGGTCATGATCCCAGGGTCCTGGGATCGAGCCCCTCTTCGGGCTCCCTGCTCCATGGGAAGTCTGCTTCTCCCTCTCCCACTCCCCCTGCCTCTCCCTCTGTCAAAAAATTAAAAAAAAAAAAAAAGACTGAAAGAACCTTAAGAAAGGGGAGACAAATATCTTACTTCTGGGGGAGGGGTTTGGCTGAACCATAAAACCCAGAGGACCATCTTGGTATGACCACCAAGGATGGAACTCTGAGAAGGTTGATATGTGACCCCTAGTATTTGGGAATATTTGAGAACAGGAAGATGGATACTTGCCTCCCACATAAAAATATGAAGTGACTGGAGCTTCCAATGATGGCAGCAAAGAGAGAAGGAGGCAAGAGGGAACAGCCCACTTGTTTCCCAATGTTAAGGGAAAATACTGAATTCCTGTGAGCAAATGGGAAACCACAGAAGGTAACCAGGCTCAAGCTACCCTCATAACCTAATTTAATGCCAGGAACAAAGAAACCCAGGATAAAGAGGGAGAGAGTATATCTCTAGGGGCAGAGGCTGAGGTTGGGTCATAAGAGCTCAGCCTGGATACATGGTGCACAGTGCCTTCTTTATTGGGAGGCTTTTACAGCCAGGTTATGTACGATTTTTCACTTTTCCTATACTTTTCCTTCTCTCACCATCTACCCAAGAAAAAAACAAAAAACAGTAGAAAAGGGGGTAAAAAATAAAGAGATCTAATGAAAGAACAGGTTCTACCCCAACCTTTTTTATTTCATGAATGCTAACCCTTGCTATGCTCCATAAGCATATTGGAAAAAAATCATACCCAGAGGATTGCTTGTCTTCAGAGCCAGTGCTACTCATTTCTCATTATAACCCAACTTGTAAGGACTCAAGGTAGTTTGCATAATATTTAGAGACACCATAGCCAATTATAGAAATGATTTTTTTTTCTAAATAGAACATAAAGAAGGTCATCCTGTCTTCAATCTAAATGTTGCTGTCTTTGTTTGATCTTGACAGAAATTCATCTGCAACTGCTTGCTTAAAGTATAACAATACTTTGTACCTGTGGAGAGCCAAAAAATGAGGCTTTAGAATTTCAGCTACTTAATACCCGTGCACAGAGAATCATATAAATAAATGACAGATAAATAAATGATATGTGTATACATATATAGAATAAATGATAGAGGAGATCAATGATTATAGTGTATATTAATATACATGAATGAATATGGATACATTCATTCAACAAGTACATATTGAGTATTTACTATGTGGTGGGCACTAAGTATTAAATAGTGTCTTTATAATCCAGTGGGAGAGGTAGATATTTTAAAAGTAAACACACAAATAATTATATAATTCTAAATTCAGATGAATACTATGAAGCCAAGGACAAGACACAGGGTAGTGACAGAGAACTCTTTACATTTGGGGGACAGGGGAAACTTCTCTGAGAAGTGACATTTAAGCTGATTACTGAAGGACAAAAAGGAACAGCAGATGAAAAGTTGGAGCAAAGGCCATGCTATGGAAAAGAGCTTGGTGTTCATCAGAAATTTAAAGAGAGCCAGTACAACAGTATAAAATAGAGTTACATGGAAGGCCTAGCCTGTGCCTTATAGATGCTCAGGGCCTTTTAGATTTTCCAAAGCATTTGTTTGGATTTTATTCTGCAAGGTTTCCATGAGTAGACTGTGACTCTCAACTAAAGGTCATAGCTCTTGCTAGCAATAGGCCACTGTTGGCACCCCAGATTTCCATACTGTCCCTTATATTTTCCCTTAATCCTATCCCTACACCATTATAAATTTTCACCTTATTAAACTCTACTCAAATTATCCAATTTGCATGTTATATTTATTTCTTGCCAGGATCCTTATTGAGGAGAGGTAAAGAAACAGAATTAGAAGCCATAAGAGTAATTACTAAGAAAAAAAATAAAAAGGAAGATTACTGAGTTACAGGCTTAAAAAGCTAGCTGTTCTTCTGTTGAGTGTAGAATGTAATGGTCTCCAGTGGACACCCTCACCTCCATCCCGGCTCCTTTTCAGGAACTGATTAAACAGTGTGTATACCTAATTGAGCTAACTCCTAGGAAACAAGCAAATGCCTGATGACAGGTTTCATTTAACCTAGATCATCTCAGGAAAGAGCCCTCTGATGTCTAAAGTAATTGGGGGATAAAGAGTGGAGTAAAAGAGTGGCAAAAAAAAAACACCAAGGGAGCCAACCTTCTTTTATTATTTTGAGAGACAGGAAATTTTCAAGCTCAGCAAGTTTCCCATTCTGCAGTGAACCTAATTAAAGTAAACAGAATTTTAAAATGAACCAAACCCAATCAGGCAATAGGAGCTAACATTTCTCTTCAATTATTATGTAAGGTCACATCTCATAGTTGTATGCTAGACACCTTCCTCTTTATTCAACTTGTCTTCTCATCTACCGCCCTTCCCAGAGTACCCAAGAACAAAGACCTTAGACCCCAAAGATCCCATCAAATGGCCTGAGCCAACCCAACCTCCTTGCCTCATCCTTCTTGTCCTGTGCACAAACAGATGTTATACCAAATGAGCAATTCACAACACGGAGGTGAAGAACAGTGAAGGTGGCAGTTGAAGACAGAGACACACAAATAAAGTCATGCATTCTTTTAATGCTAATTTTGTAGCCAAAGCTGATACTCTTTTATAGCTTACAATTTATGATATGACCATCAAGACAACTCTACCATCTGAAAATTGAGAACTGCCACTATTTTCATAATAAAAGAAAGAGTCCCTGACAATAATGTTATGTCTATCCTAGAGAAAGTTGGGGGCTTGAGGGTGGGGGGTAAAGAAGATCAGATTGTCTCATCCATGCAAATGAAATATGCTGTATTTATTATATAAATGCCATTAAAGGAAATATCTAGTAAAATTATAGTACAATTCAAACAGAGATATCATAATGCATGTCAGTCTAAAAGTAGGGTAGAAATTTTTAAGAAAAGTTTTTAAAAAAGTAATTGATATTATATTCACAGGACTTATTTGAATGCTTGGAAGTTTATATATCATTTGTTAGATAATTAATATATAATTATAATTTATATACAATATTAACATACCTCTTTCAGAATTGGACAGATTTTATAATAAACATAACAACATAAAAGAATTGAATATAGGGACGCCTGGGTGGCTCAGTCGGTTAAGCATCTGCCCTGGGCTCAGGTCATGATCTCAGAGTCCTGGGATCGAGTCCCACTTCGGGCTCCCTGCTCAGCGGGGAGCCTGCTTCTCCCTCTCCCTCTGCCTGCCACTCCCCCTGCTTGTGCTCTCTCTCTCTCTGACTAAATAAATAAAATTTTAAAAAAAAGAATATAAAAGAAAACTAAATTTCATAAATGTATACAAAACTTTTTATCTCCCAAATACCTCTTCTTTACATCCATTGAGAAAATGCATCATGTACAAGTTACTTAAAGCAGAGTTATATTTGTCACTTAATAAAAATGGAAATAATTAAAAGGTGACCAGAAAAAAAGTTAACTACTTGGAAATTAAGATTCATGCTTCTAAATAACCTTATAATCAAAGAAGAAATTAAAAACTGAAAGTTTCTAGAAAGCATGGAAAGATGAATCCTTCATACCTGCAAGAGCAAAGAAAGTACTTTGCCTGGAATGTAAGGATGTGAAGACAAATGTGACAGTCCTTCTCCAAGGTGAGGCAATCACAGACTACAGTGGAATCCAGAAGAAAGAATTATGAATTCCAAATGATCAGAATACAAAAGAAAAAAAGTTGTATTTGAACAAATCAGTTCTTGGGGAATGTGTTGGCTTTTGTTAGATGGGGAAAATAAAGGAAAGGGAACATTCCATGCTGCAGGAAGGCACGAAGTTACAGAGGCATGAATGTGAAATGGGTGAAACAGAAGTAAAACTGAACCTGTTAGAAGCTGAGCCTGTAATGGCAAGATTAAAAATTAAAATAAGGTGTGGATGGCCTTAGATGCTCAAGCTTTAATGTACAAAGCTCATGGAGATCTTGTTAAAAAGAAGATTCTGATTTAGTAGGTTAAGGATAGGGCCTGAGATTCTGCATTTGTAATAAAGACCCAGGTCAAGAGTAATGCTGGTGTGGCTAATACTCTGAACAGCAAGGGGATAAAGGATGCAAGTGTGGGGATCATGGACATTTCATGTCCTTGGAAAAAGGCAATGCAATGTAGCTATTAAAACAGTTTTTAGAGTCAGAGAGATTGGATTTAAATTATAGTTCCTTCACTTATTAGCTGTGTATCCTTTGGCAACTTACCTTTCGGGCCCTAGTTTCCTCATTTAAAAGTGAGAAAATAATTATTACCTCAAGTATTATTAGGATTATATGAGATAATATTGTAAATAACTTAGAATAGTACATAGCAAAAAGTAAACATTCAGTATGTGGAGGCATTATTTCCTAGAACCCTGACATGAGAGGGCTTTCTCTCCTCTGCCACTCCCATTAAGCAGGAAATCATAAACATTTCTCTTTTTGCTCTTTTTCCCCTTCATAATCTATAAGTGATGAAATAACCATTTAAAAACAAAAGCTATTTGATGCTTACTAAATCTTCATACTATTGGAATTATGCTATTTTTTTAAGACTTTACTTACTTATTTGAGAGAGAGAGAGAGAGCACGAGCAGGGGGAGGAGCAGAAAGAGAAGCAGACTCCCCACTGACCAGGGAGCCCAATGTGGGACTTGATCCCAGGACCCTAAGATCATGATCTGAGCTGAAGGCAGAGGGTTAACTGACAGCCACCCAGGTGCCCGGAATTATCCCAAATTAGAGTTAAACTCAAAGTTTTTCTTCTCTTTTCTTTTTATTTTCTTTTTTTATTGAGATATAATTGACATATATTGTATTTGTTTTAGGTGTACAACATAGTGATTTGATATATGTATGTATTGCAAATGATTACCACAATAAGTTAATATCCATCACCACACAGTTACAAATATTTGTCTTCTAATAAGAACTTTTAAGATATACTCTCTTAGCAATCTTCAATGATACAGTACATATATAATTAGAGTCACCATGCTGTACATTAATCACTGATTTACTGAACAGTGTGCTATGTGCTGGCACTTCCACACTTGCCTCCAGAAATGGACAGATAGGGGAAAGGGCGAAACAAAGGGTAGGTACATCTAACAATGGTTAAACATTTTTAAATGGTAAAAACTTCTAATGAAAAGCAGAAGTGTATACTTAAAAACTATAAAATATTGATGGGATTAAGAAGTTATGATTCAGATATTTCATGTTCATGGACTAGAAGAATTAATATTGTTAAAATGTCCATACTGCTCAAAGCAATTTACAGATTCAATGCAATTCCTATCAAAATAACAATGGCATTTTTCACAGAACTAGAACAAATAAATACTAAAATTTGTATGGAACAAAAAGACCCTCAGTAGCCAAAGTAATCCTGAGAAAAAAATAACAAAGCTGGAGGTATCAGAATCCCAGATTTTAAGATATACTATAAAGCTATAGTAATCAAATGAGTATGGTACTGCCACAAAAACAGACACATAGATCAAGAGAACAAAATAGAGAGCCCAGCCACACTTATATGTCAATTAATCTACCACAATGGCAAGAATATACAATGGGGAAAAGAAAGTCTCTTCAATAAATGGTGCGGAAAACAGGAGAGCTACATGCAAAAAAAAAAAAAAAGAAAGAAACTGGACCACTTTCTTACACCACACACAAAAAATAAACTCAAATGGATTAAAGACTTAAATGTGAGATGTGAAACCATAAAGCTACTAGAAGAAAACATAGGCTATAATTTCTGACATCAGCCATAGAAACATTTTTCTAGATAGGTCTCCTAAGGCAAGAGAAACAAAAGCAAAAATAAATAAACATTTGTGTTTGATCTTGTTTTCTTTTTTTTTTTTTAAGATTTTATTTATTTATTTGAGACAGAGAGAATGAGAGACAGAGAGCATGAGAGGGAGGAGGGTCAGAGGGAGAAGCAGACTCCCTGCCGAGCCGGGAGCCCGATGCAGGACTCAATCCTGGGACTCCAGGATCATGACCTGAGCCGAAGGCAGTCGCTTAACCAACTGAGCCATCCAGGCACCCTGATCTTGTTTTTAGACTAGTTATAAATGTAGGGGAAACTGGAAGTTAAATTCTTACAAAAAAGAACATGTTAATGTTGGAAGTGACTCATTCAGAGACATTTACTGGCATCTTCCAGGTGCCAGGTCCCTCATGGAATTCATGGAAACTGAATGAGATAGTTGGAGGTGAGCAGAAAATCAGTTTATGGAAAAAAAGAGCCCCCTTTATTGTTCTATGTTGGTGACATAGGAACGCGGATTAATAATACTTAGTATTCAGTCCAGTTTTTAACAAAGGAACCCTTTATAACAAGGAAGCAGTTCTTTTACCAAGTTGGAGATTCCATTCTCAACAGGCTAGAGACCTTGCAGAGAAAAGTAACCAAAATATGAGACTAGTCTCAAATTCTACTATTTTCATCTACTAAAGTTCACTGCTCATCTCTTCTCTTCAAACATTATATCAGGATTACCACCACCCCCACCCCCGCCCAGTGGATGTGTAGCTCTCCCATCCTCCAATAGCTCCATCTTCTTTGCTTGTCTATTTTCCCCTCTTCAAGTATGTTTCCTGAATTCGAGGGGTTTTTTTCCTGATGTTTTAGGAAGCTGCCAGCATGATTTTCCCCTATATCTAATTCTATTCTCACCAGAGAAATTATGCCATTAACTTTTACTACTACTACTAAGAAGAAAGAGGGAGGGAAAGGAGAAAGAAGAGGAAGAGAATCACTTATTGCATATTTATCATGTTCCTGGCACTGTCTCATTTAATTTTCACCAAAATAAATCGAACTTTGCTATAATTAACTCCACTTATAGATGACAAAACTAAAACTCTGAGAGGTTAGATACCTTGGCTGAGATTACACAACTTAGAATTACAGGAGCAGAGTTTAAAGCAGCAGTCTAATGCTGGATCCCACATGCTTAGCCCCTCTCTTCCTGCTTCCCTAGAATCAACTGATGATCTTTGAAAGAGATGGACAAGACCCACATCAGTTGTCAATGAAGTAGTAAGAATTCAATCCCTGGTCCTCCAACTACAGAACCCACCCACTTAGACACTATCTATCCTAGCTTCCAGCACCGTGTCTCCAGGTTACTGAATGTTTAAACAATCAATAGAATAATCTGTCTCTAGCTTTGTCTCACTTTGTTAACCAAACCAGAAACAAATAATTCAGTCCTTAATAGCAACTGTATAACTAGGATACTCAATGATTCCTCCAAAATCCTTCCTTTCCTCAGAAGTTTTAGTTTAGAGAGTTCATTAATCCTCCCATCCCAAAAATTGGGTCAGCCAAGCTGCACCGCATCTTGTAAGAATTAGATCAGTCAATCCTGTCAACATTAACAAATCAATAGCTGTAGAATCTTAAATTTAAAAAGAAAAACCTTTGAATTTTCTTTAACCTTCAAAACACTGTAGACTATATGGTGCAATTACTGAAAATTCTCAGTTGAAACGTGGCAAGTGGGAAAACTAAATGCATGGCCCCTGATTTGACAACTCTCCTCCCAGATTCATCATGATTGCTTATAAGAAAATGAATTTTGGGGCACCTGGGTGGCTCAGTTGGTTGGGCAACTGCCTTCGGCTCAGGTCATGATCCTGGAGCCCCGGGATCGAGTCCCGCATCGGGCTCCCTGCTCGGCGGGGAGTCTGCTTCTCCCTCTGACCCTCCTCCCTCTCATGCTCTCTGTCTCTCATTCTCTCTGTCTCAAATAAATAAATAAAATCTTTAAAAAAAAAAAAGAAAATGAATTTTGGACGATAAATTCCCCCATCCTCAAAGCTTCAAAACCTTTTATCATAAATCTTGACAACTTAACTTTGATAGGTAAGGATGAGTAGACCACCGGCATTTTGGTTAATGCCAGAAATATTTCTGAATATCCTATAACCTATAAGAATTTTTATTTTTGATGTTGATGCAGTTGTGTGATAAGACACACCCAGTATTTCTTAACATATGTGTTCTCCCTTTCAAAATCTTAATTGTATAGTCGTTTTTTATTTCCATGATTAATGAACCCTTTGGAAGCTCAAAAATCTCAGTAAGCAAAGGCCAGATCTGGAAAGATTCTGCAAATCTCATTCGTATCAGAATTAGGAAGATTGTTGCCCAATATCTCTCCCCAATTACCTTTTAATTATAGTTTAATACTATTAAATAACAAAAAAATAAGAAAGTTTAAAGCATACAGCATTCTCAAACTCCTTCAGGAGACAGGGATATAGATGTACATGGGGCAGAGTAAGTATAAAAACTTAGGAAGTGGTGCTGCCTATGGTGAGCTACAGTGTATAGGACTAGCCTAAAAAAGCACTCAAGTTTAAGGTTTAAAAAACACTCTACAGGGCACCTGGGTGGCTCATTTGGTTGAGAGACTGCCTTTGGCTCAGGTCATGATCCTTGAGTCCCAGGATTAAGTCCCGTGTCAGGCTCCCTGCTCACTGGGGAATCTGCTTCTTCCTCTGACCCTCCCCCTTCTCATGCCCTCTCTCTCTCGCTCTCTCTCTCTCAAATAAATAAATAAAATCTTAAAAAAAAAATAAAAATAAAAACACTGTCCAGCGAAATGCATACATCTACAGGCTAAATTTGGCCCTAGGACCACTAGTTTGTGATGGCTAGTCATATTTCTAATAAGAATCCAGCATTGGTATTGGGGTGCCTGGGTGGCTCAGTCGATTAAGCATCTGCCTTCGGCTCGGGTCATGATCCCAGGTCCCACATCAGGCTCCCTGCTCAGCGGGGAGCCTGCTTCCTCTCCCTCTCCCCGCCGCTCTGCCCACTTGTGATCTCTCTCTCTCTCTCTCAAAAATAAATAAATAAAATCTTTTTTTTAAGATTTTATTTATTTGCAAGAGAGAATGAGAGACAGAGAGCATGAGAGGGAGGAGGGTCAGAGGGAGAAGCAGACTCCCTGCTGAACAGGGAGCCCGACGTGGGACTCGATCCTGGGACTCCAGGATCATGACCTGAGCCGAAGGCAGTTGCCCAACCAACTGAGCCACCCAGGCACCCCATAAATAAAATCTTAAATTAAAAAAAAAAAAAGAATCCAGCATTGGATTTGATTTCTAATCAAGAATCCAGCATTATTGATTATTTAGTAATTAAAACTTTCTTCATTGCCAGTAACTGTTTTGTAACAGAGCTCACAGTTGAAAGTTAATGTTTCCCTTTCCATATGTTCTGCTACCCCAAGTCTAACTGTTCAAATAGCTGGATCGAGTACTAAAGATGCTAAAAGGGAATAGAGAACTTTTTCTCTCACTGCCTTCTGTGAGGACTTTCTATAAATTGTACAGACTAAAATGTGCTCTGCCTGACCTATAAAACCTCAGGATTTGAAGCCTGTAGTGGATTTGATAAAGATTGCTTGGAAGCAAAAAAAAGCCTATGAGACTATTATCACATGCATTACTCAGAGAAAGCTAAACATAAATGCTTCATGTTTTGGACCAATTGTAAAGAACTTATTTCTTTAAAAATGTGGACTACTACAAGTTTTGTTAGGAGGCTCTGCACAATAAATGTAGGTAAGATTCAGTATTGCAGGATTTTGGCAAACAAAGTAGAGGTAAGACATGTTTCCACAGACAACAACGTGGCTTCTCTTGATTTTATAATCTTATGATAGTCGCCTTATGATTTTTAACTCCAGAATTAGTAGCGAAATCTAGATGACCTAGCCAATGTGTTTTATATTGGTGTTGATGAGAGTTAAAAGTTTTAATATTATTGATTGTGGTTATGACTATGACTAGGCTAAAATTTAAATTAGTATGACATCATTATCAATCAAAGAAAAATGTTCTTGAAACAAAATTCATAATTGGGCAAGACTTTAAAAATCTGGCTGCAATGTTAAGATACTAGTATACGTTTTTCTGTAAGTTTATTAGTAATTTGTATTTGTTTTATAACATGTCTATTCATATCTTTGCAAGAATATCTTGGATTTTTAAAAAAGATTTTATTTATTCATTTGAGAGAGAGAGAGAGAGCACAAGTGGGGCGAGGGGGTGGAGGGGAGAGGCAGAGGGAGAGGAAGAAGCAGACTCCCCACTGAGCAGGGAGCCTGACACAGGGTTCCATCCCAGGATCTGGAGATCATGACCTAAGCCGATGGCAGACCTTTAACTATCTGAGCCACCCAGGCGCCCCAAGAGTCTCTTGATTTTAATCAATTAGTTGTAATGGTAACACTGCTCATGACTTTTTTTTCTTTAAGTAAGCCAAACGGAAAGATATAACATTAAAAATTAAGCCTCCTCTCCTTTCCCTAACCTCTCCTTCACTCCACAAATCTCTTTTCATAAATTTCCTAGGCAAACATGAAATATTATATGTATGTATAATATAAGCAAATTTAAAATTTAAGTAAATGTAAACAAACATGAGCTCTTGTTCTTTATTATTTATCAATATACATTGAGAGCCTTTTTCCAAATGAGCGCCCTAGAATTTATAGTAAACTATTAATGAACATTTACCTTGTTTCCATGTTTTTGCTATTACAATCTATGGCACATATGATTTGCTTTAGTACCAAGTCTCAAGTAGAGCAGGTGAAATTTCACAGATGTTACATTTATCTCTGTTCTGTTACCTGTGCATTATCAAATTATTCTAACAGCCACACTATATTCTAAACCCTAATGGTAGGCGTGCCCAAGTTATATTATAATGAAGGAATACAAACATGACCATAAAAATAATATCACAGTAGATCAGTGTACTTGTTAAATTTATTCTCTGAATATACTACTACACACCATTAGAAGAGGGTTTAGCATGTCTTGGTACAAAAAAATGTGCATAGATTTTACCAGTATGGCATAGTTAAACTCCCACGAAAACTCTTGCCTATCTTTTAAGCAAAAGGATTCAAAATCTTTTGTTAACAGGAATGAAAACAAATGTTTCAGCAATTAAAAGTAATTTGGTATTTGGCAGCTTTTTATTGTGTTTCTTGGGTGGTGGGTGGTGGGGAGAGGGAGAGAGAGAATCTTAAGCAGGCTCCATGCCCAGCACAAAGCCGGATGCATGGTTCTATGCAGGGCTCGATCTCACCCTGAGATCATGACCTAAGCTGAAATCAAGAGTTGGATGCTTAACTAAGCCACCCAGGTGCCCCTGGTACTTGGCAGCTTTTTAAAGGACACAAATCTTCATTAGAATCATGATTTGATATATAATGGACAATGTTATTGTCTTTATAATTAAGTGATAATTGATTTTTAATAGTATTTTCTATATCAAAAAACACCACCAACCAAAAATTTCAACAAGATGCAATAATAGTTCTAATATTTTTCTTTGTCTATTTAGCCCTGTCAATATTCCAATGTAATAGCTCTCACTCTTTAGCAGTTTGTGAATAAATTATAATTCAATATTTTCATCATGTAATCAATTTTATATAATAACTATCCAGATACTCCATGAGACTTCACGGACTAAAAATAATTTATTGACATTTTTTAATTAAATCCAATTATTTTAAGTGAAAACATCATTGTGAAAAATGTACAAAAAGCACAAAGGAAATTTTCAAGAGACCTATTAGTAAGTATCATTACTAGTATAATCACTACTTTGAGTAAAGTCACCAAAAAGCAAAATTGAAAAATATTTGAAACTATCTACAAATTTGGGGGATTTTTTTAAGATATTAAGTAATAAATGCAAGTTTTCCTAAAGTATGTTTTTTACTAATTTTTTGACATTTCCTGTCACCGTATAAATATATCTATATGCGTGTGTGTGTGGGGGGGCATATGGCAGAATGTTCTCTCCAAATTAAAACTAATAAAAAACAAATTCAGGAACAAGATGAAACAAAACAAAAGAGGCAGCACAACTCAGCATCACTCAAATGGCCAAAATAGAACTATAGAAAAATCAATAATTTTGCTAATGTCTAATCATGATGAAAATGGTTCTAAGTTTGCCTAATATTTTTAAGTTATTTCTATTGACAGGAAATTGTCTATTTAATCATATTCTCATAATTAAATTTCAAAGTTTATGGAGAAAATTTTATCAGAAAGGATGCTATATGGTTATAAATGAAGGTAGTACCTATGAATAGCACAATGAACTATTTTGATAATACAAGGAAGAGGCACATTACATTCTGCATTGAGGTTTTTGTTTTTGTTTTGGTGGTTGGGATGATTCAGTTTTTTGGTTTTTTTGTTTTGTTTTACTTCTTAGTAGAGGCACTGTACAGAAAGAAGGCTTCCTAGCTAGAATACAGTATTACTTCTCATTATGATACAACTGATTAACCACTTTAAGTAGGGAAAATCTTTTATTTCTAATAAATTTAAACCCTGTTCTGGTTGATGATGAATCTCAAACTTCAAAAAACTGTTACTCTAATTACTCATTGAATATATTTCCCTTCAGACATGCATATATAGTCTATTTTATTTATTAAAATAGTGGTCCTGTATCTTACTTATATTATAGATCCATCAGTATCCTGGATATCCCCCAGAACCTTACCCTAACTTTCTCTTCTGCAAGTTGTAGGTCTAGGTCTTTTCAATCTAATCTACAGTATCAGTAAAGAGACCTTAAGTCCCCGTTCGCTTAGGACAATTCTGTTTTATACCAATTGCTGCATAATTGATAGGGCTTCCCTCCTTTTCACTTCAGAATAGTCCCAGTTTGGAAAATAAATTATATGGTCACTCAATGTAATAAAGAACACAGGAACTTCAGGTATAGTCACTCTAATCTTTGCCATTGTCACGCTTTTTTTCCTAATTAAGAAATGTATTAAGAACTATTTATGGCTTTTTAATGAACCCATATCAGTTTTTAGTTACTTAGCAGAAACCATCTATTTAACACTACTTAAATTTCATTCCTATTGATACAGATCTCAGATCTTTAATGTTCCCTCAATGCCTTTAAAAAAAAAAATAGCCTTGCAAACAATAGCCTCTTGATAAGAATTAAAAAAAAAAAAAAAAAAAACTTGCCTTTTGAATTTATACCTAAATAATGTGATACATTTTTTGACACACTAGTGAAGTCTTTTCTTCAGTAGCATGTAGGAACATCAACAACCTCATCCATGTGTTTTTCACTTAACAAATATTGAGGGTTAATACGTGGCAGTTACTCTGCTGGGCACTTCTTTTGGGTTGGTGGTATGGAAGAATTGTTAAGAGAGAAGAAATTTAAAATGAAATGTAGAAACTTCCAGTTAAATGTAATATAAATTCCCTTAAAATGACATTAGAGGAGACCAAGTACACAAGGATTGTCAGCAAATTTCTGGAAGGGAAAGCCAACAGAGGAACAGTATCTCACAAAATAGCTACAGGTTGACATCTCAGTGCTGGCAGGGGTGGATAACAAGAAACAAGCCAATTCCTCCCCCAGAATCCAAGTATGGAGGCAAAAGGAAGGTATTAGACCACATGTTTCAGTAAAATGAGGATTCACATAAAGAAAGACGAAGAAATGGGAACACAGAAAACAAGAATCCTGAAACAAGAAAGCAACAAAGGAAAATTTTAGGATAACAGCTTGCACCAGGCCAAAGAATAGTCTTTCAGGTTGCTGCAGACCTTCAGGAGGGAGTTCAGCAGTGCTGAAGAGAAAAAGAACTGACAGACTGGAATTGTGTTTGAACGTTTGAAAAACTTATTAATAGACTTAGAAGATCTGATGAAGCATTAAAAAAATAGTAAATGCCACATTGAAAATAATTGTTATTAAAATGACTATAGAGGGCGCCTGGGTGGCTCAGTTGGTTAAGCGACTGCCTTCGGCTCAGGTCATGATCCTGGAGTCCCTGGATCGAGTCCCGCATGGGGCTGGCTCCCTGCTCGGCAGGGAGCCTGCTTCTCCCTCTGACCCTCCCCCCTCTCATGTGCTCTCTGTCTCTCTCATTCTCTCTGTCTCAAATAAATAAATAAAATCTTTAAAAAAAAAAATGACTATAGAGTTGTGGCCGAGGAACAACCAAAATAAATTAAAACTATTATAAAGCTAAAAAACAAAACAAAACAAAACCTTGGAAGGAAAGACCTTGAATTAAAAAATAATGCAAACTCAGGCGCCTGGGTGGCTCAGATGGTTAAGTGTGTGCTTTGGGCTCAGGTCATGGTCCCGGGGTCCTGGGATCGAGTCCCACATCGGGCTCCCTGCTCCTTGGGGAGTCTGCTTCTCCCTCTGCCTCTCTCTCTCGGTCTATCTTTCATGAGTAAATAAATATAATCTTAGAAAAAATGTTTAAAAAAATAAAAAATAATGCAAACTCTAAAAAGAGTGTAAAAATATAAGTTGAACCCAATCATGTAATGAAGAAGATAAAACATGAAAAAGACTACTAAGGTACCAGGGAAGGAGTTGCAAAACTAAACCCTAGATGACAGCGTAGACTTCCAGGTCCTCATGTACCGTGACGATGAGAATGATTCCAGAGTGCCCATTTAAAATTTGGGTAAAGCCACACTGCAAGTTTACAGTCCTTAGGTCCAACCTAGAATGCCTGACTTCCAAGCAAACATATTGAAATATCAAGTTTTTTATTCTAGTAAAATGTGTTCTTTTTAACTTGGCTAAGTGACTTACAACCTCTAGGAACCTGCAGAATTAACTATAGAAGTCAGAGTATGACAAATCTTAGTATTCATATTTTTTGCATTTGCTCTAAGATAATGCTTGTTATTTAAAATGTTTATATTGGGCGCCTGGGTGGCTCAGTCATCAAGCGTCTGCCTTCGGCTCAGGTCATGATCCCAGGGTCTTGGGATCGAGTCCCGCATCGGGCTCCCTGCTCGGCAGGAGGCCTGCTTCTCCCTCTCCCACTCCCCCTGCTTGTGTTCCTGCTCTCGCTATCTCTATCTCTATCAAATAAATAAAATCTTTAAAAAAAATAAAAAAATAAAATGTTTATATTATCTAAGAAAATCTGACATATTAGGCTGTGATTTAAGGTCTCAGGTGTAGGAGAATTTTGCAAGTTTGTAAAAAATATTGGAATGCTTAAGATAATGTTTCTAAGTTTAATTAAGTTTAAAAGAATTTGCTAAAGTTCTCAGGAAGTTTTGTTCACTTGGGCTATATATAAATCTGTCCTTTTGGATATTTGAAAGGCTAAAGCATTGAATATGTTAAACTTATTAATGAAATTTTAATGCTTAAGGCAATTTAAAAGTTTATTAATAGAACAAATTG
Source organism: Mirounga angustirostris (assembly GCF_029215605.1). Lineage (NCBI taxonomy): Eukaryota > Metazoa > Chordata > Mammalia > Carnivora > Phocidae > Mirounga > Mirounga angustirostris. The sequence goes on along the minus strand of NW_026991709.1, from coordinate 84,694,618 downwards.
TTTAGAGGAATTTAATCTGTCCCAACTGAATTGAATTTTAATCCAAAAACAATGAAAAGAAATGTTACTTTTATTTTTTAAAAATGTTTGACTTGAAATTATAATAGTAAAGTGTAAGTTGAACTTAAAGGCTTAATGAAAACCAGATTTTGTAGTATTGATCAATCAAATATTGGTTTTAAACCACAAAACTGTAAGATATTTTTCCATGTCCTCCATAAATATGTATATGTGTTTCATAATTATGATTTTTAAGAAAAATTGTCTTATTACTTTATCATTAGACTTCTTTGGCCTCAACTTCTTTGTCTTTGTGACTAATACTATGCCCTAATAGAATTATGGGGAAAAATTAGAGGTATTTATAGGAAAGGTTTTTCTGCTCAAAACTAAAAAGGCTATACAAGTATAGATGTTAATCCTATTTTATAACTGTGGTATCCATATAATATAAGGATCCTACAGAGCACCAGCAAATTTAGTAAGGGATTTTAAAAATGAGAACTGAAAAAAAATGTTAGGGATTACTATTATTTCTACCTGAAAAACAAAAAATAATGAAGTAGTAGTTTAAGGTGCATATCAGATGAAGGACTTGTATGCATAATGTAATGAAACAAGAGTTTTTCGTGTCAATTGATGTGCCTCTCCTCTCCTCCACTTCCCCATATGTGACCCTGTCCCCATTCATTCAGAGACACACATTATCACAAGAATGATTTACAATTAGGAATTTCCACGGTTCAGGTTGTTACCTCCAAAAAGCGCACAAGAGCTAAAAGCCTTGAAAGTCAAGGTTTTGTTTTAAGAGGTGGGCTCTTAGAGAAATAAAAGTGGTTTTGAGCCCAAAAAGACTAAAAGCTTGGTGGTTTCAGCACATAGCATGCACACCATAAACCATATAATGTGGAATAATGAATGATAATATAGAAGTCTAGTTTTCCTACACACGTGAAAAAATATTAAAAAAAAAAAACACCTCTGGACTAAAAAGAAAGGAAGCTGCAAAGAGAGAGAGGAAAAAAAAGAGAACCTGAACTCGGGTATGACACCTCCTGTACCCTAAGCTGAACTCAGAGTCCCTCCTGGAAGAAGGAAAGAGGAAGGGAAAGGACAAGACTGATGGTGTATTCGTTAAAAAAAAAAAAAAAAGTGAGACAAAATTCCCAAGTGTCTATGTTGACCTCTCAATGAGTAGTTAAATTCTCTACCAACAGCAGGTATGGAGGTCCAAGAATTAAGTATAAAGAAATAAATTTCCATTTTTGTATATCCAACTTTGTAGCTATGAAATTTCTACCCACTACAATGGCATAATGATCTTACCCTCTATTTGCACTAAGACAGAACAAGAGGGAAAAAATGTAAGCTAAATTTCTAATTATTTCATATTTTTAGTTATCTATGCTCCTCTAATATAAAAAGTCATGAGGGTGGGAGGATGGGTTAGCCTGGTGATGGGTATTAAAGAGGGCATGTTCTGCATGGAGCACTGGTTGTTATATGCAAACAATGAATCATGGAACATTACATCAAAAACTAATGATGTAATGTATGGTGATTAACATAACATAATAAAAAAAAGTCATGAGTTGACTGTACTAAAAATTCCTTTGCTATTTTATTCTATGAAAAATATTCATATAGAGTCATAAGGTATCACAGATATTTCTAGGCAGAACTTCCCCAAGAATATGAAATATGTACTACTGGAGATAGGCAAAACCGTTTTAGATGGTACTTAAGTATACATTTTTTATCTTAATATATATTGAGAAAACATTACTTGTGCAACGAATTATTTCATGGACATTATTGCTTGAGACAAGACACAGATAAAGTATTTAAGTTTAGTGATTGAACTCAACCTAAAGAATAGTAAGGAAATAATAATGTACGTAAACACTGCAAACATAGAAAAAGTGCTGCACACAGACTGAAGTCTGTAAAACAGTGTACTAAGGTAATGGATTGATCATATGATTAAAAAAAAAAAAGAAGAAGGCATGGTTCAGTGGAAGAGAACTAAACTAGAATTTAGGAAGCCTGGATTGTTGTGCTAGCTTCACAACTGTGTGGTTGCAACATCTTATACAGGTCAGTCTTTCTGGTTCTTACTTTATTCATCTATAAACGAAGGCAACTGAATTAGGTGACACGCTTCTAATCCTAAAATTCTATTATTTGGATAACAGTCCTCAAAGCATATTAATAGGTATCAATTTTATTTCAATATTACTACATTAACAAGTATTTATTCAACATCTATGTTCCAAATAATGTTCTGGGTGCTTGGGATGCATCAGTGAACAAAACAGATGAAGATTCTTGCTTTCTCAAAGGGCTTACATTTTAGGTCCCATCCTGTGAGGTAAATATTATTTCAATTTTTTTAAATTTAAATTCAATTAATTAATTAACATATAGTGTCTTATTAGTTTCAGAAGTAGAGTTTAGTGATTCATGAGTTGCATTAACACCCAGTACTCATTACATTAAGTGCCCTCCTTAATGCCCATCACCCAATTACCCCATCCCCCCACTCAATATTATTTCCATTTTACATGGGAAGAAGTTTAAGGTCAGATGTAGGCAACTACCCTAGACAAGTTAGTAGGAAACCGAGTTAGGATTCAGACTCCAGACTTCTGATTCATAGATTGTGTTCTTTCTATACTACACATGGTAAAGAACATAATTCAATAGGAAAACAACTTTGAGAAAAATAAAAGCTGCTAACTGAGATGGCTATTAGATAATGTTATCATATGCTCTAATTTGGGGGTCTTTGACGATGTTAATCTTTTTTTTTTTAAAGAAATGAAAACCCTGATGATACTAGGAATAGGTCTTATGAAACAGATGGCTTAGCAGATGGTAGATTGCTCCTTTTCTTCTTGACACCTCCTGCTGAAAAAATGTGATATGCAGGATGGTTAGGTATGTTTGACTTCTTGGGTCTTAACTAGTAGATATTTCTGGAACAGACGCTGCTTCGTTATCCTGAGCTCAACAAATTCACAAGTACAATCTGTAGCATTTCCTTTTCTGCCACTCTTCTCATATTGTGTCCAGTTTTATCAACTCTAATTAAAATATTTTACATTAAAGTATGGTCTAAAATGAGTAAAGAGTTTCAGGATGAGTAATCAAAAGTTATTAGAAGTCCCCAGTTTCTCCCAGTAAGATGTATAGCAATTGCTACCTTTGGGCACGTCAATATTGCATTAAATACACCTTCCAAGCAACAGAATTTATTAGGCAACAACAAATGTGCAGGCCACTGGGATAGGTACTATGGGAGATATAGGGATGAGAGATGTGATCTTGGTCTTCAAGGATTTTGTGGCATAGGACAAATCACTATAATGCAAGACAGAGAGTGATAACTGCTATAACGCTAGCTCAAAGAAAGCATTTGGGAATTCAGAGGAAGGAGAACTCACTTCCACTTGGCTGGACTGGGATGGGCCATAGTAGAGTTAGAGTAAAAGCACTTGCTAAGGTCAGACTTTGTAGGGTGATGAGGATTTCTGCAACTAGAAATAACAGGGAGGACTTTCCAAATAGCACATCCTTAAGTGTAGAGGTGGGAATGCTTACAGAGAAGTTATCAAGTTTGACTAAAGCCTATAAAATATATGAAGGAACTGGATTGTGATTGATTTGCCTAGCAAATCAAGGCAAGCTATCTGAGCTTAGATCAGATTGTAGTACAAAATTATTGAGGGATTTTGTGCAAGAAGATGGCATGATCCATGCTTTGTTTTAGCAAGATTAGTCCTCAGGAGGTAGGCTGGATGACAGAGAAAAGAAACAGAAGGCAGTGAGACCATTTAGGAGGTTCTTGTTATAGACCAAAGAAGAAATAATGACGGTCTGAATTAGATCTGGCGCTTGTTAGAGAAAGAAGAGGAAGAAGAATAGGAGAGATATTGAGAAGATATTCACTATTATCTCCCCCATTAAGAGGGGAAAAGTCTGTACGTTTTGTAACGATTTAAAACCAAGACTTGATCAAGGTTGCTAGGGACATTAAGTAACTAAATCACTAAGATAGGAGCCTTAGGGTTGATTAGACTTCTTTCCCCTAATTTTATAAATTGCTAGAGAATGTTTATATTTAATATATATATCCAAATGATTTAAAGGTCTCCTGAGCATTGAATTATTATGTAAGCACAACCTAAATGGTAAAAACCTAAAGCAGAATTCAAAATTAACTTTAAGATATTTCATATTATGTAATGTAAGGTGCCCTCTAATTCTTCACTGTGATTATTTATGAGCATGCAGTATCATAAAAAGCAGGTGTTATTAAATATTAATAGATTTGCCTCTAACCAATCTTCTATCCAACAACATTAATACAAATATGTTAAAACTAAATTGAATTTCTTACAGTATGTGTCATCAAGGGTTTTTTTAATTTTAAAGCAAATCTCTATCTTTTAGAACTAAACGTATCTGAGTTGTGCCTGAGTCTGCCACAACACCATGAAATGAATCCAGGCTAAGACAAAAAAGAGAAGAGTAGTCTGCTATTGCCTAAAGCCTATAGAAAAGTTAAACCAGGCTCAATGCTCCAGTCAATCCCAAATATTTTAATCTACCACAGAGAAGAGACCATTTTTTCAACCCTGAACTTCAACCACATGAAATAATATTACATAATACTCTAGGTTCTAGCCAAACACAATTATTCACTCCTCTTGGGACACCCTCCTGAATTCCCCATAAATCCTTCTCACATCTTCACTGACAAGTAATTTTTCCTAACTCTAAGCCCCTATGGCCCTCTATCTGAGCTACGTTTTCAGGTTTGCCATTTTCTAAATTTTAAATATTATTTTAAGTATAGGCCATCTCCCCTATAAAACTGTTAAGTTCCCTGAGGGCAGAGTCAAAATCTTGTTTTCACAGCTTTATGGTATCTAGCACTGGACTCTTTCCACACAAATCACTCAAGGGAAGCTGGTGAAGAAATGCCTAGGCCTCCATTCTGCAACGAGCACTCCACTATTCAAGGAAGGGAGAGAGGGAGGGAAAGAGGGAAGGAGAGAGAGAGGAAGGAAGGAAGGAAGGAAGGAAGGAAGGAAGGAAGGAAGGAAGGAAGGAAGGAAGGAAGGAAGGGGAAGGGAGGGGAGGGGAGGGGAAGGGAGGGAAGGGAAGGGAAGGGAAAGGAAGAGAAGGGAAGGGAAAGAAAAAGGAAAAGAAGACAAAAAGAAGGTTCTTTAAAACTTACCAACCTTGTTATGGAAAATTGGATGATATCTCCTGGGTCTCAGTATCAATTACTATCACTCAGATCTATCTCAAGCTGGACCAACATTTCTCCAGTGGGATCAGGACTGTGGTTTTCATGTTATTCTTCCTTCCTTCCTCAACATTTTAACCCCTTCCCCTAGGCACCCATTACAGTTTTTAGAAGGATATACAATATAGTCTAAGTATTTTCTCTTTCACAAATTGAAGTTTTCTTTTTAGATGATCTTGTTTTTGCCTTTTTTAGCTTGCCTTTTCCTGCCTTTATCACAATAATCTTTCCCTTATACAAAGATCTTTGCCCTCCTGGGAAGGAATCATTATGTTTTGAACTATAAATGGAAAATAATGTTATTATATCACATGGTGGAGCTGCTGTTCAAATTGCTATTTCTTGGAAATTAAACATACACTGGGATTCCCTGTCTCTTCACAGTGGCTGTTGTGTTAATCCTGGAAAAGTGCTATGGGCTTCCATCTCACCCATTTTAAATCTGTTTGTATAACACTTTATATTTAGTGTCTTGAGCCTAGTATAATTGCACTGAAATTGTCAGAAGGTGTGGGTGATAGATGGACTGCCACCATTTAGTTTCCTATACACACTAATCCAAGGCCTTTAATTTACTTGCCAGTTCCTCTCTCACTCTTGTCTTTGGACACACTGGGGATTAATAACAAAGAGGAGCATCCTAAGCCTTCTTTACATGATGAATTTAGTGTGCATAGATGACATGTTAAAACAACAATATATGCAGATGCTACAAAAAAAAAAATTTAAGTCTGGCTGAAGCTGAGGGGTTACCCAATCCAGCATCTGATTTCCTTCACAGCTCATTATATCACTAAGAGAATATTCAGGGTATAGGAAATGTCCTTCAAAGCTTGACTTACGGTACTTTCCATCTTTCAACTCAAAAGAGTTGACAAGGCATTATCCAGTTCCACTGGATCATTAGCTTAAAATTGAAATTATCTGTAGTATTCATACATGACATTGCAATTTTTTAAAAATTTTAATTCTGGTATAGTTAACATATAGTGTCATATTTGTTTCAGGTGTACAATACAGTGATTCATCAAATCTATAAATTACTCAGTGCTCATCATGATAAGTGTACTCTTAATCCTCTTCATCTATTTCACTCATCCCCCCACCTCTTCTATCAGTTATTCTCTATAGTTAAGAGTCTACTTTTTGGTTTGTCTATTTTTTTCCTTTATTTGTTTTGTTTCTTAAATGCCATATATAAGTGAAGAATACGGTATTTGTCTTTCTCTGACTGACTTACCTTGCTTAGCATAATACTCTCTAGAGCCATCCATGTTGTTGCAAATAGCAAAATTTCATTCTTTTTTATGGCTGAGTAATATTCCATTGTACACATATATATACCACCTCTTCCTTATTCATTGATCTATCAATGGACACTTGAGCTGCTTCCATAATTTGGCTATTGTAAATAATGTTGCAATAAACATAGGGGTGCATATCTTTTTGAATTAGTGTTTTTATTTTTTTTTTTAAGATTTTATTTATTTATTTGAGAGAGGGAGAGAACATGAGCAAGGGGGAGGGGCAGAGGGATAGGGAGAAGTAGACTCCCTGCTGAGCAGGGAGCCAACTCGGGGCTCAATCCCAGGACTCCAGAATCATGACCTGAGCTGAAGGCAGATGCTTAACCAACCAAGCCACCCAGGTGCCCCAAGTGTTTTTATTTTCTTTTGGTAAATACCAGTAGTGAAATTACTGCATCATACTTTTAATTTTTTGAGGAACTTCCATACTGTTTTCCACAGTGGCTGCACCAGTTTGCATTCCCACAAACACTGTATGAGGGTTCCTTTTTCTCCATATCCTCGCCAACACTTGTTACTTCTTGTGTTTTGGATTTTAGCCATTCTGACAGGTGTGAGGTGATATCTCATTGTGGTTTTAATTTGCATGTCCCTGATGATGAGTGATGTTGATCATCTTTCCATGTGTCTGTTGGCCATCTGGATGCCTTCTTTGGAGAAATGTCTGTTCATATCTTCTGCTCATCTTTAATCATATTATTTGTATTTTTTGGGGGGGTGAGTTGTATATACATTATTTATATATTTTGGATGTTAATCCTTTTTTGGATATGTCATTTGCAAATATCTTCTCCCACTCGGTAGGTTGTCTTTTACCTTTGTTGGCTGTTTCCTTCACTGTGCAGAAGCTTTTTATTTTGATGTAGTCCCAACAGTTTATTTTTGCTTGTTTCCCTTGCCGCGGGAGACATATCTAGAAAGAATTTGCTATGGCCAATGTCACAGAAATTACTGCCAGTATTCTCCTCTATGATTTTTATGGTTCCACATTAGGTCTTTATTGTTCCACATTAGGTCTTTACTCCATTTTTAATTTATTTTTGTGTATAGTATGAGAAAGCGGTCCAGTTTCATTCTTTTGCATAGAGCTGTTCAGTTTTCACAACACCATTTGTTGAAGAGACTGTCTTTTCCCATTGCATATTTTTGCCTCCTTTTTCAAAGAATAATTGACCATATAATCATGTGTTTATTTCTAGGCTCTCTGTTCTGTTCCACTGATCTATGTGTCTATCTATGCGATCTATATGTTCCATTGACTTTGTGTCAGTACCATACTGTTTTGATTACTACAGCTTTGTAGACTATCTTGATATCTAGAACTGAGATACCTCCAGATTTCCAAGATTGCCTTGGCTATTTGGGGTCTTTTGTGGTTTCATACAAATTCTAAGATTATTTGTTTTAATTCTGTGAAAAATGCTGCTGATATTTTGATAGGGATTGTATTAAATCTGTAGATTGCTTTAGATAGTATAGACATTTTAACAATATTTGTTCTTTCAATTCATGAGCAAGGAATGTCTTTCCATTTCTTTGTGTCCTCTTTAATTTCTTTTATTAATGTTTTATAGTTTTCATGCTACAGGCTTTTCATCTCTTAGTTGTTTATTCCTAGGTATTTTATTGTTTTGGTGCAATGGTAATTAGGATTGCTTTCTTAATTTCTCTTTCTGCTGATTCATTATTAGCATATAGAAATGCACCAGATTTCTGTACATTGATTTTGTATCCTGTGACCTTACTGGATTCATTTATCAGCTCTAGTAGTTTTTTGGTGGAGTCTTTAGGGTTTTCTATATGTAGTATCATATCATCTGCAAACACTTGAAAGTTTTACTTCTTCCTTACCAATTTGGATGCCTTTTCTTTCCTTTTGTTTGAATGCTGTGGCTAGGACTTCCAGTACTATGTTGAATAAAAGTGGCAAGAGCAGACATCCTTTTCTTTTTCCTGATCTTAATGGAAAAGCTCTCAGTTTTTCACCATTGAGTATGAAGTTCACTGTGAGTTCTTCATATAAGGCCTTTATTTTTCATTTAAGAGATATGTTACCTCTAGACCTACTTTGTTAGGGCTTTTATCATGAATGGATGTTGTACTTTATCAAATGCTTTTTCTGCATCTACTGAAATGATCATATGGTTTTTATCCTTTCTCTTGTTGCTGTGATATGTCACATTGATTGATTTCTGACTATTGAACCACCCTTGCATCCTAGGAATAAATACCACTTGAACATGGGGAATTATTTTTTTAATGTATTGTTGGATTCGGTTTACCAATATTTTGTTGAGGATTTTTGCACCTATGTTCATCAAAAGTACTGGCCTGTAGTTTTCTCTCTCTCTTTTTCTTTTGTAGTGTCTTTATCTAGTTTTGATATCAAAGTAATGCTGGCCCCACAGAATGAATCTGAAAGTTTTACTTCCTTTTCTATTTGGAGTAGTTTGAGAAGAATAGGTATTAACTCTTCTTTAAATATTTGGTAGAATTTGCCTTTGAAGCCATCTGGTCCTGGACTTTTGTTTGTTGGAAGTTCTTTGATTATTGATTCAATTTCTTTGCTATCAGTCTGTTCAAATTTTTTATTTCTTCCTGTTTCAGTTTTGGGAATTTATATGGTTCTTGGAATTTATTCACTTCATCTAGGTTGTTCAATTTGTTGGCATATAATTTTTCATAATATTCTCTTACAACCCTTGTTTCTGTGGTGTTGACTATTGCTCCACCTACATTTCTGACTTTGAGTCCTTTCTCTCTCCCTTTTTAGAGAGAGAGAGAAAGAGATTGAGCAGCAGGGGAAGGGGCAGAAGGAGACGGAGAGAGAGAATCTTAAGTAGTCTCCATGCTTAGTGCAGAGCCCAGCACGAGGCTTGATCTCACAACCCTGAGATCATGACTTGAGGCAAAATTAAGAGTTGGGTGATTAACCAACTAAGCCACCCAGGCACCCCAGAGTCCTCTCTCTCTTTTTTTGATGAGGTATGGCTAGAAGTTAATCATTTCTATTGATCTTTTCAAAGAACCAGCTCCTGGTTTCATTTTCTGTTCTATTAGGGTTGTTTTGTCTGTTTGTTGTTTAGTTTCTATTTTGTTTATTCTGCTCTAATCTTTATTATTTCCTTCCTTCTGCTGGTTTTGGGTTTTGATTGTTCTTCTTTTTCTAGTTCCTTTAGGTATAAGGTTAGGCTGTTTATTTGAGATCTTCCTTGCTTCTTGAGGTAGGCCTGGATTGCTATATAATTATCCCTCTTAAAACAGCTTTTGCTGTATCCCAAAGATTTTTGAACCATTGTGTTTTCATTTTCATTGGTCTCCATGTATTTTTTTTATTTCCTCTTTGATTTCTTGGTTGACCCATTCATTGTTTAGTTGCATGTCATTTAACTTCTGGGTATTTGCGTTCTTTCCAGATTTGTTCTAATAGTTTATTTCTAGTTCATAGCATTGTGGGTCAGAAAAGATGCATGGTATGACTTTGAATTTTCTTAATTTGTTGAGATTTATTTTGTGGCCTAATATGTGACTAGTCTGGAGAATGTTCCATGTGCACTTGAAAATAATGTATATTCTGCTGTTTTAGAATGGAATGTTCTGAATGTATCTGTTAGCTCCACCCAGTCCTATGTATCATTCAAAGCCACTGTTGATTTTGTATCCCTCAATGTAAGTGGGTTGTTAAAGTTCTCTACTGTTTTGTAGTACTATCAATTACTTCCTTTATGTTTGTTATTAGCTGCTTTATGTATCTAAGTGCTCCCATGTTGAGTGCATAAATATTTACAGTTATTATATCTTCTGGTTGGATTTTTCCCTTTATGACTATATGGTGTCCTTCTTTGTCTCTTGTTACAGTCTTTGTTTTAAAGTCTATTTTATCTGATATAACTATTGCTACCCTGGCTTTCTTTCCACTTCCATTTGCATGGTAAATGCTTTTCCATCCCTTCACTTTCAATCTGCATTTGTCTTTAGGTCTGAAATGAGTCTTTTGTAGGCAGCATACAGATGGGTCTTGTTTTTTTATCTATTCCATCACCCCATGTCTTTTCATTGGAGCGTTTAGTCCATTTACATGCAAAGTAATTATTTGTAGGTATGTACTTATTGGCATTTTGTTACTTGTTTTATGGTTGTTTTTGTAGCTCTGCTCTGTTCCTTTCTTCTCTTGATCTCTTCTCTCATGATTTGCTGGCTTTCTTTAGTGACATATTTGGATTCCTTTCTCTTTATTTTTTGACATCTATTACTGGTTTTTGATTTATAGTTACCATTAGGTTTATATATAACATCTTATGCATAGAGCAGTCTATATTAAGTTGACGGTTGCTTAAATTTGAATCCATTCTTCACTCCCCCTGCCCATGTTTTAGGTATATGGTGTCATACTTTACATCCTTTTATTTTGTGAATCTCTTGACTGATTTTTATAGATATACTTAATTTTACTGCTTTTATGCTTCCTACTTCTCTTATTCCTGCTTATATTCTTTCCTTTCCACTCAGAGTCCCCTTTAACATTCTTGTAGGGCTGGTTTAATGTTCATGAATTCCTTTAACTTTTATTTGTCTGGGAAACTCTATCTCTCTCTCTAATCTGAATGAAAGTCTTACTGGATAGAGCATTCTTGGTTGTAGGTTTTTTTCTTTCAGTACTAAAAATATATCATGCCACTCCCTTTTGGCCTGCAAAGTTTCTGCTGAAAAATCAGCTGATAGCCTTATATAATTTCCCTTGTATGTAATTATTTTATTTTCTCTTGCTGCTTTTAAAATTCTCTCTTTAGGGGCTCCTGGGTGGCTCAGTCGGTTAAGCATCTGCTTTTGGCTCAGGTCATGATCTCAGGGTCCTAGGACTGAGCCCCACATGGGGCTCTCTGCTTGGCAGGGAGTCTGCTTTTCCCTCTCACTCTCCCTCTGTGCTCTCTATCTCTCTCAAAAAATAAATAAAAATCTAAAAAAATATATTTAAAAAAAATCTCTCTTTATCACTGCTTTTTGACATTTTTATTACTATGTGTCTTGGTATGGACTTCCTTGGGTTGATTTTGTTGAGAGTTCTCTGTGCCTCCCGGATCTGGATTTGTTTCCTTCCCCATATTCAGGAAGTTTTCAGCTATTATTTCTTCAAATAAATTTTCTGCTCCCTTTTCTTGTTCTTCTCCTTCTGGAATCCCTATAATGCAAAAGCTATTACACTTGATGGTGTTAATGCGTTCCCTAAGACTATTCTCATTTTGTATAACTTTTTTCTCTCTCACCTGCTCAGCTTAATTACTTTCCATTAATCTATCCTCCAGGTTGTGGATTCATTCTTCTGCTTCATATAGTCTACTATTTATTCCATCTAGGGTATTTTTTATTTCATTTATTGTATTCTTCATCTCTGATTGGTTCTTTTTTATCTCATTGTTAAGGGTCTCACTGATATCCACTTTTTTCTCAAGTCCAGTGAATATGATAATTACTTTAAATTCTCTACCAGATATATTAATTATCTCCATTTTCCTTAGGTCTCTTCTGTGATTTTGACCTGCTCTTTTGTTTGGGACATATGGCTCGGTCTCCTCATTTTGTCTAAATTTCTGTGTCTGTTTCTGTGTTTGGAAAGTCAGCTATGTCTCCTGCTCTTGAAAGTAGTGGTCTTATGAAGAAGAGGTCCTGTAGTGCCCTGCAGTGCAATGTCCCCTGTTCACTATAACCTGATGCTTCAGAGGTGCCTACTATGTGTGTTGCATGTGCCCTATTGTTGTGGCTGAGCCACATTTGCTTTTAGTCCAGTTGTCTGAATGGCTCTCTTTGCTTGTTGTGGGCAAGGTTTGGTCCCTGTGTTGTTAGTGGTCCAGTCTGGGGTCACCCTGGGCTTGAGTTGAGTTAGACAAGGCATTTGCCAGAGACAGTAGCACCAAACTGTAGGGTGCTTTCCCTGTGTTGTCCCCTGAGTTTTCATTGATGTGCGGGACCTAAAGTTATACCCAATGTCTGCCCCCAGCCCACTCCTGGGGCCATCGTTGGAATGATGTGTGTGGTTATTTTCCCCTCTCCCTGAGGCAGGAGTCACTTTGGAGTGGTGCTGGCCTATCAGGGTTGCTTACACACTGCCAGGCTTGTGGCACCACTTTGGATGGGCCCTGGCCAAGGGTGTACTGGAGGGGGCAGGTCCACAGGAGAACATGGGGGCAGGGTATGTGATGCCAGCAAGGTCTGGCACTGATCTGTTGTGGGAGGGGGCCTGCAACCACCTGGGAGAACTCCTGCCCAGTCCATAATAGAGGGTGTGTTTCTCCCGGAGTGGATCATGCTATTAGCATTCAAGGTGGAGAGTATTTGTACTATGCTGGTTCCTGCAAGTGTCCATGTATCTAGGCTTGAGGGCAGGGGAGGGAAATGGCACCTACCAGCTCCTTTGTTCCTGGAGAAGTCCCCAAAGATCCCTGCCCCTCCAGCACATGTTCTGAGATTAGTGATAAATCTTCCTGCATACCCCAGGAATTTTTCTTCTTACTTAAAACCTTAAGATGGTTTCACTTTCCTTTGTGGCTTAGGCCTTTTTCAGACTATGCTGAAAAGTACAGAAGGGTAGAATATGCAGAGCTATTAAGAACATGGCCTCTGGAACTAGGCTACCTTGGTTTAAATTCTAGCCCTGCTATTTACTGGCTCTGGAGTGTTAAGCCACTGACTTATGTTTCCATGCCTCAGTTTGCCTTCTGTCAAATTAGGATAACAACCTACCTACTTGTAAGTTTGTTGTGAAGAGTTAATATATATAAGGTCCATATATAATGCATGTGAAGTCCTTAAAGAGTGCCTGACATGCAGTATGCTTCTTTGTTTCTAATAGAGCTAGCTTTTTCATGAGGCTACTTACTTAAATCTCACAGGTTATATGATTTTGTATCTTTCTGGCCACAACTCAATTTTTGGCCAGTTGTCAGAAAATTGAATTTCTTGTCACTGAGGAGGTGAAGAGGACTTAGAGCTTTGATAATTTCAGCCATACCTATGTAACCCAGGTATCATCTGAATTCACACTGCCTTTAAGTTTAAATAAAATTAGAATGACTATTCATTAGCCCAAGTGCTATGTGAAGTCCAATGACTTCTGCTAATTCTCCCTGACAGTTCCAAATCTCTGATTTTTATGCCTCAGTTTCTATAGCTTTTCTCTTCTTCCTACTCTATACCAAACCAAATGTGGGACTCAGCCTAATTTCCTTGATTACTCCTTCTCCAAACTACGTAGTCAAGGTATGTTTCTGTAGCAGCCTTGAATGAAGGTTTGGGCTCATAGTGGTGGGTACAATATATTATTGTATTCAGTGAACCATGTCTCCTAGAGTTGTATAGTAAGGGGGTTTACATAAAGCAACACAAACAATTTCAACTAGAATATTAGTCATATGTATTCTTGGGCATTATTAACCACCCCAAAGCTGGAATTTCCCACTTCCTTTAGAGCCTGAGGCTTTCTGCCATGTGGTTTGGCAGCTTCTCCTTCCAACATAGTCACCTTCATCTACTTTCTCCCTTGTTCTCTGTTTTTGCTCACCTACAGCCAGAAATCCCTATTTATTTCTTATTCATGCTTTCCCTGGAGGCATCACCTTTCCACCTGACAAAGCAGTTTATGAAGGTATTTTTCTAAATAAGGAAGTTCCCTTCCCAACAGAAATTCTGATGTCAGTTAATAAAATATTATTTTCTCTGTTATATTTACATAATGTGTTTTTATCACCAAAATAATATGGATTCAAATATACTTAATTTAATCTATTTCACAAATATTTATTGAGCTCTGGTAGGGGTTTTGGGGAGACCCAAAGTTACTCAATCATGGATCCTGCCCTGGAGAGATGTAGCTCTTTCTAGCCATAACAAATACACGCACAAAGTGATAAAGGATGTAAGAGAAGTCCTGAGGAAATGGTACGAGGGTTTAGATTTAGATGAACTCTACTTAAAAGGGCTCAGAGAAATGTTTTCAAGAATTACTAATTCCATGTTCAACTTTAAAATGGTTGGTTATAAGTCAGTGAAACCAGAAAGACTATCTAGCAATACAAAAGAGAATAAGGGTTATGTCTCTCTCAGGGACTATAAAAATTGTTACAATCTTCAGCTTTACACTCAGAGTAGTATCAGATAGTTTATAAAGAACTGAAGATTTGCTGTCTATAAACTCCATGTAATTCCTATGCCATTCTAAGCATGTAACTAAGGCAAAATAATGATGACCATTTAGGCAAAATGTGTATATTAAGAAAAAAGACAAATATACATGCAAGGAAGCTGTTAACTTAAAAAATGATAAAATTGTAAAATATAAAAATGTATGATTAAGTTTTATATTTGATTACATAATTTGATTTTTCATTATTTTGGCAGAAGAATGATCAAAATGAAATGATTCTGCTAAATTAAAAGGACACCAAGAGGGGGAAAACAACTCTCTCTATAATCAACTTTAAGTAGAGAACAATGGCCTGTGATTACAGGGAAGAAAAGATGGAGCCACGTGAAGCACGGCTAAAGCAAATTAGGTCATTAATCTTCTGACTGGTAAAACAAACAATATAGCTAAGTGAGTTATCTATCTAGCTTGGTATCACTAATGGTAACAGTTCTATATAGATGTCATAAAAGAAGACTGAAATACTGAATTCATTTTTCTCCTGTTATAGGTTATTGACTTTTAAGATCTCCATTTAGATGGAGAAGATTTCAGAGATACAAGGGATTTTTGAGGTAAATTTTTCACTAAGAACAGGTATCTCTGTTACTATAACAACTCTGATAATAAATTAGCATAAATTCTTTCAACATTAAATGTTTATTTAGTGCTGGATTTTAGGGAACCAGATGATCACCACCCTCCTAGAGCTCATTGTTTAGGAAAGGGAAGCCTACTTTAAGACTATGCAGTCCCATGTCTTTTTTGAATGACTTTAAATATTGGAATTTTTTTTCTTTTATTGAACTAAAATCTGTCTCCTTAAAACCTTTATCCAAGTTATGCCTTCTGGAATCATGAAAAATAAATTGAATCTGTCTTAAACCTTATCCTACAGGCAGAAGAGGCCTTTGAAAAATTACTTCATCAAAGTCACTAAAAAAACGTTAATAGGACAAGGCCAAATATATGATCCTGCAGCCTACCGTTAGTAAATTCCTTCTTAGTTGACAACGTTTTCCACATACTAATCAAATTTTTTACAGAAACATGTTCATTGGTGATTTAAAAAAAAACTGAAATATATAACAAAGAAAAGTTAAGAAAATGGCAATTTCATGCATTAAACAAGTATCTGATTTTTTTTTAAAGATTTTATTTATTTATTTATTTGACAGAGAGAGACACAGCAAGAGAGAGAGGGAACACAAGCTGGGGGAGTAGAAGAGGGAGAAGCAGGCTCCCCGCAGAGCAAGGAGCCCGATGTGGGACTCGATCCCAGGACGGGATCATGACCTGAGCCGAAGGCAGTCGCTTAACCGACTGAGCCACCCAGGTGCCCCAAATATCTGATTTTTATTTAACTAATGTTTATATAAGAGTATGTAATAATATAGGGACTTTCACAGAATATTAAGTGGAAGAAAAACTTTGAGAGACCAACTAGTAGCATACTGAACACATGAGTTTATCTTTAATTCCCTCACAAAATCCCACTACAATGCCAGTAATTTTTTATAGTTATAAAATCAAAAGGACAAAACATATGGAAAAGAAGATAGCCAACAAGAGGTGATTAAAATAAAATTTTGAATTTGAAAAGTAACCAACATAGCAGAACAAAAAAAATATGGCTGACAGAGCCAAAACATTAGCTGATTTATACCATACAATCCCAGAAAGATTCTATTACTGGAGATAGGACTAAAGTACAGGTAAGACTAAAACACAAGAATTAACTGGACTCTATATATACATGTATACATACTTACTTTTATTTGCCTTTATTTAAAAAGAGGATATGATAAACCAAAAAAGACAAAAGTAGAAAAATACCTTCAAAATTCTAAAGGAGAAATATTCCCTACCTAGACATCTATGCCTGGAAACTATCAATCAAGAGTAAAGGCAAAACAAGGACATTTTCAGACATATAAGTCTCAAAAAGTATACTTTGATGAATTACTTCTTAGGAAGCCATGAAACCATGTGTTCCACCAAAACAAGGGAATAAACCTACAAATAGGGAAATATGAAATCCAGAGAAAAGGGGAACCAAGTCAGGAGAAAGGTAAAGGTAATCCTTAGGATGACTGTGAAGGGAAGAAAAGCCCAGGAAGCCAGCTGAGCAGCGGGCTCAGAGAATAACTTATCCACACTGGAGAATAAGATCAGATGGCTCCAGAATTACCACCAAGATATGTCACCCAAATCTGTCACCAAGAAAACAATGAAACCGAGGGATTGGTTTATGCGTTTGAATGATTAATAAGCAATTTATTTAACGACAAGTACATTAAAAACAAAACAAAAAAGTTATTCACTAAAACAAAAAGTTTTAGAAGAAAGAAAATAAAACTATAGTATACTCAAGAGCTGGATTAGAAATGTTTATACAATCATAATAATGACATAGACACCAAATATTTATTTATTAAAAAACTATGTGGGGTGCCTGGATGGCACAGTCGGTTAAGTGTCCAGCTCTTGGTTTCAGCTCAGGTTGTGATCTCAGGGTCATAAGATTGAGCCCCGTGTCAGGTTCTGCCCTGAGCACAGAGTCTGCTTAAGACTCTCTCTCCCTTTGGGTGTTGAGTTTGAACAGACATTTTTCCAAAGAAGACATCCAAATGGCCAAGAAACACATGAAAAAGTGCTCAACATTGTTCGGCATCAGGGAAATCCAAATCAAAACCTCAGTGAGATACCACCTCACACCAGTAAGAATGGCTAAAATTAACAAGTCAGGAAATGATAGATGTTGGCGAGGATGCGGAGAAAGGGGAACCTTCCTACACTGTTGGTGGGAATGCAAGCTGAGGCAGCCACTGTGGAAAACAGTATGGGGGTTCCTCAAAAAGTTGAAAATAGAGCTACTGTATGATCCAGCAATTGCACTACTGGGTATTTACCCCAAAGATACAAATGTAGGGATCTGAAGGGGTACGTGCACCCCAGTGTTTATAACAGCACTGTCCACAATAGTCAAACTATGGAAAGAGCCAAGATCCATCAACAGATGAATGGATAAAGAAGATGTGGTATATATATATAATGGAATATTATGCAGACATCAAAAAAACCCCTGAAATCTTGCTATTTGCAACGACATGGATGGAACTAGAGGATATTATGTTAAGCGAAATAAGTCAATCAGAGAAAGACATGTATCATATGATCTCACTGATATGAGGAGTTCTTAATCTCAAGAAACAAACTGAGTGTTGCTGGAGTGTGGGGGGTGGGAGGGATGGGGTGGCTGGGAGATAGACATTGGGGAGGGTATGTGCTATGGTGAGTGCCGTGAATTGTGTAAGACTGATGAATCACAGACTTGTACCTCTGAAACAAATAACACATTCTTTGTTAAAAAAAAAAAAGAGAGAGAGAGAGAAAAGAAAGTAGGAAGGGAAAAAGGAAGTGGGGGAAATCGGAGGGGGAGACAAACCATGAGACTATGGACTCTGAGAAACAAACTGAGGGTTCTAGAGGGGAGAGGGGGTGGAGGGATGGGTTAGCCTGGTGATGGGTATTAAAGAGGGCACGTATTGAATGGAGCACCGGGTATTATATGCAAACACTGAATCATGGAACACTACATCAAAAACTAATGATGTAGGGGCGCCTGGGTGGCTCAGTCGTTAAGCGTTTGCCTTCAGCTCAGGTCATAATCCCAGGGTCCTGGGATCGAGTCCCACATCGGGCTCCCTGCTCCGCGGGAAGCCTGCTTCTCCCTCTCCCACTCCCCCTGCTTGTGTTCCCTCTCTCGCTGTCTCTCTCTCTGTCAAATAAATAAAAAAAACTTAAAAAAAAACCCAAAAAACTAATGATGTAATGTATGGTGATTAACATAACATAATAAAATAAAATTTAAAAAAAAAGATTCCCTCTCCCTCTGCCTCTGCCCCTCCCCTCTGAGCTCTCTCTCTCTAAAATAGATAAATAAATCTTGGGGAAAAAAAACTGTGGCATAAGAACATGGGAGAAAACAAGGTGGATGTGGGTCTATGTATAAATGAAGGGTGGGATAAGGGGTAGTGTTGGAACAAGACAGCAAATTCTCATCTTGAGTAAGGAACAGGTGAGGCTAGGTAGGGAAAAACATGGAGAGGACTATGTGACTAGGCTCACACAGGGGGCTACATAACCAGGCTCACAGAAATCCCAGATGTGGAGAAATGTTATAGCAAGATATTAACCAGAGTGAAGGGAACATAACAAACCCACCTTGTTTGTTTGTTCTAAATATAGATAAGATATTTTCACAATATTTATAAATTCACCTTATTTATGTTAAATGTTATAGACAAGATATTTACCAAGTTCCCCGGTCAGTTTTCTATAAGAGACCAACCATAAAAACTCTCAGTGGCAACCCATTCCGGACCCCTCTCACTCTAGAGAGCTTTTTTCTATTCTGTTCTCACCTTCACTTAATAAATGTTCACTTCACTTCACCCTTTTGTGTCTGCAAGATTCATTCTTTGTGAGACAAGAACCCTGCAACCCTGTGACAATCTCTCACAATAAAAAGTCAATAAATCTTAAAAGTCACATCATCACAGTAAAAGTCTGTTATTTATAAATACAAAAGTAAGTTCACTCCCCCAAAAAGAAACAGTTCAAAAGTAGTTGCTTCTAGGATTGAAAAGAATAGGTCAAGAGACTGTTAACTTCCATTATGAGCCTTGAAGAACTATTTGATAAAATGTTTTAAAACAAATGATATTTGTATGTTTTTTTGATTTAATAAAAATTAAATCTAAAAATGACCTTTAGGGGCACCTGGGTGGCTCAGTTGGTTAAATTCTGCCTTAGGCTCAGGTCATAATCCTGGGGTCCTGGGATTGATTCCAGTGACAAAGCTCCCTGCTCAGCAGGGAGTCTGCTTCTCCCTCTCTCTCTCTCTCTCTCTCTCTCTCTCAAATAATCTTTAAAAATAAAATAATTAATTAAATAAATGTGACCTCTAAATATAGTATGCAAAAGTACCAAAAGTAAGGGCAAGAAATATACACAAATGTCAATGAAGTTTATATGTAGATTATTTGTTTTGTTACACTTCTGGGTGATTCAAACTTTCTTTAATGAACATATACTACTAATATAATGAAAAAATTTAAATAAAAAGGAACAAAGTTGAGTGTAACTTGTTCTTTGAACACTGATGTTTCATAATATTTAACACATTATTTCTATGTACATAAAAATCTACTCTTCAGTTTCTCTTCCAGAATTCTTTTAGAAATTGCTGTTAAATTCATTATTCTATTCCTAAAAACGCAGTTCCCCTACCCATGTCTAACACACACACATATACATACCCTTTCCACAATTGAAACAGCTGCTATCTATCTCTGCATCCTGTCCATCCCCATTCTGCAGGGCCCTTCAAAATCACAAATTGGCCTGTGACCATAATCACAAGTTCTTTCATACCCTGAGATTCAGTTTAATTAAGACTAAATATTTGAATTTAAAACAACTTAGCACTTTCTTATTTATCTTTTCATAGTAGTCTGGAGTTTAGACTATATTTTCCACTCTGAAGAGTCCTTTTTATGGGAAGAGGTAAAAAATCAGTGCATACTTATGTATTTTTACTGTGATTATTTAAACTTCTGTGAGGTTTGAATTTTTTTCTTTAAATTCCGTATAGATTATTAGCAAAAGTCTGTTTATGAAAAGGGAAAATTTCATTTTAAAAAAGTTCATCTTATGTAAGACCTTAAAATATCAAATACTTCTATACTGTCGTTCATATGTACTCCTTTATTCCTCCTCCCATCACCATTGTCTGAGCTCAGACTCTCATCAGCATTCCTCTGGATTACTTCAAGTAACCTTAAAACTATTTCCTGGATGCTAAGATTTCCAAACTATTATCTGTGCTTGGAACCCTGCTTTGTGCTTTCCTGCTTTCTGTACCTTCCTTATGCTGCTCAAAGTGTCCTAATGCTTGAAATCCTCTTCCTTATTCCCATGTCTGTAACTCAAAGTACTAGATCATTTCTCATGGTCCAGCTCAAGTTCCAACTCCATGAACCATACCCAACTTTTGTTGCTTGGAATTAGTCTTGCTCTTTAGCTATTTTCCCTCTAAAATTTTTTCGTAGCTCTATTATTATTCCTATCTCAATCTATTTCAAATTACATATCATCTTTGAGTCAGCCAAAACATCTAGCATAGGACTTTATTCATAGCAGAGGCACAATCAATGTTGGGTTAAATTTTAGCTCAAATGGACAAAGGTGGATCAAGTAAAAAATATCTGATAATACCAAAAATGAGACCTAGAAGAAGACTGCTTACTTTGCAACCATTGTAACTCTAATCTTTTCATTAAAATTTCTTTATTTTGCGGGAAGAGGGTACCTGGGTGGCTCAGTCAGTTAAGCGTCTGCCTTCAGCTCAGGTCATGATCTCAGGGTCCCGGGATTGAGCCCCGAGTGGGGCTCCCTGCTCAGTGGGGAGCCTACTTCTCCCTCTCCCTGCCGCTGCCCCCTGCTTGTGCTTGCTCTCTCTGAAATAAATAAAATCTTGAAAAAAAATTCTTTATTTTTAAATTTACTTATCTCATAGGTATTTGGCAATTGTTTAAATTTCAAGATCTACTTATTAGAGAGATGTTAGTTAACACGCACACATTTATCTTTTCTTTGGCTCATTTTTGCTTCATATGGGAAATCTATTTTTCTGTTATCTAGATGAAAGAAAATTAGTCTGTCCACTGAGGTGAATAATGCCTTAGATAAAGGACAAGTCAATGTGTGGATAGCTGTAAAATTCCACCGTTGCACTCCATTTCCTCATAGAGCATTGTAGGGAAATGAATGGAAATTAGCTCAAAGGGCTCCAACGCTTTATCATATTTTTGGCATTTAATAAAAACAGATAAAAAGGAGAGCAAGCCACATTTTGAACTTCAGGTTATTTTTTCACAACTGACCGGAACTCTGCACCAAAAGTATCAGTAAATAAAAAAGTTTAGAACCAAGAATATCAATAATGATCCCATAATTCAAATTTTTAAAGTTGGGTTTCCTACAGTAATCTCTTTGACATGAGCCTCAGCAACTACTTTCTAGATGTGTCTCTACAGGCAAGGAAAGAAAAGCAAAAATAAACTATTGGGACTACATCAAAAATGAAATTTACATAATAAAGGACATAATCAACAAAACAAAAAGGCAAAGTGCTGAATGGGAAAAGATATCTGGAAATGATATAGCTGACAAGAGGGTAATATCCAAAATACATAAAGAATTTATACAACTCAACATAAAAAAAAATGAATAATCCAATTTTAAAAATGAGCAGATGAACTGGATAGAAATTTTTCCAAAGAAGATATACAGATGGCCAACAGACACATGAAAAAGATGCTCAACATAACTCATCATCGGGGAAATGCAAATCAAAACCACAATGAGAGATCATCTCACACTAGTCATTAACGGCTAGTATCAAAAAAACAAGAAATACCAAGTGCTGGTGAGGATGTAGAGAAAAAGGAACCCTCCCTCACTGCTGGTGGGAATGTACAGTAAACACTATTGGGTGTTCACCCCCAAAAAATGAGAACACCAATTCAAAAAAGATATATGCACCCCTATGTTTACTGCAGCATTATTTACAATAGCCAAGATACAGAAGCAACCTAAGTGTCAACCAACTGATGAATGGATAAAGAAAATGTGGTATATTTATACTATACGATGAAATATTATTTAGCTATAAAAAAGAACGAGAGCTTGCCATTTGCAACAACATGGATGGATTTAGATGGTATTATGCTAAGTGAAATAAGTCAGAAAAAGACAGGGGTACCTGGGTGGCTCAGTCGGTTAAGTGTCTGCCTTTGGCTCAGCTCATGATCCCAGTGTCCTGAGATTGAGTCCCGTGTTGGTCTCCCTGCTCAGTGGGGAGTCTGCTTCTCCCTCTCCCTCTGCTCCTCCCCCTGCTCATGCTCTCTCTCTCAAATAAATAAAATCTTTAAAAAAAAAAAAGTTTGAAAAAGACAAATACCTTATGATTTCACTTATACATGGAAACTAAAAAACAAAACAAATGAACAAACAAAAGCAAAAACAGACCCATAAATACAGAGAACAAACTGATGGTTGCCAGAGGGGTAGGGATGGAGGGATGGGCAATGCATGAAGGGGGGTGGGAGAGGTACAAGATTCCAGCTATGGAATGAATAAGTCACAGGGATAAATGTACAGCATAACAGAATATAGTCAATAGTAATGTAATAGTGTTGTATGGTGACAAATTGTAGCTATACTTGTGGTGAGCACAGCATAACATATAGAGTTGTCAAATCACTGTTGTTCACCTGAAACTAATGTAACATTGTATGCCAACTATACGTCAATTTAAAAAAAAACAAAATTAAAATTAAAAAAAAATTAAGTTGACCTTCCTAAACCTCCAGTGTAAAGGCCCTGTTTTCACTTGATGAATTGCTATAAAGATGCAATATTTGTGTCACAGACTTTAGTCCACTAAAAATTTTACATATAGAGTTAACAAAATTTAAGAAGTTTCCTGTAAGAGCCTAATTCAACTTAGATGTAGGTAAATTGTATTCTTTCATTTCCTTATTTATAGTATTTCTCCAAATGCTTGGGATAAAACAGGTGCAGAACATCCTCAGTTCATTAATACATTCTGTATCAGCCAGGGTTCTCTAAAGAAACAGATAAGATAATATAGATATAAATACAGATAGATAGAGTAAGATTTATTTTAACCCCCATATGATTGTGGGAACTAGCAAGGCTGAAATCTGTAGGGCAGGGGGTCAGCTGAAGACTCAGACAAGAGTTAAAGTTACAGGGGAGCCTGGGTGGCTCATTCAGTTAGGCAGCTACCTTCGGCTTGGGTCGTGATCCCAGGGTCCTGGGATCAAGTTCCATACTGGGCTCCTTGCTCGGTGGGGAGCCTGCTTCTCCCTCTCCCTCTGCCTGCTGCTCCCCCTGCTTGTGCTCGGGTGTGCTCTCTCTCTCAAATAAATAAATAAAATCTTAAAAAAAAAATTACAGTGTTGAGTCTGAAATTTGTAGGGCAGGCCAGCAGACTAGAAATTCAAGTAGGATTTCTGTTATAGTCTTTAGGTAGAATACCTTCTTCTCCAGAAAACTTCTAATTTTGCTCTTAAGACCTTTAGTTGATTGGATGAGGCCCATGGACATTATGGAAGGGAATCCACTTTACTGAAAGTCAGCTGATTATAAATGTTAGTCACATTACTAAATACCTTCACAGCAACATCTAGACTAGTATTTGACCAAGCCACTGGGGACTTCAGCCTAGTGAAACTGGCACATTAAGTTAACCATCACACATTCGGTCATTAAATATTTACTGAGCATCTCCTAAGGGCCTAACACTACTCCAGACACAGACAGACCATACCCTCAAGGCCATTGCATTATCATATGGGAGACAAGCAAGCAAATCAACAATTATGTATCAGTGTGAAGTACTACGCTGAGGAGGCTAGATTAAGAGCATCAAATTCAGCCACAGTGATTTTGAGAACCATTAGAAGAAAAGTAATGATTGAACCAAATTTTGAAGGAAGAATAAGAGTTACTGAGCTAGTCAGGAGAAAGAGGAAAGACAAAGTCATATACAAAAGTGATCTGCATGAAAAAAAGATGCAGATGCATTTGATTTGTCTAGAGCAAAGGATGCAGATGCCACTAAGGCAGAAAATTGAGCTGAGTAAGTGGTCAGATGCCACAACACAAAGGGCTTTATGTGCCAAGCTATGGCATCTGAACCATATCCTGAAGTCTATGAGAATTCATCCAAAAGAGTTATACAATCAAATCAGCAGATCAGAAATATAACCTTGACTGAGATGGGGCTGGGGCCAGAGTTGGGAGAGTGAGGTGGAACTGAAAGCAGAAACCAGTTTGGAGAATGATAATACATAGCTGAGAAACTGTGAAGACCTGTAGCAGTGGAGTGAAAAGGAGTAAGGAGTTGAAAAGATTTTAGGAGGTAGAATAAATAGGATTTAGTGACTGACTGATGAGGGCTGAGAGAGATGGAGACATGTGAGATAATTTCAGATTTTGGAGTTACATAACTATGAGTATGAGGGTGCCATATCATAAATCTTGGTTAAAGAGGTCAAGCATGGTGAGAAAGGTGGAATAAGGTAAAAGGAAAAAATAAAGTGAAAAATACTCAAGCAACAACTATTACATCTTTCTGCATTAAGAGCAGATGGTGAAAATGATTTCATAGATTTCTTCCTAATCCTCTAAATTTCCTTATACACGGACAAACTATGCTTTGTGCAGAACAAAATAGGTTTCTTAAGTAACTCTTTAGGGTACATTTGGTACTTAAGAATTTACTTGCGGGTGCCTCGGTGGCTCAGTTGGTTAAGCATCTGCTTTCAGCTCAGCTCATGATCCCAGGGTCCTGGGATCAAGCCCCACATCAGGCTCTGTGCTCAGCATGGAGTCTGCTTCTTCCTCTCCCTCTGCCCCAACCCCATCTTGCTTATTCTCGCACACACTCTCTCTCTCTAATAAATAAAATCTTAAAAAAAAAAAAAAGAATGTACTTGCCAAAGAAATTACTCTGCTAAAATTATTTTTGCCTCCTTAGAAAAATGTACAAAACTAAAATTCTGAATGGATTAGGTGATAAATAGGACAACTGTTAGCTTCCTGCCCAGAAATTTCCCTCTGATAATTAAACAACAACAACAACAAAAATACATAGTGAAATATATCACAAATATACAGAATCTTAAAGAAACAGATTGTTAGCTGTATTAAAAAACATAAACAATGTGTCCACTTACAATTGGAGCAGAAATAAGTTAATGCTGTAGAGGTAAACACAGGTAGAAGTAAAACAAGCATTTCTCAAGGGAAGGATAAACATCTGGTCTTCCTGGCATGTGTATTCCTACTGCTTAGATGCATGAATAAAGCTATTAAATCTAATGCAATTAACAATTTAAATTCAAACTCCTTTTCCTTTCATTACAGATGCCTTACCAGGTCACATACTTAAAATCTGGCTTCTGAAGTAAATATCTATTTTTAGTCTGTCCCATACCCATCTCTTCTTCGGCATAGAACACTCCACATTCCTGAAATCCTTTCTCTTCTTCAGGGAACTGTTCCTTCTCTTTTTCCAGCAATATAACACAGCACCCGCCATGCTCTTAAAAACTCAGCCCTTAGTTACAGTGGAAAACAATGGAAAACTGAGCCAATGAATGTGGAAGAGTCCTGATGACATCATTTGAGCCTTAGGGTCAAACTGTATTTGAAAGCTAGCCATACTTCCTAGACCTTTTAGTCACATTAAGTATTAAATTTTGTATTTTGCTTATGCCATTTTGAGTTTCATTTTTTGGAACTTGCAACCTAGAGTCCTTATACTATACACCATTATATTATCAATAGGGGATATACCCTATCTCTAAGCTACCCGTGAACTTGAAGCTCTATACATGATGAGTTTCTGGCCTTATCAAAAATTAACTGAAACACCAAAACTACAATACCAATATAAGACTCCGGTTAATAAAGCAATCAAGGGGCGCCTGGGTGGCTCAGTTGGTTGGGCGACTGCCTTCGGCTCAGGTCATGATCCTGGAGTCCCAGGATCGAGTCCCGCGTCGGGCTCCCTGCTCAGCGGGGAGTCTGCTTCTCCCTCTGACCCTCCTCCCTCTCATGCTCTCTGTCTCTCATTCTCTCTCTCTCAAATAAATAAATAAAATCTTTAAAAAAAAAAAAGCAATCAAGTCTGACCTTCAAGTCCATAAAAATCTATAAATAGCCAACTGAAAAGAACACACTCTTCTCAAATTATGCTCTTTTTTTTAATTGCAAGGTGGAAGAAGTAGAGAAAATTTTTATCTATATCATTTTCCAAGTTAGAAAAAATGGAAGTGATTATTTTATCTTAATTCATATAATGATTACTGGAGTTTAGCTTCCATAGAAACTCAAGAACATTGCAGCTCCCTCCCCCATGAGAGATTCCTCCCCACTTTTTTTAATTTAAGAAAATTACTCCAATGTCTCATTATTGCATTACTAAAGCATTCATAAATTCAAGTCAGAGACAGGGTAGATGATCTCCAAAAGCAGAATAAAATAAACTAAATAAAATTTAGCTTAATTATGAATTAAAATGTGCTTATGAAGGCACAGCTCAAAAACAAAATGAATTATGTATGAAATTGAGTTATGTTACTGCTTTGATATCAAAGCCAAAATGTCTTACAGAGTCCACATGTAGGGAGTTGTTAGTAAGTGCAGTAAAACAAGTTTGATTATTTTTGACAATGATTATATTTTAAAATTTATCATAATTTTTATGAAAAGTTTTATCCAATGGCAAATATTTGTTTTCCCCTTTCCTATTATATTTTGACAACTAAATCAATGACTATATAAATCTGATTATTTGAGATCACATATCATAATTTCAAATCAATATTCTATAAACCTTGGGTAACAGAAAGTCTTTATACCCCTACACAATCTTACTTACACATAATAAAAAATAATAATAAATAATGATGTCCTCCTCAAATATTACACCATGTACTACACAACTTCATTACAGTAGGTGCAGAAGGAATTTGGAGAGGAGTCTCCAGTAAAAATAATGTGTCTATATAATCTTCCTTAGTCAAGGTCAGGAGACATAGCATTTGAACTGTGTTATAACATATCATCAAGCAACAATAATGGGTAAATGTGTTCTAAACAGAGGGAGCACAATGGTTCTCAATATGGAGAAGGGGGTATTCCCTGAGAGGACATTAGACAATGGCTGGAGACATTTTGTTTCTCAAATTGGCCTATAGTGGGTAGAGGACAGTGGTACTGCTAAACATCCTATAATGCAGAGGATGCCCCACAAAAAGGAATTTCCTGGGCCAAAATATCAATAGTGTCAAAGCTGACAAACCCTGAGCTAGGGAAATGAGCAAAAGAAATGAATTAATGTGTTTTAAAAATAGTACATTAATTATCTATTAATTATCTATTAGTTATCTACAAACGACCACAAATTTAGCAGCTCAAATAACACACATTTATTATCTCTATGGATTTCTGTGGGTCAGAAATTTGGGGACAGATTATCTAAGTCCTCTGCGTCGGGTCTCTCAGCAGGCTGCAATCAAAATGTTGGCCAGAGTTGAGGTCTCATCTGAAGGCTTGACTGGGAAGGATTTGATGCCAAGCTAACATAATAACTGGAAGAATTCAGTTTCTTGCAGATTCTCAGATTGAGCTCCTCAGTTTCTGGCTGGCTGTAAGCCAAAGGCTGCACTCAGTTCCTTGCTATATGGGCCTCTCCATGGGGCAGCTCCTAATATGGCAGCTTGTTTCATCACAGCCAGCAAGGGATACAGTCTGTTAGCAAGACTATCTCTAACACAATGATGAAAAAAATAGGTACTCAATAATTAGTTGTTGAATTAAGATGAAATAAACATCATATATTTGAGTGATTGATTAAGCATCTTATTTTTCTGAGAAATTACTAAATATTCTGAAGTCTCCATTGATATAGATATAGATGATATAGATATAGGTATAGGTATATGGCACAGAGATATGGCTGAAGGCTCTTGACAAAATAAACTACAGTTAACAAAATATTAAATATATAATCATCAATGAACTTTAGAAAAAGGTACATTAAAACCAAATCAAAAGGACAATGAGAAAAGAGATCCAATATCCATTCAAGGGCTTCTGTGTACTAAGTAATTTTCAGACATTATTTTTAGCAAATGCTCATAAGACTTAAAGAACTCTTATAACTCAACAATAAGACAAATAACCCAATTTTTTAAATGAATAAAGGATTTAAATAAACTTTTCTCCACAGTAAATATACAAATAGTCAATAAACACATGAAAATATACCGAACATCATTAGTCATTAGAGAAATACAAATTAAGGCCACAATGTGATACCATTTTATACTCAGTAGTTATACTAATAAAAAAATAAAATGGAAAATAACAAGTTTTGACAAGTACTAGAGAAATTAGAACTCTCATACATTGCTGATGTGAAGGTAAAATTAGGACTCTCATATATTGTTGGTGCAGCCACTGGGGAAAACAGTTTGGTACTACCTCTAAAACTTAAATATTAAGTTACCATTTGAGCCAACAACTCCTCTCCTAGACCTAAGAGTACTGAAAACATATGTTCACACCAAAACTTGTACACATATGTTCATAGCAACATTATTCATAATAGCTAGAAAGTGAAACAACCCACATGCCCATTGAGTGGTAAATAAATAAAATGTGACATAGCCATAAATGGAATATTATTCAGCAATTAAATAAAATGAAGCTCTGATATATGCTATAAGAATGAATCTTGAAATATTATGCTAAGTACAAGAAGTCATCTATATGAAATGACCAGAATAGGCAAATCTATGGAAAAGACAGATTAATGGTTGTTTAGTGTTGAGGGGTTGGAAAAAATGCAGAATAACAGCTGATGGGTACAGGGTTTCATTTTTTTTTAAGATGTATTTATTTATTTGAGAGAGAGCATGTGCATGCTCACAAGCAAGTGCATGGGGGGTGAGGCGGGTAGAGAGGGGGTGGGAGGGGCAGAGGAAGAGGGAGAAACCCTAGCAGATGCCACACTGAGTGCAGAGCCCAACTCAATGCTGGGCTGGATTCTACCATCCTAAGATCGTGACATGAGCCAAAAACAAGAGTCGGAAGCTCAACCCACCACATCACCCAGGCACCCCTAGATACAGGGTTTCTTTCAGCAGGGGTAACAAAATGTTCTAAAAATAGATTATTGTTATGATGGAGTAACCCTGTAAATCTGCTTAAAAAAAAAAACAAAAACCCTTGGTGAACTGTATGTAATGTTAAATGAAAATGAACTTTTGGGACTTCATTAAGATAAAAAGCTTCTGCACAGCAAAGGAAACAGTCAACAAAACAAAGAGGCAACCCATGGAATGGGAGAAGATATTTGCAAATGACACTACAGATAAAGGGCTGGTATCCAAGACCTATAAAGAACTTCTCAAACTCAACACCCAAAAAAACAAATAATCAAGTCGAAAAATGGGCCGAAGACATGAACAGACACTTCTCCAAAGAAGGCATACAAATGGCTAACAGACACATGAAAAAATGTTCAACATCATTAGCCATCAGGGAAATTCAAATCAAAACCACACTGAGATACCACCTCACACCAGTTAGAATGGCAAAAACTGACAAGGCCAGAAACAACAAATGTTGGAGAGGTTGTAGAGAAAGGGGAACCTTCTTACACTGTTAGTGGGAATGCAAGTTGGTACAGCCACCTTGGAAAACAGTATGGAGGTTCCTCAGAAAGTTAAAAATAGAGCTACCCTATGACCCAGTAATTGCACTACTGGGTATTTACCCCAAAGACACAGATGTAGTGAAAATAAGGGGCACATGCACCCCAATGTTCATAGCAGCAATGTCCATAATAGCCAAACTGTGGAAGGAGCTGAGATGCCTTTCAACAGATGAATGGATAAAGAAGATGTGGTCCATATATACAATGGAATATTACCCAGCCATCAGAAAGGATGAATACCCACCATTTGCATCCACATGGATGAACTGGAGGGGGTTATGCTAAGTGAAATAAGTCAAGCAAAGAAAGACAATTATCATATGGTTTCACCTATATGCAGAACATAAGGAATAGCATGGAGGACATTAGGAGAAGGAAGGGAAAAATGAAGGGGGGGGATATCAGAGAGGGAGACAAACCATGAGAGACTATGGACTATGGGAAACAAACTGAGGGTTTCAGAGGTGGAGGAATGGGTTAGCCCGGTGATGGGTATTAAGGAGGGCACATATTGCATGGAGCACTGGGTGTTATATGCAAACAATGAATCATGGAACACTATATCAAAAATTAATGATGTACTGTATGGTGACTAACATAATAAAAAAAAATTATAACTCAATAAAGGTGATTTTTCAAAATAGATGCAAAGCCCCCAAAGTTTGGCTCCAAATCTCTTGCTACTACACCATTTTGTAATCTACGCAGGATATTAAAGTATAGTTATATTAAAGAAAAAATACCTCCTTAAGTAAATTCTATTCCTGAAAAATGCAAAAGGTAAATAGCTAAACAGAAAAGGATAAATTATCAACATAATTTTCTATAAGCATTTTTTCATTTAAATTTTTAAATTGTATCCTTAGAGGAAAAAGATCAAGTCTGGTGTTTATATATCCTTTATAGTTTTCACTTAATTATAAAAAGCTATAGTCTAATAAGCCCTAAGATGTTCTTCATTTCTTTATGCTCCCTATTCTAGTCCATACTTTGAACTGTTCAGAACCAATATAAATTTTTCTTATTCGTTAGACCAAAATGTAAGCATGACTTTTATATTAGCATTAACCCAAAGTTAAATCCCATGAAAATAAGCTTTTTGTGGAAAAAATCAATAGCAAATTAGTAATTAAATTATCATTGGTCAGACATAATCCTTAAAACCTAGATGATGATGATAAGGAAGGACAAAAAGTGATTTAGCCAAAAAGCACGAGTCTCAAAGGACTCACAAAGTTTCTAGTCACCCTCAAACTGCTGTGTGGAAGCAGCCTTGAGCTCTGAGCCTTTTTCCTCTGGGCTAGCATCTGGTTGTTTCCCTCTAGAGAGACTGGAATCCATTTCCATCATCCCCATCCTCAAAATAGGCTGAGATATTTAACTTCAATTTTTTCAACTTAAATCCTACCTCTCAAAAATAAGGTATGGCACAGCACCTTAATTACTACCCAAGTTTGTCGGTGTATATACTGGGCTGACACTGTCAACTCTCCTTGAGATCCCAGGGACAAACGGAATAAGCCCTTGACATCTACAAGGAATAGGTCTTGGTATCTTGGACAATCCCCAATTTGGAATAATATGCCAGAAAATTATTCTCCCTATAACTTGCATTAATGTATAATTCCATAAAATTTATTATAAGGACAGCAATAAGTAGAAAACATAAAAGCCTCAAAGAAATAATTAATAATATCAGCTACCATTGATTAAACATTTTCTCTATGCGAGATACACTTTATCTGTATTAATTTTTTAATCCTTACAAATACTGAATGGTAGTCTCAGCTCACATACCAGATCAGTGTCCCTCTTCTCCATAGCAACCATTGACTGTGCAATTAAAATTTGTGTCTTGGAAAAACAACTATACATTATGATATTGACCTTTCAAGAGGCTCACAAATAACTGAAACCATGAATGAATACCAAAGTTTGATCATACTGATAACCTCCCTCATCTTATACCCCCACTTCCATCTCAAATGACACCAGTATTCCAATAGCTCATCATTTCTTTATGACTGGCCTTAGTTCTCTTTCAGTGTCATGAGGAAAGGAACGAAAAAAGTGATAATTCTCTAATTAGAGTGTCCTCTCTCTCTCTTATACACATACATACATATATATATATATATATATATACATATATTTCAGAGGTATAGTCAACAATAACCAGTGTCAAAATAAGCGATTAATATGCTATATTATTGGGGAAACTTGACCAATGCCCATTCAAGATAGCTCCCTCTTAAGGCAGAAATTCCTCTTTTATTTTACAATTTCACTTTTCTTCACTGGCCTTATAAATTAAAATGCTTTTGCCTCAAGGACAGTGGGAAGGATATTAAGTTTTTATTCATCATTATTTGGAATCCTTCTTTCCAAATGATCTTCATGTTGAGACCTTATTGATAGGGTATTGGAAGGAGCAGAACCCCAACCACCTGACCTCCCCGTTAAGGAAACTTCAGAGAACTATTAGAAATCATGGATGGAGAGACACTAAATTGGGACAGCAAAAGCCTGGATCAAAGACTGTACAAGTGCAGCCCCATGAGCCAAATCTGCTTTGTAAATGTGTTTTGTCTGACTCCGTTTTTGTTTTTCTTTGTTGTCAGCATTTTAAAATTGAAATATTTTACATAAAGTATCTGGACTCCCAGCTTTTATTTAAAAATCAGATGATCTGGGGGCACCTGGGTAGCTCAGTCAGTTAAGCATACAACTCAATTTTAGCTCATGAGATCGAGCTCCATGTCAGGCTCTGCACTGAGCATGGAACCTGCTTGGGATTCTCTCTCCCTCGCTCTCTCTGCCTCTCCCTATCCCCACCCCTGCTTGAAGGTACTCTCTTAAAAAAAAAAAAAAAATCAGATGATCTGGCTATACTGAGTCCCTGTTTTCACATGTAAATAATCAGCTAGATCTGTGTGTCAGTGACTCTTTCGTGTAAGCTGCTTGCCACATTCCCTAACACCCTCTTTTATGTTATAATCCATAACCCTAAATTGTTTCTTACCTGGCCCTGGTAGCAGTTGACTTTGTGATCACCGACCAAACTTCTAATAAAATTATGCTACCAATAAGCTAACTGACTTTCAGCAAGTCATTAAATCTCTTTGGGATTCAATGTGTGCACTTGACACTGGGAAGGGAAGCTTAGGGCACATGACATCCTCATCTCTAAGAGTACTTCTAACTCTAATATGTATTCTAAAATTTAGAATACTCGCGATAGAAATGGACTTCCTGCTGTAACTTATACTATCAGTGAAATCTTGTCTTGACTATCATTAAACTAAATTTAAAATAGTCAGTTGTATTAGTGTATTTAATCACAAGAAAATAATTCACTAATTTAGGAGCACTGAAAAGAAATATACTTCAATATTAAAGCCTTTAGAAGGACTTATCCCAAGAAGGGCTTGATTTGGAAAATTTTGACTGAATGAGCAGCCTCCCTGAACACCTGGGCACTGCTGACTTCAATTAGATTACAGCTGGTATTGTTCATTGTCTATTTAAAGCCTAACAAAGAAAAGAGAAAGGGGTATAGTCATTCTCTTCAATTAAATCTTCCACACAACTGATTTAGAAAGTGATTTTACCCATGATTTACCCAAACTTTCTTTGCCATAATTACTCTACATTATCTAATTTGGATTTGTTTTCAACCTATTATTTCAAAAAATTAAGTCACTTAAACAGCACTAATTTTCTTGCTAGTACCTGCCACTTTAGGTCACATTCTCAAAAGTGTATTTGCTGAATCAGACTACACCAAGTGTATACAAAACTGCTATCTTCAGGGATCATCAAAAAACCAATGTGAGATTTTCTAGGAAATAAAATAATAAGCAAACTGATAAGCTGATAAGAGTATTAATTGCTCTATCCTCACTTGTCATTAGAGAAGGTCATTTTTATTTCTCCAAGTGAGAAGAGTTTAAAGCCTTGCCACTCAAAGTGTAGTTTGCAAATAAGCAGCATCGGCATGTCCTGGGAGCCTGCTGGAAAAGCAAAATCTCAGGCTCCGCCCCAGACCTGCTGCATTAGAACCCACAGTTTAGCACAATCCTCAGATGACTGATGTGCAGATTAGTTTGGAAAGTACTGGTCTGGACACAGAGGAAGAGTACTCTTGTTAGAACGGGGAGCCCTGAGTTCTAATCCTGATACTGCCTCTTATTAGCCGCACTTAGTTTCACCTCAGTTTTGTCATCTGTAAAGTAAGACCAAATATTAATTACCTGATTTTATCTACTTATTATATCTGACAACCATGACACACAGTAAGTCTACAATAAATACTTGCCAAGTCTAGCTACCAAAAAAAAAAAGAATCATATGGTAACCCCATAAAAATTCTGACTCTACTTTGAAGTTAAAAATCAAATGTATTTTTACATTTTACATGATTAAGATATGGAATTACTTTCTTTGCTGATTTGTCTTAAAGCCTTAAATGAAGATTAAAAGAGAAATGGTTTCCTTCCTCTTCCCTCCCACTTTCCCACCAACTCATCCTTCCTCCAAATACAAATGAAGGGGAGAGGCCTAAAGAGAAAAAACTGATTGAGCACTGCAGTGATCTTTCAGGATGTCCAAATGAATGTAATTAAATTAAACTCCTTCAAAGCCCCACATCTAGCCACAAAAGATCATGCTGTTAAATAGTTAAATGATAAGATAGCAACACAAAGCAAACTTATCCACAGCACAGATGCAATGTTGGGGTATAAGCCTTGATCTGTTTGGAGAGAAGGCAGCAAGATAATGGTAACAGAGGTTTGCTAAACTAAATGAGGAAAATCAAAACAGACAACAGTACTAAATGTAACCAAAACACCATAACAGATATCTCTGAGTGACATGGATAACATATGAGATATAGGGGATGAACAGTCCCAGGCAGCACCTGATGAGAACCCTTTGACTAACCTGGGACCCCAACTTTTGAACTATGGGCCAAACCTACAAACTGTAATATGCTATCATATTTGTAATACCAAAGAAATCGCTCTTACAATTTTGGTTAATAATGGGTTTTCTATACAAATAATGATCTTAACTTAGATTTCAAAAATTTATTTTATAAAATTCATTTTAACTCAAATGACTCCCTAGTTACCATTTGCTTATGGAGCTTATACATGACCACTTGAATGTTTTTTCCCAATGCCACTAGAGTAATAGTCCCCACTTGCCAAATAGCAGCCTTTCCATCCTCTGGTATCTCTTGGATATTCCAAAGCGGTTGGGAATATCTCACATTGAATTTACACAGCTTCCTATTTCTACTGCCCTTATATTCTGGCTCTTAATGTTCCTCTTGGTTAATATAACTTTTCTTGTTATGCTTGGCAAGGAAGCTGCATGGTGCCTGGACCACCATCCTGCCTGCCTCCATGTTCCTGGCATAAACATCACCTGCAGCCCTATTCGGGTCATCAGTACACTGATGTTAACCCACTCTTGACCTCCAGTCCTCACCTGGAAAGAAAGATTTTCACATTTTCATCTCTGCATATGAGGCGAAAGGAATCAACTACAGAAATGCTTGGGCTTATAGTGATAAAGTGCTTTCAACTTTACCACCCAACCATCTCTTTTCCAGGGTCATAAGTATCTCACATACTAATTCTCCCTTCCCATTGTGACAGACACCTTCATTTGTTGTGATGATCCTTCAAAAATGTCACAAATGTCAGTAAGAGCCTCACCCTGGATCTCAGGCAAATCAAGAGATAAAGTTACAAATAAGGGTAGGGCGGAGAGGAAAGCATTTCGTGCCTCCACATACTCAGTACTGATCATGTTAGCCCCTACCAGCATGAGAGTTCTAATTGCTCCATAAATTTCCCAGCATTTGGTATGGTCAGAGTTTTTTATTTTTGTTATTGTTTTTTATATAATTTTAACTGCTCTAAGGATATGCCATCCCAGTTATTATATTAATTCCTTGGATTTCCTTGACGTAACTTATGCTATTCTACAAATTGGGGAAAAAGAATGACACATATAATTATATGATATGTGACTGAACAACAAGGATAAAGGTATCTTTTTCATAAGTTATTTCTACCACAATGGCAAATACCTTAATATCTGTACTTATCAATAATTAAAAATTGGCTTAAGACATATACTACTTAAACAGTTCTTAAAGTATATTTTTAAGTTTAGCTTTTGTTAACCTTTTAAACTTCTCTTTTCCTAGAAAGAGTACAGAAAATAAATGATCGAAAACACAAGTGCCCAAATTACAACAGCAGATAATATAAGAACATAAAATCAGTCAAAATAAAAAGCTATTTATCACATATCAAATTGACAAAGGTTTTTGAAATGATATGTCTAGGGTTGGCAAGGGTGGGTAAGGTAAAATAGGCATTCTCATATATTACTCATGGAACAGACTCTTTAGAAACCCATTTGGCCATTTATGGTGAGAGCCCTGACACTGCTCATATCATTTGACTCAATAATACCATTCCTAGAAATGTTTAATTCTAAATAAATAATCAAAGATCAGGACAAGTATTTATCTTCAAGGATTTCAGCATTGTTTATAAAGCTAAAAAATTGGAAATAACCTAATTAACCAAAAGTAGAAGAATGACTAAATCAATTATGGCTCATGCATGTGATATTATGCTGCCAATAAAAATCAAAGAATATTTACCACATAAATAAGTGCTACTGATAGAACATTTAAAGAATGAGACATAGGGGCGCCTGGGTGGCTCAGTTGTTAAGCGTCTGCCTTCAGCTCAGGTCATGGTCCCAGGGTCCAGGGATCAAGCCCCACATCGGGCTCCCTGCTCAGCGGGGAGCCTGCTTCTCCCTCTCCTACTCCCCCTACTTGTGCTCGCTCTCTCTCTCTCTGTGTCTCTCTCTGTCAAATAAATAAATAAAGTTAAAAAAAAAATGAGACATAAAGATTACCACAATTTTATGCAGGAAAACAATGTACCTTAAAATGCAAAAGGAAATTACTAAAAGTTTAACAGTGGAACATGTCCTGAAGAGTTTACACTTGAGTTGGTAGATATATTGAGTTGGTAGATGTGTTACTTATATCTACTTAGCAATATGCAAGTAATATACAATAAACAAGTAATATATCAAAGCACAGAGGCTTGACCAACTAATTATTATCAGTGTACAGGGAATATCCTTTTAACTGAATCTGGAACAATGAGTAGTTTCCCAGATGGAGAACTAGTAGAAAGGCATTCTTACAGGAAGAAATAACGTATGCAAAGCCACTGAGTTGTCTATCCCTGGTATCTAGGTCAAGGGCGTAATACTCAATTAATATTTGTTGAATACACTAATGAATGAGTTAAAAAGAAACAATTTCATTCTGACTGTTCTTTGTCTCCTATATTTCAGATCACTAAAAGCTTACTATAACAACGTAAGAATATATTACCTATATCCAAATTAACTAATTTTATATCAGTTACATCTTAGAATGTTACTTCTGAAAATCATCTTGCAATTTCTTAATTTCATCAGTAATTGATCAGTAATTTATTGACTAGTTAATGTAAGGGGAATACCCCTCAGAAATTACTTAAGGGTGTTAACTCTTTACCTTATATCTTAAGGAACAGGTGACATTTAGAACAAGAGCCCTTTGTCTACTCACCAACTATAAATCAAAAGAAAGAATGTAATTGAGTTTGGACACTTTTTCTTAAAAAAAAAAAAAACCTACTACAAGGAGATATTTGATACAATTTAGGCTTCTTTTAAAAAGATTTGTTTGTTATTGTTTATTCTTCCTAAAATAATAAAGTGATATGTTGGCAATGTTGCCCGCAAAATTGATATTAAAATCCCTGTACAGTTACTTAATTCCTGAGTCATTACTTAACTTTTTCACATCCATAAAGACTGAAGTCCATCATCCTTTGTCAGCAATTAGGAGATGGAAGGTATGGATGGAAACTTGGTAATGTTTTTCTAATCTAATGATAGTTGACAGAAAAAAATGTCTACTGAAAGGAAAAGCAGAGGGATACAATCTCAACCAAGACAAGATTTAATTCATAGATGGAACTTAAATTCAATGACATATTTATTATTAAAATAATAGCAACTAAAAACCCTCTTCTAGCCATTTTACTTACTAAATACTCTATATTAAAACTAGCAAAATGTTACAGATAAGGCATAGGGCTCCCCACAAGGTGTGAAATCTAACAGAAGATCCCCACATAGAAATGCCTAGGTGACTCAGATGGTTAGTTGTCTGGCTCTTGATTTCAGCTCAGGTCATGATCTCAGGATTGTGAGGTCAATCCCTAAGTCCATGCTCAATATGGAGTCTGCTTGGGAGTCTCTCCCTCTGCCCCTCCCCCACCCTCTCTCTCAAATAAATAAATAAATAAAATCTTTAAAAAAAAAAAAGAGGATGGCTGGGTGATGGATATTGGGAAGGGTATGTGCTATGGTGAGTGCTGTGAATTGTGTAAGACTGATGAATCACAGACCTATACCCCTGAAATAAATAACACATAATATATTAATAAAAAAAATTTTATATATATATATATATATATATATATATATATATATATATTCCCAAAATTGGTTAAGGCAAAAGAGGAATGGTTACATGACCTTTTACTATCATGCCAATAAGCCCACCTTAGGATCATCTAGGGATATGTAACTTTATTGCATAATTGATTAGCATTATAGATATTAACAACTCTAAACTATGTTGACCAGGATATGGTTTTATTGCCCTTTACTATGTTAACCAGTTTTGTATCTAACTTAGCATTATCTCAGCATTCTTTTTTACCAGCTCATTATGATAAAAAACCCAGGTTTATAATATTTTATTTCAAACCCACTTTGTCATCATGTGAAATAAAACTTTGACATGCTCACTTGTGAAAAAGAAAAGATCCCCACATATCACCAAAGAGCTACCTTCTGAACCTCAATAAGGGTGAATAGAAACAAAAAGCTCTGGCACCAAAGAGTACCTTTTAATTGTGAAACGTACTTTTAATTGTGAAATGTCAAACTTCTATCCAAAAGAGCAGAGTTGGTCACATCCACACCAAGGGAAAACCAAATGGATCACTCTTTGCTGTACAAATGGAGGTTTTGCAGTAGAGATGAATGTTGAAAAAACTGAGTGATCACATGCATATGGAGAGTTACTCATGCAAACTCATAAGACTCTTCACTGTTGAAATCAGCACCATATCAATAATGCAATCCACGATTTAGAGGGGAAAAAAACTGTCATATTAAATCAATGTGGTTCATTTAAGTTGGTTTTGTACTTTTGTTTGTATTCGATTTGCAGTTTTTTGTTTCATTATTACATAAGTCTTGGACATTAAAAGGGTTTATACCTAGTTTTATGTTTGTACATATTTTAAGGGTATTTTTTTAACAATCTTTTTTTTCCTTCAAAAGAGATATAGAGGGGCACCTGGTGGCTCAGTCAGTTAAGCATCTGCCTTCGGCTCAGGTCATGATGCTGGAGTACCAGGATTGAGCCCCACGCTGGGCTCCCTGCTCAGCAGGAAGTCTGCTTCTCCCTCTCCCTCTGCCCCTCCTCCCACTTGTTTTCTCTCGCTCGCTCACTCTCTCAAATAAATGAATAAAACCTTTTAAAATAAGAGAGAGAGATACACATCCTTTGATGGAATATAGGGTGTAGCTTTGCTAGGAACTGGCTTATCATTTGACTTCCTGTGCATATCCACCTATAGGGTAGAACTGTCACTCTGGCCAGAGTGTGCCAGTAGCTGTTTCCCATGGCAGTTATAACAAGTTGTGAAAGTAGTAGTCTACCCTATATATCAATCTCTATGAACCTGGTTGAAATAGTTCTACCCTGAGGCAGGAATCCAACTCAGATGAATTAGGTTGAATTATGTGAAACTAACAGTTTTGTAAGTCAAAAGTCAAATATCAGTGTTTTCTTATCATGCAACCTAATATATGCTCAAGCGTCTTTTCTTTCACGGACAGCCTGACCTAAAACAGTATGAATGCATCAAAACAGAGACCTCTTACCAGGCAACTAACCTTCTCTGATGCCATCCTGATATTCACCAGTGCCATTCATTCAAAGTAGAATTAAAAAATAAAGGCTTTGGGGCGCCTGGGTGGCTCAGTCGGTTAAGCATCTGTCTTCAGCTCAGGTCATGATCTCGAGGTCCTGGGATCGAGCCCCGCATTGAGCTCCACATAGGGTTCTGTGTTTAGCGGGGAGTTTCCTTCTCTCTCTGCCTCTGCTCATGCTCTCTCTCTCAAATAAATAAATAAAATCTTTTAAAAAAACAAAAACAAAAGTAAAGGCTTTTTTGTCTCTTCCTCAGTGACACCTGTGGAGGTGGTAGCCATCTTCTATTCGGCATCATGGCCACCCTCAGACCTCTCATGAAGCCCAAGATCATTAAAAAGAGGACCAAGAAATTCATCTGGCACCAGTCAGACCAATATGTCAAAATTAAGCACAACTGTGGAAAGCCAGAGACACTAACAATAGGCTGCACAGAAGATTCAAGGACCAGATCTTGATGACCAACACTGGTTACAAGAGCAACAAGAAAACAAAGCACAAGCTGCCCAGTGGCTTCTGGAAGTTCCTAGTTTCTAGTCCACAACATCAAGGAGCTTGAAGTGCTCCTGATGTGCAACAAATCTTACCATGCAGAGATTGCTCACAATGTCTCCTCTAAGAACCACAAAACCTCTGTGGAAGGAGCAGCCCAGCTGGCCATCAGAGTCAAAATCCCAATGCCAGGCTGCACAGTGAAGAAAATGAATAGACAGATAGCTTATATGCACAATGTATTTGTGTTAATAAAACTATAAAAAAGGCTTTTTTATATATAAAAATAATGAAAAAACAGCTATTAAATATACTTAAATTCAATATAAAAAAGAAAGAAATCCAGAAGAAATATAAAATTAGACAATAAAAATGGGACACTGGAGTTTTGAGAAGATGGTGAAGTAAGAGGATCCTGAGCCCACCTGGTTCCACAGACATACCAAGATTAACAGCTACATCTATGCAACTAACTCTGAAAACAACTGGATGACTGGCAGAACAGACCTGCCACAGTTACCCATAGAGAGAAGACCACATGGAAAAGGGTAGGAGGGGCAGAGACACAGTTGGTAATCAAACCCCCACCCACCACCATGTGACCAACCACAAATGGAAGGGACATCACAAGCATGGAGAAGTGAAAGGATAAGGCACCCCTGACACTGGGGACCCCTACTGGGAAGACAATCCCCATAATACCTGGTTTGAAAACCAGTGGGACTTAACTCCTGGACAGCCAGAGGGCAATAGGAAACTGAGTCCCCATCCTTAAAGAGCCAGTATACTAAATAACTTGGCCCAGACACAGCACAGAACCAGCAGTTTGAAAAGTGCCCGGGGTATAGGTGAAGGAGATTTCTGAATAAACATAGAACATATGCAGGAGGGGAAGGGATCTGCAAGAGTTTCTCTGGGAACAAAAGTGCTCACAGGCACCATTTCTCTTCTCCTTCCCACCCCACTCCTCAACCTAAATGGCTGGAAACTTGTGGGAATGAGTGCTAACACTCTCCATCTTCCTTGCTAGCACCTCATGCCCCATCCTGGCAGTCCCCTGAAGACCACCCTGTCAAACTTACCTGCTTTGACAGGCATCTCTCTCCAAAGGGGCTCTTGCACTGCTACACCAAGCAGGCAGCCCTAGCCAGAACCAGTGCCACCCAATGGTAAAAAACTGAAAGCTTTTTAAATCTAAGATCAGGAAAAAAGAAAAGGATGTCCACTCTCACCACTTTTATTCAACATAGTACTGGAAGTCCTCGCTGCAATGATCAGAGAAGAGAAAAAAGCATCCAAACTGGTAAGAAAGAAATAAAACTCTCTATTTGCAGATGACATGATACTATATACAGAAAACCCAAATGATTCAGCCAGAAAATTTTAGAACTGATAAACGAATTCAGTAAAGTTGCAGAATACAAAATTAATACACAGAAATCTGTGGCATTTCTATACACTAATAATGAAGTAGCAGAAAGAAAAATTGAGAAAACAAACCCATTTACAATTGCCACCAAAAAGAATAAAATATCTAGGAATAAATTTTATCAAGGGAGCGAAAAACCTATAGTCTGAAAACTATAAGACATTGATGAAAGAAACCGAACACAAACAAATGAAAAGATTACCATGCTCGTGGACTGGAAGAACAAATATCATTAAAATGACCAGACACCTAAAGCAAGATTCAATGAAAACCCTATCAAAATACCAACAGCATTTTTCATAGAACTAGAACAAACAATCCTAAAATTTATATGGAACAAAAGACTCTGAATAGCCAAAGCAATCCTGAGAAAGAATAACAAAGCTGGAGGTACCACAATCCCAGATTTTAAGATGTACTACAAAGCTATACTAATCAAAACAGTATGGTACTGGCACAAAAAAAAACAGACACATAGCTCAACAGAACAGAATAGAGAGCCCAGAAATAAACCCACACTTATATGTCAATTAATCTACACAAGGGAGGCAAGAATATACAATGGGGAAAAGACAGTATCTTCAATAAATGGTGCTGGGAAAACTGGACAGCTACATGCAAAAGAATGAAACTGGACCACTTTTTTACACCATACACAAAAATAAACTGGAAATGGATTAAAGACTTAAATGTGAGACCTGAAACCATAAAACTCCAAAAAGAACATAGGCAATAATCTCCTTGACACTGGCCTTAGCAACATATTATAGATATGTCTCCTCAGGCAAGAGAAACAAAAGCAAAAATAAACTGTTGGGACTACACCAAAATAAAAAGTTGCACAGTGAAGGAACCCATCAACAAAGCCAAGAGGCAACCTGTTCAATGGGAGAAGATATTTGAAAATGAAATATATGAACTAAGGGGTTAATATCCAAAATATATAAAAAAATTATACAACTCAACACACACAAAAATAATCTGATTAAAAAATGGGCAAACGACCTGAATAGATGTTTTTCTAAAAATGATATAAAAATGGAAAACAGACACATGAAAAGATGCTCAGCATCACCAATCATTAGGGAAATGAAAGTCAAAACTACAAGGAAGTATCACCTCATACCAGTCAGAATGGCTAGTATCAAAAAGAAATAACAACTGTTGGCAAAGATGTGGAGAAAAGAGAACACTTGTACACTTTTGGTAGGAATGTAAATTGGCACAGCCACTGTAGAAAACAGTACAGAGGTTCTTCAAAAAATTAAAAATAGAAATACCATATAATCAAGTAATTCTACTACTCCACTACTAGGTATTTCCCAAAGAAAATGAGAATACTAAAAAGAAAAGATATATGCACCCCTATGTTTACTGCAGCAGTATTTACAACAGCCAAGATATGGAAGCAACACAAGTGTCCATCAATAGATGTGTGGATAAAGAAGATGTGGTGTGTGTGCATGTGTGCATATATATATATATATATACATGCATACAGAGACATACACAATAGAATATTAGCCATAAAAAAGAAAGAGATCTTAAAAAAAAAAAAAGAAAGAGATCTTGTCACTGTGACAATATGGATTGACCTAGCAGGTATTATGCTAAGTGATATAAGTCAAACAACAAAGACAAACATCATATGACTTCATTTACATGTGGAATCTAAAAAAAACAAACAAACAAACTTTTTTTTCCAAAGATTTATTTATTTTAAGAAAAAGAGTGTGTGCAAGCAGGGGGAGGGGCAGAGGGAGAGGGAGAGAAAGAATGTCAAGCAGACTCCCCGCTGAGTATGATGGGGCTTGATCTCATGACCCTGAGATCATGACCCAAGCCGAAACCAAGAGTTGGACACTCAACTGAGCCAC
Organism: Mirounga angustirostris; assembly: GCF_029215605.1. Taxonomy (NCBI): domain Eukaryota; kingdom Metazoa; phylum Chordata; class Mammalia; order Carnivora; family Phocidae; genus Mirounga; species Mirounga angustirostris. The sequence continues at coordinate 84,650,524 of NW_026991709.1, read as the reverse complement.
CCAGGCACCCCAAACAAACTCTTAAATACAGAGAACAAACTGGTGGTTGCCAGAGGGGAGGAGAGTGAAGGGGTGGGGTGAAGTAGATAAAGGTAATTCCAGTTTAAAATAAATAAGTCACAGAGATGAAAAGTACAGCATAGAGAATACAGTTAATAATATTTTATGTACGGTGACCGCCCCATTGTGGCGAGCACTGAGCAATGTACAGAATTGTCTAATCAATATACTATACATCTGAAACAAATACACCATTATATGTTAGTTATACTTCAATAATTTTAAAGTAATAAATAAATAAAAGTGGGACACTATCTTGAGGAACTTCTTGGCCACTGATTAGGGAGCCCTCCTCTTTAGGTCAGAAATTAGTCAATCATTTTTTGTATAAAGCAGTGCAGAAAAATTTCAAAACTCCCAGAAACAGACATCAGTCAGAATGGTTTTTCAAAAAAATTCTTTTTATTTTCTATTCCAAACAATATGAAGAAGGTATTAAATATCACCCACAGTGTTTGCTCAGCCCTTTTTTGTGAGGCATCTTTCCTTTCATTGTTTCAAATTTCCCAACAGTGATGAATTCCTACCCCCATCTAACCGTAGGAGAAGAGGACAAACAAAGGTTTGTCCAGTTATCACTTCACTGGAGCTGAGGTGATCTGCTTCCCTGTTTCATATCAAACATGAATATTAGTGACAATACCCAAATGCAACTTTTCGGTCTCATCTGGGACACTGAAATGCATATTCCACTTTCTCCCAACAAATATTTCAAAATAGCAAGCACGACAAAATCCTATGATATAGAGCAAGAGATGAAAAAATCTGAAGAACACCTCAAGTTCTTGTTACCTCTCCTGTTTTAACGTTCATAACCTATCTCTTGGGAAGGAAATACCCCAAATCTTGTGTATAGTAGCTCCATATCCACTTGGTCCCCAAATAAAGAAAGGAGTATCCCCTTGACAAACGGCCAATAAAGCCTGGTCTCAGAAACATGATATTCTATGACTTCTCTGTCATGACACCAAAGGGCTGAGGTTAAGAAAGAGGATATGTATTTACAGAAGAAAAAATGTGATATGTTAGATCTATGAAAAAGAGCTGAGTAAAATTATAATAAATGATAAAGTATTCCTGAAGTTCTGTGATAGTAAAGTTATTCACTTGTTCATTCAACAAATGTTTACAAGAATCTATTATACATAAGATATCATATTAATACAAATAATTAACATTTATTGAGCACTTAACTGCTCCAGGTACTATAGTAGATATTTTATGTACATTATCTCAAAATTGTTATAAATTAGGTATTATCATCCCAATTTTACAGAAGAAAAATTAAAAGTTAGAAAGGTTAAATAACTTGCTCAAGTTCGTAGGTAGCAGTGTCGGGATTTGAATTTATATCTATTTTGTTTTTAACATTAGAACCACTTAAAAACATTTGAAGATTGAAGGAATATAAATATTCAGTGTACCTAACAATGCACAAATCAATACTATGTTTAAGTAAATATGAATCATTTTTATTTTAGCCACCTAAATTTCATTTGGGGTCAAAAGCATAAATATTGAAGTACTTTTTCATTGACAGTAATGTTTCCCAATCTCATCTGTAGCACTTGCCAACAGCCAACATTGACATGAATTTTACAGGGGTGCCTGAAAAATTATCATCATGTAGGCCAGTGTGGAAATTTCCCGCTGGTTCCCCTGTGGCAGTGGAGTTGCCCTTCAAATCTAAAAAGCCTGTAGTCTGCGGAATGCCCAAGACTGGGTTCTTCCCTATGTATTTGCCAAACAATAACCAGGAGTGGCAGCTACTCAGTTCTATTTCGACTTACATGGTAGTGGACTAGACCATGATTATTTCATAAAAACATGTGATTATTATTTTACATATACAATAAACTCTTACTGAGTATCTATTAATGCAATCTATATGACAGGGATTTATGTTCATTTCTTTTAAAATAGTCCCATATAACCAAAGAAAATATAACCAATAAAAATTTGCATATCTACCTTGAGCAAATATAGCATATTTAGGACCATTTCTATTATTCAATTTGCATACATGCTCTAAGGAAGACATGTTGAAAAGAATCTAACTACTTCCCAGTCCTCTAAATACCTCAGATCTTATCAGGAAGGATATGTGCCTTTTTCACTATTTTTATCCCAAGCCCCATGTATATGCCTTGCATTGCTATTTTATATTAAAACAGTAAGTTTGTTGAATAAATGAGCTCTATATCCTTTCAAATCCTCCGGCAGCATCCTTTAAAACAATAATAGTAGCCTGTGGGTCAGAGGCTCTGGCTCTAGTCCTGACAATATGCTGGACCACCATCTGACTTTTTAAACAAGCCATAGTAACAGACTGCTTCCATGAGAGTCAGTGGAACAAAATGGGTGGCTAGAGTGTTAAGGAATGGTACCAGATGCTCCTTGGTTATAGCACTAATGGCTTTTAGCTCATTTCCGAAAGAATGAGCCTCGTAGATGAGGCCTTCCATCAGAGAGCACATGATGAACAAACAGCCTTTTGGAGGTGACTGTGGGAAATACTAGTGAGTGGCCCAAACCCTGCAGACCTAGAAACTATGGGGAAGATGATGAATTTGGACCCAGCTGTCAGAACAGGCTCCGGAATTCTAGCAAGAATGGCATAGTCCAAGGACTAGATGGCCCACCTAGTGGGTCAACGCTAAGAGACAAAACTGACTCTGGGCGATGGAAGGAAATATAATCACCAAGGTGTAACAGGTATCCTGGAAAGCCAAATAGGTGGGCCTGGTGGCATCTTCCAGAAGAAGTAACCAGTTTGGGCACCCCCTTACAGATAAAGCATGCTTAGAGAGAGTCTGGCAGCAACACACTTCGTAGAAGTGGGCAAGCAAGTCAAGTCTGCGGGGGTGGGGGTTGGGAGAAGAACTGTAGAGGCAGTAACTATGAATGGCACATAAGGTCAGGGCAGGACACAGCAAGGCTGGGACTGATGTTGTCTGACAGTCACAAAATTTCCCAGGGAGAGCTCTTAAAATCATCCTACTACTCACTCCTTATATCAGTACTCAGAGTCTATGAAACTGACGACTGCTTTATGCAGGGAAAATCTATTTATTTAATTCTATTTTTAACTTTTCCTTCAACTGCTGAGCTATCTACAGCCAATATTTTTCAAATGGTTCTATGGATGACTCTTTTGACCAAGACTCAATGAAGACAATTAAAAATGGTTACAAGATCACTTAGATCTTCCATTATTAGTGGTCCAGTGATCAGCACAGATCCCAAGATCACTGGGTCCCCTCTTCTTACTGTACATGCAAAGAACTACAGTACAAGAAGGCTGAGTGAATTTTTTGACATAGGACAAATAGAGGTAGCATTTGGCATCGAATCCATATCATGAATATGAACATGCCTAGGTCAGTGCTTTTGTCACTGCACAATACTGGTCCTATTATAATGAACACATTTAGCTTTTCGATTTACTGTTTCCCGTCTTGCACAAGACTTCGTGAAGTAATATTCTCATTAGAGTGTATTTCCCAAATAGCTTGCTTACTAAATCTCTCTTATTGAAGTAAATGTTGTATTTGTTGGACTTCTGAGTCTTGCCTTTCACTGCTTGAAACCAAACCAAACAAAAAGTACAGTGTCCAGTGGGTTTATACTTCCCTGACCATATATGAATCAAAAACTGTCAAATACAATTTATGTATGGTAACCACTGTTAATAATCAATGACATCACAAAAATCTTTAAGTGGCTTTATTGATGAGATATTAAATCTTATAGGACAGGAGAAACAAAGAAATGCATATTAAAGTAAAGGGAGAAATCTAAAAATGCAGTGAAAATTACCTAAGTAGGCATCCCAGCTCTTCCACTAATTAATTCTGTGACTTCAGTGAACTCACTTAATGTCAGGTTAAAAATCAAATAATTCTTGATTTTTGCCTTTCACTCCAAAACCTATCAGCAAGTCCTCTTTGGTCTGCCATTAAAACAGAGCCAGAATCCAACCATTTCCTACTGCTCAGCTGCTTATCACTTGGTGCATCTTTATCCACATCCTCACCTAAAATACTGCAATTATCTCCTAATTGGCCTCCCTTGCTTTTACATTTACCCTTTTATAGTCTAAACTCCACATATGAGTAATCATTTTTAAAACATGAACAGATCATATCAGCCCCCTACTCAAAACCTTCCTCTGGCTTCCCGTCATATTTAGAATGAAATCTAAATTTACTAAGGCCTAACTTTACATGATCTGGCCCCAACTACCTCTCCCATCTCTTCTTTGCCCACCCTCCCTAACTTACTTCACTAACTTTCTAGCTGTGTCTCAAATACGCAAACTCATTCCCACCTTAGACCCTGTTCACTGGTACTTCCCTTTGCCTGGAATGCTCTTCCCAGAGATATTTATACGGCTGGCACCTTCACATCATTCAAATCCCTGACTAACTGTATCTTTCACAAAGAGCAATTCCTGACCACCCTATCTAAAACAACTCAACCCTTCATTTACTATCCCCTTACCCTGCTCTTCATTTCTCCTCATAGCATTTTGCAATTACCCAAAATCAAATTTGTAATTTAACTGATTATAACCTTTTTGAGGGCAGAGACCTAGGGTGTCTTGTTAACTGATTTATCTTCATTGCCTAGACAGCATCAGCTATATAGTAAGTGCTCAATAAATATTAAACAAAATGAATTATCTTCCAAGCTCCATCATTTTATGACACTGTGATACTCACAGGATCAGTGGAGTAGACTGACGTGTTGACTCTATCAGATTCTGAATAGACTGGTAACTTCACCACCCATCTATCTTTGGGCACATTGCTTGGACTGGCTGCCCATAAAGGCACTTTTCTTTCCAAATGCAGGTAGATGCTCCTATATGCCTTCTATTGGTGCTGCTCTTGTCCTATATTCTCCTTTTCCCAATGATGGTCAGAGAAGGTTTTCACTGCTTTCTTTTTCTTTGAGATGGGCATACTCCCTCAGGGATTTGTTACACATTTTGCTATCGCAATAAAACTTCCTGAAGTCTTTGAATTTCTATGATGATGTCCTGCATTTTTTCCTACCAAAATATAACTGTTATATATTTGCTGGACGAGAGTTAACTCATTAGCATTAAATGCTAAAATATTTACTGCATTAAAATTCCATGCCATGTGAAGATGTAGAAATGAAAGCTGTATCCTGCTTCTGCTCTTGACAATCTCTGGAAATATTCTAGACTGTCCTGAGAATTCTTTTTTTTTTTTTTTTATGTGACTTGCTCAACAGTCTTCTATGCTTCAAATATTGTTTATTCATCATTACAAATGATAAGTTTCTGGCTAAGACTGATGTTTGTCAGCTCAGATGGAAACATTGGAATAATTAATAATATCGCTCATTTTTAAAACCTGTAGTTAGGTGGCATGCGCATGTATTAAAAGAAAAGCTGCCGCTTCCTGGAACCTGATTTCCTTATCATGAGAGATCAAATAGGTCAAAGATAGCTAATGCACAAAAGCTGAAAAAGAAGCCCTTGTTTCTAGTCATAGTTCAAGAAAGTGCCCTAGACGATCCCATTCACATATTCCAAAAGCTTTAATTCCTCACTTAAACATCTATGGAAGTAACAACTACCCAGTGATTTAAAAGACCATAAAACAGATACAGCCCATTTTCTTTTCATTAAATACCCCACTGCAAATTCTACAATTTCACTTCCATATGTTCAGGAAACAATAAAACTAAAAATGTCTAAACTGGCTGATTTCTCAGCTCAACCACAGAAGCTGAAACAAGTTAATTCTCAATATCCAAAATGGTATTAAGAGCAACAGTCTTTTTCTATGTGCTAACTGGAACTGTGCATTTAATTCTCTAGAAAAAGATGTGAAGTTGTGCCCTCTGCAAACCTTCTACTGAGATTAGATCTACAAATTTTAAACTCTATTTGGACAACAAATTACATTTTCTGCGACTCTGTCATTAAAATAAACAAACACAAAGTAAACTGTAATCACAATGAACCAAGGAATTAAGGTGAGCTATTAGTAATTCATATAAAGGACAAGTTAGATTCCCTGCTGTCAGCTTCAAAGGTTATAGGTAATAAACCAAAAACTATAAGCAAATTGAGACAAAGGAAGAGAACATACTCTTAAGACTGACTTAGGTCATTTTATCACTTTATCATATCTCTCCCAGATGATAGAGACCTGAAATACTGATATCCTAACCAGACATAACATTAAAAATATTTTACAACCAATATGATACCAGTATTGACCTAGTAAAGTAGACTCGAACTTGCCAAAGAGGAAGTAGGACGCTTTTGGTCTTTGAGGACCCTTTTGTGGCAGCATCAACCATTTAGCAGCTGATTTAGGGGAAGTCTGGTGGGTTCTGTGGGAGGGTCTAGGGCCAAAGCAGTGGGGATGAGGGTAGGGCCACTCAAAATGTTTGGAGTAGAAGCTCTTTACCAACGAGTAAAAAAAGGTATATCAGTACTTTTAACACCTGGAAGAGCCATCCAATGCATGCCAAATGAACATTACCCTTCACACTGTCATGAGCTTTGAGTGACTGAGGAAAGGAGAAAGGAAGGGAATGGAGGAGCAATGAACGTATCACTCCCTCTAAAATATTTTTTTACTTTGCTATTTCTCCTCCCTTAGTGAGATCCTATTCATCCATCAGAATGCAAATGTCACTTATAAAGTCAAATTCCTCACTCCCAACACAAGTTCTCCAACCCCCTCATTCTCACTCTCCCCTCACTGTAATTTTATGTGTTTGATATTTGTTCAATGGGTATTTGTTCAATGTCTCCTTCTCTCTTTAGACTCTAGGTCCCAAGATATCTTAAGTCTTGTACTTTGACTCACCATTTTCTAACAACCAGAAAAAAATACTTGATGCACATTAAATATTTTTTGAATAAATAACTTAACGGTGATGTTTAAAATGCTACATACCATGTAAGGTAAAATGAAACAGCAATTATCCATAGTTGCCTCACAGTGAGGGAGAAAATCACGCATGTTAAAAAAAAATAATAACAATATCTAACATTTATTGAGTTCTTACTACAAAATATTCAGTGTGCTAAGTGTCTCAAATACTACCTTATTTAATTTTCGCAAAACCCTATGAGGTAAGCACTATTTTCAGTGTGCCCATTTTGTAGATGAGGAAACTAAGGCTTAGAGGAATAAGTTGCTAAAATTCCAGAGACAGTACGTGATAGAAAAAAGATCTGAAGCCAGGCCTGTCGAACACCAAAAGCTGAATTCAATCTCCACACATTCTGCTTCTTCATGTTTAATCCATTTCACATATGCCCCCGTCCTTTGGGGCAGATGAGCTGGCAGATATTTTGTGCTTCTATACAGGATTGGATTAAGTATGCACAAGAACCAAAGTAATACATTATAAGAGGAAAGATGACAAGAAAAAACTGCTGCAGGCATATTCTGGTATCTATTCACTGAGCAGATGGTGTACTTCTGAGAAATATCAGGATATATGAAAGAAAACAGTTAGGCAACTGATGTTTATGTGGGTGTAGATTTCTGGCTATAGCAGATGCCTGTTGCTTCCTGACATCTGCCATATTCCACTCTAAGTTCCAAAAAAACATACAGCTGACAAAGTTGCATAGATTGTAGCTCTGCATGTTGGTAAGTTGTACTTATTGGTCCTATAAGGCATCATCCAACCAAGAAGTCAGAAGCTAAAATTGATCTCTCACATACTGTGGCACATTAGAAAAAACATAGAGTCAAACAAGCCTGATTTTAACTCAATGCCAAAACAAACAAAGAAACAAAACAACCAAAAAACAAATAATTAAAAACGGGCAGGGGACCTGAATAGATATTTTTCCAAAGAAGACATACAGATGGCCAACAGACACATGAAAAGATGCTCAACAACATTAATCATCAGGGAAATACAAATCCGCCTGTCAGAATGTCTAGAATCAAAAAGACAAGAAATAACAAGTGTTGGCGAGGACATGGAGAAAAAGGAACCTCTTGTACCGTTGGTGGAAATGTACATTGGTGCAGTCACTGTGCAAAACAGTATGTTCTTCAAAAAATTAAAAAATAAAAATATCACATGATCTAGCAACCCCCCCTACTGGGTATTTACCCAAAGAAAATGACAACACCAATTTGAAAGGATATATGCACCCCTCTGTTTATTGCAGCATTAATCACAATAGTCAAGATAAGTGTCCATTGATAGATGAATGGATAAAGAAGATGTAGTATAGATATACAATGGAATATTACTCAAACATAAAAAAGAACAAGATCTTGCCATTTGCAGCAACATAGATGGATCTATTTTTTTTTTAAGATTTTATTTATTTATTTGACAGAGAGAGATAGTGAGAGCAGGAGCACAAGTAGGGGAAATAGGAGAGGGAGAAACAGACTTCCCGCTGAGCAGGGAGCCCGATGTGGGACTCAATCCCAGGATCCTGGGATCATGACCTGAGCCGAAGGCAGATGCTTAACGACTGAGCCACCCAGGTGCCCAACATAGATGGATCTAGAGGGTATTATGCTAAGTGAAATAAGTCAGACAGAGAAAGACAAATACCATATGATTCCACTTATATGTGGACTCTACAAAACAAAATAAATGAACAAACAAAAGCAGAAACAGACCCATAAACACAAAGAACGAACTGGTAGTTGGCAAAGGGGAGGGGATGGAGGGATGGGCAAAACTGGTGAAGGGGAGTAAGAGGTACAGGCTTCCAGTTATGAATAAGTCATGGGAATAAAAGGTACAGCATAAGGAATATGGTCAATGATATTGTAATAGTGTTGTATGATGACAGACAGTAGCTATACTTGTTTTGAGTGTAGCATAATTTACAGAGTTGTCCAATCGCTATATTGTACACCTGAAATTAATGTAACATTGTGTGTCAACTATATACTTCAATTTAAAAAAATTTTTAATTAAAAAAAAAGCCTGAGTTTATAATCTTGGGCCTGACATTTACATTCTGTGTAATCTTGAACAATGTTTTTAACCTCACAGGGCTTAAGTTTCTTTTTCAGTAAAATGATGCAGTATTGCCTAACCTGCTGGTTGCTATAGGATTCAAAGAGAAATAAAGTGCCTTACAAACAGTAGGCACTTAATAAATTCTAGCTAAATATCCCAACCAAACCAAAGTTTGGCATAGTTGATATGATGGTTACTTTAATGTGTCAATTTAGAAGGTGTTTTTGGATGAGATAAACATTTAAACGGGTACTGACCCATTTAAATAGAGTAAACAGATTACTTTATGAGGGTGGGTCTCATGTAATCTGTTGAAGGGCTAAGCAGAATAAAAAGAGCAACCACCCTGAGCAAGAGGGAATTCTCTAACAGACTGCCTTCAGACTTCATCTATACCACTGACTCTCCTGGGTTTCCAGCCTGCTAGCCCACGCTGCAAAAGCCAATTCCTTATTTTCTCTCTTTCTTTCTGTGTGTGTATATGCATATATACACACACACATTTATGTATGTATACACACATCCTATTACATATACATCCTGTCCCCCCATTTATACATGTATGTGTATAAACACACACATACACCCTATTGGTTCTATTTCTCTGGAGAATCCTGACTAAATGTTCTTCAATTGTCTGATAGAACAATAAATTTTAGATCTAAATAAATTTTAGATCTGGAGAGATGGAAGACAGAATTGGGCCCATAGATAAAGCAGGCCTTGAAACTGAAAGAGAAATACCAAGTCGGCCTAAAATATCCATTGGCCTAAAGATAATCTCAGTTTGGGGCAATCACTTAGAAAAAGGCTCAGAGAAAGTGGATAAAAAGTATGGGGAGTGGGGCTGCCAAGAGAGAAGCTAAAAAGTAAATTCCAGGAACAGGCTATGGGATAAATCTGATGATTGCTCCTTTTGTAGTATAAGAGTTTCAAATATCAATTTGTGTTTAATTAAGGGTCAAAGAAGAAAGGGGATGGCTGAAACAATGGCCCATGGGTGGTAAAACCAAAGGGTTAATCTAGGACAGGGCTCTCTAATTAGCAAAATTTGGAGGTTTCCTTACAGGTCAACTCTCAGAGAAAGTATAGGAGCTCAGAGAGATCCCCACCATGCAGGCTTACCTAGCCAGGGACCATAGGCCTGAGTATGTTTATGAGAAAGCAATAGGTCCCAAGTCTCCTAAATAAACAAAATCTGAGAGTAGGCTTCCTGATGTCTTGAGTAAAGTCCCAGAGAAAATCTCTAATAAAATTCAGATCACTGAGATGATGCCTCTGCCAAAATCTTTGCTTAGTTCAGAACCATACATTTTTGCTGAAACTGACTAATCCAACAATCCATGTAGTCAAATTTGTTTCATTCATGAATCAGCATGTCAAATTTTTTAAAGTCACTCTTACTTTGGCCCAACACCAAAGTATTGGCCTTACTATGTACATCAACCCATTATTAGGCAGTTGTAAACAAGAATGTATAGTCAAGGTTTCCAGAAAAACAGAACCAATTGTGTCTGTGTGTGGGGGGGGGGGTGTACGCACACGCACAAGCACAGAGACAAAGATGGTGGGGGGAACGGAGGGAGGACATGCTCATGTGATTATGGAGGCTGAGAAGTCCCATGATCTACCACCTGCAAGCTGGAGATCTGGGATAGCTAGAGGTTTAATTCAGTCTAAGACCAAAGGCCTAAGAACCAAGGGAGCCAGTGGTCTAAGTCTTAGTCCAAGGGCACAAAAGATCAATGTCCCAGATCAAGTAATCAGCAGAAAGGGTAAATTCTCCCTTCCTCTGCCTTTTTGTTGATTCAGGCGCTCAACAGATTGGGGCATCTGGGTGGCTCAGCTGGTTGGCTAAGCATCTCATTCTTGATTTCAGCTCAGGTCATGACCTCAGGGTTGTGAGACTGAGTCCTGTGGCAGGCTCTGCACTGGGTGCAGATTTTCTTTCTCTCCCTTTCCATCTGCCCTTGTCCCCCCTGACTCCCCCTCCCCCCACTCACACATGCACACACTCTCTCTCTCTCTAAAAAAAAAAATAGATTGGAGGATGCCACCCACACTGGGGAGGGCAAACTGATTCACTCAGTGAGCAACTCAAATGCTAATCTCATCCAGAAACATCCCCACAGACACACCCAGAAATAATGTTTAGTCAAATGCCCAGGCACCCCATGATCGAATCAGGTTGACACATAAAATAAACCATCACGAAGAGTTTGGGTCATTATTCTGGGGATCTTCTTTCTTTTTTTTTTTTTTTTTTTAAAGATTTTATTTATTTATTTATTTGAGACAGAGAGAGAATGAGAGACAGAGAGCACGAGAGGGAAGAGGGCAGAGGGGGAAGCAGATCCCCTGCTGAGCAGGAAGCTCGATGTGGGACTCGATCCCGGGACTCCAGGATCATGACCTGAGCCGAAGGCAGTCGCTTAACCAACTGAGCCACCCAGGCGCCCTGGGGATCTTATTTCTAAGTCTTTTTGAGAAAAGTTGTAAAGTTGAGGACTGGTGATGCTGCTAATAGCGGGTCAAATTGTTACAGTCTAGGCCAGGGGCTGGCAAACTTCTTCTGTAAAGGGCCAGATGGTAACATTTTAGGCTCTGTACATCATAAGGTCTCAAGTACTAAACTCTGCCTTTCTAGCACAAAAGCAGCCATGGACAATACATAAATGAAAGAGTGTGGCTGTGTCCCAATTAACTTTTATTAGGGACTCTGGGCATTGAATATTATATAACTTTCACATATCACAAAAGATTATTTTTCTGTATATTTATTTTTCAACCATTCAATAATATAAAAACCATCCTTAGCTCACAGGCCATACAAAAACAGGTTACAATTTGCCAACTCTCAGTCTAGGCTGATAGTTCTTAAACTGTGGCCTTTGGTACCTTGGGGGGGGTTCCTTCCTCCTAATGGTATCTGATTCAAAATTTTGAGTTCCTGGGCGCCTGAGTGGCTCAGTCAGTTGAGCGTCTGCCTTGGCTTGGGTCATGGTCCCAGGGTCCTGGGATCGAGTCCTGCATCGGGCTCCTTGCTCTGCGGGGAGCCTGCTTCTCCCTCTCCTCCCCACTTGTGCTCTCTCTCACTATCTCTTGTCTCTCTCTCTCAAATGGATAAATAAAATCTAAAAAAAAAATTTTTTAAATTTTTGAGTTCCTTCTTTGGTTGTTATGGACCAGAGAAATGACATGAAATGCCCTAAACATACTGCTATGCACATGTAAGACTACTTACTAGTAATCTACTAAATGATTAATTAAGCATTACTTAAATTTAATTATTAAAAACTAAAACTGATCCAATACTAGAATTTTTCCCACCTCTTAGCCTTTTTAGCTTTCACAAAGATTACATGTTATATCCTCCAAGTTACGTCACAGACACTATACGCCATCATAACCATAACTTTTATTCCTTACCACTTACCATAATTGTAATTAATTTGTTTAAAATCTGTCATTCCCACTAGACTATAAGCTCTGTAAGATCAGTGGTCAAGTGTGTTTTTTTCACCACTGTGTACCCATAGCATATCTGGAATACTGCAGGTGGCTGAGAATGAATTATGAATTGCTTCTTGTCATTAATTGCTTCAATTCTTGTTTTTTAATTATAAAGCACTTTTCACTTAGCTTGAAAATTATCAATCCAAGGGCGCCTGGGTGGCGCAGTTGGTTAAACATCTGCCTTTGACTCAGGTCATGATCTTAGGGTCCTGGGATGGAGCCCTGTGTCAGGTTCCCTGCTCAGCGGGGAGTCTGCTCCTCCCTGTCACTCTGCCTATGCCTCTGCCCCTCCACACCGCTCGTGCGTGTGCTCTCTCTCTCTCAGATACATAAATAAAATCTTTTTAAAAAATTATCAATCCAGTTTTTTGATGGTTGTTTACACTACTGTTTATGAGATTTCAGATATTTTAGGCTATAATTTTGCACTGGCAGGTCTTTAAGACAGCATGAAATGTGGTTCTAATATGAGTCATTCACACTTCTATTATTAAAAATTATATGAAATTCACTCCTGGGGTGAGGGGTGGAGGATTGAGGGGGAGGTTAATGCTTTATTTTTACCTCCAAATTCTTCATTGGAAAGTGGTCAAGAGGTTTAAGAGCCATTGTATTTGCAAGACATATGATCTGTGGGGCGCCTGGGTGGCTCAGATGGTTAAGCGTCTGCCTTCGGCTCAGGTCATGATCCCAGGGTCCTGGGATCGAGTCCCGCATCGGGCTCCCTGCTCACCAGGGAGCCTGCTTCTCCCTCTGCCTCTCTCTCTGTGTCTCTCATGAATAAATAAATAAAATCTTAAAAAAAAAAAAAAAAAAGACATATGATCTGTGAATCCTAGAGACATTATCTTTTCATTGACAGCCTTTGGTTCAGGAGTCAGGGACACTTAATTCATGCTTCTTCTCTACCGTAAGACTAGACTTTCAGAACTTCCTGCTAAGCCTCACCTCAGTTCCACTTGGGGTGATGCAACTTGTACTAGCTGTTTCTAAGGCAAGATAGGAGAAAGAAGGAATCCTCCCGGCTCAAGATAATGCTTCCAAGTCATTAGCTCTCTGTGTGTTTTGTTTTTACAAACATGCAGGTACAAAATGGAGCTCCAGGGATAATGGTACAAACCTCCATGTCTCAAAAGCAGGCTAATGTGAGAATGAGCAAGACTTCCTTTAAAAATGTCAGGACCACTGATCTGTACTCAAAAGCGTCAGATACAGTTTTGGTCTAATTAACCTCAGTATTTCTAGCACTTAATCAAGAAAGATCCAATTCCAGTGGCTCTTATTTTAAACTATTTCACTAAAGGCAACATTAAGGTAATTTAGGTAAAAACAAAATTTAAACAAGGAAAAGGAATGTTAATTACTTTAGGGAAATGTGTAAACTCCCTCTTCATTGAATGCTCAATGGTTATTTGTTCTAATTGCTCTTTAGTGAATATTTATTGTGCACATTCACAAGCTGCTCATTAGAATTGCTGATTTGATGATAAGAGGAAATCTGCAAAACTACCATTAAGTTCACCAGATAGAATCTTGTGATCCTTTATGTCCTTAACTCATTTGGCAACCTCTGCACAAAGTTTTCAAAGACTCTAAAGACACAGTTCTGCCAAACCTCACCCTGATACTCTGATACGTATTCAGAATTTAACCTGCAAGTTTTACACAAATTGACCCAATTTGCAAAATTGAAAGAGGTGGCTAAATTGTTCCTGACACTGTTAACAAGTCCTTGAAAAGAGATAATCTTGTCAAGCTGTGATGTCTAGTTATCTCAAAAAAACTTAAGGAAGCTGTTTTTATAAGTGTGGAAGTGTTTGTAAAGGAGAGAGCTGCTTGGATTTAAACTGTCGCTCGCTCTTTCTTTTTTTCTTTTGAGAAAGAATATTATAGTACTGACAAAAGAAAAACTATTGTTTTGCCTTCCATCTTTGGCCTAGCTGATACAAGTGAACATCTCTGAGAGGGGCCTTCCTCTTGTCACCATCTATCCAGATCCTACCTGTTCTTTGATTCCAGCTGAAGCCCTCCCCATCCTACATCTGCCTGAGTCAGCTTCCAAATGCATCAGCCCTTATCGATTCCCTTTTCCCTCTAAAGCAGCATTGTCTCTGATGCTCATTATATCTCTTATTTCTTGGTTCTTTTGCCTTTATTTAACTGTTCCTCTTCTCCATAATCAAGAGGTCTAGAACAGTGCTTTATTTCCTTTCAAACCAGAAGAGGGGTGGTATGAGGAGCTACTCTTGGGGTACTACCAGGAATGGCCAGCAATCCCTGTACCAATGGATGGAAGACTACTCCAAACTTTGCCATGAAAGAGAAAAGAACGCTCAGAGACAAAGACCCTTTGCTCTTCTTTGCTCCTGCTCTCCTTATCACTGTTTCTCAAGCACGTTGATGTGTGACCAGGGGTCTTACAGAAACTGAGAGGATTTATGGGAAAGATAAGATATGCTAATCTGCATGGTTTACTAAACATAGCCTAAGGGACAATACACACATCTCTTAGATCACAGGGTGGCTATTTGGACAAAGAGAGCTTCCCGGAAGGTAACTCCCCGCTGCATTCCAACAGGCAGAGTGGTCACGCAGGCCTCAGCATTCCAAAGGCCTATGCCCTTCTCCAAAACCCTCCCTTGCCCCCAGAGGCCTCTGTTACATTTTAGCAAGACAGGTATTATGGCTGATTTCACGCTCTGCATTAACCCCAACAGGGTACTGTGAGAACATCAACACAGATGGGGGGAGTTAGGAAAGACTGCCCAGAGAAGATACCCCAAAGCAACATTCTGTCATTTGTAGGCCACTGCTTAACCCAATGATCCAGCAAAGGCTCTCCTTCTCTTCATTTGCTTTCTGCCTATCCTTACAACTTTCTTTTTATTTTATTTTATTTTATTTATTTGAGAGAGAGAGAATGAGAGACAGAGAGCATGAGAGGGAGGAGGGTCAGAGGGAGAAGCAGACTCCCCGCTGAGCAGGGAGCCCGATGCGGGACTCGATCCCGGGACTCCAGGATCATGACCTGAGCCGAAGGCAGTCGCTTAACCAACTGAGCCACCCAGGCGCCCCTACAACTTTCTTTTTGAAAGTACATCCACTTTATACTCAATATTCTTTTGGTTCTTCTTCATTGATAAGACCTCCTTGCTTTCTTCCTTGTAGTGGCAGAAAGCTGAGCTAGAAACAAGTCTGCTACAGGTTTAATGGGTACTCTGATGTATTTTTATTTTTCTCGTACACCTCTGTATTATGTATGCTGTGGTGCTACTGCATATGGATGGGTTCCAGGTCACTGGTTGGCAAACCTGTACTCCAGTTGTGGAGTGATATTTCACTTGCAGACTTCACTGTCCATTGAGCAAGTATGTTATTTGTGTCAGAACAGAAGATAAATAAATAACAATGCAGTAGACATTCCACCCAGCGGTTTTTGTGTTCTGTAAGCAAGTGTAATAATATACCCACTTTACGAGTAGTGTTTGAGGATGGAGAAACTTTGCATATTTAAAAAGCATAGAAATGAACTTTCAGAAATGAACAATTTTATCTCACAAGGGAAACCCGGATTTTAAAAAGGCACTGCTCTTATATAGTCACAGTCAGAAGCAGCATTCTTTATTTGGAGGTAAAAAATTAAACATAGACATACAGGCAAAAAAGACACAATGAAAGCACAGTATAGACATTAAAAGAGTTGAAAAGAAGAGACATGAGCCTTATCACTCAAACCACATTGACTATGAAATATATTGCTGTCAGAATGTTCTGAAATGCTCTTTATAGGATACATATTGCGGGTGTGAAAAAGGCTGTGTGAACATTAAGGCTTTTGCATCACTGACAATATTTTTAACTATTTAATATTTTGTTACTTTGTGGGCGCCTGGGTGGCTCAGTTGGTTAAGTGTCTGCCTTCGGCTCAGGTTGTGGTCTCAGGGTCCTGGGTTCGAGTCCCATGTGGGGCTCCCTGCTCAGCAGGGAGTCTGCTTCTCCCTCTCCCACTGCCCCTTCCCCCTCTGCTTGTGTGCTCGCTCTCTCTCAAATAAGTAAATAAATAAAGTCTTTTTAAAAATGTTTTTAATACTTTGGCATTACTTTGGATTTTAAGTCCTCCTTCCTCCCTTCCTTTCTTTTCTTTTGGATAGAAAAGTAGTTCCTAGAGAGAAAAGAATACTTTATGCATTAATTGTTTTGAACCTTCTATAAGACATTTTTTGACCACAAAAAGACATTCCACAATTCTCAAAGATGTGAGACAGAAAACTGCAGGGAAGTAAAGCATAAAGATCTCTGGGTGGCTCTGGATACAATTTACTTTGGTAATTCAAATAAAATTTGAATATATATATAGAGAGAGACAGACAGACAGACAGAGAGGGGGAAGGAGAATATAATACAAAGTCATATCTGAGTTTGGGCAGGCTGGTCAAAGAGGAAAATACCCTATTCCTGTTCCTGCTGCTGACACGTGACACACTATGCTCTTCCTTCAAGTTCTGCAAAACACCTTATAAAGACAGACTGTTCCCTTTGGTGCATCTCCCCATGAACGTTTTTGCTCTTTTGTTTTGTTATTTAAACTGGTGACATAATTCCGATGTTGTCTGCCTTAAAGGACCAGTAACTACAGGGGTAGACTTGGCAAAGACATATTATAATTTAGATTTCCATGTACCTAGTCTCATGTTTCTGTCCTGTGAACAGATTCCCATCTGGTCATCTTTTCCTGCTTTTCTAAGGAGAGATACTCCTCATACTGATATCATTTATGTTTTTGTTTATTGGTTCTCAAACTTTAGTGTCCATAAATAAAACTCGGAGGAGCTAATTTGAAATGCAGGTTACAAGTCACCAGTCCCAAAGATGCTAATTCAGTGGGCCTAGGATAAGAATTTTAGTAGGATCTCCAGTTATTGTGATGCAGAATGTTTCTAAGACCATACTGTGAACAGGGGCACCTGGGTGGCTTAGTCGTTAGGCATCTGCCTTCAGCTCAGGTCATGATCCCAGGGTGCTGGGATTGAGCCCCACGTCAGGCTCCCTGCTCAGCGGGAAGCCTGCTTCTCCCTCTCCCACTCCCCCTGCTTATGTTCCCTCTCTCGCTGTCTCTCTATCAAATAAATAAATAAAAATCTTAAAAAAAAAAAAAAGATCATACGGTGAACAAAACTGGCTTAGTGAATTTAAGAAAATGCATTCCCTTTCCTAAATTATGTGTGCATATTAATTCCTATTATCTACTGTGGAATACAGTTTTTATGTCCCTATACATGGAATTTCAGATATCCTAGGTGTGGGAAATATTTAGGAGCAGAGTAAATAAAAATCTACCTGGCAAATGAAGGTTATAGTGATTGAAAGGAAAGTTTTTAAATGGCATTAAAATATGTATTTCTTCTAGAAAGCATTTTTTAACACCTTAAATAGAAAACAATCGGGGGTCAATCTTATTTGTATAATGCTGCCTCTGACTGTGACTATATAAGAACAATGCCTTTTTTTATCTTAGTTTCCTTTGTGAAATAAAATGATAGCTGTTAGCAACTAAAAAAAAAAAATACTGTGAATAAATCACTTTGGAACAGTTATCTAGGAAATGGCCATCATCACTCTCCACTCCATCCCTTGGTGTTTCACACCCATGCCATATACCCAGGTACTCTGGGTTCAGAAAGCAACAGCTGTGTGAGCAACATCCATCTGTGTGGCACCAAAGAGAAAAAAATGGATATGAGGGACACTACAAAGGAAGAACTGATTATGAAGAAAGAGCCTTCAGTTCTTCCTGACTTCAAGGATAGAAGAGGCTTAGGAGAGATCTAAAAGTCCTACTTAAATCAGAGGTTTCAAGCTGGGTGATAAAGAGAATCATGATGCCACCAACAGAAATAGAAAAGAGAGGAGCTGATTTGGAAAGCAAAATGATGTGTTTCAAGAGATAATGAAATTTTCAAACTGATGACAGGATGAGATGCCCCAATAGAAATGTCTAGCAGACAACCACAGATACGATACTGCTGCTAAAAAGAGGGGACAGCCCTAGAGATGGTGATTTGATTATTTTCATTTATGCAATGATTATGGCAATATAATGGACGAAACATCTGAAGGGAAAGAGTGAAGAAAGACAATCAGAAAATATGGCTCTAGACCTTTAAGGTAAAAAGAAGAGAAGCCAATGAAAGCAACAGGAGAACAGTAATTAGAGAAATTGGATAAGAACTGTAGTAGCTCTGAGTAGAGGTCAAGGGATGAAGAGAATCCAAAAAAGGAGAATTTTAACTGCATGAAGAAATGAAAGAAAGACCAATGAAAATGGAGACCAAGAAAAAAATTAGGTTTATAAATTTGGAAACTATTAATATTTTTCAGTAGAGCCAGATTTTAGGATAGTGAGGAAGTCAGAAAGAGTAGTGATACCAGCACTGGCCAATAGAAATATAATGTGGACATATATGTAATTTAAAATTTTCTGGTAGCTACATTAAAAACTAAAAAGATGAAATTAATTTTAGTAATATATTTTGTTTAACCCAAAATTTCAATTTGCAGTTAATAGAAAAATTATTGAGAATTTTACATTGTTTTTATCTTTTGTCATCTTCAAGATTTAATGTATATTTTACATCTGCAGCACATCTGAATTTGGTTGCTGTATTTCAAGTGTTTAAGAGCCACACATGAATAGTGGCTTCCTCACTGACCAACTCAGAGAACAGAAAGTAAATATGTCCCATGCAACATGGTAAAGACAGGAATGGGTCTTGGAAGCCAGTAACCAATGTTAGAAGTGGGGATAAAGTAGACTAAATGGATTATCTGAACCTTGGATGAGAAATGGGAGGACAGTGGCAGATATAGGCCTTAGAAATGACATTAGGGAGCAACGACCAGACCTCTGTTGGCAGTTCAATACACTACAAGGAGAATGATAAATGAGGATAAGGCCACTGTAAATGGGTTAAGGGGAAGGTAGTCCTATCAGAGAGAGTCATAGTTGAGTTACGATGAAGGAAATATTTCATTATGAGTAACAGCAGTGTGGAAATAAATGAAGACCAACCAAATTAGCTGGTAAAGGCTATTTATTTAGAGCTTGCTATAGCAAAGAAGTTAGCCACTATTACTTGCATTTTGGCAGACGCTCAAACACAGGCAGGGGAGCAGGAAAGTTTTATAGTGGAAAAAAGGAAAGGCTTCACATATGCCTTGAACAGAGGCTGTTGGCATGGGGAAGCCATATGCTTTCTAACTACAAGTGGGACATCTTATGTGATTGGTTAGGGGTACATATTTAGCTTTCTCTGGTTGGTCCTAAATTGGAAACAGTGAAAAATTAGGAAATTAGTTATTTGTTATTAATCAAGTCCTGGCCATTTGGGGCAGATTGTAACAGAGGTTATTTTTGGTTTCCTTGATTGTTACCAGAGACAGCAATCTGACTTCCTGTCTGATTTATAGCAAGCTGGCTTCCTGGGGTGCTTATGTTAGATAATGGGTTGGTTTCCTGCACAGGTTGCTGCAAATTATGGATCAGAATTCTATGCATATATATGGTCTGGCCATTGTCCATTTGTATATTCAGTTTCTCAGTAGCTTTGCTTCTATTATTCATTGGAACACTGTCCTTTCCAATTTCATATAGCTCAGGAAGGTCATACGTTAGAAGTCAAAAGACCTGGGTCATAATCTCTATTCTTTCATTAATTAGTAATATTCCCAAACTCATCATAAAACTTCCCTGTACCTCAAATATCCTCATCCAAAAATGAAAAGAAATCAAAGTTTTCAGAAATTACAAAAAGAAGGCAGGAAGACAGAAAAAAAAAAGATGTCAACCACAAAACAGAAAATTAGCAATGCTTTACCATAAGTTAAATGTAATTAAACAAGAAATTATAGATATAAAAAATTTTAAAACTCAGTGTAGAAATGAACAAGCAACAGAAATATGTGAAATAGTTAACTAAAGAATGGGAGAAATTTTTTTAAAAAGAAAGACAGAGGGGTGCCTGAGTGGTGTGATCAGTTAAGGGTCCAACTCTTGATTTCAGCTTAGGTCATGATCTCATGCTCAGTGAGGAGTCTGCTTGAGATTCTCTCTTCCTCTCCTCGCCCCTCCCACTTGTGCTTGCTTTCTCAAATAAATAAATCTTTAAAAAAAAAAAAAAAGAAAAGAAAGACAAAATTGCATCAAAAAGTAAGACAGGGTGCCTGGGTGGCTCAGTTGGTTGGGCGACTGCCTTCGGCTCAGGTCATGATCCTGGAGTCCCGGGATCGAGTCCCGCATCGGGCTCCCTGCTCAGCGGGGAATCTGCTTCTCCCTCTCCCGCTCCCCCCTCTTGTGCTCTTTCTCTCTCACTCACTCTCTCTCTCAAATAAATAAATAAAATCTTTAAAAAAAAAAAAAAAAAAAAAAAAAAAAAAAAAAAAAGTAAGACAAAATTATAAGATATCCATGTACCAACATAGGCAATAGATGAAAATCAAAGGATATCATCTGAAACTCATGAGCTAAACAGAAGCCTAACAAAGGAACAGTGGTAATAAGGGCATTATATTAAAAAAAAAATTATTACAATTAGTGTAAAGGTAACCACAAGAACAAAGAATATAAACCTTCCTAAATATCAAAAACAATATAAAAAAGGACAAAGAAAACATGACAAATGTGGATGACAGAGTCCAGAACTACCAATGATATTAACAAATTCAAATGGACTTAACTAACATATTAAAAGAAAAACTTACTTCAACTTACAGAGCAAACCCCAACTCTATGCTGTATATAAGAGAAACCCCTCAAACAAAATAATCCAAAACTTTAAATATAAACAAATGGGCAAAAGTATGCCAAAAAAATGCAAACAAACAGAAAAGGAAGGAGTTGTGATCTTAATATCTCACCAGCTAGAACTCAGTACCTTAAGCATTAAAGAAGACAATAAAAGACAAGTCATTATGCAAAAGACCATGGATATATAACAGCTTTGAATATTCATGTACCATATTTCACAGCAATCACTTTATAAAGCAAATACTATAAGGAATGCAAGGAGAAATAACCAGAAACAAACATTAATATACAAGGTTAATATACATTCTCAGTCCAAGACAGGTCAAGTGGACAAAAAATAAGTAAATAAATAAAGATACCGAAGCCCTGAACAACATAACCAATAAAGTAAATTATATGAATATATATCAGATTTTGTATCCCCCAAAAAGAAAATATATCTTCTTTTCAATATACCTCCTTTTTAAGAGCAGATAAACTTTCATGAAGACAGACCATATATTATGGTCCAAAGAAAATCTCAATGAGCTTCATAAAGTAGAAATGATACAAAGATAATTCTCTGATATTAAAACCATAGATATTATAACAAAATCAAAACATAAATAGGCCTTTCTATCCCAAGTTAACTATTAGACAACTTGAATCAAAGGAGAACTGAAATTTCAGAATTATTTATAAAAATAATGGAAATGAAGACACTACATATCAGACTCAAAGTTAAAGCAGTTAAAGCAAAGACCAGAGAGAAGAATCATAGCCTTATATGGTTATACCCACACAAAATGAAAGAAATAAAATAAATATCTACTTGAATTAATAGACATTCATTCCTTGCTCTTAAATAGTATTTATTTAATATCACAACAATGTCAATTCTTCAAGAGTAATATAAAATTTAACTCTAGAGCAGTTAAAAAGAAACAGAACAAAGAAAGAAGGAAATATATAAAATAATGGCAAAAAATGAGTTATAAACAAAAAAACTAGAATAAATACATTAAAATGATGTTTTTTTGGAAAGAATCAACAAAATACAGAACCCACTAGCTAATTAATCAAGCAAAACAGAAGCACAAATATACAAAATAAGAAATAAGTAAATAACTGTAAAAAAAAGAAAATTTTTAAATATCATAAGACATTGTATGGCACAACTCTGTGCACACAAACTGTAAAACCTAGATGAAATATACATTCCAACAACTGACCCTCGTAGATATAGAATGTAAAACAAACTAATTTCCATGGGACAAATAGAAATAGTTTATCAAGACCCTAGCCTACAAAAAGCACAAGGCCAAAACAGTTTCACAAGGGAATCCTAGCGAACTTCCAAAGATTAGATTATCCCAATGCTCCTATGTTCCAAAACAAAGAGTGGGGGGGGAATCTGCCTATTCTCCTAAATACCTCTTTAACCTGACCCTATGATCTATTCCCACTACCATTGCCTGAGCACAGATTCTCATAATCTTTTGCCTGGACTCTCCATTCCTTCTCCCTCCAATTTTTCCTACAAGCTGATGCTGGGCTATTACTTTTTGGAAAAAGAAAATATGATCACATATTTTTTTAACTTTCTCAATCTAAATGTACTGCTAATTAAGTTACAGGTGTGAAAACTACAATTGGAAAAACTCTGCTATCATCTTAAACACATTCTAAGTCAGATTTTGTACATGTTGGGGCTTAGGAGACTTTTGATACATCCAGGAAGTTTCTTTGGGAGACATTATAGAATTGAAAAGATTGAAAACATATCAGAGGAAAATAAAGGAGGAAAAAAAGAGAATTTAGTGGGGGAAAGTTGAGGGTATGCGACAGATCTTCCCAATGATTTTGTGGGGCAAATAACTAACCATCTTTATTTTGAGACCCTTCTCTCAGAACTTTTAGCCGAGGTCACTCACCTAGCATGTGATGTAGGCAGGACTACAGCCCAGATTATAGATAACTATGCCGGCATTCCACATACACTGCCTCTTTCTTCATCTAACAGTCCTTAGTAATCCTGTCCTCCGAAATGCCATGGCTTCCAATACTGCTTCCTGTTGATAGCCCACTTCTCTTAGATTACATTATGTTCTCCTTAAAAGCAGGAACCATACTTTACTGTACTTTTTAATCAACAAAGTTACCTAGCACAGCGAAGCACTAATTTCTATTACAGAACATTTGTGTAACATTATTATTATAATATATATTTTCTTAAATCTAATCGATTTCTCTGAAGACTGGCACATATTTTTTATGCTATTTTGCTATTGAAAGACATTGAGAGGAAGTGTGCTACACACATAACATGATACACATAGCAACCTTCTAGCTTACATATTTTTTCCTTACGTCAAGGGCAATTTCAAATATTTTGTTCCATTATCACCATCAATAGATGATACGGTTAAAAAAAATGGCAACCATATTCTTATTATTAGTTTGAATTGCTGTCCAAATGTGAAAATCATGCTTTAAGAGCCAAGAAAACCAGATGAGGTGAGAAAGTACCTTGGTTAATTTAGTAAAGTGTTCTCAACTTGAAGCATAAATAATATTGTGCTTCATCTTGACTACTCAATATACTCTATACCTTCAGGCTAATATTGAATAACCACCTATTGTTAATCTTTTATATATGTTTAGTATAATTCATTTTTTAAAATACTATATCACTAAAAAAGTTCATCAGTGCTCATCATTCAGATTAACTAAAGAGAAGGCTAACCATGGTAAAAATTTGAATGATGAATAATGTTAAAGTAATCTTACTAAATATACAGCCTAATTGCACGATACCTAGTTGAGTTCTTCAGAAATTGCTTCAGTGAATAAATTTGAAATTAGCATATTTGTAGTTGTGTCCTTCCAAGGTACATGGAAAGTTTTTTAACACATATCTCCAATTTTGTTAATACTGCCAATTTTCTTAGGAAAATTTTTTTTGTAGATGGCACAAGAGAAATTTTTTATGTAGATGGTACAAGAGAAATTTTTATAGATGTTACAAGAGAAATTTTGACCAACTAATCACAGGATGTAAATTCACTGAGTGTACATGAAGTTTTACTTGCATATAAATTGCTGGGACATTTAATTTGGTGTGCATTTCTAGGTTATTTCTTCATTTATTTATTCACAGAAATTCAAGTAGTCCTCTTTCTAGAACTTGGAGAGGTGAAAATGTACATTTGTGAGAGCACTGTGATGTTTACACACAGCTACCACGGATAAGGAAAAAGGACTGCACCATGGTTGCATTAAAAGGTAGTTTCTGGAAGTAACAGACTGGAAAAGAATCCAAAATCTAAAAACAAGTCCTAGCTAATAATATAAATACCCACAACCATAAATTCTCTTCACCAAAGACTTACTAAAATTCCATGTATTGAAAAAATTTGAACCCTTGATACTCAATTGAGCATTCACTATGAAGAAATAAATATTCAAATGACACATCTGATTATGTCTTTTAAAACTACTGCATTTTCCATTTATTTTGAAAGCCAAGATAAATATCCCTCAGGTCCTACCAGGAAGAGATAGCTCACTCAAACTGGATAACTGAGGAAAACTTAGTAGACTACAAAAGCATGGGAAGTGTTATGGGAAATCAATTAGGAATAATGCTTTACCACAGGGCTAGCAATTGTGAGGAGATATTACTACCCTACATCTGATGGTGTGAAGGGAGAGAATGGCTGCTCAAACCTGGAAAGAGAGGGGCACTAGAGAGGATCCATAGCCTTTGTAAGAGGGACCAGACCAGCCGACTTATTATGATCTAACAGGGAGACCCTTAAAGAATAAATGCCCTGGACTTACATTGCAGGGAGATTTCCATTGGCTAAATGTAACCAGAAGCCAGAGGGCAAAAGAACTCTTTCATGTAGTTCAGCTAGGTCAGTACCTTAGGGCACAGAGAACAAAAGAGTACATAGTGAATCTGAAGGGCAAATGGAAAATACCCAATGTAGTACTCTTTTGCTGCAGGTAACAGAAAAATCTAACTCAAGCCTAAGCAAAGAAGGTAATTTATTGACTTATGTATCTGAAAACTACAGGTGTAGCCCTATCTTCAGGCCCAGCTTCATCCAACATCTCAAAGGATGCCACTGGGGCTCAGTATCTTCCCATCTCTCAGCTCTGCTCTCTTCCAGGTAGACCTTATTCAAAGTTTCCATGTGGTGGCAAGATATCTGACAGCAGTTTAAGATTGAAGTCCAGAAAAAATAGTAAAGGAATAATAATAAAGTAAAAAACTTGAAGTTCTTTCAGCAATTTAATCAGAGTTCCTGGGCTTGACTCTCAGGGGCCAAGTCACTGCCCATTCCTAAGCCAATCAAGTTTATTAGAGGAACAAAACATGATGACTGGCCTCTACTAAGTCATATGTCTATCCTTAGACTCAATAAGACACCCAAAGCCCAAGGACAGAGAATGGAGGAAGAGTGGGTACTGTTACCAGAATTAAGAAAAATGGATGCTAGGAAGCTGAAAGACAACAAATAACCACTTAGGCCTATGTGGTAATCCAATTTGCTTCTCAGCTCTCAATTATCATGACATTCAGGAATATATGAATCCATTAGTTTGGGCTGATAAAGTAGCATTAGAAAAATGTGGTAACAATTTCCACCTTTCTTCTAATTTCCACATATAATGCCAATAATGCCATGACACATTTATTTATATGCAGATAAATATATGTTAGTACCTATATAAATATGCATATAAAACTCCCCATCATGCCATAATTTGATTTGTTTTGCTACTGAACATTTATATTAACTTTCTATATCTATAAGCACAGTGCATATTCTCCTTAGGTTGCTAATTCCTGAAAAGAAGGAGCCATTTCTGTTTCAGTTGTTAGTTCGATTTTCTTCCCAAACTACTGGCATACAAGGATGAATTAATAAGTCAATTTGATGTTAACAATGATAAAATGACACTTTGGGGTATTTTTCTCTGAAGAAGTATCAGTTTTTTTCCCAACATAAATAGTTTTAAAACCCAAATTATCACACTGTCACAGAAATTTAAAGCTGGAAAGGCCCAGATTACTTAGGAACTGAGCATCAAAGTTCAAGTGACCTTGTGCTAGACAGCATTTTAAAATAAATCTTGAAGAAATGAAAGTCTATATCCCAGAGAAATTGCAGTAGAATAAGGTAATGAGTAGAACTGTTATATTTTAACCAGAGACACTAAATAAACTTGCAGGCCATAGTGAATTTTATCATGCAAGTGGCAAGGGACTATTAAGGCTGAACCTAGATGTATATCCTCCTTACATCATTCTGTTTAGGGAAGAAAAGCTTTAGCCAGGTAGATACAGGAGTCAGTGCTCAGATCACACTGACAGAGTAAGTGGAGTTTTTTATGGCAGCTGTGTATTTGCTGATAAGACAAAGTGAAGAAAGCAAGTACTTAATCACCACATCTCTAAAATGATACAAAAGACTATTTTTACCTGTCTACTGTGCTTTTTTACCTTTCCTCTCAATAATGTACCTACATATTAGTTTTTAAATTGCTTACCTACACAAGGTTCATTAGCTTCTCATAGGCTGGTAGGCTGGCTTCATGTTTATTCCTCTATAGAATGAGCACATCTCTAAAATTATCCAGTAATGAAGATGTTCAGAAAAGCAATTTGGGAGCAGGAAATCATTTTCTTTTAGCCTGTTTAACAAGAAACAAACTGAGATGTATCAAAATGAAAACCTCAATACAGTAGTCCTCCCTCATCTGCAGGGATACATCCAAGACCCCCAGTGGATGCCTGTAACTGTAGATAATACTGAACACTATATGTACTATGTTTCTTCCTATACATATATAACTATGATTAAGTTTAATGTATAAATTAGGTAAGAGATTAACAACAATAACTGATAATAAAATAGAACTATTTAATAATACATTATAATAAAAGTTATGTTAATGTGATCTGTCTCTCTCAAAATATCTTATTGTACTGTACTTGTCCTTCTTGAGATGTTACGAGATTTAAAATGCCTACATGATGAGATGAATGATACAGATATCATGACTTAGCATTAGGCTACTATTGACCTTCTGACCATACATCAGAAGGAGGATCATCTGATTCCTGACTGCAGTTGATCATGGGTAACTGAAACTACAGAAAGTAAAACCATGGCGGGGGGGGGGGGGGGTTGCGGGACTACTGTACTATTTAAGATTGCTTTCCCTTTGTCCTTTTTCTCCTCCCTGGTTGGTGTTGGGCTGGGGGACTTAATGCCACTATGACATCCAAGTGGAAGGGTTGTCCACTTTGGATTTTAACTGGTCTCATTTTTGAAGCTGGTTTCCTTGGAGATCATGTTTCCCCACTATATTAACAATCTACTGAGATGTGACAACACCCTCTTTTGATCTCTCTCCATCTTCCTGAGGGGTCTTTCCACCCTGGCTGCCTGGTAAACCTCCTGAAAGTCTGTTGAGTCCTTCATTCTCACCTTTCTCTTTTGTCGACACAGAGAACTACTCACTGCTTTTCATATACCTCTTAGACCTAGGGTTGTCAGGAGGCACTTGCTGTGCTATACCATTACTCTCCAGTTGCTATGGTGTGGTGAGCCTCAGCAAGCCTACCAGAGTCCCAAAGAGAAAGAGTAATTCACAGAGAATAAATCCATCAGAGGAAGAAGGGAAGAAGGGATTTACCACCTCTCTCTCTTTCTGTCCTTGCTCCAAAATTCATTCTGAGGCAGAAATGTACATTAAAAATGCTAAAGCTCTTTCCTTGCCTCTCCCTCCATTCCCACTCTAATTCTTTGTACATATTTATAATAACTGTTCTAATGATGGATTTTTTTAACCTAGCTATGGGTCACATTTTCATGCTTCTTTGCATGTCTAGTAATTTTTGATGGATGCTGGACATAGTGAATGTTATTGTTGAGTGAGTTTTATGTGTTTCATTAAAGGGAGTTGAGTTTTATTCTGGCAGGCAATTAATTTACTTGGAAATTAACTTGGATCATGTGGAAACTTCTTTTTCAACTTTGTTATGGTGGCTCTAAAACAGACTTTATGCCTAGTTTTAGCCCTCAGGACTAAAACTTTTAGTTTTAGTCCTGAGGTTTTTAGGATCTCTATTTAATTCTGAGTGTCAACAGGCCTGTCTACCCTAGTTGGTCAGAATTCAAACATCTCCTAATCCTGTGAAACTCGATGGTTGCCCAGCTTACAGCTTCCCTGTAGTTGTTGTTTCTCTGGCCCTGTGGGGTCTCACCCAAATACATACAGCTTAGCATTCAATCAAATACACAAAGAGACATCTATGGGAATTTCCAGAGTTCTTTCCCTGCTTAGCTCCCTCCTCTTTGGCCCTCTGCCCCATAAATTCCAACTGCTTAAGACTCCATAAACTCTGATATCTGTCTCTTCCACTCAGTGAGGCTGCCATGCTCTTTCTGGTTCCACCTCTCTCTACCAATGTCTAGTCTAGTAAATGCCTCCAGCCAGAAAACTAGGCAATTGTAGGACTTACCCCGCTTGATTCCCTTCTCTCAGACACTGTGGTCTTGCACTGACTGTTGTTATAGTCTGAAAACAGTTATTTCATATATTTTGTCCAGGGTTTTTTGTGGGTTTTTTTTCGTTGTTTATAATAAACAGGTTAGTCTGGCACCAGTCAATCAGTCATAGCTACAAGTGAAAGTCAAGGCTTTCGATTTTCTCCATTTGTAATATTATTGGCAATCCCTAAAATAATGGGTATCCTTCTATGTAGGTGTTCAACTGAGGAGAGGATCACCATTTAATCATTTGGAACAGAAAAAAACATCAACTAATAATTTATAAATCATACTGTTATACTTTATCTCCAATTTCCATAGATTTAAAAACTATATTGTACAGTTAATACTGTTGCTATTATAATGACTATAATCCAGATATCTGATGTATAAAATAGGACTAGAAGACTCATTCACAAAACAAGACAAAAGAACTTACTAGAAGGGAGAAAGAAGATGAGAAGTAAAAGTGACTTCCTAGAGAACAAAGGAAAAGCAACTTCCTGGAGAACAAAGAAGGGACTAAGTTATCCTCCTTTCTAATAAAACTGAAGAATCTCAGACTTTAATAACATAGGAGCCTGCAGTCAATGACAGATTAGGGCGCTGGTGTTTCCTTACTGCATGACTTGGGGAAAATAAAACATAATGCACTAGAAGATAGCAAATAAGAGGCTCAAGGGAGGAAGATCTAAGAGGATTTTCCTGGTTCCTTCCAAGACTTGAGATATGATGTGGTAAGGCTAGCCCTAGAAAGTGTCACCTGCCCTAGGTGAACATGGGTCTAACATGAATCTTAGGAGAAACTGAAATGAACACTTACGATTGTTTTAGGAAAACTGAGAGAGGGTATTCAACCTAAATAGAAAAGCATGCCAAAAAGTCTCAGAGTTCGGAGAAGAGGTAAGGTGTCAATGTTTGAAAAAGACAAACAGGTAAATAGGTTTATAAATATAGAGATTGCCCAGAAATTTCAGCAGCAATATGTTATCAATCCATTCAATATTTTTTGTGTAAAATATATTTTTGTTTAATCATTTTTAATACAATCTATCATAAGAATACTTGCTCACAATTCTACTCTCTCTCTCCATGAACACTGGGAAAGGGGATTAAGCTAATTCAGAATATTCCATAAAATAAATTTGCAGTAAATGGTAAAAAATTTCACTGACTCAGTTCTTATGCCACTAATTCCAAGGGTCTTACAGAAACTCTTTTGTTATATAGCTCAGGAAATGAGTTATCCTTAATTTGGCCAGAAGTAAGAGCCAATGGCAAAGCATTTGGAAATATTTTAATTATACAGAGATAATCAATGCAATGGTATTTGTTACTGTGAAATTATACTATACTATTGTGAATTTTTTCTCTTCTAAATCTTCAAATTGTAACAAAGATACTAGTTCTTTTATACTGTGAAACTGGTAAAAGCTATAAAATAATCCACTTTTCTTCCATATCTAAGTCCACAGATACAGAATTAAGGATCAACAGCAATAGCCATTCATGCTACCTTTTTTCAATTAGGATGTTTCTATGACTTGTTCATCACTGAATTCCCAGCATCTAGAACTGCATGGAACAATAGATATTCAATAAACATTAGGTGAATGAACGAACTACCACTCTCATATTCATGCTAGACACCATGATACCAATGAAAATACAATAAATTCTGGATCACCAGCTAATGAAAGGTCCAAGTATCATAGAAAAATAATAACAAAAACAAAACCAAGAAAACTTTCCTAACGTCATGGTGCTTGGTTTTGTTTATTATTATTGGGGAAAGGGTATTAGTAGCCACAGAAATGGGTTGAAATGATTAACAGCAAAACCCTGGGCTGCTACAGTTAGGAGTGATGTTTTATAGCCCAAAAAAGGAAGTCAACCAGAGTCAGTGACTCATGCAAAATGGTAGATAATTTTTTACTCAGTGCTAACACAGAAGTTATCTTGCAGAAATCACTGCAGTGGGTAAGAAATCTCCTTAAGTTCTAGAACTTAGAAATAGCAAAATAAAAGCACTGCAAGCTTAGAAATTCTGTTGATAAAGGCCCTTAACTGAAATTAATTTCAAACCAAAAGACACTGAAATGTTTATAATCCATATTACAATTCTGATATTAGTAAGAAGTGATGATTCAACTCAGAAAGACATTGGGTATGAACAAAAGTAGAACCTGGTGTATTGATCAATAGAAATTTCTAAACATTCCCAGTTCTTCCAGCTATTCTTCATATAATATGGTCTCCAGATGCTTCACCATCATGAGATTGTATTACTCCAAATAAACTTCACTGTCTTAAAATGAGGCATTGAAGTACAACACAATAGTGATGGTTTATTTTGTGTCAACTTGGCTGGACCATGGTGCCTGGACATGTAGTCAAACATTATTCTGGATGTTTCTGTGAGGGTATTTTAGGATAAGATTAACATTCAAATTGATGTATTTTGAGTAAAGCAGAATGCCCTCCATTATGTGGGTGGGCCTCATCCAATCAGGTGAAAGCCTGAACAGAATAATTGACTGACCTCTCTTGAGCAAAAAAGAATTCAGCCAGCAGATGGAGTTTGGCCAGGAGATAGCCTGCAGATTTGAACTGCAACAATGGCTCTTCTTTGATCTCCCACCTGATAGCCTTCAGGCTTCAACTACAGCATCCACCGTTCCTGGGTTTCCAGCCAGCCAACCCACCCTGCACATTTTGGACTTGCGAGCCTCCATAATCACATGAGCCAATTCCTTAAAATAAATCTCTTTCTATACATATACACACATGCTCCTGGTTCTGTTTCTCTGGAGAACCCTGACTAATACAACAAGAATGCAGATATTTGTCCTATATGCACAGAACACTTTGGAAAAACTATCTTTAGAGACATAGTGAAATTACTGATTAACAAAAGGTAAAAGACAAAAACCAAATACAAACTAGGAGAAGAAAAAAATAAAGAGACATATATGACACACTATGACATATCCTTTATCTGAGTGTGATATCTACATATACATATTTGTACATTGTCATTGATTCAAACGTATTTATTTAGTACCTCATATATGCTGGCACTGAGCTAGTTATTGAGTACCGAGACATGAACAAGACAGATAAGGCCCTGCCTTCATGGATCTTAATGGGGAATACAGATAATAAGGAAATAAATTATGATAACTGTTATTATGGGAAAAAATGGAGTGCTGTGATAGAGAAGAGGCTATCTTTGAGCTGAGACCTGAAAATAGAAAATTTTAAAAAGTGAGGGAAGAGCATTTCAGAAAATACCAAGTACAGAAGCTCTAAAGCGGGCAGAAAAATTGGAGTATTTGGAAAATATCAGAAAATCTATGTGGTTGAAAGAAAAAAAAGAAGAAAATCTATGTGAGTCCTAATGATTTATAGAGAGGGTTGAAAATAAGGTAGGATACACAGGCAGAGACCGTATCATAAAGGGCTTCATAGTGAATTTATTAGGGCAAAGAACAGAGCCCTCCTGAACTTGGAAATCAGATTAGCATAATACACAAGAATCCCCATCTGTAGAAGTGGCTACAAGCAAAGGAGAAAATGGTGCGTGGCTGGGAAGTTTGAGAAATACTCAGTTCCAGAGTGTTACAGTATAGACATACAGAAGAAGGACTAGAATACGATTATAACTTAAGCTGAAACATAATCAATGATATTGAACTCCACCTGGAGAAGTAATCTGTTAACAAGTCTGAGATAGTCCTCAAAGGTATCTCTCCAGCCATCATTTAGTACATGCATGGTGGGGGTGCAGGTAGAGGAGATTAATAGGTTGAGTTCTCATTATATCTCTGTCACTGCTTCAAAAAGGTAGTTCTACAGTTATCTGTTTGTATACTGGGCTTCCATTTTAAGAAAGTTAAAAAAAATCACTGAAAACTGCTTCAGAACCAGCAGTTATATATATATATATATATGTATATGTATATATATATACATATGTATATATATGGAGAATATATACCTGCTAATAAAGAGAAAGAGAGAGAGGGAGGAAGGGAGAGTGTGGGGTGCCTACGTGAGCAGAGTATCTGATAGCCTTAATGGAAATACTCATATAGAGGAAATAGATGTATCAGATTACACAGTTTGATGGAATTAGTCATTAACATCACTCAACAGACTGCTTTTGCTCTGATTCCACGCTCACAAATAAACTGACTATAGTTGGTTTCTCACGGGAGAATATATTGGTATTCAGTATCAGTTTCTGGTCCACATAGCGTCTATATTTCACCATTAAAATATCATCAATATGGTTTCTAAATCAGTGTCTAGCTAGTTTGGTTAGTGTCTATCTGTTTGCTAAACCTGCATTGAATTTCTACTCTTGAAAAATAGGATGCTGAATGCATGGACGACATCATGGAACTATCACTCTGAGACTACCCAAGACTAACCAGCCAAACTGTCTCTGTGACATCTATCTATCTATCTATCTATGAATCTATCTATTGATTTTTATTTTAATTCCCGTGTAGTTAACAGGTATACAATATAGTGACTCAATATGGCTGGTCTCTTTTCTAACCGCAACCAACTGGAACTAGAGAAACTCATTCATTTACAGAGACCATCCATAGTAGGAACTCACACTTACCAGCAATGCAATGCAATAGGAAAAAAACTTCATACTGATTTCATAGAAAAAGATGTACAGTGGCTTAAAGAAAGACATGAAGTTTTAGCACTTGGATTGTTTTTATTATAAAACAGAGAATGTAAAGGGTTAAATCTTAAAGTTCATTGTGTCCAATCCCTTAGTTTTAAAGGTAGCAAGACTTGGCTTGGGAGATTAGATGATCTGCCCCCAAGATGCAGCCTGGACTCCTGGCCTAAACTGTTTCCACTATGATAACTCCCTATCTCATGGTAATAGTTACCAACACTCTAAATCTTCTCAGAGCCATTGAACTTCATATTTTCATTCTATGCAATGATGAGTAAATTTTAAAATCATGTTTCCTAAGAAACAAGAGATATTTAGTCTCCTATAAAAGTTTTTCCCTTCTATTATAAGCAATATTTATTTAGTTAATTCCAACCCATACAGCAGCCAAAGAGATCCTTTTATAATGAAAGACTTAATGTGCCCTTTGGCTTAAAACCCTAAAGGAATGCCCACTCCAGTAAGAGTAAAAGCCAAGGTCCTCCCATAGCCTATGAACCCTGCACTTTCCTGCTGTGTTCCTACCATACTGTCTTCCTTGCTATTCCTCAATACACCACATACCTTCCTGTCTTAGGACCTTTGTACTGGCTGTTCCCTCTACTTGGAACTCTTTTCTCCCAAATAAGTTAAATGACTAATTTTTCATCTCCTTCAAGTCTTTGCTCAAATGTCATCTTCTCAGTGAGACCTTCTCAGTGAGTCCTGATAACGATTCCATTTAAAACTAATACACCTATCCCTCTGCATTTCCAGTGCCCCTTTCCCAGGTTTCTTTCTTTTTCTATAGGATTTATCACCTTATAATATACTGCATCATTTACTTATTTATTTATTTATTTATTTATTTATTTATTTATTTATTTATTTTTTAAAGATTTTATTTATTTATTTGAGAGAGAGAATGAGAGACAGAGAGCATGAGAGGGAAGCGGGTCAGAGGGAGAAGCAGACCCCCCGCTGAGCAGGGAGCCCGATGTGGGACTCGATCCCGGGACTCCAGGATCATGACCTGAGCCGAAGGCAGTCGCTTAACCAACTGAGCCACCCAGGTGCCCCATTTACTTATTTATTATGTTTATTGCTCATTATCTCCCTCTACCAGAATGTAATCTCTTGAAGGCAGGAATCTTGGTGTATTTTTTTAACTATTATATCCCTAAAATCTGAAACAGTGCCCAACCTTCAATAAATACTTGCTGAATTCATTCATTCATTCATTTATTCAATTAATTGTTTTTGGAAATCAGACCCTTTATATCTACCAAAAATCAAATGTTGTATCTAAAGTGGGTAGGATCAAAGTTTAATCTCTACCCAAACATGCTTTATCTTCTAATGGATTCCATTAAGGAGATGACAATATACTACTAGAACAATAACACATTTCTAGTCTCTGAAATTCTCCTTTGCTGCTGCTATCAATAAAATAAAAAGAAGTTACTATTTAATAATTAAAAGGTGATCAATTACTCTTTTTCAAAGAAACATCCAAATTGCATTAAAAATGAGTATCAAGCCAACCCAGAATGTATTGACAAAGAACACTGTTTATTTAGCATCAAACTGCTTGGTTATAATCCTGACATGTTCCCTGCTGGCATAGTATTCTGAGAAACAGCCACAAAATGAGAATCTAAGAAATGTGTGTGTTTGTATCTTTATAAGCTGTCCTGACAAAGTACCTGAAGATAAGCACACTGACCTAATCCATGTATCACACACGTCTTTTTAACTGTTTTTCTTCCCCCAACAATCATGATGGATTTGTTCTGAAATATCCTCATCCTATTCCAAGTCTTTTTTGTAAACAAAGACAAACACGGAAAAAAATGGCTGGCTGAGAATAGCACTACAGATGGCCACAGTGTATGGTCCAGCATTACACGTCTCTAGGAGCGCCACATACATCATACATGGATTATGATGTAAATGCAACAACCCCAACACCCTCACCCCACCTTGGAGTTGTGCAATGTTCACCCCTGGGTCTGTTCAGAGCTAACTGGCCTAAACCGTAACTAAAATTAGTGATGATCTTTCCTCTCAGAAAAATTCAAAATTACTGAGCTAATCGATCCTAGACCATGAGATATGAACTAACTTACATTAAAATAATATCATCAAAACATTTACCAATAACTAAAATATGGAGAAGGTGTTAGAGACACAACTATCTTAAAATGACTCTACACAGTAAATCGCAATTCCCCATCCCTGAGTCCTTGTTTAATTGGCAGTAGGTTTTCTGGTAAAGGAGAGAAAACTTGATACCCACAATGATCTTACAGCACCCTCGTGTGGATAAATATTTGACAATGTTTTTCTTAAAGAGATGTGTTAATCTGTGATATGAAAAATAAGAAGAGAAGGTAGTATAATCCTTTCAAACAAAGACTACTGGGATGAGTGAACCCTTATCAGAAAAAGTCTGAATTATTTCTCTAATAATGAGGATGAATTTTTGGCTGATCTAGCCATACTTTCCATTTAGTATTCCTCCTTTTTCCCTGAGTTAAACCAGGGTGACTCCATATATAACTCTGAATAGAACAAAGCTACTACCTTCTATGGAAGCAAAGCTGCCTCTTGCACTGTGTGCCTATGAATAAAACCAAGTGGCCCCATTATAGGGGGAAAAAAGGTTCAAGGCTATCTTTAGAAGTTCACATAATAATATGTTTTAAAATAAGTTCCATACAGGAATATTTACAAACTATATTCTTAAAGAGCATGGTTTCAGCTGACCCTCTAGATGGTATGGCATGGTAGAAAGAGTACTAGATACATAGATAATGTGGATTCTAAAGTTAGTTTTTGAACAAATTCTTAACCTTTCCATATCTCTTTTTTAATTTTTTAAATGACAAAGTAGAAAGAGCAGAAAATACTAGTTGGTGGCTTCCCAGTATAGTCAAGATTCCTTTCGTTCCAAACCATAAATTTACTCAAGCTGGCTTAAGTAACAATAAAAAAAAAAGGATTTTTTTGAAGAAAAAAATTGGGGAAAAAATTGCTAAAAAGTTAAAGGGAGGAGTATTAACATATCCTTATGGTCTTACCTGGGTCCACTCACACTTCCCTGATACAAACATCTCATCCTTAACTCCAGGGGAGGATGAGGCTTTTTGAAATTGTTTACATCAGAATCAAGAACTAGAAAAAAACCTGTCTATAGATTTCATATATAGTCACAGATTATCTGTGTAAGTCCTTCCCATGTGGCAATACACAAGTTTCTGAGATCCAGACAGACTTCATCTTTTGCATATCGTATCACTAGCAGCTCTGCATGTTATTTTGGGGAAACTTGGGGGATCCAAGAAAAGCTACTTTGAGATATGCTGCTTTTGCCTTTGCTTTTTGTGGCTACCTTGCTCTGGCTAAGTTTTTGTGTTCTTTGCTAAACATTTAATGTGTGTGTGTGTGTGTGTGTGTGTGTGTTCTCACACAGAGGAAACAGGGGTCTCTTCCCAACAATATATAGCCTACCTGAAATTATACACATAACTAAAATATTCCTACCTACCTCAACTTCACACTTGCTGTCTCCAGAACACATCTTTCTTTTTCACATCTCTACTTCTTTAATTATGTTGCTCCCTCCTCCTGGAAGGCACATACTTGCCTCCTCCTCTCCTCTCTTACCCCCATCAACTCCCACTACCTCATCCCCCAGAAAAATAAGGGATCTAAGCAGACACCTAGTAGGTGTCCACGACAATAGTACTTACAATGTGCCCCATTTCTTGTTATGTCTGATCCTCTATTGGACTGTGCACCACTCAAGAATCAGTTGTTTTCATCTTTGTATCTCCAAGGCCTAGAGAGTATTTGTTAAAAGATGTTTATTGTGTTTATTTAAAAATGGAATTTGATATCACAATAAAAATAGGCCCAGGATCCAGACACCAAAGATCTGTCTTGAATGCCTTAACTGCTCTTCTTTCCCATAGTCACTTGATTATTCATACTGCTTAATCTGAAAATCTTATCAAAAAAGATTTTTAAAAGATTCTTTTAAAGGTCAAACCAGTAAACAAAAAAATTAGAGCAAGAAGTGAAAGAAAAGTGTTTTCTATGTCCACCTTGAGAAATCCTGAATATGGGACTAGTTTCTCCAAAATGAAATGCAAAACCAATCCCCCTCACTTCCTCTCCTCATTCCCTCCAATCCTGTCAACCATCCAGTACTCAGTCCCCTCCAAAGTCAAAGGATACTATCCCAGCAGAAAATTAATTCAAATCCATCTGTAACTGAAAAAGGCCTAACCCCATGCTGTGGAAGTAGTACTTGAAAAGTGAAGAATAAGGTTGCCTCTGGCACTTACCTACTGTGACTACCTCCATTTAAGGCCAGCACCAACCAAAGATAGGACCCAGCCTGAGTTTTGATTATACCTCCTGGAAGTTTTGTGGGCCTTTTTCCCCATCATTACTATGTGTACAGCAAGTATTCAATAAATTTCACTCTTGAGGAACAGTGCTTACCCTCTAAAAGCAGTTACTTTCTCCTCTTTCCATGGTCATACCACAGCAATTTTAGATATTCAAGACATGGGGTGGTTGGAGTTTACTCTGGTGTTAAAATTAGGAAAAATAATAGATCCCATAGGGATGAAGGCATGTTCTACTCAAGAATGGCTTCAACAAGTTGGCCTTCTCAGACTAAGTGCCACTGTCTGGCATCTGGTTCTCAGATACTGGGCTTCTCAGTCCCTCCAGAGATAATTAAATCTTTAATAACAGATCACCTCTAACTAAAATCACATGACTTACCGAATGTCTATATAGTTCATTTTGGTGGTTGGCTTTCAGTGACAGCACTCTCTTTCCTAATATCAGCCATTCTCTAGAGCTGTAGCTTAACACAAATCAGTCTGTACCATTGAGTAAACTTTCCTTATGTGCTCATAGTGGCTTGAAATGTATTATCTTTTAAACTTGCATCCTTCTTTGTTGCATCTTCTCAAGTCTCAGTAAACTATTTGTCTGGATTTTTCAAAAACAGGGTAGAGGCATACACTGTATTCTGGACAGGGTCTTCTATCCAGGTGATGAGACAACGAAAACACACAGCTGGAGAGGAGGCAGAATAACTGCTACCATTTATTTTTGTTCAAGAGGACTGTACTAAACTACACATATTTAGATGGCATGGATTTTAATATAGTGAAATAAAACAAAGTCGTATTATCTCAAAATCAGAGGAAATTAGGCCTTCTGTATGATAAATATACTCTTTCCAGCAATTGTCTGTGAAGATCTATTAAGACCAAGGTTGGAACCCTAACTCTAAACTTCTACCAGCTGGGTGATATTGAGCAATTTATTGAGACTCTCGGGCCTGTTTCCTCAATCTCTAAAGTGAGAGTATAATGAGTTAAAGCATTTAAGTTCTCAAGTCAATAACTAAGGGGGGGGAAAGGCCTAAATCACAATTACCTTTGTAAATCATTCGAATTATCCATACATACAATATATTGACTTTAATGTACACAACACTACACTGTAAATCTTATGGGCACTAAGTTTTTAGAAGCCACTTAAATAAGCTAAAGAAATAAAAAAAAGAATGCATATATGCATATATCTAGACATTAAAGCCATTCTGGTTTTAAGCTAACTCTAAAAATCATCACAGTGAATGGAGTATGGATGGAGAACACAATTCCGGTGCTTAATGTTAGTATCCTTTCTTTCTTCTGGCCTTAGACTTCCAAGAAATCTCCCAGAGCAGTCATTTTTATGTGGTTATGTCTGAGACGTAGATAGTGACTCATCCAGCGAGTACTCTGAAGGAAGAACCTTTGTAACTCGTTTGGGGTTCTCGCCCTGGCACTGGCACTTAGAAGCGCCTCAGTATATAGGTGGGTGAATTATTATTTAGCCTAGATTTGAGCCCGGGCCATCTCAACGTAATAATAACATCACAGAAATTTTAAAAAACAAACTTCTCACACATCACTACCTCAGACCGGTAAGCAGCCCTTAGCTCAGGAAATGCTTAGCCCAGCGCTTCCGGCTTCCGTAGTCTCGCTCCATTTCGCGAGACCGAGGCGGAGCTCCTCCGCGCAGCTCCTCCGCGCCGCCGCTTGGGGCGGTCCCGGAACACTTCCGGAAGACAACTGTGTGTCTGTGATGTGTGCTTCCGGCGGCTTCCAGGCCCGTTCCGCAGCCTCCGGGACCACCAGGATGAAGTAGTGGGTACGGAACGGGGGGCCAGCAGCCCACCTGTCGTTGGGTCCAGCAATCTCTAGCCATGGACCGGGACCTAATGCGGCAGTCACTGAACTACCATGGGCCGTCATTGCTCTCCCTGCTCCGGAGCGAACAGCAGGACAATCCGCACTTCCGGAGCCTCCTAGGGTCGGCGGTCGAGCCTGCCCGGGGCCCGCCGCCCCAGCAGCAGTTACAGGGCAGGTAATGGGACGGCGGTGCCGCTGCGAGACAGGGGAGGGGACGCAGGTCGGGGCCCCATTACCGCCGCCGGGTGGCTGAATCGAGAAGGAGCAGAGCCGCGGCAGCGAGCACGTGAGGATTGCGGCGCTGGTGGGAGGGCTGGGAGGAGGAGGGTCCGCGCTCCGGGTGTGAGCGAAAGCGGGGGATGTGGGCAGAACTTTTTCTTTGGTACTGCCTAGCCCAAATCCCTTAGGTTTCGTTATCTGGAGCTTCGGGAGTTACTTTTTAACTTTCCTCGCCCTCCACCTACAGGCTGGCGAATGAGGGAATCCCTGATTAAAACTTTTTCTCGGAGAATGTACGGCCGGGAGC
Organism: Mirounga angustirostris; assembly: GCF_029215605.1. Taxonomy (NCBI): domain Eukaryota; kingdom Metazoa; phylum Chordata; class Mammalia; order Carnivora; family Phocidae; genus Mirounga; species Mirounga angustirostris. The sequence continues at coordinate 84,610,113 of NW_026991709.1, read as the reverse complement.
TTGGGATGGACCCGATTGGGCGATGAAAACCATGAGCATAAGCTTGGACGTACTGAAAAGTTTTGCCCATAAACCAGTTTTCATAAATTTTGTTTCCTTTTAAGAAAAGAGAAGAGAGTTGACAACATTGAAATACAAAAATTCATTTCCAAAAAAGCAGATTTGCTTTTTGCACTTTCCTGGAAATCAGATGCACCTGCAACTTCTGAAGTCAATGAAGACAATGAAGGTGAGTTTTATTAAAATATTTTGATTGCGGTTTGGGGTATTTCACTGCACCTGAGATGAAGGAAAGTACAATGCTCTTACTAGTAATTTTGCTAATTTTTTTTTTTTTAGATGGTTATGCAATCATGCCACCTTTAGAACAGTTCATGGAGATACCTAGTATGGACCGGAGAGAGCTCTTTTTCCGAGATATTGAGCGTGGTGATATAGTGATTGGAAGAATTAGTTCCATTCGGGAATTTGGGTTTTTCATGGTGTTGATTTGTTTAGGCAGTGGCATCATAAGAGATATTTCTCACTTAGAAATCACAGTAAGTTACTTTTCAGTTATTTGATTGCTTCTATTTTTGGTAAGAGTCCTCTCAATGCAGGAATTATGTCTTTGCATCCAGTTGTGTTTGGGTGTACCCCGCTGACATAGTTTTGAGAAATAAATATTAATTGGAGAAAAAGTACGTTTTCTTTTTAAAAAATTACTAACGGTGATGTAGTTACTTAGTTTCCTCCTCTGTTTCTCGTTTTTTGGGGGGTTTATTTGGTCCCTTTGGATTGCAGGGATAGAGTCCTTTAAATGCTCAGAGATACCAGTGGATTTGGTGAGATTGATTGGTATTCCAGGCTTATTTCTTCTAGCTGAACATGTTCTTACTTATTTAGTATTTGGAGTTAGATACCTGCGTGTGGATAATTTGGAAACAAATTTCTTATTTTTATATTTACAGTAGTTAAATGTAAATGATTTGTACACATTATAAGATACTTTGCCCAAGATGAATTGTCTTGAATTTGAAATAGTGTGTCAATTTAAAAGGTTTGATATTTGCTACCTGTCAAGGCAGATGATGGAAGAAGAAAAAGCAGGATAGACTGGATAACAGACACAAACTTTGGAGAATTCGCATTTAGTTTTCATTTGAATTCTCATACTTTCTGGCTTTGTTTTTAACAAGCATAAATTATCCTCTTGTTTCATAACCCATACTTATATTTGATTCCTGAAACTAAATGCAAATAGTTTTTGAACTGAACAGAAAATTTGTTTTACTGTTTTTAGGCACAGGAGTTGCTTATAATTAAAATCCTTATTTAAATTTAGACTTCAGAGTGCTAGTTGTTTTTTTAACATTCTTGTCAACTGTTAGCTGATTATACTGAACAACTAGGATAAAAGATGATACTTCTTACCAAAGAACAGAATGTCTGACATTTTAAAATACTTCTCATTACAGGCTCTTTGTCCATTAAGAGATGTGCCTTCTCACAGTAGTCACGGGGATCCTTTATCATATTACCAAAATGGTGACATTATTCGAGGTGATCAGTTTCATCATATTAATAAAAAAGTAACAGTTGTCAGATTTTTGTTCATATTAATTTTGAAAATCTGTCTAATGAGAGTAGTGTTTGGAAAGATTTATGTATTTTTATGTTAGTTTGCGTTTTCTTGTTAATCAGCTTAGTTTCCTTATTTTTTTAAGCTGGAATCAAAGATATTGACAGATACCATGAAAAGCTTGCAGTGTCTCTATATAGCTCATCTCTTCCACCACATCTATCTGGTATTAAATTAGGTGTAATTAGTTCTGAAGAGCTTCCTTTATACTACAGGTAATCTGTCTATATTACTTAAAGAAGTTAATTGCAAAAACAGTTTCTTGATTTAAAAATAGCAAATTGTGTCTAATTTCTGACAAAGTAGAAAATTCTCTTATTTCAAAATATGCTCATTTTATTTTTATAACCCTTAAGTAAGAGAAACCAAAATAATATTACCACGCCTTCATGTATAAAAATGAGTATTTCTTTAATAGAAATGGGACATGCTAATTAGGTTAGTCATTTTTTATATTTTTGTTGTGTGTGTTTTGTTGTTTTTTGTTTTTTAAGGAGAAGTGTTGAACTAAATAGCAATTCTTTGGAATCCTATGAAAATATCATGCAGAGTTCCTTGGGATTTGTTAATCCAGGAGTAGTTGAATTCCTTCTAGGAAAACTAGGAATAGATGAATCTAATCCACCATCTTTAATGAGAGGCCTACAAAGGTATAGTAAAATAGTTGTTATTAAGCGGTAAGGTAAATGGTGCTGAGCTCAAAAACTATATAACTGAGACACATATTTGACTATTCTAAGCCTGGTGGCAGCAATATGCGAAAGAGTGAATGAGCTAGGTGATCCCATTTCCTTCTGGAATGGGAGTCTGCTGTGATTACATGTGTTGAAAAAGATGCAGAAAGTTTATAAGAATTTTATGTTAAAAATACTGTTTAACAATAATAGTCATTTCTGAGAGTTTAAGAATATTATTTTGTAAGAGAGGGAAGCAAACTGTAAGGGCCTCTTAATAAAGAAAAACTGAGGGTTGATGGAGGGGAGGTTGGTGGGGGATGGGCTAAATGAGTGATGGGTATTAAAGAGGGTGCTTGTTGTGTTGAGCACTGTGTATTATATGGAAGTTATGAAATCACTCAATTCTACTCCTGAAACCAATATTCCACTCTACGTTAACTAACTAGAATTCAAATAAAAATTTGAAAAAAAATACTCTCTTGTGGAAGGAATATAAATTTCTTGCCTAGGATTTAACTTTTTCAGTGTTGAATTTTTATCTGTCAGAATAAAATATTATTATCCAAAAAAAAAGTATATAGTTTGATTTTTATTTTCTTTGAATAGCAAAAACTTCTCTGAAGATGATTTTGCTTCTGCATTAAGAAAGAAACAGTCTGCATCTTGGGCTTTAAAATGGTATGAAAACTTTGTGTCTTTCAGCAGTTGCATTATTTAGTCTAAAAGTTAGAATAAGGCAGGCATTTTTAAATCATTATTAAGACCAAATTTGTTTATAAATGAATTAAAATGCCTTTTTGACATTAGCTTTTTTATAGATGTAAATGGTATTATGTTGTAAACTTAACAGACTTGTTTTAACCAACATTTTCCATGTTTTTCAAAAGGAATTAGTATATTGATATATCGATTTCATAAATATTTGTTATGAAATTATCCAAAGGCAGGATACTTCCTAGGTATATTGAGAGTATTGAAGACTAAATATTAACCACATGAGGTTTGTTTTAAAAATTTATCCACGTTAACATTATGTTTGGATATTCTGAGAAATATGTGTGATGCTTTGCAAATGTCTTTTTAGTGTGAAGATTGGAGTTGATTATTTTAAGGTTGGACGCCATGTAGATGCTATGAATGAATACAATAAGGCTTTGGAAATAGACAAACAAAATGTGGAAGCTTTGGTAGCTCGTGGAGCATTGTAAGTGAATCATGGCTTTTAAGGAATATTGATAAGGTAGATGTGTACCAGATTTATGAATAGCTCACAAGATAAATTCTTCTAATTTATTTCCTATCTCTAGATATGCAACAAAAGGAAGTCTGAACAAAGCAATAGAAGATTTTGAGCTTGCATTGGAAAACTGTCCAACTCATAGGAATGCAAGAAAATACCTCTGCCAGACACTTGTAGAAAGAGGAGGGCAGTAAGTATCAGATTTTGTTTAAAATTAAGTAGAGATCTAATGTTCAACCAACAACTATATATAAAATCTTGAACTTAACATAAGGAAATAGCATCTTTAACTCACTTAATTCAAAACACCCTTAGTTTCAATTTTGGTTGAAAATGTTTTTTAAATATAGTCCTTTTTAAGTCTTTTTTTTTTTAGTCTTTTTTTCTTTATTACTGAGGTTCTTTATGATTGGAGGTTGGAGATATTTTAGTGTCTTAAGTTTATTGTTCTGAACATATATTAAGTACGTTTTCTTTTCCTGGACATACACAGGAAGTTTTCGCTTTAATAGGAATTTGATTTCTAATTCATTTCATCATATAATGCCAGAAATTTGAATTGAGAGTTGTACAGTTAATTGTGAATATTTTGCTGTTATGTTTGCTGTTTGCTCTGCTCTGTGCAATAAAATCCACAAATTCAGATTAAATGGAAGAGCAAATCATTAAGAACAAACCCTGCAACTTATATTACTGTCCTGATATGCTGGCATAATACCTGGCTTAGTTGTTGTATCTATAGCCTGTTAATGACTAACAGGCTAGTCTAATTCATAAAATATTGTGAAAAAACATAATATTCCAATATAAATAATTTTAGTAACAGCCTGCTTTAATAATTAAAAAACAATTTATAACAATAGCATCCTTTTGCATCTAATTTTTTTAAATAGAATTATCATTTTTCTGTTTCATGAATTTGCCTAATTACTCTGATTTGTATGATCATTCCAGAATTCCAAATTAAGGAGTTTTGCAATATCTGTTTTTAACTCAAGACCTTCTGTTTAGGGGTGCCTAGGTGGCTCAGTCTTTAAGCATCTGCCTTCGGCTCAGGTCATGATCCCAGGGTCCTGGGATGGAGCCGGGCTCCCTGCTCTGCGGGAAACCTGCTTCTCCCTCTCCCACTCCCCCTGCTTGTGTTCCCTCTCTCGCTGTGTCTCTCTCTGTCAAATAAATAAAATCTTTAAAAAATAATAAAAAAATGGGGCGCCTGGGTGGCTCAGTCGTTAAGCGTCTGCCTTCAGCTCAGGTCATGATCCCAGGGTCCTGGGATGTAGCCTAGCTTCGGGCTCCCTGCTCTGTGGGAAGCCTGCTTCTCCCTCTCGTACTCCCTCTGCTTGTGTTCCCTCTTCCGCTGTGTGTCTCTCTGTCAAATAAATAAAATCTTTTAAAAAAAAAAGAACTTCTGTTTAGACCCAAGTGACTGGAGCAACTTTTTACTTTCTCATTAGGTAAATAGTTAATAAAATATGGCTGTCTTATTACCCACAAATTGGTGTCTTCTGGCTGAGTGGATGGCAACATGATCTACATGTTTTCCAAGCCAGAAATGTTAATATTAATAGTCTTCAGCTGGTCCCCTTCTGCCCATATTCAGTCTGATACAAAAGTGATCCCATTGAAGTCACTGCGTTTTTGTGGGGTTTTGGGGGGTTTTTTTGGGCGGGGGGGGGGTGTTAACTTTTTTTTTTTATTGTTTCGTACTTTCAAAAAACTGAAAATATTTTACAAATCCTTTTCTGCTCTGTATACAAACTTTCTAATTCTGATTTTTCATAGCATAGACATGAGTTTCATCAAATAATTCTTTGTACCAGCTAGCTGTGATATACATGTATGTGTTGGTATTTCCTAGTAAATTTTCTGGGGAAATTTTTCTGCAGAAAGGAAAATTCTTCATAAACTACTAGGAAAAGCCAACCTATGTAATTCTGTGCTAAAGCTCAAGATTATAGTAAATTTATTTTTAAGAATTGTATTTATTTGAGAGAGCATGCACTAACATGGGGGAGAGGCAGAGAGAGAGGGAGCAGCAGACTCCCCCCTGAGCAGGGAGCCCAACGTGAGACTCGATGTGGGACTCGATCCCAGGACCCCTGGGATCATGACCTGAGCTGAAGGCAGATGCTTAACCGACAGAGCCACCCAGGTGCCCAAGATTATAATAAATTTAGAGAAAACCTTGGCTAATTATGTTTTCACGTATCGTACTAAAATCCCAGTGCTGGACATACAATATGGCTTTAGTTACCAGTAATGAATTCCTACTTTTTTTAAATTGAAATATAATTGACATATAACATTATATTAGATTCAGATGTACAACATAATGATTTATCAGATGTATATATTGTAAAATAATTACATTTGGTTAACATCTATCATCACACATTGATACAATTTTTTTTTCTTGAGAGAACTTTTAAGATCTGTCTTAGCAATATTCAAATATGTAATATAGTATTACTGACTGTAGTCACCATGCTGTACATTACATCCCCAGGACTTACTTATCTTTTAACGGGAAGATTGTAATTTTGACCACCTTCACCCATTTCGCCAGCGCCCTCCCAACCCCACACAACCACCAATCTGTTCTCTGTATCTGTGAGTTTAGATTTTTTGTTTTGTTTTATGTGGCCTTTTTACCAAAGAAATAGCAGTAAAAAGCACATGATTTAGGTACTACTCAATTTGAAAAATGTTACCAAACATGGTTTTTCTCTAATAAGTTCTCTCATATAAGCTTCTGACCTATATGCATATTTGAGAATTTTTGTTTTTATGAAAAGCTAAATCTGTTTCAAATTTAGGTTAGAAGAAGAAGAAAAGTTTTTAAATGCTGAAAGTTACTACAAGAAAGCTTTGGCTTTGGATGAGACTTTTAAAGATGCAGAGGATGCTTTGCAGAAGCTTCATAAATATATGCAGGTGATTCTTTATTTCCTCTTAGAAATTTAGTGATAGTTGAAATTGATGCCAAAACTTAACTTTCTTATAGGAAATACTATTCTAGATTACTTAGTCAAGGCATTATGAAAAGTGTCTTTTTAGATACAACTTTTCCAGATTGGGTTTGACATTACTTCATAGTGCCTTTTCTTTTTTGTTAGTACTCAAAAGTAAAAATAGTCCTATGAGAAAATTCCTACTGCCTACATGTGGTATGTGGTTTTGAGAACTGTCCTTATAGTAAGCTTTCCTGGTGGTTACAAATGCAGTGTTGTTGCTGTGATTGAGCTAATTATAAAAACCTCTTTGAGAAATAATTTTAAATTGCCTTTTCCTGTAATACTGATGATGATGTTTTCTCATGCATTTTCTTCTGAATTGGACCATTGCTGCTGTGTCTGTGACATCTGGTGCTGCTCATCCCCATCCTCAAACTGGAAAATGATTTCTTACGTAATCACGCGTCCAACTGGGTTGTGCTATTTTTTAAATGGTTTGTATTTGAACATGGTGATTCCTCCCCCAATTCACCTTAATGGAATTTATTTGAATTTTATTTATAAAATTTGTGTCCTGTCTAAATTTTTCAATTTTTTTAAAAATAATTTTTCATGTATTTTATTTTTTTCTTTTCTTGCACTCTGGGTCATGGGTACCAATGCAATGGCTTCCCCTTTTTTCATGGAATAACAACTGCAATATGGTCCTCAATGCTGTTCTGGCTATTCCAATGATTAATGCCAAACACTTGTATGATTAATTTTTTACATGTTAAAAATACTTAATGCTGGATATATGGTGATTTGTGTATACCCCATTTGGTTTCTGGTGGGTGGGGGGTGGTCTTTTGAAAACTGGGTTTTATATATTCTGCTGTTTTTAACGTGTGGTTTTTTCCGATATCTGGGTTCTAAAAGAAATCTTTGGAATTAAGAGAAAAACAAGCTGAAAAGGAAGAAAAGCAGAAAACAAAGAAAATAGAAACAAGTGCAGAAAAGTTGCGTAAGCTCTTAAAAGAGGAGAAAAGGTAAACTATAATATTCAGTATTTTTTAACTTAAAGCAACTACTGACTTGAACCAAAGTGCCATATGGAGGTTAAAGTAAGTAAAAAAAAAAAAAAAGTATTGAATCATAATCAGTGATACTTTGTAAGTATGTGTACCACACATTTTTCTGTAAAAGAAATTAAGTGGAATCTAAAGGTAGAGTTCTGCAAGAAAAAAGAAAAATCTTTATATAATAAATTGTTTTAATTATCTGTATTTTAGGGAGAAATGTTTTAGAACCAGAGGAGTGGTTCTCACCTGGGGATGGCTTTGTCCCCCCAGGGACATTTTTGGTCATCATAACTGGTGGAATGGTACTAACACCTAGTGGGTAGAGGTCAGGGGTGCTGCTTAACATCCTACAGTGATACCCCAACCCCCACTGTCACCCTTCCTAACCAACAAAGAATTATTCAGGTGAGAATGTCAATAGTGCTGAGGTAGAGAAACTATGTATTAGAGGTAGCCAGATCCAAAACTTCATTTCTTTCCTTTATGTATTCACATAGACTTAAATTTTTTAGACAGTGTTGGAAATGTGACTGTGTCTTCAGAAATAATGGATTTGCTTTCAATGACAATTGTCTACACAGTGTTTTTTCCCCAAAAGTCATGCCTGGTAGTAAAATTGGATATTGTAGTAACTGATGTTATTATAGTAATTGCTCATCTAAAGCCACAGCTTTTATGAAACCTTTAAAGAGAACAAAGTAGGACTAGAATCTTTATGGATAATCAAGAAACATTTTTGTACTTAACATATTTGATGGGTTAACGATATTTTTTAGGCTAAAGAAGAAAAGAAGAAAATCAACTTCTTCCTCTTCAAGTGTTTCTTCTGCTGATGAATCTGATTCTTCATCATCATCCTCTTCCTCTTCCAGTCACAAAAGGCATAAGAAACATAAGAGGAACCGTTCAGAGTCTTCTCGAAGTTCCAAAAAGCATTTAGCTAAGGCCTCCTCAAGTCAGATAGATCAGAATAGGAAAGATGAGTACTTCCCAGTTCCAACCAATACTTTAGCATCTTTTCTTAACCAAAAACAAGAAGTGGAAAAACTACTGGAAAAGCAGGACAGGTTACCATATCAAAAGAAACAGGTAAAAGAGAAAGATAGATGCCCTCTCTCTTCATCTTCAGTTGAAATTCCGGATGATTTTGGAGGTAGGTCTGAAGATCCAAGAGATTTTTATACTCAGGCAAGTAGTAGCAAAACAGAAAAACCATATAAATCAGAAAAACATTTTTCCAGTAGAAGAGATTCCTCAGATTCCTCTTATAGGAATTCAGAGGACAAAGTGAAAACTTACAGTTATAGAAGATTTGAAAAAGATACTGAGGGAAGAAAAGAGCACTATAGAAGGTGGGAGCCAGGTTCCATGAGGCATTCCACTTCACCAGCAAGCTCAGACTACTCATGTAAGTCAGTTGAAAAATATAAAAAATACACTTATTCAGGATCACGTGATTTTAGTAGACATGAGCAAAGATATCCATTAAATAAAAATCAAGGAGAATATGAAATAGAGGATAATTATGAAGAGGATATTAAAACAGAGGTTCCAGAGGCAGATGGCCTGAATAGCAAAGAGCAGTCAGAAAGTGGAGTTAAAAAAAATTTACCTCAGAATTTACTCAATATATTTAATCAGATAGCTGCATTTGAGAAAGAAAAAGGAAATAAGCCAAAAAAATAATATGCCAGGGGATTTAGCACCGTTACACAAAAGGCTGTTAATGAAAGTTTTGGGTCTTCTAGTCCAGAAGAATCACTACTCCTAAAGCTATTTTATTTGTAGAGATTGCAGAAAGCAGATGCATTTTAGCTATTCTCAAAGTAGATTTGTTTCAGTTGTAGGTCTCCTCACAGCTTGATTTATTAGGCTTTTCATGTGTATGTTTCTGTATAGTATTTCTTACTGTGATGATTTAAACTTCACCTAAAGATAATTCCCAAAAGTATTGCTTCCTCATGGTATTATAGTATATAAGAATTTCTTGGGTCCACCTTATCCTGCTGCTTGAGAGAAAATTAAATTTGTTCATTGAACACTTGGATTGTTTTCTTCAAAAATTATTTCATTGTCTTTCCTGTTAAATTCTTTCTTTTCCCTCAGCTTTTGAAAGAGATACATAGTATTTGATTGTTCCTTAAGTACCGTTTTATATTGATCTAAATACCACATTTTTTGTATAACTTCTAAGATTATATACAGATGATCTGTCTTGCCTAATTGACCTCTAAAGTTTGATTTAATTAAAAATGGTTTGTGTGCCAGCTTAACAAGTACCTTAGGAATAAAGCCATGAAAGTTGAAAATAGGGGCCCATTTTGCTTCTTTCTTTTTTTTTTTTTTTTAACCTTATTGTTAGCAGTATAGCCCTAAGAAATTTCTTAACCTTAAACATTGGCAAGACCCTTAGAGACCACATACCAGGCAAGAATAGATCAGAATAAAAAGAATCCTTTTAGCAAAAACAGCAGTGGCAAGAGAAACACACTCTAAATCTGGTTTTCCCCTAAGGGAAAGAAAATTGGGAAACTGTCCCAGTATTGCATATGTCCAGTTGGGAAGGCACTGGGCATGTTTTAATTCGCCTAGAGCTGGCCTGCATTTCCTCTTAATACCTCTCTCCTGACACTTCCCTTGATGCCTCCTTTCTTAGGGTCTGAATAAATGACAAGGCCACCAAAGCCTGGTTTTACTCAATAAATTCCAGCAACTAGAGCTGAAGAAGTGACTTAGATCATAAAAATCCTTCCAAATTTGAAAACAGAGATTTGGAGATAGAGATGGTAGTCATGGTTGTTGATTTATAACGGTCTTTAGAATCTTTCCAATTTCAGATTCTAGACACTGTTAAGTGACAACAGGCCTTTAATGCTACATCTCTCTAAATCATTCTAACTGGGTATGTCCTGTTTGTGGCCTTCAGACTTTAGCATTGGGAGCCTAGTGAAAAAGCTTAAGTTTGCTTTACAGTGAAACAGAGAAAGAAACTGGTCAAAAACCATGGCTAATAGCAGTAGAAAGATCACTCAGGTCATTCATCTTTGTACCAAGAAACTCATCTTAAAAGAGTCCCTGGTTCTTTCTATGTATTAATAGCTCCCTGTATCATCCCTACATAGTCCTACATAGTGGTTTTTGTAAAGAGTGAACAGTATCTCGACATGGTCTTTGATCTTTAGGAATTGCCAGTACATCTTCAGTATTTTATGTACACCATTTACTAAAAAATCTCTGAGCATCACTATCAACCAGAACTATAATTTTCCAAGGTGTCTTTGTGGCTTAATGTTACATTCAGGTACAAGAAAATTAGGATAGTACCTTATATAGGCTTGCCTGAATTTATGAATTCCATCTTCCCCAGAGTTTCTTTCCTGGGACATATTAAACTTAAGCAGAGTCTACAAGCCAGTTTCTAAGGATGTGTTCAGGAAACCCGTCACAGCAAAAGAATATTGGGGACTGGCTTACCAAGAATTGTTAGTAATTATCTTTAGCAGTTTTTTCCTTATCATTATGTCTATACTTTGTACACACCCAGACTGTGTCTTGATTTCCATAAATAACTTTCTAACACAATAAGTGGATATTTAAGATAACTCTACAATTTGGAGATAATGGGTTTGTGATCCCTGTCACCATATAGCATTATTATACACGTAGGGTTGGAACTGTTTATTTAATAGAGTTAAATACAGACTTGTATACTGGCCTAGAACCTAACCATTCCACAAATATTGTGCTAGCCTTTGGGTGGTGACTCAATAATAGGCAGAAGCTATTGTGCAGTTCCTAAGTCTCCTTTTATATATTTGATTATTTCAGTAAACTTGTGTAAGTAACTCTTACTGTCTCAGTATTACAAATAAGGAAAAAAGCATAGAGAAGGAACTTTCCTAAGGACATAGAGCCAGTAAGACAATCCCTGCCTCCGTAGAACAGTGTTTAATATTGAATTGCAAGTTCCAAGTAATTTACAAAGTAATGCAGGGAAGAGAATAAGACCTTCAGTGAACACACAAAGTGAGCATAAAATTAATCAGTTTTTAGATCTTCTAAATCTCATGCATTTAGAATCTTGTTTTACAAAAAAATTACTCACTGGACTTGGCTATACCATTTGCTGGCTATTTCTAAAAACAATAATAAAATATTTAAATAATCAGGAAAAACAGGTTTACTGCCACTACTACCTTTCAGAAGGAACTGTAAATGACACTTCTAAACAATGACAACAGTTGTGACAAATTCAAGGTTTGAAGGAGAAATAAGTATATAGTTTCTAAGTATATAGCTAAGTATTTAAAAGCCAGTTTTATAATCATACTCCACACTCTTACAAGAGTTGAAAATATTGGGCTCATGTTCTACAATAAGGTATTAAATGGAATAACATTCTAAATCTGGTGGTCTACTTCCACTGAATTTATGGGATTCCTGTTGCAAATCAAATCACACCTAGCTCTTTGTCTACTACATCAAGAAGGTCTTGGGGGAAGAAAAGTCTTGAAAGTACATTCTTATTCTTGAAAACAAAATGTTTAATGTGTTCGACTTCTTTCAAGATCAGAGTTGAGTAATTCCTAGAAAGTTCAGCTGCATTCTTATTGATATGCAGTGCTCTTTCCTATTAATTTTTTGGGGGGGTAGGGAATAAATGCTATTTTTTGGTTAAAAATTTTAGAATCATACCAAAAGAAGAAACTAATAGACTTCTCCCCCAGAAGTCCAAGAAATATGTTTCTTTGACTAAAGCAAACCTAATTTTAGGATTTTCTAGGGTAAATGAGAATTTTAGTATTATAAACTATTCAAAGGACAGTGAATCTTTAGAAATTTCCTGAATGTGTTAAATTAGAATTGAAGTAGTTTCATGGCTAGCGTGAAATACTGAAGCAAACGGTTTTCTAATTTAACAAACATCAAAATAACAGTGAAAAGCATCATTTTCTCTGTGCTTATAAAACATGTAGCCTTGTTAAAGAATCTGCTATTACTGCTTTCCTTCTCTGTGAAGAAAACAGTATGGCAAAAGCTAAGAAAATTAAGCATTTCTTTGGCTTATCTGAACCTAAATTGCTTGACTTTTTAACTCAGTTTTCACATTTTCCACAGGGTAAACTTCCGTCTAGTTATGGCATATTTCTAACACGATTTCAGTGGGCCTCTCTCATATCACTACACAGCACCCAAAAGCATAGGGTGGAATTCACTATCTTAAAAGTAAGATTTTTGGTTTTGTGTTTATAACTTACACAAAAGAAATTAAATGTTTATTTGCGGCCCTTTTTGTTTTTACCATTACTGGAGCTACTGGTCGCACTTGGTGGCCTAGAAATATTGCCAGTCCCTGAAGAGGAGGCTGGGAAGTTCAGCTCTAATACTTTAATTGAAGTCTGAGAGGCAGTACTTGTGGAACTTCTGGATGACCTACAGGAAAAGAAAAACAACACTATTTTAAATTGAATTCAAAATCTTTATTAGTAAAGACCCCCTCGCTAATGGCAAAAGATACCATAATCCCACAAGGAATTAAAGAGATCAAAAAGTATATACTAGTAACACTACTAAATTTTAAAAGCATAACCATTCATGTCAAAAAATGCATTCGAAGAAAAATGGTAATGAACATAGAGTTTCAAACTAGTTCAACAAATGTTTCTATATGAGAAAAATATTTTCAACTATAATCAATTTAGAAGGGGAATCATTAAACATTAAAAAGGTTTTGCAAAAATCATTAAAGTGCCATGGTAATTTGGGTGCTGGCAAGAGTGACTACAATAATAGGTTAGGTAATCTAAAGAAGAAAATGAGGCCTATTGACAGGATAAAGTGGTGGGGTCATTTTTTTTTTTTTTTTAAGATTTTATTTATTTATTTGAGAGAGAGAGAATGAGAGAGAGCACATGAGAAGGGGGAGGGTCAGAGGGAGAAGCAGACTCCCTGCCGAGCAGGGAGCTCGATGCGGGACTCGATCCAGGGACTCCAGGATCATGACCTGAGCCAAAGGCAGTCACTTAACCAACTGAGCCACCCAGGCGCCCAGTGGTGGGGTCATTTGAAAAGCATAACTAGCTATACAATTCTGAAATGCTAAGACTTAAAATATGGAAATACAGCGATGTTTTATCAGGTGACTCCTTAACCATGTTTATGTAGAAACAGTTTTGTTCTACTTAAACACTATCTTTTAGGATGTCCCTTTTATTTTCTGAAAGCTCTCTGTGGACAAGTGAAAAATAAATGGCTATTGAACATAGGAGATTGGGAATTTTAAAATTAAGATCATTAATAATTTTTATTTTGTCAGCAAAGCACAAAACTGTTGATTAAACATCAATCTACCTGATAGAATTCCAGATAAAACTGAAGTGCAGAAGCAAAGAATAATTTCCTTTTTAGCAAAATAAAGCAGCAAAAATGAAATAAAATTCTGACTACTTAAAACTTCATAATGTGGTTTTAATCATAAAAATCATATGTCTGGGGACGCCTGGGTGGCTCAGTCGGTTAAGCGTCTGCCTTCAGCTCAGATCATGATCCCAGGGTCCTGGGATCAAGTCCCGCATCGGGCTCCCTGCTCCGCGGGGAGCCTGCTTCTCCCTCTGCCTCTGCCTCTCTCTCTCTCTCTATCTCTCATGAATAAATAAATAAAATCTTTAAAAAAAAAAAATCATATGTCTGTACATCTAAGTTGCCTTTTTATGGTTTAAAAAACTCTCCCCAGAGGCGCCTGGGTGGCTCAGTCAGTTAAGCAGCTGCGTTCCGTTCAGGTCATGATCCTGGAGTCCCAGGATTGAGCCCCGCATCGGGCTCCCTGCTCAGTGGGGAGTCTGCTTGTGCCTCTCCCTCTGCTCCTCACCCCGCTCATACTCCCTCTCTCTCTCTCTCTCAAATAAATAAAATCTTTAAAAAAAAAAAAAATCTCCCCATACTCAGGGTTAACCATGCAAGACATAACCTCCAAAATTTCACCCTGCTTTATCCTACTGAAAGCTGGAAGTCACAAAACACTCATGTCCTCATAGAAACTGACATCAGACAGATCAGAGGGAAAGAGTCTTGCTCTGCTGGCTGTTACCTGCATACATGACACTAACATAGAAAGGTGGGTAAGGAGGATAAGGAGAGCACTGGCAGATCCAGTGGCTGTAGCGGTATTTGCATAGAATAGAGAGTTAATGAGATGATTTTTAACCTTCCACTTACCTTGTTGATAACAGTGAAGTCTGTGAAGCAGATCTAGAACTCTGGCGACTGCCTTTTGTACCAGCTGTAGGTAGTTCTAAACCATTCTGGAAGAATATTCAACAGCGATCATTAGTACCACTGCATTTTAGAATATTTTGAATTAGACTTTATGATAAAGGCCATAAATTTATTTCATTAAGTGTTTAAAAAATATTTTAGCTAGAAGGTACTGTTATTACCTGTTGAAAGTATGTTTGAAGGATAATACGGATCTCAGCATTTTCTTCTGTGACATCAACTAGCATTTCATCAATGATCTTGTGGAAATGTTTCACTTCACGAAGTTTGATATCTTTTTCTTCTAGTGTTTCATCTTTTGTGTCTTTCAAAAGTCGGATTTCCTTGGTGAGTTTTGCACACTGTTGTTGGTCAATAGTAGTCAGTTATTATTTAAAACTATTTCCCAGAACTTAGTATTTTTTTATGGATGGAGGATTTGGAGTTACCATTTGGAACTCCAAAATATGTAAATATGACAGGTCAGTTTTTAAAAAGACAGCAGTACCTGTTTAATTACTCTCTCTAATTTTGGCTTCTGCTCCTCAGTTTCTCTATTTAGTTGAGATGAATAAGCCTGCTTCTCTGATAATTTTTCTTTGACATTATTTGTTAAATGTTCTATAACTTCTAAAGTATTTTTCATGCTCTGCAGAAAATAAAGCGTTAACATACTTCTTACTGGTTAGAATCAAAAACCTAAAACTTGCCATTTTTTCAAGTTATTTTTTTAATTCATTTATTTTTGTATAACAACATACATTATATTGGTAGATAACAAGTATAATGGTTCCTGGATTAAGTTTTGTATATAATTCCACTGGAAAGTATTTTTATGGTACTTAGGGGAAAAATAAGTCAAACAGTGACTATTAAAAGCATACGATTTTCAAAGATTCAAAATTCATACCATTGGTTCCTTCAAACATTAGCAAAAAAAAAAAAAAAAAAAATCTAAATTTTTATATAGAGCTTGCTTACCAAGCACATTTTTTCTCTTTCAGTGATGTGGTTTAGTAACTACTTTCTACTAGATTATTTTTATCTTTCAAATTTTAAGGAGCAAGGTGATCTTTAAAGAATTAAATGAAATAAAAGTTCATTAAATAAAAGTTAGTGGATAGATGTAATTAGCTGGCTATGATTCATCACCTAATTAACAAGTCATTATCAGCAGTCCATCCTGTGTTTAGTACTATGATTTTAACTAATTTATTTAATACTTTGGTCACTTTTTTTTCTCATTTTAATTAAATGAGACTTTTACTATTTACTTTAAAAAATTATCTTCTTTGTACAAGATAACAAGACAGTAGACATAATAATAATGATAGTTAACTTTTACTAAGGGCTTATTGCTAAAGCCTGTAGAATTTACCTGGATATCTTCCTGTAGTTCCCTGATTTGTCTTTGTTTGTATCTGTATTTTTCATCAATAGCTCTTTTTTGTTCTTCTAGTTGGATTTTTTGTTCATACTCATCACCTAAAATTAGAGAATTCTTAGTTTAAATTTTTAACATGTTATGTAGAAAGCAAGCTTCAAGTCTTACATATATTAAACTTCTAACATTTTTTGTTACAGAAGGTTAAATTCCTTGTATCTGCTTGTTGAAAAACAGTATGAGCATGTAATGTGGTAGCCATTCTTGTTTTGTCAACATAGAGCAACCAATGTGCTGCTATTTTCTTCACATTTGAAATTAATTCCCAGAGAAGTGATATGCAATACTGCTAGAACTAATAATGGAAATAACAACTTAGTCCTTATTTTAAAGGGGGCGGGGAGATGATTTTCTGACTCAATCAAACATGGTACATTTTTGTTTTCCATGTCTCACAATGTTCCTCTTTAAAAATAAGTAACTACAGCTTTAATTGCATATATTCATAAAAAATTTTTAATAACTCCTACATACTAGATGGAGTCACTTTTTTAAAAGATTGTTTGTAATTGTTGTTGCAACTTCTCAGCACTTGCAAGGTGTTTTCTAGAGCATAGATTTCTTTTTCAGCTTTGTTGATCTTAGCATCCAAACTGTCACCTTCCCTTTGAAGTTCTTCTTTTTCTTGAGCAGCCTATGAAATACAGAATAGAAGTGACTGCACATGTGGTGAGCGCTGTGAATTATGTAAGACTGATGAATCGCAGACCTGTACCTCTGAAACAAATATTACATTATATGTAAAAAAAAAAAAAAAAGAAAAAGATAGTAGGAAGGGAAAAATGAAGGGAGAAAATCGGAGGGGTGGACGAACCATGAGAGACGATGGACTCTGAGAAACAAACTGAGGGTTCTAGAGGGGAGGGGGGTTGGGGGATGGGTGAGCCTGGTGATGGGTATTAAAGAGGGCACGTACTGCATGGAGCACTGGGTGTTATACGCAAACAATGAATCATGGAACACTACATCAAAAACTAATGATGTAATGTATGGTGATTAACATAACATAATAAAAATTTTTTTAAAAACGAATTTAACTAATTTAAAAAAAAAAAAAAGTGACTGCACAAAAGTATCAGGAGCAAATGTCTGTTTCCAGGGCAGGAAATAGTTTAGTCACAACAATACCAATTTACCTTGGGGCCTACATGCAGAATTAAGCATTTATTTCTTGCACTAAATAGAAGGCAGCTTCAAACTAGATCTATTCCATAAGGAGAATACATGTTTCTGGCCTGCAAGAGACTTAGGAACACTTTCTCATTTTAAGTCTTAGGAATAAAGGAGGTAAGCAATGTAAACCTAGGAAAGTAAATGCATATTATTTCCAACCCAGTTATAATGTTATTAGAACTAGGATTTCAACGTTTTTGAACAGTTAAGTAATATTAAAATTAGAATGCTCACTTGAGTAGCATATACTAAAATCAGAACAAATAGAAAAAATTAGTCTGGCGCCTTGCACAAGAATAACATGCAAATTTGTGAAGCACTCTGTATTTTTAAAAGGAGAAACACTGCATGATTCCACTTAAATGAGATGCCTGTAATAGTCAAATTCACAGACGGAAGATAGCATGGTGGTTGCCCGGGGCTGAGGAGAGGGAAAAATGGGGACTCAGTGTTTAACAGGTAGAGAGTTTCAGTTTTGGAAGATGAAAAAGTTCTGGAGATGGATGTTGGTGTTGGTTGCACAACAGTGGGGATGTACTTAATACCACAGAACTGTACACTTAAAAATTGTTAAAATGG
Organism: Mirounga angustirostris; assembly: GCF_029215605.1. Classification (NCBI taxonomy): domain Eukaryota; kingdom Metazoa; phylum Chordata; class Mammalia; order Carnivora; family Phocidae; genus Mirounga; species Mirounga angustirostris. The sequence goes on along the minus strand of NW_026991709.1, from coordinate 84,592,110 downwards.
TCAATTTTATGTGTATTTTGCCATGTTTAAAAAATTTTTTTTAATTAGAGAAAGATAAATGTGGCTGGAAAAAAATGCAGTCTATAAATTGCTGAAAACCAAAAAGTCTCAGTAGTAGGCATACTCAGTGACTTTTTCCAGCTTAACTCTGTCACTGGGCTAGGCTCTCTAGAGTTGTATCCAAAAAGTTCCAAAGAACTTCTCCAATTAAATGTTGACAGGGATAACATGAATACATATTTAAAAGTGCCAAAACCCATTTTTAATCAAAATCAAATAATTTAATTTGTTAATTTATTCAATCCCTAGGTGTGGCATGTATTTAAACCAGAATGTGGCCATTTGAAGTTTTATTGGTAATTCTTTATCTTTTAACATTTTCACTGGTATTTATTATGCTTCAAAATCTGTTAACACATATTTTTATAGTAAATAGTACATAATAAAAAATACAGTTAACAAAAAAAAATTTCTTAGATAAATTATAATCTAATTCCAGTTTAGTTGAGTCTAGAATTGGCAACCTTTTCATTCAAAAAATACTATAGTGGGGGACACCTGGGTGGCTCAGTCGTTGAGCGTCTGCCTTCGGCTCGGGTCATGATCCCAGGGTCCTGGGATCGAGTCCCACATGGGGCTCCTTGCTCAGTGAGGAGCCTGCTTCTCCCTCTCCCTCTGCTGCTCCCCCTGCTTATGCTCTCTCTCTCTGACAAAAAAATAAAAAATCTTTAAAAAAAAAAAAAAAATACTATAGTGGAAGAGACCTAGAATGAATCAAAACAGCTAGATTTTAATTGTGGATTTCCTATGAATGAGGTAACATTAAATAATTCATTTTCCTTCTCCGAGTTCAGTTTATTTGTCAAACAAAGGGGCTGACTTTGTACATTTATATATATTTCTTGATCTAATTCCATATGTACCTTAAACTAAAAACTTTTATGACCCTATCTGGTTCTAAATCAGACATTATAGAATGTATACCTTTTATCCTAGATTAGAAAGCTTATATTAGAAACAAATTTTTATTTATACCTTTCTGTCAACATTTAAAGCATTTTCTAGTAATTTCATTTTCTAACAGTTTCACTAAATTGTGGTCAGAACTGGACTGTAACCTTATAAAGACCACGTAAGACATATTGAGTCTAGCTACAAATAAAAAGTTTCGTTTTTACACATCTGGCACATGTGAAGTGTTAAGAGTAAAACATTTAAATATGCTGCATAATGAAAAATGGAATAATGTGGCAAGCTGCGGACCCTAGAAAGGATGGAAAGTGAAGAGTGGCATTAGGAAATTGGGAAGGTAACTGATCGCCTTGATTCATCTTACATATCCCTTATGCTGACATTTATCCAGCAACTTCACCGTAAACAGAACACACACTCTTTTTCTCATAAAATTTGCCTGTTTTCCTGAGAAGTGGATACATCATCATCATCGTCATCATCATCATCACAGCAATAACAATAATGACAGCAATTTACTGAGGGCTCATTTTGTACATTTACTGAGGGCTCATTTTGTTCCAGACACTGTTTAAGGGTTTTATATACGTTTCTTTTTTGGGGGGGGGTATTGTTTTATTTGGGAAAAGTGCTTCTTACAAAAGGGCAGCTGCAAAATACAGAGACCTCTTCAACAATTACTTGTTTTTTCTTAGAGTGAAAGAATGGGTGGGGTCCAAGGAATGAATCAAAGCAGTAGATGGACAAATGAGGAGCATCTCCCAAGTTACTTTAGGACCTAGAGCAACAAAACTCAAAGCTAAAGTTTCCAATCTTCTTCTAACAACTTAACTTTAGCTCGTCTCGTGGATTACCACCCCCGCCCCCCTTTTAGTGGAAAAGCATGACTTACTCCTGCCAACCAATGACCCCAATACAAGAAACACCTTGAACTAAGTTCTGAATCACATCTGTCTACCTGCAAAGCTCAGGGATGGTATGAGGCAAATACCCACAAAAACAAACACAAAAACCTGACAACAAAACCTCAAACGAGGACAAACATTTGTCCAAAAGTGCCTGGGCTGGAGAGGCTGGGAGACCCTAAAACATTAAATACAACTGTGTATCTGAGCCCTGGTTTGTGTTAATGAATGGGACCAGCAGACAGGTGACCTCTCTGTGGCTAAGCCCATTTCTCTATTTATACAGACAGAGCTAGCTAGCACCGCTCTACCAACAGCTACCAATATCCTGCTTTGTCCTTTACAATCTATGTGCCATATGAGGCTGAAACCACTAAACCAAAGTTTTTCCACTAAGGCTAAGAACACAACATCTATGCAGGGACGAGGAGCTTCTCACACACACTCACACACACCAAGTCCATCAGCCTTCGGGAGTCCGCTTCCAGCTCGGCCGTTCACTTAGGCTACTACATCTGTTGTACGTGTTCCTTCTCAACTTTCCTATCGTGCTAAACACAGTAAAAATCTCAACACATTCACACCTGGTTCTGGTTACCCAGTAGTATGACGTGCACAATTCAACAAGAGACCAAAACCACAGAACAGGTGCACAGTGGGGGTTATGGGGTAGGGAACAGATTTAAAAACACAGATGTGCAGATTTCACCAGAAACCTCGGGTATCCACCTCATAAGTCTGTGGCAGGCTACGTGCCACAGTGCAGATCCATCACCCATCACCTCTATTCTTGTACCCCAAAGCAGGGCCAATGCTGTTCTTGAACCTGGGGTCCTCCGAGTAAGTGTGGAGAGTCCATCAACGCTACCCTAGAATGGTGTCAATCTGGTGGAAAACAGATGATGCAACAGACCTACGCTAACTGACAGTTAAATTCATGTTACAAAAAAACTAGCTTTAAGATTTATTTTTGTAACTTTTTTTTTAAACAGAGAAAAAAACACACTCCTTGGGGAAAGGTGAGGGATTGAGACAGGCCCTGGGTAAGAAGGATCACGACAGCACCTGGAGTTGACAGGCCTGCCTAGGAGAGAAGCTCGGGCACTACCACACCACCACAGGGGACAGCTACTGCCTGAGGCTCAGCAGACCAGTTCACCCGCCACGCCAAGCTGCTATAGATGCAAGTCATAAAAATCTTCCAGCTCATCATGAAACAAGTCCCACTCATCTTCAGAGTCTGTCAGGTCGTCGTCCCCACCTGCAGCCAAAAGCATAAGCAACATCTCGCCCAGCTCAAAGGTGACAACCTCCTCTTCTTCGTTGTCAAAGGGGTTGCCGTTCTCTCTTTCCTCAATGAGCTCCCAGAAGTGGTTCCTTCGTTGGGCCCGGTATCTGCTTGATGTTCCCACTTTCTGTCTCTGTGGCTCCTCTCTACGGCCATCAGGGTACGCATGCTTGTAAAAATAGTTCCCTCCAAATGGGCAGCTCCCATGTCCTTCATCAAAATACCTGCACGCCTTGTTGCTCATTGCTTCCTTGTAATCCTGAATGAGTTTCTGCTTCTCTTCTTTCTCCTCTACCCAGTACTCACTTGGAATAACAAAGTTAGATGTGATCCAGCATTCTGGGCAGGACTTTATGATCTGGCTCTCAAATTGCTTAGCACTCCTCTACTTGCGAATACACTTGAGACAGGAAGTGTAGTTGCAGTTGGAGAGAATCCCAAAGTGGCACTCACTGGGGTTGGCTTTTTCATAGACCACCTCCATGCAGATGCCACACACCACATCCTTACTGTGCTGGACAGCAAATGAGAGCTCCATGTCCTTCTCACGGGCCTCAATGCAAGATCTCTGGGCAGCATCCATCGGATGGAGGACCTGCAGCCCACATATGTCACAGGAGTCTCCGTGGAGATACGCACAGTTCTCCCCATACCGGCACTCTCCGACCATAGCATAGGGGCAAAGCTGCCGCTTGGTTTCTGCTGCCGTTTGCTCTTTCTCCAATTCTTCCTTGGTCACTGAGCCTTGCGGGGATGCTTCAGTGCAGGAAGGGGCAGTACGGCCACAGTAGGGCTGCCCAGGAACAAACTCAATGGCATTCACCCGTCTTCTGAACCTGCTCCTACCGTTCAAAGAAGGGCTACAGAAGGAAACTTGCAAGATTAAGTATAAGTCAAAGGAAAGGGAACATCTGTCCACAGGGTCATCCTCTAAAGGTGTGAATTAGATCTTCCCACTTCCTTCAGTGTATGATAGAGGAAAAATGAGTTAAAGTTAAATTTTCCACTCCTTTGTAGTGTCTTGAGTAAGTTCCCAGACCTCTGTGTAAAGGAAATCACACCTGTTCAGTTTCTACATGGCAAAAATGAGTATGGCAGTACTCAGAAAGGGAAATGCATCTAGTTCCTGATCACTTCTCCATTTCCCCTTATGGGTTACTCGGTAAAGATAACCATGAAATGGCAGACAAATCTCAAACATTAGAACAGAGCAGATTCACCCGATCTGTCTCCCTCCCATCTAATATGAAGGCAAAGGAACAGGCCTCTTCCTCTCTGGATAGCCACCATACCAGAGCTGCACTGGTAAATTAGAGAATTAAGATTTCAAAGGTGGTGTAGCTCCAGGTGATGATCTAGGGTGTAGCCACATAAGTGGATGGCTATAGTGAAGTAAGGCCTTGAGACTGAGGTGTTGAACAGGTTATCACATGAATACTAAAGACATGCAAAGTGACAGCAGGTCTTAGGGTAAAACAGATTATGAATCTAGAATAAATGAGGGAAAATGACATGACACAAATGATAGCAAAAAAAAAAGGTATCAAAGAACAGTCCAGACCTTTCTTTGACCTCATGCACTTGAGGTGTATAGCTTCAGGGGGGGCCTGGGTGGTTCAGTCGGTTAAGCCTCTGACTCTTGGTTTCACCTCCCGTCATGACCTCAGAGCCCAGCGTCAACTCCGTACTCAATACAGTCTGCCTGAGGTTCTCTCCCTCTCCCTCTGCCCCTTACCCCACTCGGGCAGTGTTGCACATGCCTGCACTCTCTCAAATAAATAAATCTTTAAAAAATAATAATAGCTGCAGTACCTCTACCTAACAACTAGTGTTTCATGGCCCTGATCAAGTGCAGTAGGTACAAGAGCGCTATGAAATTTAAAGTTGCGTGGCAAAAAAAAAATGCCATTTGGTTGTTAACAAAGAGCAAAGATACTTCACGTTATCACAACTATGAATCAATTAAGATTACCTTTATCACATAATAGGCCTGTGTTTTCTCCTCTTCTCCTTCAGGAGGCAGCATTACAACAGTAAGAATTTCATATCTATTCTTCAGCTTATCAATTTTACTTAGCCTCTCATGAAACTCAGCACTAATATGGAAAGAAAAAGAAAAACACTGAAAAACAAATGACATACATTTTTAAAGGACTACAGTGTTCTTATATGACATTTTTATTAATACTAAATTCAAACAGGTTAAATATATTCTCACTTTTCAATTTTCTAATTAGTGGAAAGCATCTCGGGTTTCACCCTATTTGAAAGCTAAGAAGTTAGGCTGCCATAGTTTCATGGAAGTTGGCAGAAGACACAAGATTCCTAGGTCAGAGAAAAAGGACTTTGTCAGTCATGGTACACCAAGTAGCATGAGCCTCCTGCTTGCAGAGCTCTCAAAGTCCCATGCAAGTGAGGAGAAGCTCAAGTGGATATTACATATACCGCAGGTTTACATCACAGCTAAGGAACCTCAAGCTTAGGTAATCCAAATATCTTATAACGGGAACTAAGCAAATACATCCAATCTTTACTCCAGCAAGAGGATACCACCTCTGGCTTCTGAGGCTATTCACTATCCAAACATCATTTAAAGGTAGTTTAATGCAAATTAAAATCACAATACCATATTACCTCACAGCCTTAGGGTAGTTACTAAAAAAGAAAGAAAGAAAGAAAAAGAAAGGAAGGAAGGAGGGAGGGAGGGAGGGAAGGGGGAGAGAGGGAGAGAGAGAGAGAGAGAGAGAGAGAGAAGAAGAAAGAAAGAAAGAAAGAAAGAAAGAAAGAAAGAAAGAAAGAAAGAAAGAAAGAAAGAAAGAAAGAAAAAAGAAAGAAAGAAAGGAAAAAAAGAAAATATTGGCAGGGTGCCTCGGTCGCTTAGTCAGTTAAGCTGCTGGTTCTTGATTTCAGCTCAGATCATGATCTCAGGGTCCTGGGGGCTCTCAGTGGGGAGTCTGCCTGAGATTCTCTACCTCTTCCTCTGCCCCTCCCCACACTAGTGCACTCTCTTGATCTCTCTCTAAAATAAAAAAAAAAAAATAAATCTTTAAAAAAAAAAGTACTGGCAGGGGCGCCTGGGTGGCTCACTCGGTCAAGCACCTGCCTTCAGCTCGGGTGTTGATCTCAGGGTCCTGGGATCGAGCCCCGCATCGGGCTGCCTGCTCAGTGGGGAGTCTGCCTCTCCCTCTCACTCTGCTCCCCCCTGCTTGTGCTCACTCTATCAAATAAATAAATAAAATCTTTTAAAAAAAAAGTACTGGCCCTCTCTCACTGTATCTATCTGTATCGTATGAATAAAATCTTTTTTTAAAAAGTACTGGCAATAATATGGAGAAATTGGAACCCTTGTGCACTATTGGTGGAACTGTAAAATGATGCAACCACTATGGAAAACAGTATTGCAGTTCGTCAAAAAATTACAAATAGAACTACCATATGATACAGCAATCCCACTTCCTGTTAGATAGCCAAAAAAATCAAAAGCAGGTACTTGAAGAAATCTCTGCACCCCAATGTTCATAGCAGCATTTTATTCATAATAGCCAAGAGGTAAAGCAACCCAAACATCCATGGACAGATGAATGGATACATTAAATGTGGTATATACATGTAATGGAATATTATTCAGCCTTAAAAGGAAATTGCATCACATGCTACATAGATGAACCTGAGGACATTATGCTAAGTGGAATAAGCCAGTCACAAAAGACAAATACTGCATGATTCCGCTTACATAAAGTATCTATAGCAGTCAAATTCATACAGACAGAAAGAATGGTAGTTACCAAGGGCTGGGAGAAGGAGGAAATGGAAGTTTATAAAGACTGAAAAGGGAGACACAAAACTGTTATTTGCAATTGATGTAAATGAAATACCTAGAAATTAGAATCTACAGATCAACTGTCAGAATTAATAAAAGTTTAAGCAAAGTTAATGGATTCTTAATATATAGAAATCAACTGTATTTCTACAATGCTAGTAACAAACCAAAAATGAAATGATTTAAAAGAAATAACATTGACAGAAAGATTTTTAAAAGTAGCAGGTAGGGGCACCTATGTGGCTCAGTCCGTTGAGCATCTAACTCTTGATTTTGGCTCAGGTTATGATCTCAGGGTCCTGGGATCGAGCTCCACATCAGGCTCCCTGCTCAGTGGGAAGCCTGCTTCTCCCTCTCCCACTCCCCCCGCTTGTGTTCCCTCTCTCGCTGTCTCTCTCTGTCAAATAAATAAATAAAATCTTTTAATAAATAAATAAATAAATGCAGCCATGGCGAAGCATGTTATTGAACTCTCCCCACAAAACATACTCGAGGGCGCCTGGGTGGCTCAGTCATTAAGCGTCTGCCTTTGGCTCAGGTCATGGTCCCAGGGTGCTGGGATCGAGTCTCACATTGGGCTCCCTGCTCAGCAGGAAGCCTGCTTCTCCCTCTCCACTCCCCACTGCTTGTGTCCCCTCTCTCACTGTGTCTCTCTCTGTCAAATAAATAAATAAAATCTTTAAAAAAAAAATACTTAAAAATCAGTTCCAAGGGAATTAGTGATCTCATTGCAAAAGGGATAATCTAAAGAATTAGGAGTTAGCCAAAGGAAAGAAGGAGGAAAAACCATAGGTTTATGACTAAGATATGTCCAATATATTAAAGGCCTTTTCAAATAAGTAAGAAAAAGATGATCATCCAGTCAGTTCTTCTGATACGACGCTTACATTTTAAAAAAATTTTAGCAGTATTTTAAAACTCGAATTATTACCTTATGTTCTGCCGTTCTTGCTCAACATATCTTATTTGTGAAGCAAGCATTGTTTTGTGAACTTTAATTTCTTCAATTCGTTCTTCCATAGCTGTGTGTAATTGCTGTTTTCTTTTTTCCAGAGAAAGTACTTCTTCTGCCTTACTGTGAAGCATTTCTCTAGCACGTTTAACTTCAAGTTTTAAAAGATTGTCTTCTATCATCAAATCCTGTCAACATAACAAAATTGTCAGATACTGAAATAATTACTATTATACCCAATCCATAATATTTTCTTTTATTGCCACAGAAGTCAAACTTGAAAATATAACTTTTTCTAATTTGACCACTGACCAAGGTAACTAGGATTAAATTTAGATTGCTCTGAGTGATGACTCTTGGTTTCTCTTCACTTTTTAAGAAAAGGATTTATTTCAAGTCTTATTATAATTCAATTTGAAATTTAAGTTTTACTAATAAAAAAAAAGGAAGAAGTTATTCCCAAAATTGAAACTTATAATCCAGGAATATAGTCCTATATAGTCCTGTGGATGAAAATTTTTATATTCTAAACTAAATCTAACAAAACAACATGTAAATAAATTTTTATTCTAAACAATTCAGTCATGGATAGAGTACTGACACAAGAGTACACAAATAGATCAGTTTTCAGAATAGAAAGCCCAGAAACAAACACTCCAGAACATAAGGCTTTATTATTTCAAAACATAGCTTTTCAGGTGGAGAGAAGATTAGATCCCTACATCTCAAATGTACCAAAAATAAATTCCAGATTAATGAAAAATTTAATGTAAGAGAGAAAACCAATGCAGTTACTGAAATAGTAAACATTTGTTTGATTTTTAGTATGACAAAGAAGTTTCTAAGTATAAAAATTATGCAGGGAAAAACAAATATTTGATGTTAAAAAAAGTTTTTAATGTCAAAAAACTGAATAAAAATTTAAAGATAAATGGAAAAAATATTGACAATATTTATGACAGAGTTAATAGTTTTACATATGAAGGTCTTTTGCAAAGCAATTCAAAAATACAAACCTTCTAATGGAAATATGAGCTAAGATAAAAATCTAGAAATCCAAAAAAAGAAAGATTATGGAATATAACATACTAGAAAAAAATGTTTTAAACATTTTTTCGAGAGGGAGAGAGCATGCACAAGTGGCGGGGGGAGGGGACCACAGAGGGAGAGGGAGAGAAACCCAAGCAGGCTCTATGCACAGTGCGGAGCCCACACGGGGCTCAATCCACAACCCTGAGATCATGACCTGCACAGAAAGCAAAAGTCAGACACTTAACCCACTGAGCCACCCAGGCACCCTTAAACATTTTTATTTAAACATAAATATTTTAAATTTTATGTTGAAACATGAAATGTTTTCACGTGTCACCAACTTAAAAAATATAGACTAAAACAATGAAATACAATGTTTGCCCATCAAATTCACAATTTTATAAATTATAATATCCAGCCTTACTGGTGGTGTGTAAAATAGAATGCTACACACTGCTGGTGGGAGTATTAAATGAATCCTCTAGAAGAAGACAATTTGGCTTAAACATAGTTTGGGGGCACCTGGGTGGCTCAGTTGAGCGCCCGACTCTTGGTTTCAGCTCAGGTCATGATTTCAGGGTCATGAGAGCAAGTCCTTTGTGGAGCTCCCCACTCAGCATGGAGTCTGCTTCAGAGTCTCCCTCTCTCCCTCTGCCACTCCCCCTGTTGATGCGTGCTCTCTCTCTCTAAAATAAAATAAAATATTTTTTAAAAAAGAAAATAGTTTCAAGATACTGAAAATATTCATTCTTTTTGGACCATAATTATACAATTATAAATTTTTCCTAACTCATTAAATAACTATACAGTGATATATATGCATGGTATATGGTAGTACTATTTTTTTTTTAAGTGGGTTCCACACCCAAGGTGGGGCTCAAACTCATGACCTTGAGAACAAAAGTCGCATGCTCCACTGACTGAGCCAGCCAGACGCCCCTGATAGTACTATTTAGAATAACCAAACATTGGAAATAAACACAAAAGAAACACGAAAAACAGGAGATGGTTAAATAAATTATGGTAACTTGCATGCAATAAACTGTAGAAAGCCTTTAAAAATTATTTTTAAAGAATATTTAATGTTCAATATTTAATGCTTGCAAACATACATGGAAATAGAGAATATATTTAAATTTTTAAAAAAATAATATATATAAAGCCAATTTTCTTCAAAAGACTACAAGGAAATAATATAACTTTAACACCTTATCTTGTATACAGTGATTTATATTCATCTTTATAAATTGGTATATTTTTTAAATTTTCTATAGTTAGCATTAAAATGTGGTTTTTAATATTTCATACACATATGATTTTACTGCACCTGTTTCAAAGCTTTGGTTTTATTAAGTTCTTTCTCTGATCTGTCACTGAAAAGGTTTAGTTCATTTATTTTGGTCATGAGGAACTGTTTTTCATCACAATTTTTACTGTTTGACTTCTTGATAAAATAAAGATCATTCTATAAAAAGGGAAAAGAGGTGAAATACATATTTTAAAATAACATTAAATACATAGTATTAAACATATCTTACATTAAATTATATGCTCCATTGAATATTTATAATAATTCGATTTTTAAATCTCATTCTTCGTGCTCTAATGTTTCTAATATAGTACATGGGGATATTCACATAGAAACATTTTCATTTTTATCACTTACTGATTTTTTGGATTTGGTTTAGGTTCAGTAATTCCGGTAAATATTATGTACAGTTCGACCTGAATTATTGGGGGATTGTCATTTATGGGGAGAAATATGAGGAGGAAGCCAAGCATTGGTTCAGTACACAGCTCACCTTTTTAAGTTTATTATTTGATTCAACCCACGTCACAGAAGGCAAAAACCTTCACGGTCTAAAAAAGCATAGGGTTTTCGTTCATGGTACAAGGTCTAGAATCAGATGGCCATAATTATACATTAGCCATCTGACCCTGGTGGGCAACCTACGCTTCCTTAGTTTCCTCATTTCTAAAATGGAGATGACAATACCCACCTCTCTGAGCTGCTGTTACTGTCAAAGATGTTACTGTCAAAGAGTATGTTCAACAGTGTTTGACACATAGAAGGGTCATGAATTCTTACTATTATTTAATTACATGTATAATCACATATTGCTAGAGAGAAAAATGCTAGAAAAGATCTAAGTCCATCAGATGCATAAATGTGTCACACATACCCAGATATCAGTTTCCTAGCTTTATAACAATCTACATCTCTCCACTCACCCAGACCTCGGAACAAGGTTTGTGCTCATAGTCCCCTCTGGGTACCTAAAGCAAAAATTTTCTAGTTTCAAGACCTAGTTCTGTTCCTCTCGCCCTCTTTTTTTTTTTTTTTTTTTTTAAGATTTTATTTATTTTTTGACAGAGAGAGAGGCAGGGAGAGAGGGAATACAAGCAAGGGGAGCTGCAGAGGGAGAAGCAGGCCTCCCGCGGAGCAGAGAGCCCGATGCGGGGCTCGATCCCAGGACCCTGGGATCATGACCTGAGCTGAAGGCAGACGCTTAATGACTGAGCCACCCAGGCACCACTCTCCCTCTATCTTTTATTCTCTCTTTCTCTCTGCCTCCCTCCTATGCCTCTCTCATTGCCTGTATTTTTCTTAGGTATCAAGACCTAAGATTACAGCAAGACAGTAAGAAGAGGAATTTTTTTTTTTTGTATAAAGATGTGATTTCATAAAATTAACTTTTAGAATGAAAAAATTTTAACTTAAGGTGATTTTCAACCAGAAGGAATTAGTTTCTATTATGCAAAATAGGAAATGGAATGGCATGGGAGAGGTAATGCAGAATGACTTGACAATCTCATGGTACTATTGAGAAGAGCAGACCTTCATTAGAAGGTTAACTAGCTTTAATATCTTTGAAACTTCACTTGCATTTCTTTTAATTTATTTATCTCTCTGTTAAAACCAGAGTTGGGATAGGCAAAAGTACTAGTCAACTGTATAACGGACAGAGCCCCAGAGTAGTTAAAAGGCAGAACACTAGAACCATTTCAACACAGCAAAACAGACACAATTCACACCAGGGTCAAGAAACATGCTTGCATACAAATGTCACCCTCCTATCATTCTGTAGCATTAATATTCTCCTCATATTCTATGTAATTAAAACAAAATCATTTATTGAATACCTACTAAAAGCACTGTGTTAAGATACACATTGCTTCTAATTCTCCCAAATGCCCTAAAATAATATCAAATATTTTCTTTCATTTAATAGATGAGTTAACTAAGGCTCAGTTAACTAGAGCTCAGAAATTTTAAAGTAGCAATACTGAGAGGGAGGAGCAAGATGGCAGAGGAGTACCCAGGAATTCAGCTGGATAGGGATCAACCATTCTGAACACCTACAAACTCAACAGGAGATCTAAGAAAAGAAGAGCAACAATTCTATGAACAGAAAAGCGACCACTTTCTGAAAGGTAGGACATGCGGAGAAGTGAATCCAAGGCGATATTTGGGAAGATAGACAGCCCAGGGAGGGAGCCTCCGTCAGCCACTACTGGCAAGTGATAGAGCAGCGGACACAAAATCAGAACTTTTAGAAGTTGGCTCTGCTGAGAAACGTCACTCCAGTGGCTAAGCGGGGCGTGGACCCTCGCTGGGACAGCATGGTCTCAGGACCCTCAGGGTCACAGAAAGACTGGGGATGCCTGAGTGCGGCAGAGCTCCCAGGTAGTGGAGCGGGGAAGCTGGCTGCAGAGACAGAGCCAAGGCGTGGGCTCTCAGCTCGGGATTGTCATAAACCATGATCCGCAGCACAGTCGGGGAACTGCTCCTCCAGCAGGGACCCAACAAGCGGCAGATCTGGGGAGACTCCCCTTCCTCCCCTGGGAGGAGCGGCAAGGGAGCACACCGCAGGGATCTGCTGGGTTTGGAGTCTCTAATGGGGTCGTGTGCCAGAGATGGAAACTCTCAGTCACAGGCCAGGTGAGCATGGAGTGCGGCCAGAGACCAGGGAGACGGGAGTGATTGGCTGCTTTTCTCTGGGGGCGCACTGAGGAGTGGGGCCCCGAGTTCTCCACAACTTCAGAACCAGAGACAGGGAAGCCACCATTTTCATTCTCATCCTCCAAAGCTGTACGGAAAGCTTTCAGGGAACAAAAGCTCCCAAGAGCAAACCAAGAAGATTACTTAGCCTGGCCCCTGGCAAGGGCGGGGCAATTCCACCTCGGGCAAAGACATTTGAGAACCACGGCAACAGGCCCCTCCCCCAGAAGATCAGCAAGAACATCCAGCCAAGACCAAGTATACCGATCAATGAGAACAGCAAAACTCCAGCACTAGGGGAATACAGCACATAGAATTCGTGGCTTTTTTTCCCCATTATCTTTAGTCTTTCAAAGTTAATTTTTTAATTTTCTTTATTTTTTCTTTTTCTATTTTTTTTAATTTTTCTTCTTTCCTTTTTCAACCAACATATTTTATCAATTGCTTTTTTAAAATCTTTTTTAATTTTCACTTTACAAATTCTATCCATTCACTGTATTTAACCTTATTTTTTGTGTATATATATGTTTTTCTTTCTTTAAAATTTTGAGATACAGTTTCTTCTAACATACCAAAACATACCCTAAATCTAGTATATGGCTTTGTTCTAGTCTCCCATGTGATCACATTCTCTCCTTTTTTTTTCTTTTTTTAAATTTTTCTTCTTTCTTTTTTCAACAAACTTATCAATTCCTTTCTTAAAATACTTTTAAATTTTCATCTTTACAGTCATATTCCATCCCTTTATCGTATTTACCCTTATTTTTGTATATATATAAGTTTTTATTTCTTTAAAATTTTGGGAGGCAGTTTCTCCTAACAGACCAAAATACACCCAAAATCTAGTGTGTGGCTGTTCTATTCACCAGCCTGATCAAAAAAAAAATTTTTTTTCCCTTTCTTTTCCCCCTAGTTTCAGATCTCTTCTGATTTGCTTAGTGTATATTTTTCTGGGGTCATTGTTACCCCTTTAGCATTTTGTTCTCTCATTCATCTATTCTTCTCTGGACCAAATGACAAAACAGAAAAACTCACCTCAAAAAAAAAACAAAAACAAGAGACAGTACCCACTGCCAGGGACCTAATCAATACAGACATTAGTAAGATGTTGGAACCAGAGTTCAAAATGACGATTATAAAGATACTAGCTGGGCTTGAAAAAAAACATAGAAGATACTAGAGAATCCCTTTCTGGAGAAATCTAAGAACTAAAATCTAACAAGTCAAAATCAAAAAGGCTATTAATGAGGTGCAATCAAAAATGGAGGCTCTACCTGCTAGGGTAAATGAGGCAGAAGAAAGAATTAGCGATATAGAAGACCAAATGATGGAGAATAAAGAAGCTGAGAAAATGAGAGATAAACAACTACTGGATCACGAGGGCAGAATTCGAGAGATAAGGGATACCATAAGATGAAACAATATTAGAATAATTGGGATGCCAGAAGAAGAAAGAGAGAGAGGGGCAGAAGGTATACCGGAGCAAATTATAGCAGAGAACTTCCCTAATTTGAGGAAGGAAACAGGCATCAAAATCTAGGAGGCACAGAGAACCCCCCTCAAAATCAATAAAAATAGGTCAACACCCCGACATCTAATAGTAAAATTTACGAGTCTCAGAGACAAAGAGAAAATCCTAAAAGCAGCTCGGGACAAGAGGTCTGTAACCTACAACGGTAGAAACATTAGCTTGGCAGCAGACCTATCCAGAGACCTGGCAGTCCAGAAAGGACTGGCATGATATATTCAGAGCACTAAACGAGAAAAATATGCAGCCAAGAATACTATATCCAGCTAGGCTGTCATTGAAAATAGAAGGAGAGATAAAAAGCTTCCAGGACAAACAAAAACTAAAAGAATTTGCAAACATCAAACCAGTCCTACAAGAAATATTGAAAGGGGTCCTCTAAGCAAAGAGAGAGCCTAAAAGTAACATAGAGCAGAAAGGAACAGAGACAATATACAGTAATAGTCACCTTACAGGCAATACAATGGCACTGAATTCATATCTTTCAATAGTTACCCCTGAATGTAAATGGGCTAAATGCCCCAATCAAAAGACACAGGGTATCAGATTGGATAAAAAAAACAAGACCCATCGATATGCCATTTGCAAGAGACTCATTTTAGACCCAAAGACACCTCCAAATTTAAAGTGAGGGGGTGGAAAACCATTTACCATGCTAATGGACATCAAAGAAAGCTGGGGTGGCAATCCTTATATCAGACAAATTAGATTTTAAACCAAAGACTATAATAAGAGATGAGGAAGGACACTATATCATACGTAAAGGGTCTACGCAACAAGAATCAATTAAAGATTTTAGTTATTTGACAGAGAGAGAGAGAGCGAGAGCAGGAACACCAGCAGGGGGAGTTGGAGAGGGAGAAGCAGGCTTCCCACCGAGCAGGGAACCCGATGCGGGACTCAATCCCAGGACCCTGGGATCATGAACTGAGCCGAAGGCAGACGCTTAACAACTGAGCCACCCAGGCACCTGAAGATCTAACAATTTTAAATATCTATGCCCCTAACATGGAAGCAGCAAATTATATAAGCCAATTAATAACAAAATCAAAGAAATATCGACAATAATACAGTTATAGTAGGGACTTTAACACCCCCTTCACTGAAATGGACAGATCATCTAAGCAAAAGATCAACAAGGAAATAAAGGCTTTAAATGATACACTGGACCAGCAACCTCACAGATATACTCAGAACATTCCATTCCAAAGCAACAGAATACACATTCTTCTCTAGTGCATATGGAACATTCTCCAGAATAGATCACATCCTGGGTCACAAATCAGGTCAACCAGTACCAAAAGACTGGGATCATTCTCTGCATATTTTCAGACTACAATGCTTTGAAACTAGAACTCAGTCACAAGAGGAAAGTTGGAAAGAAATACATAGAGGCTAAAGAGCATCCTACTAAAGAATGAAGGGGTCAACCAGGAAATTAAAGAAGAATTTTAAAAAATTCATGGAAACAAATGAAAATGAAAACACAACTAACTGTTCAAAATCTTTGGGATGCAGCAAAGGCAGTCCTAAGAGGAAAGTATATAGCAATACAAGCCTTTCTCAAGAAACAAGAAAGGTCTCAAGTACACAACCTAACCCTACACCTAAAGGAGCTGGAGGAAGAACAGCAAATAAAGCCTAAACCCAGCAGGAGAAGAGAAATAATAAAGATCAGAGCAGAAATCAATGAAATAGAAACCAAAAGAACAGTAGAACAGATCAATGAAACTAGGAGCTGGTTCTTTGAAGGAATTAAGATTGATAAACCCCTGGCCAGACTTATCAAAAAGAAAAGAGAAAGGACCCAAATGAATAAAATCATGAATGAAACAGGAGAGATGACAACCAACACCAAAGAAATACAAACAATTATAAGAACATCTTATGAGCAACTATATGCCAACAAATTAGACAATCTGGATGAAATGAATGCATTCCTAGAGACATATAAACTACCAAAACTGAAGAAGGAAGAAATAGAAAACCTGAACAGACCCATAACCAGTAAGGAAAGTGAAGCAGTCATCAAAAATCTCCCAACAAACAAGAGCCTAGGACCAGATGGCTTCCCAGGGGAATTCTACCAAACATTTAAAGAACAATTAATACCTATTCTTCTGAAACTGTTTCGAAAAATAGAAATGGAAGGAAAACTTCCAAACTCGTTTT
The DNA here is from genome assembly GCF_029215605.1 of Mirounga angustirostris. Classification (NCBI taxonomy): domain Eukaryota; kingdom Metazoa; phylum Chordata; class Mammalia; order Carnivora; family Phocidae; genus Mirounga; species Mirounga angustirostris. The sequence continues at coordinate 84,575,438 of NW_026991709.1, read as the reverse complement.
ATGTGGCCAGCATTACCTGGATCCCAAAACCAGACAAAGACCCCATCAAAAAGGAGAATTACAGACCAATATACCTGATGAACATGGATGCAAAAATTCTCACCAAAATACTAGCCAATAGGATCCAACAGTACATTAAAAGGATTATTCATCACGACCAAGCGGGATTTATTCCTGGGCTGCAAGGTTGGTTCAATATCCACAAATCAATCAATGTGATACAATACATTAATAAAAGCAATAACAAGAACCATATGATCTTCTCAATAGATGCAGAAAAAGCTTTTGACAAAGTACAGCATCCTTTCTTGATCAAAACTCTTCACAGTGTAGGGATACAGGGTACATACTTCAATATCATAAAAGCTATCTATGAAAAACCCACAGCGAATATCATTCTCAATGGGGAAAAACTGAGACCTTTTCCCCTAAGGTCAGGAACACGGCAGGGATGTCCACTATCACCACTGCTATTCAACATAGTATTAGAAGTTCTAGCCACAGCAATCACACAACAAAAAGAAATAAAAGGCATCCGAATCAGCAGTCAAACTCTCACTCTTTGCAGATGATATGATACTTTATGTGGAAAACCCAAAAGACTCCACCCCAAAACTGCTAGAACTCATACAGGAATTCAGTAAAGTGGCAGGATATAAAATCAAGGCACAGAAACCAGTGGCATTCCTATACACCAACAATAAGACAGAAGAAAGAGAAATTAAGGTGTTGATCCCATTTACAATTGCATCCAAAACCATAAGATACCTAGGAATAAATCTAACCAAAGAGGCAAAGGATCTGTACTCCGAAAACTATAGAATACTCATGAAAGAAATTGAGGAAGACACAAAGAAATGGAAAAACGTTCCATGCTCATGGACTGGAAGAACAAATAGTGTGAAAATGTCTATGCTACCTAGAGCAATCGACACATTTAATGCAATCCCTATCAAAATACCAACCACTTTTTTCAAAGAAATGGAACAAATAATCCTAAAATTTGTATGGAACCAGAAAAGGTCCCGAATAGCCAGAGGAATGTTGAAAAAGCAAAGCAAAGCTGGTGGCACCACAATCCCGGACTTCAAGCTCTATTACAAAGCTGTCATTATCAAGACAGTATGGTACTGGCACAAAAACAGACACAGAGATCAATGGAACAGAATAGAGAGCCCAGAAATAGACCCTCAACTCTATGGTCAACATATCTTCAACAAAGCAGGAAAGACTGTCCAATGGAAAAAAGACAGTCTCTTCAACAAATGGTGTTGGGAAAATTGGACATTCACATGCACAAGAATGAAACGGGACCATTTCCTTACACCACACACAAAAATAGACTCAAAATGGTTGAAAGACCTAAATGTGAGAAAGGAATCCATCAAAATCCTTGAGGAGAACACAGGCAGCAACCTCTTTGACCTCAGCCGCAGCAACTTCTTCCTAGACACATCACCAAAGATAAGGGAAGCAAGGGCAAAAATGAACTATTGGGACTTCATCAAGATAAAAAGCTTTTGCACAGCAAAGGAAACAGTCAACAACCAAAAGACAACAGACAGAATGGAAGAAGATATTTGCAAATGACATATCAGAAAAAGGGCTAGTATCCAAAATCTATAAAGAACTTATCAAACTCAACACCCAAAGAACAAATAATCCAAGAAATGGGCAGAAGACATGAACAGACATTTCTGCAAAGAAGACATCCAAATGGCCAACAGACACATGATAACGTGCTCAACATCACTTAGCATCAGGGAAAAACAAATCAAAACCATAATAAGATACCACCTCACACCAGTCAGAATGGCTAAAATTAACAAGTCAGGAAACGACAGATGTTGGCAAGGATGTGGAGAAAGGGGAACCCTCCTACACTGTTGGTGGAAATGCAAACTGGTGCAGCCACTCTGGAAAACAGTATGGAGGTTCCTCAAAAAGTTGAAAATAGAGCTACCATATGATCCAGCAATTGCACTACTGGGTATTTACCCCAAAGATATAAAGGTAGTGATCCAAAGGGGCACATGCACCCCAATGTTTATAGCAGCAATGTCCACAATAGCCAAACTATGGAAAGAGCCTAGATGTCCATCAACAGATGAATGGATAAAAAAGATGTGGTGTATATATATATACAATGGAATATTATGCAGCCATCGAAAAAATGAAATCTTGGCATTTGCAACAACGTGGATGGAACTAGAAGGTATTATGCTAAGCGAAATAAGTCAATCAGAGAAAGACAATTATCATATGACCTCACTGATACATGGAATTTGAGAAATAAGACAGAGGATCATAGGGCAATGGAGGGAAAAATGAAACAAGACAAAACCAGAGAGGGAAACAAACCATAAGAGACTCTTAATCATAGGAAACAAACTGAGGGTTGCTGGAGTGGAGGGGGGCTGGGAGGGATGGGGTGGCTGGTGATGGACACTGGGGAGGGTATATGCTATGGTGAGCGCTGTGAATTGTATAAGACTGATGAATCACAGACCTGTACTCCTGAAACAAATAATACATTATATGTTAATAAAAAAAAAAAAGTAGCAGTACTGATATAACCTTGATACTAAAAACCAGTTGTTTCTGATTCCAAAACATGTGTTCTTTTCCACAAATCTAAAGAAACAGTTTTTAAAAATTTCATCAGGCTACAAGCCACTCCAAACCAAAATGTTGTCATTGTAAATTTTTTTTTAATTAATTTTAAAAAGAGCTCCCTTTGACCTTTGTCATCCTAAAGGAATTCAAGGCAATTCTTCTTATAACCACTAGAGGACACTCATCACAAGCCTTTCAAACTATAAATGACATCCTTTGGGGTTCTCATCCCATTCAGGTCTATGATCGCCTTCATTCTTACTCTCCAGTTAAACTTTAACACAGGATTTATATTTTATAGGTTCCCCTAACATAGGTTTTATATGACCATAAACATAGAAATACTGGAAGATGAACATTTTCATCTTATTAACAAAATAGTCATTCAAAATATTATAACCAAGTAAATATATGAATAACAACAACAAATGACCCATAAAGGTCATTTCAAAGATAAAGGGCAATCAAGTTATTCTGGCAAAAACATAATAGAAAAATGTAATTTATCAACGTTTTAAATCATGTACTATTTGAGAGTATTTTGAAGTCCTATGGTCCAGGGATCAAATCCTAGCTCTCCATGTACTAGCTGTGTAACCATGGACAATTTACTTAATCTGTGACACAAGTAATAATATCTCCCTCACAAGACACTGATAAAGATTAAATGAGATAAAATACTAAAGGCATGTAAATATAATTATCATATAGTAAATGCACAATCAATGGTAATGTTATATTCTCATAGTCGGTATAGAAACATGAACGTCAGTTCATACATTTGTTATATATGCAGGTAGCCTGGCAATCATCCTATCCAAAGTAAAGTCTTAGGACCAAGTTGACTTAAAACAGAATGACTAATGACTAGGATATTTGAAGCATCAAAAGTATTTTGGCTAAGTTACATGAAGCTTCTTGATCTGTGTTTCCAAAAGGCCACATGTAGATTTTTTCTCTTCCAATGTCTTTTTAAGTTCAACAATTTTTGTTTCAAGGGCTTGTTTTTCTTCTGAATTAATTTCTCCTTTTAACCGAGACATTCGGCGTTCCACTTGTTGAATGTAAAAATCCTGTTACATTTTTAAAAACAGATAGTAAGGAGAAACAAACAGTTAAAACCATTTCCATAAATGTAAAAACACAATAAACACTTTCTTAAAGTTTAGTCTTAAGTGTCATCATTTACTAAAGTCATTTTAATTCTTCAGTACAAAATCCTTTTTAACTCTAAGTAGAAAAACAGCAAACTATTCTTCAACAATCAAGGTACAGGATAGTGACATGAAAGTAAGTAATCTTCTGAAAATATAAGAAATCAGCTAGGAGGGTATTTACCATACCACTAGGATGGAACCTCAGTAAATCCACTGGATTTACATGGACATGGATTTTTGAGGGCACATTTTCTAAGGGATACAAAAAAGTCACAAATTGTTAGCCATGAATGGCTCAAATATGATGAACTTCCAGTGAATTATTTTTAAAATAATACTTTAACATCTGTAATTTTGAGAAACTACGACATTAGATGAGGAAATTAAGATGTAGAGAGGGATGACACTAAAGAATTAACATGAGACAGAATATATAAATGGAACAAAGAAGGAAAAATGTCTAAAGTGCTTTTAAACTACTAGTCAGGGGTTGGGGTAAGGAAGCCTGTGTTTGCGTGTCTAAGACTCAACATACGGTTTTTCCAGGTTTCAGAGAGCCCACTCCTTGGATTGTTTTACTCCAGGCCCAATTGCCCCAGGTTCCTTTAAAGCATGATTGTCCCTCCCTGGAGTTGTCTATCCTCTGACCTGTTTATTTCAGATCAAGAAAAAAAAAAACAGGTTTTAAGGCTCCCTTACCCCACTGCTGACCAAACATGATATCCTATTTCAGTATCTGTCTGTCCCTCCAAGAGTGCTTTAAAAATCTTTGTTTTTTCAGGACGCTGTGGTATCTGGACTGTCACAACTATAACAAATCAATATGGAAGACATTCGTAAGATTAACATCTACCTGACTGTACATAATTTCTTGCTGTTTCAAGGTTTCAAAATCCAGTTTATGTAACTGATGGTTGAGGTGCTTTAGAGAGGAACGAGTTCCTTCAATTTCTGATACAACAGCTTTTTCTTTCATTGTCTCAGTCTGTAATTCCTGAACTTTCTTAAATAGCACATCTTTCACTATGTTCAATTGAACTTCCACTTCCTGAGGATAAGAATAATAGTGATCAATGAAATTATAATACCTTGAAATGTTTTATTATATAAACATTATAATCTGGGGGGTCATAAATTAACCCCCCAACATTTCAGCCCTTGAGAATATAAGAATGCCCTTCCCACAATTTCAACAAATCTCCAACATCTTATAATCTACTCTATTCCAGTAACTTGATCTGTCATCTTAATTCTACACCGTGTCATTCTACACCTTAGAACTTGGCTATTCCACTGGTTTCCTTATATATAGCAGAGACGCACAACTTTTAAGTTCACAGAATTTGCTGTAGTCTTGAGGGTGTTACAGGAAAGAAATCACATAGCTCAATCTCCCACCTTCTTTTGGGCACTCTCCAGTGGTGAGCAGGTAAATGTTTAACCACCAGCTTTCCAATGGATGGGAGGTTAGGGGGAAGAAGCTGATTTTCATTTTATAAATATTCCCATCATGGCCAATTTCAAGCTACTAACATGATTCTGCTAAATGCAGATTTGGAAAGAGATATGCAGTAGCAGACCATTACATAGCATTTCCACTATACAGATATAATAAATGTAAGTAATCTTAAGTACCCTTAAGAGCATAAATAGATAATAGTAAAATCTAATTTAGAAGTGATGAGTGTTTATTACTTTGTTTTAAATATTATGTATTTAATTGTAAGTCTACATAATTTAATTTTCAATAGCAGCCATGTTTAGCAGCTGACTTGCAAAATTCCAGAAAATTTAACTATCAACTCTCATGAGCTGGTAAGGGCTGGCCCCAACACACTACTGGCACCTTCATTCACACCTTTTCTCTAGTCGGCCCCCCTACATGTGCAGCCTTCTAGGAAACAGAAACCAGTCCCCCATTCCTACTGCTCATTTCTCAAGAGGCAGATCTGTCTTGACCTTAAGGCTCCATGACAAGTGTTCTAGGCTTCAAATAGATCTCCCATGCCAAGCAAGATCTGTTGAAAGTTATCATTTTAATTGTCGAAATAATTTCCCTCGTGCTCTTATGCCCAGAGAAGCATATTTCCTTTTGGCAACCAATGAACCTCAATATGAAAACAAAATCTATGATTAGCACATTTAAATTTTGACATATTGAGAAATATAATCTTTAAAATGCCTTTTTTATATAATAGACAATTTTCATTAGTTTTAAGACCTTCTCAAAGATTGCCTGGCAGTTTTAAAGTCAGTGCTTGGTGGTGAATAACATAATCCATCACCAAAACATACAGGATTAGGATTCTTCCAAACAAAGAAAAACTAACAGCTACAAAAACCAAGATTATGAATAAACCTCTGAGACAGCACAAGTAGCACACATGCTGCCAATCCCATTTTTTCTAATTAAGCTAATTTCTTAAAAAATGTCACCAGTTTTTAATGTCATCATCAAAAGGTCTATTTCATATGGATTTCAGTCTTTGCAGATTTCTAATAAGTTCTAATATTGTCCTATCTCAGTGCTACAGAAAGTCAAGCTCTTAGGAGGAAAAAAACCATTTTTTTTTAAATAATGTGATTTAGACTCCTATGCCACTCAAGTCAAGACTGCCGCATGACTTCATTATTCAGAGATTTTGAACATTCAACAGCACACTGAAAAAGCTTGATTTTATCCAAATATAAGTGAAACCATACTTGACATTTAGCAAATGAGGGATTTTGCCATGATCTTCAGCTGCCCCTCAGAAAGAGCAGAAGCCAGAAGTAGTGCCAATAGGGTCAGGTCACAGAAGTCACTTGGAAGTTTTCAAAGAGGAAATGGTGAACCAGCCTTTCCCAGTTTCTCAAAATTGGCCTAAATGCTACCAAGATGCCAAAGACATCCCAGTAGAGTTAGTAAAGTAGAACACTTAAGAGTCCATTTACTTATAAATGGTGCCAGACTGTCAGAGATAATAAATGATAAAGAAATACAGGGAAGGAATGTAGACCACTGGGGGGCATTGGATCACAAACAAAAAAAACAAATGATAACCAACTGTAAGGGTAGAAATCAATTTTAAAACATGGGCATTTTTCAAGGTATGTCTGCAATATAAGAGCATATATATGAATGACAAGCAGAGACACACCAGGCATTGGGAAGGCACGACATCTCAAGTGGAGGGCTACCTTTGAAAGAAGACAGCCAAGGCAAATGCCAAAAGTGAAGCAAAAGGAGAAGTAGAAGCTTTAAGAGAGAAGGCCAGAAACATCTTCGGAAGCCACATACAAAAAGGGGGTCCAACAACTCAAAATTCTGATTACAAATGTGGTCACACCAGAAAGCAGAGCCTCTTAAAAGACCTCCTACTCCCTAATTACAAGAGTCTAATTCACTATTGCTAGATTCTCTGTGACTGTTTTTTTGTTTGTTTTTGTTTTTTTGTAGTTTTTAATTTTATTATATTATGTTAGTCACCATACAATACATCATTAGTTTTCGATGTAGTGATCCACGATCCATTGTTTTCATATAACACCCAGTGCTCCATGCAGTACGTGCCCTCCTTAATACCCATCACCAAGCTAACCAATCCCCCCTCCCCCCGTCCCTCTAGAACCCTGTTTGTTTCTCAGGTCCATAGTCTCTCATGGTTCATCTCTCCCTCCAATTCCCCCCTCCCATTTTTCCCTTCCTTCTCCTAATGTCCTACATGTTATTCCTTATGTTCCACAAATAAGTGAAACCATATGATAATTGACTTTCTCTGCTTAACTTATTTTGCTTAGCATAATCTCCTCCAGTCCCATCCATGTGATGTAAAAGTTGGGTATTCATCTTTTCTGATGGCTGAGTAATATTCCATTGTATATATGGACCACATCTTCTTTATCCATTCATCTGTTGAAGGGCATCTTGGCTCTTTCCACAGTTTGGCTATTGCAGACATTGCTGCTATGAACATTGGGGTGCATATGGCCCTTCTTTTCACTACATCTGTGTCTTTGGGGTAAATACCCAGGAGTGCAATTGCTGGGTCATAGGGTAGCTCTATTTTTAAATTTTTGAGGAACCTCCACACTGTTTTCCAAAGTGGCTGTACCAACTTGGATTCCCACCAACAGTGTAAGAGGGTTCCCCTTTCTCCACAACCTCTCCAACATTTGTTGTTTCTTTCCCTGTCCATTTTGGCCATTCTAACCGGTGTAAGGTGGTATCTCAGTGTGGTTTTGATTTGGATTTCCCTGATGGCTAATGATGATGAATATCGGTGACTGTTTAAGAACTAAAACTAAACTTTACCTTTACACTTTTTTCCTCCTCCCTTAGCATATCTTCCAAATTGGTAGCTTTTTCTTCTACAGACATTGTTTTCTCAGTTATCTGCTTTAATTTTTTTTTTACAATCTGATTATGATTTTTAATTTTCTGTAACCTAGAGAGAATTTATGGGGAAAAATAGAAAACATGTCTAAAAAGTAATACAAACATAGAATAGCTTATCCTAAGATTTCTTCATATAACCTGAAGGTTTCTTTTTTTTTTTTTTTTTTTAGATTTTATTTATTTAACAGAGAGAGACATAGCGGGAGCAGGAACACAAGCAGGGGGAGTGGGAGAGGGATAAGCAGGCTTCCCGCAGAGCGGGAAGCCCGATGTGGGACTCGATCCCAGGACCCTGGGATCATGACCTGAGCCGAAGGCAGACGCTTAACGACTGAGCCACCCAGGCGCCCATAACCTGAAGGTTTCTTTTGCCATAAACCTAAACCTTTTTATTACCTTTCTGGAAACCTTATATATTTATTGAATGTATATTTAATAAGTCATAAAAATATTGTTCCTAAGCCCTTACAAAGAAAAACCCAGGAAAAACTTTTTGTCAAGTTTAATAATTCAGTAGCCATCAGTTTACAATTATTTAACAAAAGCTTAAATATTTAATAATTTTTCTAGTGGTCAAAAACTAGGGAGCTTGGGTAGCTCAGTCAGTTAAGCATTCAACTCTTGATTTTAGCTCAGGGTGTGATCTGAGGGTCATGAGATCGAGCCCTGCATCTTGTCCCTCTCCCTCTGCTCTTCCCTCTACTTGTTCTCTCTCCCTCTCTCAGATAAATAAATAAATAAAATCTTTAAAAAAACATAAGTAGTCAAAAACTATAAACATATTTAAATATCTTTTTTCTTACCTTGCTGCTTCTTCATGAATGTCCTTCTTTATTTTGGAAATATTTTTCCTCATAGCTTCTAAATCACTGGAACTTCTATTCACAGTGGCTTTTAAAGAATCCAGCTATTCATTAGTTAACAGACAAAAATTACATACTTACTCTACATCTTATATAAATTAATTTCATTTTTGAGAAGTTCTATTCTGAACATGTTAGTTTTTAACCTACATCACATCCATAAATACAGTGGCCATGTTGCTGTAATCCATATAACCAGTTTTTCTTTTTGATCTGATATTACATTTTAAATGACTTATTTCATGATACTGGCAAATTACAGAGTCCTACATAGATGCATGAAAGGTACTTAGAGCAAAAGCTTCACAGTATTGGATTTGGCAATAATTTCTTGGATATGACAGGCAACAAAAGAAAAAAAGACAAATTGGACTTCATCAAAATTTAAAACTTCTGTGCATCAAAAGACAATATCAACACAGTTAAAAGGCACTCCATAAAATGGAGAAAATACTTGCAAATCATACACCTGATAAGAGATTATCTAGAATATATAGATAATTTCTAAAACTCACCACCACCACCACCACCAACAAAAAAACCCAAACTGATTCAAAATGAGGAAAGGACTTGAATAGACACTTCTCCAAAGAAGATACACTAATAAAAAATGCTCAACAGCATCAATCATTATGGATATGCAAATCAAAACTACAATGAAATACCACCTCACACCCTTCCATAAGGATGGCTACTACCAAAAAAAGAAAAAAGAAAAAAAGGAAAGAACAAGCGTTGGCGAGAATGTGGAGAAACTAGAACTTTTGTGCACCATCGGTGGGAATATAAAATGGTACAGCCACTACAGAAAACAGTATGGTGGTCCCTCAAAAAATTAAAAACATAATTACCATAAGTACCATCCAGCAATTCTGAGATAACTGTACACCCATGTTCATAGCAGCATTATTCACAATAGTTAAAACATAACAGCAACCCAAGTGTCCGCTGACAGATAAATGGAGAAGCAAAACGTGATATATACATACAATGGAATAGTATTCAGCCCTAAAAAGTAACAAAAATTTGACATCTGCTACAACACAGATAAACCTTGAGGACATTATGCTAAGTGAAATAAATGAAATAACCCAGTCACAAAACAATAAATACTGATTTCATGCATATGAAGTACTTAGTCTCATAGAGACAGAAAGTAGAATGGTAGTTGCTAGGAGCTGGGAGGAGGGGTGGAATGGGGAGTTATTGTTTAATTAGTATGCAGTTTCAGTTTTACAAGAAGAAAAGAGTTATGGAGATGGATGGTGGTGATGGTTGCATAACATTAGGAACATATTTAATACCACTGAACTGTATGCTTGAAAATGATTAAGATGGTAAAGTGTACATTATGTGTACTTTATCTCAATTTTTAAAAATATTATATTTATTTATTTGAGAGAGAGTGAAAGAGAGAGAACATGAGCAGGGGGAGGGGCAGAGGAAGAAGCAGATTCCCCGCTGAGCAAGGAGCCCGATTCGGGGCTCGATCCCAGGACCCTGGGATCATGATCTGAACTGAAGGCAGATGTTTAACTGACTGAGCTATCCAGGTGCCCCTATTTTACCTCAAATTTAAAATTTGGAGGAAAGAAATGAATGAAGTACTGATGCATACTACAACATGGATGAACCTTGAAAACATTATGTAAGTAAAAGAATCCAGACATGAAGTGCTCCATAGTATATTATTTCATTTATATGAAATATCCAAAATAGGCAAATCCACAGAGACAGAAAGTAGATTAGCAGTTGCCAGGGCTGAGTAGGAGGAAGGAAGCAATGTGATTGCTAATGCGCAAGGGGTTTCTTTTTGAAAGACAAAAATAGTCTAAAAAATTAGATAGTGGTGATGGTTGCACATTCTATGAAATATTAAAAACCACTGAATTGTATACTTTAAAAGGGCAAATTATTATATGTGAATTATACCTCAATAAGCAAATTATGAATGAATGAATGAATCCCTGCATTCTTTAATGCAATTGGTTTAAACTTAAAAATTTTTAAGAATGAACTGTTATCGGTGACATTTAATTTAGGCAAGAAATTTGCTTATTTTATTTTTTTAGGACCGTAAGTAATTATTCTTTTTGGACAGAAAAAAATCTTTCCTTCTTTATCAGAAATTAAAAGTATAACAACTTGTAGAATGAAATGCTCTACAATATTCCAATTTCCTGCCTAAACAGTAGTAACTTCAGATAATGTGGCCTCAAGGCACAAATTTCAAAAAGATCCCTTTATTGCTAACTAAAGGGATCACTAACACTCCCTATGGAACAATCTAGTTGGCCATGTGTGCCTGCAAAAGAAGAAAAGAACAAAGCAGAAGTTTTGTTCTCTGTTTCAAGGTATTTTACCACTACACTGTCTCACTACTGGACTGAAATATTATCCCTTCACAAGGGGAGAAACTGAACTTAAGCAAATAACTCCACCTAGAATTTGAGTCAAAACCACCATACACATGTAGCACTGAAAAGACACTTCAGGTAATCACTAATGTCGATATTCATCTTCACGTCTGCCCATGGGCCAGTTATAATCATGATTTCAGTCTAGACCTTCAGGAGCCTTTTGCCTCAGTCACTTACAAAACTCCATATCCATTGGGCAAGTTGTGTGCTCCACGACTTCAGGGGGAGACCTTCACACCACCTGTGGTATGCCTGGCACCTACCCCCCACCCCCGTTGCTTTCACCAAGCAGGGCTCAATTGCAGTACCCTAAAAGTTCCACAACATGAAGGGACATAAGAAAAAAGAACTAGAAGGCAATTAATTCCTTAATCAAAAGAGCTTTTATGCTTATTTTTTAATAGTTTGTCATAAACACACAAGCCACTCTTTTTAGTTGACATACCTCATCTTTCAGCTGATTTCTGTTAGTTTCATGACGTTGATACTCCGTTCTACATTTTAAAAGTTTACGATCAGCAACAGAAATTTTTTTCTCATACTCTGTGTTATTCCAAATTTCACTTTCCAAAAACTTGATCTTTTCTTTAACCAAATTTTCTTTTTCTCTTATTTCCTGCTTTATCCTTGCTAATGCCTAAGGTTTAAAAATATGGTAAATATATGTTTAATGCAAAGAACAAAACAAAAAGGAATTTAGTTTTTATTTTTCTATATTCCGTATTTTTATAAAACTTCTTAAGACAATATTTTCTTTTAAAAAGTCTATTTTGGGGGCACCTGGATGACTCAGTCAGTTAAGCATCCAACTCTTGATCTCAGCTCAGGTCTTGATCTCAAGGTCGTGAGTTCAAGCCCTGCACTGTGCTCCACACTGGGTGTGGAGCCTACTTCAAAAAAAAAAGAGAGAGAGAGAGTCTATTTTTATATGAATAAAAACAAAGTATTAATATGTTACACATCAGTATCTATAAGCTCATTTTTTTTGAAGATCTTGTTTTCTTTCATCTGGTACTTTGCTAAAGAGATGAGAAAAATGTCAAGCTTTTATAAACAAAAGGTGGTATCTAAAAAATATAACATTGTTGAATATTTTTACATAGAAAGTTGGATTTCAATTATTTTTTTCCAAATATTTCATAGGACCAGTTTTTTTTCATCTTTTGAGAATAATATTTTAGTTACTGGTTTCAATAGGAATGCTTTTCACTCAGGCCTTTTGCTGGTCTTGGAGAATAAAAATAAATAGAATATACAAGGTAGTAACTGAGATGTGGACAAAGCACCATGGGAAAAAGAGATGATGAAGTCTACCCAAGAGGAATTACTAAAAGGCATTACTTAAGAGGCTTCTCTTAAGTTAGGCCTAAAAGATAAATGGAGATGCATAAATACTCTAATGTGGTTAAATCGTAGGGAGGGCAGGGATGGAATGGGGATATATTAAGAAGGGGTGGGTACAAATGAAAGGAATGAGGCTGGAAAGGTAGAGGTTAGGGCCCAATTGTGAAAAAAATCAATTTTTTTAACTGCCATGTTAGAGGTTCAATTTTTAAGCAATGTGGAACAAAGAAGATTTTAGAGCTGAGGAATAAAAAAGCTCATATGTGGTTTTTATAAGTGATGTTGATAGCAACATGTTAGAGGAATTGGAGGAAAAAGATAATTTTACCCTAAGATGTAATTCCAAAATGGGGTCCCACCAAACAATCCCAGAAAATTGGGTTGGGGGAGGGTGTATGTTCTGAAATGAGTAAGTTTTAGAAATCTGTATGTAATACTGTACATATTAGCATATTAAATGGATATATATTTGAAATGTACTACATTTTTTTAAAGATTTTATTTGAGAGAGAGAGAACATGAGCAGGGGAGTGGGATAGGGCAGAGGGAGAAGGAGAAGTGGGGAGTGGGGTAGGGCAGTGGGGGAGCGGGGTAGGGCAGAGGGCAGAGGGAAAGGGAGAAGCAGGCTCCCCACTGAGCAGGGAGCCCGACTCTCGGGGCTCGATCCCAGGACCCTGAGATCATGACCTGAACCGAAGACAGATGCTTAACCGACTGAGCCACCCAAGCACCCCTGAAATGCATTACATTTAAAAAGGCACTGTAAATTTATTTAATCCCATATGTTGTCTATAACAGTTAACACTCTATAATGTAGCATTCTATATATACACTGTGTTCATTCAACCAAAGACAGGTCAAAACATCCTAAGTTTATGTATGTCAAATGATCATTCTAGAACTTCCTGCCTTATATTGATTTTCTATGACTTAAACAGATACTTTAATATCTACTTCAACCTTCTCATCTACTCACAGTTAAGTTTTTTGTAGGTGACACTGATAAGTACAGTAATTTTCTATACTGGAGTATCCCAGAATTTCTATACTGGAATAAAAGCATAATAGAAAAATATTTTTCCTTTTCTATATAATGTAAAAGTTTCTCTCAAGAAGCCAATTTCACATTCATATGCTCAGACTCCTGCCAAGAAGACACTAAGAAGGCAGGAAATGTTTTGGAGGAAAAGGAACAAAAGATCAAATCCTCTGGTGGTGTAAACTGGATCTCATTGGCTCACCAGCACTGACTGACACATCTCTTCTCAACTCTGTGTTGAATGGAGTCACGTTGGTATGGAAGTAGTTTCCCCACAGAAATCAGAAATGCTACAAATGGGAAGCCAGTTGTTAAACACTCAGAAGCATACCACTACATATGAAGCCACTTCTTAGCACCCACCCTATTCCCTTACAATAAAGACAACCAGGAGATGTCCATAAGGAGCCATAGTGAATATGACCAGAGAGCTACAAGTTGTATATTCTGCCAAATCAGCATGCTGAGTCAATTTAGCTGTGGGGTTGTATAAGAATGCAATTGTGGATCTGCAATCTTGGATCTGTCACATTTGATCTACACAGAGGAAGAGTCAGGACTTGATGTCTGAAACCAAGATCAGCATTAAGAATTAAGAGGAACTCATAGTTAAGACTGGTTCTCCCTTGTCCCTCCAAGGAAGTCATAGGCCATTTTGTTGATAAAATGTTGGTTACTTATAGAAATTTAAAATAAAAGAATAATTTACATATAAGTCACATATAGCAAGTAAATCTCATACAGATATGAGAATTCCAAACTCCCAAAGACCTAAGCTGCTTGCCTTTCCATGGAGTAGACACAGAATGGAAGTTAACATATCCTCAATTCCTTCTCCTTCCCAACTCTCCCTAATCTTCCCATTTTTACTCACCACCATTTTGCCCTTCAATGACTTTCTAAAAAACGTCTCCTAAATTACCTCTGAAAGTAGCAAAGATAACACTAGGTCCGTGTTTAATCGGTGTGGTACTCCTTCCCTTCCAAGCTTCTACCCTATTATGGGTGCCTCAGTTTCAAAAGTGAAACTTTATCACAGTCTAGGTTTCTTTCCTGATTCTCCCTTTTTGTTTCTTGGCCAACCATGACACTCATTTCCCTACACCAGTGATTACTTCAAATAGCACATAAATATTAAGTCCAAAGCACCTTGGGCAACCATGTGTAAGTCAGAGCATTGGTTTTACTGCACTAACATTATCTATTGACTTTCTCTTGTTCCACATTTCAGAGTGGCAGGATCTAGTCTTCAGCATTATAATACCATAAGTAAATAATCCTCATAAAATCACATATCTAAATGGAAAGAGTCAGCTTTGAAAAACATTTACCAAAACTACTGAACCCTACTACAAAAGTGATGTTCAAATAACAATGTGAGTTACGTTTGAAATGAATGAGTTAAATACAAAAGAGAATAACACAGTTGAACATTGCAAGGACCAAACAACTACTTTACCAAGGCACCATTATCAATGTCTCGATCTCTCTTCTGCATCTGCTCTATTGTGTTCTCCCACTGTTTAATGAGTTCTTGTCTTTCATTATGAATCTTACGAAAATCTTGTGCTGCTTTATCCAATTCTAACTGTCAGATAGAGAGCAAATAACATTTTTGTGAATTTAAGTGCTTTTGCATACATCCCTTCGACAATTAAGAAATAAAAATCTTCACTAAACTAACCTGTGCACTTAGAGTCTCCGTAAGTTCGTTGTCAAGTACCTTTCTTCTCTGATTACATTCCAAAGTCAGTCTTTCTAATTGCAGGGTCAGTGCCTATGATGTAGTTGTATGTAAAAATATTCAAAATTATCATTTAACTTAAAAGCTATTAATATATCTCACATTAAGTACTATTATATTATAGATACACACCTATTTGCTATCTAAAACAATTACAAAACAATACATACATTATCCTTTAACCCCAAAGGGCTGCAATGAAAACTCAATTGTTTCTAAAAAGACTTTTAATACTTTTTAAAGTTAGAAAAAAAAATAAACAATAATTTGCCATTTAAAATTATTTAAAATAATGCATTTGGTATTAAATCTATTAGAAAATAGCATGTTTCATAATACTAATGTATTAATACATTTATTACAAGTAGATTTTAAGTAATGGTTATAATAATATATTAAATAATAGCACTATAGTCTCAAATCAGCAAACACTGTATATTACATTCAAACTATTATTTAGACAGAAGTTGTTAAATTACTTATACATAATTCTAATATAAAATTTTCTTCTCTGAAATGTTTTTTGAAAACTTTTCTCAATCAGGATTCTTAACCTGGAGTCTGTGGATCCCTAAATGGTCAGAGGGTTTCAGCAAAATTTTATGAGTATTTGAGTATAGTCACTTTTCTAAAGAGAGGATCCTTGGCTTTATTAGACTGTCAAAGGAGTCTCTGACGTAAAAAAAAGTTTAAGAACTACAGCTTTTAAATTACAAATCTAATTCAAAAAAAGGGTTCACATACTACAGATTCAGAGAAAGCCTAAGATTACAATTTATAATTTCTCACCCTAATTTTATTATCATCTTGTTGTGCATACTTCTGAAGAGTGAGGGCATCACTATCTTTATGAGCTGATTCTTCTAACCAGGCTTCCAATGCTTGCTGGTCCCAGTTCATTTGACATTTCAAACCATCCAATTTTTGAGTAGTTTTAAATATGTTATTCTAATTTCCAAAGAAAGGGGGCAGGGAGAGATTACAGAATATTATTTACTACACAAACTAAAATAAAACGTAGTATTACATACTACAGAACATATTAAAAAGGAAAGAAGAAATCCTGTCCCTTTCCCAACTTCCAGATATATATAATGCACTATATTTCATTATATAACAACCATACTTGTATTTAATTCTTCAGTTGTAATAGAGGGGAAATGATTATACAAGGTTGAGAATAACAGTTGAGTCAAAGATGGCTTAAAAAGGCTTTAGGGAAAGTCTCCCCAGAGCAATCTCTAATGTTAGTCACTCCACCAAATCCATCCCATGTGGATATACAATCTTAGTAAAAATAATGTGCTTGATAAGCTAACTCAAGCCCAAGTCAAGGCCCCATCAGCTCCATTTCCAATCAGATTCTTGCCTCTAAGAGGCTTCTTCTACAGAAATTTTGAAAGTAGTTTTAATTGAAATAAATATAGTTGTTAAGAAGATAAAAATATTTCTGTAAGTGAATAAGTCAGTCAGAGAAAGACAAATACCATATGATTTCACTCATATGTGGAATTTAAGAAACAAAACGGATGAACATAGGGGAAGGGAAGGAAAAATAAAATAAGATGGAAATTGAGAGGAAGGCAAACCATAAGAGACACTAAACTCTAGGAAACAAACTGAGGGTTGCTGGAGGAGAGGTGGGTAGGGGGAAGGGATAATTGGGTGATGGGCATTAAGGAGGGCACTTGATATAATGAGCCCTGGATGTTATATGCAACTGATAAATCACTAAATTCTACCTCTGAAACTAATAAAAAAATTTTTCTGTAAATGTATTCATTTAACAAATCTAGAGTCATAAAAGAAAGCAGATCAATATGCAAATAAATATAAATTAATATAATAAAATGTGTATGTACGCATATGCATATACATGTGCGTTTCTATATGTATATGCACATATAAAGAGAAGAATTGAATTTAGAATGAGCTCCCAAATCAAGCAACTAAAAACAAAGGAAAAGAGAAAAAGAGGTTATAGTAGTTTAATATTAGAGTTACAGGCTAAATTAATATGAAAGGTAAAAATTTTGAATGAAAAATGAAACTCAGTATTAAAAGTAAGTTTTTTAATGTGGCCCTTTAAAAATATATGAATAAATTAGCCTAGTATCATATGATACTTCTGAATAAATTATGACTAGTATCACATAATAGACAGCCAGTGAGGTACTCTGCACATGGTGGCTCAATGACTATTTGGTAAATGAATAGTGGGAAAATAAATATAACATTCTATCGTTGCATTCAAATGACAACTCTACATGCCTTTCATTGTCCAAAAAACAATGTAAGTAAATGTCAGGAAACTAATGAATGTCTTTCTCATACAGAAAAAAAATCACTGTTTGTTTGGTGAGGGAAGAAAGAACAATAGCACAAAATTTTAAGTAACATTTCAATACATACTTCCTTATCACTTTTCTTTTCCTGTATTGAAGCCATTTCATTTTCCAGTCGTTGGATTTCATCCTTCACTCGTCCCAGTTCTCTTTCAGCAATGATCCTAAAATGCTCTTCACTTTCAATCTCATGCTCCCTGGCTTTACAAAGAGACTACAGAATAATTTACGAGATAGAAAAACATTTTAATTTTTAATATTATAAAATATTTATAATAATCCATTAGCCCCCCAAAAAAGTTCCCACAAAATACTGAGATTAAGTACTATTAATTCCACTTCCCTGAAACCTAAACCATGTTAGACTTTATGGTTCAGTGTACTTTGTGCTGTGTCCTAGTTGTAAGAAAGTCAATTCATGGAATGACCTAGGAGAAAATACTGTTGTCAGCAATTTTCAGATATTATGTTAGTCTAGGGAAATTGAAGAAAACCAAAGTTAATAATGGTAAGACTTAAAAGAGATATAACTCATTACTTACCTAAAAAATAAAAAATAAAGTTTATTTAAAAATACTTGGGAAATGGGATGTTTCTATGAACTGATTATATATTCTAATTAAGAGATAATTTATAAATGACAATGTAAACACTGATGGTTATAAATATTTCCCAGAATATATTAACAAACCATCATGCCTTTGTGTTAAGTTTTACTTAATAAAATAGTATTTGTTGACTGTTGAGTTTGTAGTGCTTCAAAGTTATCACCATCAGTATTATTTTTAATTATTAGAGTGTATAGGAAGTTTATTGTCTTTTATGTCTATTATCTGATTTAATTAAGGTTTAACTATAATGAAATATACCTACAGAGAGTCTCTGATTTTCAAATCCCCAACTCAGTGATTTAGTAACTTTAAGAAAAGATGTTCCAAACAGTTTATTAGTTAATCATATCAGGATTCTAAAATTTCAAGTATTGCTTTTAAAAGTTCATTAAATTTGTAGCTTCCTAATAAGATTTATACACAATAAAATGGCTATTTATCTGTATTAATTATAAATTGGCATTAAAAGCATGCTTTGTTCACTTTTAAGAATTACGTATCTTTCAAAGAAAGGTAGAGGCATTTTAAAAAAAAATAGTTTGAAATGGAAGTTAGTAAACTCTCCAGTGCTGATTTCCTGAGCTGATTTGCTGGGCATCATCAGGGAATGATATTCTACACATGAACAGACTGCCCATAAAACAGAAGCTTACTTAACTAATCACTCTAAGTTTTAAGTTTATTATTTATAGTTATATTCTAAAATGGATTATACTTTCCCTGGTTATCTTAAATAATACCCTAAATATAATTTAACTTTTCTATCATCTCAGGATCCTAAAATACCATGGTGCCCTAAGGGCTACTGAAGTGTGTGAAGGACGTGCTTCCACTCAAAAAGGCCCAGTGGATTGCACTGAAAAAGTGAAAAGGAGGTGGAAATTCTATCATGAGTTACACTAGGTCTATTCTGGCTTAAAATCATTGTTTGATCACTAAACCCTTCTCATATAATCTGATGCCTAATATTACATTAGACTGTATGAATGATTTCTTCTTTCAAATGAATTAGTTATTCCTGAACTCAGTGGCAGCAGTGAGTTCCTCAAAGCCTTTTTTTTCTACCTACTTTCAAGTTCAAGGTTATGTTCACAATAGTTTAGCTATGCTAAAGTTTCCTGTTGTATCTCTAAAATAAAATCACAGATGTAAATGCAATGTGAAATGTTCCATGACTACACATGGCATAATCAACATTATGTTGGCATAATTGTACCTGTGTAAATGAAAATTCTTGCTTAACATTTTTGAAGTGAGCAGTCATAGCATTAATTCGATCTTCATAGTCACGTAGCTGATCTTGCAAGCTTGACCTTTCCTCCTGCAGCTTTGACAACTGTAAATAATACGTGCGGTAATTTAGAGATTACTGTAGGAAAATTAGCACTACATTAAGACAATAGAAATCTCTCAGATTTCTCAGAAATCTCTCAGGGACCACTGCTAAGATGCAATTTTCATACAGCAGTACTTTAAGGGAAAAAATGATATTTTATTCCATAATTAAACCACAAGATCTCTAGAGCAAACCAGAGCATAATAACAGATATAACAAAAACACAGAACATGAACCATAAATTTGATAAGTAGTGGGATATACTTATATATATACAGGTATAATAGCTCCTCCCCGAACTCCTATGCAAAACCAACAGATTTAGGGCAAGCTGGACAGAACAGAACAACTCTCATGTGCTTAGACCCTTATTGTTAATAATTGAATTAGAACCCTGAGTAGAAACAAAACAATGCAAATGCATAACAAACAAACAAAAAAAAAACTTTAGGAAATTACAAGATAGATTCTCAGGACAATTAGAATATATCACCCCTCAAAGCAATACAAAAACTCAACAAAACAAAAAAATATCCTTTTTTATAGTCTTGATCTGTGGTTCCCAAAGTTGGGGCTACAACCCAGGAGGTATACAACAAAATCCACAATATTTGAATTTTTAAATAAGGAAGAAAGAAAATAAATACTAATGTACTGTATGTTATATCCTATATTTTATTAAACATACTAAGTAACATTAAATATGTATTTTTTGCTTTTTATTTCATTTCAGTTTTACTTTTTTTTTTAAGATTTTATTTATTTATCTGACAGAGAGAGAGACACAGGGAGAGAGGGAACACAAGCAGGGGGAGTGGGAGAGGGAGAAGCAGGCTTCCTGCTGAGCATGGAGCTGGATGTGGGGCTCGATCCCAGGACCCTGGGATCATGACCCGAGCCGAAGGCAGACACTTAACAACTGAGCCACCCAGGCACCCCCAGTTTTACTTTTAATTCCCTCTTTTATTTACTTTGTTGTTCTTTTTTATTTAAGATTATTTATTTATTTATTTGAGAGAGAAAGAGAGAGAGCATGAGAGGGGGGAGGGTCAGAGGGAGAAGAAGATTCCCCGCCCAGCAGGGAGCCCGATGTGGGACTCGATCCCGGAACTCCAGGATCATGACCTGACCCGAAGGCAGTTGTTTAAGCAACTGAGCCACCCAGGTGCCCCTGTTGTTCTTTTTTAAATTTATTAAGAGCAGTTCTTAATTTCCTTACTTTTTGTCACATGGATTACAATGGACTAAATGTTTGTGTCACCCTCAAATTCATATGTTGAGGCCCTTACCCACATGTGATGGTATGTGGGGGTGGGCCTTTGGGAGGTAAATAGGTTTAAATTAGGACCTGAAGGTAGGACCCTCATGATGGAATTAGTGTCCTTATAAAAACGAGAGACCAGAGCTTTCTTTCTCTCTGCCATGTGAGAACAAAGTGAGAAGGCAGCCATGTGCAAGCCAGGAACAGGGCTCTCACTAGAACCCAACCACGCTTCCACCCTGATCTCAACTTCTAGCCTTTCAGAACCTTGAAAAATGAATGTCTCGTTTTTAACTCTTAAAACTCAGTCTATGGTATTTTGTTATAGCAACCCAAGCCAACTAAGGCATTGATTTAAAAATGAAGGCATTTAAGCCTGTAAGTTTTCTCTAAGTAAGATTTTTGCTATTTCCAATGAATATAGGTGTGAAGCACTCTCTTTTTATTGTTTTCTAAAAGCTGACTTTCCCTTTCAATTTCTCTATGATAGAAGCGCTATCCAGGAATATATATCTGAGAAATTGGCCTAAGTATTTAAGACGGATGTCTTAGTCAGCTCAGGCTGCCATAACAAAATGTCATAGACTGTGTGGCTTAAAGATCAGAAATTTATTTCTCATAGTTCTGGGGGCTGGGAAGTCCAGGACTGAGGTGCTAGCCAATTTGGTTCTTGTGAAATCTCTCTTCCTGACTTACAGACAGTGCCTTCTAGCTGCATACTCAAATGGTGGAGAGAGAGAGAGTTCTGGTCTCTCTTCCGCTTCATATACAGATACTAATCGCATCATGGGAGCCACATTCTCATGACCTCATCTAAGCCTAATTACCTCCCAAAGGCCCCATTACCAAATTCCATCAATTGGAGATTAGGGCTTCAATATATGAATGGGGGAGGGAGATATTAGTCCATAACAATGGAGGATAATTTTTAAAATTATTTATTACAAATGCTATTGGTTATGATTAAGAGTGTGGCCTATAAAATTCCTACCACTCATTTCTTTAATTGTGGTAAATATTCATAACCTACTTTTTATCATTTTAACCGTTTTTCAGTATACATTAAGAGTGGCATTAAGTACATTCATGTGTTGTGCAACCACTATCACCATCCACCTGAAAATTTTCATCTTCCCAAACTGAAACTCTGCCCATTAAACCCTAACTCTCCAGTCCCCTTCCCCCCAGCCCCTGGAAATTGCCATTCTACTTATATCTTTATGAATTTGACTACTCTAGGTATGTCATGTAAGTGGAACCATACAGTGTTTTATGTCCACCTTATTTCACTTCATATAATGTGTTTAAGGTTTATCATTCATTTTTAGTGCATTAAGGATTTTGTTCTGATATAGTAAATGATCCACCTTTGTAAATATTTTACAGACATATTCTTTAAAGTGTTTATTTAAGGGATATATATACTCTCTCTGTTTTTATTTTTATTGTATTATTCATAACTCTATATCCTTATTTTTGTCTATTAGAATTGTCCAGTTCTGAGGAGGTCAATATTGAAGTATCCTACTACAACTGTATTTTTTTGTCAAAATCTACTTGTATTTATAATAGCTTTTCCTTTTATGTACTTAGTTATTGCATTGTTTGGTACATACAGCTTTATGACTTTTATTTTCTTCATCAGTTATAACTTTTATGATTGCATAATGAACCCAGAGCAAAAGCATCTGTTTTAATGAAAGCATAATGATTAACTCTCCACAAGCTGATAATTCCTTCCTCACAGAATTCCCAGACAATATTTTCTGCCTCTTTTAAATATAAAAGGTCATGCAAGGACCACCAGATACTTACTGAAAACTTACATCATGTGAGGGATATCAAGATAAACAAACAAACAAAAAGATCCCAGAGGAAACATAACTCAAGACACAAAAAAGAACTAAACACACACACACACACACACACACACACACTCAGCCAGACTGTAATTGATATTGTACTCCTAAAACAAGACCATACGCTACAAAAAAGCAACAAGCAAATAACCTGAAAATTAAAAATATGGTTGATAGAGCTGCAATGTAAAAATGACACAAAACCCTAAAAGCTTCCAGAGATTAAAACTATAACCTACAAAGAAATGGAAATCATTCTAATATGAGATTACTCACCAACATCACTACTGGAAGATAATACTTTGCAAATTCTGTGGAAAAAAAAAATTTTTTTTTAAAGATTTTATTTATTTATTTGAGAGAGAGAATGAGATAGAGAGAGCATGAGAGGGGGGAGGGTCAGAGGGAGAAGCAGACTCCCTGCTGAGCAGGGAGCCCGATGCGGGACTTGATCCAGGGACTCCAGGATCATGACCTGAGCCGAAGGCAGTCGCTTAACCAACTGAGCCACCCAGGCACCCGGAAAAAATATTTTTAACCTAGAATATTCTACCCAGCCAAAACTATCAAATGTGAGATTAAATAAAAAACATTTTCAGTTCGGAGTTTTCCTCCTATACACCCTTCTCAGGGACACCCAAGAAAGTATTTCATCAAAACAAGGAAATAACCCAAGAAAGAAGATATGTGATCTAGGAAATAGAGCATCAATGCAGTAAAGGAATAAAGGAAATACTCAAGTTAACAGTTGGAAAATAGGCTTGTGGAAAAAAATCCATATTAAAAAATACAGGACTCTAGAAGGAAGGAGTGGAGGGAGAAAGAAGGTATCTTGAAGATCTAATACTATGACTTAAAGAATATAAACTTAAAGCAGGCAATGCAAGAAATTAATTGGCAACTAAGGATGCAATGAATCAAAAGCACAGTACTACGGACCCTTCTTGAAACAACTACTTAAGGATAGAACCCAACCAGTCAAAAGACGAATTAAAGTGAAAAATCCAAGAAAAGGTAAACTGAGTAAAAGTGGCTGCATTAAGGACCATTAAATCAGTTTAAATATAAAACTAAGACTAAACACTTGTAGTAAATTAAGGACACTGGACAGAATGAAAATAAAATAAACCTTGATAATATAAAAATAATAAAACTACTATTTTTTAATGGGGTAAAAGGTGGTAGAAAGAAGTGTGAGAGTTAATTTCTTTGTTTTAAAAATGAAAAATGAGGGGCGCCTAGGTGGCTCAGTTGGTTAAGCGACTGCCTTCGGCTCAGGTCATGATCCTGGAGTCCCGGGATCGAGTCCCGCATCGGGCTCTCTGCTCAGCAGGGGGTCTGCTTCTCCCTCTGACCCTCTTCCCTCTCGTCCTCTCTGTCTCTCATTCTCTCTCTCTCAAATAAATAAATAAAATCTTTAAAAAAAGAATAAAAAAAATTAAAATGAAAAATGAAAGATCAGGGAATCAACCCATACTGTCAACAAATGAAACAAAACATTTTTTAAACAATAATTTAACCATTTCATTTTTTTCTTATAGTTTTTCCTAATGTTAAGAAAATTTTTTAGCAATCATTATCTGTTGTAATCAAGTAATATTTATTTGAAATTCAACAATCCCTCTCTTTTGTCTCTTAAGTAAAATTAGATTATTTTTATTAAATAAAAATTGTTATGTTAAAAACAGCACATATAGTAGGATTCCATTCTTACAATACTTCTGTTTGTCTTTTCTATCTACATATCTGTAGATAATGATGTCTGGAATATTCGTTTAAAGTCATGACAGTCACACTTCTATAGTCAACAGTAGGTATTTCGAGGAGGGAATACTCTTTTATTTTATACCCTTCTGTTCTGTTTGAATGGTTTAAACTTACCGGAGTTGCTTTTTTAATGCCACTTAAAGTGAAGTGATTACGAACCCTCACTCTTCTTTCTATTGCTCTATAATATTTTTTAAATAGCTAATATAGGGGCGCCTGGGTGGCTCAGTCGTTAAGCGTCTGCCTTTGGCTCAGGTCATGATCCCAGGGTCCTGGGATCGAGTCCCACATCGGGCTCCCTGCTCCACGGGAAGCCTGCTTCTCCCTCTCCCACTCCCCCTGCTTCTGTTCCTGCTTTCGCTATCTCTCTCTGTCAAATAAATAAATAAAATCTTTAAAAAAAATTATTAAACTTTAAAAAAAATAGCTAATATAATTACTATGTATATAAAATTATATGAGACAAATATTATGGTAATAATACCAAAAACTAACATTTGAATGGAAGTTTAACCTATATTAATGTGCTTAGAGCTGTTTAAGGATCCTTTGAAATAATTATTTTATTTATTTCCAGTTTATAGAAGAAACAGGCTCACTCATGGTAATTAGGATCTAAACCCAGGGCTGGATACTTCTTAATATTATTATTCCTCAGTACTCAGTGCTAAATCTCTTATTTTCCCTAATGTAGCCCTTCATTAAAACAAACAAAAAACTGCAGCCATCTAATTTAGACATGAATAAATATGTCAGAGTATTTTGAAAAAAACTTCAAAAAACAGTGAAGGATTTTCATTTTCATTTTTCAGAGGAAAGAAAACCTTCTCTTCCATTCTATAAAGTAATGTAATCATCATCCGTTCTTCTTGGACCCTCTTCTCCACAACACACTGCCATGTGATAGAACTTTAGACTGACTGTTAAAGGTTTTTAAAAGTTTTCTGAGCCGGTTGCAATTTTATTTTTAACAACTATTATGCATTGGTTGCAAGCTGGTGTAAAATATTCCTTACAACGTAAAATATTTTGTATCACTCTGTGCCAACATTCTCACTTTGAAAAGCTGCAAACTGTACATTTTACATTCTTACTAGAACGTTCCTCTTGAAAACATTTCTTCGAGTCACTTTCAACTTTAAATGTCATAGGCAGAAACTCAAAAAGAAATGTCAACCAGAACGTGTTTTGTTTATAAACATCCGCTAACAACTGTTGCTACGAACACCGCAGAAGTCCCTTTGCAAGCCGCTCTTAATTCTGAGGAAGGAAAAGTGGACCCGGGAATCAGCCTTTCCTCTCCTGCCCACGAGGCTGGAAATGAGTACGTGGAGCAGAAGAGGGCAGAGTAACGACTCAGGCTTTATGTCCTGAATATTAATTATCGTTTCAATTTATATTTTATAATGCTTAGCCAAGTTCCGAAAAGGGCGGGCAGGTGAGGGAGGAAGAAGATGGTGCGGGTGAGAGAGAAGAGATGAAACTCGGGAAGGAAAGGGGAGAAATAAAAGGGTTGGGGTATTCTGCCAACCAGAAGCTTCTTCCTCTTTACCCCGCCTTCTTCGCCCGATCCTTACCTGATCTTCCAGTATCTTGTTCTCCTCATTTGCCACCGGGATAGCAAACCCATCGTCCCAATGCAGCTCCGCCAAGAATTCGCTACTCATG
The DNA here is from genome assembly GCF_029215605.1 of Mirounga angustirostris. Taxonomy (NCBI): domain Eukaryota; kingdom Metazoa; phylum Chordata; class Mammalia; order Carnivora; family Phocidae; genus Mirounga; species Mirounga angustirostris. Next base: position 84,549,030 of record NW_026991709.1, on the reverse strand, counting down.
ATGGCAAACGAGAGGGGACCTCTGACAGGCTGTGGAGGAAAGATCCGCTTGCTCGTCGAGCCCGGCAGCAGCACGCGAGGCAATCCCCCGCACCCGCCAAGCTCCCCTGTAATTACCACCGCAGCCCTAGCAACCGTCCCGCGCCCTTAGTTACCAAACAGGAAGTGCTCGTGCCGCAAGGCAAAACTTCCGGTTGAGAACTCGGTCCCTAGATCACGAGCAGCTTTTCCTTTTTGAGTTCCCAGGGAAGCGAAGCACTTACTCGCTCGGGTTGCCAGGCGCCAGCATAACTTTCCCTCAAATTGGGGTCGTCCCCCCGGAGCGCTCCTGGAGGGTGTAAAGTCGGTGGCGCCTGCGGTCTCCAGGCCACACGGGGTACGGGAATGGCATTGCACCACGCAACTGCCGGATCGCGCGCAGATGAGAGCTAAAGAAAACCGTAAAGCCGACTTTCAAGTGGTGTTTGTTGAGTTTCCTCCGTAGGTGAAATCTCGTAGGCTGAAGTAGACTGGCATTTCCGAAGCACAGTTCATCCCTTAGAATCGCTGATGTGTGTTTCGATCTTTGTGTTAATCTCCTGGTCTTCTTCACAATGCTCGTCTGCCCTTTGCAGCGCGTCCTAGCTAACCGCGGACGAGGACTGCGCAGAGATGGCAAACTTGGGGCGCAGAGTTTGGTGGTCTCTCCCTCGCCACTCCTACACCTTATTTTTCTCTTTACATTTTCATTTGTTAACATTCACAAATCTTCTCTTTCCCACAGAAATCTGTAATTCTTCCTAATCTCGAAAAAGGAAACACTGAGCCCACATTATCATGAAGGCATTATTTGGCTGAAGAGGCGCCCCCTTTAGACTGGCAAGCACTTCACCAATTCAGTAATTTGAATTACCTACTTCGCACTGGTAGACATTAGAGTTTACAGCTTCTGTTCTATAGCATCTCAGAACTGGAAAGAATAAAACAATCAGCTAATCTAATCATTTCATCTTCCAGATTAAGAAAACTGAGGCTCCCTAAAGTGAAGCGATTAAAGTCGCAGCACTTGAACCAGGATACAGATCTCCTACTACAAACTATACTGTCATGAGAAATGTTCTTGGCTGAAATACCTCTACTACAGCATCATGAGCTTAAATTAATTTTGCTTATCCAATAAGCAACTGTCTGTAGCCTTTTTGCCCTTTTGAATTTTATCTTACCATTATTTTGTTACACTTTTTATTATAAAAAGTTTAAATATAAAAAAGAATAAAGGGGGGGCGAGATGTGGGAAAAAAGAATAGAGCAGGGTATGATGAATGCCCACATACTCATTATCTTGATTTAACATATTTTGCCACATTCACTTCATCTATATTTTTTGCTGAAGCATTTTAAAGAAAATCGCAGACCTCATGACATTTCATCCCCAACTATTTGAGCATGCATCACTAATGTTTAACAGTCAATATTTTCTAACATAAATACAGTATAATTATCACATCTATCAAAACTAACAATATCAAAATTCTTGAATATCATTTCATAACCATTTCAATTGTCCTGAAAATGTCTTTTTACCATTGGTTTGTTACTATACTTTTGAAATCTTGTAGTTTTATCTCCTTGTGCTTACATGGTTTTCCATATATTTAATCTTATGGACTGTTTCTCTAGTCTCAAAGAGTCTCAAAGACTAAAATTAGCTTTTTGTATTCTTAAAAGCATTTATCTTTTATCTTCTATCACCATAGAAATATTTTATACATACTTTATAGATGTATTAAATGTAGCATATGTGATATATATTATTTCACTGAATGACATTACTCAGATGCAATGAAATTTTATTATTCTTAGAAACAACTTTTATACATTTGACTATCTAAGTATATTCCATGCATCAAAGTGTAATGAACACATTCCTTCACTGAAATACTATATTTATCGATATATACAACTACCATCTTTAGAAAGAATTTTTATATGTGTGCCTTTATGGAGTATATTAAATGCAGCACAGTGTGGCGAAACATCATTCACTGTAAATAACACTGTACTTATTCACATATACAACATTCTTAGAAATATCTTCTATCGGGGGTAGAATTAGTACAGCATTTTATCCCTCACTTCTGCAATGCCTAAATTCCCGAGGTGGTGGAGGAGAAAGACAGCTTGTAGGGGGGATTTCAACCTGTGTGGAATAATGGAAATTTAGAGCTTAAATAACCTTATAAAAGATGATCTTTTATTTTATAATAGTTTAGTCATTCCTACTAATGAAAATGTTAGTATCCAGCACATATTGAGATGGCATATAGTTATTTATACTGGAGATTTGTTATGGCAATGCTGCTTCCTAAAATTATTAGTGTTGTTCTGCCCATATGTCTTAAACATTCTTTTCTAATTTCTCATCCCCATTACTAATGTGAATACTGAGGCAGCTGCCTCAGCCTGTGCCAATCTGCTGATCCACCCTTCTGTGTTAGCTGGAGCTGCCAAATCCATGACTGCAGCTGTCTTTGCTATGTTCTCCTGCAGGCCCCAAGGACATCAGAAGTCTGGCAGACAAATCCATGCAAAGAGTCCCATTCCTCATGTCTCATGGATTCTATTTCCTGAATTTCAGGAATTTTGTACAATGCTGAATTTTGTACAAAATGTCCATACATTCTCCTAATTCTACATTTCTGCCTTAAAACGATATTCCTGCTTCTCCACCTCATCACCACAGCATTCCATATCATCCAGTTGCCACTTTTAGAATCCCACTATTATAACTCGACTTGAATTTACTCAGATCTAGACTTGGAAACAAAACCCGAAGTTTTACAAGCCTTGTTGCTGACCATGAAATACTCAATTTAATCCCAAAACGCTAAGGTAGATGTTACTCTTTTTTTTTTAAAGATTTTATTTATTTATTTGAGAGAGAGAGAATGAGAGAGAACACATGAGAGAGGGGAGGGTCAGAGGGAGAAGCAGACTCCCTGCCGAGCAGGGAGCCCGATGTGGGACTCGATCCAGGGACTCCAGGATCATGACCTGAGCCGAAGGCAGTCGCTCAACCAACTGAGCCACCCAGGCACCCTAGATGTTACTCTTTTTAACTACTGCATTCCCAAGTAGATAAACTTCATCCAAATCAGATTTTTCAGGTTAAAATATGAAGAGGTTTATGGTTTTGCAAAAATAATGTGATATTTGTAAAAAAAAAAAAAGAAAGAAAAAGAAAAATACATATATGTATAAAGAAAAAGGAAAAGATATCTTTCACCTCCCACTAATCTCATTCCCAAGAGTTTGCCACTGTTTGGCATGTGTCCTACCAGTATTTTTTTAAGTAAAGCTATATATACATAGATATATTAATTTTTCCCATAGAAATAGAATCATATTATAAATATTCTTTTGCAGATTCATTTTATCACTTAACAATAGTGGCCATGTTTCATATCAGTACATTAGATCTTTGGTCTTTTAATGGCAGCTTAAACTTCAGTATTATCCATCAATTTTAACTTTTTAAACAATGCTACAATGAACATTTTTATAATACTGTATTTCATCAAGTCTGGGGTCTACTTATTCTCACATCTGAATATCTCTAAAGTTGGGATACATATTTCAATCAGTAGTGTTTTTGATTTGGTGAATAAGAGATAACCTTGCACACATATGTGTTTCTGCATGACCTATTCTTAGAAGTAAAATTAATGGAAAACATATATAAGCAATTTTATTTTGATAGATACTACTGAATTCTTTGAAAATGTCTTTATATACCAACAGAATATGGCAGTATCCTTACATACTCTACATATTATGAAGTAATATTTTATAACCTAAAGAGAAAAATATGGTATCTTGTTGTTTATTGCCAATTTTTAAATTATGAGACTGAGCATCACATTTCTTCTGCTAAGAATTTATCATATCCTAAGACAAGTACCATATGATTTCATTCATATATGGAATTTAAGAAACAAATGAACAAAGAAAAAAAAGAGACAAACAAGAAAAGACTCTTAACGATAGAGAGCAAACAGATGGTTACCAGAGGGGACGTGGGTGGGAGATAGTTAAAACAGGTCAAGAGAATGAAGAGTACACTTATCATGATGAGCACTGAGTGATGTTCAGAATTAGTGAATCACTATATTGTACCCCTGAAACTAACATAACACTGTACATTAATTATATTGGAATTTTTAAAAATAAAAATAAATAAATAAAATGTATCATATCCTTTGCCCATCCATCTCATTAGGTTGTCTCTTCTTTTTGAACTTTAACAGTGCTTTCTATTTTATGGACAGTGTTCTTTGTGCATGCTTGTGTGTGACATGTGTGTATGAACAGTATTTTTCTCCCAATCTGTTTTTTGGGGGTTTTAAAACTTTGTTTTTGGTATATTTTGCCATACCACCTCAGAAACTGCTCTTGTTGCCATTAGTATGCTTCATACTCCAATGGGAAGTTTAGCATCAACTCGCCAGATCTATGCACTGCATTGAGCTCAGCTATTCCTTCCCTCTTTTTTTCTCATGGCTTTTTAGGACTATCAGTTTCCCGGTAACCTTCTCAGTCTCATTTGTTGCTTTATTTTGTCCTGTTTGGCTTCTTAATATTGGTATTCTTCAAGACCCAAAGCTTGCCTCTCTACTCTTCTCTTCTTACACTTGCTTCCTAGGTGATCATATCCATTTTCATGGCTTTAAGTACCATGGACTTCTTTAACAACTCCCCTTAGTATTTCTGTATCCCAGATCTCTCTTCTACACTAAACATATGTCCAACCGCCTATCTGACAGTTCCACTGAGATGTGTCCTAGATGAGATGCCTCAAACCTAATACAAAGGTGCAAGACAGAATTCTTGATTTCATCCCACACATATTTCAAACCTCTTTCTCAGTCTTTCCTAGCACAGTAGAACCAAAGCCATATATCCAGTGTACAAAATCAAATCCTCGCTGTCATTACTGACTCCTTCCTCTTCCTCACCTTCCACCTCCAATACATCACTATGACATCTCACTTCTACCCTCAAGTCTATATTGATTCTACTTCTCTCCATCTTCACTGCCATCACTCCAATTTGGACTATCATCATTTCTCACTGCACTAATGCAGCTGTGTCCTCAATATATCCAGTCCTTTCTTCAATGTTCTTTTTCTATTCCAGCATCCAATCCAGCATACCACATTGCATTTTGTTGTAATGTCTCCTTAGTCTCCCCTGGTCTGTGACAAGTTCTCAGTTTTTTCTTGTTTTTCATGACCTGGACAGAACTGAGAAGTACTGGTCAGGTGTTTTGTAGAATGATATTTGGTTTATCTGATGGTTTTCTCATACTTAGGACAGAGTAATGGGTTTTAGGAAAGAAACCCATAGAGGTGAAGTGCACTTCTCATCAAATCCTATCAGTGAGTACATGTTCTCATGACATCACTGGTGATTTTCATCTTGATCATTTTGTTAAAGTAGCATTTGCCAGGTTTCTTTTTTTTTTAATTAAAATATAATTAGCATACAGTGTTATATTAGTTTCAGGTGTACAGTGTAATGATTCAACGATTCTGTATATTACTCAGTGCTCATCAAGACAAGCATACTCTTGGTTCCCTTTATCTATTTCACCCCACTTTATTTTTTTAAAGATTTTATTTATTTGACAGAGAGAGAGAGTGCGCACACACAAGCATGGGGAGTGCAGGCAGACTGAGAGGGAGAAGCAGGCTTCCCACCGAGCAGGGAGCCTGATGCGGGGCTCGATCCCAGGACCCTGGGATCATGACCTGAGCCAAAGGCAGATGCTTAACCAATTGACCCACCCAGGCGCCCCTATTTCATCCCATTTTAAAACTACTATTTTCCTTTCCAAACTCTGAGTGATTCAATATTCAGCCTGCCCTCAAGGAGGGAGATTACACCCTACCTCCTAAAAGGGGAGTACCTACATGTATTATTTGAAATTTTTCCATAGGTAAGATTATCTCTTCTCCATTTATTTATTCAATTATTAATTAATAGCACTATGGACTAATATATACTTTATACTTTGGATTCCAAACTATGCTGTTTTGTTGCTCAATTTGTTCCAGATTGAGCCATTGGCCCCTGTCTCTTTGACACACCTTCATCTTTTTGAGCACCTCTTTACTGTCTGGCATTGCAAAATGCCCCAGGATCATCTTGTTTTTTTCCTTACCCAGCCTAAGAATTAGCCATTTCTCCAAGGAGCCCTGGTTCCTTTTGGTGGAGAATGGTGTTTAGAAACCAAGATCTGGGCTCTGGGTATGTTTGTTGCTATGGGGTTGTCATTATTTCTGGGTCCTCTCAGCAGACAGAATTAGATAACATATGTATGTATATTAACCCAAGAATTCATACATATATATTATTGTCTTTGTATCTATCTACCTGTATAAGCTAAACATTGGTACCTACTGATGTCTCTGACTCCAATCTAGTACCACAGAGTTCATTCTAGCCTGCCCTTCTTATTTGAAACTTTCCTTCTGACAGTGAGAAACCTTACTCCCACTATTCATCATCCATTTACTTATTTCTTCAACTTCAATATACATTTAAACTAGTTCCATAATTATTAACATACTCTCAGTACAAGCCTTTTCAAGGACATATGTTTTTATTTTTCCTAGATAAATACCAAAGGATACAAATGCTAACCATAGGGTAAGGTGTATATGTTTAGTTTTATAAAAACATGCCTGACCTTTTTGGCTTAGTTAGAATTAAATCCAAACTCCTTAACCTGTCTACAAAGTCCTACGTGATCTGATCCCTGCTTGTTTTTTCCAACCTCATCTCTTGCCATCTTTCCTCTCATTCACTATGTTTCAGCTACCCTGGCTTTTTAAAATTGTTTTGTTAGAACCTCAAAAAACGAAGGTGTCTTCCAGACTTGAGGGCTTCATATATGTTGATCCTTCTCCCTGGAACATTTTCCTCCCGTGACTATAGTTCTGTATATTCTTCGGTTCTATAGTATTCTTCAGGGTTCCTTAGTCTTCAGTTTATATATAACCTCCTTATAGAGATCTTCCTTGCCCATTTAATCCAACATAGCTTTTTCCTGTTATTCTTTCTTAAAGCAAAATTTTCACATTTAGCAATTTCATTCAGACAACTCACCACAATTGGCATTTAATGTTTTTATTTGCTTGTTTATTTATTTTTGATCTTTGCCATTAGACTACAATATGCATGACAGTAGGAACCAGATGCATTTTGTTTACCCTATATTCAGAAACTGGAACAATACCCGTACCTGGCAGTGCTCAATAAAAATCTGCTGAAAGAGGGCGCCTGGGTGGCTCAGTCATTAAGCGTCTGCCTTCGGCTCAGGTCATGATCCCAGGGTCCTGGGATCGAGCCCCGCATCGGGCTCCCTGCTCGGCAAGAAGCCTGCTTCTCCCTCTCCCATTCCCCCTGCTTGTGTTCCTGCTCTCGCTATCTCTCTGTGTCAAATAAATAAATAAAATCTTTAAAAAAAAAAATCTGCTGAAAGAATCAGTATGAATAAAAAGAGGAGTTTTAAATGTTTGTAATTAAATCAGTCTTCCTCGATAACTTTTGTTTTACACCACACTAGGGAGAGCCTTTTCCAGAAGACTATAAAAATGATCTCCAAAAGTTTTTCTAGTATTCTTAGAATTATATATTAAGGGGCGCCTGGGTGGCTTAGTTGGCTGGGCATCTAACTCTTGATTTCAGCTCAGGTCGTGATCTTGCGGTCCTGGGATCGAGCCCTGTGTCGGGCTCTGCACTCAGGGTGGAGTCTGCCTGAGAGTCTCTCTCTCCCTCTTCCTCTGCCTGTCCCCCTTACTCGCACTCTCTAGATGAATGAACGAGTGAATGAATGAATGAACAAATAAATAAGTAAAATCTTTTTTAAAAAGAATTATATATTAAACTTTAATGCACATAAAATTATGTTTGTGCATGAGAAGTAGATTCACAGTTCTCTCTCAAAACAAATAATTTTCTCAGCACCATTTATTAAATAAGTATCTTGCTTTTTGGTTTGAAATGTTCCCTTAAGTACTAAATTCTCATATATACAAAAACATGTTTCTGGATATGTGGTATTTCACTAATGTATTTATCTGCCTCTATAAAAGTACCGCAGTTTTGAGTAGCACAGCTTCTGAATATGGTAGGGCCAACCACAACAGCTATTACCACAACTCTTCTTGTCTACCCTCAAACACTTCCTTGAAGCCAAGTTGTCAAGTTTTCCAGCTCCCTCCAAAAAAAAGAGGAGGACTCAGAATCCTAGGAATTTCACTGAAGTCTCTCTAAATATACATAATAACTTCAAAACACTGAAACTTTTTTTATTGTCTTCCTACCCAGAAAAATGGTAAATGTCTCCATTTTTTCAGGTTTTCTTTTATGCAATTCATTCTTAAATCGTTGCATATGATTCAGATTCAGAGCATTTATGTAAACTCAGAAGAAACTTCCAAGATTGCCTGGGGCTACAACATGCCCTTCAGCAATGTGCAATCCTTCTGTGCTGCTACTGCTTAGGTACTCACTCTCTCCTGAGGAAATCCATTTATTATGAAATAGTTAATGACCTGGATAATGACCTAACAGTCTTATTGGGAAAATGTCAGAGGAGTCTCATACCTCTCCTGTTCCTCAATTTCCTTACCTATACAAAATATATTCTTAGTGGCGAATATACTGACCAGTATCTACAACATCTTGCAGACGTATACATTTCACAAGGGCTGAATCAGATATTTCACTGCTCTGTTGGATGCTGTTAATGAAAAAGATGGATTTAACTCTTTACAAAGGAACATTTACATCACAGACCAATATTATGCAGTATTTTTGAAATCACTGTTCCTTTTTTCTCAATGTTTTTATCTTTGTTTCTGAAACACAGTAATCACTTAATACTTGCTAAATTAATGAATAGATTATTCCCAAGGATTTATTTCTCCTGGTAACAGGGGGCCACAACTATAGTTAAATAAAACATTTTCTACTACAGAGAAATAGTAGAGTAAAGACCTCTCTAATTACAGGCTTTCTAATATCCTTTTCTAGGAAATACATGTTCACAAAATGTATTTAGCCCATTGCAACCACTGCCTTGTAAAAAAATATTATATAATTGAATCTGGTACTCAGAGGGGGCGTGTGTGTGTGTGTGTGTGTGTGTGTGCACGCAGGTATAAAAGTCAATTGCTGTAGGTGGGTAACTAAATCACTGCTAACAGTCATCTGTGACTATTTCTCACCTGCAAGGACAAAGAGAAAAAGAAGGTCCTTTATATCAAAGTATTCTCATCTATCAGAAAAACAAACCTCAAAACCAAAGAATTGACTAAACCAATACTATAAGAAGCTCTGATATTCATGGGTTCATACTTTTGCTAGTGGAAATACATATTTTACAGATTTTATTCATTTACTCTAATCCAGTAGATGGTGCTACATGTCTGTATATGTAAAGTACCACAAATGCCTTTTTTCTTTCTTTTTTTTTTAATCTTTTCTCTCTTTCTTTTTTAGCCAGAACTCTCATCAAGATTTACTATTATAATGAAGCTCATTATTCCTGACATCTGAGCCAAATCTCTGGGTGTAGCATTAAAGATATACTTAAGGAGAAATCCCCACCCCCCCAAATAACTGTGGACCAAATACCAACCTAACAATCTATTAACAGTTTTTTTTTTTCCTCAGCTCATTCTCACTCTAAAATGACAAAATCTTCAATGTCACACAGAATTCTGTCTCAACGCATTAAAAACATCCAGATGCAAAACCAGAATCCCTCTTATTCTTCTAAATATTGCTAGTTGCTATTATTATGAAGCAGCCATAACAATGATAATAATTAACAATGAAAGCTTAAATTTAAGATTGTAATGGGTAGATCAACACATAAATGTACCATTTAAGAAGATAACATGGAAAAAAACTTAGGTATATAAATTTTTGTAAAGATAAAGTTTATTGTTAAATCAGCAATTAGGCTTAATCACACAAATTGTTTCTTTGTGAATCATCAAAAACTGAAAGCTTTATAAAAGTAGAGACTCTATTTAGGTATCAGCACAAATAATCCCATATCACCCAGCAACCTATGAACAGTTAATTTATGTTACTTATGTATTATAAACACAGGAACTAAACTGGGCATATAATTTGAATCAGAAGTTATGTATTTTTTGTCGCCTTTACCATGCAGATTGTAATGCTATTAGCTCACAAATTCAAAACGCTTTGAAATCATTGTATTATAAACCAAGAATAAGAGGACATCAACTACTAATTTAAAAATTAGAACATTTTCAGTACTGTATTAGTTTATTGTATTAAATTTTGATTTAGTTAACTGTGATGTGATTTCATAATGTCCTTTTACATTCTTTCAAGTTTTTTTTACTCTTTTCATTGTATCCAAAGAAAAATGAGAGCTGCAGTCACTTATTTCAGAGTTCTATACATAATATAGGTATTAATAATCTGCTGACCAAAGGCTTAATAGAATGGTTTTATTCAGTGAATTAGATCACTTTAAGGACCAGATTCTAATACAAATACAGGAAAGTCAGATGTAACCTTTTAGATGACTATTTTGTCATTTATGCTTTCCTTCATTCATGTTTTCATTAACTCTTTGACCAGTCCTTGAACAAACTCATGGAGGCAAAATTGAATTGGTTATTCCTAGGGCTACACAACATGAAAAAGCCACGATCTTAATCCAGGAATGACTTCTTAATGAAAAAGACAGAAAAAAAAATAGTTATAGATAAGGTAAGGTAATATATATCAACTTACATACCTACTGAGAGCAAGGTCAGGGTGTAGTGCCACTAAATCTCCTCTGTAACTAGCTTACCTGGAAACAGTAACATTGATCCAATGACTATGTGAGCCACAAGGGACACAACTTCTCAAAGGAAGTGGCTTGTTTTTGTCTTTCTGAGGTATTATAATGAACATAAGTAGAGTTCTTCATTCATAAAAGACACATCGCATTTGTTAAAACACTGACCTAGCCTTCAAGTTACAAAATAGAAAAAGTGGTTATCTTTCCCTCAAAGAGTTTACCGTTAAGTACAGAAACCAACCATTAAGTAGAGAAGCTGCCTCCTAACTGGTAACTGCCTTCATAACTCATAATCTCTCCAAAACTCCATACCTCAGCCAAAATGACTTTTCTAAACCTCAAATCTCAGTACATCATCCCTCCCAATAAGAACCTCTCCTTGGCTCTCGATGACCTCCCTAGCATGGCTTATAAGGCCCTCATGAACTAAATTCTGCTTCCTCTCTAGTCTCATCTCTCACTCTCCCTCACCTCACACTGGGAATTCTAGCTCAAATGAATCTGTCTACTTTTCCTCAAGGTCTCTCCCATTTCAAGCCTTAGCACATGTGTTTCTTCTGCTTGGGCACTCTTCCCAAATTTGTCCATCTAATGTCAAACTTCCCTGACCTATTCATGCTTCCCCAGCTTCATGTTTTCACTATTGTGGCACTTAAACTTTTTACTTCTCCATGTCCCCTATTACACTATAAGCAATGTAAGTCAGAGAGTGTCTAGTTTATTTAACACTGACTTCCAAGCATTAGGTACATGGTATACATTCATTCATTCATTCATTGTATAGTCTTTGAGCAGCTAATGTGTGACATGCTCCCTACGGTAAGTGATAGGGACATGTATCAGTGAACAGAACAGAGGAGGAAGTTGCCTTCCAGAACTTCCATTAAATTAACTAAATCAGACCAAGTGCACACAGTTCGGCAAAGCTATCAGGACTCTTCAGGGAAAGCGTGTCTGTCTCCAGGTGGTAGGCGGTTGGGAACAGATGAGTCACCCCATTGGAATAGGGCCTTACCTGTAACTTCAAAGATGTGGATACAAAGCTTCCTGGTGAAAAGTTGAGGAAAAAAGTTGTGGAAAATCTTGAACCTGGGAGGTGAAGGGAAGTGAGGAATTTACAAGTAGTTCGACACTGCTGAATGGGGAATGGAGTGACTTTCGTAGCATAGCATTTGCCTATGAGAGGAACATGAGATGAGGCAGGGAAAGTTGAAAGGCACAAGGCCACAAAAATATTTTCTTGTGGATAATAGGGATACATCAAATAATTTTGATTGGGAGAGATAAATAGAAAAGAGATCAGTAATGAGGATCTGAAATAGGAAAAGAGACAAGTGGCAGGCAGTCAGACTTTGTGACTCTCTGGAGGCAGGACTAACCATGAAAATGTTCTTCTCATCCTGTGGGAAATGTCAGGGACCAGTGGGCTTGGGATGAGAAAAGCTAGCTCCAGCATCCGCCAGCAATACTGTGCCAATAGCCAAGTTTTCAAAACCTTCTTAAAATTATCCTGTCGAACTGTAAATGTGTTTTTGCCTAGCTTTCCAAGCCTTATATATTCTCCCATGTGCTTGACAATCCCACTCTTTAAGTCATCAGAGTACATAGTAACACCTACAGGTACCTGCATGTTTGTGTACATCATCAGTGTTCTTACTCTCCAGGGTCCATGATGGACACAGAAAGACAGGGAGAGGAAGTATAGATCCTGTGTCGTATGCTGTCCCGGCAGTTAGTAAAAGAAACACTGGTGATGGATTGATAATGGGCTTCTTTGCGTTCAGTATTGTTCTTCAAAATAATACAAAGGTTCTTCCATTTCCTTCTTTGTTCTTTTCTAAACTTTTTATATCTTTACAATGAGTAGGAGAAATACTTTTTTTTTCAAAGATTTTATTTATTTATTTATCAGAGAGCGAGAGAGAGAGAGAATCGGCATGAGAGGGGAGAGGGTCAGAGGGAGAAGCAGGCTCCCCATGGAGCAGGAAGCCCAATGCGGGGCTCGATCCCAGGACTCCGGGATCATGACCTGAGCCGAAGGCAGTCGCCCAACCAACTGAGCCACCCAGGTGCCCCTAAACAAAAATACTCCCCCCAAAATCCTGGAGAGGTAAAGGGGAGTAGTAGAAACAGTAAACAAAAAATATGCCCACCATATAACTCCTATATAGAAAAATGTAGGGTAAGATACAGGGAAATGTGTGTTTGTCATGATGCCGTACACACCATCCATGTGAGCACAGCATAAAAATAAGGCTAGTATGGGGCTGCAGCTTGCACTGCCCATGCTGTAATATGGAAAAAGCACCACTCCACTAGGCTAAGAAACTTGGCTTTTTTATAGCTAAGGCTTTAAGAGACACTGCAGAGAGGTGGCCTTCTTTATTCAATGAGCTATAGCTCTCCACATAATGTATGAGGAAGTTTACTCAAAGCACTTTTATCAGCTGTCAATTTGTTTCTTAGTCTGCATTTGGCCATATTTCAGGTAGCAAAGGAGAAAGCAGGGATTATTCCGTGGTTTTTGCCCTGGGAGAACTAATTGTTGCCTATTACTTTAGTGAATTGGGTGTGGAAGTAACTACTATTCTTCTGCTACATTCTATATTATTATTCACATACACTCTACTCAGTTCAGTCCAAAGTCGATGATGTCTGCGTATACATGTACCTAGATAGTTGGAAGTGGTTGTTTGAAACTGTCTGACAGATGTCATCAGTGTTGAGACAGCTGTGAAGGAACCCTCAGTCTTTCCTCTCGGAATCTGTTCAGTGTATTTGCCTGTAGTCTACTGTGGATTAAGAATTTTATGCTATCCATTGTTTTTCCTCTCTGCACACTGAATGCTGATTTCTTGTTATTCCCATGTCATTATCTTACTCCAAACTCCTTTGTGAATGAGTTTCTTAAGTTTCAGTGAGGATTTCTGAAAATACAAACTATTCTACCCTCTTTCTTTTAACTCTACCTCTCACTGAGGTTCATGTAAGGGTGGCTAGTAATGGTGGGAGAAAAAGGGAGAGAGAGAGAGATGCACACATTAACAGTTTTCTTTTATGAACAAGAAAATTGGCCGTTTTCCTATTAGCATATGAGGAACCTAAGAATGTCCCTTGTTGTCAAGGCAACAGCTGTTCCTTGGGTAGCTGCAATAGAAAAGAAGCCAGAGCAATCTTTATAGGATCAAGTCTTTTTTATCATCAAATCATAGAAAGGAACCTTGACAGTCTACCCAGCCTATTCTCTTGCCTTTAGTTAATACCCACTAAAATAATTTAAAACCAATACAAAAAAAGTCCTATTTTAAATAATTCTGAAGAGATTACATAGCTTTCGTTGGTAATCACTTGCAATGTTTTATAATTCACACTACTAATAAGTTTTTTTCAATCATTCTAACTTAAATCTTTCCTGCTGCAGTTTCAAATCCATTTCCTGTAGTTCTATTCTAAGTGGAAATAAACAACTAACTGTACACTTTCCTCTCTAAGAGTCTTGCCTGTACTTGAAAGAATAACAAAATTATCTGACTTAAATTCTTCAGAGTGAATAATGCTAGGTTCTTTTATCTTTCCAGCCATTTGTACTGTAGGTCTCCTCTGATGACGTCCTATACTCTGCAAGACGATCTCTAATTAGGCAACCCAGTCCACCTTGTTACTTATAGAAAGCTGACCAGCGTTGCCCAAAAAGAGCAGGCTACCACCACGTCCTCAGTTTATCTAATCAAGTTTCCCAGGTTAATTTAAGCTGTAGAATTATATTCATCATAAGGTTTTTTTTGCACAGACTGGCTAATACACCTTTTGTGCCGTGGTTTTCCTTGTAGAATCATGTCTTCTTGGTTCTTCCTCTCAGGATAAAGTTCACTCCCTCCTGCCCTCACTCTGGCAGGTTTAATGAACATACTTTCTGCCCTCACTGTCCGTGTCACTAATTAATATATGCTGAGCATTAGCCACAGGAAAACATCCTGAAAATCTGTCTTAAAAGATATGTATACTGGCCAGTCATGCACAAAAAAATGTATCACCTGGAGCCAGATATTTCCTTTTGCACTGGATTTCCTGTGTCATTCTGACCTATTACCTTAGTGCCTCAGCCGTGGATAATATACTTTCTGGTCCTAATTTTTCTCATCTTTATAAATGGAGAGACTGCAAACATAGGTTTATGGATCTCTTTTTCTATGCTAGGCACTATACTAAGCGTCTTGTTTAGATCATCTCATCATAGCCTCACAACATTCCTGTGAAGTAGATATTTATTGTCATTCCCATTTTATAGAAAAGGAAAATGAAGCTTAGCATGGTCAAAGATATCCCAAGATATCGTGGCTACTGAGTAATAAACCAGAATTTGAGATAAGGTAGACTGATCTCCCATGCTTTTAACAATTTTGCCTGGATTTATATCCAGGAAAATGGATATAAATCCTGCTATAAGGTCTATACATTGGTAGAATCTTTCTGGAAGGTAATTTGGTATCAGAATCCTTAAAGAAAAATGTATATCCTTTGCTCCAGTATTTATTTTTTCATTTACCAAATATTTATGTGGTACTTACTATGTGCCAGGTACTGCTCTAAGCATCTTTCATATATTAAAAATGAACCTTTATGCCAACATTATAAAGTACTCTTATCTCTATTTTACAGAAAAGCAAATTGGGGCACTTAGAAATTAAGCAATTTTTCCAAAGTTTCACAATTCTAAAGGATGTAAAGCTAGGTTGTGGCTGCGGAATCATATATTAATATGTTGATAAGAAAAGACAGTGAATAAAACAATATTAGGGTAGATCTATTTTTATTTAAAAAAATAAAAATTTATATGTGGGGACAAAAACAGACTAGAAGAATATAATAAGAACAACAAATGTAAACAGTGGCCTCTATGTTATGAATGGGTGATTTTTTTTTCTTGAATATATTTGTATTTTTCTTTCTTTTGTTCTGTTTTTACAATGAAAGTATGTTTATTTTCTAAATAGCAATTCTTAATTTAAGAGCAATTTAGGGGGCTCAGTGGGTTAAGCATCCAACTCTTAATTTCAGCTCAGGTCATGATCTCAGGGCTGTGAGAACAAGCCCTGTGTTGGGCTCCACTGGATGTGGAGCCTGCTTGAGATTCTCTCTCCCTCTCCCTCTGTCCCTCCTCCACTCCCCTCCCCTGCTTACATGTGCATGCTCACTTGCTCTCTTTCACTCACTCTATAAATAAATAAATAAATAAATAAATAAATAAATAAATAAATAAATGCAACATAAAGAGAATCTAATAGAATATCTCTGGGGTCTTTTTGACAGCAGGGTGGTGCTTACATTATGTAAGTTTACATGAACAACCATGCTTGGAACAAATTTTAACTGGAAATCTAGTCTCCCTAGTCCATCTTTTATTAGTATCAGGCTAGCAAGCAAGGAGGGTGACTTGATTTGTTTTAATGAAGCTTTTATGTGATCTAGTGAACAACTCTTAATTTGTTAATTTGGAAAAGTTCACTCAACATGACAAGCCATTTAACTCCCCTTGCTACATTTCCCGGTTATGCTGAAGGTGTCTGTGATTCTAGGATAGAGTAATGGTTAAGAGCCAGTTCCAGGGATCAGGCCTTTATAGGTTCCATCCCTAAACCCACCCCTTATTTTAGCTATGTGACCTTAAACTCTCCAGGCTTTATTTTCCTCATCTGTAAAAAGGGTATACTATATAGCGTTAAGAATATATGGTTTTTAGGAGAATTGAGATAATGTGTGTTAAACACCACTCTATCAGGTACATAGTAGTTATACAATAAATGGTAGCTGTTTTTATTATTACTGTTTAGTATTGTTTAGTGTTCATTAAAAAGTACACTTGAGGTTCTCTACTAAAAGTTACCATGTACTTTCTAAGTGGTATTCCCACCTAAAGAATTTAAATTTTTCTTTAGTAGGGAGATGAAAAAAAGCAGGGCATCATGTATGATCAGAAATATTTAAACTTATTAAACTGTCAATATTTTAAATGACCCCTGTGGTTTTCTAAGGCCAGTTTTAATAATCAATGTGATTATTAGAACTCTCTTGGTTAATAATGAACCATTTTTATGAACTATTCAGAATCCACAGTCAGCCTATACTGATTATTTTGATTATACCACAGACGGTTTGCTTTTGCATATAGATACAGCCTTGAATCAAATTCATGCACCCTAATCCTCATCTGACACCAAGGCTATATTGACTACTGCCAGTTTCCATGGGAAAGGAATATTAGGTTAAATTCTGTGTCTTAAAGACAAGAAAAATATCAGTGAAATAGCTTTATCCTATAGCACACTAGGGCCATTTCCAAATGAGACTTCTTCCATGTATCCATGTAGAGAGTAATGAATGAGTGCATACACATGTATATACACACACAGACACACACACACTTAAATCTCTTTTGAATAAAACAAATTAAGGGAGTGGCATTCCCATCCTTCTAACACTGTTTTATCTGAATTCAAAAGAAACAGCTTTGGGAAAATTCTTGCTGTCTTTTGCCAATAGAGTTGTTATACCAAAATCTGAACTGGCTTTTCAACTGGATTTGGTCGTGTGAGTCAAAGCAGAGCTTGTGTTGTTGTACGTCTCCCTGCCTCTCCCCACTACCCACATTAGTTGAGCCTCACTGCTCTTCACCATAATCCTCCCAGCCCCACTCTCTACGTTGGTTGAGCCTCACTGCTCCAACAAGTAATGCACTTCTGACACAATGGGGGACAGCAGGGGCAGTGTGGGGAAAATCAGATAATGCAGACACAAGCTTGACAGACTTGCTTCGTTTCGAGTGCCACATTATGAACTGGCCGAGTGAAACATGAAGGTATTATCCTGTCTTATCTGGTGGTTGAAAGGGGTGCAGCCTCCTTAATGGTATGGTTTTTGGCTTGTTGCCAAAGGATTCTCACTTTAGCTGCTTCACATATTCACCCAGAATGCTGTCTCCTCACCTCCGTTAGCTGTTTTGACTCAACCCTGCTCTGAGATGAGAGAAGAGAACCTGTCAGGACCAGGTAATGTCTCTGCCAAATGGGTTATATGAAGAGCAGATCAATTCTGAAGCCAAGTTAGAAATGTCCACAACTGTAGAGTGAATTTAGGGACTCCGGGTTACCCTAAAGAGACCCTAGATTTGGTAGTTCCCACTCTCGTGCATCTCTACCAGATTGGCTTTAGTCTTCTCACAGGAAACCTGTCATTCTTGGATCACTATCTTCCTATTTCAGAGAGGAGAGTACACACACACACACACACACACACAGTCTTCAGAGTCCACACGGAAAGGATCCAGTGTTGGTTTTTTCAACATGCTCCACAAGTGAGTCTAATGCCTAACCTAGAGTTTGAGAACCATTGCCCACAGCATTCCTATAGTTCCATCCAGAGACAAACTCAAGGGCTAACTTTTTATTTTTATTTTATTATTTATTTTTTTAAAGATTTTATTTATTTATTTGACAGAGAGAGCAAGAGAGCACAAGCAAGGGGAACAGTAGAAGGAGAGGGAGAAGCAGGCTCCCTGCCAAGCAGGGAGCCCGATGCGGGGCTCGATCCCAGGACCCTGAGATCATGACCTGAGCCAAAGGCAGATGCTTAACCATCTGAGCCACCCAGGCACCCCACAAGGGCTAACTCTTCAAATGTATGAGTCACTCTAAAAGAACAAAAACATTCTGAAGTTCAAAGTTCCCCTTACTGCTGACAATTAGAATAAAATGTATAACACTACTTTTGAAAAGATACCCAAAATGGATGCCTAGGTTTTTTTTTTTTTTTTTTTTTAAGATTTTATTTATTTTTTAGAGAGCAAGCGAGAGAGAAACAGCACGAGAGGGGAGAGGGTCAGAGGGAGAAGCAGGCTCCCCGCTGAGCCGGGAGCCCGATGCGGGACTCGATCCCAGGACCCCGGGATCATGACCTGAGCCGAAGGCAGACGCTCAACCATCTGAGCCACCCAGGTGCCCCTGGATGCCTAGTTTTTATTGTTACAAGTAAATGGCTTAGTTTGCCAGACCAATAGCATAGCCTTTTTACATCATAATTAATTCTACAAAAACCAGCACACAGACCATCATCCAGTTGTTGTTTGTGTGACCCTAAAGAAAATTACTTAAGGTATCTGAGGTTCAGTTTCATTATGGACAAAATGTATTCTCTGCTTACCTCCTAAAATTTTTCTAAGGATTAAAGATAAGTAAAGAGCCCTCCCCAGCACCCAGTTAGTGTACTGTAGGCACCCAATCCAAACCAACATTTTTCCCTTCTCTATTTCTGTGCCTCCTTCACAAACACCTTTGCTTTCCACTGGACCAGAGACCTTAATTTACCTATTCATTCATGATGCTAAACAGTCATTCTATTCAAGTAATGCATACCATCCTAGGAATTCAAAGGTGTTTTTAGGTAATATTTCATTAAACGACATAAAAGTCTGATGTTGAAGGAGGCAAAGATTCTCATCTTCATTTTACATGCACTTGAATTCTTTGAGGTTGTGTGCTTCCAAGAAAACAAGCAATCTGTGACCAAGATGTAATTAAAACCCACGATTTCTAATTCCCAGGCTTTGACTCCAACCTCTGAAAATGCTTCAATTCAATGAAACTAATGGCACTTTGGTCTCTGGAATTAGATCCTGTTATCAATGACTTCCACATGGAAAGATCATTCCAAAATGTGTAATTAACCAAGAAAATGCAAATAAACCAATTTGTACCTGCTATTTAGAGGTAAGACATTGAAATGGCTTGAGTTCGTTATTTGAAAACTTAACCTTTTTCTGCTTCTAATGTAGCTCATGTTCTCCAGTTCAGACATTTTTTAAAAAATTAAATTTTTAGTGAAATATTTTAGATTATTTGTGATTCTCCTACAGAGCTTGGAATGGAGAGAGAACTACATGTTATCAGTCACAATGGGAAGAAAACCCTTCTTTCAATGACCTTTGGCAATTCAATTTAATAAACATTTTTTTTAAATCTGCTGTGTACCAGGCAATGTGCTAAGTGGGGTAGGAGTTAAGCTCTCAATCTAGCACAGTTGGAAACATGATAACACTTGGTCAATGTTACTGAATGAATGACCATAGTGGAATACGTAAATACTTAACTATACCTTCTAAAAAACAGACAGTGGGGCGCCTGGGTGGCTCAGTCATTAAGCGTGTGCCTTCAGCTCAGGTCATGATCCCAGGGTCCTGGGATCCAGCCCTACATCGGGCTCCCTGCTCCGTGGGAAGCCTGCTTCTCCTTCTCCCACTCCCCCTGCTTGTGTTCCCTCTCTCGCTGTGTCTCTCTCTGTCAAATAAATAAATAAAATTTAAAAAAATAAAAATAAAAAAATAAAAAACAGACGGTAATTGTATAATAACACAGGTCTATATGGTATGGTTTAAAGACTGCCCAGAGGAAGAAATTTTTAAGCAAGACCTAGAAAACTACTTCTTTCAAGTAACAGACACTCAATTCAAAGTAGTTTAAGGGAAAAAAATGAAGCAATTATGAATTGGCACTATTAAAATAAGGACTGGGACATCGGAACTACCTCTCTTTTACCTGATTTTCTTTACACTTTGCCTCATTGTCACCTTCTGCATGTGTGCCTTCTTTTTGTATCAGGAGACACAGCCACTGGCAGCTTTGGGCTAAACGTCGTTCCAAATTAATGACTCACAAGGAAAGAGTATCTATCTTACCTACCTTCATTCTAAGAAGGACTCCAATTGGACCAGCTTCAGTTACTGGCTCATCCTTGGATCAATCACTACAGCCACAAGCATGATTTGTCTGGCCTGGGTCATGTAGCCAAAACTGGGGCACTACTGTGTTTGGCATAGCTTTCAGAAGCACATCATTGCAATGGGAGAGAAGTAGATTCTTTTAGGAAGAGGAGTTCTGGGTAAACCAAAAGAATGAATTCCACTGCAGTCCAAGCTAACATGGAGAGAAGGTTCATTTTAAGCAGAACAGTTTCAGCAAAGGCCCAAGAGGGAAAGAGGAAGAGAAGAGGGAAAATTCAGTGTGTGCTAAGGAAATGGATGGTATTGTTGGTACACAGTGGGAAAGAATGGAAGGTTGGTTGGAGTCAGATAGTGTGCATATATGAAGCCCTATAAAGAAGCTGGTGCTATGTTCTCTAAGTAAGGTACAGGTTTTTAAGGTTTTGAGAGTCATATAATACACCCTACATTTTAGAAAAATAATTCATTTATATCATGGAGGATATACTTGATAGAAATGCTGGAGACAAGGAGATTGGGTAGGAGAGGTATGGTGGACATGTTTTTGCATGAAAGCATTCATTTCCTGGTGAGAACTTTCTCTCCACTTGTCTTTGTGGGACTGTCAATGACCATGTCCCACAGAGCCAAAAGGTTGGGCAATGTTAATGCTATATTTCCTGGGACACATGATTGGTTCATGGGTAAGCATGTGACTCAGGGAGAGCAAATTTGGGTTCTTTATTGAGGTTTAACCCATGGATACTTTCAGTCAATACAGTCTAAGGATATAGGCTGAGTGCTCCCAGCAGCCATCTGGCCATTACAGTGAGTCTGTGTAAAATAGATATCAATACATTACAAGAACACAGGTAAAAGGAAAAGAGACCTCTATCGATGTTGCGTCAGCCCTGGATTGACAGTGCCTTGAAATTCCCAGGTACATGTATCAGTATTATTCTCCTTTTGTTTGTCTTTTAGTTGCATTTACTTCACTCAACAACCAAATACAAAAGATACCTGCCATTTACTAAACACCTATTACATACCAGGCATGGTGCTGGGTACTTTATAGGCATTATCATATTAAATCTTTACAATAACCTGAAAAGTAGATATTATGATTCCCCATTTTATAGAGGGAGAAAATCATGACTCAAATAAGTTCCATACTTATTTAGTTATTAAGAGTTGGAAATTGTATTCTAAAGATTTGTTCAATTCCAAAGCCTATATTCTTTCCACTTTACTATATATGTGCTACATTGCTTCTGTTCCATTAAAAAGCTATATTCTCAATGAAATAATAAAAGCCTGAACTAAGGCTTATAGCAGCCAGGATAGGAGGAAAAGACAGAAATCAAGAGATTTTTTAAGAAAGAGAAATAACAGTGCTTAGTGATCTTTTTTCAAAGAATTTTAAATGTTGAGGAAACATAAGAAATCTAAGATTATGAAATCAGGTTAATCTAAATATATATAGGAGGAAAACCTGGCTGGAAGAGAACAAATCATGTTTCATTTAAAGTGCACGTTGAATATCCAAACAAAGCCATCCAGTGAGTAACAATATAGTTCTGGTGATCCATAAGAAGATCACAATAAATATATAGGCTTGAGACTAATATATCTATACTAGTGTTTACAGCCTCTGAAGTGGATGAAACTGTTCACAGACGGCCCATAAAGTGAGAAATAAAAGATGGCAGAAGGTGAACCTGCTAGATGTGAAAACATCAGTATTTAAAGAGTGGGCCTTTGTTCATGCTCCCTCCCTCTGGAGTGCTCTTTTCCCTTTGTCTACCTTATGAATGTATATTCATCTGTAATGACACGACACAATCATAATATTGCTTCAAGGTTTTGTTGATCTTCCATTCTTCGTCCTCTAATAGAACTGAATGCTTCAACCTTTGTGCCAAGCCCCTAGGACTTTGTACAATAATATTCTTATTGTAATTCTTGTAATACTTTTATTCTGTAGCACTGAGGACAAGAGCCCAGACTACAGATTTAGAAAGACCTGAGTTGAATTTCTACTCTATGATTCACTAGTTGTGTGGCCTTTGGCAAATTATCTAACCTCTTTTGAGTCATGATTTTTTCCTATGTAAAAAAAAGGAAAATACCCTCCTTGCAAGGTTATTTTGAGAAAAAAGGAGATATGTGTAAAGCTTTTGGTACAGGGACTAGCACATGGAAAACACTAGACTAACAGTAGATATTATTTGTTTATAAATTTATTTCTACTTCCTAGACTTCTCCAGTGTCTCACTCATCTTTGTATCTCTGTTTTCTGACAAAGTAGCTGGCACCTGACAGCCACTCAGGAAATGTGTGCTGAATTCATGCATGAGTAGGTAGAAGTCAAAGAAGTAAGAAGATAATCAGGAGAGAACAGGGACATGGAAAGTAGGGAGAAGAGCCTTTCAAAAAATATGGAGTGGTGAACAATGCCAAATGCTCTAGAAAACTATGGTATGACATTGGACAGATAGGAGTTGGATGATCTTTGTAGTAGTAGTTCTAGTGAAATGCTGAATTTCAAAGGAGATTATAGTGATTGTTGTGTAAATGAGATGGGGGGATATGAAGTCCAGATGACTTTTGCAAGAAGTTGACTGATAAAGGGAAATAAATGTGGAGGTAACTTGAAAGTGAAACAAGTAGAAATAGAAGAACAGGTTTGTTTGCTTGTTTTTAATAATAGAAAAAAATTTTAAAATGTATATAACCAAAGGGGAGGTCATGATTGTGTTAGAAAGAATATCCAAGGGGCGCCTGGGTGGCTCAGTCGTTAAGCGTCTGCCTCCGCCTCAGGTCATGATCCCAGGGTCCAGGGTCCTGGGATCAAGCCCCACCCACATTGGGCTCCCTGCTCCACGGGAAGCCTGCTTCTCCCTCTCCCACTCCCCCTGCTTGTGTTCCCTCTCTCTCTCTGTGTCTCTGTCAAGTAAATAAATAAAATCTTTAAAAAAGGAAAAATATCCAAGACTTGGAAAAGGGCATAAGCAATTATTAAATGTCCTCCTAGGACTTTCCAGGATTTATTTGATTTTGTAGCCATGTAGAGTACCTCTGAATTGACTTTCTATTAACTAAACTATTTCATAACTCTGTAGAGGTAGAAGTTTACTTGTTAAAAAAAAAAGAAGATAATGCAAATTATTCTGGTTAATAGCAATGCAAACAAATTTTATCCAGTAGAGATATAACTGACTTTTGCCCTGTAGAAAAGATAACCTCAAACATACCATTTTTTTGCCCTAAAGAATATTAACCAGTTTTCCATCTACTGGTATATTCATTTCTGCATTCCTAACTACTTGTACGTATCTCTGCTTTTTAAATTCTCCTTCAATATGATCATAATTATTTCAATGACAGTCCTTCTATTAATGAGCTGAATAAAAATTTTTTTAAGATTTTATTTATTGGGGGGCGCCTGGGTGGCTCAGTTGGTTGGGCGACTGCCTTCGGCTCAGGTCATGATCCTGGAGTCCCGGGATGGAGTCCCGCATCAGGCTCCCTGCTCAGCAGGGGGTCTGCTTCCCCCTCTGCCCTCTTCCCTCTCGTGCTCTCTGTCTCTCATCCTCTCTCTCTCTCAAATAAATAAATAAAATCTTTAAAAAAAAAGATTTTATTTATTGGGGCAGCTGAGTGGCTCAGTCATTAAGTGTCTACCTTCAGCTCAGGTCGTGATCTCAGGGTCCTGGGATCGAGCCCCACATTGGGCTCCCTGCTCAGCGGGAAGCCTGCTTCTCCCTCTCCCACTCTCCCTGCTTGTGTTCCCTCTCTTGCTGTCTCTCTCTCTCTCTGTCAAATAAATAAATAAAAGATTTTATTTATATATTTGACAGAGACAGCATGAGCAGGGGCGGGGAGGGGCAGAGGGAGAAGAAGAGGGAGAAGCAGACTGAGCCACTCAGACACCCCTGAGCTGAATAAAATTTTTGCTATGTGTTCACTTTATTTGTATGAAAGTCATTTGTATGAGAGTATGAGCCTTGTATTTTTAACACTTTGAAAATTATAATTTAGCAGTGGAATGGTGCTATGGAAGGAAGAGCAGAGAAGAGATAGCTATCTGCACAAGATTTTGGAAAAGGAATGAGTTAAGGAGTGGATCTCAATGAAACATCTCTGGGAAAGGGAGAGGAACAAAAAGAACTTTCTTTTTTTCCTTGATGGAAGGATGTAAGTCCAACGTTTGATCATGTATTATCCAATTTCTTCTCCACTGACTATATAACAAAATAAGCTCATTTCATACCAAATCGCTTTCGCAGTCCCCTCCTTTATGGGCTACAATAAATACTGTATGTTCAGTTGTTTGTGAGAGACACTAAGCACTCATTAATCCTAAAAAAAACTTAAAAAAATAAATAAATAAAAATAAAATAGTAACTATTTCTGAGTGAGAAATGACAGATTAATTTCTTCTACTTTTGTAGATTATGTACTTTCCTAAATTAAAGTGCTTCCTTTATAGTTAAAAAGTTAGTAAAATACAAATATTTCTATTTTTATAATGAGAAAAATTCTTCTCTTTTTTTTTTTAAAAGATTTTATTTATTTTTCAGAGAGAGAGCATGAGCAGGGGAAGGGAGGGTCAGAGGCAGAGGGAGAAGCAGACTCCCGGCTGAGTAAAAAGCCCAACTCGGGACTTCATCCCAGAACCTGAGATGGGATCATGACCTGAGCCGAAGGCAGATGCTTAACCAACTGAGCCACCCAGGTGTCACAAAATTCTTTCAACTTCAGCTTTTAGGGGGGAAAAAAAACACAAATATTTTTCTGCATCCCTGTGACTATCATTTCAGATCTCAGGAAAGGCACTTTTTCTCCTTTGCTGTCAGACGGTTAGAGAAAAAACCTAAACCAAATATAACTAAGTAAAGAGGCATATGAATGCCCCAACCACATGAGTCATCTAGAGTCTTCTCTCTTCTCAGTCTGCACTAGTCATCCATCACTAAGAAGTGCATATGTTACCTCCTGATGTTCTTCAAACTCTCCATTTCTTGTCAGCACCACCACTACTGTGTTCAGTTCTCCATCATCTTTGTCCTGAATGATTTTACAGCCCTTAACTTGTCTGTGTACTTTCAGCCTGGCCCCCTCCCCTTCAGTCCATACAACAAGCAGAGTGATCATCCTGAAGAACAAATCTGACAAAGTAAAATCCTTCAGAAGCTTCTTATACTCACTGTTCAGTGGATAAAGTTTCAAATCCTTAACACAGTTCATGAGACCTTCATCTTTTGGTATCTACTCACTTCTCTACACATTTATCTTCTAATCTCTTTGTCATATTCTATGCCCCAGCACATGGAAACATAGCACCAGAACATGCCATGTCCTCACTGACCTCTTGGTCTTTGTACATTCTAGTCGCTAGAATGCCTTTTCTTTCTCCCTTTCCCACCGTGCCTAGCAACAGCTGACATCTGGTTTTTCTCCAGGTCTTAGCTGAGACCTTTATGCAGAAGGCTTTCCTTGACCTCTTGGTCTGTATAATATACCCTTTCATTTGCTTCCATGGCATACTATTATAAGCACTTATTGTATATTATGATATCAGAAAGTATGCTATAAGATTTGATATGGAATATAGTAAAACATATTTTATCATAACTACTTCTTTTTTTTCTTGATATATTTGTTTACTTGTTTAGATTTGTTGCTTAGTTCTTAAATTTGTTTTTTGGTTCTCCCTAACTAGACTGTAAGCTCCTCGAGAAGTGCTCTATCTTACTTACTTCTATAGTCTCAATGCCCAACATAGTGCCTGATACAGAATAGGGGCTCCACCCTATCACAGAATGACTAAATGGACAAATGAATGAAAGCATCTCAAAGCCTAATAAAAATGGCCCTCAGGTTACCCACTAGACCCTGGGCTAACACAGGTGGAAAGCAGCCACCATTCCACTACCAGTATGGAGAGATGAGCACCTATTTACATATAAAACATACTGAATAACATGGAGAGCAGAGGTTTAAGAAATGAAATAAATTAAAGTTAACCAATTTTAAAAAACCAGTGTCTAGCTATTTTTAAAAATATCACTCATTGGGGCACCTGGGTGGCTTAGTGGTTAAGCATCCAACTCTTGGTTTTGGCTCAGGTCATGATCTTGGGATCGAGCCCCGTGGCAGGCTCTGCACTCAGCACGGAGCCTGCTTCAGATTTACTCTCCCCTCCTGCTCTCTCTCCCTGCCTCAAATAAATAAATAAAACCTTTAAAAAAAAAAAATCACTCTTTTTGGGGCACCTGGCTGGCTCAGTCAGTAGAGTATGTGACTCTTGATCTCGGGGTTGTGAGGTTAAGCCCCATATTGGACATAGAGATTACTTTAAAAAATATGCATATCACTCATTGTTTTTGTTTTTGTTTTTAAGATTTTATTTATTTGCGAGAGAGAGAATGAGAGACAGAGAGCATGAGAGGGAGGAGGGTCAGAGGGAGAAGCAGACTCCCTGCTGAGCAGGGAGCCCGATGTGGGACTCGATCCCGGGACTCCAGGATCATGACCTGAGCCGAAGGCAGTCGCTTAACCAACTGAGCCACCCAGGCGCCCTCACTCATTGTTTTTAATTAAACAGAGTATCTTTATCTTTACCAGAAATCGAAGTCATCCACTGTTTTTCCTATGATTTAAACTGGTTCATTGTCTTTTCATTGTAGAGGAGATGTAGTGTTCCATTGCTGCAATCCCCAAAAGGACATTCTACACAAGTGACCCTTGGTATGTACTATGGAAAAAGGGAGTCCCAAATAATTTGGGCAAAAGGCTGCTTTTATTATTTCCTGCTCTTAGAAAGGTCCAACACAGATGGCACACACTAACAGCTGAGAAAAATTTATTAGTTTAACTTCTCAAAGCCTAAATTATCAAACCTGTTTGAGCTTAGAGCCCAAGTAAACCATTTTTTAAAATGCTGATATAGAAATAGAGGATTGGATTCAAGGTCAGGAGACCAAGGGTCAATCTTGTTTGTACCACTCCCTATAAGTCACTTCAGTTCCAGAGCCTGTTTCCTGATTTGTAAAATGAGGGCATTGTGCAAAATAATGTCCAAGATCCCTTTTGGACCTAAAATTCTATTTTAATTTGATCATGTCAAATAATTTGTTGATCTACATTCCATGAGATACTTAAGAAAAAATGTCAAAGATTATTTAATGTAATCATAGAGAACTGAATTTTATTGCACTTACATCCCGCTTTTTAATTTTACATCATCATCTAGATCTCTAGATGGACATTCAGATAACTAAAACCTATTTGATCCTCATTCATGAAAATAAAAAATAGTTAATCTGGCCATCTCTGCAATGGTCCTCTTAAATACATAGTGCCATTTCCTTCTTTTCCCTCCTGATAAGTAACTGAAATAAAACTAATGGATATACAAGTACAAAGATATCATAAGGTTGGGACCTCTGAGTCTGACAAACAAAAAGCCGATTCTGCGTCTGCAGCATGCTGTAGACACATCTGGCTTACTTTAGCTCACAATGGAGAAATACGAATTGTGCTAAAAAGCACTATTTGTGCAAATGCAAATAATATTCCATCTGCTCAGGATTTTTTTTTTCTTATATAGCTTTTGTTCCAGTGTGGTAAAAGCCTGTTTCTTTACCCTGAAGTGCTCCTGCTGATGAAGAGTGAAGTACATGACAATGAACTAAAATCCATTATCAAACAAATACAGTGAGCTTTTCAGCAAGTCATCACAGGGAATGTTGCCTTTTTCTCTGGCATTAAGTTGAAAGTGATTTGTGTTCATGCAAATAAGACAAAGTGGTAGGGTTTTTAAAAATTTATGCGTGTGTGTGCGTGTGTGTATTCCATACACTGTAGTTTGCTCTGTAAATCTTTCTCTCTCTCTCGGTGGGGGACGGCAGCAGAGAAGCATTTTGGCAGCCTTTAGATTTCCTTATGGTTTGAGTAGTGATGAGTTCTCAACAGGAGAATTTGAGCTCTGCCTTATGCTGTCTTGAATGCACTTACTTGGGAATTGCGAGAACTGCTTTCCCAGCTCCTGAGAAGAGCCTGGGGCAAAAGCTGGAAGAAAACTTAACCCCTGTGCTACTGAAACCAAACACAGTAAGCTTCAAGAGATCCAGCTCTGGGATTTGCTGGTGGTGACAAAAGTAAATTATCCAAGTTCAATCTTGAACATCTCTGAGTGCTCCTCCATTCCTTTCGGTCACTGGGCCTTAATCTGAGGGCTTTGTGACAATTATACTCTTCCTGAAATTAACAGGCTATTTTTCTATTTGCAGGAGGAATATAGATCCGAGTGACAGTTACATTACTACAACACAAGACATTGATAAGCCAACTCCAGAGAGCATTTGGATTCGGGAAAATGAATTCAGCTTTCTTTTCAGTCCACTTGGCCCTTAGCTTTGACCTTTGTTGCGCTTCCTTGTCCCCTTCTCCTAAGATCTATGATTTCTATTTCGACAAAACTGAAAAAAGCAAAAGAATTTGATCCTTTCTTCCTGAGATCAGAGAAGTAGGGCAGAAGAAGATTATAAGCTTGTATGAGCATGAAAACACACTTTTATTTTACACAAAAATTGAAGGCTTATTTTATAGCATTTCTGGCTGCTTTATTTATGTCTGATGATTTTATTCAATATCAGTTGAGTTTTAATAATCTAACTAATATTTTGGTCTTTGTGAAATTTGAAGAATATTCTTTTATGGAACAGAACATTTTTGGAGGTTTGTCTTTTTTATAATTTTTATAGTTTATAAACTTCATATTATGCACTGCTCTTTCAGGTTTAAGTTTTATAATACTATTTTCAATTAACATTGATTTGTGAGTTTGAATATTGATGTTAAGATTCAATGAAATAATAGATGTAAAAAGCACTTGAATTATTTGAGAAAAAGTTGCTACAGACATCTAAGATGTTAATGCTGTTAATGCATATAATTTATAATTCTGGGGGAAAAAATGATTGCCAGAAAATGAACAGTATTTCTTTTGTAGAGTACACCATAAACATCAACAGATGATTATTTTCTTATAGCTTACTTTCTAGAACATATATTAAACTACCTTTTACAGCACAAGTAAAACCTGAATTAAGCACTTGAAGGCACAATTGTGTTGTATCAACAATTTTACAGTGAAGCTACCCGCAAATATTAACATTTATTCCAGAGTTCAATTTAACAGCTAAAAATGTGATCTAAAATGAATTAGTAATTTAGAACCAAAAGCTACTAAACTACAATGGTTATCTTGCTGTAGTGTCTATAATTATATTTACAATCTTGTAGTGTATTTTAGAGCTACTGAGAATTGTAAAGAAATAAAATAATATCTGCCCTAATAAGGCCTCTTATATCAAAGGTGATTTCCTTTTATGTTAAGGCAAGATAACTTTTCACTCTTTTCAACTTCAAAGGAAAATGCATTATTCCAAATATGTTTTAAACTTTTAACATAAAATCCTTACCCATTAAACCATTAATATACGGTTGGTCAGGAAAATGTCTCATTCCACTCACAATAATGTCTCAGTTTAATTAGACCCTGAAAAGTAAGGGATTTAAATTCAATCCTGGCCAACATTAATTATAGAATTCTTAGTATTGTAGCATGCCCTTTACTAAATTTCTAGGATATGTCCTATGCTAAATAAAAAGGAAAATTAATTTCTGGGGACAAAGGACTGACTTTTGTAAAATATTGTATGTATTGATATGTGCTACGTCATCCTAAAGTCCTTTCCCAAGACTTAAAGAAACAACAGAACTCTGAAGTCCAGGAACTTTGAACTTTGAAGGACTAGAACTTCTCATCATCATTTTCCACAAGGGGAGGGTGCCAAAGACCTGCTGTTTCTAACAGCTGTGAATCTGAACATTTTTTCAGCCTATTTACTAAGGAGAGGACTCCCTTAGGACTCCCTTTGTCTCTCTTCTATGGTTCCTCCTTAATCCTAGTTAAATGGAGAGTGGTTCCACGTACAGCGGCTATAGCCATGGCCAGGGAAGAAGGACTCCTGGGCCATTTCATCAAGTGTAGGAACAGAATCTAGCAGTGACTGAGAACAAAAATGCATAGGCACATGCCAGCTCCTCTCCAGGTCTGTTCTGAGATCTTTGCCTCTTCTCACTTCAGTTAGAGATGTTTTGCTTCTTTATCAATTAATCAGTGGGGTGGGGGGTGGTTGGGAAAATCTTATTTTTAAGTAATCTCTACACCCAAAATGGGTCTCAAACCCACAACCCCAACATCAAGACTGGTAGGCTCCACTGACTGAACCAGCCAGGTGCCCCAATCAGGTTTTTATTAAGCATTCATTTTCATATCAGGAGTTCTGTGAACTGTCCCCTCAGACAGCATGCTGAAGGGCAAAAAGCATTGACTCAGCATTCTCATCCCAGTTCTATTAATTATAAGCCTTCTCTGTGACCTTGGTCAGTCCCTTAGGTGCAATTTTAATGTGGCTCAGTCTTCTCATCTGTAAAATAGTTAATAATACCTGCCCCATTTGCCTCTTGGCATTGTTCCAAGAACTAAAAAAAAATTAAGTTATGGAAAGAATGCTTTAAAAATTGTAAAATACAAAGCAGACAGAAAGTGGTAGTATTATTGGACTTCATTCTGTGTGATTAATAAATTTCTGTAATTTCTCAAAGAATAGGTGTTAAATAACTTCAAAATTGCAAAAAAAATCTATTATGAAATGCACTTCAAATATCAAATGAATACTGTCAACTCTAGCTAGTTTTGGTAAGTAGTCAAATGATTTGAAAGTTATTGTAGGGCAAACAACAAATACATATTATTTTATTTTATTTACTAATTTCATTCATTTACTTCATTTCAGCCAAAAATTTAGGCAATGACTTTGAATTTCCCGAAGTCAAAAAGACACAATTCTTGGTCAATGAATACTTTGTAATTTGGTCTCAGGTTAAGGGAATAACAAAAATTAAGTAGGAGGTCACTAGTGTTCAGTACAGGATTCCTTCTTGGCATTCCTTAGGATGTTTATGTTTTTCCAAATTTCCTATTCTGAGGAAAAAAAAATTTTAAGAAGGTAGAAAACAGGAAATAGGTCATAA
Organism: Mirounga angustirostris; assembly: GCF_029215605.1. Lineage (NCBI taxonomy): Eukaryota > Metazoa > Chordata > Mammalia > Carnivora > Phocidae > Mirounga > Mirounga angustirostris. The sequence goes on along the minus strand of NW_026991709.1, from coordinate 84,517,292 downwards.
TTACCTTTTGGGAGTTAAGGCTTAATGATCAACAGATGCATCAAGTTTGAAGGAATCCACTACCACCAAGTCAAAAGCAGAAAACACTGTGTGCTTAAGTAACAGTTTACCCATTCTGAAGCATGGGTCTGTAGCCTCCTCACCAATCCCAAAACCAAAAAATAAAAAGAATATTAAGTAACCAGAATGTATGTTATAACACCCAGGCAGTAAAATTTATAGTCTGTTCATAGGAGAGAACTTAGAACAGTAATCAAAACCAGTTTAGTCTTTAACGGACATTTCTAACTTGTTTCGAGGCCAATAGTGACTTAAAGCAGCAAATCAGGAAGGGAGAGAAGGGCTGCAGAAGCAGGCCTTAGTATATTAACAAGAAACAACAATATAAAAGGAAAAGAAAAGAGACACCATAAAAAGCGAAGCAAGAATTCAAAAAGGATGGCCATGTGGAATTACTTAAGGGTGTGGCAAATGGTCTCACACACGTCAGATGAGCCCTCTATAATAATCTACAGAACACTCTTGGAAATATTTGCTTATTTAGTGCACAAATGATTGAAATTCATACTAGAAATATTAAAATATAATAAAAGTATTGATTTTTGAATGTTTAGTCTATAAGAAGCAATACACTTTGGCTATATAATGTAACTCACTTGCCAAGAACTCAGAGTACCCAGATGTAACTATGTTTTTACCTTATTTTAAAGCCAGCTCAATTTTACCACAAGTATATGATATTATCGGCTCTCCACTGCTGTGGAAGGTGTACTAGAGTAGTCTGTTGCTTAGGATCTGTTTTCCAACTGTTTCAACATGTTATCTCATGATTGCTGCTTTTGAACAAAAAATAGATTTGTATAAAGGCTTTGTTAATTTTTCTTTAATAGCAGCTCACACTTGATATCTAACTGATGGATCCCTATGCAGGGTACTCGTAGACCAAGAGGACATAAGAGAAGCCACTGACCTGTGGGAAGAAATAATGAGTTTTTATTTATCTTTATCTTAAAAAGGAATAAAATAAACCCTAGTAGTATTTAATATATACTTGACAATGACACCCTAAATTGGTCAACCTAACGTAAAAGGTTTGTCAGTGTGGTGGAGGGAAATACGCGATTTTAGCAATGTAGAGGGTCAACAGGGAAGCCCTAATTCTTCCACAAACTTTCGGCATATTTTGGCCTATTGCAGTTTATGTGTGAGGCTAAATATATATACAGATGTTACTTTACAATATCTGAAGTAGGTTGGGAGGGAGCAAGAAAAGTCTGGTGTATTATAGATGTGTGCTGGTAGTTTCTTCAAAAACTACTTAAAAGAGTTGAATGTAAAGGAGAGTTGTGACATTTTTTTTAAAAACAACTGCTCATGATTTGTTGACCTTTTCTAAGATGGTAAGTGCTTGGCATTGGGGTGTTACCAGCAGATACTTTTATAAAATAAATTTAATAATGATGATGCTGTTAGTGAGGAAAACAAGTTTTCTGTAACATAAGTAAACAAAATAAATGATTTTAAATTAGTTATCTCATATTCATCTCTTTCTAGTTTCTTATTTTGTGAATTTTTATAATGTACATAATACACAATGCTATATGTATCTAATATACATTCTTTATCACATATATGTGTACAGTAATGCATCTAATAAATAAATATATCAAAGCAACATGCTCAAACATTTTTTGCTGGTTGAGATGTGTGATCCACTAACTCGTGCATAATGACAGTAACATTTTCATATCTAATGACATCTTGGTGATGACAATCACATATTATTCCTGGCAATAGTCTAAAGCACTATGGAATCCTGCTTTTATTTGCTTATCACACTAAACTTAGAAGAGGTAATATGTATCAATCAGGATGCTTACAGCTGCAACTAACAGTGACCTGTCAGAAGTAGTGTGGGCTTCAGACAAAGGGATACAAGGGCTTCAGGATCTACTTCACATTATTTTCTCAGCTTTTCCCTTCTCACTGGGTCAGTTCTAGTCCTCAGACTGGCTTGCCTCATAATCTCAAGATGACTGCCAGTAGTAGACAGAAAAATGGAATTCCTTGTTCATGGTCAAGGGAAATGTAGGTGTGTGTCAGAGACAGACAAACAGAAACTAGCCTGCCCATCTGTTAAATTGCAGGAAACTCTTTCCCAGAAACCCCAAGCAAGACTTTTCTAAAGTCTTTTTGGCCCAAATTAGCTTAGACAGGACCCTATCTAAACCAATCTGTGTTAACCATGATAAGACCACCATAATTGGCCACTAAAGAGTGGGACTAAAATGCCTAGTGAGGAGTCACCCACAGTGTTCACCAGGTACTATTCTCCCCATTTAGTAGATCCTTCTCACTTTACTACCCCAAGTGGAGTAAGCAGTTTAACCAAGGTTACCTAGCAAATTGACTTTGACTTGACTGAACTGATCATTCTTGTCCTCTTCATAATTACCATTTATTGTAATAATTATTTTATTATTGCCAAAACAGTGATAAAATAACTAAGATTTGTATTGTATAAAAGAACACAATATTAGCGGGGAAATATCTGCAGATAAATAGATCTAATAGATAACTGAGAAATAAGTCAGAAAGTATCATAAATCCATGAGATTTATCCAATATAAGAAATAGGAAAAAGTGCCCTCCTTTATGGAAAAAATAAAACTAACACCCTACCTCTTCATAAAATACAAAAATTACTTTCACATGATTTGTATAAAATGTAAAAAATAAAATTATAAAAAGAGAATTAATTTTAAGCAATAATTCTTCCCCTCTCTGAAGTAAAATATTTGGAAGTAATATTTATAGAAGTATTAAAATGTATAATATTATAAATAAAAGAAAGGATTTCTTTTTCACCATAAAAATGTAAAACTATATAAGGTTTAAAACATCATAATATTAAAAGGCCAAAAATAAATGCAAAATGATAAAGGATTTATATTTTAATATATAAGTAGTTCTTATAAGTCAATAAGAAAAAGATAAACACACCAATAGATAAATGATAAAAGGATAAGAAAAGATGATTCACCAAAGACAATTCAAATTCCAATAAAATTCCAATTAAAAGTTCAAACCCACTAGCAACAAAAGTCTTATTTATGTTAAACAAATTTATACAAGAGCACTAAATTAGAAACAATCTAAGCATTCAAAAATAGCAAATGGTTTGATAAATTACTGTAAGAGCATTCAATTGAATATGTTGCAGTCATTAAAAATTATGCTTATAAAAATATTTAAGTCATGAGGAACCACAAATGTTACTAAATTAAATGTGTATCAAATCTTAGGAAATAGGGTGCCTGGGTGGCTCAGTCGTTAAGCATCTGCCTTCAGCTCGGGTCATGATCCCAGGGTCCTGGGATCGAGCCCCACATTGGGCTCCCTGCTCTGCAGGAAGCCTGCTTCTCCCTCTCCCACTCCCACTGCTTGTGTTCCCTCTCTCGCTGTTTCTCTGTCAAATAAATAAATAAAATCTTAAAAAAAAAATCTTAGGAAATACATTATGATCTCAATTTTGTAAAAAGATATATAGATATACGTTCAGAAATAAGCTGAAAAGACAATATATTCAAAGATCTTTGGAATATGGAAAGATTTTCATTTTTTAACTTATATTGTTCTATAATTCCCAAATATTCTACAATGAGCACCTAAGGATTTTGTTGAAGAATGTATTGAAATCCTTCATATTTTCAAAGTCCTGTCCTCTTTTAAGAAACAAGATCTCTGCTTCATTCATGGATGTACATACTGAGGAGCTATATATAGGAGGTCATACCAATATACTATAAAAACATATATGAGATCTAAGAGTAGAACAACAACAAAAATATTTTTACATAACTACAAATGACCAAATACATGGAAATCATACCTCTAATACTACAAAAAAAATGTATAAGATCTGAAGCACATTCTAAAAAGCCTTCATACCTATAGCTGATTACATGAACTAAAGTAAGCCTAACATTTATTGAGCACCTACATACTCAAAAGTAAATCATTTTCATATATAATCTTATTCAAACCTCCCAACAAACTATGAGTAAGATATTATCCCATTTTTATAAATGAAGAAACTGAGGCTCAAGTAAGGTTATATACCTAGCCAGAATAGCATCACTAGGTAATGCTATAACCAAGTTTCAAATCTAGCTCTGTCAAATTCAGTAGTTCCTAGCTTTGTACAACCCCACTCATGCTGCCTTTCAATCAATTTATAGAGAAACAACTGATCAATTAAATGATGAATTAATTTAAAGCAAACAGTCTGACAGGAAAAGCAAGCTACAGTTTTTGAGAAGTAGCATGTGATTGGCTTATTTGCAAAACTTTATTTTGGCTTTTTGTCTGAATGATCCTGATAATTTAATTCATTTTCTATTTTCAATTTAGATTTATGTTTCTTCCTAGTCTACAACCCTTAGAATGGATAGGAAGCTGTGTTTGCACAATGCCAACCATGCTGACAACTTAAATTTATCTAAAGGAATAGATGTTTCTCTTTTCATGCAGGTGCTAGACTTTATGCAGACGCCTAGGGAGTAATGACACTCTGATTGTCTTCCGTGGGATTTCTTGGCTCAAACCACCAGTGCCAGGATAAAAACAAGACAACTAAGAAGCTTCAGCTAGTTATGTATTTTATAAACAGAGAATTAACATATCATGGTTCAAGGAGTTGACTGATCTTAAACTCTGTATTCTGTCTTTTGAGACAACTGACAAAACTCTATTAGTGAATTTCACTTGGCAAATTTCAGAATAGTTGTATTTTAAAGGCATCCTAAGACCACATAATTACACACTGAACTTAGGATTAATGATGCTGGACATAGAAATAGTATTTTTCATCCAGTTTTCTCAAGAAACAAACACTTTATCATTAAAGTTTATCAGGAGGAGAGAGGACTCTATTCGAACACTGCTGTGGACCAGACCTGAAAATGAAATTTTCTTCCAGTATCTTACAACAGCAGATTTTCAAAATCATTTGTATGTCTTTTAGTTGTGTTGCTAGGTTTGTTTGTTTGGGATTCTTTTTGAACATCCATTTTGAACATTAGTATAAGCTTGTTGGTTATCTTTGAAAGATTTCTCCCAAAGAGGAAAAAAAATGGTGAAGTAAGATTAGAGGCACAGATGACAAAAAAAAGAGGTGTCTCCCTCCCCACTCTAACATACTTTTCTAAAACTGCTCCACTCTTACCTCACACATATACTGCAAATACATATTTTTAATTTTATTTTATATGTATTAATAACTTCTATTACCAAGATACTCTTAAAAACTGCACCTAGGCACAAAGCTTATATCCAAACACTATGAAAAAGATCTTAACAGCAGAAACTGATAAGCATATTTTATTTTCCAGAATTAGGTTAAGACACTATTGGGTAACGTAACCATCCTTCCTGACACAGGATGCAATTGTCTTAGAAACTGATCTCTTTATACTGAGATTTTATGAAATGGCTCGGAAGTGTTCTTTATCTTTTTCACTATGAACCACAGCTGAAGTTGCTCTTCCAACAGGATTTTGATATCTCTTTTAACACCAAAGCATTCACTGCAAGGGTAGAGCCTCATCAATGCTTACTCAGCCTTCAAAGACATGGTCATCACCTGATACATTCTAAGAAATTTGTAACCATAATTGAACAAAGCAAAATAATTAACAGAAATTAGTGTAAGTGATTGGGAACTTTGGACTTCAAAATAAAAACTTTTCACCTGTCCTTAAAACCAAAACCAAAAGGTCAAGTATTCATTGACCAATAAAGACCCCCCATCAACTAGAAAACACCTTTTGAAATCCAATTAACTCTTTCACACAGTCTTCATTTTCTGTTTTATCAGAAAGTTAAATTTCCCATTCTATACTCCAATAAAAGTTAAGTTGTTTTGATCTGATAATTGTAAGATGTACTGTATGTATCTTAATTTGTAAGTTTTAATGCTAAAGCTCAAAGCTGTTCAGATATAACAGGAGTGCTGGAAATGAGGTACAAAATGCTGGAATTCAAATTAACCAATAAATATATTTTAATATATATCAGCAGGACTCTAGAGGATTCCATTAATGTTGAAAAATAGAAAGGATTTAGGTTAATTTGGTAAGAAGGCAGGTCAGAACGTTTACAACAGTGGTATAGAATTGTATAGAGATGCAAAATTTTTCAAGAGAGCAGAATTTTTTCAAAAACGCTGACTCTAGCTGTCACAGCCCTGCCTTGGCTAAATCCAGTAGAGAGATAGGAGGACTTTCTAATTTGCTTTCCCTCTATTTTAATAATAGCTGTGCATAAGTAATTTATGAAAGGCCAACCAGGCAGTGGGCAACAGAAAATTAAACTCATTTTATCTGAAAGCAGGTGGATTTCTATATATCATTAGCATGCATAGAATTCTCACAATGTTATTTCTCATACTGATGGAATGTAACCAAATAATATATGAGTTTTTTGCTTATGCACGAGTGAAATTTTTAGATAAAAGTGCCAGCCCCAATGGCAATTTTCTGCAAAACGAAAACTAATTCTGTGAAGCTTCTTATTACTGGAAAGACTCATTTGGCTTGCATTAGAGACTGACATAAGTGACTTTAGGATTTTACTAACAGATTAGATGAGATGTGCCACATACTGTAATATCATTAGAGAATGTAACAGCACTGGAACGCTTTGGGGCACTTATTAAGGGTACCGGCACAAGTAAATTGTTTTCCTTTATGACACAAGCTTTTAAATTTTTTCCCTGATTAGAATGTTTTATTTTTATGGATTTTTTTGACATTTAAAACAACTTTTATTTTATACTCCCCAAAACTGCACACAAATTGTGTTTTGCATGATTCAGCTCAGTGTTACTAAATGCATTATCTATGCCTTATTTCATGAATATCACCTAGGCAGAGGGTAGATATGTATTAAGAAAACAGCTTACACAATACTAAAATCAGAACTCTTCTAACAGAATATTATCCTAACTTACAGCAAAGACTAATCTTCATGGCTCTGAGGAATTTTTGCTATTAGTACCCTTCACTAACTCAATGTTTGTGTGGATTCTACTCTCAGCTTCTAACAAAATCTTAAAATTAGATCATTAAAAATGGTGATTATAATATGAATACTCCTATTGTTCTGTTTAACTTCCATCCTAAAATTCATTCAAGTATATGAAATATTATAGTTTTTTTATTCTGATGAATCTTCCCTTATCAAAAATTATGTATCAAGCAAAATATTTCTTGCTAATGTAGGCAAAAATATAAGGTGAAGATGGAAATGCCTGTCACTTTATAAAAGAAGCTATGGGAAAAGCGAGGGGTATTTGGGGAATGATTTTATACTCAATATTTCTTCCTTTCTGAGTTATCTTTTCCCGATGTAAGTTTTTACCTCTTCCTGGGTACAGAGAGGGTTGGTTTTTTTTTTCCCTTTTTAAAAATCCTTTTACACTTCATCGACAGAGAAGGAAGTTAATGAGAAAATGTACACACAAAGTTACCTAGAGAACAGAGGCCACATGAATGCGTTTGCAAATGAGCTACTGGGTGTCCCAAACTACAGAGTGGTGAGGTTAAGAGCTGTGGAGTCACACACAAAGTATATTTGAGTCTCAGCTCTGCCACTTTACTACCCACCTGATTTTAGGCAAATGACTTTCATTCTCTGAGGTTTTATTTCCTCACCTATATAATGGGATCATGATAGCAGTGACCTTGAACGTTCTCCGTTGAGGAAGATCACATGCAACTGGATCACCCTGTGGTTCATGGTCTATCTGTACAGTGGAAGGGAAGGCACCTGGAAACAGAGGGTGGCCTGATGGGTTGAAAATTGTCAGACCAATTCTGGAAGGTCTTCCAGATTTCTACAAGAACTCAAGATTGTATTAGTTATGAAATAGAATGTGAAAATAATCAATGAGACAATCCTCCATGAAGTACCCAGAACCAGGGGCTCTTCAATCTAGGAATAAATGAAGCCAGTCATTGCTATGCTCAAAAGCCACCTTTTCTGAGAACTGAGCTGGGCAGAGTTATTCAGAGTCCTCTGTGTGTTTCTAATGCTATTTTTATTAGCACACTTACCACACTGCGTCGGTATTATTTACTTAAATATCTTTCTCACACCTTGAACTCTTTGAGGGCAGGGGCTTTGCATTTTCAACTTTTTAACTCCAGCTGCTAGTACACTGCCTGATAAATAGAATTCACTAAAATGAGTGCCTACGTGCATCCTGTGAACTTGTAAAAACATTTGAAACCTGAAAAAAAAATTTATTACAAAATACAAAAAACCTTAAAAGTAAATTAGCAAGTGCTAATTAAATTTCCATAAACTGGCACTATAGTGCATTCTTCATTGCCTATGAAATTTAATATTCATAAAACTTCATTACATTAAAAAAGGTATATTTTCTCATTGTAAAGATTTTTGAAAATCTACGATTACCAAGAAATTATAGTCAATCTTAAGTTATACAAAACTAAAAAATTTTAGATGTAAAAGTATTATGATCCTTTTAAATTGTATTTACAGGAAAAAAATAAATATAGTTAATGTGGGATGTCTGTGCATTTTGATGTGCTATGATGTGGGGTAGGGCCTATAAAAGTGGGAGGTCTTTAACAGCCTGATAACAGTGGAAGAGTAGGCCAGAATTTAAACAGGCTGGCTGAAGCACGGTGAGACTAATCAAGAAAAGCTTCTTAGTGGAGGTTTCCCTGATCTTCAGTATAAAGGTGGGAGAGAGAGATGGTTCGGGAGAAGGGGAGTTATGCCTCACCAGAACTAATCTTGTAAGTAAGCAAAGTAAGAGACTGGGAGTATTTTCCAAGGTGCAGGACAAGACCCTTTGACTCATCTGCACCCCCACCATCCCCAGAAAACTTTTCCAATACATCTTTTGAGACTTCAAATTCTACCAATAAAGACAAAATTTATTATCCAAAACTTGTGTGGGCTTGTAAATGTAGATGTGCCTAAGAAACATAACACTTTAAACAATATAATTCATTTAGACCATGTTGAGTTTAAATCTTATTTATTTATTTATTTATTTATTTATTTATTTGAGAGAGAGAATGAGAGAGAGAGAGAGAGCACATGAGAGGGGGAAGGGTCAGAGGGAGGCTGACCCTGCTGAGCAGGGAGCCCAATGTGGGACTCGATCCTGGGACTCCAGGATCATGACCTGAGCCGAAGGCAGTCGCTTAACCAACTGAGCCACCCAGGTGCCCCTAGACCATGTTGAGTTTAAAAGCTTCTTTCTTGGGGTTAGATTTGAAAGAAAAAAGGGCATAAAGGCACTAAGTGACCAAGCTGGGATATGATGGGAGAGGAGCAGAAAGCTTTCACCCAAGATAAACACAAACTGTACTGAACCATCTGCTGGAAAATTAAGTGTGAGTTGTATTTGTTGTACTACAACATGACTTTGAAAAATCAGGAGAAAGCAAAAATGTCTCATCAGAACAAGAACCCACTACTAGTAAAGATGACCAAGATAGCACTCCTGTGAAACCCTGTTACCTCAATATCTTGGAAAACGAGCAACCTTTAAATAGCGCTGTCCAGAAGGACATCGATTCATCTAAACAGCCTAACCCTTTGCCTTTACCTTAACTGAAATTGAAACCTTGGTGCCTACAGTCAAAGAAGTTAAATCTGCTCAGGAAACTCCTGAGAGCTCTCTGGCTGAAGTCCTGATACTGAATCTCCGGTGTTAGTGAATGACTATGAAGCAGAATCTGGTAACATAAGTCAAAAATCTGATGAAGAAGACTGTGAAAGTTGAAGATTTACCACTTAAACTGACAATACATTCAGAGGCAGATCTAAGAAAGAAAATGGTAGAAGAAGAACAGAAAAACCATTTATCTGGTGAAATACTATGTGAAATGCAGGTTGAAGAATTAGCTGGGAATTCTCAGACACTAAAGGAACCTGAAACAGTGGGAGCCCAAAGCGTACGAGATGTCTTCAGAGGCTCATCTAACTCGCTTTACATAGTCAATGCATATATGAACATGGCACTAAATAAACATCTGTTTTGATCTGTATAAAAATGTAAATTAGTTTGACACTGCATTCTTGATAGGTGAAAACCCCTGATGGCCCCTGAGTTGTGGAGCAACCTGATCAGACAAGAACAGAGAATCACCTGGACCTGAGAAAGGAACAAGGAACACATAAAACGAACAGCGGCAGCCATATGCTTCTTGAGCCACTGCAAGACAGAAAACACAGATTCATCCTATAAAGCTGTTCAAGACAGAACAGTTGATCTTAACATATCTATAGCTAGTTGTTTTATAGATTTAATTCTTAGAGTTTATCCATATGTCCCAACGAATAGGTGGACTAAAATGGTCTCCAGGAGAAACCTATCAGTGTTTCATGGCCACTTGAATTAATGCACGTGTAATGTTTAAGGTTAGCAACAGCTGGGAAAACACCCTACTAAGGCAATACTTTAAAGTTATTTATTTATTTAAGTAATCTCTACACCCAATGTGGGGCTCAAACTCACAACCCCAAGATCAAGAGTTGCATGCTCTTCTGACTGAGCCAGCCAGGTGCCCCTAAAGCTATATATATATGTGTATATATATATATATATGTATATATATATATACGTATATATATGTGTATATATACATATATATATATTTAAAGATTTTATTTATTTATTTGACAGAGAGATAGCGAGAACAGGAACACAAGCAGGGGGAGTGGGAGAGGGAGAAGCAGGCTTCCCGCCGAGCAGGGAGCCCGATGTGGGACTTGATCCCAGGACTCTGGGATCATGACCTGAGCCGAAGGCAGACGCTTAACGACTGAGCCACCCAGGCGCCCTAAAGCAATATATATTTAAAAGAAATTTAATTAGGGGTTCCTGCGTAGCTCAGTCAGTTAAGTGTCCAACTCTTGATTTCAGCTCAAGTCATGACCTCAGGGTCATGAGATCGAGCCCTGTGTCGGGCTTGAGCTCTCTCCCCTCTCCCTCTCAAATAAATAAATAAAATCTTAAAAAAAAAAAAGAAACTTAATTCAAGTCAACAAATAGAACTACAGTATAATGCCAGGAGATTGGCAGACAAAAAGTAATAATAAGAGTATTTGTGACTCTGTGGGTCTCAGAAAATTTAATGAGGCATGGAAATACTCAGACCTCACTGTTGGGGTTGAGTAGACCCAGGAAGTCTTTGAGCTCATTATTATTTCTCATTAATACCTAAATTTATTTTTTTTACTCTAAAAATGGAAATACATGCAATAGTTGAGAGAAGAGTTGTTTTTATCCTGTGTTTTCCATGGGTAAAATGATTGGTACCCAAGGTATTATCAATGAGTTCCCCCATTCTTCCCACAACATTCTATTTCCTAATCTCTTTTCTCTGTTCTCACCATAAAATGCTAAATCTCATACCCTGTAATATTCAGACAATTTCAGTTCAATCAAACTGAGGGAAGCATAAAATTATTCTGCTACAGTTTATCTCTAATCTGAGGAGGAGTCTAATTATTGATCTTCAAAGGAACTTTAGGAATGTTATGAAAATGGGTTAACATTTATTTTAGGAGGACTCATCAAGATCTTATTTAAAACAAACAATTTCATCCTTTCAAAATCAGGGAATTTAAAAAAGGATATTTTTCTCAAAGTGTGAATGCCACAAGGGTTTCTCACATTGATTCATTGCTTATAGATAAAAACAACATAAGCTGATTTTTGTTGTTTGTAGAGTAAGTGTAAAATGTTCCACCAAAATAGGTAATGACATTTTTGTGTCCATAAATGTGCATGTAAGTCCAATTATGTGTTTGTTGTCATTTAAACATCACCACCATTATTGAAACAGAAGTGCCAGTACTAATTCTTGCTGTCACATTTTCCAAAAATGAAAATAAGGCTTTTAAGTAAAATGCTAAGGTTTTCAATGTGAATTATTCATTCTTTGCATGGCCTTAGCAGAACACCCTCAGCAAAACAGCTAAACAAAAGCCTACCAGGGTTCTGGTTTCTAATCTGGTTAAGAAATACATTATCGGATTTTTTTTTTTCTAAACTTCACAGTTAATGGAAAAGTTTTCCTTTCCTGAAACTCAGCAAAGAGTTCAGGAAAGCTTCTCTAACTGCCTAATTGAAGTACCATGAGCAGACCTTGAAAACAGTGGCATTAGTCACACAGCTAAACAAACTACCTTTGATGGCACCAGTCAACCAATCAGAACCATTCCCCATATGATCTTTGTGGGAACAGCAATCCATTAATAATAACTGAAGCAATGATCTTTCATGCCACCTTTCTTTCATATAGGACCACTCCATGGTAATATCTTAGGGGAACTATTAGCTACTTCAGTGTCCTTCATAGAGGGCACTCTGCCTGTTCCAACATTTATTTCCACTGTAACATTTTTTTCTCTCTCTCACACAGAAGTGCCTTTTAGAAATTAAAATAATTCTCACTGTGGCTCTAGCAGGTAGATAGGGAGTGAAGAAAAGAAGAAATGGGTAAAAGAATAAATGAGTTGAGAAGAGAAACACCTTTTCTCCTACACCTAGCTCTGAATTTCAAAGTTATCAAAGAAAAGTAATGCACTCAATTATAATATCCAATAGTTGCTCATCTTCACCATGCTTTCCCATTAAGGAGAATAAATCTATTTGTTTCTAAATGGTTCAAACTAATTATAAATAAAGTTTTGCAGAATTTTCTTACCCCTGATCTTTTTTTTTCTTTTTTTTTATTCTTATGTTAATCCCCAACAATTACATCATTAGTTTTAGATGAAGTGTTCCATGATTCATTGTTTGTGCACAACACCCAGTGCTCCATGCAGAATGTGCCCTCCTCAATACCCACCACCAGGCTAACCCATCCTCCCACCCCCCTCCCCTCTAGAACCCTCAGTTTGGTTTTCAGAGTTACCCCTGATCTTAATACATATAAACTGGAAGAGTCAGATGATGAGAGGGTAATCAGGAGGGGCTCGGCTGTACCTGCAGCTACCTACCCTACCATGAACTCAACACTGGGGTCTGTGTATCATTGTTCTCAGGTCTGGTGCCTTCCACAGCATTGGTGCTCAACAAATGTTTTATGAATAAATTCTCTGCTATAAGGGGATAAATCAGGGATGAAATTAGCCACTGTATTGCTAGATATTCAATAGCCTGCACAGTAGCTGTCTTTGTCATTTTTTTATATTGGCATGAACATTACCACCACTTTATTTTAATACCATGTTTTAGGGGCGCCTGGGTGGCTCGGTCGTTGGGCGTCTGCCTTCGGCTCAGGTCATGATCCCAGGGTCCTGGGATCGAGCCCCGAGTCGGGCTCCCTGCTCAGCGGGAAGCCTGCTTCTCCCTCTCCCACTTCCCCTGCTTGTGCTTCCTCTCTCACTGTTCCGCTCTCTGTCAAATAAATAAAAAAAAAAAATCTTAAAAAAAAAAAATACCATGTTTTACACTTACCAGCTTCTTTCTCTAACAGGAGCTTGTTACGTTTTTCAAGAGTGTGGTTACATCAACTTACACAAACTTTCGGCCACGGAGGATAATCCCCATTAGCTAAACTGTGCAGAATAACTCATATAGTGTAATCTGTATCCCAGTCCTACCCCCCAAACCTGCTTGCTAATTGGTTGATAAAAAAACTTTCTCAAGCCTACAAAATACTTTAGCAGTTCCAAACTTTCTGCATCACTTTGCACATCTAACATGGTGAATAAATAACCAAAGGATCTTAGGGAAGTATTAGTGATTCGTATTTTTAATCATTAAATATGTCTACAACCAAAGTCTGAATTGACTGGTAGGTTTGTGTAATAGGATGAAACTTGGAAAATGGGATCTCTCCCTTCCAAGAATATTATATTACTCTGTGACTTTTCTCACTTGGTCAGAACTAAGTATTATTCAGAGAAGGAGGGATGACCTAAAAGAATGCAGAGTAGAGAGGCATCTTATTTTCTGATTACTATAACAAGCTCTTAGAACTTATGGCTTTTTAAAAAACATTTTCATTATGGAAATTCTCAAACAAATACAAAAGCAGAAAGACTAATATAATGAACTCCCACGTATATACCACCTAGTTTTAACCATTATCAACTCAACGCCAATCCTGATTTATCTACACCCTTAGCCCACTCCACTTCTATCCTGAAGTTTTGGAAGTAAATTCCAGACATGTATCACTTCACCCACAAATATTTCAATATATATCTCCAAAAGATGTAGCCTTTTTGTTGTTGTTGTTCTCTCTATATATACCTGTCCATTTGTTGTACAAGATGTATTAGCTGGAAGAAACTCTTTTGTTTTTCCTGTTCAGACTTCTTTATTTCATTTGCATGGGTGTGATTTAAATCCCTCTATGAGAGCAGACTTTATATACTTCTGAGCATTGAGTGCTAAGTCAATTTATTTTATTTTACTTTTTTATTAACATATAAGATAGTATTTGTTTCAGGGGTACAGGTCTGTGATTCATCAGTCTTACACAATACACAGCGCTCACCACCAAAATAGCATAATCACACTTAAAAATTAAACAATAATTCTTTAGTACCATCAAATATCTAGCCACATTTCTCTGACAGCCTCTCAAATAAAACACACAACTTTTTACTTGCAAAATCTGAGCTTAAAGCGTTTCAAAACTCTAATCTGAAGGATTCAGAACACAAAGCTTATCCATTAAAAAAAAAAAAATTGGAAGGAGACAAGGTGAGGGGATATACCATCTCACCCCAAAGTCTAAATAGAGGTTGTCTAGACTAGAGGAAGGTAAAGGAGAGAGGAGGATGGAAAAGAAAATAGTGCTGGATGTTTAAAATGAATTGGAGAATAAATCCTGCACCCAGCTCTCTGAACCACGCCCCCAAAACCTTTAGTGTTCCATGTAAACCTTCCAGAATTAGACTCCAATCTGAATTAAGTAGAAACTGAATTCCTGCCTCTCAGTGGAATGAGAGCTACAGCCAGATATTAATTTTACCTGTAGAAAAATAAAGTGCTTCTTGACATACCTGGGTATGTGGCCTATAAATTTATTCTCAATCCACCTGATGATGTTTCGCTCTACACTGAGAACTGGGAGCATAGGTTTAATGGGCTCTACATGGCTAGCTAGCCTCTTGGAGGACACAAAAATAATATTCAATCACAGCTCTCCTGGAAAAGCTGTATTCTTACCTGAGCCCCCAAATGAAAGTACTATAACCCTTGAAAATGGTTCTTTTGGGCCCTAGAAAAAAGAAAGTTTCTAAATTCTCATTCCTAGAATTATTTGGTTTCCTTGTTGCAAATTTCATACAATGCCAAAATAATAGACAGATACAGACAATAATAATACTAACAACCAGTAACAGCTATCTTGATAATAATAATAGCTATCTCTAAAACACTACAAAGCACTTTATGTAGGGTTACCTCATTTAATTTTCATAAAAGCCCTTTGAAGTATCTGCTGTTATCCCCAATTTATAGATGAATGCACCAAAGTCACACGGCTAATGAGTGGAAGAACCAAGGGATTAAGTCAGTCAGGTGTGTCACTCATTGGAGCCTACAGGTCTAAACACTATTCTACCCTGAATCCCTCTCTTGGTAATTAAAACAAACAAACAAACAAACAAAAACAAAAAAACTTCTCAAGGATATGGTCTCCAGAAATGACATTTCCTTGAACTCTTAACTATTCATATTTTTATCTTGAATTCTCAGTTTAAACCTCAAAGTAAAGAATGAGAACAAAAGATGTTTAAAGAATAAATTCTTCAGAATCCTAATCCATATAGATGCATTATTAGTTTTTTTTAAACTACAATAAGCTTTGTAATTATTATCAGACTGCTTTTTTCAAGCTACAAGTATAGAATTTGACCTGGTATTCATGACCAGGGTTTCTGTAATTCCAAGTCAAAGTTATAAAAGAAAATTATGAGACAATGGTTGATAATATTGAAAAAAATTCATATTTACAGGAGATTTTTCAAGTGACTTACTATGATGTCTATTCATGGGAAGAAAGCATTTGAAAAGACAAGTATGTAAAGAAGTTATCCTACAGTGAAGAGAACAAAGCCCATTAATGACAATGATGTGAACATTCAAGGAATTATTAAAAGAGCCTTTCACTTTGAGGGAAAATTAATTTACCCAGAATTTAGTGCAATTGTTGAAACAAGAAAATCAGGGAAGCAAGGCAGCAGACCTCATGGCCAAAGTTTTGCCTGGAGCAATAGCAGTTATGAAGGAGACAGTGTTCTATTTTTCTCTTTTACATTTAGTCAAAAACTACTGCAAGCATATACATTAGTGGCTCATAACATTCTCATTTCTTTAATAGCAGTTTTTTTCCCCCATCAGAACTTAATTAATAGGTCTATAGACATGTATCTCTGTTTTACCTGTGCATATTTTAAAATTCCTTTTCCTGAAAATTAAGGTAAAACAGCTTTACTTCATAAAATTCCAGTTTTTAAATATTTAAATACATAGAGCATTGCAAAAAAGATGTAGGAGTTTATCAGAGCCTCTTGCTTTGAGGCAGAAAGATAGCTTCTCTCTCTGTCTTCACAGTGAGTACCATTTTTGTTCAGGAAAGTACTTCATATTTGTATGTAATTCTATGTAGGCACTTCTCTCCCCAAACTAACCAACAAACCAACAAGGAATAAGACTGGAAATTAGGGGGCCCCTGGGTGGCTCAGTTGGTTAAGTGACTGCTTTCGGCTCAGGTCATGATCCTGGAGTCCTGGGATCGAGTCCCACATCGGGCTCCCTGCTCGGCAGTCAGTCTGCTTCTCCCTCTGACCCTCCTCCCTCTCCTGCTCTCTGTCTCTCATTCTCTCTCTCTCAAATAAATAAATAAAATCTTAAAAAAAAAAAAAAAGACTGGAAATCAGGGAGGATAAAAAGAGATATTAGACATGTCCCTGAACCTCACATTTCATATAGTGTCCCGGCTTAGGGAAAAATTCCTCTTTTCTCTGTTTGTCAATCTATAGTTAAATTGAAACCTCAGATCCCACTGCTTCAAGGAAGAGAGGACATAGCCAAAAAACTAGAGAAGAAAAACAAAATTGGCCAATTCTTGTTTTTTGGACTTCAGAGTGCTCAAACCCTATCAATTTAAATGGCAATTTAAGAAATTTTCAGGGATCATTCCTATATAAGAGGCAACTCTAGTAAATGAGTTGAGTTGTGTGTCTAATGTTCTTTTTAGACCATAAATTCAGGAAAAAAAGTGGTACTATGGACCATGGGTCACCAAGACTCAGGGAAAGTTTCACACTGATTACGTATGAGGTTTGAATTTCCCCTTTAGAGCATGAGTCAGTTTCAGATAAAAATAGATTAGTAATCTGATCCAAGAACTAGTCTAAGCAAAGAGCACAGATGATAAATTCAAGACTCAGCAGTGACCACATGGGTTTCCAAGAAAGCCCATCTGAGAGGGAATACATCAGGTGACCCACACAGCACATCAGGTTCCCCTATCTAGCATATTAAGTGCTGACTTTTTTCATAAATGTCACTGTGTCATGGATGGAAAATAGCTCTTAACTATAGGATGGATTTAGCATCATTGTTTTAAGAATTTGCCTCCAGTCCTTTATGCCATAAAAGGACCATGTGCTCCTATCAAATATTTGTGTTCCCTGCTTCCAGATGAAAATCTGTCCTCTAGAAATTTATTATCCTTAGTTTTTCTAGGCCTTTGTATTTCAGGCAACTCTTATCCCCTCAAGAATTAGCTCAACCATAACTTTAAACCTGAAATCTTCCTGATACCTTCAATTCCTGAACCTGCCCCTCATTCACTTTAAGTGGGATGTATAACTTAATTAACATTATCACACAATCATAATCAGAGATTTTCCTACATTTTTCTCTTACTAGATCATTGTTCAAGAACATAAATAATAACTTGTTCATCTTTTGATTCTTAGCTCCAAGTCCAGTGCCTGACATATGTTAAATATCCAGTAAGAGTTTTGCTTTTTTTTTTTTTGGTGGAAGAGAGGAGAAATGAACTTTCATTGTGAGTACCTAGGTGACCTCAATTAGGGAGATCAGAAGCTATAAAGGTAAAAATTAGAACAGAGAAAGCAAGTAGGGAACTTGTTTCCCCAGCCAAGCAGTACTACACTAAACTGTGACCAAGGCATTTTGACTTTCAAGCCTTCTTACCTAGGGCCTCCAGGACCCCTGGAACTCCCAGGATGTCCTTGGCTGCTGTGAGCTCTTCACTTGGATGTGCCCTCCTGGGCTAGATCCCATATCCCATACCTTTTTCTATTCCCTCTCCCCTAAACCACCATTCTAGTCTCTCTCTTACATTACTGCTCTCTCCTAGCAAAGCTAAAACTTCAGGGTGTGGAAATACGTCATTGTTTCCCAGGTATGTTCTGTAGACCCAAATCCCCTGAGAGTTCTCATTAAAAGAGATTTTCCCATTAAATCTGAAAGGTGTTTATACAAAAAATATAGACTCAAATTTTGCATTAATATTTTAAAGGCTCAGAGAAGTCTTCCACTAAAGAAACTTTGATTCCATTTAATCCCATATTTTCCAAAATTATTTGACCATGAAACCTGTTTTTATACCTCCTCTTAATGTCCCATGGGACTCCTGTTCCATAGAACACACCCAGGAAGCACCAGATAAGGATTAGCAGTTCCAAGTGACTTCTTTGCATCACAACAGGTGTTTTCTAAAGACAATGTTTTAAAACAAACAAACAAAAATAATAAAGATGATGTTTTAACCCAAAGGCCTGATTCTTTGGTAGGAATTTGGGGTGCTTACTTATGATGGAATACATAGTCTCTGTGGACCCCATCAAGTTATGCCATGAGGGAGTAATTTTTTTATGTGTTTATTAAGTACCAAGCAATGTACAATATGTTGTCACCTGTCTTTTTCCAATTATTCTGAAAAACAATTCTATGAGAGAGTTATATGTTTACACACTTTAAAAATGAAGAAACTGGGGGCACCTGGGTGGCTCAGTAGGTTAAGTGGCTGACACTTGATTTCAGCTCAGGTCATGATCTCATGACCTTGATCTTGTGAGATCAAGTCCCGCATCAGGCTCCATGCTCAGTGGGGAGTCTGCTTGAGGATTCCCTCTCTCCCTCTCTCTGCCCCTACCCCTACTCACATGCTGTCTCTCTCTCTAATAATAAATAAATCCTTAACAAAATAAAAATAAAAATGAGGAAACTGAATTTAGAGGTTAAGTAGCTTGCCCAAGATCACACAATAAATGGGGAAGATGAGTCAAATCCAGTTCTTATTGTATTAAATCTCATGTTCTCTATCAATGTCTTCATGCTACCTGAATTTGTAGGTCAGTATTTCTCAAAGCTTGGTCCTAAAATGCTTGTCAAAAATTTAGATTCCTAGGACCTGTCCCAGATGCACTAAATCTGAGTTTGGGAGCTGGACCTGGAACAGGTGTTTTTAACAAGCTCCTCAGTTATGATACGCACTCAAGTTTAAGAACCACAGCTCTAGGTAAATGTTACTTTTACCATGTTGCACTACTATTATCCAGCTAATTAATCAACCAACACATTCCATTATTGATCTTAACTCACATCGTTCTATTCTCAAGGCCAGCAAAATCAAGCCTTCATCCTACATTGTCTTTGAATGTCACCAGACAACTTCCCCTGATTAAGGCAACGCAACCCTGAAGATGAAACAGATAACAAATGAACTTCTCACACGGAAGGCATTGTTTTTGTTGATGTTATAGGTAAAACCCACCACTTTTACTGGTTATCTTGGTTGGCAAAAACTTGAGAGCAAAAGATACACAAGGAAAGGCAGTATTTGAAATAACCAAAGAAACTCAAGGCTTTTGACTTTCTTCAGCTAACAGTGATTTAAAAAAAAAATAGATTTTGTGTCTCTCTTACAACTGATGCCTCTTATATATTAGTATTTTCCTCTTTACTAATTCCCTAGACAAACCAGCTGATCTTCCTGTGAAATGATCTGCCATTAAGTGCAAAAAAGCCAAGTAATAGTCATCCTTCGCTTCCCCAGATCATGTGAAACATTTTCAACTATACAGTGAGGTGTTCTGGCTAAAAAATAAGAAAAAAATAACTAGAGTACAAGTTTGTGTGGAGGGGGGCGGGGGTAAGACAAAGAGAAAAAAAAGTTGAATAGGTCCTTTTCCTCCTTGTTTTTTGTTTCTCTGAAACCATTTCTATCTCTCGTCTTCCCAATTAACTGTTGTTATTATTATTATAGGCATTGCATAATATAACTGACATTTCAGTGCTCTGTACATGCATTCAGGGGAAACCTGGACAAAATAAATAACAGAATGAAGACTGGTTATTAGAATAAGCATCTAGTTGGCATGCAGACACAGACTGGTGGCTGCCTACTCTGATATTCATTCTACCTTCTTCCTTAGTAATAAAGCACCAGCACTTTCCTGCCCAGAATAAAGAATACAGTCCTGGCCTTCCTTGCAGCAAGGTGTAGCCATTTGATTAAGCAATGGCTTTAGAAATACAACTAGAAGAGCTGTATGGCAGCTTCTGGGAATCCCCTTTGCCTTCCATCTTCTATGTCCTTCCTTCCTCCCTTCCTCCCTTCCTTGGCTAGAAATGCAAACAGGACAACTGGAGCAGTTCTAGCTAGACGAGATAAACTCAGAATGGCAAAGCAGCAAGAACAAAAAAGCTGAGATCTTTGATGACCATGGAGTTACGACATCAGCCCTGGACTCATTACCTGCACATTATTTCCACTTGAAAGAAAAATAAACTTTCAATCCTGTTTAAGTCTCTATAAGCCTGGACTTGTCATCACATGCAATCAAACTTAGGCTAACTGACACAGCCTCTATTAGCCCAGGGACTGCATACAGCATGACTCTAGACCTGAATTTGTTTGATGTGAGTAAATAAAAGAGATTCTGTAATGATATCTTTGTTTAAAAACAACAACAAAAAGTCCTAGTTATCTTTTTTTTTTTTTAAAGATTTTATTTATTTATTTGAGACAGAGAGAATGAGAGACAGAGAGCATGAGAGGGAGGAGGGTCAGAGGGAGAAGCAGACTCCCTGCTGAGCAGGGAGCCCGATGCGGGACTCGATCCAGGGACTCCAGGATCATGACCTGAGCCGAAGGCAGTCGCTTAACCAACTGAGCCACCCAGGTGCCCCAAAAGTCCTAGTTATCTTAACAGAATATGCAACGCATAGCTACAAAGCTATGTGATTGTGTGATTTTTCAATGGGATTACCTTGAGGGCCAGAAGGTGGTATAGGAGATTGCAGAAAAGGCTGTACACATTTATATGTGATGTAGACAACTTTTTCTTACACAAATGCAATGTCTAAATTGACTCAATCTTAAGTTAAAAACTAGATCACTGCTATTCCTACAGTTCCTATTTGTCTTCCATTCTAAATATTTCCCTAATTGCGATACTTGATCAACACTGAACGTTTGGGAAACACAAAACGTTTTTCTTTTCATTTGTTTCTCCTTGCCCTTTCTTCTTTCGGGAGTACACGGCAAGGTGAGGGAAGTGCCAAAATCTAGAGGAAAGTTCTAAGGAACCCAAGGGAAAGGAAGGGGTGAGACCTCCACAGTCCTTTCTGCACCTCAATTGTCACAAACCGGGTGGCGGTTTGAAGAGGAACAGTTTACATGTCCGCTTTTTCAGAGCAAGTCTCACACTGGCACCTTCCTCTGTTGTTTTTCCTAAACTTTTCCAGCTCTTTCTTCTTATGTAAATACATAAGTCCTGCACCCCATTTCATGCTTTATTATTCCCAAATAGCAAATGCATTAGGCCCTTTGATTCATCTGTGGAGAATGCATTTTGAAGCAAAGCTTAATACCCTGAAATGGTTAGTTCATGGGGTTTTAATTTTAGGAATATCAGAAAAGCATTAATTCATAGTCTTCAATTGGCACAAAAACTCAACGGATCTCCTCATGGAAAATCTCCCCCTCCCATCGTCCTTTGCTCAGAAGTATGCAGGAGATTTAATGCAAATCAAAGCCCTCAGAAAACTTGTATGCAACCCACTGCCTTCCTAGAGAGTCTGTCTGGACCACAGTCTTGAAGAAATCTGCCTCCATAGGGGAAGCAAGTCCTTGAAGTCTTATGGTGGTCAACCAAAAGAAAACTCATACCATCTCTGGTCTTTCAAAAGGTTTTTATTAGAGACCTAGTTTTAGTCCCATGGCCAAAGGCAAGGCTTAAAGATGCCAATCTTATTTTAATTTTCTGCTCTCATCAAACTACCCTACTAACTGGCCTTTTTGTGAAAATAGTATTGTCAGGTCCATATCACAGGAATTTTAACTCAAAATAGATGATGACCCATAAAAACTACATAATGCTAATGGTAATTTTGTGATTATTATTAACAAGTCATTTTTTTTTTCTCTAGCTGCACTGCATAATTTGTTTGTTTAGGCTGTGCTTACTTTTTTTTTTTACTGGGTATGATTGGTATATAACATAATTTTGAGTTATACAACATTATAATTCTGCATTTGTATTCATTACAAAGTGCTCACCTCCAAAAGTCTAGTCCATCACCATATATTTGACCTCCATTGCCCATTTTGTCCACCCCCCCAACCCCCTTCCCTTCTGGTAACCACCAACATGTTCTTTGTGTCTATGAGTTTGCTTTTGTTTTCTTTTTGTTTTTTAGATTCCATATATGAGTGAAATCATACTGTTTTTGTCTTTCTCCTTCTGATTTATTTCACTTAATACCCTCAAGTTCCATTCATATTGTTGCAAATGGCAAACTGCCATTCCTTTTTTAATGGTTGAGTAGTATTCCATTGGGGATATAAAGCACATCATCTACATAAGGATTAAATTTTGAGCATATAATCCTACCATAAAAGAAGTGGTTTTATAGTTAAAAAAAGAAAGATGGAAAACAATTACTGCAAAAAAAAGGAAGGAAGAAGAAGAACTGGGGCTCCTGGGTGGCACAGTCATTTAAGTGTCTGCCTTTGGCTCAGATCATGATCCCGGGGTCCTCCTCAGCAAGGAGCCTGCTTCTCCCTCTCCCGCTCCTGCTCCCCCTACTTGTGCTCTCTCTCTCTCTCTGTGTTTCTTTAAAATCTTTAAAGAAAAAATAAAGAAGAGAAGAAATGCTACTGCTTCTTTGAATTTTTTTAATGTAAAACTAAATGAAATTTCACCTGCAAAAATCCTCCTAATAAACAAAATGGGGGGTGGGAGGGTATGAGGAAAGCATTTTTAATAAAATGAAATAGTGTGTATCTTTATCTTTTCTTTTTAAATGGGCTCTAGATCAGTTTATTTTATCACTCAATATAACGCCCCACCTGGCTATCAACTGTAAGAACAGGGTTCTTTACATGCTACCTGGCCAAAGTCAGGATTGAGCTCTTTGGGGACAGGACAGGTTGTTTTAGAACTCATCCTAACGTTGGTCTAGGTAGGAGTAATTTAAAAATCTAGTTCATTGTCTTTGGCATTTTGTGCTCTGACGTTGAGTACCATTTCTAGTAACTAGACTTCTATCTTGACCAAGCATCTACCTTATACCCTTGAACTGAGTTCTGACTTCATGCTCTGGACTATGTTTGTACCTTGACACCTACTTGATTCTCCCCAGTTACTCGTGGCTCTGGAGGCTTGTCCCTGAATTCCAGTCTGAAGATGGAGGTCTAAGGTCTAGCTACCTACTTCCACTTTTGCCTCAGACTTCTTCCTGAATCTTCATATAGTTCATAGTCTAGGATTCTCTGTTGATCTTTGAGAACACCTCTCTCTTACTGTATCACCTAATGTTGCTATCTAACCAGATACCACCTACTGATGTCTCTATGCTCTCAGGATATTATCTTGCGTCCAGCTAGATTTCCTCCAAGTGCCTGCACACTCCAAAACAAATGCCCTGCTTGGCCAGACTCTAAGCTACCCACCAAACTCCAGTCCTAACACTGATTCCCTAAGATTATGTTTTTTCCCATGTCTGTCAACTTGCTAATTTTAGGTTTTTAGTTCTATGAAGAAAAAAATTTAAAAAAAAAAATTACCTTTACTTAACTTCAGGATTCAAGCATCTGGTACAAAGACACAACAACAACAAAAACAAAAGCAGATACTCAGCATTTATTTTAAAATCCCAGAGTCACAGGGGCACCTGGTTGAGCATCAGACTCTTGGTTTCAGCTCAGGTTATGATCTCAGGGTGGTGAGATGGAGCCCCGTGTCAGAGTCTGCTTGATATTCTGATTCTCTCTCTCCCTCTCCCTCTTCCTCCCCTCAGCTTGCGTACTCTCTCTCTCTCTCAAATAAATAAATAAAATCTTTAAAAGATAATAATAATAAAACCCCAGAGTCCCAGAATCAAGGAGAGATTGTCTGTATGATCTCATAGCTCCCTACTCATTGCAGACATCCTTGATAGATGATCCTCAAACCTTTCCAGACAACCTGTCCCATTGTTAGGTATTTCTTCCCTATATTGAACTGAAATCTGTAGTTCCAGTGGAAGGGTACCTGGGTGGCTCAGTAGGTTAAGCATCTGATCATGATCCCGGGGTCCTAGGATCAACCCCACTGCTTGTGCTCTTGCTCATGCTCTCTCTCTCTCTCAAGTGAATAAATAAATAATTTTATCTTTTTCTGTCCATTAACAAATGAGGGAAACAAAAAGCATGTAAAATTCCATAATCATTCATCATTCAATGAACATGGTAGCAGGCATTGCACTACAGTTGCAAAAGAGGAATCAGGGTAACAGCAGAGCGAGCTAGAGACCAGAGGATTCTGTCAACCAAAAGGGAAGCTGAGATTCAAGAATGGGCAGGCTACTTGGGGTGAGATAGGAGACTGGGAGGAGACAGCAGTTGAATCAGATGAAGCAGGGAGCAGGCATCTGCCTCTTTCATTGCCCTAGGGTCCCAGTTTTGACAGATATTTCTATATTAGAGGCCAGGCAATTCATAAAAAATTTATGTAGAGCTACTGGGCTCCTTAAATGCCAATTTCCATTGCAAATTAGGTGGGTTTTTTTTTTTCATTTCACAAGTGAAAGTAGTAGTTTCTAAAATGTAGATAAAAATTGGCAATCTTGAGGCACCTAGGTGGCTCAGCTGATTAAGCAGCTGCCTTCAGCCTGGGTCATGATCTCAGCATCCAGGGATCGAGCCCCATGTGAGGCTCCCTGCTCGGTGGGGAGCCTGCTTCTCCCTCTCTCTCTGCAGGTGCCCTGCTTGTGCTCCCTCTTGTGCTCTTTGAAATAACCAAACAAATAAATATAATCTTTTTTAAAAAATTGGCAATCTTTGTGGAGTAAAAATTATCCAAACTTCAATTTCTTCAGCTTCCAAGAAAAATAATCAGAAGTCAAGATAATAATAGTTAGATCCAGACTTTAGTCTTAAATTGTGTCTGGTCTTGAAAAAGCCATTTCATCTCTCTGAGCCTGAATTTCTCCATGTGTAAAAAATTAGTTTAGGGCGCCTGGGTGGCTCAGTTGGTTAAAAAATTAGTTTAAATATGTCTTCCCACATCACAGAGTTGTGAAGATACAAAAATAAAGCCACCATTCATCAAACTCTGACACTGGACTAGACTGCAAGCTCTGCAATTGAGGTTCATTACCTCATAAATCCTCACAACAATCGTGTAAGGTAAGAACCATTATCTCCATTTTCCAGATACAGAAACTGAGCCCTCCAAAGTTTCAGGAATTTTCCACCAGAACTTTAAAGATTTTTATTTATTTATTTATTTATTCACTTGAGAGAGAGAGAGAGAGCATGAGCAAGAGCACAAGCAGTGGGGTCAATCCTAGGACCCCGGGATCATGACCAGATGCTTAACCTACTGAGCCACCCAGGTACCCTTCCACTGGAACTTTAATCCACACATAATCTGACTCAAAAGCTCTTTCCCTTGACTAGGTGCTTAAACTCTGGGAAAGAGTTAGCAACTAGAGAACATACAAGGATATGTTAGTAAGAACTTTTGTCTTCGCTACAATATACTTTGTTTATATGGTTGGGTTTCTTATTACTATTACTTTCACCGCAAATTTTTAAAAAAGCAAGACTATCATAAAAAAAATTTTCAAACAATACAGAAGTATAATGAGTAAAACCTTCATACACTCACACTCCTCAACCTGCCAATTTCAGTCTCACTTCATCTCCCATATTAACAATTTCCAGAACTTTTCTATGTACTACACATACACATAATGATGAAATAGATAGGATTACACCACACATATTATTCTGAGATTTGCCTTTTTTCATTTATCAGTGGACCTCTTTGATCTATGGCTATATCCCATTCTTATTAATAGCTATATAACATTTGACATGTGGCTATACCATATTTATTATCCTAATGTTGACAAACTCCTAGTGTGTCTCCAATTTTCTGTCATTATGAGAAATATTATCATGAACACCTTTATACATATATCTTTGAGCAAATTTACAAAATATTTCTATTGGATTATTTTTAGAAGTAGACTGTTGGGTCAGGTAGTTTATGTATTTTTAATTTTGATGGGTACTGTCTCAATTCACATTCTACCACAGTATGAGTGTGCTCTTTATATCCTCACCAACACTGAATATGAACAGGCTTTTAAATTTTTGCTAGTTTAATGGATAAAAACATAACTTGTTCTCATTTGCATTTCCCTAAATGCTAATGAGATTACACAACTGTGTTTGCCACTTAGTTGTATTTCATCTTCCAAGAATTAATTGCCTCTCCATATCCTTTGTTCAATTTTCCACTGGATTTTGTTGGATCTATAGGAGAACTTTACATATTGTAGATATTACTCCTATGAACATTGTATATATCACAGATATTTTCTTCTAGTCTATTGCTTGTCTTTTAGTAGTTTTTTAATGGGTCTTTCTTTAGCTATAGAAAATATTTTCATTTTTATGTAGTTAAACTTGTCACGTCTTTTTCATTTATGACTTGGCAGTTTTGCATTTTGCTTAGAAACTTCTTCCCTTAATGTTAAAAAAAAAAAATTCTCCTATATTTTTTTCTAGGATTTTTATGGTGTTGTTATTTTGTTGGCATTGTTATGTGTTTATCTGTTTGCTACATCAAATTATTACTTCCTCTGGACTTTTTTGTGAACAGTAAGGGAATAATTGCATTTTTTTTTCAAATGGGCAACCAATCATCTCAAACATGGATTGAAAAGTTCACCTATTCCACAGATTTGAAATATGCTTTTATTATAACTACATCCCTATGCATATACCTATCTTATATTTATGTTCTGTCCCACTGAGTCCTTGGTCTATCCTTGAATCAAAACCCCTCTGCATATTAGCGTATGTTGGCTAGCATACCCTCTTCTTTTGCTGCTGGTAAGGCAGGTCTCTAAACATAGTTCTCTTCCTAAGTCTTCTTTAATATTATAAGTAATGATGCCAAAGGGTCCATTTATATCTTACATGCCCATTTATTCTTGTAACTTTGCTAAATTCATGGGGAAAATAATGATACTTTCGATGAAAACATCATTAACACATATCATGCCAAGAAAAAGAAAGTCTCAGTTTGAAGCTACTTTAAGCAGCAAATTCAACCACTACATCTTCATACCAAAGCCATTATGTCCCTGATTGAGTGTTCTGAGAACCCCAATCCCCTGAGAACCCCAATCTTTCCTTCTTTTCCCAATATTATGGTCAAGAGATAAATGTCTCTCAAATCTTGTTCCCTTGGAAAAGAAATTGATCAAAAATCCTAATTTTCATAACTGATAACACATTGACCATGTAATTTAGAGCATCCAGTTTAACACACATTTTTAAATAATGATGATCTATAATAGATATATTTAGATTATTAGAGCCAGAGTAGTACAGAGTAGTACAGAGATTTAAATTATGACCTTTAGAATCAGTTCCCTGGATTCAAAATATGTTTTTTTTTAATATTTTTAATTTATTTTTGAGAGAGAGAGAGAGCAAGAGCAAGAGAGCAAGAGAGCACAGAGGGAGAGGGAGAAGCAGACCCCCCGCTGAGCAGAGAGCCAACAAAGTGGGGCTTGATCCCATCCTGGGATCATGACCTGAGCCAAAGGCAGACGCTTAACCGACTGAGCCACCCAGGTGCCCCTCAAATTGTTGATCATGGTACTTTTCCTTCTCTGGAGATTTAATTTCCTCATCTATAAAATAAAGATTAAAATGCCTACCTTGTCGGTTGTTTGTAAGGATTAGAAATAATGTATGTAGAGCATTTAAATATTGCAGCACCTAGTAGGTATCTGATAAATTGTGATTGTTATCACTGTTATTCTGTTGTATCTCTTGTATGCACATAGCAGTTTCTCTTTTCAAAGTGCTTTTGTGGATCTTTTCTCTTCCTGTTCTTTTTATGGACGAAAAATGGGCCCAGGACCAGTGAGAGGCAGGGCTGCTGGCAGCCATTGACTGCCGTGGAAGGGAGCGAGGGGAGCCTGAGAAAGCACATACGCTGTAGCATCTCAAGGACTCAGATTCTTCCCGCAACCCCAATCAAGACCCGAGAGGCAAAGCTTCTTTGAGAGCATTTGAGTGTTAGAAATTTATGAGGTTTTTATAAGATGATCCATTTAAAATAGATCATATTTAATCCCATTTAGGATCTGGTTTAGATGAGCTTTTCTATATAACCATTGTAAGTGGGAAATACTGTCAAAATTCTAACTTCCACACATTTGCACAAAATCAGTGGGAAAATAAAGTTGAGTTTACATTTTGCATCATTTATTTGATCCTCATTTTAGGCCAATAAATTACATATTTAAAATCCTCAGTGTGTCTAACTTGCTTACCTGTTAAATTTGCCAAACGACTGTGCTATAACCTTTACTGGAGGTGCTATTTAGAAGTAAGCTTAACCAACTAGGTGATGGTTTCAGGTCAAGCAATGAACAACAGTATTTTTTCAACACTGTAAAAAAAAATTCGCCTTCTATTGATTTGCTAAGAATGACCTGCCTAGATATTTTCTTCTCACCTCTAGAGCATTGAACAATATGGTTTGGTATATGTGCAATGTAACACAGAATAGCAAGGGCAAGAAAAAAACCTCAATTTGCCCACAAACGGGTCATTTTGAGACCAAGTCAGAGAGTATGTCTTTGTGGTAGGGAGGGGGGTGTTCAAAAAAAACATATTACAGACCTTATTATTGTTTATTTCAAAATAGAGTGTTAGTTTCTGGGACTCAATGCCTAATACGGATCTTTTCAAAGCATAAGATTACATGAAAACCGACATCTGATGCAAAAGGCAGAGTAAATAACATATTTTAGAAGTTTACAATATAGTATCTGAAGTGGATTTGAATCTATAGATCATTTTCCTTGTGAATGGTAATGTAATAAAGATACAATTTTGGGCCAGTTCTTAAATGGACAAAGCAATAACCACATTTAAATGAAAAACAAGTTAACACTTTAAAAAATTAATAAAAGGGCCACTTGGTACATATATGACCATATATTTTTACATTTTGCATTTGCAAATAATGAAGCCTCACATGGATTGTAATAATTGTTACTGGTTTTTAATATTGGGCAAAGCACAAATACAAAATGTACTTGAAGCTCAGCTTTAAGTAGATTATGAACATTTAATATAGAATGTTATCATCATATTCAGAGCACCAAATTGCAGACTTCTGTCACCCACTTTCAAGCATGCTTCTGAAGATCATAGTTAATTCTGCTGATTTATGGTAATGCTACAGCATTATCGTCCACAGCATCAGAAACCACTAACAAGCTTAGTATAAGCTTGGGCTGAAATGGTTTGAGGTTTAAATTTCTGTAACGATTATAAAGTAGAAGGAATAAAATCCCACTTCAGCAAAAAAAAAAAAAAAAAAAGAAAAAGAAAGTACCGCTTTTCCACTCACTATCACAACCATCCCCCACTGCTCAGTAGCCTTCCCCAACTGCATCAAGAAAAGTAACTTTTAATAACTGGCATTTCAAATTTTCCACATAGTCTTTTCTGAATGGTAATATTCCTAATTCAAATATATAATGTTTACAGCTTTTCCTTGCTGAAGAACACTACTCCAAAAGTGGTTACCCTACCCTACCGTCTAAAATGGTTATAAATAAATAAATAAGTAGGTAGGTAGGTAGGTAGGTAGGTGGTTCTTTTTAAAACAAATTCCATTCTGGAGGCCCCTTTTTCGAACATTGATTTACATTGCATTTCATCTTCTAGAAAATAGAAATCAGAACATTTAATGGCCATTATCCTCTTCTAGCCAAATGATTGTATCCTGCGAATTTGTGGCCCTTAAGCAGATGAGACCATTTGTTGTCTTCTTTCCGGCTGCTGAAGTCAAAGGAAGCCCTGGCTTGAATCAGCACAGTAAAATAGGGGCCTGTCTACCCAGATTGTTACCCCCAAACTGAGTGCATCTTTGCCGCTGAACACAATTAACTGATGCTGATGGCAGCAAGAGATTTATAACGTCTTCAAGATGAAAAATACGATAACAACTATACCATCCCTGCCTCAAGACAATGGAGTTGCTCCCGTGGTCACAAACCAATTTCCAAGACAGTGAGCTAAAGGAAGAAGCCCATGTCACACACTTGTGGCTCTATCCTCCTGCTTGGAATAAGACAGAAACAGATTCAACCAGAACAGTCTTTCAGTCTTTCTGTTTTCTATAAGAAAAGTAAATTCATACCACCATTCAGATCTTTAGCAAGTGACTTTCTATGAAAAAGCCAATCCTTGCCTTTTGTTTCTTTTTTTTTTTTTAAAGATTTTATTTATTTATTTGACAGAGAGAGAGTCACCGAGAGGGAACACAAGCAGGGGGAGTGGGAGAGGGAGAAGCAGGCTTCCCGCCGAGCAGGGAACCCAATGCGGGGCTCGATCCCAGAACCCTGGGATCATGACCTGAGCCGAAGGCAGATGCTTAATGGCTGAGCCACCCAGGCGCCCCCCTTGCCTTTTGTTTCTTGAGAAATAGCCATGGTTGAAAAATAGGATGGGGGCGGGGAGGATGGAGCATATGTTCCACAAAGGTAGGTGCCAATGGTCTGGGGTGGGGCAGGTTTGGGCACAGGTCTACAATGAAACCTTCCTGAAAGAATAAGAGATGGTCCAGTGGCATGTACCTCCCTAAACTCTAGTATCAAAATCAACCAAAAAATAGTATGGCACTTAGGACACAAGGGAAACACATGGATAAAGAAACAGAATAATACTAGGTGTTAATTTATACTGCTCATCTCTGCTCCAAACACCAAATAAGAAGGAATATTTCATGACATCTGTTTTCCTTTGAGGGAGAAATCCGAGTATTCCTGAAGGCAAAAATCTTGTTCAGGAAGAAACCCTGAGATTGCTCAAATTTTTCCTTCCTCTAAGAGGGTGAATTTTTTATTTGGGTGGAGGAGGTGTGTCTTTGGCATCTATGCGTAAAGCACTGAACTCTGGCTCTGCGGACTGGCGGTTGATGGGAGTGAAAGAGTAAAGGGGCTAAGTCCAGTGAGGTTGGAGGGGAACTACGGAAGTAAGAAAGGAGATGGAAGGGTCTGTGAGGACCTGTATGATGATGGCTAGGGGACCCAGGGAACGGAGGCTTTGGGATTCCTCACCAGGACAGAGCAGAGGCAAGGTCAGTAGCGAATTTCCAGCATAAAGTGGATGACGGGTCAAAACAAATAAACAAAAACCAAACCGAGGAAGGAAAGTAACTCATAATTTCACACCTTTCGGAGCCCAGAACGAAATGGGGAACCCACAGGTCTCCCTAAGATTTTGGATGGCTCATCTTCTGAAGTTCAAACCCTGACTCCTCGCTACGGCTTTCTTTTCAAGATGTCACTCTCCCGCCTCCATCCTCACTACCAAACAAACATAGAAATCTACTACTGTTCTCCCCATGCACTCCATTTTCTTCCAATCTGAGAGCCATTTGTGTGTATAATTGAAAATTAGCAGTGCAGCTGTTTGAAGAGAGTAATTTATCACAGCGCATTGTTCGTGCCTGACACTTTAGACCTGGCTCTAACAAGCCAGTGGTTGCTGGGGGTTGAGCTACAGAAAGTGATTCGGCTGTAATGCTGCGTTTCCCCTGCTTTGTTGCTAATTGTAGCCTCTTTTTCTCCATTGAATTGGGAGTTGAGTAAAAGAGCTTGTTTGCTCTGTGCGGTGAGGCTGCCAGGGCCGCTTGGGCTATTATCACAAGATACTCTTGATCTTTTGAAAAGCAGGAAATAGAATTTTTCTCCAACAGGGAAAGTAATTTGCGATGCGTCCATTAGTTCTTCATTAAAGCAAGATTAAATTGCACGGCAAATCACATCTGTGTTTGGATGATTAAAGGGTGGCATTTTAGAGGCCAAAACTAATTACTAGTCAAAATGAATGGGAGTGAAAAAAACAGTCATGTTTTTACATTAGATAGTGTGGCTTGTAATTAGATTCAAGCTAATTCCACTATTTCTTCTCTTTTAATGAGATGAGCCTGTCCTCATCTTTTTCTAGGCCATGCTAACAGCCCCAAATGTATAATTTTGATAATACTAAGAGTTTACTTTATTGAAATTTCTTTGCTACCTGCCACAAGTGACTGTTCTTTCCAGTGGTACTTCATTATATAGAAACACAAGCTACTCAGCAATACAGTTTACAACAAAAGTCATTCCTACAGGAAAAAAGGGTAATTTTAAATAAATATGTATACATGTATACATGTAAAAAAATGTATATGTTTAATGTTACTGAAATTAGCCATCTCCACAAATGTGTGCAAAACAAATCCTTCTCGGTTGGGTAACTAAAACAAGTTTCTTTAGCAATGAAGAGTAAGGAGTAAGGTTTGCATGCAGTAAAGTATTGAAGGACTCCAAATTCAAAGTGTGTTTGGGTGGGGATTTTTTTCTGCCTCGCAATATAATTTTTCTCCCATCTCTCATATGTTTTTACGTTTTCCTATGATTAAGGCATGTTAGGATGGACTCCCCCCCACTTTGAGTTCAGTTTTTGTTTTTATTAAAAACAAACATTATAAATGAAAAGCACTGAATCAAGGAAAGGAAACATAGTCTAAGGCACTCTAAGCAACCATGGTATTTCTCAAACATAGGTTAAATTTGCTCTCAGAAATTTGGTTCGATTTTTGATGGTAGGAAAAGGGTAATTTCTGAAATAACCACGGATCATGTTTAGATGAGTCAAGTAGTAATTGAAGGAAAACAGCAAGTAAACGGGCATTCACTCTGACCTAAGTGTTCTTGGATATTGCCTTATCAGAGCCACCTTGAGAGGACCAGAATCCATTTAACTCTCTGGACTCAGTTTTTGAATACCCTAGCTTTAAGGTCCCTGTCAAGTAGGAGGAGCCTATTGAACAGGACAACAAAAAGTTTTCCCTTTCTGGCAATTAATTCAGACTTTGACATCAGAATTTCCAAATCTCTCACAAATAAGGCATTATTTTAATAAAATTCTTCATAGCAAAGTCCCCGTTGCATCTTCAGGCCAAAGATTAGACTTTCTTCCCCAGGATATTCCCAAACCTAGCACATTTTATGGCAATGGGATAAATGAATAATTGGCCAAAAGAAGAGAAAAAAGAATGAATAAATGAACGGAGAGAAAACAATCTTTGCAAATCTTTTCCTCAGTACTTTTTCAGTGAAAGTTATGAAATATGACCTATTCTTCTTATGGTGATATAGACAAACCACACACAGCATTTTAAAACATGCGAACATGCAGCTTACATATGCTGCCAATGTAGAGACAAGAACAAGATTCCTGAGATCGAGTAATTATACTAGACACATGGATTTTTATATTAACCATTTTTTATCCATTTACTCCTTATTCATTCATTCCATTTTTCAGCTGAACTTTATTAGGTTAATTGAATTCTTTAACTATTCATACTATGGTTTTCATATAACCAACATTTTATACATGATGCTTCCTAAGACAATAATTCCTATACCAGTTCCTATTTTTCCCTAATCTTTTATATCTTGTCATAAAAATGTCACAGTGGCACAGACAAGCATCCAAAAGATTCTTCTGGTATAAAACAGGAGAAACACAATGCAAAAGACTTTTCTGGTATAAACCAGGAGACAAACAGGAGAAATACAATGCAACAAATAGAGGCCATCACAATGGGGTGATTTGTATACTGGTTGTTCATGGATATGGTGCTTTGACTGCAATGCAAGTGAATAGTTAGGAATGATTTCATTTGACACCAATTCAAGAAAACGGATAAAACCAAAGTTCATGATCCATAGTTCCACATGAACAAATGGGTACTCATTGGTGCTCTTGTTGACCACCTCAGGAGAAGGCTCAGAGTTTGAACAATCCCTCAACCAAATGTCACTAGAAAGAAGTCGGTACTCAGCAACCTTCACTGAGGACCTATGGGGAGCTCTTTTCCTGTTGCTCTGAGAACACGTTTCTTACCAAGGAATTTGAACTGAGGATATTTGCTGGTGATTAAAAAAAAAAAAAAAGCAGCTACAACACATAACACATAATCTCTTTCTTAGGCTGAGACCCTGGAAAGCTGTAAAGGAACAATATCAGTTGTCGTATTTATAGAGGGCTTCCTGTGTGCCAGGGACTGTTCTAGGTACTCAGATATAGCAATGCATAAAAAAACTTCTGCTCTCATGGAGCCTATAAGGCTCCAAAATAACAAATAACAAATAACAACAATAACTTAAAAATTGTCTTAAGAATGAATAGGCCTTTAAAACACAATATACTAGAGGAACAAAATGGTGTTTTTTAAGTAAGACATATCCAGTTCATTGTGACTTCTTTCTGAAATCCAATTCAGGCTCAAAAATAATCACAAAGTTGTGGCTTTGTTTCATTGCTACTGTTCACCTCAACTCACTTGGGCTAG
The DNA here is from genome assembly GCF_029215605.1 of Mirounga angustirostris. Classification (NCBI taxonomy): domain Eukaryota; kingdom Metazoa; phylum Chordata; class Mammalia; order Carnivora; family Phocidae; genus Mirounga; species Mirounga angustirostris. Next base: position 84,482,297 of record NW_026991709.1, on the reverse strand, counting down.
AGGGACAAAGACTGAACGAACCATGAAGAGGGAAAAAGAGCAACTGTCCTCTCTCTGGGTAGCAAGTGGTTGGCGGTGGTCCAAACCATCCTCCTCCCGGCTGCCAGTAACTCTCCTTGGGAATTAAAGGCTACCTGGGAAAGACAGAACTTTATTAAGGGTCAACCTGGAAATAGGCAGTAAAACAGAATTTAACTATATATATTTATTTTAAAAGACCTGGCAAATTACACTGCCAAATTACACTGCCAAACAATTTGGCAGAGGGCCGGAATGCCTATTTGCTCCACTCTACAGAACTAAAGTGCTCCTTGCCAGTCCCCCTCTGCAACTAACCCTGGAAGATACAGAATGGCTGCTAGGCAAACCCACCCTAAAGCACCTTGTCTTGTGCTTTTCCACTCTACCTGCTTCCCAGAGGAGAAATATTTTGTTAGCACCCAAGTACCATTCAAGATCCTAAAGCCCATTTGGATATGATTATTTTCCAATCATTGGCTTAGTCAGAACCATGATCACTGCTTTCTGTATTCTCAGAAAATAAGAGGACATAAGCCTTAAATTGTGGCATAACTAACTTGTCTTAGAAATACCTTTTAATGTAGTTATTATAATGCCTGGCTGTGGGGGGCAGAATTCAATAAATGCTTTGATGAGAACTATGTATGTCTCTCAGCTTGAACTCTGGGTTGTGTGGCTAGACACAAAACAAACAGAATACAATAAAGATTTTCAAAATAAATACTTAAATTATTTCTTTTCTAAAAAAAAAAAAGTCCTGGGGCACCTGGGTGGCTCAGCTGGTTAAGCAACTGGCTTCGGCTCAGATCATGATCCCAGGGTCCTGGGACTGAGCCCCACATCGGGCTCCTTGCTCAGCAGGGAGCCTGCTTCTCCCTCTCCCACGCCCCCTGCTTGTGTTCCCTCTCTGTGTCTCTGTCAAATAAATAAATAAAAATTCTTTAAAAAAAATAAAAATTTTTAAAAGTGTCTTCCATCTATTAATCTCCAAAGTGGAAGAAGTAAAAAAATGAATGACAAAGATAATACCTAAGCAAGAAAGACCGTTTTCCTGCACAAACTCTAAGAGAAACTTAGTCACGGAAGAAACTATTGGCAAATCTGAGAAGAAAGATCTTAGTGAGGCTTTCCAAGGCCTACCTGCTGGGAGGCTGGGAGGACTGGGAGATGGAAAGAAGTTTAAATATGTAAAATTACTTTTTTTAAAGTAAAGGAAGCCAAAATGCTTCTGTAATTTTATGTCCAGCCACCCCAGCATCAGTTATACTATCTTACACATGTATAACATGACACCACTTTTAGTAGAAAAAAAATTTACACATACAGCGAGGGTAAAATAGATATAGATTGTGTGTGTGTGTGTGTGTGTGTGTGTGTGTGAGAGAGAGAGAGAGAGAGAGAGAGAAACCCTATATGTAGGGTTAAGGATATATTTTATATTTTTATATATATATCAAGCTGTGTACACTGGTTTTTATAACAGTGGGTAGGAGGGCAAAGATGGAAGACTTTCTAGTTTTGTTTTGTTTTTTATACTTTTGGCTTTGTATTAATAGCTTATGATATCTATGCTTTATTTTTTTTCCTTTAAGAGCAGAAGGGGGGGCGCCCGGGTGGCTCAGTCGTTAAGCGGCTGCCTTTGGCTCAGGTCGTGGTCCCAGGGTCCTGGGATCGAGCCCCGCATCAGGCTCCAGTCTCCCTGCTCGGCGGAGAGCCTGCTTCTCCCTCTCCCTCTCTCTGCTGCTCTGCCTACTTGTGCTCTCTCTCTCTGTGTTAAACAAATAAATAAAAATCTTTTAAAAAAAAAAAAAAAGAGCAGAAGGGAAGGAGTTTGTCTCCAACTAAAGAAAACCTGTGCTCCCAGGCTTTGGTGAACAGTCAGCAGCCAGGTCATTTTCTTTTGCTCTGGGGAAAGCGCTCAGAAAGCCAATTCTTCAACCCCAACACCCTCCCACTGTAAGAGTCTGGGAACAGACCTGGCCGGAGTGTGTGACAGGAACCCACCTGCTCACACTGAGCAGAAGAAGTGCCCGAGGGCACTGCAGAGCGGCTCAGAGGCTTTCCCACAGGATGCCAGAGGAAGTAACCTGACCCATCAAAACCTGTCCTGACCTTTTCTTGAAAAACAGCCTGGAGTTAGCAATATTCCTCCCCTCAAAATAACTTTTAAAATGCTTGCATAACAAAAAAAGGCAAGCACAGAACAAAACCACTTAAGGGAGAAATCACATAAGTCTGGTTTAACCACTGTGCGAACTTGTTATAGAGCGAGAACCTCAATTTTATTTCTTATATATTTCAAACCCATTCAAAAGAGGGCCAGAAGGACAGGACACACACTATGGGCTCCACTCCCCACCGACACATACAATGAGAAAGAAATGGCGTGTTAGCATTGTTGCGCAAGCATGCAACAAGTGGGCTCTTCACGCCCTTGACCTCTTGATTTTCACAACTCTATGTTTAGCAGATGAGGACACTGAGTCAAGAGGAGTAAAGTTAACCTTTTCAAGTCACAGAGTTCAACTAGGTTTGAAACCCAAGTCTATCAAATACAAAATCCCACATACATTCTCGTTGACCACAATCTCTCCAAAAAGAAGCTACTGCTTTATGTAATTAAAGCGATAATGGTGATGACAATGCAATTAAATGTAATTCTGGTAACTGTAAAGCCAAACGAAGTAGCTTACACAATAGTTGAAGTATTTATCCCTTTTGCAGCAGAAATTCCAACACTGATGCAAGACTGTACGTGGAAACTGAAAAAAAAATTGTTCAGTAACTTACCAAGTGTGAAGAAGATACAGCAAATTATTTTTTAAAGTAATAAAACTATCTGTATTTCTGCCATTATAGAAATAAGCACTCTTTACATTTTGATTTATTTCCTTCTAGCCTTTAAAAAATGTTTTATTTATTCAAAACCAGGTTTGTACCATATTAACAGATTTTTGTCCTTGCCTTAAAATGTTTAAAAGTTAGCATAGTCAAAAATAATGAGAATTACCTAAATGTCCTTCAACAAATTATAGTACCAAGAGGAATCTAAGTAGCTATTTAAAATAATAAAATAGGGGTGCCTGGGTGTCTCAGTTAGTTAAGCGTCTGCCTTTGACTTAAGTCATGATCTCAGGGTCCTGGGATCGAGCACGGCGTCGGGCTCCTGCTCAGCGGGGAGTCTGCTTCTCCCTCTCCCTCTGCTTGCTTGTGTTCCCTCTCTGTCTTTCGCTCTCTCTGTCAAATAAATAAAATCTTTTTAAAAAATAATAATAAAATAGATCCATATGAACTGAATTGGAAAGCTGTCTAGAATGTATTGTGAAATGAAAAAAGCAAAATGCAGAAAATGGAATGTATGTTTCCATTAAAACCAAAAAGATATTACACATATGTGGCTATATGTATGCATGTATAAGTGTGTGTGTGTGTGTGTATATATATATATATATATATCCTCCATATATGTTTGTGTGAGCACAGGGAAAAACTGGAACAGTGGTTGTCTCTGGGGTAGAAGTAGTAAAAGGAAAAGGGACCACTTTCACTATTTATTTTATATACTCATTATTTAAATCTTTAGAGTAAGTATGTGTGCTATGGATTTAATGTATGTGACACCCCACCCCCACCCCCCAAATACATGTGTTGAAGCTCTTGTCCCCACTGTGGCTGCATTCAAAGTAAGGAAGTAATTAAGATTAAATGAGGTCATGAGTGGGGCCCTGGCCCAGTGAAATTAGTGCCCTTATAATAAGAGACACCAAAGAGCTTGCTCTCTCTCTCCTCCCCTCCTACCGTCTCATTCCTGAGGAGCAGTTATATGCTTGCTCATGTTAAGGATGGACCAAAGTTCAGGATCCTGAAGGATAGAGAATTAACCAAAGTTTGGCTAATGAGTATTTTGTTCTAATCTTTTTTTAAGATTTATTTATTGAGAGAGAGTGTGAGCGCATGTGTGTGTGCACACGAGTGGGGGTTGGGACAGAGGGAGAGAGGTGAGAATCTCAACCAGACTCCCCACTGACCACAGAGCCTGTCCAATCCCTCAACCCTGAGCTGAAATCAAGATTCGGACACTTAACCAACTGAGCTACCCAGGCGCCCCTGAGTTTACTATATTTAAACAAGGGAGGCATCTGTGAGTCTTATTAAGTCATTTTCCAGGAGAGAAGAGAGATTTAACTTACTGTTTTCTAGGATCAGAAGGCTCAGGTAAAATTCAACATTGTCAAATTCTGTGAGTAAGGTTAAAAACAACTACCATTCCACTTCTTGAGAAGTTACTGGGTACCCTTAGTATTATGCTAGGCATATTCCATAAATATTTTCATAATTTTCGTAATACTTGTTTAATTTCCTAACAACCTGCTAAAGTAAGTGCTACTGTCCCAATTTTCACAAATAGGAACCAGGTTCCTGGAAGATAACATTCTCAAGGTCACAAGACTAGTAAGTAGATACAGCAGGTTCTCAGACCCAGGGCTTTGTGACTCACTCAGTCCCCTACAACCCACTGCCTTCATGAAGTCACACAGAAAGGGTTTGTAACTGGGAAGTTGGCAGGTTCCTTGGTGATCTTTAAGGGGGCATGGATTTAAACAACCAAATTATCTGGGAGTTTATACTGAATGGAAAGTGACTTAGAGAAATGAAACTTTGTGTGGTGGAAAGAATACAGGTTTTTACATCAAATTGCCTGGTTCTAGGTCCTCACTGCTTCATTTCCTCAATAAGACATTTAGATGAGTCACTCACTTTAGTCGAGTCTCAGTTTCTCTACCTTTGTAAAATAGAGATAAAAACAGTATCTGCCTCACAGGATCATTTCAGGGTTTCTCTCAGTTGATCGTGTATATTAAATGCTTTGTAAATTATAAAGCATCAATACAAAGTTAGTTAATTAATCTTCATTGTCCTTCCTTATCAGTCAAGCAAATCTAAGACGCTGCTATTAAGAAGATAGGACTCATCCAAGTTGGCTAGAACGTTCTATAGAGTTGTTGACATGTGAAGTTGAAGTTGTTATTTACTTCTACAGACAAATATGTAGAACATTTCTAACAGGACAATGATCTAGGACTAATAATTTGGGTCATCTGGGATTATGGTGCTTCATATGCAGAAGATGTGTTAAACAATCAGATGAAAAGAAACAGGGAAACTCACAAAGCACTTGACCAGTAACACTGTGTATAAAAGCTAGGAGTGCTTTACTGAGATAGTGAAAAGATACACTTGCAGTCATAATATAGCAATGCACTCAATCCTCATTATACAGTGTTGCCTACAAACACTGTTAGAGTTTATTCTGTTTCCATTATAATAAAACCCCACTTTTGAGGATTTATAATTCAGCCAAAATAATTTGCTATAGGAGTGTTTCAAAAGACCTTTTTTATAACCCTTTGAATAAAACCCCAACATCAGAAATTCTAAACAATAAAGGCCCTGCCGCTTCTAAAGCAGTTGTTGTTGTATGAGTGTTAAAACTTTTGGTCACGTGGGCTTGATTTCTATTATATGAAGTTCTCCTAGATCACATCTTACTTTAGTTAATAGGCACTAATAGGAAATGGATGGCTTCAGAACAGGTTGCTTTGGTATACTTTTTATTAAGAAAATGAACAGAAAAGGCATTTGAATATAAAGAAAAAAGTTAACGTGTGATTGCTAGGAAGTCACTTAGTCCAGCCCTGATAATTCAGATTTATAAAATACAAAGATTTTATTTTGCCTAAACTATAATAAAAGCAATGTGCCTGGGGAAGCTTACTAAATTTTTCAAGGTACTAAAGGGACAATGGGCAATAATGTTAATAGAAAAATTGCTTAATTCTAGATTTCCAAACTTTGTTCCTAGGAACACCAGATGTTAATAACTGGCTTATCCTGAAACAAAATGAACTAAATAAAATAATAAAATAAATTCAGTGAGTTACAAAATTTGGAATATTCTACAAAAAAAAAAAATAAATAAGCCCTCCTTGGAAAGTCACAGAGCATCTTTAGCATATTAAAAATTCTGAAAAATATATTTAAACCTGTTTAATATGTTTAACTTAGGATTGCCCACATTTATTTTTACCCTATTGCTCCCTTTCCACAATCAACCACTGTTAATCACAAAACAAATATAGGAATCAGTGATTTAATCCACAGATCAGAGTTTCTCTCACAGGGTGAGAGACCATCACATGAGAATCCCTTGTTAAAAATACAGATTTCAGGGTCCCAACCCCAACCTCCTGACTCAGACTCTGTAGAGTTGAGGCCCACATTCTGTATACTCCTGCCTCCTAGCCCCACCCCTGGAATTAGTATGTATCCTAAAGCGTGACAGCCACGGAGATGGTATCCAATAGGATAACCCAAGGATATAAAATTGGCAGGTATTGTTCTTCTGGGGTAGAATAGACATATTTTTTTAGAGACTGAACTATCTTTTATTTGGAATCGGTCTCCTTATGGAGGACATGATTGGATGGGCAATGAAATCACATTAGTGTAACTAAAAAGACACCTGTGTTAAGTGACTTTACAATAACATAGAAAGCCCCTTATTGAAAATCTCCTATTATCAGTCATGGTATTTAAAGTTCCAGTATTAGAAACTCTATTGTCCTTAGATGTATAAATTGACAACAATTTCTTTTTCAAAAGCAATTTTACATTAGATATCAAGACCCTAAAAAATGTGAATGCCCTTCACCTCAGGGATTCCACTTCTGGGAAGAAAATTTAAATTCAGAAACATAAATTTTACACAAAGATCTTCATTACAAAACTTATACTAGGGAAATACTGGAAACAACCAAACCCTCTGACAGTGTGCAAATAGTGTCCAAAAATTAGAATTAGAAAAAGGAGGAAAAGAAGTAAAGTACCTTTTATTTTTAACTCTTAAACTGTTAGAATTTTTTATACACAATATGGATCATTTTGACAAATTTTTTTAAACTAAGGTTAAAAATATCCTTGAGACTATGAAAAAATAAACTAAAACTTAATGCTGCTTGTATATAAGAAATACACAGATAATTTTAATTTTCTTCTTCAATCATGTATTTTCTAAATTTTCTCTTATATGGGACACCTGGGTGGCTCAGTCAGTTAAGCATCTGCCTTTGGCTCAGGTCATGATCCCAGGGTCCTGGGATCGAGTCCCGCATCAGGCTCCTTGCTTAGCAGGGAGCCTGCTTCTCCCTCTCCCGCTCCCCCTGCTTGTGCCCTCTCTCTCTGAACGAAATAAATAAAATCTTAAAAAAATTTTTTCTTATAAATGTGGATTTTTTTTTTCTTTTGGAGAAAGAGAGCACAAACAGGGAGGGGCAGAAGGAGGAGAGAGAATCTTTAAGATTTATTTATTTATTTTAGAGAGAGTGTCAGAGAGAGAGGGAGCACAAGTAGGAGGGGCAGAGGGAGGGGGAGACAGAATCCCAAGGAGACTTCACGCTGAGCATGGAAGAAGACTCCATTTCACAACCCTGAGATCATGACGGGAGCTGAAACTGAGAGTAGGCACCCCAATGGGAGAGAATCTTAACTGACTATGCCACCCAGGCACCCCAAGGGTAGAGAATCTTAAGCAGACCCCACTCCTGAATGAGCCACCCAGGCGCCCCTGTAAATTCCTTTTATAATCAAAGTATAGGGGTGCCTGTGTGGGTCAGTTGGTTAAGCATCTGTCTTACAGCTAGGGTCATGATCCCAGGGTCCCAGGATCGAGCCCCACACGGGGCTCTCTGCTCAGCAGGGAGCCTGCTTCTCCCTCTCCCTCTGCTTGCCGCTCTGCCTACTTGGGCTCGCTCTCTCACTCTCTATCAAATAAATAAATAAAATCTAAAAAAAAAAGTGTAAGTTTTATTTTATTTTTTTTATTTTATTTTATTTTATTTAAAGATTTATTTATTTGACAGAGAGAGACACAGAGAGAGAGAGGGAACACAAGCAGGGGGAGTGGAAGAGGGAGAAGCAGGCTTCCCGCTGAGCAGGGAGCCCGATGTGGGACTCGATCCCAGGACCCTGGGAACATGACCTGAGCCGAAGGCAGACGCTTAACAACTGAGCCACCCAGGCACCCCTGTAAGTTTTATTTTAAAAAATTCAGGAAGCATTAACCAGAGAAGTATCCTTGTCCAGTGTATTGAACAATAATTTCCCCTATAAAAGAGCTACCACTTTTTTGGAATTTCTTCCAGAAAAATGGAAATGGAAAACTGAACCCAGTTATTAAAACTGAGGAGCTTGGGGCACCTGGGTGGCTCAGTGGGTTAAGTGTCTGCCTTTGGCTCAGGTCATGATCCCGGTGTCCTAGGGACCCTTGCTTCTTCCTGGGCCTCTGCCGCTCCTCCCTGCTTGTGCTCTCTCTCGCTCTGTCAAATAAACAAATAAATAAAACCAACTGAGGAACTTGAAGGAGGGGCCAACAGATCTAAGACTTAACCTGTGAGGCAGAAGCACTGGGCAGCAGATGCTGGTATCTCTGAGAAGCTGTGACAAGGCTGGTTCTAGAAAAACTGCAAACTAGGACCAACTCTTCCTTCAGAAATCAACCGCTGCTGGAACCAACTGACAGGAACAGGAAGTAAAAGCTGAACCCCTAACCTTCCTGTCTCCCTCTAGCACTCCCTATCGACAGAGCATAATAGGAAAGCAGCTGACAAAACAGAAATGTCATTGCAGGTTCCCAGGCCTAGCATCACAAAGAAAAGGGTGGTTTTGATGCTGAATGGCAACAACTTAATAATCAGTACACACAACATACTGTATGAAACAAGCAACTTGCAAATGATCCAAAGACTAAACTGTGTCCACCTCTTTGAAGATTTTGGGAATCAATGATTGTCTCCCTCTCCCCGACCCCTACATTCTTTTCTTGTTTTGTTTTGTTTTGTTTTTACACACAATGAAACAATTAGATACTTGTTTTTCAAAAAATATTTGATGTTTTGCGTTAACCACTTTTAAAAAAGTTAAAAAAGGTGAAATTAATTTTAATAATATATATCATTTAACCCAATATGTCAAAAATACTAAAATTTTTTACATACTGTATAAAATTATTGAGATATTTTACTTTTTTCTTATATACATTGTCTTCGAAATAAAGTGTGTATTTTACAATTACACCACATCTCAATTCAGTCTAGCCATATTTCAAGTGCTCAATATCCACATGTAGCTAGTGACGACCATATTGGACAGCACAGTTCTAGAGGATGAGCTTCTGCCAATCAAGAGATAACTGAGAAAACATAAGCCAAAATAGGTATGGTATATATGTAATATGATTGTAGATAATTATAAACAAAAAAAATGAGGACAAAAGAGGAATAATGTACAACTATTAGATATTGTGACAAAGTAGAAATAATGCAACTTAGAAATGGGAGAAAAAGAGAGAGAGAAAGAGAAAAGTTGATTGCTGTGCAGCATGGTCCCTTAACCTCAGCACTGTTGACAATTTGGGTCAGATAATTCTTTGTTGTGAGCACTGTCCTGTGTTTTGTAGGATGCTTAACAGCCTTCCTAGCCTCTACCCACTAGATGCTAGTAGTATCCCTCAAGTTGTGACTACCAAAAATATAGCCATTGCCAAATGTCCCCCAGGGGCAAAATCACCTCAGTTGTGAACCACTGCTATGCGGATAATAGGTTAAAGGATACTATTAAAAACTAATAAATCAATAGAACTACCCTACAATCCAGCAATTACAGTACTAGACATTTACCCAAAGGATACAAAAATACTGATTCAAAGGGGAACACATACCCTGATGTTTATAGCAGCATTATCAACAATAGCCAAACTATGGAAAGAGCCCAAATGTCCATCAGCTGTCCATCACAATGGAATATTACTCAGTGTTCAAAAAGAATGTAATCTTGCCATTTGCAACAACATGGATGGAGCTAGAGTGTATTATGCTAAGTGAAATAAGTCAGTCAGAGAAAGACAAATATCATATGATTCACTAACATGTGGAATTTAATAAACAAAATAAATGAATAAACAAACAAAAGGCAGAATCAGACCTATAAATACAGAGAACAAACTGATGGTTGCCAGAGGGAAGGGGGTAGAGAGTATGGGATAAAATGGGCAAAGGGGAGTGGGAGATACAGGCTTCCAGTTAGGGAATGAACAAGTCATGGGAATAAAAGGTACAGTATAGGAAATAATGTCAATGATACTCTAATAGCATTGAATGGTGACAGGTGGTAGATACACTAGTGGTAAACATAGCATAACATATAAAGATGGTAAATCACTACACTGTACACCTGAAACTAATGCAAAATTGTGTGTCAACTATACTCAAATTAAAAAATAAAAATAAAAACAAATCAGATAGTGAAAGATTATGAGAAAATAGGGAAGTATGCTAGAAAAGATGTAAGTACAACCACTAGAATAAAAATATGTATCTTCCTAACTGCTGAAAATAAAAATAAAAAAGGCACAGAATACACATCTCATAGAGAGCAAAGCAAATATATAACACAAATAATTATAAATGTTATGTCAGAATTGAGACCAAATACCAGTCATATCAATAAATGTAAATGGACTAAACTCATCTATTTAAAAAAAAAAGACTTTCTATTTGGCTCATAAGCAATACCTAGCTATATGCTGTATACAAAGTATACACCTAAGAAAAAATAATTCAGAATGACTAAAAATAAAAGTATGGATGAAGGTTTCCAGGAAATGGAAACAGTAAGAAAGCTGTGGTAACTTTCCTGATATCAGAACTCAAAACAAAGAACATTAAACATGATAAAGAAGATAACATTTACACTCTAAAAGCCAAAATTCACAAGAAAATATGTTATGAATTTCTGCACACCAAATAATATAGCAATCCTCTTTATAAAAAAAGCTACAGAGATGAAAGGAGACAGAGATTGAAATATACTAATAGGAGACTAATGCACCATTATAAGGCAGATCAAGTACTGTCCTATAAGTAGAGATACAGTAGACCTGAACAACACTGTCAATAAGTTTGATCTTATAGCTACATATCGAATTTTGCACCCTGGTTAGAGAGAATACAACTTCTCAAATACTCATAGAACATTATGAAAATTAATCATATCACAAAGAAAACATAAGCAAATTTCAGGAAGTAGAAATATTACAAGCAACATTCTCTGATCAAAACCCAATAAAATTAAAAATTACTAAAAAATAAAAAGCAGAAAGAACCATCCACCTGGAATTTTAAAAAGAAACTTTTATTAAGCAATACCTCATTGAAAGAGGAAATACAATCAGAAATTACCAATAATGAGAATATAAATACTACATTGCAAAATCTATGGCATACATTTATAAGAATGATCAGAGGAAAATTTATAGTACTAAGCATTTCTAACAATAAACATAAAAGAAAGAAAAGAAGTGAATTACATTCCCAACTCACAAAATGATGGGGAAATAAACAACAAAGTAAGCCAAAAGAAATCACAAGCAAGAAAATAAGGAAGGTAAAAGCAAAAATTAAGAGGTAAAGGAAAGCACTAGAACTAATTAATATATCAAAATCCTGTCTTTTGGAGAAAAACTAACATAAGACAAATTGATGGTTATCTTGGTCAAGAAAAACAAAGGAGGAGCACCTGGGTAGTGCAGTTGGTTAAGCATCTGAGTCTTGGTTTCGGCTCAGGTCGTGATCTCAGGGTCCTGAGATCCAGCCTCACGTTGGGCTCTCACTCAGTGTGGAGTGTGCTTGAGATTCTATCTCCCTCTCCCTCTGTCCCTCCTACTTGTGTTCTCTCTCTCTCTCAAATAAATAAATCTTTTTTTAAAAAAAAAAAAAGGAAAATATCAATATATAAAATATGAAATTATAAGGAGGAAATAAGCATTGTAAGAGAGCGATTTTTTTTTACTAAGATGTTAATTTACAAACCTATATGGAAATAAATTTGAAAGCCTAGAAAAAATGGCTAATCTCTAGGGAAATACAGATAACCAAAACTGACCCCACTAGAGATAGAAAGCTTAAAAATAACAGTTTCTACAGAAGTAAAGAAAGTTATTAAAGAATTATCCCAGCAAAAGCACATGGCCAAGATAATTTCACAGGGAATTTCTACCAAAACGTCAAAGACCAAAATTTAATGTTCTATATACTGTTACAGAGCATTGAAAAGTAAGTAAGGCTACTTAATTCTATTCAGGAAGGAAGTAGTATACATCTAAAAGCAGTATAAAAAAATGAAAACTACAGATCAGTATCATTTGTATCAATATGAAAATTATAAGTGAAATGATAGCCACAGAATCCAAAACCACAGGAAGAAAATGACATACTATAATCAAGTAGGATATATTCCAGAAACTCAAGGTGTATTCCATATCATGAAATTCATTAGGACAATAGACTATATTAACAGAGCTCAGAGGAAAATATATTTAGTTAGCTACCTAACGGCTGAAGAAAATCTTTTGACAAAATTCAACACTTATTCCTGATGAGAAAAGTTATTCCAGAGGATAAAATTGACATAGATCTTCTTACCTACCTAAAAAACATATATCTTAGCCCTAAAGCACCTTACTTAATGGGAAGACACATGAGGCACTTCCACTAAGATCAGGAACAGGCAAGAATGCCAAATATCTCCATTACTAATCAACTTTGTACTAGAGGTACTAGCCAATGCAAATAGACAAGAGGAATCAACTGAAGGCATAAGAATGATTAAAGAACAATTAAAACTATCTCTATGACATGATAGTATACATAAAAACCCCTAGAAATTAAAAGATAAAATGGACTCAAACAATGAGAATAAAATACAAAATTAACATACAGTAATCGATAGTCTTCATATACACAAATAATCACCAGTTAGAGCACATAATGGTAGAGAAAACTCCAGTAATAACATCAACAAAGAAAATTACTTGGAAATAAACTTAACAAGAAATGTGTAAAACCTATGTGAGAAAAACTTTAAATCAATTCTGAAAGACACAAAAGTAAACAAAAACAGGAGATGAAAAAGCATCTCCTATTGTTGGATACTACAACAAAACATCATAAAGCTGTCAGTTCTCCCTAAGTGAGTTTATTAATTTGATGAAATCCCATTAAATATACCAATAAGCTTATTTATGAAGTTAGACAAGTTGACACAAAAGTTCATATGGATATTTTCAGTTTCATGTCCAACATGTAAAGCTTTAAAGTCCTCACACCCGTGTTTACAACAATAAAAAGCTGGACAAAATAATCAACAATTTTTTCTTAGAACCATCAGAGAATTAAAGTCACAGAACAAATTGCTACCCAAAACTCTAGAAAAACAATAACATCCCAGAGAAACAAGACTTGAGTTCTGTTAACCTGGAACAGAAATCTCTGTTCATTTAATCTCTGTTCATTAAATCTCTGAACATTTAAATGGTACTTTAGACACATTGCAGGAGGCTAAGTATGAACTAGCATGAGTGGGAAAATCCTGGCAGACAGTAGTCTGGGTTGGGGGATGGTGCTGCAATTTTGTGGGCTTTACTTTTGGACCTTCACCAGGTCCTCACAAAAAAAGCCAAGAAAGATGTTCTCCTGGCTCTGGCAGAGAGAGAGAAAGAGTAAGCACTGGGAAATATAAAAATACACCCTGAGCTTTCTCTGTAACAAGGGCTTACTTCCCAGTGGAAAAGACTTTGCCAGAGCCATGTGGGATCTTTCCTGGTCTTCTCTGTGAGAACCTGGTAGGGTTCCTTGAAGTAAAACATTCCTCCGATTCCCATATCCTCTAGCCTTCCTGTCTCAATTAAAGGGGTTTAAAAAAAAAAATCAAAGGGTGTCAGGGCTTATATTAGGAATGTTGTACCTGGGGAAACAAAGTGGGGGGGTGGCTGAGGAAGAAAGGAGGAAAACACATGTAAAGGTCACAGCCCCAAGAGAAAGGCCCACTAAAACACTAAGATTTAATTGGCATATTATAGAATGCTCTGCCACACCTCACCACCAAAGTGTTCCCATATCATGAGTGCATTAAAGTTAAAACGGCAGCAAAACATGGACTCTGAGAAATATTTAGGAAAGCCCAAATTCAAGAAGGGAGACAAAAACAAGGGATATAGGACAATTTGAAGCCTCTGCCAAGTATAGTATAGCTACAACAAACATTAAACAGAGCCCAACTCCTAGCCAGGTTAACATAAATCCTCACCCCTAAAGGTCTACTTACCTTGTTCCTTCTATCTGATATAACATGTTCAGCTTTCAAGGTATACCAAAAGGCAAGAAAAAAATCAGTCTGGAGAGACAAAGCAAGCATAAGAACCAGACTCAGATATGACACAGATGCTGGAATTATCAGACAGGGAATTTAAAACACCTATGACTAGGGGCGCCTGGGTGGCTCAGTCAGTTAACCAACTGAGCTCCCGCCCCCGCCCCCGCCTTCAGCTCAGGTCATAATCTCAGGGTCCTGGGATCCAGCCACACACCATTGTTGGGCTCTGTGCTCAGCAGGGAGTCTGCTTCTCCTTCTCCTTCTGCCTCTCCACCCCTACTTGTGTGTCTGTGCACTCTCTCTCTCTCAAATAAATAAAATCTTGGGAAAAAAAAATAAAACACCTATGATTAACATGTTAAGGGCTCTAGGTAGACAATATGCAAGAACAGATGGGTAATTTAAGCAGAGAGAAGGAAACTTTAAGAATCCAAAGAAAATGTTAGAAATCAAAAGTACTGTTACAGAAATGAAGAATGTCTTAGATGGTCTCATCAGTAGACTGACACAAATGAGGAAACAACTGGTGTGTTTGATGATGGGTCAGTAGAAACTCTAAATTGAAATGCAAAGGAATTTTAAAAAATAATAACACTGAAAAACTGTGGAATGATTTGAAAGGTATAAAATGCATATAATATAGGATACAAGAAGTGCTCAAACATAAAACACACTAACAGGTGTATGCCTACTGACACAGGAGCCAAATGAAAGAGCTCCCAATGAACAAAGGTGGAAAAATTTGAGGAAGAAAATAAAGAAGTATCAGATTATAATCCCAAATATAAAATAAATAGCCATGAGTCCATACTGATAAAAATAAATGGGAAGAACAGATAAATTTCCAGAAGAATTCTAAATAATTTATGTAGATACTTCATCTTCAAAGAGGGGCAGCGTAACTCCCCACTCTAAGTGTGGTCTGTGTATAGTGACCTCCTTATAAAGAGTATGGAAAGAATAACATTACAGTGGAGAAACATGACAAAAACTACCTCAGTCAAGTGTTTGAGGTTAATGCCAATTAATAAGTCATGTTGATATAGTATGATGCGATCAGCGTGTCACTTTATCTCTGTGGTTTTCCTCCCCAAAACCCATAACTTCTATGTAATATGAAAAACATCAGACAAGCCCCAATTGTAGGATCTTCTACACTATACCTGACCAAAACTCCTCAAAACTGTCAAGGTCATCAAATAAAGGGAAGTCTGAGAAAGTGTCAAAGCCAGTGGAACCTAAGGAGACTTAACAACTAAATGTAATGCGGTATCATGGATGGTATCCTAGAACAGGAAAAAGACATTAGGTAAAAATCAAGACTTATGAATAAAGTATGGACTTTAGTTAATAATAATGTATTAATGTTGGTTCACTGATTATGATAAATGTCATACTATTGTAAGGTGTTAATAACAGAGGAAACTGGGGGGGTGCCTGGGTGGCTCACTCAGTTAAGCATATGCCTTGGCCTCAGGTCATGGTCTCAGGGTCATAGGATCAAGCTCCATGTTGGGCTCCCTGCTCAGTGGGGAGTCTGCGTCTCCCTCTCTTCTGCCTCTCCCACTGGCTTGTGCTCTTTCTCTCTCGCTCACTCTCTCTCTGTCTCTCAAATAAATAAATAAAATCTTTAAAAAAAAACAAAACAGGAAACTAGGCATGAAGTGTTTTGGGAATTCTTTGTACTATCTTCACAATTTTTCTTTTTTTCCTTTACATTCTTAAAATTTTTTATTTAAATTCAATTTAATTAACATATACTGTGTTACTAGTTTCAGAGGTAGAATTTAGTGATTCATCAGTTGCATGTAACACCCAGGGCTCATTACTTCAAGTGCCCTCCTTTATGCCTATAACCCAATTACCTCACCCCCCTCCAGCAACCCTCAGTTTATTTTCTAGTTCAGCATCTTTTATGATTTGCCTCCCTCTCAATTTTCATTTTATTTTATTTTTGTATTTATTTTTCCTTCCCTTCACCTATGTTCTTGTGTTTTGTTTCTTAAATTCCACATGAGTGAAATCATATGGTATTTATCTTTCTCTGACTGGCTTATTTTTTCTATATATCTAAAACTATTCTAAAATTAAATGATTGGGTTTTCTAAAAGTTCATATGGAAAAATAAAGATGCAAAAAATAGGAAGGAAAACACTAAAAAAATTCTATGAAGGGCATTAGTCCTACCTGACATTAAAATATACTATAAAGCCTCTATAATTAAAACAATGTGCAAAAGTAGACTAATAGACCAATGAAATTGAAAAGAAAACCCAGAAATAGGCCCAAATACAAGTAGAAATTTAGTATATGATAAAAGTGTCATTTCAAATCACTGAAGCAAAAATTGAATAAATAGTGCTGGGGTGGGGTGCCTCGCTGGCTCAGTCAGTGGAGTGCGTGACTCTTGATCCAGGGTTGTGAGTTCGAACCCTATGCTGGGTGTAGAGATAACTTAAAAATAAAATATTCAAAAATAAATAAACAAATAAACAAATAAATAGTGCTGGATCAACTGGGTAAACATTTGGGAAAAAAAAAAACTTAGACACAGGCTTCATACCTTGTATAGGACGAACTCCATGGATTATGAATTATAAATATTTTTAATAGAATTACAGAGGACTAGAAGAAAGCATGACTGAATTCCTCTTCAAATCCCATTGTTGAAAAAGGCTTAGGAAGCCTCTTAAAATCCAGTGGCAATTTTAAAAATTGATAAATAGGAGTATAATTTTTAAAATAAGCTTTTTTATGGCTAGAAACACTATTAGCAACATCAAAAGACATTGACAAACTGGAAAAAATTTTTGCAACATTATTGCAACAGAGATACCCCTAACATAAAAAGATAAACTTTTAAAAATTGAGAGAAGTATCCAGAATATATAAGAACTCTTATAGCTCAATAATAAGAACTGAAACCACCTAATATTGAAAATCATTTGAACATTTTATCAAAGAGGATATACTGAGGGCAAATAAGCACATGGCATGATGGTTGACATCTCCAGTCATTAGGGAAATGCAAATTAAAACCACAATGAAATCCCACTACACCTTGACTAGAATGGCTGAAATTCAGAACACTAACAATTTCAGGGGTGCCTGGGTGGCTTAGTCGGTTAAGCAACTGACTCTTGATTTCAGCTCAGGTCATAATCTCAGGGTTGTGAAATCCAGCACCACGTTGGGTTCTGCACTCAGTGGGGAATCTGCTTGAGATTCTCTCCGTCTGCCCCTCCCCCCACTCGCACAGTGCTTTCTCTCTCTCAAATAAATAAATAAATCTTTAAAAAAAAAAAAAAAAGACAACAACCACTAACAATTTCAACTCATGGCAAGAATGTGGAGCAAATGGAAATCTCAAACACTACTGGTGGGAATGCAAAATGATACAGATCATTTGGAAAATAGCTTACCAGTACCTATAAAGTTAAACATACTACATGATCCGGCAATCTCATTCCTAAGTATTTATTCAAGATAAATGAAAAAATATGGTCAAAGACTTGTGTAAACATGTTTATAACAAGTTATTCATAATAGTAAAAAACTAGGAACAAAAATGTCTATCAACTGGTAAATGAATAAACAAATTGTGGTACACCCATACAGTGGAATACTACTCACCAATAAAAAGAAACAAACCACTAATACATGTAACATGTATGAATTTCAGAAGCAGTGTGTTAACTGAAAGAAGCCAGACACAAAAGGCTACATACTCTGGGATTCCAATTATATGACATTTTGAAAAAGACAACAGTATATTGGGCACCTGGGTGGCTCAGTCATTAAGGGTCTGCCTTGGGCTCAGGTCATGATCCCAGGGTCCTGGGATCGAGCCTCGCATCAGGCTCCTTGCTCAGCGGGGAGCCTGCTTCTCCCTCTCTCTCCGCCTGCTGCTCCCCCTGCTTGTGCTCTCTCTCTGTGTCAGATAAATAAATAAAACCTTTAAAAAAAAATAAAAAGACAACAGTATAGGGAGAGAAATCAGATCTGTGGAAGTACTGTGGAGTAAAGAGAGGGAATTGTACAAAGAGGCATGAGGAAGTTAGAAT
The DNA here is from genome assembly GCF_029215605.1 of Mirounga angustirostris. Classification (NCBI taxonomy): domain Eukaryota; kingdom Metazoa; phylum Chordata; class Mammalia; order Carnivora; family Phocidae; genus Mirounga; species Mirounga angustirostris. Next base: position 84,463,947 of record NW_026991709.1, on the reverse strand, counting down.
AAAATTTGTTAAAAAAAAAATAATAAGGTAAGGGGAAAGGCTAGAATAACCATTGTAGGATTGGAATGGAAGTGGGGTATAAACTCATGGTTTTATATATAATGTGTGTATACATATAGTTCCTAGGTGTATCTGCTAATAAGGTCCAGAGGCAATGACATCCCAGCACCAATGGACATTTTCAGCAATAAGGAAGTACTCAGAAAATGATGGGGCATGTCAAAAAGACAAAACAGCCAACTTGAAGGGATTCCCAATGGCCAAATCTGTAGCAATCTGAGTAACAAAACAGTGACAATATTGGATTCAGTCCAGTTCTGCCTGATTCCAAAGCTCCTGCTCTATCCACTACTCTGCTACTGTTAAGGCCCTTAGAAAAGGGGTTTACCTAAGGTCACACAGCTAGTTACTAACAAGAGGGCCTGGCCCCCAGTCCTGACTACCAATGTGTGCTCCTTTCCACAATTCAATTTTATTTTTTCATGCTGGGGCAGATTGGACTTCAGGAATGTTTATGTAATAGTCTTGGAAGATAGAGAGAGTATTTCCCTTTAGAGCAAAGGACAGGTATAATTACTATCCATTATAAAAGATCTGGTTTCCTTAAATTGAGGAATTCCTAAAATGAGAATTAAAGAGACTAATATTATTTTGGTCAAACAGAAGAAAGTAATTATGTGTTATCCCTTCCTATAATGCAACCCACTGCATTGTGGGCATCTATCTACATAGTACTCTTCACATGGCCCTGTGGGAAGCAGAACACAGGAAACCTATGCAAATGTTGATGCGCCAGCTATTACTGTTACTGTGAGTAATAAACTATCCTTAATTTCTGACCCAGGAATCTCATGGCTTTTACCAGTACAAAACTGTGGCAGGCTGAAGGAACTTCAGGTAGCCTCTAGGAGCTGAGACAGCCCCAGGCTTATAAACAGCAAGAAAATGGTGAGCTCAGATCTATAACCAAGAAACTGAATTCTGTCAACAAGTTCCAAGTTAGCTTAGAACACTGAGTTTCAGAAAGGAACGCAGTCCCGCCGACACACTGATTGCAGCCTTGTAAGACTCTGAGCATGGGACCTAGCTAAGCCATGTCTGGATTCCTGACCCATAAAACTATAGGATGATAAATGTGGCTTTTTGTATACCACTAAATTTGTTATGCAACAATAGAAAATTAATACACCATGAAACTAAGCTCTACTCTGATATCAATGTCCTGAAGAACCTACCAGTGTAGCACATTTTAGAAGGAACACTTCCCTTCTGCACTTCAGCAGTTAAAGATCCTCAGTCCTCTACAATGTGGTAGAAGCAAAATTAAGTCTTTCAAAATATTCCATGAGCAATAGGGTTATATGCTCTCCATAATAAGTAATTCTCAGTAATTTTACCTTCTCATCCACTACTCCACAGGGAAAGAACAAGGACTTTCTTCTTTTTGTTTATTTGCATGAGCATGTATCACTTATAAACAATACTTCTCAGCAGCTGGAATGAAAATTACATTAGAAAAAGAAAAGAAATAGGGACCAATTCTATTGAGATGCTGCTTTGATAGCCCACTTCTAGCTAAATACAGCCTCAGCTGGCTCCCACTTTTCATGGGAAGAAGACATTTTTCAGGGGAATAAAGAAGGTACTCTGAAAAATAAAATGGGGGAAGAAGCAGCAGAATTAAGAGTTTCTTGAGGGCAGATCAGGGCAAGAAATGGAATAGAAAAGAAGAGATACCTGGTGACTAGAAGCTGGGAGGAGATTTATAGAAGAGATGGGTTAGAGTAATTTTCCTGGAGAAATTCTCAGTTTTGGGTCTGAGACCCCTTTTTGTGCCTCCACAAATGATGAATAAAACAGCAAACATTTTGCTAGGTTTGGCTCGACTGGATTTCTTGTGAACGCATCAAGACTAGTCGCTGGCAAAGACAGAGCCAGTGTATGCAGACGGAACAGGGTCAGTCAACATCTGCTTTTGTTTCAAGGTTTCAGGCAGAAAAGATGTGGTGCAGGGTTGCTGAAGTGAGTTTGGGATTTTTACCAAGCATAACTCTAAAGAGGACAATTTTTTAAAACTATAGTCTTTTACCCTCTTTTATATTAGCTTTATTTTCACAGAGAAACAAAAGTAGAGAAGTTTTTCCTCACTCTAAGGGAACCCCATATAGTTTGCTAATGTTTGTTATGATGATAAAAATGAAGAATTAGAAGTAGGAGAAATTGCAAAGACTGGCACTACAGCAACTGAGCCTGTTGAGACAAAGTTTACACTCAATAAATTTCATTTTAAACTTTAGTTATTTGCTTTTCTTCCCCATACAATTCCTTTTGGGAAAATAAGTCTGTTCCATATCTGCTTGTCACCAAGTCCTGAACACATAATTACTTTCTTCTGTTTTACCAAAATAATGATAGTCTAATTCTCAAGTTTTTCCTAGTTTCATCTGTAAAAATAAATAAATAAATAAAAACCTGAAATGTGTAACCTTAATTAGTAAACCTGTAATTACTGTTTAAACAAACTATACTTGTAATATTCCAAAATAAACTTTTTTTTCAAAATACACATGATTTATTAAATCGAGTTTTGTACTTTTTTACCAAACAGCATTGTTGCAAAGTCTATGTGTATTTTCCTTTGAAATCTGTGCTGCATAATCTCTTATTTATTTATTTATTTATTTATTTATTTATTTAGTAATCTCTGCACCCAACGTGGGGCTCAAACTCACAAGCCCAAGATCAAGAATCACATGCTCTTCTGACTGAGCCAGTCAGGGGTCCCATGTGTTCTATAATTTCAATCTATCTATCCTCTCTCTTTTGCTGCAGAGGAAATCTTTATCCAAAAACTCCTGTAGAGCCTTATCCCCATCCCTCCCAACCTCATTCCACCCTACCCTTTTCTCTCCAAATACACACACTATCTTCTTGGAGTATGCCCAGAAAGTCAGGACAGAGCATCAGGCTGATAGCTAAGGAAAAAAAGGCAAAGCCCCAACCACATGGCACCCTAGGATACTACAGGTACCACCCCTGCCTCTCAAAGTCCAGATTTCTTTTTTTTTTAAGATTTCTATAACAGTTATAACCTGGCATAACTGATCATATCAAAAAGCCATCTGAATTTGAAACATAGTTTTAGATTTAAAAATTGGGACTTTCATTTAGGAGTACTTATAAATATTTCAGTTTATGAGACCTTCGTTTAGAAGTAGTTATGAGTATCTCAGTTTGTAGCTTAATAAAAAATACAGGGTAGCTAATGGACTTCACGAGGATTCACACTTACAGTTTTGTACTCTAGATTTTAGAGTTTTAACTTTTTATACACATTTACTAGTGCCCTCTGGTGTCAATATGGATGACAGTAAATACTATGACATAGATTCCTCTTACAAAGCTGCTTCTCTGCCAAAAATAGAAACTGAAACTATTTAGATAAGCATGGAACAGCCTTCACTTTTTCTGCCCTGGCCCTACTGAATGAGTCAATGTGGGTTTTTTTTTAATTCTTTTTCACTTTTTTCTCTCACTCCTAATTATGAACATTGGATAATCAGCTTGGAAATGGTGCAGAAATACCATAAAAAGCACCCTCTACAACTTCTACCTTCAACTTTTCTTTTTCAGCCTACTTTCACCTTCTCATTTCATTCATGAGGAGAGAAAAGGACAGAAAGGCATGAATGTTGCTCATTTATATCCCTGCTGTATTTTATATCACCAAACATCCACCTAATCCCAGGCAACCTTCACTTCAATCAAGAGTCTCTTTGCAGTGCACTCCTGCCCCAAGCCCTATGGTGCAATCTGAGTCTTGTCTAACAACTACTAAAACAAGAGAGAAAAGACCTTGTGTCCACCACACATAAGCAGTGACGATCAATCTGAGAGAAACATTATAAAAGATCTTCATTTATTTGTATTCTTCTAATAAGAATTTTGTTTTAAGATCTGAAGACCTAATAAATGGTCAATGAGAGTTAAAAAGAGAGTGTGAAAGAGAGAAATACTGTGCCATTGTAATTCTGTTGAAAACAGTAACTTTATCTACCTATTCCAATGAGGAACAACAACAAAAATCAGATAGTGGCCTGAAATCTTGAGCAGAGGGAAAACTAAAGAACTGTGATGGCCACTCATGAGATAAGCCTCTTCTGAAATGGAATTGGTATCCTTTTTTTCCCTCCTTGGCAATAACTAGTGGTATTTCATAAATAACTGGCCCACTGGTGAGTCACATACTTTCCACATGCCAAGTGGGCCTGCAATCTGCTTCTGATTCTTCTGCCAAACTTTATCTCAGGTTTGATTTTCCGTAAGAGTAGATTAGATTAAGTAGGGAGATGGGAGACTACTGGGAACATAAAATAGTTTTTATTTAATTGTTTTTTTTTTTTTTTTTTTTTTTTTTTTTAAGATTTTATTTATCTGACAGAGAGAGAGACACAGCGAGAGAAGGAACACAAGCAGGGGGGAGTGGGAGAGGGAGAAGCAGGCTTCCCGTGGAGCAGGGAGCCTGATACGAGGCTCGATGCGGGGCTCGATGTGGGGCTCGGTCCGGGGACCCTGGGATCATGACCTGAGCCAAAGGCAGACGCTTAACGACTGAGCCACCCAGGTGCCCCTTGTTTCAGCTTTATATTTGTTTAAAACCTGCCATAAATAGTTCTGGTGTTCTGCTCGTGTTTTTAATTGTTTCAGCTTTGTCTTTGTTTAAAATCTGCCATAGGCTTTCTTATACTCAGAGGATCAATGTGTAATTTCCCACTGGGTTTCCTTAGAACATTAGTCCCATGAAATGCTCCATGAAATAAAGATTCTGCAGCCATATAAACTTGGGAGTAGTATAATTATGGCTGCCTCCTGAAGATTCACAATGCACAGTAGAAACTTAAAGGTTCAGAGTAGTCAGGGAGGAAAGAAAACAGTTTAATTTTGTTAACTCAGTGTTACCAAAATTCATCTGACTGCAGAACACTGTTTCTGGAGGTGTTTTTTTTTTTTTAATAATACTCTTAGCATCAGGCTAGTGTTCAAAGAGCATACTTTAGCATATTGAGCCAGCAAGGATTTAGCATTTACTATTTCAGTATAACAAGTTCTTTTCCCTTAAATGTGTATGTATGTATGTATAAATCTAGACCAATGGTTCTCAACCACAGATGACCTTCCCCCCACCACCCCAGGGGGCATTTGGTAATGTCTGAAGACATTTTTGGTTATCACAACTTGGGGTTGCTATTAGCATCCCTGGTAGGGATCAGAGATAATGCTAAACATCCCACAATGGACAGGACATCCCTCAACAACAAAGAATTATCTGGCCCACGTGCCAAGAGTGTCAAGATTGTGAAATTCAGATGAAGACTGTGGTTACCTCTGAGGAGTGGAACTGGAGATGGTGAGGAGGACAGAGTTTCACTTGTGATTTTGTACAAGCATACTTCAATTACTTTTGCAATTGAAAACATAATTAAGCGAAGTAATGTAGATATATTATTTAAGAAGTTGGGGTGCCTGGCTGGCTCAGTCGGTAGAGCACACGACCCTTAATCTCAGGGTCATGAGTTTGAGTTCCATGTTGGGCAGAGAGCCTACTTAATAAGAAAGAAAAAAGCAAAGAAAAGTTTAAAAATACATCAAATATAAATTTTAAGTTACTCAGCCATGACTACTATTAAAATGCTAGTAGATGAAATTAGAAATATTGTGGTATGAATGCACATTCTCGCCTCACATCCCACCCCAGACTTCTGGAAATAGAAAAATAATATTAATAAATCCACAAGAGCCTGGGATAACAACAGTAAAAGATGGCTATGTTGGTACAGAAAGCATATAACATCTCTGACATATGGGAAGCAGTGGAGGTTACTGAAGGAGAAATCACAGCCCAGTATGAGTAAGGGAAGATGTGCAGAAGCAGCTCAAGGGGTACTTCAAGACAGGGGTGGCAGACATGGGGAGCTGCAGGAAATTTGGAGAAAATGAGGTGATTATTTGGAAAGCCACAGACACAGCAGCCAGGTAGGTCTAACATTTACTACCCCGTCCCTGTTTACCTAAGGTGGACGACAGAGGGCTCCTGTTTCAGACAAGAGCCGTGAGTAGGGAGCCCTTAGCCCAGAGAGGCAGGTTAATGCCCAGTGTTGATGGCAGCTCTGAAGATGTGAAGAGCTCCCTCATAGGAAGGTGTGAAGAGAATACTCCACTCCACCTACAACCTATGCCCCCTCTCCCACTCAATCACTGGAGTCAAGTTAGAGTTAGAAAAAGGAAGGCACAGCGTTCTCAGATGAAAAAAGAAAATCCAAAATAAGATTCTAAAAAATGTATACAGCAAATACTGGAGGAAAAAACAGTTCCAGTTCGCACAATGACAGAAGCGAAAGCAAATGTGCTCTGGAGGGGCTATATCTCCACCCCAAGCAATGGATGGAGTTTTCAACTCCATGAAATACAGTGGTTACCACTGACTAAGGCGTAGTTTTAGACTTAAGATAATACAGGCATGGCAGCTGCTATGAAGACCCCTCAGGAGCACCTTATCCAATTTACCTGGCTTACAGTTTTTTTCTAAGTATGTACAAGAGCGATACATAATAAGATCTGTGTTTAAGCCAAAAAGCGTACTTCAAAATAAACATTTTTTTAATTTAAATGAAAAAAGTATTGTCATAGTTTAATTGGCAGCATTTTTGTTCTTTCATAGGGATATATAAAATAATGGCATTTTAGATTCTATAACATAGATAGATGCAAAACTCCTTAACTAAATCAGTATATAAAAAGAACCACTTTTATGAGGTCTAAGTTGGGTTTATTCCAAAAATGCAAGATTGTTTTAATTTATGAAATCAAAGTAATTCACCATATTCACAAATTAAAAGAGAAATAGCATACAGTCTTCTACCTACATGCAGAAAAAGGCTTTTGACAAAAATTCAACATCTAGGCATGATAAAACTCACTGCAAATTAAGAATAGAATATAATCTCTTTAACTAATGAAAGGTGTTTACAAACAAACAAGCTATTGCAAACATTATGCATAATAACTCTTGAAAGCTTTCCCTTTGAGATCTGGAACCAGCAAATATGCCTACTATCACTACTTCAATATTATATGAAGGATTTAAATTCAGAAAATACAAGCAACTCCTAAAAATCAATAAGAAAATATAGAACACAATTTTTTAAATGGGAAATAGTGCTGAACTGCACAAAATGGGAAATACGAATGACCAATAAACATGACAAAATATAGAATTCTACACATTGCTGCTGGGTATGTAAACTGTTTCTAAAACTTTGAAAACCAGTTAGCATTAAGATATATATGTCCAAGCTGGCTTTCTCTCAGATACAGGTTTTAAAGAAATGCTTGCACACGTGCAAGAAATATCCTGCACCAAGATAGCTGTGCAGGATATTTATAGTAACCATTGTTCATAATAGCAAAAAACAGGAAACAAACTAAATGTCATCAAAAATTGATGGATAAATTATGGTATGTTGATACAACTGCAAAGTATAAAACAGTGAAAATGAATAAAATTGCAACCCCACACCACTGTGTGAATGGATCGCACAAACTAATATTGATGAAAAGCAAGTCCAAAACGTATCTCTATGATTCCATTCATCTCAAGTTCAAAAAACAGGCAAAACGAAACTTTAGTGTTTAGGATGTATCATGGTTTGAAATGCTGAAATCCTAACCTGCGGTAATGTGACCATATTTGGAAGTAGGATCTTTGCAGATATAACCAAGTTCATATGAGGTCATCAGGGTGGACTCTAATCCAACATAACCAGTTTCCTTCTGAGAAGAGGAAAAGACAAACACAGAGGGAAAATGGCTATGTGAAGATGGAGGCAGCTACTGGAGCTATGCTGCCCAAGCCAAAAAACACCCAGGGCTCCCAGGAGCCAGAAGAGACAAGGAGGGATGCCTGGGTGGCTCAGTCACTTAAGCGTCTGCCTTCGGCTCAGGTCATGATCCCAGGGTCCTGGGATCGAGTCCCACATCAGGCTCCTTGCTCAGCAGGGAGCCTGCTTCTCCCTCTCTCTCCCTCTGCTTGTGTTCTGTCAAATAAATAAAATCTTAAAAAAAAAAAAAAAAGACGAAGAAGAAGAAGAAGAGACAAGGAAAGGTCTTCCTCTAAAGACTTCAAAGAAAGTGTGGATGTGCTAACACCTGATTTCAGATTTCTAGTCTCCAGAGATGTGACACAATAAATTTCTGTTGACTTAAGCTACCTGCACTGCACTTTTTTACAGCCCTAGCAAACTAACACAGATAGTAAAACTGTAAAAAACAAAAAAAGCAAGTAATGTATTATCTTAAAAGGAAGAACAGTGTTCTTAAGGGACAAGGTTATAGTGGGAATGGTGCTGGCACATACCTTTTCTACCATGCCACCATTAACATTGCTCTTCTTGCTTGAGGTTTGTAATAGACGATGATATATCTGGGTGTGGACATCCTTTTATTTATTTTGCTTAAGATTCTTAGACTTCCTACATCTGAAGCAGGTGTCTCTCATCAGTTCTGAACTATTCTCAGCCATTATCTCTTCTAGTATTCCCTTTCCCTCCTCTCTATCCTCTTCTTCAGGGATTCTGACTGGATACATGAAAGACAACATGCTAGCCTCAGAATAATTTATATTTTCCACATCATTATCTTTCTGTGAATTCCATGGAATTTCTTCATATTTCACCGTTTTGCCATCATTATAGTAATGATTTGTCTGAACAAGTATCATCAATGGATGCTAAATCCATGGGGAAAAGTTTGAGGAGCAGCAGGATATTTGAATGATCTCAAAGGGTATCCCCCAAGACGGTTTATTAGTTGCAGGGAGGAAAGCAGTAACTCCATGGTGGATAAACTAGAAAACACTTTGATTGCATAACCAAAAGTAAAATCACTAATGAGGAGCACAGGACATTATGTGGCTCCACATGTGATATTCTGAGAGGGACACAATATCACATATGGAGTATTCTGGCCAGTGATATATAATCTGAATCAAATCATGAGGGAAGAGCCAAGCTTTCTCATGCAGGGCTCCACAACAGAATTAGCTTTACAGAAGCCTTGAGTGGCTACTTTCTCAATTCTGTATTCCAGATACATAGAAGAGAAATTAATTCTATACAGTGGAGGCCCCAGCACTTAATTCTCTCACAAAATCCCAGTTGAGAAGGGATGCCCCAGACAAAACCAAACTGCAGCATTCTTTTATAAATAACTAACCCATATTCTTTAAAATTTTATTTATTTATTTTTAAAGATTTTATTTATTTATCTGACACAGAGAGAGACAGCGAGAGAGGGAACCCAAGCAGGGGGAGTGGGAGAGGGAGAAGCAGACTTCCCGCAGAGCAGGGAGCCCTATGCGGGGCTCGATCCCAGGACCTCAGGACCATGACCTGAGCCAAAGGCAGACGCTTAACGACTGAGCCACCCAGGCGCCCCTATTCTTTAAAATTTTAATGCCAAAAAAGACAAAAGCTGAGAAACTCTTACAGATTCAAGATGTGATGACTAAATCAATATGTGACCATGGACTAAATTCTGTCCTGGAGAGACAAAATGTATTAAAAGGCAGTATTCAGACAATTGACCAAAAAAAAAATTTTTTTTTTAAGATTTTTTATTTATTTATTTGAGAGAGAGAGCACAAGTGGGAGGGAGGGACAGAGGGAGAAGGACAAGAGGACTGCCCGCTGAGCAGGGAGCTGGATGCAGATGCGGGGCTCGATCCCAGGACCCTGGGATCATGACCTGAGCCGAAGGAAGACGCTTAACTGACTGAGCCAACCAAGTGCCCCAACAATTGACAAAATTAAAATATAGACTGTAGATTAAAGTACTTTATCAATGTTAAATTTCCTGAATTTGATAACTGTACTTTTGTCATATAAACAGGGCACTGGGGTTCACAGTAAATGCGCCCTAAAGCATTAGAGGGGTAAAGGGGTACGTGCATGCAAAATACTCTCAAATAACATTATATATATATATTATATACACACATGAAATCAGGAATATTTTTTTTTAAAGATTTTATTTATTTATTTGAGAGAGAGAATGAGATAGAGAGAGAGCATGAGAGGGGGGAGGGTCAGAAGGAGAAGCAGACTCCCTGCCAAGCAGGGAGCCCGATGCGGTACTCGATCCCGGGACTCCAGAATCATGACCTGAGCCGAAGGCAGTCGCTTAACCAACTGAGCCACCCAGGCGCCCAGGAATATTTTTTAAAAGTAAGTACAATATCAATCTTCAACCTCCCTGATTATCTTCGAAACGCAAATTAAAACCAGATACATAAAAATGACAAATGACAAGTATTAGGCAATCAGATAATAATAAATGTTGGTAAGGATTTGAGGAAATGGTAACCCACATGCACTACTGGCGAAAGTTTAGACTAGCACAGAAATTCTGGAAAGCAAACTTGACAATGCTTAGCAACTCACAGTCAGATCCATTAAAAAAAATTCAAATATATGAATAATCATAATCTAAAAAGACTAAATACTCCACTTAAAAGACAAAAATTGTGAGACTGAATACAATGATACAAAATCTATCCAAAGGTTGTTTAGAAGTCAGGCATGAACTATAAGGAAAACCATGCTCATAGGTCAGTTTTTGTTCTTTTCAGGTTTTTGTTTTTGTAATGGATAAAAAAGAAAAAATCAGGAAACAACTCAAATGTCCATCAACAATTAAAAAAAATAAATTTTCAAAAACCATGGAAAATTAATACCTGTAAAACTTTCTAGCAATGAAGACAAATTAATAGAGCTACACACATTGACATTTAAGAATTTCAAAAACATTTCATGGAAAAAGCAAATCAAAAGAGTGTAAAAAAGTAATATTCTGTTTATATAAAGTTCAAAAACAGGCAAAACTAAACAATATATTGAAGAAAAGCAAGGTAATGTTAAAGACAAAATCCAAGACAGCCATTAGCTCTTAAGAGAAGGAGAGGGCACAATTAGGGTCACATATAGGCCCATAAGAAAATCTCGGGGCGCCTGGGTGGCTCAGTTGGTTAAGCGACTGCCTTCGGCTCAGGTCATGATCCTGGAGTCCCTGGATCGAGTCCCGCATGGGGCTGCCTGCTCGGCAGGGAGTCTGCTTCTCCCTCTCCCACTCCCCCTGCTTGTGCTCCCTCTCTCACTGTGTCTTTCTCTGTCAAATAAATAAATAAAATCTTAAAAAAAAAAAAAAAAAAAGAAAATCTCAATATATTTGAGAAGCAGACAGATGGCATACAAAACTCATTTATCACAATGCAATAAAATTAGAAATTATAATAATAGCCAAATATACACATATATTTTAAAATTATAAAATCCCATTTTAATCACTTTTAGATTAAAGAAGAAATCAAAGAAACAACAGAAACTATTCTGGTATGAATAGTAATAGTGCCATACGTTGAAATGTACAAGCCAGAAGTTGTCCCTGTCATGACATAACTACATCAAACATTTTGAATGATTTATCCATTAAATCGACAGCCATCAAGACTAATAATCTCAATTAAGTAGAAAATTGATTTCATCATTCATTGCTTTTAAACACTACTTTATACTGCTGCCTTCTGTATTTTCTTACTGTTTTCCTGTAATTTTATTTTTTAAAAACTGATGAAGGGCACAAGGGTATTCATTACACTGTTCATTAAAATATTCTGTAAATTTGAAATTTTTAAAATAGAAGGCTAAAGAACAAATAAAATATTAAATAAATTCATTAAATTAAATGTAGAAGTCTATGGCCCTGTGGGGATGAACTAAAATTCCTCTTTATTATAGACTAAAATATAATTTTATCAGAATTTTAGGAAAAATTATATGTCTATAGGCTTGGAGTAAGGAAGGTCTTCTTAATTAAATAATATATGAATTACAAAACCATAGAGGAAAATGTTGGTAAATGCTCAAAATATAATTACATCAGCATGGAAATTTTCTTTAGGATGAAAAACAACCTAAAGTAAGATAAAAGGTCACAGATACCAACCAATAAAGGATATAATACTGGAAAACTTGGGACCCTGGGTGGCTCAGTCAGTTACACGGCTGCCTTCAGCTCAGGTCATGATCCCAGGATCCTGGGATCGAGCCCCATATCGGGCTCCCTGCTCAGCGGGGAGTCTGCTTCTCCCTCTCCCACTCCCCCTGCCTGTGTTCTCTCTCTCTCTCTCTCTGACAAATAAATAAATAAAATCTTAAACAAAAATACTGGAAAACTTAGCAAGAAATATGGAAGATCTATATGAGGAAAACTTTAAAATATCATTGTGGAACACAGCAGGAAGCATGAACAAATATACTGGCATAACATGTTCTTGTGTATGAGCACTAAACTTCAAAAAGCTGGTTAATGCTCCCCAAACTAATCTTTATATAAAATGCAATCGCAGTAAAAAGATTAACAGATATTTTTTGAGCTAAATAAGCTGCGATTCATTGGGAAAATAAAGAATTTATGGGATATTTTTTGAAAAAGAAGAGCAAGAAGACTGGCCCTACAAGATATTTAGTATTTTTTAAAAAAAGGTATTTAGTATAAAAATAACAATATTGCACTTGCATATGAATAAATAAACAGCTCAATAGAACAGGAAAGCCCGGAAAGAATAGAAAAGGAAGTCCAGAAAACAGACCAAAAAGCATAAAGTAAATTGTATGTGATTAAAAACAGCATTTTAAATCAGTAGGTTTAAAATGAGCAAGTGGGTTGCAAGGCGGTCGCACAGATCCATCTCTTGCCTTAACAGTGTTTGTATGGAACAGACCCAGAGACACTGCTTTTTCCAGCCTCCCACCACCCTCCAACCTCTTTTCCAGTCACAACCCTCAGAACCATCTTCTCAGCCATCCTCCACCTCTAGGACCAGCCAACACCGTTTTTCTGAGCTTAGTGCCTTACTGCTAGTCAACCGCGAACTCCCAGATTCGTTAGAATTATTCCACCCAGACGGGGGCCGCCCTCAGCCACCCGGTCATCAGGCAGCGGCCGGCCTCTTAACACCTACCCCTCTCCCGGCATCTATTTCCACCGACCACGGGGCTCCGGAGGGCTGCACCACTTCTAGGGGTCGGCCAAGGAGAAGCAGGAGAGCCCCAGCGACTGAAGATGCAAAACCAGAGCAGCGGCGGCGCCCTTTTCCAGGACACCCAGAAGCTGACCCGACAGAAGAGAGGGCGAGGGGGAAACCCCGAACGCCATTCGAGCTCCGCCTCTTCTGGAGGAGGCCGGAACCAGGCCCTTTTATATGTGCACGCCCCGGGCTCTGCCTGCGCAGACGCAGTGACTTCCCGGAGAACCACTTCCGGGAGGAGGAGGCGAAACTCGTCCAGAAGGTGGGCGACCACCTGACTGACCGCTGCAGGCGAGCTGACCGTGAGGCTAGGCTGGGCTGGACGAGCGTCTCTTGGGAAGGCTCACCCTCGAGCAAGGCCGGGAGACTCCAGAGCCCGGCCGCCTTTGAGAAAGGGCCCCCTGGCATCCCCGTGGCATTCCCCCTGGCATCAGGGCTTCTGCCTCCACCACTCCCGGCAGCCACTGGGCAACCTTCTAACCCTCACCCAAGCCCTGGACCAAATGAAAACGAGAAAGCTTGTCGTAGAATTAATTAACTAATTAATTAATTAATATGAGCAAGTGTGTCTCTTGAGTACCTATGAAGTGGGGAGTGGAGGGGAACTAGGGGCAGTTGGGGAGGGAAGTAAATTTTAATTCATTTTTCACATCTTCAAAATAGACTCCAGATGAATAAAAGATTTAAATGTAAAAAAGTAAGCCATAAAGAACTGTGAGAAACCATAGGAAATATTTTCCCATAATTGCAGAGTAAGGAATGCCTTTTACATTTTACAAAACCCAGAAGCCATCAAAGAAAAATCAATGATTTTGACTATGTGAAAATTTAAAAATTTATTTGTGGGAAAAAAGAGCACAAGAAAAAAAATAATAAAATGACAAAGAGGAAAAAATTACTTATAATTCATATCAATAGAAAAGGATAAATTCCAAAATATATATTTAGGTTCTATAAATTAATAAAAAAAGGAACAAAAGCACAATAGAAAAAATGGGCAAAAAAAGAAAGAAAAATGATTATCAACAGTTTACAAAAGATTATCAACAGTTTACAGAAAAATAAATACAAACGGCTCTTAAATATACAAAAAATGCTCATTCTCTCATTATACAGAAATGCAAATTAAAACTATGTTGAGATACTATATTTCACCTATTTGTTTGGCAATGGTTAAAAAATTAACACATTGTTGAAGATACCATGGGAAAAAGTCACTCTCAGACATGGCTGGGGGAATACAACAAGGTACAGTCACTATTATGGACAATTTAACATTACTGTCAAAATTTCTAATGTGCATCTTCTTTGATTCTAGGAATATATCCTAGAGATACACTCCTAAATGTGTAAAATGACATCTATACAAGGTTGTTTATTGCACCATTTTTTGTAATATCAAATCATTAGAAACAACCCAAGCATGTGGAATTCTGGTCGAAAAGGACTATGCACTGAGTGAACAGGCAAACCAGATGAGTGTGTTAGAGCAGGACATTAGAGAAGAAACTTTTTTCAAAAAGGTAAGAATGATCAACAGTTTCAAATACCGAGGAGAGGTCAAGTAAGATGAGAATAGAAAATAGACAGTTGATATTGGGAATATACATATAATTGATCATCTTTAAAAATAATGTGGTGTGGGACAAAATGGAATGATGAGATAAAAAGTCTTTATTAGACTAGGTTAAGAAGAGAACGGGAGATGAAGATGTAGAAGCAAGGGGTATGTTGGAAAGTTTTGGTGTTTTTAAAAAATGGGTGATAATATAGCAATGGAATAATCTTGTAGAGAAATAATAAAATTTACACTACCGTCATAGCTACTTAGAGGAAAAAAAAGAAAGAAGGAAAAAGGGAGGGAAGAAAAAGAAGTAAGGAGAAAGAGAGGGAGGGAGGGAGACAAATGAGATTATGACAGGATTCCATTTAAATTGGAACCATTCTCTCTCTCTATATATAAAATAAATAAATATTTTTAAAGGGGTGGGGAGCACCTTGGTGGCACAGTCCATTAAGCGTCCGACTCTTGGTTTCAGCACAGGTCTGATCTCTCAGGGTCGTGAGATTGAGCCCCATGTGGGGCTGCGCTCAGCGCAGAGTCTGCTCAGAGTTTCTCTCTCCCTCTCCCTCTGCCCCTCCCTGCAACCCCGTGCTCTCACTCTCTCTCAAATAAATAAAAAAATAAACTGGAACCATTAATAGCCCCTCAAAGAAGGCTGATTAATGTTAAGATCTTTCCAGTATTATTGAACTTAGATTAGTTGAACATTTTTTCTGAAGGTCTCTCATAATCAAAGATTATGTTAGTAATGAATATTATTAGAACCTTGTATATTTCTGATTAGTAGGTATTGTAGAGATTCTTGCCACATAAATGAACTTCATTGTCATTCAGCTCATCTGTAGTCATTCCTGAGGACTCCCATGGTATGTAGCTCCTGTTCTCTGATTCGCGGGCCCTTCACTAGGCTAACAGAGCCTATCTGACCCTGTTATCAGCAATAAGTGTAAGTGATGCTTTCTTTAAGGTTTATATTTGTTCTGATTTGGCCTGATTTTGTAACTTCCTTTTTTCATTGTTGTTGCTCTACTATTTGCTCCACTTCGAGTGATTATTTAGATATCCAGTTATCATGTAACTAGTCATATATTTAGCTGCTGAGAATAAGGATATCACAGCTTCAACGCTGGTGGTACACAGGCACTTCAGAAATTTATTGTGGTTTGTTCAAACATGTCACCTAATGATGGGTATGGTTTAAGTGATGCTGATAACAGTAGTAGCAAATTCAAATCTTATGACTCCGTAACAGTTTAAACATTGCCCCTTTTCTGCAGACTGCCCTATTTGCCTGAATTTTAATACCATTATAATAATATTCCATGTTCACTTATTTTAAGAACAAGAAACTCAAATAAATTTTAAAAGATAATATTGTTTCTTCACTCATGGATTTGTTCAGAGCTCATTTATGGAATGTCAACTCAGCATAAGGGCTACATCATTTTCTGCACTAGGAAGGTTTATAACCTAGTGGGGTAGACAGATAATGAAACAATTACTATAAAGTGAGACAGATGCTCTCTCAGCGAAGTTCTGGATGCAAGGGGAACACATCATAGAGTCATCAGAGAAAGCCCCTGCAGCAGGTCTTTTGTATACTAATGTCGAGGTCTCACAGGATGTCATCATCAGTGGAGTTATGGACAAAATCTTCTTAAAAGCCAGATGCAGAGAGCTAAACTAGATAAATCCTCAAGACTTTATCATTTTATTGCCCCTTGGATCTGAATACATTCAACCCAAACTGTCCCTACATGGATGCAGAGAGGTGACAGGTCAGATATCTAGTTTATTTATCCTTTATACTTTAGTAGGAAGGTGTTTATCAGATCCTGTCCAGAAAGCACATTTTGATAAGAAGTAAAAGATAGCATCTTCAGGCCCAGAAACCTTGGGAAAATACTGGCAAGTAAGAGAAAAGGGAACCAAAAGAGGAAGGCAGAAGATACTCTAAGCAGATACTACGTATTCACCACTGTGCTAGTAGGAGCTCTGGGAAAACTCCCTCAACCAGTCCCTATTTCCAATCAAATCTGGATTGTCTCCACTGCTTGCTTAAGATCTGCTTTCCTTGCTTCACTTTTACTCTAGATGGCAGCAGCAGAACAAAATAGAAAAGAAAATTCTAGTTTCAGGGAAATTCAATCACCTGCATCTACTAAGTTAAAAAGGTCTCAGAGTGTTATTTGAATTAAAATATGCCCTTTAAAATTTCTCCTCCAGTATAGAAATACATCAATATTTCAGTAATTAAAAGTCAAGGTGCAGATGTCTTCACAATTGTTCAACTTACTAGGCCACTCAATATAATATTTGTAAATCATTTTTATTGTAATAACAATAACTCTGTGAAGACACTGCTTATTTTCACAAGTTTATATTTAGAAGCTGAGATGTCAAGGTTGAGTATCCAATATACTTTTAAAATTGATGGAACTTCGTCCAATAAAGGGTCAGATAATCAAACTCACAATAGAAATTCTCTGGCTGAATATATCAGAGAAATAAAACATTACTATTTCTTTAATAAACTTGAGTTTTTTAAATAATTTTTTTAAAGATTTTATTTATTTATTTGAGAGAGAGAATGAGAGAGAGAGAGCATGAGAGGGGGGAGGGTCAGGGGAAGAAGCAGACTCCCTGCCGAGCAGGGAGCCCCATGCGGGACTTGATCCTGGGACTCCAGGATCATGACCTGAGCCGAAGGCAGTTGCTTAACCAACTGAGCCACCCAGGTGCCCTAAACTTGTGTTTTTAAAGTTGTTTCAAATAAACTTGCATGCATGAAACTGGCTTTTATATCCAGTATATTAAAATTACAAATAGTTTATAAATACTTTAAAATAAATCTGACTCTGTAAACTGAGAGGATCTGTGATCCCAGAACATGGTTTGTAGATGAGATTGCAGAAACACTGTAAAAACAAAGAGACACAAAGAGGAGCCAGGAGATGAAAAGAAGGATCAAAGTTGTAATAATTTTCAAAAAGGGGCTTCCAGAAAGCATAGACTACTTGGGTTGACATTGTATTCCCACACAATGCTAGGCTGGATTGAACAGAAAATTCCTAAAAGTTAGAAAATATAATTGTCCAGGTTTTATGCCTCATGGCTATAGAGGATGCAACTCACATCTCTATATTCATAGGTTTATGTATTGATTAAGTTAACTTTCCTGCACAGGGTATTAAAATATCTTAGAGAAGGGTCACTTTTTCTAATTCACACAGAAGTGCCATTTGGACTCACAGTGGCCCTGTTATCATGAGTCAGAAGGGCTTCATTAAATTAAAGTCCTACCAAACTAACACATTCTTTTTGTGCTGTGGTTACTGGCTTGATAAATCAGAAATAATTATTCAGAATCTTTAGATTACCATTGTTCAGTCACTTTGTAACTAGGTCGATGGAGAAGCGGCATAGACCCAGGCTTCAGAGTGGAGGTTTTAGTTGGATTTATAGTTCTGCCATTTATTTATAAGTCCTGCTGGTGTTTGGATGAATTGGAAGTAGTCTGGCACCATACAATCGGAACTTTTATATTTTATATTTTTCTATTCTTTTGGATGTAATCATCGCATTAAAAAAAATCTAATATGAGTGCGCTTCAGCAGCACATATGCTAAAAAAAAAAAAAACTAACATGAGGGAAAAAAACTCAGGAAGGTGGATAAAGCTTTATGCACAAAGAAGTTCACCATCATGTGACTTACAATAGTGAAAAACTGGAAATGATATACAAGAGAGGAATGGTTAAGAAAATTACAATTATATACTAAGATTCAGTAATTGAATAAATATTTATCAAGGGTTTCCTAACATGCCATGTATTTAGCTAGGCACCGGAAATTCAGCAGGGAACATGATAGGTACAGAACCTGACTTTCCTATAACAATTTAAGGTCAAGTCTTAAAAAGGCAAGAAGAAAACCCTTATAATATTCTAATACTTAATAATGCAATAAAACCTTTATTATACTATCCATTATATAATTTATATATGTATATATGTAGAGAAAAATACTGGAAGAAAATACATCAGGATGTTAATAATTGTTATTTCCAAGTAATGATAATACAATTATTTTGCAACAATTTTCCACATTTTCTGCAATGAGCATGTTTAAAAATATTTTTACGTCATGCAAAATGATATTGTACCAAAGGTTGGTTATGATAAAAAGAGAATTGTATCTAATAATGTACTCAAAAGCCAGATCCATTTCATGGTAAGGTAAATCTCTAAGCAGATAAAGACAAATTACATTGTCTTTTTTGTGTTTTGATTTCCATCACAGTGTTTTTTGTAAAACCTGCTTCCTCCTCAGCGTTGGCAAGGTCTCTTCTTCCGCAGGGGACTGCGGGCAGCACATCCCACCCAGGTGACAAAAGGAGGTGCCCGGGCCCTGCTTCCAGACGCTTCCCTTTGTCTTCCAGGAAAGAAAAAAAGAAAAAAAAATTAAAACCTGACATTTGATTTGGTGACCAGTTCAAATGTTTTAATAGACTTACGTACACAGTCCACAAGCATTTCTCACCTGAGAGATCTTTGAAGGCATGATCCTTTACAAAGCACCTCCACTTCCCTGTGTTTATTTCATAAGAAAAAATATTGCAGGAAAATAAGAGGCCTTTTTAAAGCACAATCTGTAAGAATGGAGACAGCCTAGGGTGCCTGGGTGGCTCAGATAGTTAGGCGTCTGCCTTCCGCTCAGGTCATGATCCCAGGGTCCTGGGATCGAGTCCCGCATCGGGCTCCCTGCTCAGTGCAGAGCCTGCTTCTCTCTCTCCCTCTCCCAGTCCCTCTGCTTGTGCTCTTCTGTCTGTCTCTCTGTCAAATAAATAAATAAAATCTTAAAAAAAAAAAAAAAAGAATGGAGACAGCCTAAATATCCAAGAATAGGGAGTTGTTAAATTATGGTGCCTCATAAACAATTCAGAAAATAACCATTAAGAATGATATTGATGTATAAGGACATTAAAAAGCAATTTTTAAAAAAAAAAACAATTTATACAATAATATGTGCAACATGCTCTAATTTTTATTTCAATATATCATATGCATAATTAGACAAATCTAGAAAGATGTATGTCAAAATATTAATAGTCATTATCCTTAAGAGGTGACAGGGTTTTTTTTTACTGACTTCTCTCTGCATGTCTACATTTTATCATTTTTGTCTATAATAAAAAAATTTTTTTAAACAATAAGAATAAATGAGTTACTCCCAAATGAAAACAGTGGTTCTTACAACCTCTGCTAACTAAATATATATGTAAATCATTGAAAATTTCCCAGAGATATGGTGACAATACTGCTGTATTTGCTGAAGACAGTTCTACTTTATGACTGTTATTTTTGTTTAACTATTAATAGTACCTCTTTCAGTCTCAGAAGTTTGAGGGGCACCTGGGTGGCTCAGTCGTTAAGCACCTGCCTTCGGCTCAGGTCATGATCCCACGGTCCTGGGATCGAGCCCCCCCGTGGAGCTCCCTGTTCGGCGGGAAGCCTGCTTCTCCCTCTCCCACTCCCCCTGCTTGTGTTCCCGCTCTTGCTGTGTCTCTGTCAAATAAATAAATAAAATCTTAAAAAAAAAAAAGTTTGACTAAGTCACCCTACAGGTGTATTTTTACATTTTTTCCAGGAAGTTAGCAAGCCTTGCAGCTTTTCCCCTTATGTCAGCAGGCTGCTTCTAATCCAAAGGACCTTAAGTCTTGGTTCTATCAACATGCTCAAATGCAAGGCTGGCCAAGAAAGTCTGAGATTGTCCAGGCAATATTAGGATCAGTCTGGGGCCAGGGTAAAAACTCCAAGACGCGTTTGGATAACAAAACAAAAAGTCTTTTTGATGCCCACCTTGACGCCTTGGCTGAATGTCCTTCAGGCTAACTTATGCAACAGGAGTCCTCCATGGAACAGTGACAGGACACCCTACCATCACACCTCCTGACATGTTCTTTTGGGACAGAACCCTGGCATACTAGGACAAATAGTATTTTTCTAACTACTATAAAGCTACTATACATGTAAAACCAACAACTTACACTGCCTTGCTGAAAACTCCTTGAATTAGAAGTAACAAACGCCACTCAAATGACAGGTGTATGTAGGAAATGTTCTAAATTAACCTAAGGATATCTCCTGGGACTTACAGTATAGAACCCAGAACCCACACAGAACCAGAGCCAGAACTGGAAAGTGCAGGCGGCTGACTCTTCTTCTCTTTCTCTTTATCATTCCCTTTCTTTTTCTTTCTCTTGCTCATCCTCTTCCACTCCATGGAATTGCATGTTTCTGTTTCATTGCACACATCTATGTCATTCTTCTCACTGCACAGAAATGCTTATTCAGCTACTTTGTACACAAAGCCAAAGTCTGCCACCCTGAGTGCCCCCGACGTGTTCTCTCAGGTCTAGCAGGAATTTATTAGTGCCAGCACCTCCAAGTCTAAATTCCAAATTCCCAAGGGACAGACTTGGAGTTATAAATGAACGGATTGGTGTCCACTCTGACTCGATTATGTCCAGGAGGGGTGGAATCACAGTAGTAAAATGACCCATGTAAGTGAATTAGAGAAGAGGAATGTAGTCTCGGTAGACACTCCCATGAGAATCTGCTAGCTTTCCCTCCTTCAGAGAAATTGGTGAGTTTCTCCTCGTCAGTGATGTACTCTTACTAAACAGACAGAAGGGAAGGAGTTCTTAGTAACTCAAATCCACACAACACTGGTACTGTGATGACACTTCCAAAGACACCCTCAGCTGTAGTTTTCCCGAGTTACTTCATGTTTTCCCCAGAGTTGCTTCATATTTTCTTAATTCTACTGCCAACTTCCAAGAGAAGTAGGAACATAGTCCTCACCCTCTTTCTTCCAACCTTAAATCCCACAATGAAGAGGCATAAAGAAGTCACGGGTCACCCATTTGAAGAGCAAAATCTTTATCCGTTTTCTTTTCATCCTTTTACTCATGTAACAAACATTTACTGCATTGCTACCATATGTCAGAGCCTGTGCTCAGTGCTGTGGGAAGAGATAAGATGCGGTCCTTATTCACAGGCATTCACAATGTACTGAGAGAGTCAAAGAGATAAAAGAATAATTATGTTACAACGTGATATGACCTACAACAGAAGTATATACAAAGTGCGCTGAGTGCAGAGAGAAAGGGTCTAAATCATCCTTGGGGAAATCAAGAAAGGCGTCAAAAAGATTATATTTCATTTGGGTGCTGAAAGAATAAGACTTTCCTGATGGAGATGAAGGGGAAGATTCCAAGTTAAAATAATAACAATAATGAATAGCTGCCATATACTTAGCGTTTACTGCATATAGATACTCTACCACATGCCATACGTGGATTATTTTGCTAAACCTTGAAACCCACCTGCTCTGCCTGTCACTCCCCTATGCACAAGTATCTCAGGATCAGTCACTTAGAACACAAGATCCTCAGGAGGACAGAACTATGGGCATGTAGGAACTTTAACAAATGCCAATTGCTGAGCTGAAAATATTCCATGTATGTGTAAGGAAACAAGCAGTCTTATACACAGCTGGTGGAAGTATGACTTCTTGAAGGACAATTTGTTAACGAGCATCAAAAATCAAGCCTAGAGATTTGCCTTAAGGAAATAATTGAGAATGTAGGCAAAATCAAAACTACAAAGGGGCACCTGAGTGGCTCAGTCGTTAAGCGTCTGCCTTCGGCTCAGGTCATGATCCCAGGGTCAAGCCCCGCATCGGGCTCCCTGCTCAGGAGGAAGCCTGCTTCTCCCTCACCCACTCCCCCTGCTTGTGTTCCCTCTTTCGCTGTGTCTCTCTCTGTCAAATAAATAAAATCTTAAAAAAAAAAAATTAAAACTACAAGGATGTTCATCACAGTATTGTTCATAATAGCAATCTAAAATGTCCAAAATGTTGCCATAAAAAATGTAGAAGTATATTTATTGAATGAAAAGATGTGCATGAAAAGTTTTCAAAAATCAATATATAAGTAGAATATACAGAATATTCTTAATTATTTTATTTTGTGTCTAAATAAAAATATATTTACATGGGTATATAAATTAAAAATACACATGTATTTTAAATGTGCATATATATATGTTTGCAGATTTGTATGTTTTCTTTTATTTACATATATTTTAGTGTATACACACACACACACTTCTATGAAACACTAGAAAGATACACATTAGGGGTGCCTGGCTGGCTTAGTTGGTAGAGCACATGACTCTTGCTCTCGGGGTTGTAAATTTAAACCCCACATTGCGTGTAGAGATAACTTAAAAATAAAATCTTTGAAAAAAAAAGATACACATTAAAATTCATCAGTGATTTCTCTGGCCAAGAATTTGAGGGTTGGATAATATTTCTTTTGGTTTATTTCTCTTTTTAAATTGTTCCACTATAAGTTTATATTATTAATGTAAGTAAAACAAAAAGGAAAGCTTAAGATGCCATTTATTGATGCAGTTAATAATCTAATCATTTGTTTAAATTTACCAAGCCAAGAACAAGATCTCAAGATCTTGTGTACACCCAACATAAAATTACTTGTTATTTATAAAACAGTGGTATATCTGGAAGTTGTAAATGTTTGCTTCTTTCCATAGAGATTATTTATATATCCATATTAGTCTGCCACTTACCAATAATTTGAGCTTTGGTAAGTCACTTAAACTCTCTGAGCTACAGATCGATTATCTATAAAAAAAGAAACAACATGGGGTACCTGGGTGGTTCAGTCAGTTGAGCATCTGACTCTTGATCTCAGCTCAGGTCTTGATCTCAGGGTTGTGAGCTTCATGATGTGAAGCTCAGGTGTGTTGGGCTTCATGATGGGCATGGAGCCTACTTAAAAAAAATTTTTTAATTAAAAAATATATGTATTTTTAAAAAAGAAATAATACCCTCTCTTACTAGTTCTTCTTTTTAAAGATTTTATTTATTTACTTGAGAGAGGGAGAGCAAATGAGAGCGAGAGAGAGACAGCACAAGTAGAGAGGAGGAGGGAGGGGCAGGAGGAGAAGCAGACTCCCCACTGAGCAGGGAGCCTGACATGGGGCTCCATCCCAGGACCCTGAGATCATGGTCTGAGCCGAAGGCAGATGCCAAATGACTGAGCCACCTAAGCACCCTCTCTTACTAGTTTTTATCAGGACTGAATGAATGTACCTGTGCATACTTTATAAAATTTTATACTAACATTCAGTGGAATTTTAACTAAGGTTAGATATTAGATCCTTAAGTTCTCCTTTGGGAATCTTCTAATTTTTAAAATTATCCAACATTTTTAAGATCACAAAGTTATGTGCAGTATGTTCTTTGTTATTCAATCATATGCAATCCACGAGGTATTACCAACCCAGGAAAACTGTGTTGTTCCCATTAACAGGTTTGGCGGCTCCTCTTACAGCTTTGGAGATCTACCACAAAAAAGGAATTTACCTTGTTTGTTGAAACATTAGGTGAAACTGATTCAAGCTTCTTAATACATTGAATGTTCCGATACAGCAAGATACTAAGGTTAACAAAATAGCCAATAATAATGCCCAGGCTAATTTTAACTCCCTGCGCTTTTTGTAACCTTATGCAGAAGGATCCAAAACTAAAGAGTCACGCTTCTCCCTAGTATGGTCAAAAAGTCGGTTGTTTCAGCCATTGGAATTTTTTTCACTCTAGCTCTTTATGCTCTTCTTAACCTGAGAAATCAATTTTAAACATGCTGACCATGAGATTTGATTTAACCCCCTTTCATCTGCTGGGTACTATCTCTGTCTCTTACAGCTTCATTAGACACCTGTTTTCTGTACACTATTGGAAACCACAATGTAATATGACATTAGAGTCTTTAGTTATAGAAAATAATTTTCTACTGCACAAGCAGAGTCCTTCCGCCCGGTCAGCTTTTGACGAATACTCATAAAATCATATTGGCAATACTGGTAAACATATTCCCTTAGAGAATCCAAGGCGATCCTAATTTTGGAATCTTGAAATCTTTTGGCATCTCTGAATTTGAAAGATGACCCGGGTGGCGAGCTTATAACAGTGTGTTCTAATCTTCTTTGGGTCTATGACAACATTATGAACATACTAGGACAGATCTGAAGGGTGTTTCCCTTCCCCACCCTGCCCATTATTCACCAGCCCAGGGAAATGTTTTGATATACTATTTTCTACTCTTAACACTTACCAGGATGAATAATGGAAAAGCAATTGCAAAAGAAAATTGAACTTGAGGTATTCTTTGTCTATCAATAGTCCAATGATTTTTATTATAATTGTTTACTTAATTAGAATTTGTTGTATCTGCTTCCACTTTAGACCATCAGTTCTGGTGCTCTTTCCTCCTTATCTACATTGTGCTTGTTACAAGGTAGGTGCTGAATAATAATTTTTTAAATGAATGAATCCTCTCCCAATCCTAGTTCCCATTTTCATCAACAAAATTAACCAATCAAGAGGGGTGGTCAAGGGGGTGGCTATATGAATCAATCTTAGAAAATACAGTCCACCAGTGCTGGGCAAAGTTTGGTCTCCAGAATGTGAATCAGTGTCCAGTGTAACCCATAATAAAAATGTTTCCACAATGACAAATGGGTGATATTCAAGTAAAATGTTAAAATATGTTATGCTGGATTAATGACAAGAAATTTGTCACATGTTTTGTTATTTTAAAACCAATAGCTACTACCACCTTTTTTTATCAATACTCTGGCTCTTTCCTCCTCATAATAGGAGCCTAGGCTTATTGAACATATATAGGTGACAAAACTGCCTTATACACTTTGTATAAATGCAAAAAAAGTAAAGAAAGCATAAGTTAGTTGTCCAAGTTTCCAAAACATGTAAGTAACAGAGTCAAAATTCAGATCTGCTTCTATTTGAAACCGGAATCCAAGCTCTTATCTGCTAAACTCTATCACTATGGGTTAAGACTCAGGATTACTAGATTACTAGATTTCTTTTAGTTTAATTCCATTATATTCAGAGAACATACCTTGTATGATTTCAATTAATATAATTTTCTAAGTCTTGTTTTATGACCCAGAATATTGTTTTAGTCAATGTTCTTGGTGCACTTGAAGAAAATATATATTCTATTGATGTTGGGTGGAGTTTTCTATAAATGTTAATTAAATCCAGTTGGTTATGGTGTTTTCCAGTTCTACATCTTTGTTAATTTGCTCTTTACTTGTTCTACCAATTACTGTTGGAGGAGCCTTAAGACTCTAACTATAATTTTTATTTTCTAGTTCTATCAGCTTTTTCTTAATGTATTTTGGAGCTCTGTTGTTGGGTGCATACACATTTAGGATTATTATGACTTCCATAAATTAACCCTTTTATCCTTATGTAAAGTCCCTCATTATTCCTGGTTATTTTCCTTGTTCTGAAGTCTACTTTGTCTGATATTAATCCAGCCACTCAGCTTTCTTTTGTATAGTGTCTGTTTTGTATATCTTTTTCTATCTTTGTGGTTTTAAACTACTATGTTGTTAAATTTAAAGTAAATTTCTTCTCCCTTCTCCCTCTGCCCCTCCCCCCTGCTTGTCCTCTCTCGCTCTCAAAATAAATAAAATAAAATCTTTTAAGTGAATTTCTTGGAGGAGCACATAGTGTTTTTTATCCATTCTGACAACTTCTTTTAATTTGTTTAGATCACTTACATTTAGGGGTGCCTGGGTAGCTCAGTCAGTTAAACATTTGCCTTCAGCTCAGGTCATGATCCCAGGGTCCTGAGATGGAGCCCTGCATCGGGCTCCCTGCTCAGCAGGGAGTCTGCTTCTCCCTCTGCCCCACCCCCTCCCCTCCCCCTGCTGGTGCTCTCTCCCGCTGTCTAAAATAAATAAATAAAATCTTTAAAAATATATATATCATTTACTTTTACTGCAATTATGGGTTTATCATTTTACTATTTGTGATAAGTTTGTTCTCTATATATTTTGTTCCTCTGTTTCCACTTCCTATATTCTTTTGGATTATTTGAAATTTTTGTACTCCATTTTAATGTACCTACTGAGTTTTAAGATTATATATCTGTATAATTTTTTACTGGCTTTTTTAGGGATTATAATATGCATACTTAAGTTTTCACAATCTATTTAAGATTAATATTTTACCACTTCATGTGGAATGTAGAAACCTAATCAAAATATAGGTCCTTTTAGTCCTCCCTCTTTATGTTGCAGTTGGCATATGTATTTTAGATATACATACCTCACTAGACAATGTTATAACTTCTGCCTTTTTTAAAAAAAAGATTTATTTGTTTGTTTGTCAGAGAGAGAGAACAAGCAGGGGGAGCTGCAGGCAGGAGGAGAAGGAGGCTCCTTGCTGAGCAAGGAGCCCTATGTGGGACTCCATCCCAGGACCCTGGGATCATGACCAGAGCCAAAGGCAGATGCTTAACCAACTGAGCCACGCATGCATCCCATAACTTTTGCTTTCAACTGCCATATGTATATATATATATATATATATATATATGATTTTATTTATTTATTTGAGAGAGAGAGGGCAAGAGTGGGAGGGGCAAAGGGAGAGGGAGAGAGAATCCCAAGCAGACTCCACATTGAGCACAGAGCCAATGCAGGGCTCAATCCCACAACCCCAAGTTCACAACCTGAGTTAAAACCAAGAGTCAGATGCCTAACCAACTGCACTGCCCAGGCACAGAGCCAAATATATTTTAAAGAACTTCAGGAGAATAGTCTATTATATTTACCCACATTTTTACCATTCCAGTTCCAGGTTCCCCTCTGGTGTTATTTCTCTTCTATCTGGAGAATTCATCTATTGTTTCTTCTTTTTTTTTTTTTTTAAAAGATTTTTATTTATTTATTTGAGACAGAGAGAATGAGAGAGAGAGAGCACACGAGAGGGGGGAGGGTCAGAGGGAGAAGCAGGCTCCCTGCCGAGCAGGGAGCCCGATGCGGGACACGATCCAGGGACTCCAGGATCATGACCTGAGCCGAAGGCAGTCGCTTAACCAACTGAGCCACCCAGGCACCCCATCTATTGTTTCTTTTAAAGCAGGTTGCTGGTGATGAATTCCTTTAGTTTTCCTTTATCAAGAATGTCTTTATTTCACCATTATTAACTGAAATAAATTTTTACTGGACATAGACCTCTGGATTATTTTCTTTCAGCACTTTAAAAATGTTGTGGCAGAATAGGATCCAACAGTACATTAAAAGGATTATTCACCACAGCTAAGTGGGATTTATCCCTGGGCTGCAAGGTTGGTTCAACATCCACAAATCAATCAGTGTGATACAATACATTAATAAAAGAAAGAACAAGAACCATATGATACTCCCAATAGATGCAGAAAAAGCATTTGACAAATTACAGCATCCTTTCTTGATCAAAACTCTTCACAGTGTAGGGATACAGGGTACATACTTCAATATCATAAAAGCCATCTATGAAAAACCCGCAGCAAATATCATTCTCAATGGGGAAAAACTGAAAGCTTTTCCCCTAAGGTCAGGAACACGGCAGGGATGTCCACTATCACCACTGCTATTCAACATAGTACTTGAAATCCTAGCCTCAGCAATCAGACAACAAAAAGAAATTAAAGGCATCCAAATTGGCAAAGAAGTCAAACTCTCACTCTTTGCAGATGATATGATACTTTATGTGGAAAACCCCAAAGACTCCACCCCAAAACTGCTAGAACTCATATAGGAATTCAGTAAAGTGGCAGGATATAAAATCAAGGCACAGAAACCAGTGGCATTCCTATACACCAACAACAACACAGAAGAAAGAGAAATCAAGGAGTCGATCCCATTTACAATTGCACCCAAAAGCATAAGATACCTAGGAATAAATCTAACCAAAGAGGCAAAGGATCTGTACTCAGAAAACTATAGAATACTCATGAAAGAAATTGAGGAAGACACAAAGAAATGGAAAAACGTTCCATGCTCATGGACTGGAAGAACAAATAGTGTGAAAATGTCTATGCTACCTAGAGCAATCGACACATTTAATGCAATCCCTATCAAAATACCATCCACTTTTTTCAAAGAAATGGAACAAATAATCCTAAAATGTGTATGGAACCAGAAGTGAAATAAGTCAATCAGAGGAAGGACAATTATCATATGATCTCACTGATATGAGGAATTTGAGAAACAAGGCAGAGGATCATAGGGGAAGAGAGGGAAAAATGAAACAAGATGAAACCAGAGAGGGAGACAAATCATAAGAGACTCACTGAGGGTTGCTGGAGTGGAGGGGGGTGGGAGGGTTGAGGTGGCTGGGTGATGGACATTGGGGAGGGTATGTGCTATGGTGAGTGCTGTGAATTCTGTAAGACTGATGAATCGCAGACCTTACCCCTGAAACAAATAATACATTGTATGTTTATAAAAAAGAAAAAAAGTGCTGTGGCAGGGGCGCCTGGGTGGCTCAGTCGGTTAAGCGTCTGCCTTAGGCTCAAGTCATGATCCTGGGGTCCTGGGATCAAGCCCCACATCGGGCTCCCTGCTCAGCAGGGAGTCTGCTTCTCCTTCTCCCTCTGCTACTCTCTCTCTCTTCCTCTGTCAAATAAATAAATAAAATCTTTTTAAAAAATGTTGTGGCAATTTCCTTCCTTCTGGCCTTGGTGTTTTTGATGAGAAATCCTCATTTATTCAACTCATTTTTCCTTTATCTTTAAAGATTTTATTTATATGAGAGAGAGAGAGAGAGAGCATGAGCAGGGAGATGGGTAGAGGGACAAGCGGACTCCTTGCTGAGCATGGAGCTCAATGCTGGGCTCTATCCCAGGATCCTGAGATCATGACCTGAGCCAAAGTCAGATGCTTAACCAACTAACCACTCAAGCACCCCTGTTTTTAGTAGCTTGAATTTCATGCCCTTGGATGTGGATTTCTTTGAATAAATCCTGTTTATGGTTTACTGAGCTTGAATATATATGTTTCACCAAATTTGGGGATTTTCCAGCCACTAATTCTTTGGGGGGCTTGGGGGTTTTTTTCAAGTTTTTTTTTAAGATTTAAAAAAAAAATTTATCTATTTAAGTAATCTCTACACCCAATGTGGGGCTCAAACTCATAACCCTGAGATCAAGAGTCACATGCTCTTCCGGCTGAGCCAGCCAGGCACCTCTCAAGTTTTTATTTTAATCACCTGGTGCTCATCATGACAAGTGCACTCATTAATCAGCATCACCTATTTCACCCATTCCCTCCTCCCACCTCCCCTCTGATAACCATCAGTTTTCTATAGTTAAGAGTCTGTTTCTTGGTTTGTGTGTCTCTCTTTTTTTCCCTTTGCTCATTTGTTTTGTTTCTTTTTTTTAAAACAATTTTCTTTTTTTTTTAAGATTTTATTTATTTATTTGAGAGAGAGAGAATGAGAGATAGAGAGCACAAGAGGGAAGAGGGTCAGAGGGAGAAGCAGACTCCCTGCTGAGCAGGGAGCCCAATGTAGGACTCGATCCCAGGACTCCAGGATCATGACCTGAGCCGAAGGCAGTGGCTTAACCAACTGAGCCACCCAGGTGCCCTGTTTTGTTTCTTAAATTCCACATATGAGTGAAATCACGATATTTGTCTTTCTCTGGCTGACTTATTTCCCTTAGCACTATACTCTCTAGCTCCTTCCATGTCATTGCAAATGGCAAGATTTCGTTCTTTTTTATGGCTGAATAATAGTCCATTGTGTGTGTATGTTTGTGTGTGTGTGTCCTTTATCCATTCATCAATCAATGGACACTTGGGCTATTTCCATATCTTGGCTATTGGAAATTATGCTACTATAAACATAGGGGTGCATATATTCCTTTGAATTAGTGTTTTTGTATTCTTTGGGTAAATACCTAGTAGGGTCATTGCTGAATCATAAGGTAGCTCTATTTTGAACTTTTTGAGGAACCTCCATACTGTTTTCCACAGTGGCTACATCAGTTTGCATTCCCACCAAAAGGGCATGAGCATTCCTTTTTCTCCACATCCTCGCCAACACCTGTTGTTTCTTGTGTTGTTGATTTTAATCATTCTGACAGATGTGAGGTGATGTCTCATTGTGGTTTTGATTTGCATTTCCCTTATGATAACTAATGATGAGCACTTTTCAAGTGTCTATTGGTCATCTGGATGTCTTCTTTGGAGAACTGTTCATGTCGTCTGTCCATTTTTTAACTGGATTATTTGTTTTTTGGGTGTTGAGTTGTATAAGTTCTTTATATCTTTTGAATGCTAAACCTTTATCAGATATGTTACTTGCAAATATCTTCTCCCATTTCATAGGTTGCCTTTTAGTTTTCTTGATTATTTCCTTCACCATGTAGAAGCTTTTTATTTTGATGTAGTCCCAATAGTTTACTTTTGCTTTTGAATCCCTTACCTCAGAAGACCTATATAGAAAAAAGTTGCTATGGTGTATGTTGGAGAAATTACTGCCTATGCTCTTTTCTAGGATTTTTATGGTTTCAGGTCTCACACTTAGGTCTTTAATCCACTTTGAATTTATTTTTGTGTATGGTGTAAGAAAGTGGTCCAGTTTCATTCTTTTGCATGCTGCTGCCCAGTTTTCCCAACACCATTTATTGAAGAGACTATCTTTTTCCTTTTGCATATTCTTGCATCCTTTGTCAAAGACTAATTGACCATATAATTGTGGGTTTATTTCTGGATTTTCTATTGTGTTCCATTGATCAATGTATCTATATTTGTGCCATCACCATACTGTTTTGATTACTATTTTGTAATATAACTTTAAGTCTGTAATTGTGATGCCTCCAGATTTGCTTTTCTTTTTCAAGATTGCTTTGCGTTTTCAGGATCTTTTGTGGTTCCATACAAATTTTAGGATTGTTTGTTCAAGTTCTGTGAAAAATGCTGTTGGTATTTTGATAGGGATTGGATTAAATGTGTAGATTGCTTTGGGTAGTATAAACATTTTAACAATATTTGTTCTTCCAATCCATGAGCAAAGAACGTCTTTCCATTTCTAAAAATATGAAATGCTTCATGATTTTGCATGTCATCCTTGCACAGGGGCCATGGTAATCTTCTCTGTATTGTTCCAATTTTAGTATATGTGCTACCACAGATAGCACCCAACCATTAATTCTTTGAACATTTTTCTGTACCACATTCTTTCAGTTCTCTTTCTGGGATTCTGATAACATTGAAGTTAGATCTTTTGGTGTTACCCTATAAATTCCTGAAGCTCTGTTTATCTTTCAACCTTTTTTTAAATTGTTGTTCAGAATGGATATTTTAATGGAACAATTTGTCATCCTCATTTTGCTATTGAATCCATCAAGTGAATTTTTCAAATTTCAGTCACTATATTTTTTTAGTTCTAAAATTTTCATTTGGTTCTTCATTGGGGATATTCCATTTCTTTGCTGAGACTCGTTAGATTTCCATTTATTTCACTTCTTGGAGAATTGTTATCATACCTACTTGAAAGTCTTTGATAATTCCAGCATATATGTCATGTTGGCATCTATTGTTTGCCTTCTCCCTTGTAAGTTAAAATTTTCTTGCTTCTTTGTGTGCTGAGTAATTTTAGATTTTAATCTGGAAACTCTGAATATTGTATATGAGACTTGGGTCTACCTTAAATTCTCAGGAGAATGTTGATATTCAGGTTGCAAGTTTTGATCTGCATTCTGTGAATTGTGGTTCCAATGTCAGTTCAGTTTTCAAAGCTTTTCCAGTGTTATTCGAAACTGTCCCACATGTGCACCACCCAATGGCCAGTCGAGAACCTGATCAATGGTCTACTGCATTGTTCAGTTCTCAAAGCCTTTGATACTGTGTAGAGTCAGATCAACGCATCACAGCCCATACGTGAACCCAGGATTTGATACACCACTTTATGGGTGTACTCATACACTTTATGGGCTCACTCTTTTGAGCTCCCTTCTCACAGTTGCTGGGACATTTCCAGCTCCCTGAAGTCCTTCTTCTGGTCCTCTGTCCAGAAAGCTAAGACTTTAGTTTCCATAATCTCCCATGTACTTCCCATGACTATCGCTGCATCCAGGACCAAGCAGCAGGAGAACAGAGAGATAAAAATGCAATGGATACTTGCCCCCTTGGTCTTGGACCACATTTCTCCTGGTCAGAGGGGATTCCTCTCAGTGTTTTAGATACTGCCTCTTCACCACTATCTAAGGGTAAATTGGTTTTGAGCAAGGGTCTCTTTAAGAATGAATGAGTTTTAGGGGCACCTGGGTGGCTCAGTTGTTAAGCGTCTGCCTTCGGCTCAGGTCATGATCCCAGAGTCCTGGGATCAAGTCCTGAGATCAAGCCCTGCATCAGGCTTCTTGCTCAGTGGGAAGCCTGCTTCTCCCTCTCCTCCCCCTGATTGTGTTCCCTCTCTCGCTGTGTCTCTCTCTGTCAAATAAATAAATAAAACCTAAAACAAAAAAAGAATGAATGAGTTTTAGTAAAAAGGAATTTGTGCCTTATCTTCATATCTTGTATAATAGCTTTATTTATTTTTTTAGGGCAGGTAGCAGTTATATTATGGATAATCAAATCTCCAAATAAGTTTTCTATAATAATAGGAATTACTTTTATAATCACAAATAATAAGTACTATTTAAAAATAAAATAGCTATATAGATTGTTAAGAAGCTTCTCCTTATTCTGTGATGCTGGTTTAATGTGATTGCTCAATTCTCAGGCACATAACACCACTGTTCTCATACAGAATCTTTTTTTTTTTTTTTAAGTATGCTCTACACCCAATGTGGGGCTTGAACTAATGACCCCGAGATTAAGAGTTGCATGCTCTACCGACTGAGCCAGCCAGTCGCCCTTGTTCCCACACAGAAACCTGAATTTTTAAAGCTTGGCTGAGCTCCAGTCACAGCAAAGCAATCAAAGGACCCTTCTAACTTTGCGAAATTCCATGTTCTCTTTGTTCCCATCTTATTGTGGCTGTTCACAATGAGAGATAAAAGGTCAGGACTTTAGCTTTCAAAAAACCAACTTGGACAAATCAAGATAAATACAGTCCTGAACTCATTTGCATGAATGAATCCCTAGTCAATTCTTCCAGACAGAAGATGTCCTTGAGGGGAGTCTGGCATGAGCTTGAAAATATTATCATAGAATTCATGTTTGACTGCTTCCTCTTTCCCATTCATGGCTGAAGTTCAATGGTCAGAGAAAGGTAAACAGGTAATGGTTTGATGTTATGGAAACTGAATAATAAAAGTTCACATATTGAGAAGGAGGAATATGATATCAGAAAAAAAAAATCTCCTCCCTTTAATAAAGAAACTTTAATTAGAGGGAAACCATGAAACTAATCATATGACTTGATAACAGCTGTTTTTTTTTTGTTTTGTTTTTTTCCCAGACACTTTGTTATAAGGCTCTGTGTTGATGAGAAAGCTAATGGATATGGAATTATCACCTACGGCAAATAAAATAAATAAATAAATATTGAAATAAACAAAAATATTCAGTCAATTCTGTCTCTGCCACAAGAATAGTATTGTTATTGCAGATTTTAGGTAATGTTCACAATATATGTCAAAAGTGACTAAACTGTAGGAACAGAAAGCAGATCAGTGTCTGCCAGAAGCTGGGGGTCACAGAAGGAGGTGATCTTAAGAAGCACAGGGAAATATTTGGAGTGATAGAATTGTTCCACAATTGAATTGTGGTGTACTTGTGTGCTTTTGTCAAAACTTGCAGGGAGAATATTACTGTACTTAAATTATACCTTAATAAAAAATATTTTATGTGCCTAGCACATAGTAGTCAACAAGAGAAACAGAGAAATAAGTTTTTGCTTTAGAGGATGTGTTATGTTCTAGAAAATGGAAAGAACGTGAGGGCCAGTCCTTAAACTTCATACTCATGTCTTGAAAAGCCAGTGTGATCAGTGTAACAAAAATTGGAATGCCCACAAACCTTGTTTCTATCATTCCCCATTGATATATGGGAATAGGGTTTTAAAAGGGTGGCAGTCGGGCAGGCCCTGTCAGGTCTCTCTACTTTGGAGGTAGAAAAAGCAATTTTTCAAGTAAATGACTCAAGAGAAGTGTATTTAATGGGCCTTTAAACCCAAGGGCTGAGAGCTGCACAGTCGTGACAACACTCTAGGTCACAGTCACATTGGCCAGTAACATTTGAATAAATGAAGCCAAGGCTTTCCCACAACTCTCATGTACTTTGAAAGATGTGCTTCCGCAGATATGTGACTGGGAAGGGGACAGAACACGAGGCACGTAGCAGCCACTGAAGTGGACAGAAGTGAAAGAGGGTCAAACAATGGAGTATTTTGCAAGCTAAAGTTATTGGCATACTATAGCTTTATTCACTACTAATAATGGTGAAAAGTTAACATTTCTTGAGTTCTTACATATAATGTCCAGAAATTTGCTAAATATTTTACATTTATTACTCACAATAATCTATTACTATAGGTATTATTATTGCCTCCATTTTACAGATGGGAGAACTGAGGCTAGGATGTTGAGTGACTTGCCCAAAGTCACAGAGTAGGTAGGTGTGGCAGAACTGGGATTTGAATCCAGTCCTTCATAATCTAAACTTCCTGCTCCTAATCAGTGTCCTACAATGGCTATTCACTCAGTGGAAATGCTTTTTATTAGGTCTTCTAATAGCAATACGTATTTATTGAAGAAAAATATTCCTTCCTTTTATAAATTGCATGTTCCAGAGAGACCTTGTGAAGGACAGATGGATTGAAAATTCAAGGTATTTTAGATTTTTTTTTTTTTTAAGACAGCACGAGCAGGAGGGGCAGAGAGAGAGAGGGAGAGAGAATCTCAAGCAGACTCCGTGCTGAGCGCTGAGCTGGAGGCAGGGCTCCATCTCATGACCCTGAGATCGCCACCTGAGCTGAAACTAAGAGTTGGCCACTTAACAGACTGTGCCACCCAGGTGCCCCTTAGATTTTTAAATGAGGGCCTGAGAGCTCACATCTTTAGTCTGAAGCTTAAATATTACTTTATTTCCAAGGGAAAATAGCAAATCTTTGTGGAGATTGGCAGCATTCTGCTGAGGGTCCTAATGCCTGCACTTCTAACATTAAGGCAGGGCCCTCTGACCTTGCCCTGAAACACCAGAAGCAAGGTTTGGAAAGCTGCACCTCATAAAAATGGGATAGAATAAGCCAGAGCCTTGAAAGATAGCTGAGCAGATATTGAGGTCAAGAACTCTACATGAGTCTTAGTCTAAGTTGAAGCCCAAATCTGGAAATCAAATTCTCTATTTCTTTTTTTTCTTTTTTTAAAATTTTACTTTATTATGTTATGTTAATCACCATACATTACATCATTAGTTTTTGATGTAGTGTTCCATGATTCATTGTTTGCATATAACACCCAGTGCTCCATTCAATACATGCCCTCTTTAATATCCATCACCAGGCTATCCCATCCCCCCGCCCCCCGCCCTCTAGAACCCTCAGTTTGTTTCTCAGAGTCCATAGTCTCTCATGGTTCATCTCCCCCTCCGATTTCCCCCCTTCATTTTTCCCTTCCTATCTTCTTCTTCTTCTTCTTTTTTTTTTTTTTTTAACATATATTGTATTATTTGTTTCAGAGGTACAGGTCTGTGAATCAACAGCCTTACACAATTCACAGTGCTCACCATAGCACATACCCTCGCCAGTGTCCATCACCCAGCCACCCCATCCCTCTCACCCCCCCACCACTCCAGAAACCCTCAGTTTGTTTCCTGAGATTAAGAATTCCTCATATCAGTGAGATCATATGATACTTGTCTTTCTCTGATTGACTTATTTTGCTTAGCATAATACCCTCCAGTTCCATCCATGTCTTTGCAAATGGCAAGATTTCAGGGTTTTTTTGATGGCTGCATAATATTCCATTGTATATATACACCACATCTTCTTTATCCATTCATCTGTTGATGGACATCTTGGCTTCTGGACATAGCTGCTATAAACATCTATTTCTTAAGACTGACAATGATCCTACACCTCTGGAAGCCAGTACATGGAACAATAATAAAGTCTCATAAGCATCCAGAACACAGAGCTTTTATTATATGATGATTTGACTCTGATGAAAGAAAAGTTCTGAAGAATCAGCATTACTTTTCTTTGTTCAGGAAAAATTAGAACTCATTTCAGAAACTGTACTTTTTCTGTTAGAAGGACTGTGTTGAATTTAAACATACCATGAATCATTCAATAAAACTGTTCTTACCTTTCTAGAAGGTGGTAGAACTAGAGTCTATGGTTATTTTATTTATTGTCTAATAACACATAGACTTATTATTGGTACCAAATGTTTTAGCTCTTGAATATATGCAGCTTAAATACTTCATTTATACTATTTTTTAATTTTCCCATCTTTATTGGTCTGGCCTTCTTAAGCTTTTTGTAAGAGAAAGAACGAAATCTTTCTTCTGCAATGAAATATGTGAATATTCACATTAAGTGCAATAAATAGACTATAAATAGTTTAAGTCAAATTTTACTATAAATCAGTTACAAAAAAGCTTTTGTTTTCTAAAAATATTTTTGGATTTCCGATATCAGTTTATGGACCTGTAACAATATGCTTGAGAGGAACTTTATTTAACTGAAGAGAAGTTATACTTTAAACTTAATTAAATTACAATCCTAGGCTTAAAAATACACATGTGCATAGATACACACACAAATTACAAACAGGTACTAGAATCCTTTTCTTACCTAAAGCCTTTAAGGGAGCATACACACACATTCACAATACTGAATCCGAGATTTGTTTTGAAAATGTTGATGCTTTTAGCAGGATAGTAACACATTACATCCATATATTACTTTATATTTTGTCAAGCACATTCATATTTACTGTCACATTGATCTTCGCACCATTTCTGTAAAGTAAACAAAGCAGGAATTATTATTTTTTTTAAATCACATCAATTTTTATCTGGTTACCAAAGGAAGGCACTTCTTGTGAACGATAACAGAAGAAAGAAAAAGTTGGCAGGTTTCTCCCCCTCGTTTTACAGAGAGACACACACTTGAGAATCTCTCAGTCTAACAGCTAGAAAGTAGATCTGGAGTTGAAATCTAGTCTGACTCCAAGATTTGTGAATTTTATTCTTTCAACAATACTTAGTGAGCGCTGAAAGTGTCAGGCTCTCTGATAACCATATCCACTATACGACAAGGCCTCTCAGTTAGGAACCACAAGACACAGAATTTTACAGCTTTAAACATCTGTAGAACCTAGATCCAAAGATAGGACCATACTGTTAGCAGAATTATTTTTTTCATTTTAAGGAGAATGTTTAATTTGCTAAGTAAAGTAGAATCTTCCTTCCCAAAATTCTGTTTAACTATTTGGCAAGTACCTTGAATCCAACAATCACTTCAGTGTTTGAGGGTCTGTACACTAATGTAGATTAGAGCTACCACAGACCAGCCATGCCCATAAATGACCACACTTATTTTGTAAGATGTAAACTTTAAGATGAGCAGCTACTAGAGCCTATTGATGGTTGAGTTTGAAGGGATGAATGTAGGCCAGTTTGATGAACTATTGAGGATATTTCCAAAGTCTTAGTCTTGCCCCTTTACTATGGTGAAATGGTTGTCATTAAACTGTTCTTGCAGGTTTTGAAAACTGACTTTTTAGTGAATTGACCTAGAAATATTTGGTCCAAGTGTCAACTTTATGGTAAAGGGTCTCAAATTTAGGATTTTCTCTCTAACTGAAGTCATACATATACTCTGTATTTAGGTTTGGGGCTGCCATAACAAAGTACCACAAACTGGGTGCCTTAAACAACAGAAATTTATTGTTTCACAGTTTTGGAGGCTAGAAGTCTGAAATCCAAGGTATCAGCAGAGTTGATTCCTTTAGAAGGCTGTGAGGGAGAATCTGTCCCACGCCTCTACTAGCTTCTGGAAGTGTAGGCATTCCTTGGTTTGTAAGTGGCATTCTCTCTATGTCTTCCCTCTGTGCATGTCTGTGTCCAAATTTCTCCTTTTGATAAGGACACCCATCATACTGGAATAAGGCCCACCCTAGTGATCTCACTTTAACTTGATTAACTCTGTAGAGATCCTAGTTGCAAATAAAGTCACATTCTGAGGTACTGGGGGGTTAGGAATTCAATATCTTTATTCAGGTTATGATGGTTAATTTTATATGTCAACTTGGAAGATGTTTTTGGATGAGATTAACATTTAGATTGGTGAACTCTATGTAAAACAGTTTGCCCTCCATAATGTGGGTGGGCCTCACCAAATCAGTTGTAGCCCTGAACAGACCCAAAACACTATCCTTTTCAAGCAAGACTGCCTTTCAACTTCATCTGCACTATTGCCTCTCCTGGGTCTTCAATCTGCTAATCTTTAGACTAAAACACTACCATTGGCACAGTCCTTGCTAGGGATACTCTTAACAAGTTAAAAAAGAGACATGCATCATGGGAACAGAGAGACACAGCGAGAGAAGGAACACAAGCAGGGGGAGTGGGAGAGGGAGAAGTAGGCTTCCCACAGAGCAGGGAGCCCCATGTGGGGCTCGATCCCAGGACCCTGGGATCATGACCTGAGCCAAAGGCAGAGGCTTAACGACTAAGCCACCCAGGCGCCCCAAACAAATGTCTTTGAAACATACCATAAATTTTGCAGTTCTGTTTTGGAATTTATTTCTATTTTAATATTCTGGAAGCCTCAAAAACTGGAGCTTAAGTTTTTCTCAACCTCTGGCTCTATTTAGCTGCTGCTTCTCCACTTATTACCTCTCCCACTTGCTTCCTATTGCCAGGAAAACCTTGCTATTTCTTGCCTACTGGCCTTTGCACACATTCTTCTTTCCATGAGGTCACATTCATCACCTGCTTTTAGAAATCTTCCTCAATACGGGCACCTGGGTGGCTCAGTTGGTTAGGTGTCCAACTCTTGATTTGGGCTCAGGTCATGATCTCAGGCTTGTGACATCAGGCCCTGCATTGGACACTGTGCTCAACCAGAAGTCTGTCTGCCCCTCTCCTTCTGCTCCTCTCCCACTCCCATTACTCTCTCTCTCTCTCAAATAAATAAATAAATAAAAATTAAGTCTTTTTTAAAAATTAAAAAATAATTTAAAATTAAAAAAATAAATTTAAAAAGTCTTCTTGAATAAACCCCAGCCTTATTTAATCACTCTCTAATGTTTTTCTTTTTTATAAATGTATTTATTTAGAGAGAGAGTTGTGGGGGAGGGGCAGAGGGAGAGGGAGAGAGAGAATCTCAAGCAGACTCCCCACTGAGCACGGAGCTGCATGTGGGTCCCAACCCCACGACCTGAGATCAGACCTGAGCTGAAATCAACAGTCAGTCACCCAGCTAACTGAGCCACCCAGGCTCACTTAACTACTCTCTAATTACTATATTGTATTATTATCTGTCTCTTGAGAGTTTTATTTATTTTTTTAAAAAATTTTTTATTTATTTGCGAGAGAGAGAATGAGAGACAGAGAGCATGAAAGGGAGAAGGGTCAGAAGCAGACTCCCAGCTGAGCAGGGAGCCTGACGTGGGACTCGATCCCGGGACTCCAGGATCATGACCTGAGCCAAAGGCAGTCGCTTAACCAACTGAGCCACCCAGGCACCCTCTTGAGAGTTTTAGATGTATTATATCTGAATGGTGGAAATTCTACATAATGGTGTGCTATACATCACTTCCTAACTTCAAATCCAGTGACATGATGTTAGTAGCTTGAAATCAGCCATGGTGGGAATATTTACACCACATAGAAATTTGAAAATACTCCAAATCAAAGCTTTTTTCCCCAGAGGAGAGCTAATTGTTAAACATTAAACACAACTGGAAATAATCCAAACATCCATCAAAAGCATTCTGGTTGAATAAACCATGATATATCCATTCATTGAAGTACCATACAACTATAAAGGAAATAGGGCTATTTTTATATACTCCTATAAAAGTGATCTCCAGAGTATACAGACAAGTGAAAAAGCAAGTTGAAGAAAAGTATGTATACTATGCTTTTAAAAGTAGGGAGGATACAAAGGCATGTATGTTTTTGCTAATTTTTTTTTTAAACAGAAGGCCAAGGCAGGAAAGTTTTTAAATGGCTACAACTAGGAAGAGAGAAGAAACTATAAGAGAGATGGAAATAGATAATTGACTTCTTTGACTATACCTTATTGCGTAGATTTCTTTGGAACCATACAAATGTTTTACATAATTAAAATTTAAGATCTTATTATAAAAAAAGAAATCCCTAAATATCTGAAGCAAAATGAAACAAATCAATCTATGCAATGAATTGATGGCATAATCACATAGAGAAGAGTTATTTGAAATGAACTGAAAGCACAATAATTTTATTTGGCTAGTCAGATATGTACTGAGGACCAACATAAATACATGAAATGTAAAAAAATCTTAAAAATTTTTCAGTAATCATATTGCTAGTGATAAAATTGGTTATGTTATTCTGAAACTATTGTATACAACCTACAACAAAGAAAATAAGTAATGATGCTTATGCCATTAAGAACTAATATTTTTTTACAGTAGTAGAAAACAAATATAAAAGCAAATATAAAAGCAAAAACATTGTAACCTTACATTTAAAATATTATGAACTCATATTTTCTCTTTAAAAATATTTAGGTATTTCCTAGCTCTGTGCTCTCAACAAGCCTAGAAACAATGACCAATGCAGCAGGAGTGAGCACGCC
Organism: Mirounga angustirostris; assembly: GCF_029215605.1. Lineage (NCBI taxonomy): Eukaryota > Metazoa > Chordata > Mammalia > Carnivora > Phocidae > Mirounga > Mirounga angustirostris. The sequence goes on along the minus strand of NW_026991709.1, from coordinate 84,422,549 downwards.
TAAAATCCAGATTGTGATTTCTTACTACCACTTTCCAATCCTGGATTCCTTGCAGAAATAGATGATTGCAGTCCTGAAGCAAGAGATGTCTAAGGTGATCTTAGAATCATGCCAGAAAACAACAAGGCTACCAAAGACTATTGAAGCTTGCCAAAAGGAATCAAGAGCCAAACTGGAAGAAGCTCCTACTAGTCAAAGATGGCATAATTTGAGCATCAATAAAAATAATTGCTGCAATGGATTGAAACACATAAAAATATTTTTAAAAGTTCATTGGCCACCCATGCAGTATGATACAGAATCAACCCATTATACTAAAAGCTGATAAGTAAAGTGAAAGAATATAGAGTATTTCGTCTTTCCCATTTAAAATGTACTGCTGGGGGTGCCTGGGTGGCTCAGTTGTTGGGCATCTGCCTTTGGTTTAGGTCATGATCCCAGGGTCCTGGGATCGAGCCCCACATTGGGCTCCCTGCTACATGGGGAGCCTGCTTCTCCCTCTCCCACTCCCCCTGCTTGTGTTCCCTCTCTCGCTGTGTCTCTCTCTGTCAAATAAATAAATAAAATCTTTAAAAAATAAAAATAAAAATAAAATGTACTGCTGGGTAACCAAAAGTTGTGAGAATAAGTTTCTTTTTATAGAAGTATTTCAGCCAAGGGGTGCCTGTGTGGCTCAGTCAGTTGAGCTGCCAACCCTTGATTTCAGCTCAGGTCATGATCTCAGGGTCGTGGGATTGAGCCCCTCCTTGGGCTCCATGCTCAGTGTGGAGTCTGTTGAGATTCTCTCTCTCTCCCTCTGCTCCTCCCCCCACTTAGGCTCATTCTCTCTCTCTCTAAAATACAGAAAATCTTAAAAAGAAGAAGTATTTCAGCCAATAAATGAAGATGCAATGACAGAACATTAATATTTTATAACCACTGCCAGCATAATGGATCTATTCTAAACAATGACTATCAAAAGTTATCAAGATCGCAAAAAAGAAAGACAGACTTTATATGCCTCATGATGGAAGTGCCCAGTATGTCCCATGAAGTATTCTTATAAAAAAATAAACCTGGATAGTATGGAGTTTCCTTAAGAACTTAAAAATAAAACTACCCTACAATCCAGTAATGACACTATGACACTACTGGATATTTACCCAAAGAATACAAAAACAACAACAACAAAACTGACTCAAAGGGATATATGCACCCCTCTGTCTATTGCAGCATTATTTAGCCAAACTATGGAAGCAGCCCAAGTATCCATCGATAGATGAATGGATAAAGAAAGAAGATGTGAGATATATATGTAATGGAATATTATTCAGCCATAAAAAGAATGAAATCTTGCCATTTGCAAACAACATGGATGCAGCTAGAGAGTATAATGCTAAACAAAATAAGTCAGTCAGAGAAAGACAAATGCCATATGATTTCATACATATGTGGAATTTAAGAAACAAAACAAATGAACAAAGGGAAAAAAAAAGAGAGACATGCCAAAATACAGACTCCTAACTATAGAGAATAAATACATGGTTACCAGAGGGGAGGTGGGTGGAGGGATGGATGAAATAGGTGATGGGGATTAGGAGTGCACTTATCATGATGAGCATAACAAGAAATACAGAGAACAAAGGGAAACAACAAAGCAATGGCTGTTTCTTCATCAAATATATTTCCGGGGCAGGGGGAGGCAGAGGAAAGGGGAGGAATAAGGAGGGCTAAAAGAAATTTAAGAGACACATCATTAATTGCTATATTTGGACTTTACTTGGATTTTGATTTAAATCAACATTAAAAAATAATTATGAGACAACATGTGATATTTTGATAAAGTTTTTAAAAAGAGTCCTTATCTTTTTAGGGATAAATGTGAAAATATTTGTGTGCAAAATAGCATGGCATTTAGGATTCATCCCAAAATAATCTAGTTTGGGGTGTGGTAGACTGAGTAGGATAATAAATGAAACAAGATTGGCCATGCTAAATGTTGAAGCCGGATGTTCTCTCTATTTTTGTAGCTGTTATAAGTTTTCCATATTAAAAAGTTAAAATTTGGGGGGTGCCTGGCTGGCTTAGTTGGTAGTGCATGCAACTCTCAATCTCAGGATCGTGAGTTCAAGTCCCACATTGGGCATGGAGTCTACTAAAAAGAAAAAAAAGTTAAAATTTTTAAAAGTATGACTATCCAGTTTTTGTTTGAACTGGTGGGGGAGGAGGGTGGGTTAAGACACCATTTGCTGACATTGTAATATTTTAAGGAGGAATAATTGGGGGTGGGAAAGAGATCTAGAAAAAGGGAAAATAATCATTTAATTTTCAGTTCTGAACATGGTTTGAAGTGTCTGAAAGACATGCAAGGGAAGATACTGAGTAGACAGATAAATAAAAAGTTTGAACCTCTGAAGAGACATCTGAACTAGAGATCTAAGTTTAGGATTTATCAGCATCTGGGTGGAAATTAATACAATTCTTTAGGGAGAGAATATATTGCAGAATAAAAACAAAGAAAACTGAGAGCCTACTGCATACCAGGCACTATTCTAAATTCTTTAAATGCTTTAAAAATATACTTAATACTCACGATAACCCCATGAAGTTGATATTACTATTATCTACTTTTTATATATTAAGAAACACAGGCCCATGAGTCTTGTCATAGCAAGTTTAAGCTTTGTAATCAGGATTTGGATCCTTGAAGTCTAGACTCTGTGTGAAAAACAGAACACCCCAGGACTGTGACCTAAAGAACTCAGGTATCTAGAAGTGGAGGAGAAAAAAAAAAAGGAGTTTAAGAAAAAGCAGCCAAAGAGGTAAGAGAGAAAAATATTTGAAAGATACGTCAATATAAGACAAAAGAAGAGCACATTCAAGAAAGGGAATGGCCAATAGTATTGAATGGTGCTGAGAGGTCAAGGAAAATGCATGCTGAAATTAATTCCATCACTGGTAGCAAGCTCAGCTCGTGACTCACATTACAGTTTATTTCTGTCAGGATACTTTTCAGTAGAATGACTGAGACATGGTGTGATTCTAACTTGATAAGTAATAAAGAAATAATAGCTTCTACTATTACATATGTAAGCATAATAGCCTCTGCTATAACATATTTTACCTCAAAATATATGGAATACACAAATCCAGACACTCAAAATATAATTTAGAGAGGATTTTTCTGTGGTTAACAATAGAATTTCTTACTGAAAGTATTCATCTTAATGATTCTTTTATATGGGGATTTTTCCTAATATGTGTAAAATATGATTCAATTTTCAAATCTGTCAGACACAAAATTTTAAAGACACATTTGCTATACACCTATACTGTGATTTTTCTATATTTTAGTGTTTGCTAAGATTAGGAAGAATTTAAATTTTAAGGAAGAATGAAGCTTTTAAATGCTGTAAAATAAAAATGATCAGCTTTTCTGACTGCTCAAAGATGATCTTCTTTAAATTTTCAAATCTTATTTTCAGTTTCAGTGAATAAATTGTTAGCATTTACGTTCTTGGGTTCTTAGAGAGACTCTTCACATTCTCAGGAAATTTATTTGTGATGTGGATAATAGTGAAAACCCCACTTTCATCTGCATATACGCAGTTGAGGAATTTTCAAGAGCTAAGTACGTCGCATGTGGTAGAAAATGTTAGAGATCTTCCTCTCAAATAATCTATTTGTAAGAATCAGTATTGTATTAGCTTATGTTGTTACTTGGATAAAAAAACCAAACCAAATTCAGTGTTTTTTGGCTTGAATTTTTAAAACCTTAATAACAATACTAGAAAATGGAAGATACTTACTTTCCCATCTATGTGTGTTTGATTTTAAATGTTGATCAAAGATCAAAATGCAATTATCAACAAGCTGGCTCTCATCTGTACAAAAAAAAAAAAAAAAAGAACAGAGGAAAATGACCTGGTACTTGACATGAACTGCATGATCTGAGCAAGCCTATGAAAAGTGAATGTACCACTTCTCTATGTGAGAGGAAAAGAAATAATAGATATATTGGAGCTGCCAACTACAAGACCAAAGCAGGCTCATCACCTGGCACAGGGACAGTTACATACTAGGTGTTCAGTAAATCAGTGTAGAACAAGCAAATGAATAAATAAATAACAGATGGAGCTTGTGTTTGCACCAATAATGAGAAGCAGGAGGCAGCATGTTAAGTAATAATAGCAGATCTGTACTGCATGGTTATCACGTGCCCAGCGCTACCAATAATTTTAATGGCCAAGATTCGTTACTGCTTACCACGTGCTCTGCTTACCAGACCATTACTAACTGAAGCCTCAATAGGTAGTACTATCATCATCATCATATCTAATCATTTCACCTTACGAATGAGTACACTGAAGCACAGAGAGGGTAAGTAACTTGCCCAAAATCACAAAGCTGGTTAATGGTAGTTCTGAGCTTTGAACAGTTTGCATTCAAAGCCTGCTCTTTAAACCACCAGTCTGTGTTGCCTACATTCTGTGTAGTTAAAAACTCTATTTGTTGCATTTGCTAAAATCCTTCCAGGTTACCCAAATCCTTTCAGTATGTGTTGGTACTAAACATTGTCAAGGCTGTCTATGGGGCCTGTCTCTACTACCAGCAGCCTCACCTGCCACTCATGGAATATATTTGTTTTCTGGAATCACTGACTTTCAGAGCTGAGTAGCTGACAGGAGTCAGTATAAAGTAGTGGCCAAGTACATGGGCTTTGGTCTCCAGCTAAATGCAAATCCTGGCCTTGTCCCATACCCCAAGAATTTCTTAAAGTTCTGCCTATTATTAGCCTCCCTTGGAAAAAGAGGCAAGTAGAGTAAGAAGAAAGTAGTTGCATACTGCTTACCAGCTATTGACTGGAATAGTTCAAGTTCTTACTTTTATTTTTTTTTTAAAGATTTATTTATTTTAGAGGGGTGCACATGTGGGAGGGGAGGGGCAGAGGGAGAGAATCTTCAAGCAGACTCCTCCCATGAGGGAGGAGCCTGATCTCATGACCCGTGAGATCATGACCTGAGCTGAAACCAGGAATCAGACACTCAATGGACTGAGCCACCCAGGTACCTCTAAAGGTCCTACTTTTAATAACTCTGTCTCAGTCAGCAAAACAGGGCAATCGAGTCATTAAGGAGTGGGCCCCTGCTTATGATAAGTGAGCCTCACTGTCAATGATTCCTTACTTCTAATGAAGCAACTTAATGAGAAATGGAGTAGTGAAAAGCTGGCCCATTCTTCTGACAACAGGAGAAGGGGAAAAGTCAAGACCATAATAGTAATGAACTCTAGTCTAGCGGTTTTCTAAATCTGCACCATCTTGAGGTCTCCAAAACACTTACAGGGAGTCTGCTAGGACAAAGTTATTTTTACAATAAAACTAAAGACAGCACTTTTCTTCTTTACTATTTTAATGTTCGCTAGTGGTCCAAAAACAATGGTGGTAAAACTGTTGGTCCCTTAGGAAGAATCAAGGCAGTGACACCAAACCATACTGGTAGTTACATTCTTCACCATGATGTGCTCACAATATAAATAAAAAGCCAGAGTCACATAAGAACGTCTTTATAAGACAATAAAAAGGATTTACTGTCTTAAATCTATACATCTTATTAATATTCTGTATGATAAATTGGGAAGTACACAGAAAGTATTTCTGTTGCATATGGAAATATGATGTCTCTAGGGAAAAAAAATTATGCCACTGAGCTACAAAGCAGAACCACATTGTGTTTTCATGGAACATCATTTTTACTCAAAAAAAAAAAAAAAAGAATGACAGACAAATAATGGATTACCAGATTGGGTATTTGGTAGACTTTCACTTTTTTTTTTTTTTTAATGAACAAATAGACCAGCTACACCAAGGAAAAGAGCAGATGGTATTTTCTTCAAGAGAAAATTTAAATTTTGGAAAACCTGAGTTTACCATGGTGAAATTTATAATTTCTCGATACTTAAAAGACTTTTCTAATGAGAATAGTAGTGATAGTAACATAAATTTTTTTGATATTGTATAATGAAATAAGCCAACATTCAGAAGATCTGAATAAGTCAGTGAACCAATATTTCCCCAATGACCAATGAACAACATTACAAAATCATGCATTAGTAAAAGATCCATTCAGTGTTCATGACAGATCAGTAGATTTTAACACAACTGAGTACACAGAGTTTATTTATGTGTTTTCAGATTCCACATTGCAATTAACCTTTAAAACCTACCACTTGTAGAGGTTTGGTATAATATAAAAGATGAAAGCAGGGAGAGGCAGAACAAGTGAGCTGCCCAATATCAAATATAAATTGCTGAGGGTCTGAGCCTAGAACCTTGGCTCCTACATCCCTTCCTCCCAAGAATAGGTTTCTAATAATATTAACCCTGTCCTAGTAGTAGTCATTCTCATTAAGATCCTGAAGAAAGACATGGCCCCAATTTGATTCCTAAGCATTGGAACTTAAAATTTTGAAAGAATTGGTCTACAAAATTGTCCCAACTTTCTAATGCTAAAACATTTTGAGTACTTCTACATTTAGTGCTTATATAAGAAGCATCCATTGACAAAATGCTACAAGGAATTATATTCAGTCTATAGGCAGTATGTGGTATACATTTTGATTCAGGGGACCCCTCCCAAGGACCCAAATCCCACAAATTAGAGTTCAAAGGTCTTTACCTAAGCCTTTGAAAGGGCAAATAACAGGGGTAGCCGTCAGATTCAAACTGACACAGAAGACAGCAATTTGTCCCATCAGCTGTGGAGAAATCTGAAAAGCGCGCGCACGCGTGTGTGCTTATGTGTGTGTGTAAGAGGCAATTTCCTTTTTTTAAAAAGATTTTATTTATTTATTTGTCAGAGAGAAAGAGAGAGAGCGCACAAGCAGGGGGAGCAGCAGGCAGAGAAGACGGAGAGGGAGAAGCAGGTTTCCCCAAGCAGGAAGCCCAACGTGGGACTCGATCCCAGGAACCTGAGCCGAAGGCAGACGCTTAACCAACTGAGCCACCCAGGTGTCCCAAGAGGCAATTTTCTCAAGAGGAGTCTGTCTAGTGCCTTTTCCAAAATTCTAGCGGCTTGGGATTATGGGAGAAATAGGGCTCAGTCAAATCTTCTTTGTGAGGTAATACTACTCTGGCTTTAACCAATGTTCCAGATAGATCTCATTTCAACTCAAAGATATAATAGCACCATATTATTCCATTGCCAAACCGAATCTGGAATGGAAGCAGGCAGGAGATGTAAAGCAAATAGGAGGTGTTGCCAGTGTCTGATCCCATTCTGTCCAACATTTAGATTAAAAGAATTTCAGATTCAGCAGAAATCTTACATATCATCTAACCTATCCTCATTTTTCAAAGATGAAAAAACTCTGGCCCAGAAAAATTAAGTGTCTTGCTCAAGTTTTTATGGTGAGTTAATGCCAGAGATGGAACTGAAAACCACAGGCTTTTCTCAGTACCACAACTTGATCATCTAATTGCTTTTTTCCTTGATTGTTCCCTATCTTTAAATCTAGACTGAGGTTTTCTTAACCACAACAAAAAAGACACAGCATGCTAAAGAATTGGTTAAATAGAATCAGGGAACCCTATTTACTTTCAAAAAAAGAGAAAGGTTTGTTAAATGCTAAGAAGTTCATAATAGTCTAGTCAGTTAACACAGGTTCTTCGGTTTCAATTACAGAAAAACATTACTGCCAAAGTCCGCAAGTGCTATCCTAATTTTTCAGATTACTTCCTTAGAAAGTGTGCTTTTGATCTGCTCTTCCAAAGAAGAACACAAGTGCAGACTTCAATGCTTAATAAAGTTAAAAGCTTCTCCCTGGGGTAACTGAAATTTTTATCAAAGGGGCGATAGACCTGGCTGCAGCTGCAACAAAGAAGTGCCATATAAAGCCAAGTGGAAAGCAGTTAGACATCATTGGTGGTACGGGGCCATTGAATGTGCTCATATTAATTGGAATCTATTGCACAGGACATTCCACTACATGCTGGGCAAATGACCCTGAAAGTTTTGAGTCTCTCTGGTGTATAAAAAAAGTTCAGATGTAAAAATAATCATACAGATGGTGGATTCTCTACCCTTGAATGGGCCTAGCCACCCTGAGATCTGGGTGGCTGGAAAATTTCTTTTTTAAATAATGCCCTTTGAGTGAGTCCCCATATATGCATCTTCTTTTACAACCATTTGAAAACTTGTCTTCTAATAATTTCACACAGCGCTTTCAGTGTAGCAACATTCAAAAGAATAAAACTAATGAAATACAGCAACTTTTACATTTTTACTTTTGTGCTTTGGGAAAATTCCGATTAAAAGATGTGAGGCAGTTCAAGTTGGAATTTCTTTATTGCTCCCAAAATGAATAACTTTTAATTTAATAGAAAAATTAGACAGATTTAAAGCCAAGGGAGTATGGAATATGTTTCAGGCATATCAGGATGCAACCCTTCTGCACTTATGATTTAAATTCTTACATCCTCATATCTCATATTGTTCCTGATTGGGGGTTATGTGTAAAGAGCTATCATGGCATTTCTCCCTTAGGCAGAAGCCGTTCCTGAACTTCATCACAGCCTCTTTCTTACTCTTTAAGCTAAATATTAAAAGAAAATCCCAGATATTATAATGTCAATGAATAATAACCCTAACATGTCAGAAATATTATCCAAGAGGTACAAGTGATAAGACGAATCCCTATCTCAGATTCCCAAATTTTGCCCAATTTTATAAACAAATTGTCTAGAACATAAATCAATGAAAATGTAAGCCCTACCTAGATGATGGCCAGAAGACGAACGTCCTTTAAAAGTATTGCGCATCAAGCCAACTTTCATTTACTCAAAACTGGAAACCTCAAATTCTTATGTATATCAACCTTTTCATCAAGCCATACAACACATGTTTTTTAAAAAATGCTTAGTTTATAGTACATCTAAGTTCTCTTTTCCCCCAGAGATCAACACATAATGTTGACTGGATTTTTGATTAACATATTTATCTAAAACATAACATTCATGAGCAGTCTGAACCCAGAGATAACACATTTACAAACATCTTAAATTAATTAAAGCAAACAGAATAACTATACTTTTTTTTTCGTCCATAACCATAACCAGTACCTTTTCTAAAAATATTTACATTTCTATCAACAGGTAAAATTTCAGTGAATTCTACCTTTCACAAAACGATTACCGGAGAATCAATTGGAGCCCCCAAATGTGGGCATTATTATTGCCTAGGAAAACAGAGAGGATATTTTAACCAGAGCTTGTTAGATGTGGGAGAGCTTCCAGGGATAACCTTTTTCCCAAGGTCAAATATCAATGAATACAGTGTTTACTTAGATGCAACATGACCTCTTGAATCATACTCCACTAGGTAGGATGGAACTAATGAAAGACAAATGACAAATGGAAGATCATGATAATCCACTCTGGACCTTGCTCCCCTCTGAGTGGTGTCTTGCATCGAGCGAGTTCCAGAACCAAGATTTAATGGAGATTACAGATAGGTGAATTCTTTATAATGAGTAACTTTGGTCATTGCTAATTTAATCAATGATTAATAATCCACTGTGGCTATCATTGGAAAAAAGTTAGCAGGACATTAAATGAATCATTTTACCAAGTCATTATGTTGCTCATAATACTTTCTCCCACAGCTCTCTACTAAAATTGATTTAGCCATAACATTTTGTGAGGAGTGTGAGCAATCACTATTCTCTAGGTGGTCTCACCACAGAATACAACAATAGGTAGGAAGCTATAATGGGACTATGCTTTTTCTAGATTATCTTTCATAAATGTACCTCACCTACTATTACACAATCAATCTGTATGTACACTGGGTAATCAAACTAGAAAATTTTCATCCCTCATCAGAGTACAAAGGTTTTCAAACTATCATGTTATTGTTTTATTTTCTTTAGTGACTGATAAATTGTAATCATTTTACCTGCCTAAAAGACCTACCAAAGATATTTGAGGAATGTTTGAGGGTCCACTTAACTAAAAATCACTCACTGACAGTGTAATATAGTGGGTTCAGAATCAGACAAATCTAATTTGAATTCAGACTACAACACCTATCAATTCTGCAACTTCGGTCTGGTTATGTAAGTTCCTAATCATTAGCTTTTTCATTTTTAAAATGACAACAATAATACTTTCAATACAGGGTTGTTATGATTAAATGTGATAATACATTTAAAACACTTAGCAGTGTCAAGCACATAGTGGTTATATGGATAAGTGGTAGCTATCAGGGCCACCATCCAACTTTATAATTCTTTTGAATTAGAAAAAGCCCTGTGGGTACTCAATTTGGAAAGCAAAGCGTGAACTGGATTTTAGCTTTCCCTGGCCACCTCAGCTAGGTGCTTCTGCTCAGTACACAGACTATACAACTGTGCTCAGAGATCTTTAGAGCTACTGTCAGCTATAGCACCTGAAATTTCCATCATTTAAATAATTCCTTGTGGGTGCCTGGGTGGCTCAGTTGGTTGAGCGACTGCCTTCAGCTCAGGTCATGATCCTGGAGTCCCGGGATCGAGTCCCGCGTCGGGCTCCCTGCTCAGCGGGGTGTCTGCTTCTCCCTCTGACCCTCCCCCTTCTCATGCTCTCTCTCTCTCATTCTCTCTCTCAAATAAATAAATAAAATCTTTAAAAATAAATAAATAAATAAATAATTCCTTGTGAATACGTTTTTTTTTTCCACCCTCTAGAAAGCCCATGCCATTTTAATATTTAATAAAAATAAGGTGATGAGATGGATAATTACACACACTATACTGGGGAGAGTATAAACTGGTATCATATCTCTGGAGGGAAAAATGGTAATATTCATTAAGAGCCTTAAACAGGCTTATATCTTTTGGCCTAGTAATTCCATTTTGAGACTTTACTCTAGGAATAATCAAAGACGGGGCTCCTGAGTGGCCCAGTCAGTTAAGCGTTAGGCTCAGGTCAAGAACCCAGGGTCCTGGGATTGAGCCCCGAGTTGAGCTCCTTGCTCGGTGGGGAATCTGCTTTTCACTCTCCCTTTACCCCTCCCGCCGCTCGTGCATGTGCTCATTCTCTCTCTTTCAGATAAATAAGATCTTAAAAAAAAAAAGCACCAGAGACAAAGAAATATATTTGTCTAGTGTTATACATAATAGTGAACATTGAAACTACCCAAACATCTGATTATAGTGAGATGGAATACTGTGCAGCCACTTAAATTGCTTCTCAAAGAAGTTTCAACAACAACAAAACTTACTAAAATATTCAGTGAAAAAAGCAAGATGCAGAGTTGCATACTTATGTGATTCCATTAAAAAATACATAGAAAAAAATCCTGGGATAAACTAAAAAAATATTAAAGTATTTCTGTTTGAATAGAGCAATTACAGGTGATTTTCAGATTCTTTTTCACATATTCTCCTTAGAATGAGCCATTTTTATTATTACAAACAGAAAAAAAGTGTTATTTTAAAAAACATTTTGGGGGCGCCTGGGTGGCTCAGTCTGTTAAGCATCTGCTTTCTGCTCGGGTCATAGTCCCGGGGTCCAGTCCTGGGACTGAGCCCCGCGTCTGCCCCCACCACTCGTGGTTGTGCATGATCTCTTTCTCTCAAATAAATAAATAAAATATTTTAAAAATAAAAATAAAAAACATTTTGGAAAAATTAAATTGCTTAGAATGAAAGATACATTAGTCATTAGCATTGGTCCTTTAATGAATCAACAATATACAACACAATGAAAGAATGAGCAGGTATAATGCGGTAGGAGGGAAGATACCAGGAATTCCTGGAGCTGAGATTCCTTTGAGTAGTCTGAATTACAAAGGAGGGAATAGCGGAGGCTTTAACTTAGTTGGGCAAATGGACATTAAATAAACATATGAGGGATGTCTGCTTCTGGCCAAGGTGGAGTAACTAGGACCAGATTTACACTCCCTCCTGAAACAACCAAAAACCCAACAAAACACATTAATGATGGTTTTTAAAGACATTGAGCATTAGACAAGAGAGAATGACCTCTGAGAGAGGAAACAAAGAAATTGAGCAATTACCCAGTTAACTGCCTTGAGAGAGAGTGTCCTGGCTGTGGCACAGGGAAAAGTACCCTTCCTCATTTGAGGAGTTGGAACTGGACATTTGAGAGTCCAAAGTAGCCAGAGTTCACAAAGCAGAATCCCAGAGAGAATAAATCTGCACTGAGAAAGAACTCCTGATGTCTGCACAGGTTCCCCCTAGAGTACTCAGGTGAGTACTGATCAGTGCATACATGTAAGGAAATCACTGTAGACCAGGGGGAAAAGCAGTCAAAAAATTAGAGGTATAATCCTCAGACCCCATACAGGACAGGAAGCAGTTCTAGTTCCCAACACTCAGACTGGAAAATTTCATGATTTATGCAATATAAGGTCAACTACACAGAAGAGTTTTGCCTCAGAAATGGGGCAAAATTATCCCAAGATTAAATGCTTTGTTGGTATTGCCTATCAAAATTTGATCCGAAAGGATCAAACAGTGCCTACGCAACTTAGCTATATCCCAAACCAAGTTCAAGAGTCTTTTTAGAGATAGAAAAAATGTCCATTTTACCCCATAAGGTAAAGTTACAATGTCAGAATACAGTAAAAAATTACAGGGTGTGCAGATAAGCAAGGAAAGAAAAAATAATCAATAGAAACTGATCCAGAAATGACATAGGTGATAGAATTAGTAGATAAAGACATTAAAATGTGTATTTCACGCACTGTAAGTATATACCATATGTTCAGTAAGTTAGAGGAAAGATTGAAAATGTAGAGACGTAAAAGATATTTTTAAAAAGACACAAATTGGGAGTGCCTGGCTGGCTCAGTTGGTAGAGCACACGACTCTTGATCTCGAGGTTGTGAGTTTGAGCCCCACGTTCGGTGTGGAGATTACTTAAAAATAAAATCTCAAAAATAAATAAATAAAAAGACACAAATTGAACATCTAGAGATGAAAACTACAATATCTGAGATGAAAAATACACTGGCTAAAATTAACTAGAGGAAGACATTGCAGAAGAAAAGATTAGTGACTAAAGGAATGTGAAAATAAAAACTATCAAGTGAAAAATACAAAAGCAGTGGGAAGACTGAAAAAAAGAAATGGATCATCTATAAGCTAAAGAAGAGTTTTTCTTAATGACTGGTAAACTGTGATCATTTTACCTACCTATAAGACAGCGTCCAGGCAACAGATACAACAACACAGATGTCGTAGCAGAGCTGCTCATATTCTCAGGGTGACTCTGAGAAAATCTTAAAAGCAGCCAGAAGAAAAAAGACACATTATGTACCAAAGGAACAAAGACTACAGATTTCTCATTAGCAACAATGGAGGGTGAAAGATTGTGGAGTAACATCTTTAAAATACTAAAAGGAATAAACTACTAACCTAGAATTCTATATTCAGCAAAAATATCTGCCAAAAATTAAGGCAAAAAAGAAATTCATTCAGATATACAAAAGCTCAAAGAATTCATCATTAGCATGAAGAACTGCACTATAAAAAAGTTAAAGGAAATCCTTTAATCAGAAGGAAATGATAGCAGATGGAAATCTGCATCAATGCAAAGGAACGAAGAACACCAGAAGTGGTAACTACATAGGTAATCATAAAAATATTTTCTCTTATTATTTAAATCTTTTAAAAAGATAATAGACTAAAGTAAAATAATAATACTGTGGAGTTTATAAAACATGTAGAAGTAAAACGTATGACAACAACAGTACAAAGACTGGGAAGGAAAAAATGGCAATATACTGTTATAAGGTTGTTATAACATATGATAACTGATATCACTTGAAGATAAACTGTAATGACTTAGAGATATATGCTGTAAACTCTAAAGCAATTAGTAAAATAACCATCAAAGAGTTATAGCTAATAAGCCAAAAACAGAGATAAAATGGAATAATAAAAATGTTCAATTAGTCCAAAATAAAGCAGAAAAAGAATGAAAAGTAAACAAAGAACAGTTGGCACAAATAGAAAACAAATAGCAAGAGGATAGATTTAAAATAATTTTTTTTTTAATTTTATTTATTTATTTGAGAGAGAGAAAGAAAGAGAGCATGAACAGGGGTAAGTGGCAGAGGGAGAGGGAGAAGCAGGCTCCCAGCTGAGCAGGGAGCCCCACGTGAGGCTGAATCACAGGACCCTGGGATCATGACCTGAGCCGAAGGCAGACACTTAACTGACTGAGCCCCCCGGGCACCCCTAAATCCAAACATTTCAATACTCACATTAAATGTAGATGATTTAAACACCCCAACTAAAAGGCAGAGATTTTTCAGATTGGATAAAATAGCAAGACTCAACAACATCCAAAACTCACTTCAAATACAGTTATAAATAGGTTAAATATTAAAGAATGGAATGGAAAAAATATACCAGGCTAATAATAATGTAGAGACCACATTAATATCAGACAAAATACACTTCAAATTAAAAAAAAAAGTTTCCGGGGCCCCTGGGTGGCTCAGTCGTTAAGCGTCTGCCTTCAGCACAGGTCATGATCCTAGGGTCCTGGGATTGAGCCCTGCATCGGGCTCCCTGCTCCCCAGGAAGCCTGCTTCTCCCTCTCCCACTCCCCCTGCTTGTGTTCCTTCTCTCACTGTGTCTCTCTCTCTCTGTCGAATAAATAAATAAAATCTTAAAAAAAAATGTTTCCAGAAATAAAGAGGGCCATTTTACAATAATATTTATTATTTATAATAATAAAGGGGTCACTTCATCAAAAACACATAATAATCCTGGGATGCCTTGGTGACTCAGTCAGTTGGGCAACTGACTCTTGGTCCCAGCTCAGGTCTTGATCTCATGGTCTTGGTTTCAAGCCCCACGTTGGGCTCTGCACTGTGCATGAAGCCTATTTTATTTATTTATTTTTTATTTAAATTAAATTAATTAAGATATAATGTATTATTTGTTTCAGGGGTACAGGTCTGTGATTCATCAGTCTTATATAATACCCAGTACTCATTACAACACATACCCTCCCCAGTGTCCATCACCCAGTTACCCCATCTCTCCACCCCCCTCTCCTCTAGCAACCCTCAGTTTGTTTCCTATGATTAAGAGTCTCTTCAGGTTTGTCTCCCTCTCTGGTTTTGTCTTGTTTCATTTTTTTCCTCTCTTCCCCTATGATCCTCTGCCTTGTTTCTCAAATTCCACATATCAGTCAGATCATATGATAATTGTCTTTCTCTGATGGAGTTATTTCACTTAGTATAATACCCTCTAGTTCTTTTTTTTTTTTTTAAAGATTTTATTTATTTATTTATTAGAGAGTGAGCGAGAGAGAAACAGCATGAGAGAGGAGAGGGTCAGAGGGAGAAGCAGGCTCCCCGCCGAGCCGGGAGCCCGATGTGGGAACTCGATCCCAGGACCCCGGGATCATGACCTGAGCCGAAGGCAGTCGCTCAACCAACTGAGCCACCCAGGCGCCCAATACCCTCTAGTTCTATCCATGTCATTGCAAATAGCAAGATTTCATTTTTTTTGATGGCTGCATAATATTCCATTGTATATATATACCACATCTTCTTTATTCATTCATTTGTCGATGGACATCTGAGCTCTTTCCATAGTTTGGCTACTGTGGACATTGCTGCTATAAACATTAGGGTGTATGTGCCCCTTCAGATCATTACATTTGTATCTTTGGGGTAAAAACCCAGTAGTGCAATTGCTGGGTTGTAGGGTAGCTCTATTTTTAACTTTTTGAGGAACCTCCATACTGTTTTCCAGAGTGGCTACACCAGCTTGCATTCCTACCAACAGTGTAGGAGGGTTACCCTTTTTCCACATCCTCATCAACATCTGTCATTTCCTGACTTGTTAATTTTAGCCATTCTGATTGGTGTGAGGTGGTATCTCATTGTGGTTTTGATTTGCATTTCCATAGAGCTTACTTAAAAAAAAAAAGATAATAATCTTAAACATATATACACCTAAAAACAGAGCTTTAAGATACATGAAGCAAAAATTTATGAATTGGAAGGTGAAATAAACTCACCATTAGAGTCAGAGATTTTAATTCCCCTCTGTCAATAATTGACAAGTAGACAGAACATTAGCAGGGGTATAGAAGACTTGAACAACACTATCAACCAACTTGACCTAACTGACTTTTATAGAACAAGTCAGCCAACAACAGCAGAATACATAGTCTCTTCAATGCATCTGGAACATTAACAAAACTAGATCATATATCCTGATCATAAAACAAAACTTAAAAATTTAAATGAATAAAAATCATACAAAGTATGTTCTCTAAATAATATATAATTATTTCAGATATTAATAATAGAAATATAATCTGGGAAATCCTCTAAAATTTGGAAACTAAAAGCACATTTCTAAATAACCAATGGGTCAATGAAATTAATAAGGAAACTAGAAAGTCTTTGTGACTGAAATAATATAAACATATCAAAATGTATAAAATACACCTTAAACAGTATCTGGAGGGCAATTTATAGCATTAAATACCTATCTTAGAAAAGAAGGTCTCAAACCAATGACCTTAGCTCCAGTCATAAGAAACTAGGAAAATGAGGCTCCTGGGTGACTCAGTGAAGCGTCTGCTTTTGGCTCAGGTCATGATCTCATGGTCCTGGGATTGAGCCCCACATCGGGCTCCCTGTTCAGCGGAGAGCTGGCTTCTCCCTCTCCCTTTGCCCCTCTGCCCTGCTTTTGCTCTCTCTCTCTCTATCTCAAGTGAATAAAAAAAAAAAAAAAAAAAACTTAAAAAAAAAAAGAAACTAGGAAAATGAGATCAAGTGAAACCAAAAATAAGCAGAATAAAGGAAATAATAAAACCACAGCAGAAATCAATAAAATAGGAAGCAGAATAACATTGGAAATTAATAAAAACAAAAACTGGTTATATGAAAAGATCAATAAAATTGACAAACCTATGGTCAGACAGATCAGGAAAAATGACAAAGATCAGGAATGAGAGAAGTGAATTGACTTCAGATTGTATGGATATTAAAAGTATAATAAGGAAATATTATGAACAACTTATGCCATAAAATTCAACAACTTAGATAAAATATTAAAATTCCTTGAAAGACATGAACAACCAAACCATTTCCTCTGGAAATACCAATTCTGTTCAGTGGGCAAGAGCAGATTAGTATATAATTGAAAGAGCACAGAAACAACATGAAAAATTATAGGGCATAGTCATAATGATAGTTTTTAACACCCAGAAATTTTTAGTTCCTTTATGATCAGCTCTTTAGCAAAAAGGCATCAGTAGAATATAATCTTAAATGTGTCAAAGATGCAACAGAAATCATTTGACTTTTTTAAGACGTAAAAAAAGGAGTTGCTGATTTTTATATATATTTAATGTAAGATGTTAAATAAAAAGTAATTTTAATACAGTGATTAAGGCAAAGTGAATGATTTTTTGTATTCTTCAAAATTATCTTTCTTAGGAACTTGGATAAAATATCTATATTATTCATAAATGACATGAAATAAATATCTGTAATATATAAGGAACTTCTACAAATTAACAAGATCATTGAGGCTGTAGAAAAATGAACAAAGGATATTGATACTGTGACAATTCACAAGAAGAAATTACAAATGTCCATAAACAAAAAAATACTAAAACATCTTCAACCTCACTATCAGGAACATGCAAAGTAAGACTATGAGACAGCACTTTTCACCTATTAGATTGACCACAAGTAAAAGACCTTAATAACAATCATGGATGACAATGAGGTAAGTGGGAAATTTCATAATTTCTTTCAAGAATATAAATTGCTGTAGCTTAAGAAGAGCAATTTAGCATTATCTATCAAAGTTTAAAATGCACATATATGGGTGCCTGGCTAGATCAGTCGGAAGAACACTCAACTCTTAATCTCAGGATCCTGAGTTTGAGCCCCACAGTGGGCATAGAGCTTACTTTAAATAAATAAATACACACATACATAAATTTTTTTTAAAGATTTTATTTATTTATTTGACAGAGAGACAGTGAGAGAGGGAACACAAGCAGGGGGAGTGGAAGAGGGAGAAGCAGGCTTCCCGCTGAGCAGGGAGCCCGATGCGGGGCTCCATCCCAGGACCCTGGGATCATGACCTGAGCCGAAGGCAGACGCTTAATGACTGAGCCTACCAAGGTACCCCTGAACCACCACTTTAAATCACATTTTACGGTCTATACATCTTTGGAATCCAAAATTCCAGTTCCCAGGTCATTATGTTAACCAGCACTTCAATCTCCATTAATAATAGGATTCTATTTATCCTCTCATTTAGCAAGGACATGATTATAGGGAGGCCTTTGCAAAAGGGGACATGTTAGACTTCTTTCTTGTTTGTTTACCTCCTCCCACATTCTCAGATTCCTTTACTGACCCCTCTAAATTGGAGTGCTGGGAGGGAGGAGAGGAAAAGGAGACAGAAAAGTTCTTCCATGATTGGTACTATTTTAAAATGGCTTTGCACTCTCTGGTTTGGCAGATGTTTAAAGCTGAGTCATTCTTAAATATGGTTTTATGGATTCTTTGGAGACTATCCTGCTAGACCCTTCCAACTGCAACTCCCATGACATGAATCATTCTTTCTGTACTTATAGCAACTGATACACCTTAGTTGCTGGTGTAAAGGTAGCCCAATTCTCAGATTCTCTATTGGTCACCCATTACCTTTCCAGGCAATCTTCTTAGAACTTCTTGCTATGTGAAATTATACATTTTTCTTATTAAGTCACCTGAGTCATAGTCTTAGGTTACCTGCAAGCAAGGCACTTTTACTGATAACAATGACACATCAAATTGTATTTTTCTCTTCCTGGTGTCCTGCTTATTTTATTGGAGGGGAGTTGCCAATTGTTGAGAAGTCTAATGAATTGATTATGATTATAAATAAAAATTATAATAAGGAATTATATTTTAAAGTCCTGAAAGCCTTATCCCAAAACAAACTAATGGCAAGGTTCCCAGACTTTTCTCTTTAAACCTCCCTAAGTGAGTTTTTTCTAAGATTGACAGATTTTATTTTCACTGTATTTTGGAAATCAGATGGAATGCCCATATGTTGTAAGCAGTAACTGTAATATATTTGCCTTAAAAACTGACACGAGACCAAAAGAACTAGAACAAAGAGCACTAATTTTGTACCCAGCTGCATGCTAAACACACAATGAACCAATTTGAACCCAAATATAACTGCTATTTTCAGATGTCTGTTTAATTTCTTAAGTAACACATGAATATGTTCTATTATGAAAGTTCAAACAATTTCAAAGTTCCTTTCCTTTTATAAGTATTTACATACATACACACATGTAACTTTAAATATTTTACATAAATGGAGTCATCGTAAATGTATTGTTCTGCGGCTTACATTTTTAGTTAATAATTTGTTTTGAAAATTTTCTAGTTGTACAGAACACATTTTAACACCTGCATGATATTCAATAATGGAATGCATATAATTTATTCAACCATATCTATTAATGGATATTTAGGTTCCTTCCAATTTTTAGTTATTACAAACAATGCTATAACAAACCATAAACGTTCCTTGCTTCACATTTTTCTGCAGCATTTTGAAAAATCAATTGAGACAGTATATACCCAGAAGAACAATATATCCCCTGAATGACTCCCATACGCTTGATTAAAGTTCTTGCTTCATTACATATAGAGATTTATCTAACAGGTTATAATAACATATTAATTGAACAAATGGATCACTGCCTGTGTGGATGTTACCTAAAATAGTATGCTTAATAAAAGTCTCATGTCTCAAAATGGAACTGCAACAGACAAGTTCATGAGCTGACTAATCTAATTGGGAATGCAGGCTGACTTTAGGCATGGTTTATTAGACCAAATTTCTTTCCTTCCTTCTTCCCTCCCTCTCTCTCTTCCTCCCTCCCTTCCCACCCCCCTTGCTTCCTTCTTTCCTTTTTTCCTACTTCCCTCCTTCCTTTCTTCTTCTCACCCTTGTGCATATCAGTAACCCCTTATTAAATGTTAGAATATACCTTTCAAGTCTTGGTACTTCCATTAACCACTGAGACATATCTGTGAAATAGTTATGATGTATGGACGATTACTAAGAGCAGTTTCTAATTTTCACAACTTTGAGACTTAAAGATCAGTTTTTAAAAAGTGGTTCTCTTTTAAGCAATTACAGGATTACACTTGTCAGGCTGTTTTTCATTACAAGGGAAGACTTGCATTATGTTTTTATTGCCTGGAAAAAAAACCCAGCCATGTTTTTCATGTTATCATGTAATCTATAAATAGCTTTTCTCATTCAGCAGAAAGGAAGCAGAAATTTGATAAGTTTTACATAAGATATCAAATATTCCTATGGTTCATGGGTCAACAAACTGAACTACGCCAATCTCTCTCATATACTACAGTCCGCATTAGCAGTAATTCTTAGTTTAGCAACCTAAGAAGAATATTGTAACAGAATCAAGGTCTGAAGGCATCAGAAGGTATTTTTAGACCTCAGTGGGGTCATGATCTGTTCTTTTTAGGTGTGGATTTCATATATTAAAATTCAGTGACTAGTTTTTCCAACTTCATAAAGGCCTTCAGGAAAAATGCATGAGGAAAAATTCTGTGGGGTCCTAAGGGATATGTTTGAATTTTATTTCCAGTGTTGTTTTCAGTAGTTATTCAACTTGTTTACTGTTATGCCCTAGATATACCTAGGCAGCCAGTTGTAAAAGGCTTCTGTGATTTGGCAGTATAAGAGCCCATAAAGGAATGGACACTGAGCTATTTCCAATTAGCACAAATGCCAGGTTAGATACCAGTCAAGTGCGGCGACAGATAACATTCCTTGCATGTGTAAGGAATTTTTGTTAAACAAGACTTCCTGCCAGGTTGATTTAATTTAAACATACTAAATAAAGAAAACTTCCAGAGACTTTGTAAATAGATTTCTTAGAAGGCTATAAAACTGGCTTGGCTCTCAGTTAAGTCTTTTTAAAAATCTTAATTATACTCTCTCAGCATTTTCATACTAACATCCAGAGCAATCTCTTTGTACTTTGACCAAAGATTGTTTTAAAATGTAATGAAGTAGAATCACGCTTTCATTTGCACCTGCAAAGGCACTTACAAAATTAGGGAGATTTTTTTAAATGCACTAGTAAATCCACAAGAGATTTTCATTCTAATTTTGATTCATCCTAAATAATTTTAGGTAACTGTCACAACTATTTCATATCACTTGTGATTTATAAATCATAAATGCTTTCTCAGGTTGTGATTGTATGATGACATAGTGTTCCAAAATGAGTCAAGTATTTAAAGCTTGTATTTTAATCACATAGGAGCAAAAAGTGACTACTATCAGTTCTTAATTTTGCAGCATGTGCAATTTATTTATTTATTTTTCAAGATTTTAGTAATTCGTTTGACAGAGAGACAGAGAGCACAAGAAGGTAGAGCGGCAAGCAGAGGGAGAGGGAGAAGCAAGCTTCCTGCTGAGCAGGGAGCCCGACATGGGGCTCGATCCTAGGACCCTGGGATCATGACCTGAGCCAAAGGCAGATGCTTAACTGGCTGAGCCACCCAGGTGCCCCATCAGCATGTGCAATTTATTTGATTCCTGCTCAGTAGTGGATGGGGTTAGGTCATGAGAGGTGAAAGTTCCACTCATTATTCATTTTCTATGACCAAAATTTACCAAATATTCACCACTAACTCCTTGGTTACTTTTTTATAGATAAGGAATATAAGGCATGGAGATGTTGAATAACTTTTCCAAGCCCACAGAACATGTCAGTAACAAATCAGAATAGTCTTTCTGGAAAGTTCAGGATGTGACTTAACCTCCCAAATGATCTTAAAATACTAATGCAGTGACTGAACATAGCAATGAATTGTAGCTGATGCCATAGAGCAGAAGCTTATTGTATTTAACACTTTTCCTAAGAGGAAAAAAAAGGGCAAAGTATATAAATAGAATAAGAAATATGATAAATAACCAATTAGCATATAAAAATATGTACTCTCGGGCACTTGGGTAGCTCAGTCAGTTAAGTGTCTGCCTTTCGCTCAGGTCATGATCCCAGGGTCCTGGGATCAAGTCCTGCATGGGGCTCCCTGCTCAGCAGGGAGTCTGCTTCTCCCTCTCCCTCTGCCTCTCCCCCTGCTTGTGCTCTCTCTGTGTGTCAAATAAATACATAAAATCTTTAAAAAAAAAATGTTCTCTCATTAAGAATTAAAAAAAAAGTAGGCATACATGGAGTACCTGGGTGGCTCAGTCAGTTGGGCTTTTGGCTCTTGGCTTTGGCTCCCATTGTGATCTCAGGGTCCTGGGATCCAGCCCCACCTCAGGCTCCGTGCTCAGCTGGGGAGTCCGCTTGGGATTCCCTCTCTCCCTTTCCCCCTGCTCTATCTCTCTAAAATAAACAAATCAATCTTAAAAAAAAAAAAAAAGTAGGTTTACATAGAACAAAAACTGGAAGAATACATACCACTTTTAATAGGAATTACTTTTGGGAATCAGGATTGTGGAAAACAAATCTTTTACTTTTAAATTTAAATATTTTTGTATTGTTTACATTTGTTATAATCAAAAAGCATGATAGTCAACAAATATTTATTGAACTTCTACAGTGTACCAGCACTGTATTTGGACTACACCAGTGAACAAAACAAAACTTCTTGTTGCTATGAAGCTTCCATTCAGCTTCTATTATATTGGAGTTCAAAAAACAGCTGAGATACCTTTAATGTGAGTTTAATGTAAACTGTGGCAGAAAAAATTAACAGAGGGAACTGCTTTCTCAAGCAATGTAAGTTACTTCAAGGTAGATATGTTTGTTTTCAATGACTAGGGGAAGAAAGCCCCATGAGGAGGTGGAAAATGGACAAAACAAACACATTAAAAACAGGATTTAGTGATAATATCATAATAGGTAAACTGTCTTTATCTCCAATACTAGCTATGTTCCATGATTTCAAAAAGTTATCTAAAGGATGAATCAGAAAACTTAAAAGTAAACGAAGTGGAGTTAGAGTTTATACTTATAATAGAATATGGTTTCTGGAGCACATTTAAGAAATTTGCATGTTTTTGTAACTTGGGTGTCAGGTGACATGGGAGGAGGAGATCTATGAAGGAAATGAGAGTATAACAAAATACAATGTGAAATGCAACTTTGAATCTTAGTCCACCTGGTTCAGCTAATTTGCTGCACAAGGTAATTGTACATACTCCAGAGCAGGAGCATTTACTACATTGCAGCTGAATAAACCGAGGGGCCAACAGATTGCTTAATTAAAAATTGATTCCCTCTTACAAGAGCCAATTCATATTTCTTATTTAATATTATTTCTATTTTAATATTTTGCATTATCAAAAAGTGGCTTACACTGTTCCACACTTAGAAGGCTCTACTTTTTATTTATGATCACATACATATTTCTCAAATGCCTTTCAGATGGATACATGATATGTATCCATATGTGTTCAGATATATATGTGAATTGTGGATGCAATTAGGTTTGATTTTTAAATGTTCTTAAGTGTATATTTGAAGATTTTCTCTGCTGCATGATACCTGTTATCTGAGTTTGATTTTAAATACTATCAGAAAGTTTTCAAAATGCTATGTATACCACATACTTTGTAAATCATACCGAAGAAAACACTAATTTCTGAGTACTCATCCATAACAATCATAGCTATATTCCTATTAAATACAATAAATTATGCTATAGAGACTATTCCACATATGATGGTGAGTTTTGTATCATACACTCATTAAACTTTCATTTTGTTCATCTTGGATTATGAAAAATACATTTTTATTATATATAATATATACTCTGAATCTATTAATGTTTATATGTTAAAATATATCATATAGACCTATATATTACATGTTTTTTATATATTGTATATATGTTTTTTCTTAATTTATTTAACAAGCAAATAAGAGGCAAAATAATATCAGTGGACAATGATTTCTTAATATTAGAAGAAAGAATGAATATTCTTGGTATACTTAATATTATTTTTCAAGTGTTAATGCTTACCAGTTAAGCATTCCACAATTTAAAATCACATTTTCCTAGGAGTGAGGTGAATTATATATTATGAAGTGAATCAAAATACTCTTGATTCTTTTACACATGATTCTTTTAAAAGTTTCTTGGTAAAATCAAATAGTCATCCAAGAACTGATAGGCATATTTTTTGGAATTGTCTATGATATTTTATTGTTAAGTTCTACTTTTGGTTTTACCTTCTCAAACCAGAAGTTCTATTTTATGGAATATGAACTAAACTGATCCTGAAAATCTTGAATTCATGCCTAAAACTCTGAATTTATGAAATACAAGTTAATTGGAGCAGGTTGGAATGATTAATTTTGCTGTGGTGTTAGGAATCAGAAAGAGTAGGTTTTCGTTTTCTTCCAAATTCTGATTTAATTTAATGTCAATGATAATACCCATAAAATATTTACATGTTGTTTTAGAAGCCGTCAATAAAGGCTAGGGGAAAGAAAAAAATAAATACCTAACCATTGTTGAAGACCTAAATTTGCCAGGAATTGATACAAATGTTTTTTCTTCAATCTCTACAACAGTGTTATGAGATCGGGAATGTTATTTTCAACAGTTTAAATTTGAAGGACAGTAACTTTCTCAATGTCACACAATTATTAAGTGGCTGTTGGTTGAACCCAGGATTGGTGACTTCAGAAACTCAGCCCTTCATGACTATACCCTGATGCCTATCTGACTGGTCTTAATTTCCTTTTGTTTCCTGGTTCATTGTTAACTTCCTTTTTATCCTACTTCTTTTTCTTCCCCCACCCCCTCTTTCTTTCTTTTTCCAATCTGAATGTAAAAACACAAGAGAACAAGTACAGCTTCATTGTATTGGGAAAAATACAATATGAATATCCGAGACATTTTACCTTATTTGTTTTCAAATTCTTTAGGGTAAAGCTCAAAAGCAGCAGAGTCCTAAAGGATTTTATCAGTGAGGGACTGGTAGGAAATTGAAGACATACTTGAATTGGATCATTCGAGGACAGTTTTAAAAAGAAACTATTTTAAAAGTGCCCTCAGGATGTAGGGAAATTACCATATGAGATGGTGCAGTAGGAATTGGGATGACTTGCCACTGGTAGGCCTGCAGAGCGAGGGGATTTGTGGCTTCCAGAACCTGGAGACTCGGGAAGCTCTGTGGAGAGGGCCCTCTGACAGGTACTCTAACCTTCAGTCAATGGATGCAAACAGATGTGAGATGGTGGAACCAGTTCCCCATGGCTATTGCCGTCCTACCATCTCCTTCTGGGGCTCTCTCTTAGTGGCAACCACTCAAAGCTAGAAGGCAAAGAAGCCTGCAGAGGCAGCCTCTGCCGGTCAGCCTCCCAGCTCACAGAGCAGGCTGAAGGAGAATGGAGAGAGGGCCTAGTGAGGCAAACAGAAGATAATCCAGCACGAGGTCTAAATTGTGATAAAAAGAGGCAGTGCAACGTCTGTAGCTAGGGGTGATTCCTTGTCTATCAAAAGCTTTCGTTTTTGCTAATATCAGAAATAGCTCTCCCTGATTAATTCCCATCAAAATGCATGTAATTTCTTTGTACAAATTGCAATTACATTAAATATTTTATCTACGACTGATTAATTTATTGTTTTTCATGCATATCATTGTTCCTAAGTTTTTGCAATGTGTATATTTCATGTATGCTACTGCTGAGTCATAGAAAGGAGCAGGGCTGGGGCCTCCTAGGTCAGATGGCTTGGCCCTGGACAATGTTGAGAATGCTATGGTCCCCAGATACTAGCCACAGGTAGCCTGTACGGCACAATGCTTAAGAATAAAGGCTCTGAGGGGAGCCCAGGTGGCTCAGTCGGTTAAGCAGCCGACTCTTGGTTTCAGCTCAGGTCATGATCTTGGGGTTGTGAGATCGAGCCCCGCATCAGGCTTTGCACTGAGCATGGAGCCCGCTTGAGATTCTCTCTCTTTCTGCTCCTCCCCCTGCTTGCTCTCTCTGTCTCTCTCTTTCTCTAAAATAAATCTCATTCTCCCCCTGCCTCTACCCCTCCCCCCCTCTTTCTCTCACTCTCTCTCTCTCAAAATAAATAAATAAAATCCTAAAAAAACCCAAAAACTAAAAAACAGAATAAGGGCTCTGGGGGCGCCTGGGTGGCAGTCAGTCAGGTGTCCAACTCTTGGTTTCAGCTTAGGTTGTGATCTCAGGGTCATGAGATCAGGCCCCGTGGTGGGCTCCATGCTCAGTGCAGAGTCTGTTTGAGACTCTCTCTCCCTCTCCTGCCCTGCCCCTGCCCCCGCTCGCTCGCACTCTCTCTTTCTCTCAAATGAATAAATAAATCTTAAAAAAAAAAAAAAAAAAAGACTAAGTCTCTGAAGCCAGATTCTGCTACCTGCTAGCTGTATGGTGTTGGGAAAAATTATTTCTCCCTACGCTACCTATTCATAAAATGGGGAGTAATGATACCATCAACCTCAAAAGGTCATTCCAAAGTTTGATGAATTAACATGTGCAAAATGACTACAACAATGCCTGACACATTGTAAGCACTAAACAAATGGTAGCTTTATGGTCTCAAAAACGAATGTTTCTGGTCTGACACAAATGACATGATTAAAAGACTATGCATAAGAGTAAAGATAGATTAGTATACATTACAATTCTAAAAGGAACTCAAAGTGACTTCAAGACCACATAAAGAAACATCAGGGCAGAAACCGTATCTAAATGGCCAATTTGCTGCAAAAACATGAGCCCAGAAACCAGTTTTGCAGTATGGGGTCTCACATCAAATCTGCTTTATGTTTAGGTTGACTATCATAGTTCCCTTATTCCACAATACTTTACCAAGTATTTTTGAGTCATCCAAGTGACCACAGGTCAAATTGTTTTCCCTCTGGCTCCTCCTCACTGATCCCATATCTCAAATGTCTTGAACGAGCCACTTTCCCTCTCTCTGTCTCCAGCTCTGATATGGTTTAATTTAATGCCACTTTATTTTCCTTACTCCTGGGGACAATGGTTTTTTTTCACCATTTCTGTTCCCACAGTTCTCTTCTTAACTTTGTCTAGTTCACGCTTAGGGCCCTAGGTTATTCTCTCCAGAAACCTATAGCTTTATCGACTTTATTCCTGTCAAACAATATCTACCTCATATAAAGTAATTGCTTTTGAGTAGTCATTTTATGTATATGTCTTTAACTTTTGTAGCTCCAAAAAGTGAAAGCACAGAAAGCATGTTATCATAGGTAAATGAAAAAGTATTATTAGTAATCTAACAAGCTCAAGGTTTTCTAAATTGTAGGCCATAACCCATTATAGGTCATAAGCTAAGTTTAGTTGGCAGACTCTAGAATTGTTGTTTTTTTTTTAAAGATTTTTTATTTATTTATCTGAGAGAGAGAATGGGAGACAGAGAGCATGAGAGGGAGAGGATCAGAGGGAGAAGCAGACTCCCCGCTGAGCAGGGAGCCCGATGTGGGACTCAATCCAGGGACTCCAGGATCATGACCTGAGCCAAGGGCAGTTGCTTAACCAACTGAGCCACCCAGGCACCCCTAGAATTGTTTTAATTAAGCAAAATATAATATAGGATGGGATAAAAAATAGAAAGCAGCCATAAAATAAGACTATGCATTGCTTCATGTAACTTTGTTTTAGTTATTTATGTGTGTATGTGCTTGGTCACCACATAAGGTCACCACGTAAAATGTATTTCTTACTCTGGCTCAAGATATAAAACTTTGAAAGCCACTCTACTATATCTCATTTACTTGTTTGTTGCTTTAAAAATGCTCTTAGCCCTTTCTATGAGAACATTTTTATGTTTTCAATTAGATTGTAAGCTGTTTGAAGGAAAGGACTCATTTCGTTTACCTTTTGTATAACAGCTCCACCATTCAGTTGACCAACATTACTGAAAGCCTTAACACATACAATATAATAAGGATTTAATAAACATTGGCCATTTTGACATTTATATAACTAAAGAAAAATGAAGGGAGTGCTGGCTGAAAATAAATCTATAAATGAAATATCCAATTATAACAGATCTCCAGTTTATCTTATTTGCTTAATACCATTAAATTAAATGATAAAATTCTCTCAATATTATACTCCAGACCAGGCATTTTGCTAGGTGTTTAAGGGAGAGATGTGATTAATATAGGTCTGCTTGGAAAGAGTTCATGATCTATAAGAGATATGTGTTTTGATGAAAGAGAACTAAATTGTAAGTATTTGGTGTTTTCCTCTCACAACATTCTATTAGAGTGGGTATCATATTCCCACTTTAAAAAAGTGGAAACATGTTTAGAGATGTTAAGGTATTATTGGGATTTTAATCCCTCTAAATTCAAACTCATGACTTTATACCTTATCCACTGTATTAGGCCTGAAATTTTTATGTGACTTACTTTGCCAAATCCCAGAATGTGGAGGGGTGTAGAACTGTAACATTCAGATTAACTAACGAATCAATAAATTTTTGAGGGCCTACTATATGCTCATGTTCCAGAAAGAAGATAAACATGTGAAAACTTAGCATAGAAATTAACTACCTAATGTAAGGAATCCCACAAGATGGACAAAATCGATTGCCAGAGGGATAGACTTCATAAGAACCACTTCAAAAGTGAAATTGTAGAAAATTGTTATTGAAGTCAAATAAGTCAAGTTAGGTCTGGTTATATACAGCATTGCAAAGCATTTCAAAGAAGTCATAGCTCCTATATCACAAAATTGGAATAACCCTACGAACCACCGCTTGTATGCCTCCCCCAAACCCATTCACTCTAAAATGTGTAAATCTGGACCAAAATGGCTGAGAATACCAGTGTCAAGTAATTATGGTTTAAAGTAGTAGTTTCCCCCATAATTTTACAAAACTCACAGTTTCCTCTGTGGCAAACTTACAATGAAGTCTAAAATGGAGAAGAGATAAAAGCCGAGCTAATCATGTAGCAACGAACGGTCACGCAGAGCAACACCATTCCCTCCCAAAGTGTCCAAGTGTTACCTGATTAGAAATAATTCAATCAGGCGGAGTTTCCTAATTTTCTTCATTACTTACTGGCACTGGTGCCAACCCTCAGGGGACAAGAGGAAGTTGGAGGAGCATACATTTAAAGAGCCTTTAGGAGTTTATAAAATACATTACTACATATCATTTTCTCAAAACAATCCTGTATGATAGGTTCTGGCAGAGATTTTAGATACTTTGGTCAAGATTGTGACTTTTTTTTTAATTGGTTTTTCCTTCAGGGGTATTCATACAAGTGGTTTTATAAATATGTTCTTAAAATAATGTTGAAATCGAGAAAATATTTTGAAATACAGGATTCCTTGGTAATACCAAAAATCCTTTTCATTTTATCTCAGAATAATAATGTATTGGTGACTAGTGATGGTAAAATGAGTCTAAACTTTTTCATTGTCTTATTCAGTATGCTTTGAGACTTCCTGAATAACTGAACATTTTACATTCTTGGTTCTCTTGATTTTAAATTGCCAAGCAAGAAAGGTTTATTTTTTTAAAGATTTTATTTATTTATTTTTGACAGAGAGATTGACAGCGAGAGAGGGATCACAAGCAGGGGGAGTGGGAGAGAGAGAAGCAGGCTTCCCGCTGAGGAGGGAGCCCGACGTGGGGCTCGATCCCAGGACCCTGAGATCATGACCTGAGGTGAAGGTAGACACTTAACTGACTGAGCCACCCAACGCCCCACAATAAAGGTTTAAATTATGTCAGCTTTATATATTCATACCTTTTTTGAAATATACTTAAGCTCCATATACATTGATTCACGGGATTAGAATCCTGATTATACCTTAATATGTTTCTCATTCTTTAAAGTGGGGATAAAGTTGCTCACCTAAGGATAATCTATTGTAAAAATTACCTGTCAGATATCAAGTTTGTGAAGGTTTATGGATGTGTCTTTAAGTATTTTCATTATAAAGCTTAACCTTGAATGACATGGGTTTGAATTGCACAGGTCCACTTACATGCAGATCTTTTTCAACACATACAGCATAGCACTATAAGTCTATTTTCTCTTTCTAATGATTTTCTAAATAAAATTTTATTTTCTCTGGCTTACTTTATTGTAAGAATATAGTATGAAATACATATACAAAATATGTGTTAACTGACTGTTTATGTTATCAGTAGGCTTCTGGTCAACAGCAGGCTGTTTGTAGTTAAGTTTTGGAAAGTCAAAACATTATATGTGGATTTTCCAATGTACAAGGGGGTCGGCACCCCTATCTCCCTTCTTTATTGAAGGGTCAACTGTAATTTCCATATATTCCAATTACAGATGTATTGTGTAATTTCTTACTGTAAGATCTCAGCTTAAACCTCACTTCCTCTGGGAAATAATGCATTGCCTCTTCCCATGATTATGTTATGATACCCTGCCCTGGGGTCTAATAGAATCCAGTCCTTTCCCCATCTGTAACCTGTCTCATTTTATTGTAATTCCTTGTTCATTCACCTTCTTGCCTGATAAACTGAAAGTTCTTAGGGAACAAGGACTCTGTTTCTTACCATTATATTCTATGTGTACCTAGCATGACATACAACAGAGTAAAAGTCTAATAAATACTTGCAAGGTGAATGAAAATCGAAG
The DNA here is from genome assembly GCF_029215605.1 of Mirounga angustirostris. Classification (NCBI taxonomy): domain Eukaryota; kingdom Metazoa; phylum Chordata; class Mammalia; order Carnivora; family Phocidae; genus Mirounga; species Mirounga angustirostris. The sequence goes on along the minus strand of NW_026991709.1, from coordinate 84,391,892 downwards.
TTGGAGCTCTTTCTCCTTTTCATAAAACTTTCATTATTGAAGATTATTATTTTAAAAAATAATTTTATTAGTAATGCAATCCCCTAAGATTTTGATCACTTTAATCTTCCTCTAACCCATTAATATGAACATTTTTGCATGGAAAATGCAATCATAATAACAAAATAATATTAAAATGCCTTTACAACATAGTTGCCTAGAAAACTGGTGTCTTTGAATGAGGAGTTATTAAGATGAAATTCAGAGTTATCACACTTGTTGAGTTGCTATGAGTTAATTACATATTATTCTCTAAAAATGTTGTCTTACCAAGGACATCCTTTTCCCCTAAGAAGATAATACTTAGTAGAGAGGAAAAAAATGTTTCTATTTTCTAGCCTGGGAGAAAAAGAATTTATAAAGCAAGATCACAAAAAGAAATAAATCTATAAGCAACTTTCAGAAAACAAAACTGTAATAAAATATCAAGACTGCATTGGTGCTTTAACAATTTTTTTTAAGTTCTCAAGCCATTTCTTAGGTGAATTGTGTAAATTTTGGTCTTTCTCATGATGAATACCAAGCTTATCTTAGTTTAAAAATACAATATGACCTATGAATAAGAGTATGATAGTTTCTATTTTGATATTAAAGCTATGTACAATGTAATTAGTAAATTGGAGAATTCAAAGGAAATTGGGGATCAAGAATTATCTCCTTTTTCCCCTCTTTTTCCCACTGTTTACTCCCTGGGGAGGGGAGGGATAATTCATATAATATAAAAAATTTTACTCAACATATACCCATCAAAAGAAAATGAGAGTCAAGTAAATTAACTGTATATATATATATATTTGGCACCTAACAAATGCTTACTATGTTGTATATATCCCAGAAGTGTTTAATTGATGGATGAAAGAAAAACAGATTTTATAAGAATTAGTTGTTTTTTATTTATTTATTTATTTTTTTGAGAGAGCGAGAATGAGAGAGAGTACATGAGAAGGGGGAGGGTCAGAGGGAGAAGCAGGCTCCTCGCTGAGCAGGGAGCCCGATGCGGGACTCAATCCCGGGACTCCAGGATCATGACCTGAGCCGAAGGCAGTCGCTTAACCAACTGAGCCACCCAGGCGCCCAGAATTAGTTATTCTTAAGATCACATTAGAATTTTCAAAAATTCTACCTTAGTCTCCATACAAATGTGGATTTGCTTATATTTTTTATGTAAACTAATACATCTAATAATACTTGGCAGAGGAAAAAAGTTATTTATGGTCAAGAACCTAGCTTTATTTAGTGGACTGAATCCAATACAACTTCTACAACCCCTGCTTTTATGGTTTCTTATTTTTTTTTAAAGATTTTATTTATTTGAGAGAGAGAGAACACATGAGAGGGGATAGGGTCAGAGGACGAAGCAGACTCCCTGCCGAGCAGGGAGCCCGATGCGGGACTCGATCCAGGGACTCGATCCAGGGACTCCAGGATCATGACCTGAGCCGAAGGCAGTCGCTTAACCAACTGAGCCACCCAGGCGCCCACTTTTATGGTTTCTTAAAAGCAGTGTGTCATTAGAAGAATTACTGCAACTCCTTTTTCTTAAATCATTAACTTATTCACAGAGAGCAGAATGGAAAACTCACAAAAGAAAAACAAACAAACAAAATAGCTAAACCAGGTCAAAAGATTCATCAAATCTAGGACAACCAAAAATTTTTTTGTCTACCCTCAATTAGAGATGTCTTCTTTCCCATTTTGCCTAACTGAATATACCCGATTTAATGTTCTTTATATAGAAGTATCTTCCTCTCAACATCACCAAGTATAGATTTAAAGCAAAACAATTTTAATCAAATTCACATGCAGATTATGTGGGCTCCAGACAATTCCTCTTATCATAATTGACCAGAACTGTGGTACTGCCGTGCTTTATAGAGTTTTAGAATAATTTTCTTTGATGCACATTTCATATTATTATGAATGATATGGCCTGTTTAAAAATATGTCTTATAAAATTGCTGCCCTCTCCTGTCTTATTAACTCTTGAGAGTACTAAACAGTAAAAATTTTGGAAGTTATTTATTTCCATCTTTTTGGTTTTGAAATTTCCTTTATATCAGAAATCAAAGAAAACACTATTAAATTTCAGCTTTCAAAGTAGTTTTACTTATCCCAAATATATATATATTTAAATAGATATATTTTAATAGATAATTTTATGTATATTTTAAGTAAGCTCTAGACCCAGTATGGGGCTTGAATTTATGACCCTGAGATCAAGAGTCACATGCTCTACTGACTGAGCCAGCCAGGCACCCCTCCAAATATATTTTGAAAGTGTTATGAAGTATGTGTTATCTGCAGTTATGTCTCATAGAAATGGCATAGTCAAAATTAGCCAAAGATGTTAAGTCCGAAAGACAAGGAATTGTATAGTAAAACTGGATATGCCTATCATTTTTTTAGTTTGTAAATCATCTTTAAAACGTTTTTATATATATCATATATTCATAAAAACATATAAAAAGCAGACCATCTAGAGAATAAAATAATATCAGAATGAACACCCATAAACCTAGTAGCCTAATAAATAAAACATCACTGGTATCTTAGAAACTTTTTTTATGTCAGTCTCAGATTGAAAAATCTTTCCTTCGGGATGCCTGGGTGGCTCAGTACATTGTCTGAGTCTTGATCTTAGTTTAGGTCTTGATCTCAGCTTAGGTCTTGTTCTCAGGGTCATGAGTTCAAGCCCCACCTTGGGCTCCATGCTAGGCATGGAGCCTACTTAAAAAAAAAAATCTTCCTTCTCTGATCTTAAGAGGTTAGCTGCTATCCTGATTTCTCTGTTAACCAGTCCTTGACTTTTCTTTATAATTTATGTCACCTATCCCTAAGCAATTACCTGTTTATTGTTTAATTTTAAAAACCTCATTAACAAACCCATATCTAGATGTATATAGAAAGGGCTATATTGCTACTGTTACACATACCTTCCAAGGAGAAGAGAAACTGAACAGAGTTTGTATGTTATAGTCTTGCTTCAGCTTCCCTGAGAATTTAAATTTAAATGAGCCCCTTTTTAAGAATTCAGTGAGCAAGGCCATAAGTGAATAGACAGAGCATCAGTCAAGACAGTAATGTGGGTCAACTTGAAAGAAACAGAGACAATGAAAGGAGGACAAACTTACACAGGATCATTACTCAATAACATCATTAATATACCCAAAATGTAACAGGAATGTATATATATACCTATGTGTGTGTATATGTGTGTGTATTTCTCTGAAGTATATAAATTACATATATAAAAACCACATATATGCATAAACTGCATACATGGAATGGACTGAATGGTTATGTTCCTCTAAATACCTATGTTGAAATCCTAACCCTCAAGGTAATGGTTTTAGGAATTGGGACCTTTGGGAAGCGATTAGTTCCTGAGGGTGGAGTCTTCATGAATGGGATTAGTGCCCTTATAACAGAGGGCCCAGTAAGATCCTATGCCCCTTCTACCATGTGAGATTATAGTGAAAAGATAACTATCTATGAGGAAATGGGCTCTCACCAGATACCAAAATTGCCAGCACCAGGATCTTGGACTCCCTACCCTCCAGAACTAGGAGAAATAAATTTCTGTTGTTATAAACCACCCAATCTGTGATATTTTGTTATAGTGGTCCAAATGAACTAAGACAATTATAGATTTATTTATTTTAGAAAATTAGAAAGAGCCCCTGGATATTAAAAATATGATAGCAAAATGGGCGCCTGGGTGTCTCAGTAGGCTGAGCGTCTGACTCTTGATTTCGGCTCAGGTCATGATCTCAGGGTCATGAGATCAAGCCCAGCATCAGGCTCTGTGCTCTCTCTCTCAAATAAATAAATAAATCTTTAAAAAAAAATACTGATTCTAACAGTGTAATCAGTGCTTCTGGAGTTTAATAATAATAACTAGGCACTCATTATATGCCAGACACTGTACTCAGCACCTTTACATATATTGCTTCACTTAATTTTCTCATTAGTCCTTAGGAGTGGCCATTAGTATTCCTCATTTCGCAGAAGACAAAACCAAAGCTTAGAGGTGTTAACTAACTTGCCAGAGATCATATAACAAAAACTCAGGTCAGAATTCAAATTCAGTCTTTCTAACTCTAAAGTTCATATACTGAACTGTTACATTATAACATCTTGTACCATTAACAAGCTAATTAAGGTGGAACGGGCACAAGGGTTAGATAAGAGTTTCCTCAAAGAATGGTGGAGGAAGTCAGCTTAAGAGCAGCCAAATGGGGCACCCAGCTGGCTCAGTTAGTAGAGTGGGCAGCTCTTGACCTCAGGTTTGTGGGTTTGAGCCTCATGTTGGGTGTAGAGATTACTTAAAAATAAATTCTTAAAAAAAAAAAAAAGGGGGCGCCTGGGTGGCTCAGTCGGTTAAGCGGCTGCCTTCGGTTCAGGTCATGATCCCAGGGTCCTGGGATCGAGTCCCACATTGGGCTCCCTGCTCAGTGGGGAGCCTGCTTCTCCCTCTCCCTCTGCCTGCCTCTCTGCCTACTTATGCTCTCTATCTCTCTGTCAAATAAATAAATTAAAAAAAAAAAATCTAAAAAAAAAAAAAAAGGAATGGACAAATGATGTGATAATGTGGGCCAGGAACAGGAATCTGAATTTGAGAACCAAATCATGTCTATTGACCTTCTGAACATGCTTCCCCTTTTCTTAGTCACCACTGGTGTTACCAGACATCAAACTTTTCAGTCCTGGATTCTTAGTAGAGCACACAGGATACTCTTTCTTTCTTTTGAAAAATTATATTTTTCAAAAACTAATGATGTAATGTATGGTGATTAACATAACAATAAAAAATTAAAAAAATATTTTTCAAACATAAATTGTCTCTTTCCCAGAGACAACCACTTTTAACTTTTAGCTTATTATTTTACTATCTTCTACATCTCTAAATAATATGTAGGCATTATCTACTGACTTCCCACTGTGGAAGAGGAGGCCTCAGCTCTCTCCTTTTCCCGCCTCTACTACACATGCACACTTTCTATTGTTCTGTTGTTCTTCCTCTTATTTAGTCTTATTGGAATTTAGGTTGGATTATTATATTATATTATATTATATATTATACTTATATAATATATATTCAGAGCTGAGCCATAAGATAAATAAGGGTTACTTTTCTGGGATGACTTTATATTTTTCCTAGAGTTTTAATATTTTTTTACCTTGCTTAATGTTTTAATTACTTATCAACAATTAAATCCTAAACTCTTCACTAGTTGTCTAAACATCATTTCAAGGGGTGCCTGGGTGGCTCAGTTCATTAAGCATCTGCCTTGGGCTTAGGTCATGATCCTGGGGTCCTGGGATCAAGCTCCATGTCTGGCTCCCTGTTCAGCAGGGGAGTCTTCATCTCCCTCTCCCTCTGCCCCTCCTCCCACCCCCACTCATGCTCTCTCTCTCTCTCTCTCTCAAATAAATAAATAAAATCTTAAAAAAAAAAAGACCCTGAGATCATGACCTGAGCCAAAACCAAGAGTTGGTCACTCAACTGACTGCGCCACCCAAGCACCCCTAGAATCAGTATTTTAATTTAAGCATGAGATTAATTTATGTGAAATCACTATGGACTCTTTGTGCTTTCTAAAATTGATTCATTGGGGTGCCTGGGTGGCTCAGTCATTAAGCGTCTGCCTTTGGCTCAGGTCATGATCCCACGGTTCGGGGATTGAGCCCTGCCTTGGGCTCCCTGCTCTGTGGGAAGTCTGCTTCTCCCTCTCCCACTCCCCCTGCTTGTGTTCCCTCTCTCACTGTGTCTCTCTGTCAAATAAATAAAATCTTAAAAAAAAAATTAAAAAAAAAAATAAATAAAACTGATTCATTATCAGATCATGGAATCAATTCAGTGGATCATTATCAACTTTTAAAAACAAAAACAAAGTAGTCATTAATAAACCAGAGTACTAAATGTAGTGATCCGAAGGGGCATGTGCACCCCAATGTTTATAGCAGCAATGTCCACAATAGCCAAACTATGGAAAGAGCCCAGATGTCCAACGACAGATGAATGGATAAAGAAGATGTGGTATATATATACAATGGAATATTATGCAGCTATCAAAAAAAATGAAATCTTGCCATTTGCAACGACATAGATGGAACTAGAGGGTATTATGCTAAGCGAAATAAGTCAATCAGAGAAAGACAATTATCATATGATCTCACTGATATGTGGAATTTGAGAAACAAGGCAGAGGATCGTAGGGGAAGAGAGGAAAAAATGAAACAAGATGAAACCAGAGAGGGAGACAAACCATAAGAGACTCTTAATCTTAGGAAACAAACTGAGGGTTGCTGGAGTGGTGGGGGTGGGGGGGATGGGGTGGCTGGGTGATAGACATTGGGGAGGGTATGTGCTATGGTGAGCGCTGTGAATTGTGTAAGACTGATGAATCACAGACCTTACCCCTGAAACAAATAATACATTACATGTTAAGTAAAAAAAAGAAAATTAATTAGGAGCAGTTGAACTAGACCATAAAAATGAAAACTGCTCCATCAATGGCTAAGGCACCATAATGCTAACCTAGGGACACCATTCCGACCAGGCCCACCCCTAATGCTGGTGGGGCCCAGGGTGAGAAAAGAAATGAAGGCCTATGAATCACATGTAGAAACATTTTGAAGTAATAAACCAAGTGGACAGACTGTTAAAAAATAAAAAATAAAAAACAAAATAAAACAAAACAAAAAACCCACAGTACTTTGTACTAATAATGGTTTATTTAAGTATTTGAGAAATATTGGCCTAAGTGTTGATGGGAGTGAAGCATGCTATCTGAAGGTAGCGGTGGTTCTCTCCTTTAAGTAAAATCATAGTCACAGAAAAATAGGTTAAAGATGTTATGAATAATTGTGTTTTTCAAAGTTTTTGCTGCAATAGTTAAGTTATAATAAAATCTAAATCAAGTCCAATAAAATAACTCCTAGTTTTCAAAACTACCAAAGTCCAAAAATGTGCTTTTTGGAGTCCATTGCATCCTAGCTCATTTTGCATGTATAAGAATAAAATTCTGAAGTCTTATAAATGAATTTAGTTTATACAAGTGTCTTTGACAAAATTTCATATTTTAAAAGAAGAAGGTATATATTTATCATTCAGACCTCGGTTTCTAGATCCAATTCCATGATAAAAGTAATCAGGGCTCTCCAGAGAAATGGCTATTTCCATAACAGAGGGTGGAAAAGTATAAAATGAACTTAGAACGTATTGTCGTGCAAGAAAGTACATATTGCTTAAATAGTGATGAGCCATCTTAATAGAACTTGCTAGCCAATTTGAAGAGATTCCTGCTGGCCAAATCTTTGACAAATTGTGAATAAAAAGAAATACTTAGAAAAATATTGGGCTGAGGTAGGCAAAATACAAAATGAACCTCGATCATCTTATAGTAACAGAAAACAAGTAAATACACACAAAAAAATGAAACAATGGGAGTTTATCAAAAGACTCCTATGCCTTTTGTTCAATGGCCAAAGCTGGAACAATTTAAACAAAATAAATAAAGTAGTATTGGATTATATCCAAAGTAAAAAATAAATTACCATGATTCCATACTTATATAATTAAATGATTGAATAAATAAATGAGAGTGAAGGGACAAATTTCCCTTACTGAAGGATTTCAAAAAACATATGAAGATACTCTTTCCTCCTAGAAATGAAGCTTAATCCCACTTCCCCCTCTCCATTCCCCAAATCCCTTGCCTTGAGTGTGGTTTGGATTTTTTTTTTTTTTTTTTTTTTTAGAGAGAGTGAGAGAGAGTGTGCATGCATGCACACATGTGGGGGTGGGGTTGGGCGGTGGGCAGAGGGAGAGGGAGAGAGAGAATCTTAAGCTGGGCATGGAGCACAATGCAGTGCTCGATCTCACCACCCTGAGATTGTGACATCACAATCTCAGCAGAAATCAAGAGTTGGACTCTTAATCAACTGAGCCACCCAGGCACCCCAGTTTGGATTTATTGACTTCCAAAGAATACAGTATAGATAAGGAAAAATTGCAGTGGAAAAATCTGGAAGACGCTAGCTTACCCAAGTGATCGAGGCTATCATTAGTAACAAGTCATGTTGTTGACATTTTATCTCTGATATGATGTGATGAAGACACTTCACCTCTATGGTATTCTTCTTCCAAATTCATAATTCCAGTCTAATCATGAGAAAACCATCAGATAAAAACAAATTGAGGGACATTGTGAGAAATACCTGTCTCAAAACCATCAAGGTCATGAAAAACAAAGAAAGACTAAGAAACTGGCACAGACCAGAGGAGACAAGGAGACATGACAACTATATGCAATCTGGTATCCAGAATTGGATCCTAGAACAGTGAAAAAGTATTAGTGGAAAAACTGTTGAAATTTAAGTAAAGTCTGGAGTTTAGTTAATACCAATATTCCAATGTCAGTTTTTTGGTTTTAACAAATCTATGATGATAATGTAAGATATTAGCATTAGGGGGAACTAGGTGAAGGATATATGGGAACTCTCTGTACTAACTTTGTAATTTATCTGTAAATTTCATATTATTCCAGGGGCACCTGGCTGTCTGTAGAGCATGCAACTCTTGATCTCAGGGTTGTAAGTTCGAGTCCCACATTGGGTGTGGAGCCTACTGTAAAACAAACAAACAAACAAAATCATTCCAAAATAAAATGTTTTTAAAAAGAAGCAAATATAATTTAATAACAAATGTTAACAAAGAATTGAAAGCAAAGAACTCTAGTATAAGGAGGCTCATAATCTTTCATGCAAGTTCTGGAAAATACTCAGAGAAATGTGGAGGTGAGCAAGTTTTTAGAAAGTTGATCACAGCCCCCAGATGATAAATTTGAGATCACCGGGGCGCCTGGGTGGCTCAGTCATTAAGCGTCTGCCTTCAGCTCAGGTCACAATCCCAAGGTCCTGGGACCAAGTCCTGGGTCTCCCTGCTCAGCAGGAAGCCTGTTTTTCCCTCTCCCACTCCCCCTGCTTGTGTTCCCTCTCTCGCTGTGTCTCTCTTTCGGTCAAATAAATAAATAAAATCTTAAAACAACAACAACAAAAAGAATTGAGATCACCTATTTTCAGACTTTCATATTTAGAGAGTTTGAGAATTTTCCTAAGGTCACTGGCCAGGCAAGTCATGTGAACAGCTATTCTGTAATAGCCTCTGCTCTAAGCTCCACGTTTTGATGAAACCATATACTTTCTTGCATGAACTGTCTGACCTCGTAGAGCTACATCTTTGCTTTATTTTACCTTTAGTGGGTTTCTATTGTTCTCAGTATAAAATTTAAACCCCTGGGGCGCCTGGGTGGCTCAGTCGTTAAGCATCTGCGGTCAGCTCAGGTCATGATCCCAGGGTCCTGAGATCGAGCCCCACATCGGGCTCCCTGCTCAGTGGAAAGCCTGCTTCTCCCTCTCCCACTCCCCCTGCTTGTGTTCCCTCTCTCGCTGTGTCTCTCTCTGTCAAATAAGTAAAATCTTTAAAAATATAAAATAAAATAAAATTTAAACCCCTGGGTGCCTGGGTGGCTCAGTGGGTTAAGCATTTGCCTTGGGCTCAGGTCATGATCCAGGGGTCCTGGGATCGCCCTGCATCAGGCTCCCCGCTCAATGGGGAGTCTGCCTCTCTCTCTCCCTCTGCCTCTCCCCCTGTTCATGTTCTCTCTCTCTCGATCTCAAATAAATAAATAAAATTAAAAAATTTAAACCCCTTAATTGTTTGCCAAGGATCTCTAGCCAGGTTCATCTCTTGTCATATCCCCCCCATACTCTACGCTCCAGCCATTCTACCCTTCACAAAATATTTTTCCTCTGACTAGAATATTGTGCCCTTTACTACTGTCCCCATTCTACATGGTTAAATCAGGAATCATCTTTCTCAGGTTTCTGCATAATGGCAATCCTTCAGAGAGGTGAACTGACTACTCTAAGGTAACCACAATAGAATTGGGCCTGCCAAAGAAAGCAGTTCTCCAGCCTTCTGGCCAAATATGCTTGAACAGTTTTCTTTCTCATTAAATTACATTATGAATGGAACTCCAAATAAATGCAGGGGAAGAAAAGCAGCATTCCAATCATACTAACAAATTAAATTTTTTTCAGTTGTCTAAGTGCTTATTCTTACCTATGTGCACAAATAAATTTTACATAGTTATATCATTATGCAGATTGACTTTTATATTTTGCTTTATTTTTTATTCACATATTGTTAAGCATTTGCCATATTATTACATAGATTAGGTGTTTATTTTTATTATTCCTATTGCATACATTTATTCATATTTAGAACCTACAATATTTGGAGTTCTAGGCAAGATGATGTTGTACAGAAGCAGAAATAAATCTTGGCTCTAGAGGAGTTTTTATCTAGTTTACATTAGTCAGACACTTTACTTTCTATCTTTTATTAATATTATTTTTATTAAATACTATAGTCTATATTAATAAGATAATATTATCTTGTGTTCAGTAAGTTATACTAGGTACCCTCTTTTTCCAAACTCCCAAAACTTAATCTCTACCCTACACCTCTACTAAAACTTCACAGGATGTTTTGAAAACATCTCAATGCAATATTTCCAAAATAGAACTTCTTATCTGCCTCCACAAATCTTCCCTTATGTTCTAAACTAATAGCATCATTATGTGCCCAATTGCCCAAATAAAAGCTAACATTTATCCTTGAGTCTCTCATTTCTCATCATATCTCTAGCTATTAGATCCCATTGCTTCAACATTTTAAATATCTCAATTTTTCTCTTTTTCTTCATTCTTATTGCTTTTATTTGGGTTCTATTTATCTCTTATCTAGCTTGCAATAGCCTTTTAACTGGTTTCTGTCTTCACTACTGTGATTTTAAAATCTTTCTTCCTCTCTACTGTTAAAAATTTTCTTCCTTAAGACCCAAACGTGGTTAAGTGATCTCCCTACTTCTGAATTTGTGATGGCTTGTTCATTATCTAACTCCATCACCATTTATTGAACATCTAATATATACCAGGCATTCTTTTAAGTTCCTTATACATATTATTTCATTTAATCCTTGCTCAAAGTTGCAGCTAGCAAGTGGCAGAGCCAGAAGTTTGACTGTAGCGTTGTTACTCTTGTATTACATTACATTACAGCTGCCTTTCAGAAATACAATAATTCTAAACCTCTTAACATGGCTTTTGGTATTCATACCAATTGGGTCCAAATTCCATCCATCATTTACCAAATATTTACTAAATACCGAGTACAGTTGAGTATAAACAGAAACTTCTGGGGTGCCTGGGTGGCTCAGTCGGTTACACGGCTGCCTTCGGCTCAGGTCATGATCTCAGGGTCCTGGGATTGAGTCCCACCTTGGGCTCCCTGCTCAGCGGGGAATCTTTCTCTCCTTCTCACTCTCCCTCTGTACTCTCTCTCTTCAAATAAATAAATAAAAATCTTTAAAAAAAAAACCCCAGAAACTTCCTTCAAAGTGCTTGCTTACAGGTTGGTGGAAAATAATATGAGTGCAAAATGTTTCAATTAAGTGGTATAATACAATGAGATAGAAATATTCCCAAATTCTATGTGAACAGACTAAAAAGCTTCAGCTGGACTAAATTTTCCTCTTTCATACATTTGGTCATTTTTCATGCTGTTCTAGGGTTTGGAATGTCTCCTTCCTTGACTACATGACAACTACAGTGTCTGCAAGGTGCCACTAAATAGTCTTCTGCTCTGTGGAGGCACACTGACTTCTCAGCACAGAATTGGCATTTCTCCTTGGAATATCCATTTTACATGGGGCAAAGTTGTAAAACAGTTTTGTTTGAATTGTATTGCTTATTTATGGAGCTATCCTCTACCCAACCACCAAACTATAAACAGAGATCAGTCTGATTTTTCTTTACTTTTTTTTTTTAAAGATTTTATTAATTTGAGAGAGAGAGAATGACAGAGAGCATGAGCTGGGAGAGAGGCAGATGGACAGGGAAAGGAGAGGGAGAGGCAGATGGAGAGGCAGAATTTCCTGCTAAGCAGGGACCCTGATGCAGGGCTTGATCCTGGAACCCTGGGATCATGACCCAAGCTGAAGGCAGACACTTAACACCCAGCAGCCCCAGTCTGATTTTTTATATTCCCTTCTATCACCTAGCATTGGTCATACACTATCAATAATTGCTTAAAACATAAAAGATGTCACCACTTTACTGTTTACTATGTATTTGGCTTTCTTTTAAGTGTTTTAGATAAATCAGATGAATAAATTAATAAAATGAATGAATAAATAAAAGAAATAGTCTAGAGAGAGGCTGGTTGGCTAAGGCTGTGCTTCACAGATTCTCAGAGTCACCGGTAGATTCTGCTCTCTTTATATTACGGTCGGTAGAATTTTATTTATTTATTTATTTATTTATTTATTTATTTATTTATTTATTTCTTAAAGATTTTATTTATTCATTTCAGACACAGAGATACAGTGAGAGAGAGAGAGAGAGAGAGAGCATGGGCAGGGGGAGAGGCAGAGGGAGAGGGAGAAGCAGGCTCCACGCTGAGCCAGGAGCCTGATGCGGGACTCCATCCCAGCACCCTGGGATCATGACCTGAGCTGAAGGCAGATGCTTAACCATCTGAGCCACCCAGGCGCCCCATCAGTAGAATTTTAATATGACTCTCCTGATGCTTGCTCCCTGGGTACCCATGTTTTTGTGTGGGCAGAATATGTAACTTGCTTCCAACCAATAGAATAGGGGAAGGTGAAGGAGTTTTGCAAATGTTGTTAGAGTTCCTAATAAATTGATTTCAAGTTACTTAAAAAGGAGATGATCCTGGATGGAACTGACCTAATCAGGTGAGCCCGTTAGAGGAGCATCTAGAAGTCAGAGACCATGATGGTTAATTTTATTTGTCAGCTTGTCTAGTCTATTGTGCCCAGTTGTTTGGTCAGACAGTACTGTAGTTATTGCTGTGAAGGTATTTTAAAGATGTGATTTTTTTTTTCCAATGCCACCCAACAATTCTCCAATTCTCCAATTCTCAGCAGACACTGACTGGGTGTTCTGAAAATTTAACTCAATTTTGACATTATCTACCTAGAGATAGCATCAGATCCCACAGTTTAAGGGACCAGTCCCATAAGACGTCACCTATTGCAGAGGCCAATAGCCAAGTCCAGGTTGTCCTGTGCTTCAGTCCACAAACTGGAGTTTTCCATGACCTCTTCCTTGGGTTTAACTAATTTGCTAGAGCAGCTCACAGAAACATTTACTTATGCTTACCAGTTTATTATAAAGGAAATTATAAATGATACAGATGAAGTGGTACATAGTGTGAAGTCAGGAAAGTTCACCAGCATAGCAGTTTCTGTCTCTAGGGAACTAGGATGCACCACCCTCCCAATATGTGGACGCATCAACTTATCTCCTGGTTCAAGAGTTTTTTGTTTTTTGTTTGTTTTTACAGAGCTTTAATTTCCAGCCACTCACCCATTTTCATTACCAGAGGTCAGCGGTGGGGCTGAAAGTTCCAACCCTCTAATCCCTTGGTCTTTCTGGTGACCAGCCTAATCCTGAAGCAATCTGGGGGCGCCATCCTAAAACACCTCATTGGCATAAACTCAAGAGTGTTCAAAAAGCTTCCATATAATTAACAAAAGACACTTTATCCCACTTAGGAAATTCCAAAGGTGATAGAGAGAGACAGAGACAGATAAAGTAAAAGTCCTACAATTTGAATTGCTGGCTTAAACAGTATGATTAACTTAAGCATTGATACCATTTAAAGATGTCTCCATGGCAGGGTGCCTGGGTGGCTAAATCGTCAAGCATCTGCCTTCTACTCAGGTCATGATCTGAGGGTCCTGGGATCCAGCCCCGCATCGGGGGCGGAGAGCCTGCTTCTCCCAGTCCCACTCCCCCTGCTTGTGTTCCCTCTCTTGCTGTCTCTTTCTGTCAAATAAATAAAATCTTAAAAAAAAAAAGTCTCCACGGAGGTTGAACCGATTTATGCATTTGTTACCAATATGACCCTTTTCCAAATTTTTTCTAACACTTGTTTCACCAAACTTTATATATTTCTATATATTTATTATTTTATATATGTATATTATTTATAAATCTTTATGTTTCAGAGAGGGAAAAGTGGTATCTAGATGTATTTCTTTTGTTGAGAGTTTTAGTTGTGTTTTTAGTATATTGACCATTTATATTTAGTATTATGTCAACTGTTCATGTCCTTTATCCATTTTTCTTTGGGATTATTTGTATTTCCTTATGGTTTTCAAGAGATCTTTGTTTGGTAAGGAATATAGTCGTCCCTCCCCCCCAGTCTATCTTTTGACTTTATGATAATTTTTTTCCTTTGAGAAGTTTCAAATGTTCATGTATTCAAATTTACAAGTCTTTCCCCATTGGCTTCTAGGTATTTTGTTTTGGCAGAATCAATTAAAAAGTAATTTAAAAGGTACCCATACTTACCTGTACTATTTTCATGGTTATTTTTACACTTGGTTTTGTTTTAATAGGAATTTATTTTAAAGCAAGTAGTAAAAAAATTTTTTTTTTAAGATTTTATTTATTTATTTGCAAGAGAGACAATGAGAGACAGAGAGCATGAGAGGGAGGAGGGTCAGAGGGAGAAGCAGACTCCCCGCCGAGCAGGGAGCCCGATGCGGGACTCCATCCTGGGACTCCAGGATCATGACCTGAGCCGAAGGCAGTGGCTTAACCAACTGAGCCACCCAGGTGCCCCAGGAGAGTAAAAATTTTAGTAGCCTAAAAGCATTGTCTTCACATTAATAAAATTTTCTTTCTCATTTACACATAATTCAAACTAGAAAATGACAGAGCTGGACTTCAAAAGGGCAATCCATGTTCAGAGCCCATGCTCTTAATTCTATTAATTATTCTTCAAGTGGACATGTGATCTAGTCCTTTCTGCTTTAAGTTCAATTTTGCATTAGGTTAGGGCCTTGGGGAGGAAGGAGATTCAGTTTCTGACTTACAAAATAAAACCAGTATGGTTTCTTTCTTCTTTCACCTTGATTTTCCAATGTCATAAGAAATAGATTGAGGGGGCGCCTGGGTGGCTCAGTTGGTTAAGCGACTGCCTTCGGCTCAGGTCATGATCCTGGAGTCCCGGGATCGAGTCCCGCATCGGGCTCCCTGCTCGGCAGGGAGCCTGCTTCTCCCTCTGACCCTCCCCCCTCTCAGGTGCTCTCTGTCTCTCTCATTCTCTCTGTCTCAAATAAATAAATAAAATCTTTAAAAAAAAAATAGATTGAGGGACTTACTACAATATAAAGACAACTAAACTCAATTTAGTTAGGTTTAATGTCATTTTCTTTAATATTAATTCTTATACTCCATGTTTGATAACATCTAGTTATAAAAAAAAGATCAAAGATGCCTGTGGAACAAAAACTGAAATATTTTAAACTATGCCTCCTGAGTCTTTCATTAGCTATTTATAAAATAGGACACAATTTGTTTTGGAAACTGTTGGTTGAAATATTAAAAGTTAGTTCACACTTTTTTTTTTAAGTTTATTTATTCCTTTTAGTAATTCTACACCAAACATGGGGCTCACACTCACAACCTCAAGATCAAGAGTCACACACTCTTCCAACTGAGCCAGCCCGGCACCCGTATTTCACACTTTCTAAATCTTTGTTTCTTCAGGAAGGAAAACTCATAGTCCCAATTTAGTCAAGTTTAAATTATTTTCCAAGGCAGTACTTAGAGAAGATTTAAAACAATGATAGCATGTTTCCATATCACATTTCATTAATACAACTCAAACTAAATATAGTGCCACAAAGTTGATAAATATCTTAAATTCTTAGTGTTTCAGTAGCTGTGTGTACAAAGTTTCATTATGCACATGTTTAATTCTATTTTTAAAGAACACATTCTTTTTTTCTAAAGATTTATTTAATTATTTTAGAAGAAGGGAGGGGCAGAGAGAGGCAGGAAGACACTCTCGAGCAGACTCCCCCTGCTGAGCACCAAGCCCAATGTGGGGGCTCGATCTCATGACCCTGAGATCATGACAACCAGCTGACATCAAATCAAGAGTCAGACACTTAACCAACTGAGCCACCCAGGCATCCAAGAACACTTTATTTCATTTATAATTTTTAAAAATTAGAAATGGTACTACTTATCACGGCAGAAAACTTGGAAAACTGAAAACAGGGAGAAAACTGATCATTCATAATGATACTGCCTTAAGATAACCATTGTTAATTTTTTGGTAGAAGTCTTTACAATGTATTTTCATGCAATATATGTATATATTTTCTGTACAAAATCGATTCCACAAATAGTATTTAACCATCTTCTTTTTATAGGTATGTTTTAAACATTTTCTCATGTCAATAAATTTTACTCTAAAACTTCATCTCTAATGGCTGCAGAAGAGTCCATGGCATAGTGTTTAAAACATGATAATACTTTTTAATGTGAGAATCAAGTGATTTGCTCATTCCAAAAAATCCAAACAGTGCAAAAAAATATAACAATTATAAAATTTATGTCAACCATAAGTCCACCTTCTGGAAATATACACTATTAATACACTATTTTAAATGTGATTATGCATGCTGTTTTGTGCCTTTCTTTTCCTTAAAAATTTTTTTTTTACTTTTACTTTTTTCCAGTGAGATATAATTGACATTCTTTCCTTTTAATAACAAACATCTTTTCAAGATGATGAAAATAGATTTACATCAACATTTTAAACTTTGTGTAATATTTCATTATGATTATAACAGGGTCATTGATAGGGGTTTTAGAAATGGAAAGGGGAAGGGTGCCTGGGTGGCTCAGTCGTTAAGCGTCTGCCTTTGGGTCAGGTCATGATTCCAGGTCCTTGGGATTGAGCCCCGCATCAGGCTCCCTGCTCTGCGGGAAGCCTGCTTCTCCCTCTCCCACTCCCCCTGCTTGTGTTCCCTCTCTTGCTGTGTCTCTGTCAAATAAATAAAATCTTAAAAAAAAAAAAAAAAGAAATGGAAAGGGGAGGGAGTTCCTGGGTGGCTCAATTGGTTAAGTGTTTAACTCTTGGTTTTGGCTCAGGTCATGACCTCAGGGTTTGAGATTGAGCTGCATGGGTGGCAGGGGTGTCTGTGCTCAGCAGCGAGTTTTCGGGAGATCCTCTCTCTCCTGCTCCCTCTGCCCCTCCTCCTGCTGGCACATGTTCTTTCTCTCTCTCCCATATAAATAAATCTTAAAAAAAAAAAAAAAGAAATGGAAGGGGGAAGACTTAAATTCTAGTCTGCTACTTAGAACTGTGCGATCTTAGATAAATGACTGGTTGCTGTGAATCTCAATTGCTTAATGGAAATCATGAGGTCTACTTAGCAGTAGTAGTAAATTGTTGGCGGGAGTGGGTGGGGGTGGGGGCAAACTCAAATGTTTTTAGCATGCATGTCCTGAAGAGGACCAACTTTAATTCTTCAAAGTTCAGATAATATGGAATACTTTAGGTTGTGTCCAAATGGAATTTTTGCAGCCCTACCCAAAGTCACTCACACTGGGAAGCAGAAGAAAACAATACACTGAAGGCCAAAATGATAAGAAAGAAGGGAAGGAAGAAACAAAGAGGAGAGAGAGAAAAAGAAAGGAAGAAAGAAAGAAAAACCCATAAAGCAAACTAGACCCTTCATCCATTGCTGATGGAAATGCAAATGGTGCAGCCACCTTTTTTTTTTTTTTTTTTTTTTTAAGAGAAGGGAGCCGATGTTGGACTCCATCCTAGGATCCTGGGGCCATGACCCGAGCCTAAGGCAGACACTTAACAGACTAAGCCACTCAGGAGCCCGGTGCAGCCACTTTGGAAAAGAGTCTAGCAATTCCTCGAGAGATTAAGTGGAGTTATTACCATATCAAGACAGGGAAACTGAAGGACTCTATAAAAATCTGCTTTTTGCTCCTTTTTCCTGCTTCTCCACCCCACTTTACACATGCCTTGTAAATAGCGTCTATCCTCCTTGTAAGGAGTAATGGTTCTCCAAAATAAATAACATCTAAAGAAGGACCAGATGAGAATGACCAGGGAAGCTATCCTAATGCACATTCCAGACCACTGGAGCTAGACATCTGAATGCAAGATCCCCTGGTTCCAAGGAATGACACCTGGGCTCTTGTCTTTGTTCTAACTGGTTCCTGGATGCCTGAGAGGACCATACACCAGAACTCCGCCCTCAATAAAAATCCCCAGGCCCCGAAGAAAGATGAGACTCACTCCTTTCCTTTCTGAGTCTCCTGGACACTCACTCTGTTAATTGCTTTCTCTTTATCTTCAATAAACTCTGCTTTCACCTCCTCCTGGCTCACGTTTGATATCCATCCTGTATGGCATCAATATGAGCCAGCAATTTCAATTCTAGGTATATACCTAAGAGAAATGAAAACATACATCTATTAACTTGAACAGGAATCTTCATTGCAGCATTATTCCTAATAGCCAAAAAAGTGTAAACAACTCAAATGTCTATCAAAGGATGAATGAATTAATAGAATGTTATATATCCATGCAATGGTATATTTGACAATAAAAAGGAATGAGTAGCGATACATGCTTACAACATGGATGAATCTTGAAAACACTATGCTCACTGAAAGAACTGTCATAAAAGACCACATACTGTATGATTTATTTCATGTATATGAAATGTCTGGACTAAGCAAATCTATAGATAGAAAGTAGGTTAGTGATTGCATAGCTCCTGGGGCTTGGGTGAAATGGGGGGACTGCCCACGGGTACAGGAATTCTTTTGGGCCTGATGAAAATGTCTGAAATTGATTGTGGTGGTAAATGCACAACTCCGTGAATGTACTAAAACCCGATGAATTGGACACTTTAAATGGATGAAATGCATGGTATGTGAATTATATCTCAATAAAGCTGTTGGAATAAAAAGCAAACTAGCGCATTGTAATTCTGAAAGATCATAATAAGATGGTATATAAAGTGTTGGACAGATGAAGCCCTTAATAAATGGTGGCCATAACTCATTGAGGGAATTTAGTTTGTTTCCGTTTTCCTCACCATAATCAACATTTTATAAAGATCATTTTGGGGGCTCCTGGGTGGCTCAGTCGTTAAGTGCCTGCCTTTGGCTCTGGTCATGATCCCAGGACCCTGGGATCGAGCCCCACAGGGGGCTCCCTGCTCTGCGGGAAAAGCCTGCTTCTCCCTCTCCCACTCCCCCTGCTTGTGTTCACTCTCTCAGTCCAAAAAAAAAAAAAAAGATAATTTTGCATATAGCAAAGCAATACCAACACTGTTGCAGACTGTTTTCCTTCTGAACCTTTGGAGATGTAGATGTGCTGATAAGACGTTATGTACATTATTTTTAGGACCCCCTGTCCTCAGAAGGGCTGGGCCTATGGGCATTTCTTTGCGAGTATGGAGTGCCAGCAAAGCATCCTTTTTAAAGTTTTTCTGTCAAAATGGTAATAAAACACACACATAAAATAGTCCTAGGATTTTTTCCAAAGGCCTTGCTTTGGGAAAAGGTTTTGGTATTGTTAAAATAGATATTCAAACTATCTCCAACACAATGCTTGGTAGAAAGCCATACAAGATGACTCTGCTTTGATCCTTTTTGTGGAAATTTGCATGCATTGCCGAAGGGGAAAACGTGGTGTCCTGCTCAGTACCAAGTTTCCCTACTTCTAACAATGGGTATTAACGTAAACTCTCACGCAAGTTGTAAACACGTCTGACTCAAAACTAACTTCAATACTTAGCCTGACTTTTAACCAGCTGAAACGTTAACAGGTGGGGAGAGGGCTCCAGCGAACTGGGTGAGGAGGCGTGGAACTGTGGATTTGAGTGAAGAGAAGGCCACCAATTTAAATAAAAAAGTGCGAGATGAAAGAATTTGGAGGACATAGTATGTACAATTTTACGCTCCCTCCCCCGCCCCAAAGTTTGTGCCAGTGGGCAACTGGAGCCCCCAAACTTGGTCTTCCCTCGTGAGGAAGTTAGTCCGGGGCTACCAGCACTTGCAAGAAGCTTAGGGGCAGAATGCCCCAGCGCCGCGCAAAGCAGATGAGTGGGGCAGGCGGCGGCCAGACAGTTCACGCCGGGGCGGCTGGAGGTACCCACCGGCCGGAGCAGGGAAGCCGTGGGCACTGGAGGGCGGGGACGTAAGGGCGGGTCAGCAAAGGTCTGGCGATTGTGTCGGGAGGCGAACGGGGCGTTGGCAGCGGCGGGCGGAGCCCAGGACCAGTGATGTAAGGAGCGGAGGGATCCCACTGGGAGAGTCGAAGTTGCGCTGTGAGACCCCGAGTTGCGCTGTGAGACCCCAGGGGTGTGGGGCGGGGGATCCCAGTCCCCGCCCTGTTTTCCCCGCCCCTCCCCCGCCTCCTTTACGCCCCTCCCCCCTCCTCCCCTCTGGTTGGAAAGTTTCTAGAATCTCTTCCCAGCGGCCTTTGCGGTTCCAACATGGCGGAGCTGACGGTGGAGGTTCGCGGCTCCAACGGGGCTTTCTACAAGGTACTGACCCTCTTGCCGCTTTGTCGGGTGTTCTGGGGGCTAAGGCAGGTTTGGGGGTTGGGCTGGTGGTCCCGGAGAGTGAGGTTTGGAGTCGAAAAGGGTGGCCAGGCCGAAGCCCGGTGCTGCTGGATTCCTCGCTTCTCCCCCCTCCACCCGCGGTTTAACGGTTTCGGGGGCCAGGGCTCCGTTATGTTTTGAAACAACACGTCGGACATCTCTTGCGTTTTCCTACTTATGAACCTTCTTCTTGGATGCTAGTGCGGCCCTTCGCGGGCCGGTGAGGAGAAGCCGAGTCTCTGCTGGGCGGCGGGGAGCTCCCTGGGAGCAGGCCTGAGCGCCGGGAGGTTGGGGAGTCGTGAAAGGAGGTGGTGGGATTGTGTGGTCACAGCCGCTCCCCCGCCCCTCGGACTGGGCCGAGCCGGAGCGCCTCGGCCCGCTGCTCCGACCCCTCCCCACCCCTTTGTGGGGGGGGGGGGGGCTGCGTCGCGGAATCTTAAGAATTCACCTTTGTATTAGGGTCTGGGGATAATAAACTTTAGTGTCTCACGGTGAAGCGGGTGCCGAATTGAGGGTTAGGATCGAAGAGAAAACTGAAAACCTTGTAATGTGGCGGGTTGAAATATTTTTGCGGCCTGGGAAATTGGGCGGCGCCTTAGCCCTTTTATTACGGAAGAAAAGGCTAGAGTTAGAGGCTTTAAAGAAAGATTGAAAAAAGAAGTCGATCAGGGAGAGTGGTGGGGAGGTGACTAATTTCTTAAATTTTAGTTATCCAGTGTTTTTGGAAAGAACTGTTGATTTTTGTTTCTTCCCCACGAGGTTTTTTTGTTTGTTTGCACCGCGAGATGCATTATTATGGGATGGGGACTGGAAAACAGAAGAGGAATTCGAGAGTAGAGGAATTTAGTGGGGGCTTCCAGTGTAGGGGTCACATAACTGAAAATGAAATCCTTACAGTTTAATTTTCCCATTATAACGGCCCCTTGTCCCGATTCTTTCTCCAAAAGTATACCACGATATTACAAGATCAATACAAAATCTCCCCAGCTGTGTCTGTCAGTCAATCTTACTAAGCCAGGATCTCAAATGTTTGAGAGTCCTGGCTATTTTTATGAAGGGCCTCCTCTTAATACAGGAGTATTGGGTGTACGCAGAATATATTCTCTCTGGGTTTCATTTCAGCGCACCTTTTGTCCCACAGGGTGGTCGTAATTTCCTCTTGTTAGCGTTGTTTTCCCTTTTGTATTTTACTGATAAGCTATGTGGATTTGGTTTAACTGTCACGTGGTAATAACCTGGTAGGGAATCACTTGGCGTCTAAAGGATCTCCCTAAGCTTTTTACAAGTTTAAGTCTCCTTAGGTGGTCAACATAAAGTAAAAACAGTGACTGCCCGGTGGAAAGGAGTCTTTTTGCTTGACTCCATATAGTAGCAGTCTAGATTTAACATTTGGTGTCAAACAAAAGATCTAAGTGAAATTTGAGTAGATATTTCATTGACTTCTGTTATTGAAACCTAGTGGTTGCCTTTTCTTACCCTAGATACAGTTGTGGCACAATGCACAAAGAATGAGCTTGCCATACTTTTCCTGTCAAGGGTATGGTATGTAAGGTTCATCATTTTTGCACACCGCCCGTGGAAAAGTTTCATATTCCCACTGTATGGTGATACAGTTGTGTAACGGAGGTACGCTTTTTTTCCCCCTGGCAAATTGAAAAAGTAAAATTTTTTTGCCTTTACTTTGTAGCATGTGGATGGTAGATAGGACATTGCTTTTTTAGCCAAGTATTGGTGTTGATCGCTACAGAAAATACTCATTTCTTATTTTTATTTTATAAGATTATTTAAGGTTATCAGTTTGAAAGTTTAAGATTGTTTACAGTTTTTTTTTTTTTTTAAGATTTTATTTATTTTGAGAGTGAGAGAGCATGAGCAGGGGCAGAGGGAGAGGGAGAAGCAGAGTCCCCGCTGAGCAGGGAGGCCGGCTTGGGGCTCCATCCGAGGACCCTGGGATCTTGACCTGAGCTGAAGGCAGACGCTTAACAGACTGAGCCACCCAGGCGCCTCTGTAGTGTTTGGTTTTTCATAGATTTTTTTAAAAATCAAATTCACAGTGAATGTCCCCATTTTGGAACTCTGAAGTATTGTTGATCCTTATCCTTACTCTACAAATCTGCTTGATTCTACTTAGACGTTGAGTCCATTACTCATTTTTACTTCACAAAGAAAGGTGGTACTTTGGCAAAGGTTGGGAAGGATCCTAGCCACATTGTGTGTACTAAAATAATTGCACTTGAACGTTTGGAATTTTATGTCCTATTGTAATCCACTTGTACATTGTGGAAACTGAGGTCTTCAGAACTCTGGAAGATCGAGAATGGTGAGGTGGGAGGAGCCCTGGATTTGAAGTTAGATCATTATCTATATATTATCTATATATATCTGTAAACTGAAGTACAGACCTAGAATTCCCATGTGTTTACCCATCCGTGCACTCCTGAGCATATCTTTTCTGTAAAATGAAGGGTTTGAAGTAGTTCATATCCCCAGTTTTTTAATCCCATGGAACTGCTCACTTGGAAAAAAATTTGGTTTACTGCACAAGCAATTTATTATTTTAACTACACGAATTTTTTTAGATTAATTTACATGTGGTAAAATTCACCTTTCTGGGACATAATTACGTGAGCTTTCGTAAATGTCCTGTAACAACCACCAACACGATGGAGATAGAAGAGTTCCACTGTCCCCCAAATTTCACTCATGCGCCTTTGTAGTCACCTTCTCGTTTCATCCCGAGATCCTAGAGGGTTTTCCTGTACCCATAGTTTCACCTTTGCCAGAATGTCCTCTATGTAGATTCATACAGTATGTTGAGGGTTTTGATTCTGGCTTCTTTCATTTAGCATAGCAGCAATTTAATTTTAAGTAAAATTTTCTAATTTAAAAACAATATTGGTCAGTGAGGGCATTTTGGAAACAAAAGTTGCCTTTGGATAACAGCTGTTAACATTTTGGTTTATTCTCTCCCTGGTGTTTTTTTTCAGTGTGCAGGTGATTCTGATTTTCCTCATTTTCTTCCCTTTCCCCCCACAAACACACACAGCTGTAAATGCTAATCACAGTACAATTTCAGTCATGGGTTTAGTAGCCAGTATCATCATGCCTTGAGGCAGTGCTCTGTAGACATGTATTAAAGATTTTCTGGTGGAACTGAAACTTCATCTTACAAATTAATTGGAACCAGTGAAAAGCTAAAAGAAGATGTGACCTAAAATTAAGATCTTTTTTTTTAATACTGTTTTGCATCTTGCTTTTCTTTTTAAACAACTGTGGATCTGTAGTTTGTTAAGGAGATAAAAACTTGATACGCTTCTCTTTGCAGCTCTGTAAATCTTTGGGGATTGGGAAGAGTGGGAGATATGTTAAGTACCTGATAGGGGATATAATTTTATATAAAAATTTGTTTATAGCCTTTTTTTTTTACCTAGAATGAGGCATCTTAAGGTTTATACTACTGGCCATTGAAGGTGCTTTTATTTAAGATAGAATTTACATTTTATGGTTGTTAGTGTATTATAGAGTTGTGCAACCATTATCACAACCTTACTTTAGAACATTTCAGTTACCCCCCAAAAAACCCTGTGCCCATTTGGAGTCATTAAAATGCTTAACAACTGATGTATATGATACTGAGCTTTGTAATAGCATTGCAACTTGCATAGCCATGGGCCGAATATAATTTAAATAGAAGTTGAAAGTAAGTCCCTCGATTTCTGGCTGATGTGAAGGAAAGTTTCCATGGTGTTCCAAGGAAATGTGTAATCTCTAAGATGGCTGAATGAAATTTCAGGCCTTCTCTAGAAGACAATTACTTTTGGAGTTCTGCAATTTCTGCTTTGACTACAAATTTTAAAGCGCTACAATATTTCCAAAATTTCCTATTACTTTACCTTAATTTAATATTAAAATGGAATTTCAGAGTAATTAAATTATGCAGTAGGCTTATTAACATTAATGATGATGACCTATAGAGTTTTAGTAGAGGAGTTTCTTGAGAGAGTACGGACTTTTCAAAGTTAGTATTGAATATTGATTTCTTTGTGCAGATTAGTAATTAAGGAAAAGATAGGTAGTGGCTGTCTTAATACTAGGGACACTTAAAAACACATTTCAGATATTTTAAAGATAATTCTCAGTTGTACATTTTTTATTGAAATATTTTTTTAGCGAAAGATTTAACTTAATGTTGTACATATGGGGAGTCCACACACGGAAATTCCAAAGATCGCCCTAATCATACAGGTTTTAAAATGTGTTTTTATAAAAACCTGAAAGAACTAAGATTTAACTGAAAAGGCCACTTAATTTTTAAAAATTAAACTTTTTTGTAAAGTTTCATTTTTGTATTATAAAAGCAATATGTAAGTATGAAAAAATCTGAAAACAAAAGCAAAAAAAAAATTTTACCTACCGAGAGCTATATTGTCAAGGCCTGGCTTTATGTATGTACAGAAAACATACTTTTTCCCATCTTTTCATGCGCCTCTATGTTTCTTGTAACATCAGATATTTGTGTGCATTTTGTAAGATAATAGTTTACTGTGTCTCTTATTTACTAGTCTGTGAAGCTTATACTAGTATTTTCTGATTTTGTTCGTTCAAAAACTCCATGAGATACTTTTTTTTTTTTTTTTAAAGATTTTATTTATTTGACAGAGACACAGCGAGAGAAGGAACACAAGCAGGGGGAGTGGGAGAGGGAGAAGCAGGCTTCCCGCAGAGCAGGGAGCCTGATGTGGGGCTCGATCCCAGGACCCTGGGATCATGACCTGAGCCGAAGGCAGATGCTTAACGACTGAGCCACCCAGGTGCCCTGAGATACGTGTTTTTATTCCCATTTTACATACTAGGAGACTGACAATAACAAGTAACTTGTCCATAAATAAATGTAGCTGAAATGAGATTTAACTCTAGAGCTTCTCCTTCCAATGCCTAATTTAGTATAGCAATAGAGGTTCTTCAAAGGAAATCTCAGAGTAGTGGGCTTATATTTAAGTATTTTAGTTAGAAAGACAAGGCAGGGTGCCTGGATGGTTCAGTCTGTTAAGTGCCTTTGGCTCAGGTCATGATCTCAGGGTCCTGGGATCCAGCCCCTTGTTGGGCTCCCTTCTCAGTGGGGAGCCTGCTTCTCCCTCTCCCTTTCTGTCCCTCCCTGCTGCTTGTTCTCTATCTCAAATAAATAAAATCTTAAAAAAAACAGGCAAGGCAAACACTTGATAATTCAAGAAGCAAGTTCTCTACCACAATGTTAAGGATGTAGTAAACTAGTTTTTTTTTTTAAGTTGTTTTTTTTTTTTTTTTTAAGTTTTATTTATTTATTTTTAGTAATCTCTGCACTCAACATGGGGCTCAAACTCATGACCCTGACTGAGGTTAAGAGTTGCATGTTCTTCTGACTGAGCCAGCCAGGTACCCCAAACTAGCTTGACTTTTTTTTAAGATTTTTTTTTTTGAGAGAGCTCGCGAGAGTGCATGAGCAAGCACGAGTCGGGGCGGGGAGAGGGAGAAGCAGGATCCCCATCCCAGGACCCTGGGATCATGACTTGAGCCAGAGGCCTATGCTTAACGGATTGAGCCACCCAGGCGCCCCGCCTTTTTTTTTAAAGTAGTGGGAAGAGCTATAGGCGTTCCGTGAGTGATCCTAATTCTTGTACTAGGTGGTCATAAGACCCCTCTTTTTCTTTCATCTGCAGTATTAGGCAATTAGATTGCTTTTTAACGATTTATCAAGTGGTGGTCTCTGCTAGGTTCTGTTCATTAAGGTTCTGTCTAGTTCTAAGAAAGCTATTTATTGAGCACTCAGGCTATCAGACTGTGCAGATACTTTATGTGAATTTAGTCTTCTGAATCACAGTGAAGGGGAGATAATGTTACCAGCAGCTGAGGAAACTGAGGCCATGTGAATCTAGGTCCATAAAATAGGCTGATTCAAAGTTCAGATTGGTTTTTCAGACTTTGGTAAAGTATGATTTTTAAATTTTATTTATTTTTTTAAAAGATTTTATTTATTTGACAGCGAGAGAGGGAACACAAGCAGGGGGAGTGGGAGAGGGAGAAGCAGGCTTCCTGCTGAAGAGGGAGCCCGAAGCAGGGCTTGATCCCAGAACCCTGGGACCATGACCTGAGCCGAAGGCAGATGCTTAACTAAGCCTCCCAGGCGCCCCTCTTTTAAGAATATTTATGCTTGTATATACATATGTATAATTTTACATGTAGGCATTGAGTATTCACAAACTTGCTTTGTTGTAAATTTCTTTCCCTTTTTTTTTCCTTGCTCCCCTTTGCCACATAAGCTCTCATTCCCACTCCATTTCAGGTAATATTTATAGCCAGGTATACATCATACTAGATTTTTCTCTACACTCAATAGAATGGTACATAGATACATATTTGTATACACATGTAGGTGTTTTTTTTTTTTTTCAATATTGCTCTATAAAAATAGGATTGTCTGTATTTTGGCTGTCTTCCCTTGGAGTGTAGTTTATTTTTAAATGGTTACATAGTATTTCATGGCAAGAATTATGATATCCAGCCATTCCCCAGTTAATAGACACTCACTCTGTTTTCAGTTTTTTGCCACTCCATGTATCTGTTTCCATTGGAGAGGTTTCAAAGAATGGGAAGCTTGGTGGAAGGGAACTTTTCTTTTTTAACATTAATAAATGTTAACATTACTTTCCAAAAGGCTTAACCCTTCCTATTTTCTCTGTGGGTAAATACAAAAGCTTTTCTGTACATCCTTGCCAGAGAATGAGTTCTATAATCTTTAATTTTGGCCAGTCTGTTGGATATAAATGGTTATCTCAGCGGAACTTCCATTTGCAGGTTCCCTCTTGTGAATTTTAATGTTTGTTGGGCATTTGGATTTGCTTTTCCATAAACTGTTGTTTACTTGTTTTCCTATTGGATGTCTTTTGTCACTTTTTGAGATCTCTTAGGATTCATTTATTGTAAGAGTGCCCTCTTCTCATTTAATACCTGTTGACTTTTTGGTATCTTTGGTTATAGAGAAGTTTTATTTTTTACATACTGAACTATTTTTTCCTTATCAGGGCTCCAGGGTTTCCAGTCCTGGTTAAACGCAGCCTGTGTCATGTTTATACATAGAATTTCTTAAATTTTCTTGTGTTTTTAATTCATGTATTTTATCTTCACTACACCAGGACTTACTTTTGAATATTCATAGGCAAATGTGCTAGTACTGCGTATTAAAAAAAAAAATCATCTGTTTTTTGGTTTTTTGTTTTGTTTTTGCATGTTGGGGAGTTAGGGGGAGGATGCCCAGCATCCAGGAGAGCTCAGTCTCATTCAGGGTTGATAGAACCTTCAGAGAATTGCTCCAGAAAGTCTTTGGAGTGCTCTGGGAAGAATGTAAAGAATCCTTGAATGAGGACATTGTGACTTGCTTTGTGGCAAAAATACAGCCAGTTAGGAGTCTTATTACTCTTACCTTACTGCCCTCACCCCTCTTGTTTTACCTGTCACATAGTAAGTGGATCTGAGACCCAATCTTAACAGTGAAACCATTGTGCTGTAGCGAGATTTTTTTTCCTTCTCTAATGAGAGTTATTTCTATATCTGTTACCTGAATACACAGTCCAGAAACATAAATGTTTGTCAATTGTTTACATTGCTTGATGTAAAAACACCAGAAGGAAGATTTCTCATGGTATTTTGGGGGAGAGGAGTAGTTTTAAGTACTTCGGGCACTTGAATGCCTGGGAATACTAAAGTTTTGATTCTTTACGTTTGCAAATTAAGACCTATATAAAGTTATGCAATGATGATTACCTGTGCTAGGAGCCTCTAAGTCAGTTTTTTAACATAATAGAGTGTCTCATCCAAATTACAATACAGAAACACTATTTTCTCAGTTCTTGTAAGGACAGTGCACAGGTAGTACCATTCTAGATGCATGGGAGAGAAGTTAGTTCATTAACCATAGTGAATGTCTTAGTGATTGGGCTGTATTCTCTTAGAACCCTGGTTAAAAAATACTGTGTGCTGTATTCAGTTTTATTTTTACTCTTGTAAAAAGGATCATAGCATGTAGAGTGCAAAGCAGGACAAGAAATGATTCTGATTGTTGACCTGTTGATTTGAGGTATGAGAGTGAGCCAGCGGCAGAGGTGTCTGTGCAGTTAAATTGGGGTTTAGAGTCTAAGGAATAGGCTACTTTTCTATACACAGATTTGGGAAGTTAGTGGAAGATCCGCACAGTTTCATCTAAAGTGACGTTAGTTCTGAGAGACACTAAGAAGTGTTGTCAGTTAACATCTGTGAATGGTAGTTCCTACTTACTTTTAAGATCTTTTAAGTAATCTCCACTCAATGTGGGCTCAAATGTACGACCCCGAGATTGAGTCGCATGCTCCACTAACTGAGCCAGCCAGGCGCCCCTGAAAGATGTCTTTAAACGCTTGCATGCATAAAATGGAAGATATAAACAAAATAAATTGGTTTAAACATCTTCATATTCAGGTGATTGTGTTTCTTATTACAATATCTTCCTCAGTGTCATGGAGAGCATTGATGTTGCAAGCATACTTTAAAAGAGCTCTCCTCTATTATCTCCAGGATTTTCTTGCAAGAATTTTCATCCACTCTGCAAGTTTTGGTGCTGGTGCTTTCTTGATTTTATCAGAAGGTGTCAACAGAACAGCCTTCTGGTAAGAAACCTTAATCCTTCCTAAAATTGGCCTTCATTGGTTTGCTGAATGAAATGTCAAGAGGTTGCAGTCAAATGGTACAGAAAATTGCAAGCAAACCAAGTTTGAACATGCCTAGTGACATATCCTGATTGCCATGTGGTTATCTGCTATTCTCTAAGATTTGCCATCAATTGTAAGATGTATCCTGGTTTCAGAGATACTAAATTGTTAGATTTAGTATCTAACAAATTGGGCTGGGAAGGTAGACTGGGGCCAAACAATGAAATCAGTAAATAAACGGATAATTGATCAAAGGATAACAAGTGATAATCAAATCTGCAGTGGCAGTTCTTAGGGGCGGTGCATGGAAGGACCTGAGGTGAATTTTATATAAATTATGCTTTATTAACTTTTCCTTTCTCTTGGTTATGTTTTCATAATCATCCTTATCCACAGCAGTAACTGATGCAACTGGGGAAAATGGAGAGTTAGCCCATATAGAGGTAACACAGAATCTAACAAACTTGAGAGCCCAATGTCTTTAATATAGAGAGAATTTATTCTAATCCATGTATTTTTAGAAATACGGTATCTTGTCACAAGTTTACTTCAGTAATTAAGTCATCAACTGTGATGTTTTAACACGCTTGAAAAATGTTATTTGACTGTTGTGGCCAAGTAGAAAAATAAAAATTAAAAATTTCATGAAAGTGATCCTGAGACAGACTTTAGAAAGAAAAGCTTTGATAGAAGTATTAAAGGTAGAGTGAATCTTAAATTATATAAGAATATTTTGAAGGAGGCAGTGATGTGATTGTGAGAACTTTTTACTTTTTGCTTAGGAGAATAAATGTGAACTAGAGATTTTTGATGGATCCTTTGCTTTTACTACTTGAGACTGGAGTCTCAAAAAACCTACCCTCCATTTAGGAAGATTGTATGGTTTCTTGCGGCAGTTTTTGGCTCAGTCTGTTGGCAGTCAGTAAACTCTTCTAACAAGAATTTTGAGGTTGGGGTGCTTGGGTGGCTCAGTCGGTTAAGTGTCTGCCTTTGGCTCAGGTCAGGATCGAGGGTCCGGAGATTGAGTCCTGCTTTGGGCTCCCTGCTCATTGGGGAGTCTGCTTCTCCCCTCCTACCCCTCCCTCCTGCTCGTGATATCTCTCTCTCAAATAAATAAAATTCTTAAAAAAAAAAAAGTTTTTGAGGTGTAAAAGTTACAGCTTTAGGGTATACATCTTAGGATTTTGGATTTTCCACTCTAAAATCTTTAAATTGAGGGTTCAAGTTGTCTGGTTTCTGGGTAGTTTGCTGAGTATTAAGGCTTTTGAGTTTGTTTTCTGTTTGATAAGGAATGTAAATTTTGTGATGTAATGAGTTGCAATTATAGGAGGTTACGAGTGGATTTTTCAGAAATTTAAAGAAATGGTCAAATTTGAAAGGATAGTTTACCTTGCAGTCAAAGGAATTTTTCTGGACTAGGATGTGTTCTTAGTGATTTAGTGGGAATGTTCTCTAAGGGATTCATCTTTTTAGATTTGTAAATCATACTTCAAGCAAGGCTTTTGATAAATTGATTTAAACACTAAAATTTTGTTTTATTTCGAGCCTTTTTTGGTTAAGATAGCTCGCCTTTCCAGTTGTGAAGTATATATTGAGATTCCCCCCCCCCCCCCCCGGAACTTTGCCTTAAATAGGCTTTTTAGGAAGGGTGCTTTATTTCTTCAAATTAATATTGCTACCACACTTAACCTTTTGGAATTTAAAAGTACAAATCAGGAAAAGCATTTTATCATCTGTTTGGAAATGAGTTACTGAAAAGAGCTCCAGAGAGATGAGTGTTTAAATTCAGCATTTATAGCCTCCTAGGGAGTGAATTTTGGGGCTATGTAGCTGTATGTGGTTTTAGCTTCCCTTTCACTAAAATGAGGGATCTGAAAGGTCTGTAAATGAATTTTTTTTTTTTTTTTTTTTTTTAAGTAAGCATTATGCCCATTGTGGGGCTTGAACTCACAGTCCTGAGGTCCAAGAATCCCATGCTCTACTGATTGAACCAACCATGTGTCCCAGTAGAAATTTTATCTTGGGAATCAGGTAACTTTCCCACAGACAGGGTCCCTGATTTTTGTCCTGATTTTTTCTATATTTATAATCTTGGTCTTTCAATTCCTGAAATAATTCATACCATGTTTCTTTCTGCTTAACCAATTGGATTTCCCCCCCATGACTGCCCTCTCAAGCTGAAAACCTGTTTTACAGCTGTAGTGTTCTGTCATCACAAATGTATCTTTAAGTTAGGTAATTCTCTGCACTTTGTTCTTTCCACAAGCAGTTTAAGCTCCCACCTCAAAATTGCTAGGTTGCTTTTTATATTCTGATATGGAATGATCTACAGAACAAAAAGTGGGAGGAGAAAAGCAAAGTTCAGAACAAATCACAGTAAACATAAGATTTTTTTTTATTATTTCTGAAAGATTTTATTTATTTTTTGACAGAGACCGCGAGAGAGGGAACACAAGCAGGGGGAGTAGGAGAGGGAGAAGCAGGCTTCCGGCCAAGCAGGGAGCCCGATGTGGGACTCGGTCCCAGGAGCCTGGAATCATGACTTCAGCCGAAGGCAGACGCTTAACGACTGAGCCATGCAGGCGTCCAAACATAAGATTTTAAAAACGATTTATATAATTAAAACTACAACTTATTTTTTCTGTGATTACCCATTCACATAGTTCATACCCATTGTCACTTTCGCTTATTAGCTTGTTCACTTGTTAGCTCCCCTGAGACTATTATAAATTGGGAATTTAACTCTCCTGTGTTTCATTCTCCTTTCCTTTCTTTGTTATGATTATTAATTTTTAGCTTTTAGGTAGTATAAACTTGTCAAGCATTTTGTGGCTTTTTTAAGATTTAGAGGGAGAGCACGCGCGTGTGTGCGCATGGGGGGAGGGCAGAGGGTGAGGGAAAGAGACCCTCCAGCAGACTCCCTGCTGAGCGCATGGAGCCTGATGTGGGGCTCGATCTCACAACCCTAAGATCATGACCTGAGTGGAAATCAAGAGTCAGATGCATAACTGATTGAGCCACCCAGGTGCTCTTGTGGCTTTTGGGTTTTGTGTTTTTGGTTAGAAAGGTCTTCCTTAGTCTGAAGTTAAAGTAACTCAGGTTTCTCTTGGAATCTCTTTTGATTTAAAAAACTTTGATTCTTTCATCCATTGATTATATTTTTGGTGAAAATGTCTATTTTCATTTTTTTCCAATAATCAGATGTCCCAATACTATTTAAAAACAAACCATTCTTCCTCCTATTTGTAATTTCCTAAATAACTTAGACCTAGTTTTGGAATTTGTTTTGTTCTCTTAAAATGTGTGTGGTTTTTGTTTTTTTTGTTTTTGTCTTGATTGTTATAGCTTTAAAATAAGCTTTAATATTTGGAAGGGATAGTGTATTTTCTTTACTCTCTACTCCCACTTAAAAATTTCGATTTTGAGTGTTATTAAGATTAACCTCTTTTCCCCTAAGAAAATCATAAACTCTTAGTTATTTTGGTAGGGTCCCATTTAGGGGCATTTTAAGTTTTTACAATATCAAGATCTCCTAAGGATGTGATATGATTTACATTTTCCTGAATATTCTATATATATATTCATTAGTCGAATTTCAAAGATTTCTGCACATAGGTCCTGTACATTTTTGTTGTTGTAGTTGTTGAGGGCATTCCTAAGATTTTAATTTTTCATTGCTGCTGCCGTTAGATTACTTTTTATCTATTTTCCAGCTGCTTATTTTATCTAGAGAGCAAACAGATTATTGATTAACTTGCCACCTTACTGAATTAAAAAAAGTTTTTTTAGGCTGTATTGCCTAAAAAAAAATCAGTTCTTCAAATAGTACTTCTATAGCTCAGGGATTTTTGCTGTTCTCTTCATCCCTTCCCTTACCTCCATTTTACACATCGTTTGTGGCATTCCTGGGTTTTTACTATGTAATGTTCTATTCGTTGCTTTGTTGGGGACAACATTCTAAAGGTATTTTGATCACATTTTTGATGTGTTATACTTCCTTGTTGCTTACTGATGATACTTTATAGTTAAGAATTTCACACATAAGCATATAGAGGGACAATTTTATAATGATGTTTTGGAATTTTTGTGTTTGCATATATGTGGGAAGAGGAAAAAGAAATGTAAAAGGTTTTATTCTGAGAAATACAGGTCCTGGGCCAGATGGATGGTGAATAGGAAGAGAGACAAAATTCCCAAAGGTTGTATTAGAACACGAGGAGGTACAGAAGTTGTGGAGACATAAAGTTATAAGGCCCTGCTCTTGTCTTGTGCAGACAAATATGACCATTGTTATTTACTGTCCCCTGACTCGGATTTTGGCAATGACCTAACCCTGCCATTTTGCGGCTTGAGTGTATAGGGAGCTAGCATCATCATTCTGGTGACTTCCGAGCATACAGAAATACCATGAGAAGTGATGTCTGAGTCCTGCATCAAATGGACACAATTTCATGGAGTTCTGGCCATTAGAAGCACCTTGTCCCTAGAATCTTTGGTTTGGGGATTAGAAAGTGTTTGCTAACTAACAGTTCATTGTTAATCTATTTAATTTTATGCTTGAAGGGTATTAGTAATTTGAGTAGGTGTCTAGAGATGTATTTTTTCTTAAAAGTTTGTGGAAAACGTACACCCCAACAAAGCTGATGGTGGTGGTGGAAGTGGGGATGGGTTGGAAAGAGTTGAGTAAACGTTGACTTTTAGATAGAAAAGTAGATTTTTATTATAATGAAGGGTAGAATTTCCCAGTGGCTTGGAGCTCTGACTTGAACTCATTTTGTAAATTATACAGAAATGGCAAAGATTTCTTAGTAAAACATTCTAGACTCTGAAAGTTGTGAAGGACTAGAAAACTTTAGTCAAAGTCGAAAAGGACTAATCTCTTGATGGTAAGGTATGTTTTACTTCATATTCATGAACTTGGAAATTCTCGGTTTCTAAATATTCCTTACAAATGTTAAGGGTATTAATAGAGATAGATTTGTTGGTAACATAACTATGAAAGTGCTGACCAAAGTGATCGCCGAAAGTGATGTGTGGTTGAAACTACCGGGAATAGAGAAACAGGCCAGGCTGTCGTTATTATAGCATGGTCAGATAATCAGAACTGGAATGGCAGCTCTTAATTTTTAACTTTGGGAAAGAGGAATAAAAATGTCTCCGAAATTGCATGGCAGGAGCTGCTATAGCACTCTTGAATGTATCCAGAGTTTAGCCTCACATGAGGATATTTGCATTGATACGTCCCATAGCACACAAATAAAGCAGATAATAGACATTTGAAGCTGGAGTGAGATCAGGGCCAAATACAAAATCATGCAATTGAGTAGCAAATGTGAGAGGAGTGCAGTGTTTAGATTTATTTAGTTACCTAAGTTTAGATTTATTTAGTTAGCTATGTTTTGTGATTGGTGAATCTGTATTAATGAAAATGATTTTATATTTAGCCACATCTCTTACCTTCTCCTTTCCAAGAGTTTCTGTTTTCTATCTTCAGATTTTCTGGGGTGGTAGTAGTGATCTGCTTACTTTTCAGTTTTTCCACTGTGGAGACGTTTCAGTTTCTGGTTTCTATTTGCTTAGAACAGTGTCTGACATATAGTAAGCATTTCAGTATTAGTAATTGTTGCTTTGTTTTTTTAAATTACTGATACTTCTGTTTTGTAAATTTCCAAATGTTGCAATTTTTTTTTTTACTCTTTATTGTCTTTATTCTTGTTGGTTTATGCCTTAAAGTTCCTTTAGTATTACTAAATGGACTTTTGGGGGAGGAAGATGACGTAAACTGGAAATGTTCATCCTTGCCTTGTTTTAACCAGGTACTACAAGTGTGTTGTTTATTTAGCTAGTTTTTAGTGGGCGTTATGGAGTCTAGTATGATAAAGATGTTTTAGAAAATTATTTACTGAGTACCTTGTGGCTCGAAGTGTATGTCATCATTTGACTAAGGTTGAGAACTTCGCATTTCTTCTTGACAGTCATACAAAGTGTCACTTAATGTCAGTTGTAATCATACAAGTGTCAAGTGGACTGCACTCCAAGGTTATGCAGTGGCAGAGCAAGAATTTGAACAGTTATTCTACACCCAAGTCCTTTGCTCTTTCTTGAATGTCAGATCTTAGAGTTTCTTTCAGCAGTATCAATCAAATGAAGATAGATTAAAAATACTAGTTTGAAAATTAATTTTCAGACTAGAAAATGACCACCGATTTTTATTGTGAATCTTTATATTCATTCCAAAATGGTTTTGAAGCAGTGTACTTAACTATAGTTCAATTTTTTTGTTTTTAAGTGAAGGAGGAAGGGAAGTTGGTAGGAAAAATTAAATTAACTGAAGGTTAGTATTCAAAATGTAGTTATGCTTTTTACTAATGGTGGAGTGTAATATTTATTGATATTTGTAATTTCACCAAGTACTATGGTGAACATTAAATCTCAATTTTCATAATTCCATGAGGAATAATGATGTAATGAACCATTAGGTTAAAATTAGAATATGTAAATATCTGTATATATGTAAATACATATCCCAAGAATATGTAAATGCAAGAGCTTGGGATATGAACCCTGGCAGCCTGATTCTAAGAGCCTGAACTCCTAATCACATTCCTAAAGACAACCTTGCTCAGTTTGAGTATCGATTAATACCTATGATGTTTCATGGATGTACATTCATTTTTTTCCTAATTCTAGGGTAGGTGACACTATGTAGAAACAGATTCAAAGAGGCTAAGTAACTTCTGAGGTTGTGTAGCTCATAAATGATGGAGATGGAAATCAAACCCACATCTGCCTAATTCCAAGCTTTGTGTTCTTTTCGGTGTTCCATATTTGTATGTGTAATATAGGCTTTTGCAGTTAATGTAATTTTTTTAAGTGCTCTCTCCGCCCAAAGTGGGGTTTGAACTCAAAACCCGCACAACTCAAAAGTTGCATGCTCTACTGACCAAGCCAGCGAGGCGCCCTTAACGTAACGTTTAATTGGATATTGACATGCTTTTGATAATGTTTTTGTTTTTTGCAGGGATTTATCAAAGATGTTCATGAAGACTCCCTCACAGTTGTTTTTGAGAACAAGTAAGTCATTTTTTTTTATCGATAGAGATCTTAAAGATTGGTTGTGCTAAATTTGTGTTTGCTTCTGGGTGTTCTAGTTTCGATAACTTTTCACTTCTTTCTCTGCCCACGATATACTTGTTACTTTTTTCATGACCTTTTTTCTTTTCTTTTGCCGAAACATGTGAACACAAGTTAGTATTTTTTGCAAAAATAGATGGCACAAATGGGATTATACTATGCCTAATTCTTAAAATCCCAGAATGCTGAAATGATGTTGTAGAAGGCCTTCCAAATGGCTACTGGTGTGTATTGGGCCGCCTTTAATTTAAACTTGATATTAATAAGGAATAATACCAGTGTTATAGTTGTTGTAGGGTCTAGGTCTTGTTTAGAAAATCTGTTAAGACAGGGCCACCCAGGTGGCTCATTCGGTTAAGTGGCTGCCTTTGGCTCGCATCATGATCCTGGAGTCCTGGGTTTGAGCCCGCATTGGGATCCTCACTCAGTGGGGATCCAGCTTCTTCCTCTGCCCCTCTCCCTGTTCCTGTTCTCTGTCAAATAAATAAAATCTTTAAAGAAATATGAAAGACAGTATGTTGGGCTTGGTTCAGAAGAGTTCTAAAGGAACGCTGTATAATTGAAGGTCAGAAATCTTCAACTTTCACTTTCAAGATGCTTCTGGAACGGCCTGAAGAGAGATCTGCCCAGAAGCTGTTTCATGTAGAAACATGTGTTGGGGTGATTCCTGTCTTTGAGCAGCTGCCATTTCACAGTAATGGTGAAAAGAAAGCGCTCAAAAATCTTGTCTCCTGATGTTTTGCCTAGCATCTGCAGTTGGAAGCTATAGGAATTTATTTGCTATTTTATGTGTTAGTGTGCCTCCCAGGCATATGAATGACCTCTTAGAACTTAGAATAGGAAAGAATTTTTAACTTTATTAACCCAGTTTTTGCAGTATGACACAAAAAATGTTATCTAAGCAACAGCCAAGTTTGTTTTAATTTGGTCATATTTGCTATAAAGTTAAACATCAGCTTTTCCCAAGTTTTAATATTAACGTGTGTATTCATTGCAGAAAACGTTAATTCTGTGTAAGAAAATTAAATCTAATTCAGCTATGCAAAATAACAGTAATTTTCTGCATTTCTGTGAACACGTATACAAAAAATTATGCAATTAATATTTTATAGCTCTGAAATTCTGTTCCTTTGATAGGTCATATAGTTGTAAAATTGTTTGAAATAAGTTGGTTGCACTACTCTTTATTGACAGTGTAGATGTGACATTATTTTGAGTCTAAATTATTACGATGAACTTAACCTATTAAAATGTATGTACTGTTCCCTGAGGATGAGTAATTTTGATGGCAATACATAATTAGTATTAATGATGCTAATTTATAAACTTCCATCAAGAGTCATGCAAAATCTGTTTTACCTCAACAGACTACTTACTTGGAAAAATATAATATGAATGAAGGTTGCTTTTTATTAGAGAAAGCTAAATGATTAACTTAAAAAATACACACCACCAAGCATAGACTGTATAGCTTCCATATTAGGGACTTTTAGAATAATCTGTTTCAAAATTGTTAATTCCTTTTCTGATCTTTCAGCTGGCAGCCAGAACGCCAGGTTCCATTTAATGAAGTTAGATTACCACCACCACCTGACATAAAAAAAGAAATTAGTGAAGGAGATGAAGTAGAGGTATGTATTTTAAGTTTTTTTGTGTGACTTTTTTTGTTCTAAATAAATATTCTTTTAGGAAAATCTGTTTAGCTGATAGAGAATAAATCTAATTCCTTTTCTCTAGTTTATTATTAATTGGCTGTGTAATATGTATAGCAGGGCTTGAGTTTTGGAATCAGAATTGGGATTCATGTCTTAGCTTTACCATTTTTAGCTTTGTGGCCTTGGTCAAGTTTCTTTACCATGAAAATGAAAATAATTTGGGAGTAAGAATGATAGTATATTTGAATTGGTTTGTATAGAATCTGGCACAGAGAGCTGTGTGCTGTTGGTTGCTGTTTTCCTTTTTGCTAATTACTTTAAAATTTTTCTTGTACTTTTTTTTCTTAGTATCTTTGTAATATATTAATAGTTGTCCTTCATTATAGTGATCATTAATATAGTTGATACATAAAAATGTGAAATATTGTAATTAGCATACAGCCTTGTTGAATAGTTTAGAAATGTCCAGAAAATTTTTAAAAGTACAGAAAAACCAAAAGGACTAAATAGGAATTATGTGAGAAGAAAAAAACCACTGTTCACCATTTTTGTCATTCCCAGGCTCTCTCCCTCCCCTATTTTTAAAAATAAAAGTGGGATTATATAGTGCTGCTGCTTTGTACATTGCTTTTATTCACACTTAGAGTTTGGATGTCTATTTTGAATATGTTAGTGTTGTTAAATATGCCTGATGTTATGTGAAATGAAACATGGAAATAATTGTTAAATAGAGGTGTTGTGAGTCTGTTGGAGACAGAAAATTTGATTTGTGATTTTCAAGAAATTGATGTAATTCCTTCAAGGTGCTCTAATATGCTAAATCTATTTTTCTAGTTTATGTAGGATGGGGTTGGGGGAACTGGAGGTATAGGAGAACCTATACAGATGAAATATCTGTCTGAATGTTTTTATAAGCACTTACCAGTGCATACTCTGAGCCAGTGTTCTGAGCACTTGGCACATGAAGTCATTTAGTTATCTGCCCTTTTTATTTTTTGTAATTCTTAATAGTAAATTTTGAGTTCCCATTAATTGTAGATGTTATATGCTAGGAAACCAAAGAATGGTGGCTCGTTTTAATTCCTGGCAGCCTAAACTCCTTTCCATTCTGAAATTTGACCTAGATTTTAATTACTTGCTCTAAGTTCACTGGGCACCCTTTTGCTTTTGCTAAATCGAAGCATGTTGTAACTTAATTGTGTCAGAGCACCATGAGACCACTCTGTAATGGTATAGTCTTCACTTCACTTTTTTCTTTTATAGTTTACTTCCACCAAAAGTGGGAACTAAGAACTTTTTTCTAAGGAGATCTGTAGTTGTAGTCTAGGTGTGGTGTATATTTGTGTCCTTTAGGGAAATGTCATAGATGGTATGGGAAGACACAGGGAAAGTGGCAGACTGCTGTAAATTAAAGGAGTGTGAAATAGGGTACTGGTGGGTACTATGAACTGTAGCCATGATCCTGCTGATTACTACTGTACTTGTTCACTTGGACTTTAGACTCCAGTGAAAATGTTTTTCTCAGTATTGAATCCTTTTCTAATCAACATCTTTTTGTAGGGATGTAAAAGAGCTTGATTTGTTTTCATTTTTCAAAATTTCTGTTTTAGAAGTTTTTTCTTCTGGAATTCTGGTGATGAGTTAGGTCAAACAAGGAATGACCATTTTGGAAATGTTCTAGAATTAGAAATGTGTGGTGGTCAATTTTGAGACTAGTGCTTTTCATACTTTTTAAATTGTTGTTCAGATAATGATAGTGTAAAGGCTCAGATTAAAGGAAAAACTTGGTGGTGTGCTCATGGTGCTTTCCCCTGTCTCAGGCTAAGAAGTTCCTGGACCATCTTTTTGGCCTGCCTCTCTAGCTGTGTACAAAATATTGGTGTAAGAGATGGAATGATTTGAAAATTGAGTGCAGTGTTTTCTTTCACATTGTGTTTTATGGTTTAGTCTTGGTGAAATTTGGTCCTTAAATTGTGAGAATCATTATCTGAAATTAAGATGTCATTTTTTTCCACTTTTGAAAAATTTGAAAATTCACATAAAGAAGTTCAAAATCGATCTTTCCACCCATGGGTTTATTGGCTTTTTCTTTGTCCTTTTTTCTCTTTTTTTGGCCACCATTAGTTAGGAAACTGTCTATATGACCTGGAATGTTTAGGAATTACGGTTGTTAATTTTGAACCAAATAAATTTTTGAAACTTCCTTACCCTTTTTTAAAATTTTTGAATTTTTAAAAATTTTAATTCTAGTGTAGTTAACATACAGTGTTCAGTTAGTTTCAGGTATACAATATAGTGATTGAATAAGTTCATATATATTACTCAGTGCTTATCAAGATAAGTGTACTCAAAATCCCCTTCACCTGTTTTCACCCATTCCCCCACCCACCTCCCCTCTGGTAGTAACCATCTGTTCTCTGTAGTTAAGAGTTTGTGCTTTGGTTTGTCTCTCTTTTTTTTCCTTTGTTTTATTTCTTACATTCCACATATGAGTGAAATCATATGGTGTTTGCCTTTCTCTGACTAGCTTCTTTTGCTTAATATTATTTTCTCTAGCTCCATCAATGTCATTGCAAATGGCAAGATTTCATTCTTTTTTTTTGGCTGAATAATAATCCGTTATGTGTGTGTGTGTGTATGTGTATGTGTATATTTATATACATAAACACCACATCTTTGTCCATTCATCAATTGATGCACACTTGGGCTGCTTCCATAGTTTGGCTATTGTAAATAATCCTGCAGTAAACATAGGGGTGCATATAACCCTTTGAATTAGTGTTTTTGTATTCTTGGGGTAAATACCCAGTGCTGTGATTACTGGACCTTAGGGTAGTTCTCTTTTTAATCTCCTCCCCCTTTAAATTCAAATAAAGTTTAATGTAAAAAATGAAATGGTACAGAATTATATAAAAAAAACGAACTTTCCCTCTTAGTGTAGGTATGTTTGTCTGTACGCTCTAGCTTAAATCTCATTTACCAGAGTTGTGTTTTTCTTTGCATTTTAAAGAATATTTGCTTTTTTTAAATTACAGAAATTGGGATTATGTTATATATTTGTGATTTCTGTATTCAGTCAGTTGGGATATAATAGACATTTTCATGCTGTACATACAGATTTACCTGATTCTTTATAACCACCCTGTAATAATTTTTAGTACGGATGTATCATAATTAGAAATTAAAATTATTGGCAGATTTTTTGCTATTGCCAAAAAATAAATCCAGAGTTAATGTCCTTATGTAAACCATTTTCTGATAGTATGGAATCTAAGTGGTTCACTTGCTAAATTGGAGGCATGTGTATTTAAAATTTTGATGGTACCAAAATGTACCAATTTTGTCCTCCAAAAATGCATTTTGATTTACTACATACTTTTGCTAACACATGGGAGTTCAGTCATGACAGTTTAATTCTTGTAGGTCAGGAATGGTTGAATATTGACAATTTCATATGGTTTATCCTAAAAAAATTTTTTATTTGGTTTTAGTCACCATACATTACATCATTAGTTTTTGATGCAGTGTTCCATGATTTGTTGTTTGCGTATAACACCCAGTGCTCCATTCAGTACGTGCCCTCTTTAATACCCATCACCAGGCTAACCCATCCCCCCCAATCCTAAAATTTTACTACTATAAAAGTGTTTGGCTACTTGAGGTTCATATTTCCACTCAATTTACGAGGCTTTCATGGAATTATAGAACATAAATTAGTGTCATGGTCTAATGTCCTCAAGAAGACAGTATATGATTTATAGGAGAGAGATGGTTTTGAAAGGTTTAAAATTCAAAGCTTTATTTTTAAACCCTCTTAGTAGCTTTTTTTTTTTCCTTAGTGGCTTTTTCTTTGACTTTTTAAAAAGTGGCGTATATTTTAAAATCTTTAATGTTTAGTAGAATTAAATTTTTTCAGTAAGTATTTGCTTGGTTAGTTTTGCTAACTTAAGATTGCTAAGAAAATGCTCACTTTGTGGAATTGGAAGTAATGGGAAAATGATTTTCTTAAGCTGGATATATAATACAGTATTCTGGGATATTGGAAGTGCGGTAGAAAATGTTTTTTCCCCCAGTGATTTCACATGTGAAGTGTTTTGTCTCTTATTATAGATAACTGCTTTGTTCAGCAAGTTAGTGTATGAGCTCACACAAACACATTCCATAGGAAGCCTGACACTTAAGCCAGTATATAATTTTACAAGGTTTTCCTCTTGGGTTTAATATATTTGATTAAACAACTTTTTTTTTTTTTTTTTTTTTTTGTGATGCTTTCTGGTTGAGGTAAGATTGGCAAGTTTCTGTTCTTGTGACATAAACCTTTTATCTTTTACGGTGGCTTGTCAGATATTATGTTTATATGTCTTTATATTTTAATTATAATGTTGGGATAGATGCCTTGAGAGAAATAAGGGTAATAAGAATAATTTGAGATCAGAGACCCCCTTACCGGAAAATTTAAGAAAACCTTTTTTTTTAATTTATCGAGGCGGGGTTTGCGGGGCATAGGGCTTTTGAGCGCATGTGAGTGGGGGGAGGGGCATAGAGAGAGGGAAGGAGAGACTGTCAAGCGGACTCCATGCTGAGCATGGAGCCCAGGGCAGGGCTCAGTCTTACGATCTTTAGATCTTGACCTGAGCTGAAATGAAGAGTCGGATGCTTAGGGGCAATAAAGCGTCTGCCTTTTCTCAGGTCGTGAGGATTGAGCCTCTCATCGGGCTCCCTGCTCAGCAGGGAACTTGTTTCTCCCTCTGCCTGCTGCTTCCCTTGCTTGTGCTCGTGTGCGCGCTCACGCGCTCTCTCTCT
This sequence comes from Mirounga angustirostris, assembly GCF_029215605.1. NCBI lineage: Eukaryota > Metazoa > Chordata > Mammalia > Carnivora > Phocidae > Mirounga > Mirounga angustirostris. The sequence continues at coordinate 84,349,007 of NW_026991709.1, read as the reverse complement.
GTCACATAAATCTTAAATAAAAAAAAAAAGAGTTGGATGCTTAACGAACTAAGCCACCCAGGCACCCACGCTTATGTTAAAATTTTTAAAATTCAGTATTTTTTTTATGCAAGATACATGTAGTTTCCATTCTACCTTTATTATTTTTTAAAGATTTTAAGATTTTATTTGACAGAGAGCACAAGTAGGCGGAATGGCAGGCATTCTACATTTAAAAAATATCTCAATTTGATTCTTGCAACCAGTCTGAAAATTTTACCTATCTGTATTTAGTCTGTCTTATAATGCCAAGTTTATTGTTAGTCTTAGTGCTTAGGAAATTTGCATATGTTAAAGAGGTAAACATTCTTGTTTATTATATAGGAAATGGCTATTTTCCAAGACTTAAGAAACGCATTTGTTAAAAGTGTCAGCAACGTATCTGAATGAGAAAATACTATTACTTAGGTACATAAATCACATTAGTGTGCTCTAGATGTTAAACTGGCTTTCCTAATGGACATTTTCCATTTCTTCATAATAGGTTATGATTGTAATGAGATGAAATAGTGAATATAGAGGAACAGTACTTATAAAACTGGCTGTTATGATTAAGTATTCAGCTTAATGGTTAACATTATTTAGAAATTTTCTTCATAGTAAATTTGGTGAAAACTGGTAAAAAAATTATTTTTGGTGCTCATATTTGGTTGTGACTTTGAAAAGCATAGTTAGACATTATTAACTTGACTGAAAGGTTGATAACATTAGGATCCAGACTGGAATTCCATTTAAGTAATAGTTTGGTTGTATGTTAGAATTCAGAGGCCATTTTGTAGTATGGTTTGACTTGGAATTATTTGGCAGAAAGAACTCTGAAATAGAATTCTGGAATTTGATTTTTCATATTCCATCCTCCACTCCGTGAAATTGGACTTCTTCAGCCTGAGTACTGTTGTGCTTTTAGATCTCTCATGGGTCTTTTTTTTAAAGCTCTTCCTTGGATTTGTAGACACTTAGAATGTTAAAACAATGAGGGCTATTGCTTTAGAGTGTGATTTGCTCCTTGGGAATAGTTTGGAAATTTAAAGTCTGAATAAAGGGAATTTCTATGAGGTGCTCCTATTCCAGTGATGTAGTCATAAATACAGTAGTCAACGTCTGGGGCACAGTATACTAGGGCACAGTTTTAATGCTGCAGCATTAAAGTGATTTCTTATTGTGTGAGATAAACTTCATTTTGGAAAGAATGTGATTTGACCAACTGCACTCAAGTGGAGCCAGATTCATAGTGTTTGATACAAGCTCAGGAACTTGGGTTTAGTTGGCTTTATGAGATTGACTTTGTCTTTCAGCGGTAGAGTTTTTAATGAAGCTTACAGAGGTAGGTTAAGTATAAAATGGAATCCAGCATTTTAATGTTCAGTGAGAAATATAAAGCCTCAAGGCAGTCCAGAATGGCTTTATTCTCTTTTTTTTGGTGGTAAGCTTACATAGGAAGCCACATGCCTAGAAAATTGTGTTTTGGTGAAAGTAGAATTAGAGCAAAGGGATTTAGGTAATTTAAAGACCCATTCACCCCCGCCCCCCGGAAACTTTTGAGGCACCCATTCACTAGATCACCAAGAGATACTCCATTCTGTTTAGCTGAACTGCCTTTCTGAGATAGTATTTGGAATGGGCATTTTCCCTCTTGTTCTTAGGTTTTCCTTTAATCTGTGGTATACTCAGGGAAAATGGTCATCAGCACTTACCATTTGGGCCCAGTGGGCCATTTTTTAAAAAAATTTAAGTATGTTTACATATAATTTCACAGAAGTTAAAGGATGCTGAAGGTCAACATTAAGTATCTTAATGACCATTTAAACATAGCAAATATAGGGATACTTCGGTGGCATAGTTGGTTAAGCGTCTGATTCTTGGTTTTTGCTTAGGTAGTGGTCTCACAGTGGTGGGATAGAGCCCTGTGTCGGGCTCCGTGCTCAGAACAGAGTCTGCTTGAGTTTCTCCTTCTCCCTCTGGGCTCCTCCCTCCCCCCCATGTGTTTTCTCTCTTCTCTCTCTCTCCCTCTCTCTGGAATAAATAAATCTTTAAAAAAAAAAAACGCATAGCAAATACAACTTTTTATTCCATATTTTCCTGGTTTTGATAATACATATACCTAAAATGAGTACAGGTCTCTAAATATTACTTCTCATCAGCTATCATGCATAAATGCAGAATAAATTCATCTTACAAATTCTGATAGCAAATTTAAAACACATCTAGTTAAGTTCTAGTTTATCATTTCATTCTGGTTCATCTTATACTTGGATTATCAGAAATGTACTTTAGGAATATTTTGGAACTCTTAGTGGCTTCTAATTTTATTGAACAGAGCATAGTCATTGTTTTACAATTATACCATTTTCATATTTAACCAATTGCATTGACTAATCCATTGAATTTTTTGCATGTCTTCATCATTTGTTTCTTTCTAGTCATCTTTGTATACACAGCTGCCTTTGGCATTTGTCCACTTATGAGCTGTATGGGGGTACATTTTGGTGTACAATCATAAAAGATGAAAGAATATGGTCACATGTCCTTTTAGAAAAACAGAATGGTCCCAAGTCTTGTTGCAGGATTTTGTATGATGAAGTCCTAGTTTGATTAACTGGGTGAGGATACTAAATTTCCCTTTTCTACTTAGAAGTATATTATTTGGGAATATTCATCATCTGAAGGCTTTATGGTGGGAGATTCTGCTTGTAATTTCACATTCATCATTAGAATCTAGAGTGCTATTGTCTATCTCTGCATCAGTCCTGATTCCTCTAATAATTGTGAAAGCCCTTCCTCTGTAAATTTTGTCTTTGCAGTTATGGGTGGAAAATTAAAAATTCTGAATTCTTAACTGTTCAGTGAAAACCAAAAGCAGACTTCAAGAATGGTGTCTCCAGTCTTTTTATACTTTCTTGAAAGACTATGCAGTAAAGAAACTACAGGATGATGCAATAGTAACGCTATATTTCACTGTTGTGTTCTTCCAGGTGATACCATCATTCTTTTTTTTTTTAAGTCTTTTTTAATGCACAGTTGGGAATAATTGATGAATGATGATGAAATAGTGAAGTGTTTCAAGATACAGAAAAAAAAGATCACTAGATTTCCCCTTAGATTTATAAGAGGTTCCACTGGATATATAATTGCAAGATAGAATGAATTTTGTTTTATTCTAAAAAAAAAAAAGTAAAATTTATTGTTTTTTGGAGACTATAAGAAAGGATGAAAGTTACGAAATAGATTGGCTCATAAAGAAATGCAGAGCTAAAATTGAGTCCCCTGGAGCCTGATTGGTATGTAGGTCTTCCTTTTTTCTGATCATGGTGCACAGTGAAGTTGATCATGAGGTTTTGGCTTACTCAGTTACATTTCCAGTATTCCCCCACGATTACTCTCAGATCACCTCAGTGAGGCTTCAGGCTTTCCAAAACTATTTGCTTATTATCAATAGTTGTTTTGCATTTAACCCAAAGATGGGTGTTAACATATATTGGTAGATTTCTCTGTCCTCCTCTGCAGAGACATCCTTAGTTCATATAATAAAGATTTTTATGGGGCTCTTCTTGGTTGTCTCTTCCCAGATTCCCCCTCCCCCCAATTTTCCACATATTGAAAATATATCAAGATGCTGTACCATAAGAAATAACTCTGATCCCTAAAGGAAACTTCCCTAATGTGTCACGTTACAAAATACCTGATAATTACAAATACAGAGCAATATAAGATAATTTTTTTTTACGGAAGAGGTTTGTAAGATTCTTACGTACTGTGCTAGATGTACTAATTCAGCTGAACAGTTTTAGTGCATTTGATTTAGGTTCTTCAGGAAGGAATCTAAATATCATATCCTTGAAGGTTTTAAAATTGGGTTTCTTTTTGAAAACCATTCTTGATTTCAACATCCTAAAAATATTGTTATGAGATTTGAAATGTCTTTAGTAATTTCTAGCTTATCCTTGTGTCTGATACTTGAATCAGAATGCAGTGCTTAAAAGTGAACAGTATTGACAGAAACTATGAAAGAACTCTGTTTTGCACTGTTAAACTGCCTTGTGAAAAGCCTTCTTTAAAATGATATTTATGTTTGGAAAACCTCATGAATTTGGAATTAGATTTTCAAGGAGCCAAATTACCCAAAAAGGGTTCAGTTTTGTTTTTCAGTAGTGAAATTTAAAGATACATGACTCTTACTAAATTATGGTTAGCCCATCAATTTTAATGCAGTGACATTTTTTATTCTAGAGTTTAATGGGATTTGACATTTGTAGTAAGTCATTATAATGTTGAAATCCTTCAGGATGAATGGATAAAGGCCTTTTTTTCTCTTCTCAGGTATATTCAAGAGCAAATGACCAAGAACCGTGTGGATGGTGGTTGGCTAAAGTTCGAATGATGAAAGGAGAAGTAAGTGATGTTTACACTTGCTTTGTGACTAGTTTCTAAGGAGATACCTCAACTCTTGGTTTCTGTAAATGTTACTTCAATTCTTAGTTTTTTTTCTAAACGCCTAATTTGGAAATAGTTGATCATACATTTTAAAAATTCATTAGACCATTTATTTATTTTTTCTGAATTTGCAAACCTCAAAGCTTCTCTTCAGGGATACACTTCAAGGATATGAGGACCACCAAGGTTCATGCTTGTAAGAGCCAATAATCTAGTTTAGGCAAATCAGATTGATGTAACTAAGCTGTGCTTAGTATTGTGCCACAAGGGGGAGGGTCTATTGGTTAAGCTGAGCAAGGCAATTAGAACTTCATTTAAAGCTCATTATTTTTGTTCAGATGGGAATTTTAAAGTATTTTGATGTCTTTTAGTTTTATGTCATTGAATATGCTGCTTGTGATGCCACTTACAATGAAATAGTCACATTTGAACGACTTCGGCCTGTCAATCAAAATAAAACTGTCAAAAAAAATACCTTCTTTAAATGCACAGTGGATGTTCCTGAGGATTTGAGAGAGGCGTGAGTAATTTTGTTTACTATTGAATTGCTTTGTGAATTAAGAGGATTTTTTAGTGTTACAAAAATCTTTTTTTCCCAAACACCCCATCAAAAACTTCTGATAGAAAATCTTTTTAGTAAACAAAAGTTTTAATGGGTAATGTCAAAATGAAATACTTGGTTTGCATTATAATTGCTTTCTGAATTTAATCTATTATTTAGGTCTTAAATATGAATTAATTTCTCCCTAGGTGTGCTAATGAAAATGCACATAAAGATTTTAAGAAAGCAGTAGGAGCATGCAGAATTTTTTACCATCCAGAAACCACACAGCTAATGATATTGGTAAGATAACTACATATTTTAAGGTAGCCAATGGATATTTCACAGATTTTATAATTAAATATTTGAAAAGATAAAAGCTAACTTGGTATGCAGTGTATTAATGCATATGAAAGAAAAAATTTTTTACAGCTATAAAATGTTAAATTTCTATCTTTTGTGTGGAATAAGGAAGAAAAAATCTTAACATGGCATTCTTAACAACATGAAATTCTGAATGTGTGGGATCCTGGATCCTCCCCTGCCCCTTCCCCCCCCAATCATTTGAATAGCAGAACTAAGTACGGGATTAGGGAATTCGGAAAGGAGAGTGGGGAGTAGGATTACCTGTGGGAGGGGGAATGGTGGGTGGGGAGAGAAGTGTAGTAGATGAGGATCAAGGAAGGCTTTACGTGGAAGGTTCTTGTTTGTATTATCTAGAAAAGTAAGATTTTTTTGAGTGATTAACTTGTTTGTTTATAGTCTGCCAGCGAAGCAACTGTGAAGAGAGTAAATATTTTAAGTGACATGCATTTGCGAAGTATTCGTACGAAATTGATGCTCATGTCCAGAAATGAAGAGGCCACTAAGCATTTAGAAGTAAGTGGGTTTATCAGAAGGTTTTTTGTGTGTCCCATTTAGTTTCATAAGTATATTATTCAAGTTCCCTGGCTTAAACTAGGTAAGGCAACGTGGGACCTGTTTTGTGGCTAATACCAGAAGGCATTGTGCCCTTAGAACAATTATTTTTTTTTCTGTTACTTTCCCCAAACAGCCTTTGTTTGCTAAATGCCTGTTGAGTTTTTTGTTAAGACTTAGATAACAGGTGCCAAAGAACTTAGAAACTCATAAGGGTATCCAGTAGAACTGTATTGCTGGTTTTTCTTTACTCTGTCCTTAAGCTTTTTTACTACCCTGTTAGCTGTCATTCATAATACACTTCCATTAGTTAACTAGTTGACTATAATAACTCTTACGTAAGAGGAGGGGAGGACACATAGCATGTACGTTTTAAAGAAGAGCCTATTGTTTCTTTTCTATCCCATCCTAAGGTATTCCTTTGTTTTCTCTTATTCTTCATTGCCACACTATTAGGAGACACCCCCCCCCCCAATGCACCACATTCAGAGCTTAGAGAAATTGAGGTATGTTTATCTTTAGGACATATTTGCAAGTACCGTTACTAATTTAAAAAGTTCCAAACAAGGGATGTATGGTGAGTGAGTTTTGAAAAATGAATCCTCTGAATTGGAGAACTTTTATCAGTAATTCCAGAAAATTTGTTTTAGAATTAACTATTTTCTGTGATCATGATTAAATATACTTACCAAACTGTTTTTCCTTTTCTTTTCTTTTCTTTTTTTTTTTTTTAGATTTTTTATTTATTTATTTACTTGAGAGAGAGAGAGAGAGAGAGAAACAGCATGAGAGGGGATAGGGTCAGAGGGAGAAGCAGGCTCCCCGCCGAGCCGGGAGCCCGATGTGGGACTCAATCCCAGGACTCCGGGATCATGACCTGAGCCGAAGGCAGACGCTTAACCATCTGAGCCACCCAGGCGCCCTGTTTTTCCTTTTCTATTATATGATCCCAAATGAGTATCTTTTATTTTTTTCTTAGGTTTTTTTTTTTTGGTAAAATACAACATAAAATTTACCACTTAATCATTAAGTGTGCAGTTCAGTAGTATTAAGTCTGTTCATGTTAATCAGCCAATTTCCAGAACTTTTCATTTTGCAAAACTGAAACTGTATCCGTTAGACAGCCACTCCGTCCCCCCGCACACCTCAGGCAACCACCATTCTACTTTTTGTTTCTATAAATTTGACTACTCGTATAGGTGGAATCATACAGTATTTTTTTTTGTTACCAGTTTATTTCACTAAGCACAGTGTCCTCAATCCACATTGTAGCATGTGTCAAAATTTCCTTTTGAAGGCTGAGTAATTTTATGTGCCTATATCTCATTTTGTTTTTCTGTTCAGTTAGTGCACATTTGGTTTGCTTCTACTTCTTGACTATTAAGAATACTACAAACATGGGTATATGAAAAACTGTTTTTGTTTTTGATCTTTTGTAATATAAATTCTAACATGCCTCTTTTACTAGTGCACAAAACAACTTGCAGCAGCTTTTCATGAGGAATTTGTTGTGAGAGAAGATTTGATGGGCCTGGCAATAGGAACACATGGTAGTAACATACAGCAAGCTAGGAAGGTTCCTGGAGTTACAGCTATTGAGCTAGATGAAGATACTGGAACATTTAGAATCTATGGAGAGGTAAGCTATTGTCTGTCCCCTATCTCAGTAACTTTATTTAAAAAATTTTTTTTTCAGTAACTTTATTAGAACTATTGTTTGATTGTATATTATTTGGCATTTAAGTTTCCCAGTGAAATAGTTTTAAAATCAGTCAACCCCAGTAACCATTACATGTGTGCAGGTGGATTAAAATAGTATTATGTGGGGCAGTAAAAGATTTACTGTTTAATGTGGACTGTTCTCGGAAGTTTAACCAACTGCTTCTGATTTTAACTCTGTTTGATGTGCATTACAAATAATTTGCTTTTTTTGGGTGCTTGCTGTGTCAGGCACTGTCATTTGTAAACAGCATGTAATAGAGGAGCTTTTGAAGAACTGGAATTTGGATAATATTTTGTCACTAGTTAATTGTGACATTTGTGTGCCCTGGAAAATAACAAATCTGAAAATAAGTCAGACTTCATCAAGACCATGCCTCACATTAGAATAAATGGGTGAGGTTTTTTGGGTGATGATTTCAAGTCTTGACTTTTTTTTTTTTTTTTTTAAGAAACTTACTAGAGGGGCACCTGGGTGGCTCAGTCGGTTGGGCGTCTGCCTTTGGCTTGGGTCGTGGTCTCGGGGTCCTGGAATCGAGTCCTGCGTCGGGCTCTCTGCTTGGCGGGAGTCTGCTTTTCCCTTTGTGCTCTCCCTCTCTCTATCAAATAAAATCTTAAAAAAAATATTAGAGTGTCTGTGTGTGAGTTAAAGAGCACAAGTGAAGGGGGGTAGGGACAAGCAGACTCCCTACTGAGCAGGGAGCCCAGTCCATCCTAGGACCCTGGGATCATGACCTGAGCTGAAGGTAGACACTTAACCAGATTGAGTCTCTCAGGTGCCCCTCAAGTCTTGACTTTTCATACATAGTTCTTCTCATGAAAAGCTGGGTCATATAGTGAATCTGACTAGAGGCCTGATTTTTTTTTTTTTCCCCCCAATTTTATTTCTGAAACCTTTAAAAGTGGGCAGTATGCAGTAATTAAGACAAAAGGCTTTGGAGCCGCACTGCCTGGATTGGAATTGTCTCTACCACTTGGAGTGAGCTTGGAGAAAGTTACTTAACTTCCCTGTATAAATTCCTCTTTTAGAAATGAAAATAGTAGTGCTTATGTTATAGTTTGTGAGGATTAAATATGCTTAAAAAATTTTTGTGTTACATGGTGTGATGAGCACACAATACACTTCATCTATTGTTATTAAAGAACAAACAGTAGAAGTGGAAGGTAACTTCCTGAGAACTACAGATTCCCTGTAGAGAGGCCTCTTCCCCAGTCTTTCAGTCTTAAAATTATACCCATTAGAATTTAGGAGTTTTAATGATCTTATCAATAGGTACTTTTAAAAAAAGCATCTCCACAAAAACAGCTTTTTAAATAATTTATGTTGAGAGTGAAAAAACCAGTGCAGACAGTGTAGACAATATGAATAATTTGTATTGAACATTCACCTAGAGAAATTTAACATGGGAGTATGGACCAAATATATTTACGATTGGGTTAAAATTTGGCTAATGTAAGTAAGCTAAATTCTGCTATTTTCTCAGCTTAGGGTTCCTCCCCTTCCCTTAGAGATGTTCTAATACTATGTTTTTTTCCTAGTCTTTTTAATAATTCTTTTTTTTTTTTTAAAGTACTTCATGAATTACTTGACCTGAAATGTCACTTTAGTGGGCTGAGCAGAATCTTGTACTAGAGCATAATAATTCAGAATTTCTCATTTCTTGTGTAGGGTTTTTTTTTTTTTTTTTTGGATTGGGGTTTTCTTCAGGGTTATATTTTATGTTTATTTTCTCCTGCAGAGTGCTGATGCTGTAAAAAAGGCTAGAGGTTTCTTGGAATTTGTGGAAGATTTTATTCAGGTTCCTAGGAATCTTGTTGGTAGGTATTTCTATTAAATGTTAAATAAGTTAACTGTTATTAATTATACAACAATTTAATTGAAATTTAATCTTGTCTGATACCGTATTTATAGTTACATGGAGCATTTGATAGCTGTACTTTTCTTTTTTTGGTAATGTTGTATGTGACTTGTATCTCATTATTATCATAATAAAAAATAAAGATATTTCATTCTGTACAGGGTGCCTCACTAATACGACCCATGATTTTTGTAACAGTTTGTCATTACATTTTTTAAAAGCCATTTCACCCCTTGGGCTTGCTCTTCTTATTCACTTAATGTCTTTTTATCACTCATATGTCCATCAAAATTGTCATGGTAATTTTTGAGAAGGTGTTTGTGATATTTTTTTTCTTTTGTTTAGTGCAGAAGAAAAAGTAAGAGTGGACTAACAATAGGGTAATAAACTTCTACACAGTAGGCCCTGAATAAATAATAATTGGTTGTTGCAAAGGCATAGAATAAGGTAAGAAGTCATGAGCAGGAGAGAAGGATGGTGATGATGATAGGAGGGGAGGATTCACTATTAAGTTTCTGTCACTATTATGGAAATTATGAACCCATGGGCTATAAGTTAAGTGACTGATTTTTGAGTTTGAAGCTGTAGTTAAAGGAGCTTTATAGCTTGGGATGAGTTGTTTAATAGCTTTGTTATTAATATTCTCTACATTGGTGTTATCTGTCCTTTTAAATGCTATTTGAGACAAATGGAAAAATTTTGGTCATGTATTAAGTAAATCCTCAGTGATTATCCTAACCTTTAATATAAAAGTAAGCATTAACATAAAGCAGAGACGTTTACTAGGAGGGGCTTGAGTTTTTGTCCATTGCTGTGTCTGATGAGTTTCTTGACCTTGTTGAAACAGAGCCTCTTGGGCTCCATTTATATACAGTTAGGCCTTTTGCCTTTTGGAAATGATTTTTTTTGCTATAGGTGTTCTAGTTGTCAAATCCTACTTCAAAAAAACAGTTATAGAAAATACATCAAAACTTCCACTTTAAAAAAGATGCTTGTTTTGACCAGTAACAAGTTAGCATACTCTGGAACAACAACTTGGACAGTTTCTTGGTATTCAACTATTAGTTTGTCTCTTACTTTGCCCAAGCATTTGGATAGGTATGACATAGTGCCAGATAAGTAAGCTCCATTTTATTGGTTCTTGTTCACTGTAGGTTGAATGCTGGAGAGATGAGATGTTAAAATTAAGTATAAGCTTAAGAGTTTTTGTATAATTCTAACAAACATTAAGGTACAAAATATTATCACGTTTATCATTGTCAAATGAAGTCACCTTTGACAAGCTGCTTTTGAAAACGAATCCCCTATTTTCTTTAAATCACAATTATTGACACCTGTCAGTACTGACATTGTGGTTGCTGCTTTACATAACAAATTTAACTTAGGTTTCTTCACTTGTAAAACTGATTTGGAGATGAGGGTGTGAAAGGAAATCCGGGTTCTTTTCAACCCAACAATTCTGTAGAAGAGAGCCTTGGTCTTAGAGTTTGTGGTAGTGTTAATTTTGAGTAAAAATTCCTGATATTTCAGAAATAAGGAAATTGGATATATTTGTAGTTCTCTGGTTCTTCTCTTTATTCATTTGTCTGTGCAATGATGTGAGTACTTGTCTCTTTTCCTCTACTCTGTCTTGGTTCGCTTTGGTGATTTGGGTTATTTGGGACTCTTCAGAAAATACACATTAGCAGCAACTATTATATGTTGGTGAAATACTCAGAAGTAGTAATGATTTCTTGGTTGTTGTATATAATAATACTACATTTCCCTCCAAAATGTTCTATGGGTGAAGCAGTCTTTTGAAAAATAGTACATTCTTAGTCCAAGTGAAAAAGAAAAAGTGGACTGAGGAGTAAAAGGGAATGAGGACTACTTGGTGGGTAAGTTAAAGAGAATTCTCTTAACACATTCAGGTTCTAAGAGTTCTAGACCCTGACCATTCCCACCCCTCCTAAGTCAAAAGAAAAATATTATATGAACGTTGATTTAAAAATAAATTGAAACTTTTCACCTCCTGGAAGCCTTCCTTAATCACTTCTTTACTCTGTCCCTTCAGCATTTATGCTCAGTGCTCAATTTATACTACAGGTCTGCTTCAGTTTGTCAATATGCTTTGGAATTTAATGGAAATGATCATTTAAAATATTGACGGTCTCTGGTGGGACTAAATAAAACTTTCAGGTAGGTCCCTGCCACAGACCCCAGAAGGGTGATGGATGTACACTCACCACTGGTATAGTTCATAGAAGGAAGGGGCAAAGATTCTGGGGGAGGGATTATGATATATCAGTCTGATTTTTGTTTTTTCGAAAAGACATTTGCTTATTTTTAGCAGGGTCAAGGATGGAGTTGCTGCTTGAGCTTCACTGTGTTAACAATGAAGGTTGCTTTTATATACTGCTGCTAGGGCTGCTCAGAGAAGACCTACATCATGTGAATTCCCTGTCCTACTCTTTTTTTCTTTTTACCTGTTCAGTTGCTGCTGCTTTTAAACTTAGGGTTATTAATGGGGAAGGAGGTTTGAGAATAGGGATAGAAAATCCTGTAATGGTGTCTTTGCTGTATTGAGCCATTTACTCTTGCTGTTGTTCCCTTATTTATTCTTTAATGGGAACTTGTTTTCTCAAGGCATGCGATAGGAATAACTTCTATTTTAACCCCTTTCAACTGAAATTCTGTTCTGGAAATAGATTGCTGATTTAAAAAAGAATGAGGGATTTGGACTTAATAACTTTTATAAGAGATACATCTATTTCATACAGGGAAGGTTACCTGTGAATATTTACTTCTTTTACCAGGTAACACTATCTAGTACTGCTTTGCTATTTTACTAGTTTGCTGTCTTTTTAAGAATAAGCTCCTAAGGGGGAGAGAATTTCCTGTCCCCCCTTTTAGTTTCTCTTTTAGTTATTGGATACTCAGTAACTGCTGTTTGACACACTTAAATGTTAAGTGTGGAGAAGGTAAATAATTTGGAATTTATGTCAATATATTGTATTTCATATCTAGGAAGACAGCATAACATATACACACTATATGTATTTGTATAGCTATGAAGTACTTAAAAACTTGGTCAAAAATGTTAAACGCAAACATTTCATTGAAGAGAGAGTATCATTTAAAAAGTATCTTCAAGTTAATAGGTGTGTTTTGGACGAATAGCAACTTGAATATGAAAGCAAGATTAAATTTGTTAACAGTGCCAAAATAAGTGTTTGTTTTGCCTTTATTTGTATGTCCAAAGTTTTGGAATGGGTTACATTGATATTTTAAAAATATAGAAATGATGGTAGAGCACATTAAAAAATGTTTTAGACTTGGAAAATGACTTACATGTGAGTAACATTGTCAATCCTAGTTAATAATAGCCTTAGGCATTCTGAAGAGAAGGAAGTTTTTCAGACCAAGGATAAAATTCCTCTGTAGTCCTCAGGGTGAATATATTGAGAGTATAAAAAGATGGAGCTTTGCTTGGTTTTTTGATTTGATAGCAAGTCAAATTATTTGGGCTAGTGTTGGAAGGATAACAGTATTGGTTTTAACTTGTTATATTTTTTTCTCTTATTAAAGGAAAAGTAATTGGAAAAAATGGCAAAGTCATTCAGGAAATAGTGGACAAATCTGGTGTGGTTCGGGTGAGAATTGAAGGAGACAATGAAAATAAATTACCTAGAGAAGATGTAAGTATTTAAAATGTATAAACCTCCCCCACTTTTTTTAAACCGTGTTCTGTTCCTGGCTGATTTATAATGTTTTTTTATATTTTGGAAATCATTTTGATCAGTTTTATCTAGTGAGCTACTTACAGTCTGATGCAGTGGATTTTTTTTTCTTTTTTTTAATTTTATTCCTCACAATATTGTTTTCTGTGCTTAAGAAAACAAGTAATCTTGGGGCGCCTGGGTGGCTCAGTTGGTTAAGCGACTGCCTTCAGCTCAGGTCATGATCCCAGGGTCCTGGGATCGAGTCCCGCATCGGGCTCCCTGCTCTGCGGGGAGCCTGCTTCTCCCTCTCCCACTCCCCCTGCTTGTGTTCCCTCTCTCGCTGTGTCTCTCTGTCAAATAAATAAATAAAAAAATCTTTTAAAAAAAAATTAAAAAAAAAGAAAACAAGTAATCTTTCAACTGTGGGCCGTGGGATCTTGATTGGTTTCTCAGTACTTCAGTAAAAAGTCAATTTTTGATAAAATGGTTTCAGTTTGAGAATTTTAACAGTTCTTTTTTGTACTTAACAAGTTTATTATAAAGGAATTCTTAGTAAATAACCGTGTACTTAACCTTTTTTAGAATCTGAAAACACTGATCATTTCTTAACTGAAATCTTTAACCTTTTATGTCGTTATTACGACACCAACTTTCTGACATTTCTTTTTCCGTCTCTTCTCACATGTTCATATTTTGTCTACAATACTGTTCTTTACTCCTCATCCATAACTTGAAAGATCTCTTACTTTGGTGGCTCCAGTGGCTTAAACTTTGTATGCCTACGAATGAATATAAGGCAAGGATTTTCTCCCATATTATCTCTCAGGAAGCAGCTTCAGTTTTGCACAATAGATTATTGCTTGGAGAGCTTACTAGCCTGTTGGAAAGAATGTGTCTTCTTTAAAAGAAAGAAAGAAACTAGTCAGATTAGCTCAGATAATCTCACATCAAGTATTGGATGTTGCAAAGATGTCTATTAGGGAGCCACTTCCTTTATTCCTTTTAATTAGAATGTAGAGGCAAAGCAAACAAAACGATTAACACATGCCTTAGTATTGCAGAAATGAGTACTGTGGCTGAGATTTGTTTCATCCTACACTGCTCCCAAAATTGCTATAAATCTCAAATAACCTTTACTTTTTAAGCAACCCTCCCTCCTGTTGCCTTTGAGAGGAGGATTAAAATCGAGGTGTCATAAAAATTCACACTTTCCCCTTTATACCCCCTATTTAATGTATAAAAGAAAGGTGATCCATTTAGCATACAACCACTCCATAAAAGTGGTCTGGACATCAGGGTGTTTATTGGTCAGGGCCATTATATGAGTTAACTATAAATTTCTTAGCTTGATTTATCCCTAGTTGCTTTCCAGTATTTAACATTTTGTTGCAAAGCTAATTCTTCTAAGTCTGTCTTCATAAATAAGAACTTTACTGTACTTTACTGTTTTGTAGTTTTGGTTAGTGTTACCCCCATTTCTGTGTCAGAGTTAAGAAATTTAAATGCTTATAGAAACCAAGCAGATTACTAAATGATGAAGCAGGTTGGGATATACAAGATACGGATAGGAGGGTGCATGGTCTCTTTCTATAAAAGAAGCAGATGCTGCTTAGCTTTAATCTGGTTGCTATATCTTTTGATATTATGAGAAGTTGGAAACCTATAATATACAAAATTAAAAAATTTTTAGAACATTGCATGTTAAAACAAGTTTGAAGGTTGGTATTCGCTTATTTGGGGCCACCATTTCATAATTTAAGCTGTCTAAATCCCCTGACAGACTGTTTATAACTTGTTTATGCTGAAGTCTTTTGGTGACCCACCTTGAGCCTGAGATGACCTTTCCCACCTATGTATCATGCAATTATTGTCTATATAATTATGTAATGATTTTCTCTCAACCTTATATTTTTTGTTATCTCACCAAGCCACATTATGAACTCTGAAATCAAGAAATAAAGTCTGAATTCCCATATTCTCTGTTTTTCTCTAGCCCAGTGAAGTGTACAGAGTTAGATGCTTGCTCAGTATTTTCAGCTTTTCACTGAATTGGATTTGAGCTTTTCACTGTAGAAGAAATACACTTATGTAAAAGTTAGAATAGCACAGAAGGATATAGTGTGAAAAGTAAATGTGTATCGGGGCGCCTGGGTGGCTCAGTCGTTAAGCGTCTGCCTTCGGCTCAGGTCATGATCCCAGGGTCCTGGGATTGAGCCCCGCATTGGGCTCCCTGCTCTGCGGGAAGTCTGCTTCTCCCTCTCCCACTCCCCCTGCTTATGTTCCCTCTCTCTCTCTGTCTCTATGTCAAATAAATAAATAAAATCTTTAAAAAAAAAAAAAAAAGTAAATGTGTATCTATGTCCTGTCTATCTCTCCTCTCTCCATTGTGTCTCATAGATTTTAGACTGTTGTTGGTTGCCTTTTCATGTCTTTGTTTTGCTACTAAAATCAGTGCTGCAGCAAATATCCCTTAACCACTAGAGAGTAAATTCCTGGAAGTGGGTTTTTTAGATCAAAGGGTAAAAGGCATTTAAATTTTTAGATCTTAGTTTTCCCACACATTCTTTCCACCAGTGTCGGAAATGGGTCTATTTTCCACATACTTGCCAATACAGAGTTTTATCAAACTTTTAATTAGTGCCATTCCAGAAGGTGTACATGTTCTCTCTCCATATGCTTAAAAGATATTTTAATTTTTCTGTTAAGGAGCTTGTCTTTTGTATATTTTTTGCCTTTATTACTAAGTTGTTAGAACTTTTGCATTTTAAGGAAGCTAGTCTTTTGTCTTTTTATATTTGTAGCAAATACTCTTTTTCCTTGATTATTTCCCCCAATACAAATTTTTTATGTTGTTGGAATTTTTTTTAGGCTTTTGCTTTATGATTTAAGACTTTCGCATTTTGTGTCCTGCTTGGCAAGATCTTTCCTACATGTAGATCATTTAGAGATCCATTTATATTTCATTCTCCAGGTTTTTTAAAAGTATATAAATTTTTCACTCCAATAAATTTTTTTGGTGGGGTGGTTTGTAAGGTATTAGGAACCAGGGATCCTGCTTTATTTTTCCCAAGTGCTAGTTGGTAGTGTCAGTGCAATCTGTTAAATATAAGTAATCAGTTATTAGCATTTTTTAAAAATCTAGAAATTTTGGGGCGCCGGGGTGGCTCAGTCAGTTAAGCGTCTGTCTTCGGCTCAGGTCATGATCCCAGGGTCCTGGGATCGAGTCCCACTTCGGGCTCCTTGCTCGGCAGGGAGCCTGCTTCTCCCACTGCCTGCCACTCCCCTCCTGCTTGTTCTCTCTCTCCCTCTCTCTGACAAATAAAATCTTAAAAAAAAAAATCTAGGAAGTTCACGGAAATAACTCCTAGAAACAAATTTTTATATTCAGTATTAATCATTTACTCTTCAAATTTTTTATTATGGCTCTATAGTAGCCATTAAAGTATTCTGTAAAACATGTCTTTAAGGTTGCATTCTTAACTGTCCTTTTCTTTGGAGGTATTGGTGATAGCATCTCAACTTCAGGGTCAAAGCATTGTATTTCTCTTACTCCTTGCAGATCATCTGTCTTGGAATGACTTTTCCTTCTTTACCTCCTTGGTAAAATTCTATTTGTTTTTAACATTTACTTTAATAATATTCTTAGGAGTTCCCCTAAGTTTCCACATTTGGGATGGCATAATACACATTCTACTTAATATTGCTGTGTTTTTCATTGATACCACTAATGCTGTGCAATAAGATTATTGCAGGAATGTTTAGTATCTTTTCTGAGATTGTGATTGCCTTTAGGGATTTTATTTATCCTTTTTCATTATTCTGTATTGGGGCAAGTGACAAGTGGTTGTTACTTGGAATTAGGTAACTGGATATGAAATTGGCTGGCTCATTGGCTAATTGTATGACTTTGGGCAAATTGCTTTCTCAACTGTAAAATTGGAGTATTTTTTTTTTAATTGGAGTATTAAAGTTACTTTTTAATGAATATTAAATAAGATACAGGTGTAGAATAATATACTTCTAGAAATGTGGTATGTGCTTAAAGTATTTTAGATCTTTTTTTTACTCCTCCTCCATCTTTCATTCACTTTGCTGTCTTTCTTACCTGCCCATGAATTCCTGAGGACAGAGTCAAGACTTCCTACTTCTTAAGCTTAAGTTATAGTCCTTTTTTTCATGCCCTCTTAAGCCAATCTGTTTGAATAGCTGTTAGGAACTCATCTGTAGAATCAAGAAAATGAGACACTGAAACTGCCTGGGGAAGTTTATTCAGGCTCTACTCATTTTTCCTTAGCCATTAGGAAGGTAGAAGTGTATTTCTTTGTAAATTCAGCAAAATTAATTCTTTGATTTGCTTTAATATTGGTGACTAAATATTTGCCCATATCAGTAATTCCTTTATTTTACATGGTGTAAATATTTGTACTCTGTATGTTACACTGTTAATGGTCAGGAAGCACTACTTCCAATATACAACATTGACAGTTTTGTTAAGTGAGCACATATTAGGGATAACCTACCTAATGTGCTTTACCTTTTTAAAGCCATCATTACCAACGTGATCTATCTGGTCTATAAATTTATACCAGTTTGAAGGAAAATTTCATTAAAAGGTGGTTTATATATGAAGAAAGACTGAATTAGGAATTAGAAAATCTGATATAAACTGGTATTTTAAAGGTAATTTAAATTTTTAGCATACTTAAATTGTAGGGCAAATACAATGAGTTATTGAAAACCTCGGTATTTCAAATTATATTGATTTTTTTCTTAGTTTATTTTTATTTTTTAAAGATTTTATTTATTTATTTGACAGAGACACAGTGAGAGAGGGAACACAAGCAGGGAGAGTGGGAGAGGGAGAAGCAGGCTTCCTGCGGAGCAGGGAGCCTGATGCGCGGGGCTCGATCCCAGGACCCTGGGATCATGACCTGAGCCGAAGGCAGACGCTTAATGACTGAGCCACCCAGGCGCCCAGCAGTTTATTTTTAAACCTTGAATTTTAGTAAGATATAAATTGCTGTGTTTTAGAAAAGTTTTCCAAATTATATATTGGTATGTGAAATTTAGGCTAGACTTTGTTAAAATATGAAATACTGAGGATGTTGTGTTTTCTTACAGGGTATGGTTCCGTTTGTATTTGTTGGCACTAAAGAAAGCATCGGAAATGTGCAAGTTCTTTTAGAGTATCATATTGCTTATCTAAAGGTTTGTATACTGTTCACATTCATATTGTTGCTTCATATGTTAAACTTCAAAATACATCAATTTTATATTCATATTAAATTTCAAATCATTAAATATTTTTTTTAATTCAGCTTCAGATTTACCCTGGTCTCCTACTTGAGAATTTAGGGGGAAAAGGTCCGTTGCCATAATAAAATGATTGGCCTTAATGCACATTGTTTCTCTTTTTCTCTGAACTTTGACATTCTTTCCTTACTGTTTAAGAAATGGTCACACTTGTGTTCCTCTAATTTGACTCTCCTCACCTTACGTATATACATGTGCTATACTGAAACCATTTTGTTTTTACCTTGATGTTTTAAGTGCAAATAGGGCAGGGAGTAAGATGGGCTTTCTTGGTAACTAGTATTTGAATCAGAGGTGATATCCTATAGACATCATTTGGTAATTCTTAACCATTATTTTTAAGATAGTCTATTTAGAGTTGATAAATAAAGAGCAAAGATTTTAAAAAAGAAATGGCCCATAAATTATTAAAAGTTGCAGTTGTCATTTTCTACTTTATCTTTTATTAAGTTTCTCTTCTAATATCCTCAACAGTTCTGTCTCTAGTAGGTTTTAGTCCTTTTAATCACTCATATCATTGCTCTTACGTTAATATTTTGAAAGCACACATGATGATGTCATTCTTTTAAAACTCATGTTTAGAAATCTCAATTCAGTCTGGCATTTTAAAGCCCATGCTTTATCTTCCAGTACTCTACTACTTAGCCAGAAGCTTTCTCTGGTCACCTTACCTTCACGTTCTGTAATGACCTCGGTTTCTGAATGACCAAGTCTCCTAGTTCATGTAGGCCACAACTCAGGTGTCACCGTTTTGATGGAAAAGTAGCTTAATAGTCCCTCTCATATATGGCACCTGTATCTCACTTAATCAGAGTTTTTATTTCTTGAGGGCTGGATGAGGGCTGGATCTGGTAATATTGTGTAATTATTTGCTGTTTAACAAACCGTTAGTTCATTCACGCCAGGAACTAAAACGCAAACTGTGAATATTGCTCTAGCATAAGAAACATTTATTCGGCCCTGTAAACACAAACAGATAGTTTATTTTAATGCTTGTCTGTTAAACACACCCTTGAAGGTGGAGAGTCCTTGTCTTTTTCTATATTGTATGTTTGTAGCACCTGGCATACTTAGTGCTCGCTAAAGTATTCAGTAAATGTTCAGTGAATTGAGTCAGCAAATGACCTCGTGAATTGTATTTACTAGGTACACAGTTGTATTTTACCAAATAATTGGCCAAGATCACAGCTTCTTTCATTGGTAGGGAGTAGAGCTTTAACCGTAGGCTTTAAGAAGGTAAAAATGGTACAACATAGAATATTTACACTTTTTTGTTTTGCTTATAGGAAGTAGAACAGCTAAGAATGGAACGCCTACAGATTGATGAACAGCTACGACAGATTGGTATGGGTTTCAGACCTTCTTCCACCAGAGGGCCTGAAAAAGAAAAAGGATATGCCACTGATGAAAGTACCGTCTCTTCTGTACAAGGTTCTAGGTCTTATAGTGGAAGAGGCAGAGGTCGTCGGGGCCCTAATTACACCTCCGGTTATGGTAAAAAAAACAATTTTTTTGTTAGTCGTTTTAGTTTAGGCACTTCAAAACGTTTTGCTCAATATTATTCGTTGCTCTGTCTTGGCTTTGGGGGCAGGAGCTGTCTATGGTAGTGAAGGCATACTTCATATTAATGACAGTAAAAGGTGTATGATGTTCACACAGCTTTGTAATGAGATCAGACATGTTTTTGTTAAGTTGGCAGTTCATGATCATGTTTATTTTAAATATTTAGAATAAATATAGGTGGCATTTGTATATACATACTTGTATACAAAAATGTGTATATATCAAAACCTAGTAATGGTGATGATACTGCTAGGAATCTCTTTAGCCTACTGTCTAGGAAAAGTAAAGTTGAAAAATAATGCTAATCAGTGTGCTAAGGTTGTGTATAGTACATCTGTACTAGTTTTATAAAATACACTTTATTGATTCTCGGCAGTTTTGAATGTAAGTATCTCCTATCTGGAATTAATTTTATGAAATAACATTTCACTAAAAATGAGGGCTTTTTAAAAAGCCGGAACCAAATTAACATTTTATAAATGAACATTTTTATAAAATGTATTTCAGTGTGAGGATAGGGCCCTAACCCTTATAGGAGGGGGCCCGTGGATGGTGGTGGTCAACAATTTTCTAATCCTAAATTTTCACTTATTCTTCTTCAGCTTTGGAGTTGTTCATTTTTCTGCATTTGGACTTGGATCTTAGCAGTGACCTGATTTTTGTCTTCCCTCGTCTTCCCTTTCTATTTCCTTCTCTTTTCTCCATACCTCTATGCTCCTCCTAACTTAACTGCTTTAGAAAAATAATTCATAAGCCTTTTCCAAAATAGAAGGCATTTAGGGAAAATGGATAAACATAAAAGCTTACAGTGTGCAGATTCCACACTCAGATTTCATGTTTGAAGAATCATCTAATGACGCCAGAATTGTATTAAATTTGTCCTTTCATTTGTTGTGGAGCTGAAAGGTTAATTATCCCTTCCCTCATATATTTCCATGTTCTCATTTCTTGATAGTTTTTATTATTTAAAGTTAACTGTTGAAACTGGAAAGCAAAATTCTAGTAAAGTGTTTAGCATATGAAGGGCAGAAAATTGTGAAGTATTACTGTATTTCCTGAAAATACATTTAATACAAAAGACAACTAACCAGTAATTAAAGAAAAATTATATTGAATGATTCTAGAGGCATAAATTACTAGTACAAATAATCAGATTTGGTTTTTTGGATGATAGGGTGATGAATTCATTGAAGACTTCTATAAGCCTCTGTGGGAAGTCAGCTTGTTGTTGAGGCCAGTTTTCTGCAAAATGCCTTTGTTGACAGTAGGTAAAATTTTTATGAGTTAGTAAGTTTTTATGAGTGGTAGAGGAATATCATCTGGATTGAAGAAAGTTATGCAAGTTGTTCAGTAGATGGCACTCTTACCTCTGAAATGTTGCGGACTGGTGGTAGCATTGCATTTCTTGAAATAGCTGTTGAATTTAAGTGGGCTTGAGAGAAAAACCATTTAAATTTGGTTATAGATGTTCTCTTACCTACTTAATGTCAGGATATTTAGGTGATAATATATAAGTTGTATAAGAAACATTTGTCATAATGTCTCTGAAGTTGGTATGTTCCTTAGAATGAATGATATTTTAAAGCTAATGGGCAACATTTTTTTTAATGGCACACAAAATATGTCTTTAAAATGAATGGATGGCATATTGGAGTTGATAAAATACGGTACTTTAGCTATTACGTTTAGTGTACATGAACATTGAAAAGGATGTGAAGTATCTTCAGGAGTGATTTTAGAAGTTTTAGGGGAAAATCTGATTTGCAATTCTGTTAAAAACAGGTTTTATTTGTTGGAGTCATTAAAAATTGGATTAGTTTCATGAATCATTTTTAGAGCTACTTAAAAAATTTTTTTGGATTCATGAACTTCTAGAGACGACCTTCATTCCTTTTGCATATGACTCCGTCTGTCTGTCTTGTAAAGCTAGTGACTTCATAGTTGTGCTCTTTGGTTCTCTGCAGCTGAGATTCATATGATTAGTTTGGCCTCACCTGGATAATCCATGATAATCTTCCCACTTCAATATCCTTAATCTTATCACATCTGCAAAGTCCCTTTTGCCATCCCAGAAACATTTAAGCTTTATTTAATATGACTAACGCAAGAGCACTAGCCAATTCATTAGCCCTTTTTGTTTTTGACTTTAGTATCTGTCTTATCTACTGAAACCTATTTATGTTTTAGACCACCCCCTTTAAGTATTTAGAATACTAGATTAAAGTTTAGGAAGAATGTCTTTGCTTGTGATGCTGAGTTTAAATACTACAATGTATTTCGGGAGGAAATTCAGTAGGGACTTGTGAAAAATTTTAAAATGAGATATTCATTTATCTTCACATTTTCTTAATGTTTTCAGGCAGTGTATAGGCTTGTCAGTAAATTCAGAAATTCTTACACATTCCAAAAGATGTTTTCGTGACTCATGAAATGATAAATTGCCATTATTCTAACAAACCATGACATCAGCTAGTAAATTTTTTGTCATTTGGAGAAATAAGTGGGAGATTCATTCTCTTTTGCGAGACTCCCAATCCTAATAAAACTTAAGTGTGAATACTAGAAACTTGCTGTGTTTTTTTCTAAAATAATAGTTCCAATGTATTAATCCATTTTTATATAATTGAGTGGTTACATCATATTTAAGGTCATGTGGAAAATAAAGAATGATCTTAGAGGAGAAAGGAAGTTGTTAGACTCCCTTCATTTGTTCAGTTTTATTCTGGGTACCTTAATACTTCTACTTTTGTACATCTGAGGAGTTAACGATGTTTTACTTTCATCATCAAATGACTGGAATTTAAATTTAGCGAACTTGTAGTTTATCATGGAATCACTTTTATTTGGGAGATAAGCAAACGAACTTCAAAATTATACAACAGATTCATTTATCAAGAGAGAATTGTTATGCATATTGTTAGGTGTCTGGGGCATTTAGAGGTAGAAGAAAGAGCTCTACCGTTTAAATGTATCATAGACCAAGTGGGATGTAAATCGAAAGGGGAAAAAATGGAAAAGAACATATGACAACATTGCATGATAGACACACTTTGCTTTTAAGGTAATAAAAGGAGAGGAGAGGTCTATTTTCAGTTAAATTGGTCTGAAACTAGAAATTGAACTGGGCTCTGAAGGAGATAGATTTGGACATATGATGAAACGGAGGGGTGGAAGTGGCATTCCAACAATTAAAGAATAAAAGAGAGTATTGTAGTGATTGAATCATCTAAATCTGGCACTTTAATTGTGATATAATAGTAATGATATTGCAAGCTTTTATGGAATATTTGCAGTGTTTAAATTTTTAAAAGGTCAGTATTAAAATAGGTCATTGAAACCTTAGAAATGGTCTGTCAACCTTTAGAGTCACGATGAATTTTTCTCTTGTCAGATTAAAGTTGTCTTCTTAGCATTCTTAAAATTTGTTCTGTAATTTCACATAGTGTATTTAAGCCACTGTTGCTCATAAAACATAATTATTTTATGTACAGCCACTAAAAATACACTCCCAGTTTATAAGAGACCATCAGTTATATAGGAAGCATTGTGATTTCAGAGATGTTAAAAGCGTGATGTGTGCTTTTAACATCTCTGTTAAAAGATGTGCTTCCAAGAATCAATGCAATAATGGTAGAGTACACTATACAATTAAACTACTCCTTTTTCTAAATATGATTAAATTTGGTTTTCAATATTGGATAGCGGTTATTTTTATTACACTAATTTGCTTCTAAAACAAAAATGAGCAATTTTTTTTTTTACTATTTTTCCATACTAACTGCATTTGCATATTATATGTAATGTTTTGTATAATCTCTTGGCTCTGTTTCTGCACATTCAAACCAACTTTTAATTTCCCATTAGTAGATCTTGTATTACTAGTCTAATACTAACATGTGATTATTTCTTAGTAAATTTCAAACTCATTTTAATTTTTATTTAGCTTTCTTTGAATCAGCCAGTTAGGGTTATTAAAATAATGGTCTGTAGGAAGTAATTTTGAAAAATTTCATTCCTTTTTTTTTCCCTTTAAAAAAAAAAGGAATCTAATTGGTTTATGTCCTCTTTCCCAAGGTACAAACTCTGAGCTGTCTAACCCCTCTGAAACAGAATCTGAGCGTAAAGACGAGCTGAGCGATTGGTCATTGGCAGGAGAAGATGATCGGGAGAGCCGACATCAGCGTGACAGCAGGAGACGCCCAGGAGGAAGAGGGAGAAGTGTTTCAGGGGGTCGAGGTCGTGGTGGACCGCGTGGTGGCAAATCCTCCATCAGTTCTGGTAGTCTTTTATATACTATGTCAGCATCCTTACTTTGTAAACAGTATAACTTTATACAAGTTAATTCATTTCCCAAGGCCACCCATTTTGGGAAGTGTCTTCTCACTGAGGCAAGTAGTGGAGCATATGGCAAGATAAGGAGAAACCCTTTAGGGTGTTTCTCAGTGAAGGTTTAGCTAGAATTTCAGGTCAGAGAAATTTTGGTTGGCTGATTCTCTTGTTTCGATGGTCAAAAATTTCTCCAGTTTTTGGGGGCTTATATGATTAGAATGTTTTTTTCCCCTAGAAAATTTGGGTTATATATTTGTTTGCCAGACCCAGAAAATTCTAACGCACAGAGAGATCTAAGTAACTTTACATACTTAATATTGAAAATTAACTGAGAAGAATTTTTGCTGCACTATGTACTATTTTAGGAACAGAGAGAAATTGTGAAATTAAAATTTTTTTTACTGTTTGAGGAATTGAGCTGAGCTGTAAAGAAGGCTGTTTAGACTGAGAACTGAGGTGCATAAGCAACTTTTTACTCATGTCTTTTTGTAGGAGTTGCGAGAATGTTTTTGCTTAGCATAATGGGCTAGGGGGGAGGAATTGTCAGCATTATGTGGACTAGATTATATGACGTATAACCTTTACATATTTTTATTGTATACCACTTTAAGAAAACCACTCTTAATGTTATAACATGTGCCCTATGAAAGTTTATAAGTATTTTAAATGTTTAAAACATACATATAATTAAATGTATATCAGACTTGCTTACAAACTACAAAAAACTGGAACAAATCACAAAATTTTAGGGGCTTTTAAAAGTACTCTAGTTCCAGTGATACTCTCTGAGCCCTAAGTTTAGCGTATAGGTGTTTAGGGAAATACTTTTTATATTTTACTACATTACATTGCTATTACCAAGGTTTATAGAATTGTAGTATGCTGAATTGCACAATATATGTACTTTACCTAGTGCTTATGATTAATGGATAAACTTAGTGTCTTTTGCAAAGATGCTAGCTTGCTAGCTGTTACCAAAGGAAACTTAGGAAAAATCGTGATTAGGTGAATTTCTTCTATAATTTGATTGGTGGAGGCAATAAATGCACATAGGTAAGATGGGTATTTTTTTTCTTATGAATTATACTTTAAAACTTTCCCTTTCCCACCCTCACCCCACCTTACCCCGCCTTCACTCTTTGTTTCTGGAGATGGGAGTACTAGTCAACATTCATTTCTCTATTTTCCTATACCAGTTAGAATTTGAAACTTTTTTTTTTTAGTTTGCTTTTTTGTGTAGACTTGTTTTGATTGCTTCAGTTCAGTAACATTTCTATTATGCCATGGAGTGCAGGTGTTGAGAATTATTTGAGAATAGTCCATTAACATTAGCACAAAGCAACAGCCGACACCTTGAACTCCATAAAGGCGGCAAAATTGAATATTTCTCTTAATTCTCATTTCTCTAGCCTCTGGGCAGGATTAGCTAAGAATGTGAATGTCAAAAATAGCATGTAATAATATACTGTTTTCTAATACATTTTCAAAACAAGTCCAAGAAATGGTAGGAAGCTGAGGGTATTTGCTCATTTTCTGCTTTAATTTTTCATTGCCATTTAAAGTTCTTCATATTTGTTATTTTCCAGGGAAAACAGTGATACAGAAAACATTTGAATATCTATATTGGGGGAGTATAGGGGGAGAATTGAAGTTTCTTTATCATTAATATAGTTCTTTAGATCAAAACATTACTAATGACTGCAGCTCTCTTAAACGAATATTTCTTGCCTCTGACATGCATATAGTGCTCAAAGATCCAGACAGCAATCCATACAGCTTACTTGATAATACAGAATCTGATCAGACTGCAGACACTGATGCCAGCGAATCTCATCACAGTACTAACCGTCGTAGGCGGTCTCGTAGACGAAGGACTGATGAAGATGCTGTTCTGATGGATGGGATGACTGAATCTGATACAGCTTCAGTTAATGAAAATGGGCTAGGTATGTAAGCACTTAGGGAAAAGATAACACTATTGTATATTAATGTATGACGCTTTTTTCAACAACAACAACAACAAAAAAAACACCCCAAACGTAATGCAATTCCCATATCGAATTTTTCTTAGTGTTTACTTCAAACAAGATAGCTTTGTGTCTGTCTGAAGTGTCTAGTTCTCAGATTTGTATAGCTAAATTATTTGAAACCAGAAGGGTTTATTAAAGTGCCCTTTGATGCCATTAAATCAATATAGATATTCAAATTGCAAGCCACTTAATACTCTTTTTGTTCCTAAGCCAAAATTGGGCTTTCAGCTTGCCTCTTTAAAATTTATTATAAATGACAGTAGTGAAGGTATGTGTATTGAGTAGGTATTAACTTCCAAAGGGCTAAAATGTTAACTTTGCTTAAAAACAAAAAACCCAAAAACTAAATTGTATTGGAAAGGAAGACTTTATTCCTGAGTGATGGTAATTAAGTTGTTGAGTTTGTTCAGTTAAGAGTTTAAAACCTTCTTTATTTCCAGGTGATAATTCCCTTTTGAATCTATTTGAAATGTTTAAAACTACAAAATTATTTTCCTGTTAGTAATGTATATTGTTTAATCCTCCCTGTTTAATTAAAAAGTTCTCTTTCCCCATTCTTAAATCTTTGAAGGAAAGAAGTTTTTTTTGTTTTGCTTTTGTTTGTCAGAATAGTTCATGGTAAACTTTGCAATTACAGATGATAGTGAAAAAAAACCCCAGCGACGCAATCGTAGCCGCAGGCGTCGTTTCAGGGGTCAGGCAGAAGATAGACAGCCAGGTAACTTGAGTGGACCTGTTGACACCACCAGGTCACAAGCATGAAAAAAATGTCATGTGTCTGCTTTCTAAATATATTATACTTACATGTACACATGTGTGCATATACATTCAAGATGTGCATTACATAAATTGTTTACTCAACTAATAAGACTACTACTCTTAAGAAAATGCATTCTTCCTTCACTCCGTAAATGTTTAGTAACCTGTCTAATTGAACTAATGTTGTGTCTTAATTTTTTTTTTACATGGAAATACTGTTGAGAAGACCATTATTTTGTCCACTTGGCAGATTCTTCATCCTTGAGTTTAGGCCTGCCATCCCAGAGACTGCGTTGTAGATTGTGATTGAGGTTGATTGGCAAAACTGGGCAACTTTTGCATGGTGCTGCTTATTTTATCTGAATTCAGCACCTCATTTTTGTGGGAATTTTAATACCCACAGTTAAAAAAAAAAGTATAAATGAGAAAAATACTTGAAAGTGTCTTTTTTCTAATAAGAGGAATGCATGTTATGTTTTGTTCATTTATTGTGGTGTGTTGCCTTTTCCCTTACACCTACTAACTATTCAAATTAATAGTACTTATTTATTAGTTTTAGAATGTTAATTTAAGTAGTCATAATTTTTAGTGACTTCAAAGAAACTTGTTTGCTGTGTCTATATTATTTTGAACATAATTCCATTTCCTGTATACAGAGAATCACGTGTATATTCACAGTGAAGAAATTGTGTGCACCAAAAATAAACCCCTTTTAAACTAATCAATTTCTGCATTCTTTCCAAAGCAAATTCTTGGGTGTGTTTTCCCCAAATAAAGAATGTAAATTCAAGTATCTTTAATTAAGTTTAGTGGTTGTGTAGAGACATTTGGGAAAACTGATTAAAGGTGTTAGTTCCCATTCTTGAAGAAAAGTTCATGTTTTAAAGATAGTTGTAAGTTTAAAAGGAATTAAATATTGTCAAAAAGAGAAAGTTTCCAGAAAGTGTTTCTTACTGTTTTCCCTTCTCTTCCCTCTCTCTCTGTAGTGTCAGAAATATTCTTTAGATCAAGAGGTCATATTTACGTTGTTTAAAGTTGGCATGGCAGTGAATACAATTTCAGCCGTACTTTATAAATAAGAAAATTCAAACTATCCTTGTGGGCTTAACATAGGGTAAATAACAACACAATTTGTTAACTAGATGGATGGTGGTTTAGTACCAAGTCAGTGGACATAAAAAACACAGTGGTGTTCTCTTGCAGAGAAGTGAAACTTGAGTAATTTGGGGTGTCCAGTAATTTGATAATTGTTCCATACTTGCATTTATTCCAGTTTTACTCAGTTCTTTGGAATTGCTGCTTTTCCTGTTTAGAAATCCTTGTCTTCCCTAGCCTGCCTTCCCTGGCCTTCCCCTAAAAACTTTTAAAAGCCCCCTAAGATAGCATCGACGGAATAGGCACATCATTTTCTCCTTGCCCCTGTCAGTACTTCTAGAAAAGTAGCTTCATCTAAAAATACCAACATTCCCTTACATACACAATCATTTCATTTGTTCTCATTTGCTCAGAATCTTTTGTTGTCTTTAGTGTAAATGAAGCAGTGAATATTCCTTATTCTACTTAGAAAGTGCCTGTGCAGTTGTGTCCAGTTGATTTACTTGGGTCCCTTAGGAGGAAATTCTACAGTCCAAATTATGCTGCACAAATCGCTTATTTCTCTTAGATACCATGTTTATTAATATTTAATATCCTTTTAAATGGCTAATATTATATAAGGACTGGCTGTAAATAGGCTTTGAGTCAGCTAAGTTTGTTTTTGGTTGTACCTCCCTTCAGGGGGGAGGGGCACTGATAAATTTTTACCTTTCCAGCTAAGTGCCTCTTAATTCAGTTGATACCCATATCAAAGTATTACTCTATGAGTGTACATAGTGGATGAAGGGTTCTGAGAATTGTCACATACTCAAATTTAGCAATATGTTTGTGCAGCATGGTTTCCAAGTTGCTGAGTTCTCCCAGGTGTCACTGAGGGCTGAACTGTGGAAACAGAATGAATTCATTTAGGTGCTCCCCAAACTGGAATCATTTCCAGAATGTTTTGCCACCATATATGTAGACATAATAATGAAATGAATTTGAACAGTATTCCTCTTCTCAATTTTGGAAACTATTACTAAATGTATTTATAAATTAACAGTGGATTTAAATGATTTTTTGAAAGCTCTGAAATGAGCACACTGAGTTTCTTACAGTTTGGAAAAAAAGAGGCAGTTTTAGACAGGAAACATCTTTATTTAGTGCTGTTTCTTATAAATGATTTGTATTCTGAATTAAGTGGTTTCTGTGAGATTTAAGATTCATTTAGTAGTTTCAGAAAATTCTTGGATCTTACAAAATATTATGTTAATTTGTGGTCACAAAAAATGAATTGTAAATACTATTAAGCTTCTTTATTAAAATGATTTATTTTCATATAATTTGAACCTGGTGGACCATTTCTCCCCTAGTGACGTTTAATAAATAATTTAAAATTTACTTGAGTTTTCATTCTTTACATTAACTTGCTCTCATCCCGTAAATTAAAATACACTATATTTCATATTGTCAAGAGATTTTCCTGCCCAGTTTCTGATAGAAAATATTTCTTTGAAAGAGAGCAATTATTTTGATATTTCTCCAAATCAGTAAATTCTAAGCTCTAAGTCCTGAAGAGAAAGGATTGAGGTGTAAAGTGAGGCCAGAGTACCTGTAGAACAGAGATGTTGCACTTGGGTTGGCAGAAGGGTGTTAGCTTGCTTTAGTCTTACTCTTATGTCACTATTGCCATCCACTTCCTTGCAAACACACATCTACTTCAATCAGTCCCTTGAAAGATTGTCAAAGCGGGGAAGAGGAGGTTACTAAATTAATGGTGGCCCTTTTCCCACCAGGATCATTGTCCACATTTTAGGGTGCTGTTCCGCCATCTTTAGTTGGCTTGTAGTTTTTTTATTTTAAATCAGAATGGTTTCTAGTGTGAAATGTGAAAAAGAAACCATAAAATACCACACTTGGATATCTTACTTGTGCTTAAAAAAAACCAAAACAACAAAAAAACCCTAACAATTTGAGTAAATCTTTTATATCTGATGAAATTTTCAAATTGAAGTATATATAGTACACCATGATTGCACCAAGTATTGCCTTTTTTTCCCCCCACTGAGAATTGCAGACACTGGGCTTAGAATGCTGTATTTCTTATTCTTGGTTGTGGATTTCTATATCAAGCTTTATCCCACAACTGTAGAGTCAGTCAGAAGCAATGGCTGGATTCCTGTGAAAGCAGACTTAAATCTAGGCTTCCTTGGATCTCCAGCTTGGAATTTTCTATTGTCAGCACTAAATCACAGGCACATTTTTCAACTTTTGTTTTTGGTTGGAGGTGGTACCCAGCTTAAAATTTTGGAATTGGGTTACCCACCATCAGTTTATTTTAAAAGTAAAATTACTCTTTATCCATAAATAAACTTTAGAAATATTTTTTCAACACCTGTAATTTTTTTCTCATCTTCAACAGTCACAGTTGCAGATTATATTTCTAGAGCTGAGTCTCAGAGCAGACAAAGAAACCTCCCAAGGGAAACTTTGGCTAAAAACAAGAAAGAAATGGTAAGGAGAATTTAACCTGTAGGTTTTGTTGTTTTTGTTTTTTGGGTTTTTTTTTTTTTTTGGTTCTGTTTTGGTTTTTTGTTTTGGTATGGTTCAGCTTTATTTTTACTTCTTGACTTACTGTATGATCGATCACTTGTTTCCCCAACTAGACAAATAATATTTTAAAGATTACTCTTGATTTTGTTCTTGGCCCCAGGTAACTGAAGATATGCATGCTTGAGCCTGGAATACTTTTCATTTAGAATTCCAAATAGCATTTGTAAAATTCAGTCTACCCAGAGATATTGGGCATAAAGACTGTTGGCTTAATTTGGGGAGCAATAGGCTATATACCTCTTCTCAGTGATGGATGTAGACCTTTTTTAAGTTTCAATTCTTTAAATGCTTTAATGTAAATGAGTTTCAAAAAAAAAAAAGGTGAGTAAAATAGGTGTTTATTTGCTTAGGGTAACTTTATATCTTTTACATGGTGAGCTTTCCAGTGGTTAAAATTAGGTTCAAGTTTTCAGTAAACAAGTACAGATGCTTCTGTGATTTAGCACTGCTAGGTACTAGAGATAGAGTTGAAAGACAATAGAGGTGGAGTACATTGGTATATGCTTTCAAAACTTAAGAACATTTTAATCCTTTGATCCAATGTGGTTATGAAACTAAAATGATTTATTAGCTAATTAATGTTTATATAGCTGTTTTCCTCCTCAGCTGTAGATTTCATTTATAAAGAAGTTGAAAAAGTTGTCTCCCTTTGGCAGGCAAAAGATGTGATTGAAGAGCATGGTCCTTCAGAAAAGGCAATAAATGGCCCAACTAGTGCTTCTGGCGATGAAATTTCTAAGCTACAGCGTACTCCAGGAGAAGAAAAGATTAATACCTTAAAAGAAGAAAACACTCAAGAAGCAGCAGTCCTGAATGGTGTTTCATAAACTGAAGAAGTTCCTAGTTTACAGTTCTTTTACATTACATTTTACAATAGTGCTTGTACAAGCTTGCCAAAGATAGAATATGGATCGCCAGTCTTTACATCGCACTTTCAGTTCCTCCATTTGGAATTCAGAAAGGGGAGGGATCCTGAAGAAATCATATGTTAAACATACTTTGACACCTACTGTGTTATAAAATATATCATCAGATGTGCCTTGAGAATAGTATATGTAACATTAAAAAAAGTTGCTGGCTATAGGAAATGTTATTTTGTTTTCAAAATATGGCAGAGATGGGGGGAAGAGGGTGGGGTGGGATCCCTGACGTAATATTCTTTATGAAAGCATTAGCTGCTTTTGTTACATTTTTAATAATATGCAACCACTTCTTCACCTGAGGAAAACTAGAATGAAATGCAGTCTAAAATATTTTGCACTGAATTGTAATTTCTCCATTAGTTTAGTCTGGAAACTGGTCTGTTTTAATGTGTTTTTTAAATGCTGTATGTAGAGGAAAATCTGCAGACCACTGGAATACATTTGTTAAACTCTCATCTGCAGGGACACTGGGTGATATTGGCAGTGACTGTTCTACATTGAGGCTTTGTTTGGTTTATTTATTAAAGTGTACAGTATTTAAAAATCAAACATAGCTTTAGTTAAAACACTAAGCTGAATTAGTCATGTCCATTTCAGACATAACCTGAACTACTGAAAAGATCAATTTCCAGGAGGTTTATTCTGTATAAAAAGTACATGTTAGTCTTCAGTAGAGTATCTTTCCTTTTTTCTTTTCCTTTTTTTTTTTTTTTTTGATTTTGGTTGTTTGATGTGCAATATGTTTTTGTATGCAGGTAGTAAATAAACTTTGATCTTCCATTTGCTGATTAACTTTCTACTTTTTATACCAATTGTAGCAAAGTAGTTGGAGCTAGTAATAGGCCTAGAATAGTTAATGTGATTGCTTTTTAAAAAGCATTTATACTTATAAATAGTATTAAAATATTGTTTAATCATTTTGTAATATATTCTCTGAAATCTTAGCACTTAAAATTTAGTCTGTTAGAATAGATTGGCTTAGGGAATTGATCATACATTTGATACTAGTAAAATCTTTATAATCTTATCAAAGGCAACTTTTGGAAGGCAATGGGGTAAAATCCAGAATTTTGCTTTGGCCTTTGATAATTAAAGATTATTTTTATAAAGAAGCATGGTGAACAATTTTTAAATAAGAAACAGACCATTAACTTAGTTTTTGATTCTCAAGGAAATAATTTTGAAGGTTGTCATATTAATGATTGTATTTTTTGTATGTATTTTAGCCACGTGGCTTAACTTTAGGAAGATAAAGACTTTGCATAAAGTGTGTTCAGAGTGACAGTGATAAAGTAATTATGCAGATATATGTGAGGTCATATCAAATGTGGATTTACTGGAGGGTTCCCCCCGCCCCCATAGAAACACATAGACCACTGAGCAAGAAAGAGGCATTTCTGTTATTTGGTGTTTGAAGTGTTTTTTATGTGCATAAACGGTCTTAATTTGTTATGTGCATAAAACTATTAAGTGATTTTAGTTAATTTATGATGACTGAAAGACAATTGAAGGTATTGCTAAAATGTAATATTTGCCAGGTCAGTGCCCATATAGCCCCAGACCTCAAATTTATTATCATTGCAGTTAAGATGTGATGGTATTAAATGCTTTTTCCTAAAACCCTAGTAACAGAATTTATAAGATGTGGTATGAAAAAAATAGGGCAATCCTTGTATTTTGAATAACAGTATCAATAATTTCATATCCTGATTTTTAAAAACTTAACCCACAGACATCTTTTTTAACCATGAAAGGTTAGAAGTAAAATTGTTGGTTTTTTTTCTTTGTTTTCTTCAGTAACAGGGTTACAGATTAATTACAAGGTATGAGAATTTTCATTAATTCCCAAATTGGTAAATATGGTATAAATAAAAAGTGATTTTTCATTTTCTTTCATATAGAATAGATTCACTAAGATCCTTCTTCCATTAAGATTGTTTCATTGAGAAAGTAACATAAAACCATCTTAGAGGGCGCCTGGGTGGCTCAGTTGGTTAAGCGACTGCCTTCAGCTCAGGTCATGATCCTAGAGTCCCGGGATCGAGTCCCGCATCGGGCTCCCTGCTCAGCGGGGAGTCTGCTTCTCCCTCTGACCCTCCTCCCTCTCATGCTCTCTCTCTCAAATAAATAAATAAAATCTTTAAAAAAAAAAAAAAAATCCTCTTTAAAAAAAAAAAACCATCTTAGAAAATGGGCATAGTACAAGCAGTTCTTTAGTAGAATAACCATATTCTAGGAAATAAGTATCAAGATTTCATTATTTACAAACGACTAAACCTAATGCCTTGTGTACTGTAGGACCATAATAAGCTTGCTTTTTTTTTTCCCTCTTAAGAAGAGAGAGCGAGAGGGGGGAGGGAGGAGCAGAGAGAATGGAAGAGAGAATTTTTAAGCAGGCTTCACACGGCCAGCACAGAGCCTGATGGTTTGATCTCATAACCTTGAGATCATGCCTTACCCTGAAATTGAGTCAGATGCTTAACTGACTGAGCACCCAGGTACCCCCATAATAGGCTTTTCTTGGGGGTAAATACTCTGATTTAGAAGTGAAAAGGCCCACTCCCCGAAGGTAGTAACCATTTGATTCAGGTAGCCTTCCAAATTATCTTGAGAGGGGTGCATCTTTTTTGGCTACTTCTACACCAGTTAGATAAGGTGTTGCTATGGGAAAACTTACTGGTAAGTTAGGACATGCTAAAAGACACTTAAGCAAAAATAAAAAACAAAGGTCTTGTGCAGCCCTCAATTGTTTCAGTATACTTAGGTGAAATCACGGAAACTTACTAAGATTACATGGGGGCAAAAACCTTTTCCTGAAACTTCGGGAAGCCTAGTATTCTTGTGTGGCATCAATTTATTTTTCATAGGTTTTATTTTTAAGTCCTGTCTATACCCAGTGTGTGACTCTCAATCCTGAGTGAGTCACATGCTCTACCGACTGAGCTAGCCAGGTACCCCTGGCATCACCTTTTTAAAGCCTTCAGTAGGTCTAAAACTTGCAAAATGGTGTAAATGAGTCTTTGTTGATAGCTCCGTCACTGTTGGTAAAATTATAAATTGTGTATTTTAATGTGGAGCTGAGAAGCAGCACATCAAACTGGTGAGTTTATGAAAACCTAACAGGCATTCCTTAGAACCAGGCTGAGGGAGATCATTTAAATGATTTTGCAAAAGTACAGGTATATATAGGCAAGTAAAGTAACCTGAGAATAGATAACACTAAGCTAGGGAGGAAGAGGCAAAGTAGCTATAGCTAGTGTTTTATTGTATTCCAGGTCTCTCTGTCAGCCATTCTTTTGTAGCTGGGATCCATCACCTTATGCTGAGTCACAGGTGTTTTTGTAGCTGTTGTTTTCTAGGAGTCCAGCGTGTAACTTGAGAAAGGTCTCTGCAGAGTTGGCATATAAACTGTTGCAGTTAGCTTGGGAAATTGTACCGTTTGTCTTCACACAGATTTGCACTTTGAGGTTGAAACCAACCTAGTTAGTTTTCTCATAGGCAATGTCTACAATATAAGAACAGATGAATGGAAAACTAGCTATAATGCAGTAAGTCCTACATCGGATGGTGGTTATTGGAATGAGGGTAAAGGAAACTTTACATTTGGATTTTCTAGAAGGCCTCAAGGAACTTGAATTTGAACTGGATCTGTGTGTTTGACAAAATTCCAAAAGGCAAAAGGATGTTTGATGAGAAGCCTCACTGTTTCCTATCTTTGCTGTTATGGTTTGGATCCCCGATACCTTTTATAAGGATATCTGGTATAGTGAATTTGGTGACTCCTTTTTAAAACTTTTAGTTATTAGGAATGTGTTCTTGAATGGATAGTAGTTAAAACCTTTGATGACATTTGGGTTTTATTTCAGGATCTGCAATAAAGCAACAATCACTCTGTAATAGTTAAACTTTGGCAAGTGAGTAGTAATTTGAAGTTGCACTCAACTGTTGGTTGAAAATAGGTCAATTTTGTTGAGCCATACGAAATTGCCAGTAGTTCACCATTTTTGACCCAGGAAAGTGGCAGTTAGTTTCCTATGGCTCAACCTAAATACATTTTTAAGTATGATCATTTACTTTAGAAATCCAAGCAAGAGCCTAATCATCCAGAAAGTCCTTTATTTCTCGATGAGGCATGTACATTCTATAAGGAAATATATTAATTTTGTAAGAAGGGTTCATCAGTGGATTGCTTTAGATTCAGAATCATCTGTACTTTCTGTATTACTACTTCAAGTACTCAAGGTATAGGCTATAATGCAGGCTATAATCTTTGTAAGAGGATTTCTACCAGTCCATTTGGCTTGCCTCTTTCTTCCTTTGATAATTTGAAAATTGTAGGTATAGGTGTACAGAATTGGGAGTTTCTATATACCTAACTGAGACGTTTTCCAACTATGTTGTATGCAATCTAAAGACAAAAAAAGCAAGGGCAAGATTATTTTTCACTGACATTCTCAGTCTTAAAGCCCCACTATTAAGTATACTAGTGAATAGCTTCTTAAATTTGTGTTCCAGTGATTGGTATGTTTTTCTTGGGGGTGAAATTATAGGGATATTTTCCAAATACTTTGTACCTCTTGGACTGTCAAAAGAAGCTACTCTTTTTTTTTTTAAGAGTATTAAAAAAATTTCCCAGTTTTTGTAGATAGACCAATTTAATTTGTCTTGTTGCCTGGAGCTTATGCCTCAACCTGGCTGAGTTTCATTTTTCAGCCTGCTGTTTACTTGGTTGTAAAGAAGAATGTAAACATTGTTTGAAATTCCATTAATTGTAACTGTACTAAAGTAACAGCAAGTGCTAACATTCCAGATTATACCTTAACACTGGACTATGGACCTTGTCATTGGGTCAGGAATAATTGTAACACTGGGTAGAAGCTCTTCCTTTTTTTTTTTTTTTCCTTTCTTAAAGATTTATTTACCAGAAAGAGTGGGAGAGAATCTTCAAGCAGACTCCCTGCTGAGCATGGGGCTTGATCCCACAAACCCATGAGATCATGACCTGAGCTGAAACCAAGAGTTGGATGCCTAACTGAGCCACCCAGACGCCCCTGGATAGAAGCTCTTCCTATAGCCTGTTGCTAAGGTAACAGTTAGCTATAAACAGACACTGTACCCTAAACAACAGTGCCAAAATAAAAAAGAGCTTAGGTCATTTAAGTTTCCTGGTATCAAGGTTACTGTCAGTTCAGGATTCTTTTTAGAACCAAAACCCACTCTAGCATTTTAAATAGTGTTTTTGTACTTTACCTCAAATTTAAATTTTTTTCTATCCTACTTTTCTCCGATTGAAACAGTTCTGTATTCTAGCCAGAAATGTGGAAACTTAAAACCTGACTTCTCAACTCTAAATGAAGCATTCTGCCTGAGTGAATTTTTTAAAGAATTCTGATGCAAGGTTTTGAGGTAGGGCATACATTTTTCAATAGGCTGAATACAGCTTTTTAGTGTGGCACAGTTCAAAATGCTTAGGGTTTTACTCTTGTGTTAAGATGTTAGTTAACCGGGGCGCCTGGGTGGCTCAGTCGTTAAGCGTCTGCCTTCGGCTCAGGTCATGATTCTGGGGTCCTGGGATCGAGCCCCGCATCAGGCTCCCTGCTCCGCGGGAAGCCTGCTTCTCCCTCTCCCACCCCCCCACCCCCGCTTGTGTTCCCTCTCTCGCTGTGTCTCTGTCAAATAAATAAATAAAATCTTAAAAAAAAAAAAGTTAGTTAACCTAATATTTTCCAATTAGTGGTTTTCTAGCTGCCTTTTACCCTTTTTGTTTTTGTTATAAACTAAGGTTAGCAGAGAAAACCTTATAATCAGGCTTTGTAATTAGAATATATGCGTATTCCACCTGTTTTCATACAAGTTTTTAATCATTTCTTGAATGGTTTGGGTGTTCTGGGATACTGATTTGTATAACTAGACTTTTTTTTTTTTTTTTAAATGCTTCCATAGGTATTCCCATCATTTGGAAAACAGTTGAAGGCAAGAGAATTTTCCTAAAATTCTAAGAGTGGGAAAAGATTTAACTTCCAGGACCATTCATTATAGCCCACTTTTATCACCAGCAAAGCAGTTTTTACAAAGCAGCACAGGACTCATAGTAATGTCAACCCAGAGGCAGTGAAGGCAAAATGGAAGGGACAAAGTAGGGTAACTAAATCTCTGGTATGCCAGATCTAACATTAAGGCTGTGGATAGGAATTCCCCATAACCTACCTAAATAATTCAGGACTAATATAGAGAGAACCATGTTACAAATGAACAGAATAAATTGGAGAAGACCCCCCAGGGCTTGCTTAACAGTTTCATTAGCTGTGTAACCTCTGAAATAATTTGCTCTTTTTGTTTCCCTACCCATAAAATATGGAGGAACCATCAACTTTTTTTTTTCTTTTTTAAGTTGGCCATTAACAGATGGGGAGGCAGAGGCCTAACAATGTAGTGTACTCAAAGTTGCCTGGCTATTACTGCCCAAGTTTGACTTGAAACCTGCATCTCCTATCTCTCAGTGTTGTGTGCATACCTTCCTCCCCCTTGAAGAAGAAAAAAGTCTGAGTACCTACTGATAAAAAGGCCCCAGGCTAAAGGTGTAATGACAGCTGTCAGACTTGAGCATTCATTACCACCCAGGAAAACATGCTTGGTTATCAGATTTGTGATAGGTTATCACAGGTTAACAGCATGGACTTTAGGTTTAAGAAAGATCAGCCTTCTCACCCAGAATATTGTTTTGGGCATTACTTCACTATTGTTTCCTTACTTGTAAAACATACTTAAATGCTTACTTAAGCACAATGCTAGTATACTGTAAGTAGCCAATAAATGTTACCATTACACATCAACTATTTTGTTAAAAAACATGTAAAGATGAAGGCTCTCTTACACAGATCATACTTGCGCCAGTTACCAACTGTGATCTGGAGCCCTCACACAGGTGACTTTCCCAAGAAAAATGGTAGGTTTGGTTCATAATCTACAATGAAATGTGGATTCTTCTACTTAAAGGTAAGCCTAGAGGAAATAAAACTGATTACTGAAAAATGTGCTCTGTTCTCCTTAGTGTTATTTGAAAAGCATTTTTCATTATCTTAATAGTTGTCTTAAAACAGGTGTGCTATTTGCATTAAACACCTGAAAATCTACCCACTACACGAAGTTTTCCCTTCTAGGGCCAATGCTTGATGGTCTCTGGGCATATTAGCTCATATTTCCTATTTGTCTTTCAAAAATTTGCTTTTAACTTACAATTGATAATCTCTTAAGGAAACTTTTGATTAGTCCAAAAGACTGAAACAAAACATTAGTAAGCCAAAATAGCTGATCCTCATTATTAGCAGATTCCTTGTTAGCAAATTGACAATCACCCAACACCCAAAGTGATGCTTGCCTTGTTTCAGTTACCATACTGTAAATAAGCATTTCTTCTGTGGTCCAGGTAATGCTGAGTTTTTCATATTTTTGTGCTTACTGGTGATTTTCCTGTTTAAGAGAGCCCTCAAGCCTAGTGAAGTGCCGCCTAATGTTCCTAAACACAAGAAGGCTGTAATGTAACGACAGGAGTTAGTGTTGGTTGCAAGTTTAACGTTAATGAATCAACAACATTAAGGTCTTTAAATAGAAACACATATATATAAAACAAGGTTATATATTGACTGGTTGATAAAAACATGACCCAGAGGGTCAGAGGAACCTTTATTTCCCCTATGAACACATGGTTCAGTATTCTCTGATTTCAGTGTTTTCAGTAACTTCATAGAACATTACTACTTTGAATAACAAAGTGTACCTTCATATCCCTTCTCCCTAGAAATAACTAAAAAGATTTATCTTACATAAAAGCCATGGCTGCCTTAAGCTGGTGCTTTCTCCTACTCTAAATCATAACAAGTAGACTTGATCAGATTTTAAGGAAACAGGAAAATAAAGAGCAGATCTAACCCAAATCTGAAGTGCCAGTAAACACATTCCTACACCAAACAGGATTGCCGCCACTATTTTGATCTTAACGGACCTTGAAAGTCTTGTGTTCTCCATTAATTAGAGAACTTTTAAGATGATGTAAAGTAGGTAGTATACTTTATCATCTTACAGCTAAAGATAACATTCCTGCTGGTGGCCACAGACTTTGACTTCAGATGTTTTTACAGGTCCTCTAGTTAAGATCCTTCTATATTTTATGTTAGACCAATTATAATAAGCCAATTTACCCATAAACGTTATTTAAATATATGAGTTTATAAATTCTCCAATAGTCCATGCTGGGTATTTTCCATAAATGAGAGCATTTCAGTTTTTAGTTTTGCTAATTGTGTTTAAGCTTGGTCAT
Organism: Mirounga angustirostris; assembly: GCF_029215605.1. NCBI lineage: Eukaryota > Metazoa > Chordata > Mammalia > Carnivora > Phocidae > Mirounga > Mirounga angustirostris. The sequence goes on along the minus strand of NW_026991709.1, from coordinate 84,308,878 downwards.
AACAAATGCAAAAACTTACTACATAAAAAACCCCCAATAATTTATAAACTTTGTTTCTTTAAGTGGCTAGTGGCTAGTTCAATACATTGTAAATACTTCTTGACTAAAAACAAGACCTCTACTGTCAAACCTTATGCGGTTAACAATTTTTAATGTATGAAATCTAAATTCTGCCAATTATATACATATAATTAGATATATTTCTTAGATCAAAGTTGTGGCTAAACTCACTTTTAAAATTTGAGGTTCCAAGCAGTGGGGTTGGTTTTCTCAACTTTGAGCGGCCTTTTCTCCCAATAGGATGAATCCCTCCTATAACAACCTATGCAAATTTCATCCTAATATCACATTGTATTTTAATTACCAATTTTTCACTATCCCATTAGATTGGGGGCTCCTTCAAAGCCAGAGACGGTCTAATTTCTATTCAAGTGGTATCTATAATTACTGAATGTTAAATCTCCAAATATTCTATAATCTCATTTAAAATCCTCACATTCAAAGAAACTTCTACCAAAGCTTTGGTTTAGTTTGTGCCAAATCATTCTTAAAATTTGTAGCTTTGAGGCATTTTATTATAAAAAGCTAGCACTTGTATACATAAACTAACAACTTAAAATTCATCACACATTTACTTCATTTTTTAGCTTGACCTTCTAGTAAATCTTTAGCTTCATTGATTTTGGCTGCTATATAAGGAGATCCTCCTATAGGAAGAAAGAAAAAAGGAATAGTTATAATACGGCTTCTCAATTTCTGCTTGGTGAACATTCTCGTTTAAAGGATTCCTATTGCTTATCTGAGAGGTGGAATTAGCAGAAACGGCATTTTGACTTTTTAAAATAACTATGACACAGCAAACAGATGACCAAATGTATGGTAGTATCTTTCACCAATGGGAAATGAAGTAATTCACATGAAGATTTCCACAAAAATGGCACCTTTAAAGACTTAAACTGATAGAAATAGGATTAAAAAACCCCTACATATGTGACCTTGAAATAGTGTTACTATTTATGATGATTATGTCATACATGAACATGAATTTATTGTACTATGTTACTTTGAAAATTTGTTCTCAGAGGTTTCTGAGCTTTGTTGGAAAGACCCCCCACTATGATTTGTACTCTTTTTCTGTCCTCCACAGTTTTTCTCTTTTCCTGTTACTAATTGTGCCTTCATAATATTGGGTGCTTTCCTGTTACTCCTCTGGAGCACTGATTCTCAAAATGTAGTTCTCAGAGCAGCAAGCATCAACATCCCAATAAGAAAATACACCTTTATAGGCTCCATACTACACTTAATGAATCAGAAGCCCTTCAAAAATAGAAGCTAAATTTTGTAAAGGAGGCTACTACAGTCCAGTACCAAACAATCACAGCCCTGTTTAAAATCAAAACATTCTTAAAAGGGCCTATTCGTTTTTGAGCAGTGGAACAAGGATTTTGGGATCTATATTTTGGTATTCCTAGTAATTATTTGCTTTCAGCACAGTCAAGTCTGCTTAGAAATAGAAACAAATCTTACAGGTTTCTAGATACAGATAGAAGTGGATAATGGATAGAAAAAATTAAATTTTTAGTTTCCTTAACTGAAACTTAACATTTCCTTTAATAATATAGACCCCCCCCCCGCCACCAAAACAGTATTGATGGTATTTAGACTAGAAGTCACATTTATCACTACTGCAGATCTGAAAATGGTAATGTTATCACCACTTTCAAATTACAGTAGTTACTAGATAAACTTATTCTATAAATTTTTCATTCAGGATTTATTCTTTTAAGACATTGGAAAATGGATGGATCCAGCCTGGGCAACAGTGCTCCCACCCACACAGATTTAGGCATTTCCCTTGAAATAGCCAAGAATTAAGTATGAAATTATTCCACTAGTAACAATTAGTGATTTAAAAACCTGTACAAGAAGAATTTAATGGCTACTTACCCTTGTCTGGGTGGTTTAAAAGCATAATTCGTCGATGAGCATCTCTTATTTTTCCTTTATTGGCAGTAGGGCTAGTTTAAAAAGAAAAAGGTGGAGTTTACTTCTGGATCATATCAAAAAATTGTACATAAAGGCTAATTAAAGATATTGTGAAACTGGAGTCAAGTCAACACAACAATATGGAAAGTGGTTTAGGAACCTCTTCCCTAACATACAAGGATGATGAATCTTCTGAATCAGGGAACTAAATAGCTCCTTATTTATTTATTTGACACAGAGTGAGCGAGCATAAGCAGGGGGAGTGGCAGGCAGGCAGAGGGAGAAGCAGGCTCCCTGCTGAGCAAGGAGCCCGATGCGGGACTCGATCCCAGCACCCTGGGATCATGACCTGAGCCGAAGGCAGCCGCTTAACCGACTGAGCCACGCAGGCGCCCCTTCCTTTTTTTTTTTTTTTTTAAGATTTTATTTATTTGACAGAGAGAGATAGCAACAGCAGGAACACAAGCAGGGGGAGTGAGAGAGGGAGAAGCAGGCTTCCCGCCAAGCAGGGAGCCCGATGCGGGGCTTGATCCCAGGACCCTGGGACCATGACCTGAGCCGAAGGCAGACGCTTAACGACTGAGCCACCCAGGCGCCCCCCCTTTTTTTTTTAAGATTTTATTTGAGAGCATGAGAGAGCACAATTGGGGGTAAGGGGGAGGAGGAAAGGAAGAGGAAGAAGCAGACTCCCCGCCGAGCAGGGAGCCTGACATGGGGCTCAATGATGACCTGAGCCGAAGGCAGACACTTGACTGACTGAGCCACCCAGGCACCCCATAAAGGCATTCATAAAAAATTAGTTGAGGGGCACCTGGGTGGCTCAGTTGGTTAAGTGTCTGACTCTCGATTTTGGTTCAGGTCATGATTTTGGGGTCCTGGGATAGAGCCGCTTTGGGCTCTGAGCTCAGCACGGAGTCTGCTGCTCCCTCTCCCTCTGCTCCTCCCACCACTCATGCTCGCTTGCTCGCTCTCAAATATTAAAATTATTTGAACTTCATAATCATAAAAGTCCTTTTACTGAAAGGGAAAGCATGTTTAACTATCTGGAAGTGGAGAATTTCACTACAAAAAATGCTATAGAGAACAACATTGAGCGCTGCAACTGTCGGTTTAAAAGCCTATCTTTCAGTGAATTAAAAAGTGCTTATGTGCCAGTGTGCCTTCTCAATGTACTTTTGTAGGGAGTGTTTAGATCTTACAATGTATGTAACACTATTATAAGTTTTAATAAAAGGTCTTTCTACATTTGCTCATAGCTCTAAGAGTTGTACAAAAATGTTACAAATATTAGAAATTATTTACCTTACGCCTAGTATTAATGCTGCTTCTCGTTTTGTCATTTTGGGTTCAAACCCACCTCTATAATAGCCACCACTGAAGGCCTGAAAGAGGAAATGCATCCGTAAAAATAGATTATTAGAATAAACTGAAAATTGCTAAAAAAGTGTTGAAAATGTTCATAGAAAAATTAAGACATTTCAGAGAACCTTAACTGCAACTCTTACCGCATTTTAGCTTTATAAGTAGCAACGAATATTTTAATGATCATTAAACATCCATTTTTTCCCCTCAGAAAAACTATCTTAAAAATATAAGACAAAAGAACAGTGCCTCAAAGCCAGTTCTTGGAATAAAGGGAAGATTATTCCATGTTAGCTATGTTATAGATAAAATTTGATCTAAGAGGGGCGCCTGGGGGCTCAGTCGGTTAAGCATCTGCCTTTGGCTCAGGTCATGATCCCAGAGTCCCGGGATGGAGCCCCACATCAGGCTCCCTGCTCACTGGGGAGTCTGCTGCTCCCTCTGACCCTCCCCCCGTCTCATGCTCTCTCTAAGTCTTTAAAATATAATTTAAAAAATTTGATCTAAGAATATATGTTAGAAAAACAAGTGCTTTAAGAAAAGGATTTGGAGATCCTTTCAAATGAGTGGTTCAAGGGTATTTTGAGGGTAAAGGTAACTACTAAAACAAGACAAGATATGTATTGAGAAAATCAGGCTACCAGGTCCTCTGACCTTGTTATGTCAGAGATGATATTAGTAAAATCTACCGTCACCCTATTCTGTCACATTCAATCACAACAGTAAAAATAAATACTGAACAAGCTGTTACAGCCAAACATCACATCCACTCATACTCTATAGCCTACTTAACTCCAGTGCTACCCAAGAATCTTATTAGGGAGTGCCAGGGCCACACAGTTAAGAATGGATCACTTCAGACCCCTAGATCTCTCCGTGTTTGTCATGCAGAGCAGATAAGGGAAGGCAAGAATTTGGACAAATGCTGCTGAAGTTAACAGTATCTAAACAATAAAGTGATATAATTTTCATGATGCTAGAATTGTGTTAATACCCCAATTCTGTCATACAAAACATTTTTTTAGGGTTAACAATATTACAAAGCTCAGAACTTCTAAGAAAACCCTCTTTGTGGGAAGGAAGAGAAGGGGCCCAAAGCAATCTCTCAAAACTCCACGGATGTTTGGAAATTTACCCTCTTCAAGTGTGACTCTAGGCTTCATATACAGGAATGAGAATTAGCAAAAATGTTTAGTAAGTCTTACAGATTTTGGTAGACTCTGAAAAACTTGTTTTACTTGCGGCTCCATATGTTTCATGGCTTGCAAAACATAACGGCCTAAAAACAAAAGCAATAAACTAATTAAGCAATCTCCAACCTCCCCTACTTCACTTCCACTCCCAAACCATAAACAAACCTGCAAATCCTGCAGCAGCAATGGTCAGTCCAACTGCTACCACTGTACTGGCCTGGTAAGGGGAAGCAGAGTAAATAGTTTACTTCTCGAATTCTCACCCTTCCCCATGGTACCTATTGTCCCATCCCAAACTCATTACAAGTTTTATTTCAAAAGGAGAAACAACTTTTAGGAAGTAAATAGTCTGCCCATGATCCTTTAACTGCAGCTTTTATCTCCAATTCCTCGTAAAGGTATGGGATTTTCACTGTGAAAGACAAGAGCGAGTGGATTTGCTTAATTTACTTCTACAACAGTGAAAAAGATTACCCTCCCTTTGAAAACCTCTCACCTCCGGGCAAATGAAACCACATTAATGTTCAATCAAGAACAATGGAAATAAAGTTTCTGCTAGAGAAAGAACTATTTAAAGTCACTGCAGAATTCTGACAACACGTTTCAACGTTACACGTGGGCTTAACGAGAAGAATAGCTTTTCCCAGCGCCTTCGGCACTGTGGCGTCTCACGGTCACTGTACAGAGGCTCCAAATGTATTCAGGAAAAGATGTGTCGGCAAAAGCCAAGGGGAAGGGTACAGCAAAGTAGAGAAGGTACTGTGAGGCTGTATCAGAGGAAGGGCAGGTATAATCAAATGCGTTTCCACTAATCACTGAGCCTCGGGGACGACGAACCAGGGACTGCAACCCCCTGTAGAAGGGCCATATGAGAACATAAAGGCCCTCGAGAGTTGAGCCAACAGCTCTTGTGTCCTGGAGAGCGTGGCTCTCTGCGGCCCTGTATCTCCAGCCCAGAGTCGCAATGGGGAGACAACCTCGGCTCCCCTGCTCCGAGGTCGCAACTTGAGATTGAGGCCTGGACCCGAGATCGCTAGGGAGACCAGAAGGCCGCACTCACCATGGCTCTGGCTCGGCTCCCCGGCCTCCACCGAGAGCGCGGTTCATCCCAGCCCAAAGGCCGCAGCCACCAACTCCCACTCCTCCACCAGACACCGATGCGGCCACCACCAGCGGACACAAACCGCCCAGATACGGACGCCCCAGGAAATACGGCAGTAGCCGCCGCAAATAGGTCGGAAAACTGTCGTAAAAGGGGACGCAGTGGGCCAGAGGGAAAAGGTCGCTCAAGCAGTGGGCAGGTGCAGAACACGACTTTAGATTGGTTGATGGGTGGGCGGATTGCCTCCTTGCTTGGGCTCAGAGCTGGGGCTTCTCTGTGTTTTGCCCTTTGCTACCGGGCCGAAGGTGCTTGGAAATTCCTGTGGGGAAAGGTATTGGTGCAGAAGGGCGAGAACAAATACTGTGTAGCCTTACTCAGAACACCCGCCCCACCCCATTTTTCAGCAAGTCCATTCGCCTTTCATTTTGTTTTTAACTGTCAAGGGTAATGAATATCCTTAAAAATGCCGTAACAGTTCCACCTTGAAGCCAAATAAATACGCAGCAAGCCAGTATAGCAAATGAGAATATGTCCCAGAAAACCAAAACAACAAGCCAAATTGTGTTTCAGGGGTGCTCGGTAGCATTTTCTTATTTAAAATAATTATTTTAATTTGTGATTTGACCTTGTATAAATATTTGGGGTTTTGTTTTGTAGAACGGAATTATCACTTCAAAGTCAGTTAATACTCTGATCCTGGGATTCCCCAAATCCCAACTGAAAAATGCTATTTAAAATTTCTCTTCCTCTCCTCAAAAACTAAGGTTTGGTTTTGCCATTACAGGGCATCAGTTTTATATATCCCTCCATAAATGCTTGAGAAGAGGAAAGTAATGGAGACAGTAATGGAAGTTTTACAATGTTTGATCAAGTAAGTTTGGAGTTACTTTCCACTTAGAACTTATGAAGTACTAGAAATCGGTTTACATTGCAATGAAATTCTGCTTTGATGAGCTGGTTGCATATTAGACAAGTATGCAACTTTGTTGGCCTTGTTTTCCCCATCTGTAAAAAGATTCTGCATTTGGATCCTTAAGAATTCATCTAGCCCTGAGATTTTTGTAATGTAATTTATTGTCAACCAAAATTTCTCATGTATTATATAAAGAATTTTCTATTATGTATATTTTTGGTATGTACAAACTACAGCATATAGGTTGCTTGAGGAACAGGTTAACATACAGAAGCCCAGTCTCAGGAAACTAGGGATAGGTAATATAGGGAGACACTTTAAGTGGACAAGGCTCTGTTTTTGGAGGCAAGTCAAAGTAGCTGTACAACCTAGTTCTGTCACTAGTTGTATGATTTTAGATAAGTTATTTCTCACTCTGAATTTTCTCATTTGTAAAACAAGGGTAATGATGACTACCTCACCAAATTTTTGTGAGGATAGAGAATTATGTACATGGTCTGCTCTGCATGTAATTATCACTCAGTGTGTTGGCCATTATTATGAGGCATGTTGAAGTACAAATTGGTGTGCGGGAGGCCCTCTCAATTCTCATGATACCTCACTCATGGATGTAAGTCTGGTAATCTTTTCCCTTCCCACTAAGGACATGGAAAGAAGCTATAAAAGTAATCTTTTGAAATTTCCATCAACTGATGAATGGATAATCATTCCTTGCTTCTTCTAGCTTCTGATGACTGCCAGCATTCCTTGACTTGTGACTGCATCACTTCAATTTTCAAGGAAGGTCAGTATCTTGAAATCACTCTCTACTCTGTCTTCACATTGGCTTTCTTTGTGTGTAGAATCTCCTCTTCCTTTTGAAGGATACATATAGTTGCATTTAGGGTCCAATTCTATAATCCAGGATAATCTCCCCATCTCAAAATCCTTAATTTAATCATAGCTGCAAAGACTTTGGTGTGTGAGAGGTGAGAGTAGAAAGAAGTGTTCTTGATTGTGCCTTTCAAATACTTTTTGACCATGACTCTTAGTAAGAAATACATTTTATATTGTGACCCAGAGAACAAATACATACTTGAACACAGACACACAGAAACACACACATATGCACACAGAAATACACATTGAATTTAATGTGTATTTATTTATTTATTATTACTTTTTATGACTTTTTTTTAAGTGCTTGAAAGGCAAACAGAGTTTAGAGCATATAGCAGAGAAAGTGGTAAATGTTCTCCAATAGAGAAGCTACTACACCAGAGATTTATAGTAATAGGTACAAACTATTCAGACCTCTTAAATAGGAATATTAAAGAATCTTTGAAAGGAAACAAAATCCTATATAATTTGGGGGACAGATCAGCAGCCTCATCAGGTTAGGAAGACTTGACATTGCTGAATCACTTTCTACATTGATGCTATATTGCCTTCTTCACCTTTCCTTCTCAGTAATCAATTTATATTCTAGGACAGCTCAGTGGAGTGGCTCATTAATATGTACTCATAGAGCTCTGAATCTAAAGTGCTATGTTCTATTACTAATAGGAATCCAAGTATCAGTGAGATCATTCTTAGGTGGGTATAGCCAGGAATTCCCACGACCACTTACCCTGAAATGAAAACGACACTCTCAAATTAGTTTAAAATGTTATGCACAATCAAAAGTGATTGTTAGAGATGATCTCTCAGAGTGATGTAACCTATCATTACTTCTAGATCTGTATTAAAAACAGCAAAAGAGGGGCACCTGGGTGGCTCAGGTGGCTCAGCACCTGCCGTCAGCTCAGGTCATGATCCTGGAGTCCTGGGATCCAGGGATCCAGCCCCGTGTCAGGCTCCCTGATCAGTGGGGAGTCTGTTTCTCCCTCTCCCTCTGCCACTCCCCCTGCTTGTGCTTGCTCTCTCTCTCTCTGTCAAATAAAAAAAATAAAAAATAAAAACAGCAAATGACTCGACTAGAACCTGAAAGAAGATGACATAGGACATGAGAAACTATGGGAATACTTAGCATACTAGTAGAGCTGCAAACCTCTTCAGAGAAAAGCCTCCTTATTGACCATTTTGTTAAAACACACTCCTCTGCTCCATTCAGAGCTGAGGAGTTTGCTGAAACCAGAGGTGACTCAGGAAACTGGATAGTCTCCTGCTTTCTGCCAGTCCAAAGCAAACTGCTGTCTGTCTGCATGTCTTGCATCCTGAGCCCTCAAATAACTGCTCTGCGAAGTTAACAATGTCAGAATTCTAATTTGCATTTCTTGTTCTAAGATATTGTTGGCAGAATGTTTGTGCTTTTCTTTTTAAGAATATAAAATGAATGTTTAATTCAGCATAGAAAAAAACAGGGAATAAATGTTCAATTAAAGAATAGTTACATAATTTGTTTCATTCTCTGTAAAGTCGACATAATACTAGTACTTCATTGCATTGTTTTAAGAATGAAATTAGATAATATACGTAAAGCATATAGTATATAAATAACATAACTGCTCAGAGAGCATATTATTTTTACTTCAGCTTATCTCCTCAACCCTGTATTCTCTAATTTAGCCCTTTCCAGCTCAGGTCAAAGTTCTCTAACCTGGCCCCACAATTCCAGAGAGTCTCATTATTCTCTCAATTTTTAGTCTCCAATGAGATGAGATTATTCTGTCAACCCAGTAGATACCAAGGAAACGTATTCCTCTGTGTCTTATTTCTCACAAAGATGAGTTCTGCTGCATCGTTTTGCAGGTATTCAATATGTCTCTCTGATGGACCTAAATCCATCTTCAGCCACAAATTACCAACTCTAAGGAATTAGGGCTGCTTGGCCTATACCCCTGGTTTGTCCCTTTCTCTTTTGACGGCTACTTTGTCCAAGTTTTCATTCACTTCCTCTCCCTTGGGATTGTGGTTTTCTTTTTTGTCCTCTCAGAGAATATTTAACATCAAAGTTTATTTTCCAAGGATTAGAAAAAGCCAAGTTTTCTCACAGATTGCTAAATGATAGTTTGTCTTGCCAATGGCTAAACATTCAGATAACCAAGAGACAAATTTCTTAAAACATGATATATTACAAATACTTTCTTGCAGTTTTGAGATACAGCTTTCTGAGACTCCATATTCAATCCAGTGGGTTCCAAATGGATCTAAAAGGGTTCAGTTCAATCGGAAATTGATGTTGGGTGCTACAGTCAGTTCTAAGATAACCAAATTGGAGAAAAATTATTAAAACTATATGACTGGATCTGGTTTTAGACTGGTTTTAGGTAAGTTCACTTCAAAAAAATAGGATTGTGGCATGTGGCAAGGAAACAGAACTTCTGATCAGTTATATGTCAGAAATCTTGGATGGATTTGAGAAAAAAGCAAACTTAAAGGCCCGTGCATGGGCTTCATCTTACTCTCTTGCAGAGGCTGAATGGGTGAGAGGGTAAGACCACCTTTCTGATGCAAAAGAACAACTCTTTCTCTTTTCTGCCTGAACTTGGATCAGTTCTCTGACCTTCTCTCTTGCCACAATATATATCTGCTTTCCTAGGGCCCTGGAAGCCATTGCCCTGCTGGTTTTGGAGTGTATTCAACCAAGAATCAAGTTTCCTCTTTTTGATACATAAATCATTTGTCTGATGAAGCTTTGGGTGTGCTTTTTTGTCTTTGTCATCAGCTCCCATTGCACTTGAGCAAGCTTTTCCTATTACATCTTCCTTTGCATTCAATAATTCCTTTCAAAGTTTCTTGATCTTTAGCTCTTCAAATGTGTTCACAGAAACTGTCTGAAGGGTTTCTAGGTCCATCCCACAGCTAAACTTGCTGATCATTAGTTGTTTCTTCCATTTTGCTTATTCTTTTTACCATCTCTCTCTTTTCTCAGATAAGCTGTTTACACCTCTTCCAACATTCTTTGTTAAGTTTTTGTTGCTTGGAATTTTCCTCATGGAGTTGTACAGTTTGTTCTTGCAGCCTTCCCAAGGAATGGTTAGAAAAGACCAAGGTTCCAGAAAGATCATTAGGTATTTCTCCAAATACTACATGATCTATCCGGTGGAGCTTGAGTGGAATCATAACCAGCAGTTCATTCAGCCACTGCTGTGTCTCTCATTGGTAAACCTCTAGGGCCTCCTTTGCTGCATTCAGGTTATTTGTCACAATTTTTACTTTTTTGGATAGTGCATCATATTTCTTTTTGAGGTTATTGGTAATTTTCTTTCCTTCAACTAAGGCCTCCTCAGTGTCCATCCTGTTCTATCAGAGTTGAAGGGCCAGTTCAAAAAGACCCATATCACAATTTGTTGGGCAAATAATATCATCAAAAACCTTATTATGAGATTCATATGCATCCTCATCACTCTCCCAGCCGGATTCTTCTTCACTTGATTCATCATTATCTTCAACTTCATCAGCATCTCATTCAACCTCCTTTTTCTTCATCCACTTACTACTCTTTTAAGACTTTCATGAGGAAATTAGCAAATTTATTGTTTTCTCCAATGGCAGCTTGGAAGCCCATATAGAGTGACTTTTCTTGGTCCTGGAGCTTGGCAATTTCATTCTTTTTCTCTTCCATCTCTTTAAGAGTTTCATTTATTTTCCATTGCAAGTCCAGTTCCTCTCTGCCTCCTGAATTATGTGCTCTTGAAGTACATTCTCCTGTTTTTCAAAATTCTCAAGGAGAAGCATTTTTTGAAATAATGTGACATGGTGCAGGTCAGATCATTTCATTTGAGTATCTAGTTTTAGTTTCTGATGCCTTGGGAGATAGAGTTCTGCATCAAAAACGACAGTTCTTTGATCCTGTTGGTCAAATACTGTTGCATGTATAAGTGTTTAATGTCATCCCTTTTTGTAATCTCCAGCTTTACATCAGTTGGATCTGCTTTTTCAAATTCCATTAACTTTGGAGTATCTAGGCTGAGTGTTGATGCCGTTGATGATCTAGACGATGAATCTCATGTCATCAGATCACTGTCCTTTCCAGAAGAGAATCTGAGAGCCTGCAAGACCCTGACTTTTCATCCTGACTCTTTGTCCGCTGTTGCTTAAAACTAGGAGAGTTTCCTCATCATACTGAAATCTCTTTTCTGGAACTTCTGGGTATATCTGGGGGGATTTGGGGAATAGGGATATGCTTGGATATGTGAAGAATCAACTGAATGCTCTTCAGTTCTTGTACCAGGCACTGTATTTCCTTGATGACAGCCACAGTGAGGTCTTAAAGAGAGAGAATGTACCTGTTCATGTGCATTTTCTTTGAATGGGCCATGGGGTCTAGGTGTCCCAGTTTCTCTTTCTTCTTCATGGCATTTATTCTCATATGCTGAGGTATCTTATAGTATAAGGCTGTCTTCAGATTTAAGTCTCCCATATACAACTGGTCTCTCTGATGGCTTCAGCATCTTGGGAATCTTCATAGTCATCATCAGGTTTACTCTTGTACAGTTCCTTCCATTCTTTTTTTTCACTGCTGAATCTTAAGTTGGGCCCCTTTCAGGTTTTAATATGTTTCTTCCTTTTCTCAATTTGATTTTTCACCATAATTTCTCTTAGGGTTTTAGGTAGAATTTCTTCCCTTTTTCTGATAATTGATTCTTTTTTTTCTATAATTGATCTGTTCATTTAAACTGCATATGCTTTGGTAATTCTTCATTCATTTCTAGAAGTTTCCAAAATTTATTCCTTAAAGCTTTGAGTTCTCTCTTTCCAGCCTTTACTCTCCCACTTCTTTCATTAACTTGTTATGTTCTCTTTTTCTTCTGGCATTCTCAATACTGTAGGCTTTAGGATTTTCCATATCTTCTGGAGTTGGCTCTGCTTCAGTTCCTAACCTGGGAGACAGCACTTTGGCTTTGATGGCTTTGTTTAGCTCAAATTCAGAAAATGTGGTGAAAACAAAATATTAATACCTGTTCCAGTGGTCACCAAAAAACGGTCATCAAAGCTAGGATAGATGCCTTTAATCCATAACCATAATTATTGGCATGCATATTGAAGTGCCAGTAGTCTACCATATTCGTCAATGAAGGATTTTTCTGGCTTAGGATACTAAGACTCAAATTTCTCCATTTTGCATTCCACAAAACATCAGTCTTGGCTAATGCTGAAAGTGATAGTTTGGATGGGATTATTCTCTGTGTCTTCAAGAAGAAAATCAGAAGGCTCATCCTTCTTTTCTGTGATACCACTGCTTTTGTCATATGGGGGAACTCACAATGATACAGAAAACCAGAGTCATAGTCACCCAAAGAAACCCAGAACTTCCTTGGCTCAGAGTAAAATCCACAGAGGATGTGACAGGGAATTGATGGAATAAAGATTTCTGGTAATGGCTCCTCTTCCTCCTCTTCACCCTGGAATTCCTTTTCTCCATCTTCTCCCATCTCTGCTGCTAGCCTCTTCCTCCTTGCCTTCTCCTTTGACTCCATTTGTTTCTTTCTCTTTTTGTTTCTATTAATCTCAGAATCTTAGATTTGACACTTGAGAAATGGAAACATTTTATGCACATGTCTTTGATTTCATAGGAAACGACATTATGATCTTCCTCTTCCTCCTTTGTTTTTTTAAAAAAGATTTTATTTATTTATTTGAGGGAGAGAGAGAGAGCAAACCTGAGCAAGTGGGAGAGAGCATGAGCAGGGGTGAAGGGGAGGGAGAGGGAGAGGGAGCGGCAGACTCCCCACTGAGCAGGGAGTGCGACATGGGACTTGATCTCAGGACCCCGGGATCATGACCTGTGCTAAAGGCAGATGATTAATTAACTGAGCCACCCAGGCGTCCCCCTTTTCCTCCTTTGTAGTTGGAAATGGATTTTCAAGAACATGGCCATTCTCACAGATAATCAGTAAAGTACTTTCAGGATGGGAGATTGAAGACCATGTTAACTGGCAAACACATCCATATTATATAATATAATCGATTGGCTTATAATCTTTTTCTACCTCAAAGAAGAAGACAGTTTGATCTTTACTCCCTGTAGCTAGAATTTCTCCATCATGTTCCTAAGCTAAAACAGTGACACAAACAGTATGGGGTTTGAAAACCTGTTTCAAATGAATATCTGCATTTGAAATTTTCTTCTGTCCTACAAAATTATGAGTCATTTTGGATCATAAAGTTCAAGAATTTGAACAACTCCATATTTGAATCCTACAGTAATCTGTGTTTATGTGTAGCTAACCAGTCAGGGTACATAAGCAAGGGCAGTACCTCCTAGTTTGAATTTCATTTGAGCCAAAGGAGTTTTGCTAGCAGAATCATAGATTTGAACAGAGCGTTCAAGGCAGTAGTGGCCATGAGATACATGAGGGGAGAGATAGCCAAGGCTTCAGGAGCTTCAGAATAGAAGGAGAAGAGGCATTCTGGGTCTTGAGTCATATTTGAAGTTTGAATTTTATGTGTGTTTTAATTAAATTTAATTGAATGTTTTTTTTCTTTTATTATGTTATGTTAATCACCATGCATTACATCATTAGTTTTTGATGTAGTGTTCCATGATTATTGTTTGCATATATCACCCAGTGCTCCATTCAATATGTGCCCTCTTTAATACCCATCGCCAGGCTAACCCATCCCCTGACTCCCCTCCCCTCTAGAACCCTCAGTTTGTTTCTCAGAGTCCATAGTCTCTCATGGTTCGTCTTAATTGAATGTTTTTGAGACAATACTTATCTTTACTTCATGAGACATATGCTGGTCATTTCTATTTCTTAAAAAAATGCTGGGAAACCCTTTAAATTCACAGCCCACTGATTTGTCATGATTGTAAGTATGGAAAGCATCATGCCATAAGATTCCACACTTGGAAATATGATGCCAGGCAAATAAGAGTTGTTTTTTTCCCTAAAAATTATGTGGCAGACTTTGTGCTGTATTCTTTATGTAGATTATTTCACTTTATTCCATGACAGTAATACTTATTTCTGCTTTGCAGATGAAGATATTTTGCTGGATGTATTTATTTTTCCCTCTAGATCCCTTCTCTGTTATTTTCCATTCTGCTCTGTATCCCAGAGGAACACACAAAGTTAGGAGCCTCTCTCTTCTTCTGGCTTAGGATTCAGTTATATCCATGATCAGAAGATCAGAAGGTAGGAGAACAGTGAGTTAATGATGTTCATTTCTCCATCTTCATTCCTGGTGGTTGCCACAGGCTGATTGAGTTTGTCCACTGAAGAATACAGTTTCTGTTGTGTGTGTGTTCAGGTAATTATTCCCACTCTTTGCTCCTTCAGGTCTAAGAATAGTAGTGACTTCTTTGGCCCCAGTGGCCTTACCATACTCAGGACAGTTGGCCATCATTTGTGAATTTCTCTTAATCTTGTGTGTACCTTTGTAAACAGTCCCTTTATTAAATTCTCCTCAGTTACTCCATTTGAGTATAGTTTGCATCTGTTTCTAGCATGGATGGTGATTATTATAAGAAGCTACTTCAATAATTCAACTAGGAGTTGATGGTAACAGTGGAAATGGAAAGAAGGGCTGGACTCCTGCTTATGTGTTGAAGAAAGAACCAATAGAATTTGCAGATGGACGAAATGTAGTGTGTGAGAAAAAGAAAGGATTCAAAAGTGACTCCAAAGCTGTAGTCTTGAGCAGCTGGAAGGATGGAGTTGCCACTTAATGGGACTGGAAAGACTTCGGGAGGAATAAGTTGGGGAACTTTCGTCATGTTAAATTTGAACTTAACTAGGTATCCAAAGTGTTTTCACATAAACATTTGGATGTACAAGTGTGATGTCAAGAGAGAGTTCTGGGAGTCATCAGCCCAGAGATAGTCTCCAAGGCCATGGAACAGATGAAATCATCCATTGCCTGAGTGGAGAGAGAAAGAAGAGGAATAAGGGCTGTCTTGTAGAATCTTCCATATTTGGAATTCAGGGAGATAAGGAAGAACCAGAAAATTAGATTGAAAAGGGGTGACCAGCAACGAGGTGAGTGTGGTGTCCTGGAAGCCAAATGAAGAAAGTGTTTGGTGGAGGAACTGTGTAAAATTCTGCCAACGGTCAAAAGAACAACTCAGAATTGACTACTAGAGAGATCACTGGTGACATTTATGTGAAGAGTTTCTGTTCTGTGATGGGGACAGAAGTTTGATTGGAGTGGATTCAAGGAGGATGGGAGGAGAAAGAGTAGAAATATGGATTATAAGACATCTCTTTCAAAGAATTTTGCTGAGGGCGCCTGGGTGGCTCAGTTGGTTAAGCGACTGCCTTCGGCTCAGGTCATGATCTCAGGGTCCTGGGATCGAGCCCCTCATCAGGCTCCCTGCTCAGCGGGAAGCCTGCTTCTCCCTTTCCAACTCCTCCTGCTTGTGTTCCCTCTCTCGCTGTCTCTCTCTCTGTCAAATAAATAAATAAAATCTTTAAAAAAAAAAAAAGCACTTTGCTGAGAAGGGAATTTGAGAAATAGGATAGTACCCAGAGGGAGAAGCAATATAAGGAGAGTTTTTTGTTTTTGTTTTTGTTTTAAGATAGAAGAAATAAAAGCATATTTATCTGCTACAGGAATGACCTTATAGAAGGGGAAATCTGACAATTCATTGAATCACATAATCATATAGTTAATATTAATACTTTAATTCAATAATTTTAATAATATTAATTAGATAACATAATATTAATAAATTATATAATTTAAATATGAGAAGAAAGTATAGATACCATTTTTTCCCCCCAACGGCATTGCTTTATTAATGAGAACACAGGGCCTCAGAGTAGCTTACTGACTTCTAAAGCCCTGGCAGAGTCCAGTACCTGCCCACCCTTACTGTCCACTTTCCAGATGTGTATAATGTTAGGGTCATAAGATGAGAGATGAGAGGGTCACAGAATTGCCTTTCCCTGTATTTCCTGACCATTGTTTTTAGGAATTATCTCAGATCTGGATTAATGGAGTTGAAGTTCCTGACTAGCAGCCATTTAGTCTAGGGAGTATTGTCTGGGCAGTTGCTCACATAATGCTATATGTAAAACTAAATGGCACTCAGTAAATATTTTCTTCCTTTCCTTCTTCATTCCACCTCTGCTTATCCTTTTCCTTCCCTCCTTTCCTCCAATGATCCTGCCGTGACCTGATAATCTACCATTGGGAATTCATCTTGTTGTCCCCTGTTTGGATATGAATATTCTTGGTAGATGATCACACTGAACTGTGGTCTATAGCTCTCTTTGAAGTATTTTAAGAGATCGTTTTGGGGTTATAACTAGTAAAGTGAATACTTTAATGGGGTATAGAAAGGAAGGAAGAAGAGATTTCAAGCAACAGGGACCAAGGACAGGCCCAGGTAGGAGTCATGTGAAGACTAGGGTGGCGGAGAAGTGGAGGCAATGCTGCGAAGCCAGAAGGGAGGGCCCAAGGTACAGCCGCTCTACTCCAGTCATCTGCACCCAGTCAGCTAAGCTCACCCTGCCCTGTGGCTATTATAAAATAATTTATAGCTATTTCTCCTGTGATTTTTCTCTCCCCTTTTCTCAAGTTGTTTCATTTTTTCCTCACTGCATCTGTTTTAGTTTGATTTCCTACTTTGCTTTTTAATTACAAGAACTGTTGTCCTTATTTAGTCTGGAGTAGGAGTAGAGGGCCAGTCAGAGAACTGAAATATGTTTGACCAGAGTGACAGCACTTAGGAGGCATGTATTTGTGGATAAAGTCTTTGCTTTCAGTCTATGAGGAAGGAAAATTGAGGCACTCAGGATTTCAGGGGACTTGGAAATTGGGGTAGCCTTGGCATCTTTTTGCAAATGGAGATTTTCCATTCAGTCCTCCATTTCATTCCATCTTTGCATGTCTTTTTCTGTTGCATTTCTCAGTTCTTTTTCCCCCTTCCCTAGCCAGGGTTCCATTTGTATGTAGCAGCTTTATGCATTGAATAAATCAAGCCCTCCCTGCTGAGCTGTCAGCAAATGGAACTGACCAACAGAACAGCCTGTGTAAGTGCATCTTGTGCTGGGGCCAGACAGACAAGCACAATTATTTGATTGCAGGAGATTGCCACTAAATGAGAGTGAAATAGTGGGTCTGAGACTTGTTGGTGAATATTATTAATAATATAGTGTCATGCATTAATAACATAGTGTCATGTGAAACAAAGCTACACTGGAGGGTCTGTCTGAAGTCACATTTTAAATCACATTTTCAGGGAGGTAGATGATGGAGGAGATGAGATAAAATAAAGCAAGGTGTCTTTAGGCACCCATTTGGGAGTTTCAGTTTGACCTAGGCTGAAGTTAGGAGAATACATGTTGCCATCATAAGTTATTTGGTGGCCAGAATGAAGCATGGGATTTGTTTCTGGCTAATTGTCATAAAAATCTCATTACTATAATGCTCTATTGTGAAAATCATCTTCACTCTTATTAGAGTCCTTGAAGAGAGGCCATTGCAAAAACTCCATGAAAAATGGAGTGTGATGTCCTTCATTATTGCATAGTCAGCTTCCTTAGCCCACCCACCACAGACAGTCATTCCATACTCTTCCACCTCTCCCTTCATAAACCTCATCATCCTGCCAAATAGGATGCATCACCATCATCCTCTAGGCGTGCTTTGAAGTTCACTGCCCCTGGGCTTTTACTCAAGTCATTCTCTCTATTCCAAGTGCCTTTTCCTGGTCTTACCGCTGTCCATCAGTTAAAGGCCCAGATCAAATGTTCCTTCTGTGAAGCTGTCTTTGTTTATTCTTCTTTGTTCATTGTGAACAGGTGTCCACAAACTTTATGTAAAGGAACAGATAGTAAAATTAGGCTTTGTAGACTACATATAGTCTATTTATTCTTTGTTTTATCAAAATGTGAAAACTAGCTCATGGACCTTGACAAAAACAAGTCGCAGGATGAATTTGGCTCATGGGCCTTAGTTAGCCAATCCACGGTCTAAAATGATCTCTCCTTTCTCTGAACTTCTGTACAATTTTGTTTGTGTTACACATGCCACTTACCACATGTAGCCTTGTGTAGTAATTAGTGGTATCTGAGTATTTTCTCTATTGGACTGAAGATTCTTGACAGTTGAAATCATGTCTCATATACTTTACAACATCTATTGTAATATCTGAACATAGAAAGTAGCCAAAGAATATTTGTAAAATGAATGAATCTATTACTTATAATCTCTTTCAGCAAGAATATAATTTATTCCCCAACCCTTCCAAGCTCTTCCAACCTTTGACTTTCTGACAGGTAGGTCTTCCACCTTTACTCTGACGCTGGACCCCTTAATAAGGCCATTGTGCACCATAAATACAATACAATGTATTGTATTCTGTACATAGAATATTGTTTTCACTTATTCAATATTGTATTCATTGAGCACTTATTATGTGCAAAGCTCTGAGAAAACATCAATGGATAAGATAGACAGCAACCTCAGCCCCTGTGGTGCTTTTACAGTCTTGGCTGGGAAGCATGATCTTAATATGAGCTCCCTTCCTGACATGTCTCAACTGCACTTTTCTGTTTCTCAGATCACCACTTAATATTTGCTACTTGGTTTACCTGGGTAGAAGAAATAATAAAAATTATAATACTAGAAGCTAACATATATAAAAGATTTTATTTATTTATTTGACACAGAGAGAGAGAGCACAATGAGGGGGAGAGGGGGAAGCAGCCTCCCCGCTGAGCAGAGAGCCCCATGTGGGACTTGATCCCAGGACCCTGGGATCATGACCTGAGCTGAAGGCAGCCGCTTAACCAACTGAGCCACCCAGGCACCCCTAGAAGCTGACATTTAGTATATACTTTAGACAGTAATAGATATCCTCTTTAATATGTACACCCATAGGGACATTAGGGAATTTATCCATAAGGAATTTCAGGAAGCAATTAACTGTGTTTAGTTATTTTGTTGTCAATCTGGATAGGCTGGTGATCACAGCTGTGACTTAACCAGATTATAGGAGATAAACCAGTCTACTAGAGGCAGTATCTTGATCACCCACTAAAGTAAGCAACATCAGTTAGCATAGGCACATTAGTGGTGGTTTAAAAAGATAACTTAGCCAGTAAGTGAAGGACTAGAGATTTGAGGTCTGTTTGAGTCCTAAGCCTGATATTTCCAGTGTAATCAAAGTAGTGTTGCCTCATGTTGTTTCATTCTGAGCACAGATTTGCATTGATAGGAACAACAGTGAAGTAAAACATAAAAATAAGAAACAAAAATAAGTACACATACAATTTGTTGAAAGACATTAAGATATTTATGGCAATCTCTGAAGAAAATATTTAAAGAGGGACTAAGTTCTTAATAAGAACTTAATAAAAGTTCAAATAGACTAAGTTCTTTGTCTGCCTCACACAAAATCCATTACCAAACAAAGCTTTTAGCTCTCCCAGTTCCCCCCAGTGCTGTTTGCTCAGCTCTTTTTCCTCTTGCCACCATTCCTCAATCTGTTTTATTCCCTTTTCCAGTTACTATGTGCACATTCAAAGTTTTCCTATTCCTTTATATTGTCTGCCCCCCCACAGTCCACACTGTGGTAAGTCAAATTCTAAGATGGTTCCCAAGATTCCTAGGCACTGGTGTTCACCTGCTGTATGATTTTATCCCCATGGGTGTGGGCTGGACCTGTGAACACAGTGGGATCATCGCCCCTTGATTAGATTAGGTAATGTGGCAAAGGTGATTAGATAGTCATTCCTGTGGTTATAGTACTTTCTGTAAGAAACTGTTGTAGCAGACCAGAGTGAGATTCTCATGCTTGCTTTGAAGACTTAAGCTGTCATGTTTCAAAAGGCCTATGGTTAGGACCTGAAGATGGCTTTTGGGAGCTGAGAACAACCTGTAGGAGCTGACAGCCCCAAGAAAATGGGGCTTAGTTCTACACCTGCAAGAACTGAATTCTGCCAACAACTTCACTGAGTTGGGAAGAGGCCCCCAAGCCTCAGATGAGATTGCAGCCCAGGCTGATATCTTGGTTTCAGCCTTGTGAGAACCTGAGCAGAGAATTTAGCTACAGTCTCCTTTCTTACCTTCTTCTGGATTAGTCAAGTGTTTTTTTTTTTTTTTTCAATTCCATTTCTGGGGTGCCTGGGTGGCTCAGTAAGTTAAGCGTCTGCCTTCGACTCAGGTCATGATCTCAGGGTCTTGGAATTGAGTCCTGCATCTGGGTCCCTTCTCAGTGGGGAGTCTGCTTCTTCCTCTTCCTCTCCCTCTGCCCTCCTGCCCACCGCACCCCTGTGCATGCATGCTCTGTCTCAAATAAAGTCTTCATTTTTTTTTTTTATTTTTTTTATGTAAAGTTAGCCACTGTATAGTACATCATTAGTTTTTGATGTAGTGTTCAGTAATTCATTAGTTGCATATAACATCCAGCGCTTATCACAACACATGCCCTCCTCAATACCCATCACCCAGCTATCCTATCCCGCCACCCCTTTCCCCTCTGAAACCCTCAGTTTGTTTCCCAGAGTCCATAGTCTCTCATGGTTCGTCTCCCTCTCTGATTTCTCCCCCTTCATTTTTCCCTCCCTCTCCTATGGTCCTCCAAGCTATTCCTTATGCTCCACATATGAGTGAAACCATATGATAATTATCTTTCTCTGCTTGACTTATTTCACTTAGCATAATTCCCTCTAGTTCCATCCATATCAATGCAAATGGTGTGGGTATTCATCCTTTCTGATGGCTGAGTAATATTCCATTGTATATATGGACCACATCTTCTTTATCCATTCATCTGTTGAAGGGCATCACAGCTCCTTCCACAGTTTGGCTATTGTGGACATTGTTGCTATGAACATTGGGGTGCATGTGCCCTTCTTTTCACTACATCTGTATCTTTGGGGTAAATACCCAGTAGTACGATTGCTGGGTTGTAGGGTAGCTCTATTTTTAACATCTTGAGGAACCTCCATACTGTTTTCCAAAGTGGCTGTACCAGCTTACATTCCCACCAACAGTGTAAGAGGGTTCCCCTTTCTTCACATCCTCGCCAACATTTGTTGTTTCCTGTTTTGTTAATTTTTGCCATTCTAACTGGTGTAAGGTGGTATCTCATTGTGGTTTTGATCTGTATTTCCCTGATGGCTAGTGATGTTGAACATTTTTTCATGTGTCTGTTAGCCATTTGTATGTCTTCTTTGGAGAAGTGTCTGTTCATGTCTTCTGCCCATTTTTTGCTCCCCCAAAACAAGAGTCCAGGGTCAGATGGCTTCCAAGGGGAATTCTACCAAACATTTACAGAAGAATTAATATGTATTCTACTGAGGCTGTTTCAAAAAAATAGAAACAGAAGGAAAACTTCCAAACTCTTTCTATGAGGCCAGCATTACCCTCATCCCAAAACAGGCAAAGACCCCATCAAAAAGGAGAATTACAGACCAATATCCCTGATGACCATGGATGCCAAAATACTCAACAAGATCCTAGCTAATAGGATCCAACAATACATTAAAAGGATTATTCACCACGACCAAGTGGGATTTATTCCTGGGATGCAAGGGTGGTTCAACATTTGCAAATCAATCAATGTGATAGAGCACATTAATAAGGGAAAGGACAAGAACCATATGATCCTCTCAATTGATGCAGAAAAAGCATTGACAAAATACAACATCTTTTCCTGATTAAAACTCTTCAGAGTGTAGGGATAGAGGGAACATTCCTCAATATCATAAAAACCATCTATGAAAAGCCCACAGTGAATATCATTATCAATGCGGAAAAGCTGAGAGCTTTTCCCTTAAGGTCAGGAACACGACACGGATGCCCACTCTCACCACTATTGTTGAACATAGTACTAGAAGTCCTAGTCTCAGCAATGAGACAACAAAAAGAAATAAAAGGCATTCAAATTGGCAGAGAAGAAGTCAAACTCTCTCTCTTTGCAGATGACATGATACTTTATGTGGACAACCCAAAAGACTCCACCCCCAAATTACTAGAACTCATACAGCAATTCAGCAATGTGGCAGGATACAAAATCAGTGCACAGAAATCAGTTGCTTTTCTATATACTAATAATGTAACTGTAGAAAGAGAAATTAAGGAATCAATTCCATTTATAATAGCACTAAAACCCATAAGATACCTAAGAATAAACCTAATGAAAGAGGTAAAGGATCTATACTCTAGAAACCACAGAACACTTATGAAAGAAATTGAGGAAGACACCAAAAGATGGAAAAACATTCCATGCTTATGGATCTGAAGAATAAACATTGTTAAAATATCTGTCCTTCCCAGGGCAATCTACACTTTCAATGCCATCCCTATTAAAATACCATTGGCATTTTTCAAGGAGATGGAACAAACAATCCTAAAATTTGTATGCAACCAGAAAAGACTCCAAATCATCAAGGTAATGTTGAAAAAGAAAAAGCTGGGGGCATCATGTTGCCCGACTTCAAGCTATATTACAGAGCTGTGATCACCAAGACAGCATGGTATTGGCACAGAAACAGACCAATGGAACAGAATAGAGACTCCAGAAATGGACCTTCAACTCTATGGTCAAATAATCTTTGACAAAGCAGGAAAAAATAGTCTCTTCAATAAGTGGATGCTGTATTTTGTCAAATGCTTTTTCTGCATCAATTGAGAGGATCATATGGTTCTTGTCCTTTCCCTTATTAATGTGCTCTATCACATTGATTGATTTGCAAATGTTGAACCACCCTTGCATCCCAGGAATAAATCCCACTTGGTCGTGGTGAATAATCCTTTTAATGTATTAATTAAATTAATTAATTAAGTTAAAAAACTAATACTACACTGCAGATTAACTAACTTGAATTTAAATAAAATCTTTTTTTTTAATTTTAAATTTTTATTTTTTTAATTTTATTATGTTAATCACCATACCTTACATGATTAGTTTTTGATGTAGTGTTCAATGATTCATTGTTTGTGTATAACACCCAGTGCTCCATTCAGTACGTGCCTTCTTTAATACCCATCACCGGGCTAGCCCATCCCCCTACTCCTCCCCCCCAGAACCCTCAGCTTGTTTCTCAGAGTCCATAGTCTCTCATGGTTCGTCTCCCCCTCCGATTTCCCCCCTTCATTTTTCCCTTCCTGCTATCTTCTTCGACTTCTTCTTTTTTAACGTATAATGTATTATTTGTTTCAGAGGTGCAGGTCTGTGATCCAACAATCTTACACAATTCACAGTGCACACCATAGCACATACCCTCCCCGAAGTCTATCACCCAGCCACCCCATCCCTCCCACCCCACCACTCCAGCAACCCTCAGTTTGTTTCCTGAGATTAAGAATTCCTCATATCGGGCGCCTGGGTGGCTCAGTTGGTTGGGCGACTGCCTTTGGCTCAGTTCATGACCCCACGGTCCTGGGATTGAGTCCCACATCAGGCTCCCTGTTTGGCGGGGAGTCTGCTTCTCCTTCTGACCCTCTCTCCTCTCATGCTCGCTCTCTCACTCTCTCAAATAAATAAAAATCTTAAAAAAAGAAAATAATTCCTCATATCAGTGAGATCATATGATACATGTCTTTCTCTGATTGACTTATTTCGCTCAGCATAACACACTCCAGTTCCATCCACGTCGTTGCAAATGGCAAGATTTCATTCCTTTTGATGGCTGCATAATATTCCATTATATATGTATACCACATCTTCTTTATCCATTCATCTGTCGATGGACATCTTGGCTCTTTCCATAATTTGGCTATTGTGGACATTGCTGCTATAAATATTGGGGTGCATGTACCCTTCGGATCCCTACATTTGTATCTTTGGGGTAAATACCCAGTAGTGCAATTGCTGGGTCATAGGGTAGCTCTATTTTCAACTTTTTGAGGACCCTCCATACTGTTTTCCAGAGTGGCTGCACCAGCTTGCATTCCCACCAACAGTGTAGGAGGGTTCCCCTTTCTCCACATCCCTGCCAACATCTGTCATTTCCTGACTTGCTAATTTTAGCCATTCTGACTGGTGTGAAGTGGTATCTCATTGAGGTTTTGATTTGGATTTCCCTGATGCCGAGCGATATTGAGCACTTTTTCACGTGTCTGTTGGCCGTTGGATGTCTTCTTTGCAGAAATGTCTGTTCATGTCATCTTCCTATTTCTTGATTGGATCATTTGTTCTTTGGGTGTTGAGTTTGATAAGTTCTTTATAGATTTTGGATACTAGCCCTTTTTCTGATATGTCATTTGTAAATATATTCTCCCATTCTGTCAGTTGTCTTTTGCTTTTGTTGACTGTTTCTTTTGCTGTGCAAAAGCTTTTTATCTTGATGAAGTCCCAATAGTTCATTTTTGCCCTTGCTTCCCTTGCTTTTGGCGATGTTTTTAGGAAGAAGTTGCTGCGGCTGAGGTCAAAGAGGTTGCTGCCTGTGTGCTCCTTTAGGATTTTGATGGACTCTTTTCTCACATTTAGGTCTTTCAACCATTTTGAGTCTATTTTTGTGTGTGGTGTAAGAAAATGGTCCAGTTTCATTTTTCTGCATGTGGCTGTCCAATTTTCCCAACACCATTTGTTGAAGAGACTGTCTTTTTTTCCATTGGAGATTCTTTCCTGCTTTGTCGAAGATTAGTTGACCATAGAGTTGAGGGTCCATTTCTGGGCTCTCTATTCTGTTCCATTGATCTCTGTGTCTGTTTTTGTGCCAGTACCATACTGTCTTGATGATGACAGCTTGTAATAGAGCTTGAAGTCCGGAATTGTGATGCCACCAGCTTTGCTTTTCTTTTTCAACATTCCTCTGGCTATTCGGGGTCGTTTCTGGTTCCATACACATTTTAGGATTATTTGTTCCATTTCTTTGAAAAAAGTGGATGGTGTTTTGATAGGGATTGCATTGAATGTGTAGATCGCTCTAGGTAGCATTGACATCTTCACCATATTTGTTCTTGCAATCCATGAGCTTGGAACGTTTCTCCATTTCTTTGTGTCTTCCTCAATTTCTTTCATGAGTATTTTATAGTTTTCTGAGTACAGATTCTTTGCCTCTTTGGTTAGATTTATTCCTAGGTATCTTATGGTTTTGGGTGCAATTGTAAATGGGATCGACTCCTTAATTTCTCTTTCTTCTGCCTTGTTGGTGTATAGGAATGCCACTGATTTCTGTACATTGATTTTATATCCTACCACTTTACTGAATTCCTATATGAGTTCTAGCAGTTTTGGGGTGGAGTCTTTTGGGTTTTCCACATAAAGTATCATATCATCTGCAAAGAGTGAGAGTTTGACTTCTTCTTCACCGATTTGGATGCCTTTTATTTCTTTTTGTTGTGTGATTGCTGTGGCTAGGACTTCTAATACTATGTTGAATAGCAGTGGTGATAGTGAACATCCCTGCTGTGTTCCTTACCTTAGGGGGAAAGCTCCCAGTTTTTCCCCATTGAGAATGATATTCGCTGTGGGTTTTCCATAGGTGGCTTTTATGATACTGAGGTATGTACCCTCTATCCCTACACTCTAAAGAGTTTTGATCAAGAAAGGATGCTGTACTTTGTCAAAAGCTTTTTCTGCATCTATTGAGAGGATCATATGGTTCTTGCTCTTTCTTTTATTAATGTATTGTATCACATTGATTGATTTGCGGTTGTTGAACCAACCTTGCAGCCCAGGAATAAATCTCACTTGGTCGTGGTGAATAATCCTTTTAATACTGTTGGATCCTATTGGCTAGTATTTTGGTGAGAATTTTTGCATCCGTGTTCATCAAGGATATTGGTTGGTAATTCTCCTTTTTGATGGGGTCTTTGGTTTTGGGATCAAGGTACTGGTGGCCTCATAAAACGAGTTTGGAGGTTTTCCTTCCATTTCTATTTTTTGGAACAATTTCAGAAGAATAGGTATTAATTCTTCTTTAAATGTTTGGTAGAATTCCCCTGGGAAGCCATCTGGCCCTGGGATTTTGTTTTTTGGGAGATTTTTGATGACTGCTTCAATTTCCTTAGTGGGTTATAGGTCTGTTCAGGTTTTCTATTTCTTCCTGGTTCAGTTTTGGCAGCTGATACATCTCTAGGAATGCATCCATTTCTTCCAGGTTATCTAATTTGCTGGCATAGAGTTGCTCATAATATGTTCTTATACTTGTTTGTATTTCTTCGGTGTTGGTTGTGATCTCTCCTCTTTCATTCATGATTTTGTTGATTTGGGTCCTTTCTCTTTTCTTTTTGATAAGTCTGGCCAGGGGTTTATCAATCTTGTTAATTCTTTCAAAGAATCAGCTCCTAGTTTCGTTGATCTGTTCTACTGTATTTACAGTAGATATTTACAATTGTTAGAAATTCTTGTTTGATAGACCCTTTAAGTATGATATAGTGTCCTTCCTCATCCCTTATTATAGTCTTTCATTTAAAATCTAATTTGTCTGATATAAGGATTGCCACCCCAGCTTTCTTTTGGTGTCCATTAGCATGGTAAATGGTTTTCCACCCCCTCACTTTCAAATGGTGGTGTCTTTGGGTCTAAAATGAGTCTCTTGCAGACAGCATATTGATGGGTCTTGTTTTTTTATCCAATCTGATAGCCTGTGTCTTTTGATTGGGGCATTTAGCCCATTTACATTCAGGGTAACTATTGAAAGATATGAATTTAGTGTCATTGTATTGCCTGTAAGGTGACTGTTACTGTATATTGTCTGTGTTCCTTTCTGGTCTATGTTACTTTTAGGCTCTCTCTTTGCTTAGAGGATCCCTTTCAATATTTCTTGTAGGGCTGGTTTCGTGTTTGCAAATTCCTTTAATTTTTGTTTGTCCTGGAAGCTTTTTTCTCTCCTTCTTTTTTCAATGACAGCCTAGCTGGATATACTATTCTTGGCTGCATATTTTTCTCATTTAGTGCTCTGAACATATTATGCCAGTCCTTTTGGCCTGCCAGGTCTCTGTGGATAGGTCTGTTGCCAAGCTAATGTTTCCACCATTGTAGGTTACAGACCTTTTGTCCCAAGCTGCTTTCAGGATTTTCTCTTTGTCTCTGAGACTTGTAAGTTTTACTAGTAGATGTCGGGGTGTTGACCTATTTTTATTGATTTTGAGGGGGGTTCTCTGTGCCTCCTGGATTTTGATTTGTGTTTCCTTCCCCAAATTAGAATTGGAAGTTCTCTGCTATAATTTGCTCCAATATAATATACCTTCTGCCCGTCTCTATTTCTTCTTCTTCTGGGATCCCAATTATTCTAATATTGTTTTGTCTTATGGTATCACTTATCTCTCAAATTCTGCCCTCGTGATCCAGTAGTTGTTTATCTCTCTTTTTCTCAGCTTCTTTATTTTCCATCATTTGGGCTTCTATATCACTGATTCTCTCTTCTGCCTCATTTATCCTAGCAGTTAGAGCTTCCATTTTTTATTACATTGCATTAATAGCCTTTTTGATTTCTACTTGGTTAGATTTTAGTTCTTTTATTTCTCCAGAAAGTGTTTCCCTAATGTCTTCCATGCTTTTTTCAAGCCCAGCTAGTATCTTTAAAACCGTCATTCTGAACTCTAGTTCCTACATCTTACTAATGTCCGTATTGATTAGGTCCCTGGCAGTTGGTACTGCCTCTTGTTCTTTTTTTTGAGGTGATTTTTCTGTCTTGTCATTTTGTCCTGAGGAGAATAGATGAATGAGAGAACAAAATGCTAACAGGGTAACAATGGCCGCAGAAAAATATACTCTAAGCAAATCAGAAGAGACCTGAAACCAGGGGAAAAGAAAGGGAAAGAAAGAAAAAAGAGAAAAAAAAAAAAGAAAAAGATAAAACAAACAAACAAAGAAACAAACATAACCAGAATCTGATCAAATATGTTCAGGCTGGTGCATAGATCAGTGCCACACACTAGATTTTGGGTGTATTTTGGTCTGTTAGAAGAAAGTGCCTCCCAAAATTTTAAAGAAAGAAAAGCTTATATATGTACAAAAATAAGGGTAAAT
Organism: Mirounga angustirostris; assembly: GCF_029215605.1. NCBI lineage: Eukaryota > Metazoa > Chordata > Mammalia > Carnivora > Phocidae > Mirounga > Mirounga angustirostris. The sequence continues at coordinate 84,280,520 of NW_026991709.1, read as the reverse complement.
ATGATAAAGGATGGAATATGACTGTAACGATGAAAATTATAAAAGATTTTATAAAAGGAATTGATAAGAAGTTGTTTGAAAAAAGAAAGAAGAGGATTAAAAAAAGGGGAGAGAATGTGATCAGGCTGGAGACTAGAACAAAGCCATACACTAGAGATATAGGGTGTATTTTGGTCTGTTAGAAGAAACTGTATCCCAAAATTTTAAAGAGAGAACAACTTATATATATATATATATATATATATATATATATATATATATATATATATACACACACACACACCAAAAATAAGGTTAACTACTATGAAGGGATAGAATATGACTCTAAAAAATGAAAAATAAAAAAGATTTTTTAAAAAGGGATTGATAAGATATTGGTTGAAAAAGGAAAAAAGAAAAATTCGAAAAAAAAAAAGAAGAAAATTTAAAAAATTAACTTTGAAAGACTAAAGAATCATGGGGAAAAAGGCCCTGAATTCTATGTGCAGTATTCCCTTAGCGCTGGAGTTCTGCCATTCTCATTGATCGATAAACTTGGTCTTGGCTGGCTGTTCTTGCTGATCTTCTGGGGGAGGGGCCTGTTGCTGTGGTTCCCAAATGTCTTTGCCTGTGGCGGGATTGCCCTGCCCTTGCCTGTCCGGGCTAAGTAATCTGCTTGGGTTTGCTCTAGGGAGCTTTTGTTCCCTGCAAGCTTTTCATACAACTTTGGAGGAGGAGAGTTTAATGGCGGCCTCCCAATCTCTGCCTGGAGGACTGAGAACTCGGGACCCCACTCCTCAGTGCACCCCCAGAGAAAAGCAGTCAATCACTCCCGTCTTCCCGGTCTCCGGCCACACTCCGTGCTCATGTGGCCTGTGACCGAGCGTTTCTGTCTCTGGCACCCGATCCCATGTGGGGTCTCCAAACCCAGGAGATCCATGCGGTGTGCTCCCACGCCACTCTTCTCAGGGGAGGAAGGGGATTCTCCCTGGATCTGCCGCTTCTTGGGTCCCTGCTGGAGGAGCAGTGGCCCAACTGTGCCGTGGGTCATGGTTTATAGCAAACCTGAGCTGAGAGCCCGTGCCTCGGCTCCGTCTCTGTAGCCGGCTTCCCTGCTCCAATACCTGGGAGCTCTGCTGCCCTCAGGCACCCCCGGTCTTTCTGTGACCCCGAGGGTCCTGAGACCACACTGTCCCAGCAAGGGTTCCACCCCCCACTTATCTGCTGGAGCGACGTCCCTCAGTGGAGCAGATTATAAAAGTTCTGATTTTGTGCTCCGTGCCTCTATCACTTGCCAATAGCGGCTGATGGAGCCCCCCTACCCCGCCGTCTATCTTCCTGAATATCACCTCGGATTCATTTCTCCACACGTCCTACCTTCCAGAAAGTGGTCGCTTTTCTGTTCAGAGAGTTGCAGCTATTCTTTTCTTCAATCTCCTGTTGAGTTCATAGGTGTTCAGAATGGTTTGATCCCTAGCTAGCTGAATTCCTGGGACCAGATGAAATTTAGGTCTCCTGCTCCTCCGCCATCTTGCTCCTCCTAAATAAAATCTTGAAAGAAAAAAAAACCCAAAAAACCTTACCACACTCTCAATTCTGTTTTGTCCATTCTTTTCTATTTCTGTGCTTTATTCTTAAAGTATTTTTTCTGATCTTTCAGTTTACAGAGTCTCTCATTAGCTGAGTTTAGTATGCTGTTAAACATACCAATTGAGTTCTTAATTTTGGTTCTTTTTCAATTCTAGAGTTTCTATTTGGCTTTTTTTTTTTTTTTAAGATTTTATTTATTTATTTGACAGAGACACCGCGAGAGAGGGAACACAAGCAGGGGGAGTGGGAGAGGGAGAAGCAGGCTTCCCGTGGAGCAGGGAGCCCGATGTGGGGCTCGATCCCAGAACCCTGGGATCCTGACCTGAGCCGAAGGCAGCTGCTTAATGACTGAGCCACTCAGGTACCCCTCTATTTAGTTTTTTATAAACTTTTGGTCCCTGGGTATAGTTTCTATCTCACTGACAACATTTTTAATCTTTCCAATGGAAAAAAAAAGCATGGCTCTTTTAAGTTCATAGCTGATCAGTTCAAATCTGGAGCTGTTTGTTGTTTATATTTTTTCTTGTTTGTGTTGTCTTGAATTCTCATGTTTGCTTATACTTGATTTTCTGCTGGATATTTCATTTGAAAAATTATTTGCAGAAATTAGTTGGAATTTGAGAGATGTTATTTTCTTCCATAGGGGATGTTTTCCCCTTCTTCCAAGTGTCTACAAACACCTACCTTTGGGATTACTTTAATCCAGCTTATATTTTCTGAACCACTCAGATGACTTGAAGTTGGGTTTTCATTCTAGTTCTCCTGAATCACAGAGTACAGCTCTTTGGGAGTGCCAATATAAAGATGGATGGTTTGCTGGGGCTCCTATCATTTGGAAGCCTGGAATCAAGTTTGTCATCCTTGCTGCTAAGCCTGTCAAAAAGTGTTCTTCAGTACTTCAGTCACCTCACCCAAAATTGACAAATGCCATCAAGGCAAAAGAGGCAATGTTTGGCTAACCTCTCTGAATCTCTGACTTCTCCAATATCTCAGATAAGTTATTTTTTAATCTTGTTAGCTCTCCTGACCCATCCAGATCAATGTTTTATGTATGTTATCTATTCTTTCCAGTTTTCCTTTGTTGGTAGGATGATCTGAATTACTTTGGCCACCATCACTGAAATACAGTCTCCCTTTTCTTTATAGCAATTATAAAAAAACTAGCAAGATCTGATTTTAAACAAATAAAGGCTTTAACAAAAAATATGAAGAAATTATAAGTTTTTTCCTTTGTTGCAAAAATATTGCTTGTCTTTTGGAAATGGACATAGAAAATCTTGCATACCTTGCTTGAAAGCACAAATGATCATTATCCCATTTATTTCAAGTGAGGAGGAACCCAGTTGAATGGTAGTGAGGGATCTCTGGCTTCATGAATATTATTTTCCTTGGGAGCTCTTATACAAGGTTATGTGGCATTTTGAATTTAGTTGATGAGGGAGGAAAGAGAGAGGGAGAGAGGAGGGTGGAGGGAGAAAGAGAACAAACTAGTTTGCAGTGATATTACTGCAAACCTTAACAGATTTATATGTATGCCTGTGGGATTCACTGTCATGGAGTTTAATTGCATAAGGATTGTGGTTGGATGTGACTGGAAATGGGGAGGAGGAGAGCGTGGTACTTTGGATTTGAGGCTGAGTCCTGTGGAGAGAGGAACTTCAGGCAGAAGCTGAAGTTGTTGTTTTAATGATGGGCTTATTGAAATGAGGGCATCACCAAAGCTCTTCTAATTCCCAGTGGCAAGTGAGACACAGAATGGCCCTGAGAGGGTTTGGCACTGAGAACTCTGTGGGAATCAAGTGCCATTTAAGTTAAGTAGTTTGGTGCTGTGACAATGAGACATCTAATGAAAGTTCAATAGGCAAGTAGAATTACGGAGTGTGAGTTAGATTTTAGTATGGAAAAAATCAAATTTGGCAGCCATTAGCCCAGAGGTGAGATCAATACTCTCAGAAACAAGGATATTGTTAAAACTAGTGATGCTATATAAACTGTAAAAAAATTTTTATTTTAAAGACATAGTTCATTTATCCTTGCATTTCTTTATTCTGAGTTGAGAAGATTAGATCATAGTTGAAGGGTTTTGTAAAAGGAACATAAAGAACAGTGAAGCAGTGATGCCATTGAAAGGAGTCTGTCAGGGGCACCTGGGTGGCTCAGTCGGTTAAGCGACTGCCTTCGGCCCAGGTCATGATCCTGGAGTCCCGGGATTGAGTCCCACATCGGGCTCCCTGCTCTGCAGGAAGCCTGCTTCTCCCTCTCCCACTCCCCCTGCTTGTGTTCCCTTTCTCGCTGTGTCTCTCTCTGTCAAATAAATAAATCTTTAAAAGAAAAAAAAAAAGAAAGGAGTCTGTCAGGTAGCAGAGTAGGATTAGCTTGCAGGTGAGGGCTTAGTGAGGGTTAAAGAAAAGAAAAATGGAATTAAGAACGAATCATTCATTCATTCCATAAAGTGGAATGTAGTTTATAACAAATTAACTGCCATAGTTAGAAAGACATAAGGGCTCGGTCTCAGATACCAGAAAGCATTCATTAGACAGAATCAAGGATAAATTTGGAGTTGAATGAGTTCTGTGAACTTCTTTTTCTTTCCTCAGGTCACCTTTCATACAGTTGAGAATTCACTGCCTGGGACACTAGGAAGTCTTTTTCCCTTTTGTTCTCCTGTCTTCTTCCCATTTTACCCCTCCCTGTACCAGGCTTCTGGCTTGTCCTGGATATTCACATTCTCCACACTGGAGACCTGTTGAACAAACAAAACCTTCCTGGTGCAGTTAATTTATTATTATGGTAAATTTCTCCTTTCCACTTGGTGTGAGCATGGGGTGGGATGAAAGAGATCAAGAGGAGAGAGAATCCTGTCCCACCCTTCTGGTGAAGATCAGGTGGAACAAAGGTAGGAAAGGGACAGAGTTTCCAGTCCTGTCTTACATATGAATGATGAAAATACGTACTCTTTTTTTTTTTAAGATTTTACTTATTTATTTGAGAGAGAGAGAGAGCACACATGAGAAGGGGGAGGGTCAGAGGGAGAAGCAGACTCCCTGCTGAGCAGGGAGCCGGATGCGGGACTCGATCCTGGGACTCCAGGATCATGACCTGAGCTGAAGGCAGTCGCTTAACCAACTGAGTCACCCAGGCGCCTGAAAATACGTACTCTTTACATGGAAATATAGTAGTCAAGAAATGGCCATGTATTACAGAAGGCTTTTAAATGTTTCAAATGCTATTTTAAGATTATCAGAGTGTAGTCACTGAAGGGGAGGGTGTAGAAATATGCAGTCAAACATTCTTTTTAATGAGGGCATTTACAGCTATAAATTTTCCTCTGAGTCATGCTTTGACTCAATTCCATGTTTTTGTAAGTGGTATTTTTATTTTTATTAATCTCACAGTATTTTCTAATTTCCTTTCTGATTTCTTTTGACCCATTGGTTATTTTGGAGTATGTTGTTTAATTTCCCTAATTACCTTGTTATTGATTTCTAGTTTCATTCCATTGTTGTCAGAGAATATGCATTGTATGATTTCAGTTCCTTAAATTAATGAGAATTGTTTTACGGACTAACATATGGTCTATTTTAGAGAATATTCCATGTGTACTTGAGTCGAATATGTATTTTCCTGTTACAGAACGGAGCACTCTATAGATGTCTGTTAGGTCTAGTTGGTTTATAGTGTTGTTTAAGTCTTCAGTCTCCTTACTGATTTTTTGTCTAGCTGTTCTGTCCATCATTAAAAAAACGAGGGTATTGAAATTTCCAACTATTGCTGTTGAATTATCTGTTTCTTTCTTTAATTCTGTCAGTTTTTTATTCCTGCATTTTGGGGCTCTGTTGTTAGATGCATATGTATTTATAAATGTTATATCTTGGGGGGCGCCTGGGTAGCTCAGTTGGTTAAGTGACTGCCTTCGGCTCAGGTCATGATCCTGGAGTCCCGGGATCGAGTCCCGCATCGGGCTCCCTGCTCAGCAGGGAGTCTGCTTCTCCCTCTGACCCTCCTCCCTCTCATGCTCTCTGTCTCTCATTCTCTCTCTCTCAAATTAAAAAAAAAAATCTTTAAATGTTATATCTTGGTTGACATTTTTTATCATTATAAAATGTCATTTTTTGTCTCTAGTAAGAATTTTTAAAATATTTAATTTATTTGCGAGAAAGAGAGAGAGAGAGAAAGAGAACAAGCTGGGGAGAGGTGCAGAGGGAGAGGGAGAAGCAGACTCCTCACCAAGTAGGGAGCCTGATGTGGGTTCGATCCCTGGAACCTGGGATCATGATCTGGGCTGAAGGCACATGCTTAACTGACTGAGCCACCCAGGCACCCCTCTAATTACAATTTTTGCCTTTTTTTTGGTTTGTTTTTACTAATTTTTAAAAAATTTTATTTTATTTTATTATGTTATGCTATTCACCATAGAATACATCATTAGTTTTTGATGTAGTGATCCATGATTCATTGTTTTCATATAATACCCAGTGCTCCATGCAGTACGTGCCCTCCTTAATACCCACCACTGGGCCAACCATTCCCCCCACCCCCCACCCCTCCAAAACCCTCAGTCTGTTTCTTGGAGTCCATAGTCTCTCATGGTTCATCTCCCCCTCTGATTTCCCCCCCTTCATTTTTCCCTTCCTTCTCCTAATGTCCTCCATGCTATTCCTTATATTCCACAAATAAGTGAAACCATGTGATAATTGACTTTCTCTGCTTGACTTGTTTCACTTAGCATAATCTCCTCCAGTCCCATCCATGTTGATGTAAAAGTTGGATATTCATCCTTTCTGATGGCTCAGTAATATTCCATTGTATATACGGACCACATCTTCTTTATCCATTCATCTGTTGAAGGGCATCTCGGCTCTTTCCACAGTTTGGCTATTGCGGACATTGCTGCTATGAACATTGGGGTGCATATGGCCCTTCTTTTCACTACATCTGTGTCTTTGGGGTAAATACCCAGGAGTGCAATTGCTGGGTCATAGGGTAGCTCTATTTTTAATTTTTTGAGGCACCTCCACACTGTTTTCCAAAGTGGCTGTACCAACTTGCATTCCCACCAACAGTGTAAGAAGGTTCCCCTTTCTCACAACCTCCACAACCTCTCCAACATTTGTTGTTTCTTGCCTTGTCAGTTTTGCCATTTTAACTGGTGTAAGGTGGTATCTCAATGTGATTTTGATTTGAATTTCCCTGATGGCTAATGATGATGAACATTTTTTCATGTGTCTGTTAGCCATTTGTTATGTCTTCTTTGGAGAAGTGTCTGCTCATGTCTTCTGCCCATTTTTTGACTTATTTGTTTTTTGGGTGTTGAGTTTGAGAAGTTCTTTATAATCTTGGAAATCAGCCCTTTGTAGTATCATTTGTAAATATCTTCTCCCATTCTGTGGGTTGCCTCTTTGTTTTGTTGACTGTTTCCTTCGCCATGCAGAAGCTTTTTATCTTGATGAAGTCCCAAAAGTTCATTTTTGCTTTTGCTTCACTAGCCTTTGGAGATTTTGAAAGAAGCTGCTGTGGCCAATGTTGAAGAGGTTACTGCCTGTGTTCTCCTCTAGGATTTTGATGGATTCCTGTCTCATGTTGAGGTCTTTCATCCATTTTGAGTTTATCTTTGTGTATGGTGTTAGAGAGTGGTCGAGTTTCATTCTTCTGTATATGGCTGTCTAATTTTCCCAGCACCATTTATTGAAGAACTGTCTTTTTTCCATTGCACATTTTTTTCCTGCTTTGTCGAAGGTTATTTGACTATAGAGTTGAGGGTCCATATCTGGGCTCTCTATTCTGTTCCATTGGTCTATATGTCTGTTTTTGTGCCAGTGTCATGCTGTCTTGGTGATCACTGCTTTGTAATATAGCTTGAAATCTGGCAACGTGATGCCCCCAACTTTGTTCTTCTTTTTCAATATTTCCTTGGTGATTCAGGGTCTTTTCTGGTTCCATACAAATTTTAGGATTGTTTGTGCCAGCACTTTGAAAAATGTCATTGGAACTTTGATCGGGATGATGTTGAAGGAATAGATTGCTCTGTGTAGCATAGACATTTTAACAATGTTTATTCTTCTGATCCATGAGCATGGAATGTTTTTCCATCTTTTTGTGTCTTCTTCAATTTCTTTTATGAGTGTTCTGTAGTTCCTGGAGTACATATCCTTTACCTCTTTGGTTAGGTTTATTCCAAGGTATCTTACAGTTTTTGGTGCTATGTAAATGGAATCGTTTCTCTAATTTCTCTTTCTACAGTTGCATTGTTAGTGTATAAGAAAGCAACTGATTTCTGTGCATTGATTTTGTATCCTACCACATTACTGAATTGCTGTATGAGTTCTAGTAATTTGGGGGTGGAGTCTTTTGGGTTGTCCACATAAAGTATCATGTCATCTGCAAAGAGAGAGAGTTTGACTTCTTTGCCAATTTGAATGCCCTTTATTTCTTTTTGTTGTCTGATTGCTGTTGCCAGGACTTCTTGTACTTTGTTGAGCAATAGTGGCAAGAGTGGGCATCCTTGATGTGTTCCTGATCTTAAGGGAAAGGCTCTCATCTTTTCCCCATTGAGGATGATATTGTCTATGAGTTTTTCATAGATGGAAACCAATGAGAAGGAAAACACATTGGTCCAGAACCTATAGGATATTGCAAAGGCAGTCCTAAGGGGGAAATACATAGCCATCCAAGCTTTCTATTTCAAGAAAATAGAAAAATCCCAAATTCACCAACTAACTTTACACCTTAAAGAATACAGAAAAAGCAGCAAAGGATGCTTAAGCCACACATTAGAAGAAAAATAATTAAGATTACAGCAGAGATCAGTGAATTAGAAACCAGAAACACAGTAGATCAGATCAACGAAACTAGAAGCTTGTTCTTTGAAGGAATTAGTAAGATCGATAAACCACTGACCAGACTTATCCAAAAGAAAAGAGAAAGGACCCAAATTAATAAAATTATGAATGAAAGGAGAGAGATCATGACTAACACCAAGGAAATAGAAACAATTATTAGAAATTATTATCAACAATTATATGCCAATAAATTAAGCAAACTGGAAGAAATGGATGCCTTCCTGGAAACCTATAAACTACCAACACTGAAACAGGAAGAAATTAACAACCTGAATAGGCCAATAACCAGTAATGAGATTGAAGCAGTGATCAAAAACCTCCCAAAAAACAAGAGCCTGATGGATTCCCTGGGCAATTCTACCAAACATTCAAACAAGATATAATAACTAATGTACTGAAGCTGTTTCAAAAAATAGAAACAGAAGGAAAGTTTCCAGACTCATTCTGTGAGGCCAGCATTACCTTAATCCCCAAACCAGGCAAAGACCCCATCAAAAAGGAGAATTTCAGACCGATATCCCTGATGAATATGGATGCCAAAATTCTCAACAAAATCCTAGCTAATAGGATCCAACAGTACATTAAAAGGATCATCCACCACGACAAAGTGGGATTTATCCCTGGGCTGCAAGGGTGGTTCAACATTCCCAAATCAATCAATGTGATAGAACACATTAATAAGAGGAGAGAGAACCATATGGTCCTCTCAATTGATGTAGAAAAAGCATTTGACAAAATACAGCATCCTTTCCTAATTAAAACTTTTCAGAGTATAGGGATAGAGGGAACAATTTTTGTCTTAAATTCTATTTTGTTTGATGTTAATATTGTTACTCCAGATCTTTTCATTCCTTTTGCATGGTATATCTTTTTCCATTCTCTTTCAACCTGTTTGTGTCTTTGAATCTGAAGTGTGTCTGTTGTATAAAGCATATAACTGGAACATGTTTCTTTGTTCATTTTGGCAATTTATGCCCTTTAATTGGAGAGTTTAATCTGTTTACATTTAATATAATTACTAATAAGGTAGGAATTACACGTGCCATTTTGCTGTTTTTAATATATCTTATGTCTTTTTTTTTGATACTTCAATCCTCCGTTACTCCTTTCTTTTGTGTTAATAGAGATTTTCTAGTACAGAAAATATCAGTTGTCAGTTCTTTTACTACGTATCTTAAAGCAACTGATTTCTGTGCATTGATTTGTAATGAAGGCATATGCTTTTCTTCAGTGGTTGCTTTGGGGATTACCTTTAACATCTTTTTTTTTTTTTTTTTTTTTTAAAGATTTTACTTATTTATTTGAGAGAGAGAGAGAATGAGAGACAGCATGAGAGGGAGGAGGGTCAGAGGGAGAAGCAGACTCCCCGCCGAGCAGGGAGCCCGATGCGGGACTCGATCCCGGGACTCCAGGATCATGACCTGAGCCGAAGGCAGTCGCTTAACCAACTGAGCCACCCAGGCGCCCTACCTTTAACATCTTAATGTTAGTTTATAAAACAGTTTTCATTAATTTAAGGAATTGAAATCATACAATGTATATTCTCTGACAACAATGGAATGAAACTAGAAATCAATAACAGAAGGAAATTAGGGAAATTAAACAACACTCCAAAATAACCAATGGGTCAAAAGAAATCAGAAAAGAAATTAGAAAATACTGTGAGGCTAATAAAAACAAAAATACCACTTATAAAAATATAAATAACTTAGTAATTGTTACTTGATGATTTTGTAGAAGATTAACAAGTAAAGACTCTTTGGTCCTGGTTTCTTTTTCTTTCTCTGTCTTTCTTTCATTCATTGGAGAAAACTGGAAATGTAGATCTTTGCCACTTCAATTTATTCTGTTCTGTTTACTTCTTTTTTAGTCACTTTTGTTAATTTTTCTTTTATAACAATCAAACATTTCATCTAAAGTTTTTAATAGTTTAGAGTTGTATATAACAGCAGTCTTTAGAGTACTTATCTCTGAGGATATGACAATGTTCCTAAGGGTCTGTATCCCATGATTTTTTTGAGAGTTCTAGAGGAGCATAGCTTTTATCCATTCCAAATCTTATCATGGTATATTGTTCCAAGGTGTCAAAATCCCAGTGTATCAAACAAGAGATAAGTTTAAGGGGCGCCTGGGTGGCTCAGTCCTTCGTCTGCCTTTGGCTCAGGTCATGATCCCAGGGTCCTGGGATCAAGCCCCACATTGGGCTCCCTGCTCGGCAGGAGGCCTGCTTCTCCCTCTCCCACTCCCCCTGCTCATGTTCCCTCTCTCACTGTGTCTCTCTCTGTCAAACAAATAAGATAAAATCTAAAAAAAAAAACAAAAACAAACCTTCAAAATTAAAAAGAAAAAGAGGTAAGTTTAGAATATTTGGCTCAGCAAAGTCTACTTCAATTAGGGCATACTTTTTAAATTGTTTTGTTTCTCTGAATTCTTGCTTTTTCATCCAGAGACAATTTCTTTCTATACTTCCCATATTTTTTCTCTGTCATGCTGTAGATTTCTTTCAAATACCTGATGATTTTTACCTGGAAGTGAAGGAAAATGAAGATTGACTGGGAGCTCAGTGTGAGGGAACCATACATTGTGTTGGAGGACCCTGAATACCAGGATTAAGAAAGCATCATTATGGTACTGGCACCCACAAAATACTAACAAACTGAATTTAACAGCATAGGAAAAGGATTATACCCCACGATCATGAAGGATTTATCCCTGAGATGCAGGGATGGTTCAACATACATAAATTAATAAGTGTGATACATGTTAAGAGAAGGAAAGATAAAAATCATACAGATATCTCTGTAGTTGTAAACAGAACATTTGACATAATTCAGCATCCTTTCATGGTAAAAACTCAAACTGGGCATAGAAGAAATATACCTCAACATAATAAACAGGCCATATATAACAAACCCACAGCATCACCCACACTAATGGCCCTGGTTTTCCCCAATGGGTCATTCAGTTTTTTTAGAACAATTTTGGCGATGGTGGCACTGATAGTAGGGTATAGTCCGTCAAAGAATCTCATGAATCTCCCTATTTTTTTTTTAAAGATTTTATTTATTTATTTGACAGAGAGAGAGCGAGTGAGAGAGAGAGAGAACACAAGCAGGGGGAGTGGGAGAGGGAAAAGCAGGCTCCCCACCAAGCAGGGAGCCTGATGTTGGGCTCCATCCAGGACCCTGGGATCATGACCTGAGCTGAAGGTATATGCTTAACGACTGAGCCACCAGGTGCCCCTTCTCAGTTTTTAAATAGGATTATTTGTGTTTTTGCTGTTGAATTGTATGACTTCTTTATATATTTTGGATATTAACCCTTTACCAGATCTATGATCTGCAAATATCTTTTCCCATTCAGTAGATTAACTTTGTATCTTGTTGATTGTTTCCTATGTTGTGCAGAAGCTTTTTATTTTCATATAGTGCTATTTGATATTTTTGCTTTTGTTTTTATTTTTAGTGTCAGATTCAAAAAAAATCATTGTCAAAACTTAGGTTAAGGAATTTACCACTTATGTTATCTTTTTTTATGATTTCAGGTATAACATTCATATCTTTAATCCATTTGAGTTAATTTTTCTATATGGTATAAGAAAGTCTGGTTTCATTCTTTTGTATGTGGCTGTCTTGTTTTTCCACACTATTTTGAAGAGACTCTCCTTTCTCCATTATATATTCTTGGATTCTTTCTTGTAAATATATGTGTGCGTTTGTTTCTGGGCTTACACTATTCTTTTCCATTGATTAATATGTCTGTTTTTATGCCAATAACTATACTGTTTTTAATTATTATAGCTTTGTAATGGAGTTTGAAATCAGGGAGTGTGATGTCTTCAGCTTTGCTCTTTTTTCTCAAGATTGCTTTTGGAATTTGGGATGTTTTGTGATTCCATACAAATTTTAAGATTGTTTTTCTATTTCTGTGAAAAATACCATTGGAATTTTGATAAGGATTGCATTGAATCTGTAGATTGCTTTGGGTATTATGGACATTTTAACAATGTTAATTATTCCAATCCATGATCACAGAATATTTTTCAATTTTTTTTGTATCTACTTCAATTTCTTACCTTAATGTCTTGTAGTTTTCAGTATATAAGTCTTTCATCTCCTTGGTTAAATTTATTTCTAGGTATTTTATTGTTTTTGATGCAATTATAAGTGGATTGTTTTTTAGTTTCTCTTTCTGATAGTTTGTTATTAGGGTATAGAGATGCAGCAGATTTTTGTATAATGATTTTATATTCTGTAACATTAGTTCTAATAAATGAATTATGGTAAAATTCATAAAACATAAAATCCAACATTTTAACCATTTTAAAAGTGTACAATTTACTAGCATTTAGTATATTCACATATTGTGTAACTCACCACTATCTAGTTTCAGAACATTTTCATCTTCTAAAAGGAAATCTGTGCCAGTTGATTACTCACTTCTCATTCTCCCCTGCCTCTATCTTCTGGAAATCGCTAATCATCTAATAGGGGATGTTATATTAGGGACTTGGTATCTGTATTAGTCTTCTAGCTTTGCTATAACAAAACACCCCAGAATGGGTGACTTAAACAACAGAAATTTATTTCTTACTATTCTGAAACCTGGAAGTCTAAGACCAGGGTGTCAGCAGGTTTGGTTTTTCCTGATGCCTTTCTCCTTTTATTGCAGATGGCCATCTGCATTCTTTTTTATGGATTTTCCTACTCTGTTATATAGCTATGCTATATTTTTTATCCATTCACCAGTTGATGGACATTTGGGTTGTTTCTACCTTTTGGCTATTGTGAATAGTGCTGCTAGAAACATTCACGTACAAGTTTTTGTTTGAACACCTGTTTTCAGTTCTTTGGATATGTACCAATGGTTGGAATTTTTGGGTTATACATTACTTCTATGCTTAAATTTTTGAGGAAACACTAAACTGTTTTCCAAAGGAACTGCACAGTTTTATATTCCCACCACCCTTCGGGCCTGAGAAAGCTCCAAAGTGAATATGGAGGCAGTAGAGAAGCCCCTGAGCTGATCTCTCAGTGGGCTACCAGATAGGTCAAAAACACAACAACAGTTGTTTAAGAACAAGGTTCATATTGCTCCTCTTGTCACTAGCAAGCTGCATCAGGAATCTGGGCCACCATCTTCATGGTTGCCACTTGATCTGGGAGTGGACAGTGGGGAATTTTAGGAGTAAGATAAATGCCACAGTCCTCTCTTACCAAAATTCAGTAGTTTCTTTCTTTATTAAGTGTTCTCTTGGATGTTGTAAGTCTTTAATTAGATTCCAGAGTTCTGAAAAAGTTGATTCTGACTTTTTTTTTGGTCAGCTTATTGATTGCTTTAATGGGGGGTGAAGGTTTGGTGTTCTCTGCCATTTTTGGTAATGTCACTTGTTATTTTTTTGAAGATACTGATTTTTTTTTTTTTGTCAGTTTGACTCAGCTCAAACAGAAATTTGGTCTTTCCTATAAGAGAGCAATAGCTGAAGTTTCATTTTATTTCCTCTAGACTTATCTAGGCTGATTGTAGTTTGTCCTGTGTAGACATGGTTCAAGAGTTAGCCAGAGATTTGAGCAGAGATTATATAGAGAATTTGGGACACTTTTTTTCTGGCTCTCTTTGTCCTGGGGTGTCATTTTTTCTCCCAGGTGTTGTGGTCACCTTGGAGTCTTTCCTTAACCTGTCAAGCTTGTAAGACTGGGTGTTTCTATGTAGTTTTTAGTGTCCCACATGTCATGTACTTGGTCCTCGGTTGTGAGCTTTTAAGTAATTTAAGAGGAGTACTTAATGGTGAAGTTTCAGGCACCTTCTAATAGGGGATGTTATATTAGGGATTTGGTATCTATATTAGTCTTCTAGCTCTGCCATAACAAAACACCCCAGAATGGGTGACTTAAACAACAGAAATTTATATCTTACTATTCTGAAACCTGGAAGTCTAAGACCAGGGTGTCAGCAGGTTTGGTTTTTCCTGATGCCTTTCTCCTTTGATTGCAGATGGCCGCCTTTTTGGTGTATTCTCACATGGCCTTTTCTCTGTACATGCATAGAAGACCCCTGACGTTTCTCCCTCTTTTTATAATGACCCAGTTTAACTGGATCAGGACCTCACTCATATAACCTCATTGATCCTTAATTACCTCTTTAAAGGTCCTGTCTCCAAATGCAGTCACAGGGGCGGTTAGACTACAACATATAAATTTGGAGGGACACATTTCAGTCCATAGCAGCATCTTCTTAGTCTCATAACATAAGTGAGATCAAGGAGAGCTGTGTTTGTTCCTCTGAGGCAAGCATGTAAAATTTAAAAATAAAAAAAAGAAAAATTCAAAATCAGCTTTCCAAAGAAAACATCTGAATTGTGGCGTCACTGGCCACTCCTGGATGGCTGGGCAACAATTGAATACCAGAGCATTCCTTTATTTTCCTGCTAGTAAAAACAAAAGCTTCTCTTATAAAAGTAATTATCTGAATATTTCCAACTAATTACTGGTCCTATTTATTAATTTATTATGTTTCTAATTTTAATTCCAGTATAGTTAACATACAGTGTTATATTAGTTTCAGGTGTACAATATAGTGTATCATGTTGATTGATTTGCAAATACATATATATATATATGTATATATAAAGATTTTATTTATTTGACAGAGAGAGAGCGCACAAGTAGGCAGAGCGGCAGGCAGAGGGAGAGGGAGAAGCAGGCTCTCTGCTGAGCAGGGAGCCTGATGCAGGGCTTGGTCCCAAGACTCCGGGATCACGACCTGAGCCGAAAGCAGCCACTTAACCGACTGAGCCACCCAGTTGCCCTGATTTGCAAATATTTAACCACTTTTTCATCCTGGGAATAAATCCCACTTGATGTGGTGAATGCTTTTTTTTAATGTATTGTTGAATTGGGTTTGCTAGTATTTTGTGGAGGATTTTTGCATGTGTGTTCATTAGAGATTTTGGCTTGTGGTTCTCTTTTTTTTTGTGGTATCTTTATCAGGTTTTGGTATCAGGTCATGCTGGCCTCATAGAATGAATTTGGAAATTTTCCTTCCTCTTCTATTTTTTGGAATAGTTTAAGAAGATTGGTATTACTCTTTTTTTTTATTTTTTGAAATTTAAATTCAATTAATTAACATAATGTTACCTATAATAATATGCATTACATACATAATAATTATATATTACATATATAATATATATGATATGCAATACATACATAATAGTATATACATATACATATATAATATATACATGTATAATAATTATATATATAACAATACACATAACATAATAATACATATTATTAGTTTCAGGGGTAGAGTTCAGTGATTCCTCAGTCTTATGTAATACCCAGTGCTCATTACATCACATGCCATCCTTAATGCCCATCACCCAGTTACCCCATCACTTCACCACCCTCCCCTCCAGCAACCCTCCGTTTGTTTCCTATGATTAAAAATCTCTTATGGTTTGTCTCCCTCTCTGATTTTGTCTTTGATAGGGATTGCATTGAATGTATAGATTGCTCTAGGTAGCATACACATTTTAACAATATCTGTTCTTCGAATCCATGAGCATCGAATGTTATTCCAGTTCTTTGTGTCTTCCTCCATTTCTTTCATGAGTGTTCTGTAGTTTTCTGAGTGCAGATCCTTTGCCTCTTTGGTTAGGTTTATTCTAGGTATCTTATGGTTTTTGGTGCAATGGCAAATAGGATCAACTCCTAAATTTCTCTTTCTTCTGTCTCATTGTTAGTGTATAGTAATGCAACAGATTTCTGTGCATTGATTTTATGTCCTGCCACTTTGCTGAATTCCTCTATGAGTTCTAGCAATTTTGGGGTGGAGTCTTTTGGATTTTCCACACAGAGTATCATGTCATCTGTGAAGAATGAGAGTTTGACTTATCTATTTGGATGCCTTTTATTTCTTTTTGTTGTCCGATTTCTGAGGCTAGTAGGACTTCTAATACTATGTTGAATAATATAGTATGGTGAGAGTGGACATCCCTGTTGTGTTCCTGACCTTAGGGGAGAAGTTCTCAGTTTTTCCCCATTGAAAATGGTATTCACTGTGGGCTTTTCGTAGATGGCTTTTATGATGTTGAGGTATGTTCCCTCTATCCCTACACTGTGAAGATTTTTAATCAAGAAAGATGCTGTACTTTGTCAAATGCTTTTTCTTTTTCTTTTCTTCTTCTTCTTCTTCTTTTTTTTTTTGATAGAGACACAGCAAGAGAGGGAACACAAGCAGGGGGAGTGGGAGAGGGAGAACAGGCTTCCTGTGGAGGAGGGAGCCCGATGTGGGGCTCGTCCCAGAGCCCTGGGATCATGACCTGAGCTGAAGGCAGCCGCTTAATGATTGAGCCACCCAAGTGCCCCTCAAATGCTTTTTCTGCACCCATTGAGAGGACCATGTGGTTCTTGTCCTTTCTTTTATTAATATAGTATATCACATTGATTGATTTGCAAATGTTGAACCACAATTTGCAAATGTTGAACCACCCTTGCATCCCAGGAATAAATCCCACTTGGTCATGGTGAATAATCCTTTTAATGTACTGTTGGATCCTATTGGCTGGTATCTTGGTGACATTTTTTGCATGCATGTTCATCAGGGATATTGGTCTGTAATTCTTCTTTTTGGTGGGGTCTTTGGTTTGGGAATCAAGGTAATGCTGGCCTCATAGAAGGAATTTGGAAGGTTTCCTTCCATTTCTAATTTTGAAACAGCTTCAGAAAAATAGGTATTAATTCTTCTGTAAATGTTTGGTAGAATTCCCCTGGGAAGTCATCCGGCCCTGGACTCTTGTTTGTTGGGAGATTTTTGATTACTGCTTCAATTTCCTTGCTGGAAGTTTCGGTTTTGGTAGTTTATACGTCTCTAGGAATGTATCTGTTTCTTCCAGATTGTCTAATTTGTTGGCATATAGTTGCTCATAATATGTTCTTATAATTGTTTGTATTTCTTCGGTGTTGGTTGTGATCGCTCCTCTTTCATTCATGATTTTATATATTTGGGTCCTTTCTCTTTTCTTTTTGATAAGTCTGGCCAGGGGTTTATCAATCTTATTAATTCTTTCAAAGAACCAGCTTCTAGTTTCATTGATCTATTCTACTGTTATTTTGGTTTCTACTTCATTGATTTCTGCTCTAATCTTTTTTATTTCTCTTCTCCTGCTGGGTTTAGGCTTTTTTGCTCTTCTTTCTCCAGCTCCTTTTGGTGTAAGGTTAGGTTGTGTATTTGAGATCTTTTTTGTTTCTTGAAAAAGGCTTGTATTGCTATATACTTACCTCTTAGGACCACCCTTGATGCGTCCCAAAGATTTTGAACAGTTGTGTGTTCATTTTCATTTGTTTCCATGAGTTTTTTAAATTCTTTTTTAATTTCCTGGTTGACCTGCTCATTCTTTAGTAGGATGCTCTTTAACCTCCATGTATTTGAGTTATTTCCAAGTTTCTTCTTGTGACTGAGTTCCAGTTTCAAAGCATTGTTGTTTGAAAATATGCTGGTGCCCCAGGTGGAACTGCACTGCCCTTGCCGGTGGTGGGGCAGCGGCAGAGGGCGGGGTGGGGGGGTTGTAGGCTAAGTAACTGGCTCCGGATTGCTCTTGTGGTTTTTGTTCTCTGAAGGCTTTCTGCACTGCTTTAGAGGATGCGAATGAAAATGGCGGCCTCCTAATCTCCAGCCCCAGAGCCAAAACCTTGCATCCCCCACTCTTCAGTGCACCCTCAGGGAAAAGTAGTCCTTTCACTCTTGTCTCCCTGGTCTCCATCTGCACTCTGCTCACTCAGCTTGTGACTGAACATTTCTATCTTTGGCATGTGATCCTGCTTCAAGTCTCCAATCTCTGCAGACTCCTGCAGCCTGCACCCATGCCACTCCTCCTGGGGGAGGGAGTGGGGTTTTGCCATGATTCTGCCACTTGCTGGGCCCCTGCTTGGAGAGTGGTCACCTGACCTTGTTGCAGTTTGTGGTGTATAGCAACACCAAACTGAAAGCCCACTCCTGGGCTTGCTGACTGCAGCCGGCTTCCCTGCTCTGATACCTGGGAACTCTGCCAGACTCAGGGACCACCATTCTTCCTGGGACCCCGGGTATCCTGAGACCACACTGTCCCACCTAGGATTCTGCCCTGCTTCACGACCTAAGCACCTTTCAGGCAGGGACATCCCTCACCAGAGCAGGCTTCTAAAAGTTCCAATTTTGCACTCTGCTGTTATATCACCTTCTGGTTGCCAGCTTATGGAGGCTTGCTCCCCCGATAGTTTACTTTCTGATATATTGCCTCGGATTCACTTCTCCACACCCCAACTTGCAGAAAGTGGTCACTTTTCTATTTGTAGAATTGCAGCATTCTTTCCTTAGACCTCTGGTTAAGTTCACAGGTGTTCAGAATAATGTGATAGCTATCTAGCTGAATTCCTGGGACCAGACAAAACTAAAGTCTCCTACTTCTCTGCCATCTTGGAAAATCTCTGGTATTACTCTTCTTTAAATGTTTGGTAGAATTTGCCTGTGAAGCCAGCTATGTGGTCCTGGGCTTTTCTTTGTTGAGGTTTCTTTGATCACTGATTCAATTTTATTTCTGGTAATCAGTCTGCTCAAATTTTCCATTTCTTCTTGCTTCAGTTTTGGTAGGTTATATGTTTATGGGAATTTATCTATTTCTTCCAGGTTGTCCAATTTGTTGGCCTATAATTTTTCATAATATTCTCTTACAATCCTTTGTATTTCTGTGATGTTAGTTGTTATTTCTCCTCTTTCAATTCTGATTTTATCTGAGTCCTCTCTCTCTCTCTCTCTCTCTCTTTCTCTCTTTCTCTTTCAGTCTCTTTTTGTGAATCTTGCTAGAGGCTTATCAATTTTGTTGATCTTTCCAAAGAACCAGGAACCAGCTCCTGGTTTCATTGATCTGTTCTACTGTGTGTGTGTGTGTGTGTGTGTGTGTGTGTGTGTGTTTAGTTTCTACATTATTTATTTCTGTTCTAATTTTTATTATTTCTTTCCTTCTGCTGGTTTTGGGTTTGTTTGTTCTTCTTTTTCTAGCTCCTTTAGGTCTAAAGTCAGGTTGTTTATTTGAAATTTTTCTTGCTTGTTGAGGTAGGCCTGTATTGCTATAAACATTCCTCTTAGAACCACTTTTGCTGCATCCCAAAGATTTTGGACTGTTTTATTTGATTTTAATTTGCTTCCATTACTTTAATTTTTGATTTCCTCTTTGATTTCTTGGTTGATCCATTCATTGTTTAATAGCATGTTGTTTAACCTCTCAGTATTTATGCTCTTTCCAGATTGTTTCTTGTGGTTGACTTCTAGTTTCACAGAGTTGTAGTTGGAAAACATGCATGGTATGACTTTGATCTTTTTGAATTTGTTGAGACTTGTTTTGTGGTAATATGTGATTTATTATGGGGTGTGTTCCATGTGTACTTGAAAAGAATGTGTATTCTGCTGTTTTAGGATGGAATTCTCTCTCTCTCTTTTTTTTAAGATTTTATTAATTTATTTGCCAGAGAGAGACTGCAAGCAGGGGGATTGGAAGAGGGAGAAGCAGGCTTCCCGCTGAGCAGGGAGCCCGATGTGGGGCTTGATCCCAGGACCCTGGGACCATGACCCAAGCTGAAGTCAGATGCTTAATGACTGAGCCACCCAGGTGCCTCTAGGATGGAATTTTCTAAATATATCTCTTAAATCCATCTGGTCCAGTGTGTCACTCAAAGTTCCTGTTTCCTTGTTGATTTCTGTTTGGATGATCTGTCCATTGATGTAAGTGGGGTGTTAATGTCCCCTACTATTACTGTATTACTATTGATTAGTTCCTTTATGTTTGTTATTAACTGTTTTATGTATTTGGATGCTCCCATGTTTGGTGCATAAATATTTACAATTGTTACATCTTCTTATTGGATATTCCCCTTTATTATTAGTAGTAGTATTTGTAAAATATTTTATTTTTATTTTTTTATTATTTTTTAAAAAGATTTTATTTATTTATTTATTAGAGAATGAGCGAGACAGAAACAGCATGAGAGGGGAGAGGGTCAGAGGGAGAAGCAGGCTCCCCGCTCAGCTGGGAGCCTGATGTGGGACTCAATTCCAGGACTCTGGGATCATGACCTGAACTGAAGGCAGTCACTTAACCAACTGAGCCACCCAGGTGCCCAAATATTTTATTTTTAAGTAATCCCTATATCCAACATGGGGCTGGAACTCACAACCCCTAGATCAAGAGTTGCATGCTCCAACAACTGAGGCAGCCAGGTGCCCTGTCCCATTTGTTATTATATAGTGTCCTTTATCTCCTGTTACAATCTTTGTTTTAAAGTCTGTTTTGTCTGATGTAGGTATTGCTATGCCCCACTTTCTTTTGACATCCATTTACATGATAAGAAAGTCTCCATCCCCTCAGTTTCAATCTGCAGATGTCTTTAGGTCTGAAATGAATCCCTTTCAGCACTTTGAATATATCATTTCACTCCTTTCTGACCTGTAAAGTTTCTGCTGAAAAATCTGTGAATAGCCTTATGGGGGTTTTCCTTGTATATAACTGTGTAACTGCCTTCTTTTCTTTTCTCTTGCTGCTTTAAAAAATTTTTCTTTGTCACTTCCCCCCCCCCCCATTTTAATTACTATGTGTCTTGGTGTGGACCTCCTTGGGTTGATTTTGTTGGGGGAATCACTGTGCCTCTTGCATCTGGATATCTGTTTCCTTCCCCAGATTGGGGAAGTTTTCAGCTATTATTTCCAAATAAATTTTCTGCCCCCTTTGCTCTCTCTTCTTCTTCTGGAATCCCTATAATGTGAATTTATTATGCTTGATGGAGTCACAGAGTTCCCTAAGTCTATTCTCATTTTGCAAAATTTTTTTTTTCCTCATTTGTTAAACTTGATTACTTTCCATTACTCTGTCTTCCAGGTCATTAAGTAGTTCTTCTGCTTCATCTACCCTGCTATTTATTCCATTTACTGTATTTTTAATTTCATTTATTGTGTTCATTTCTGGTAATTTTTTAAATTTCTTTGTTAATGGTCTCACTGATGTCCTCCACCCTTTTCTCAAGTCCAGTGAGTATATTTATGACCATTACTTTAAATTCCCTATCAACATATTACTCATATCTGTTTTGCTTAGGTCCTTGCTGTGGTTTTGTCCTGTTCTTCCATATGGGACATATTCCTCTGTCTCCTCATTTTGTCTAACTCTCTGTGTCTATTTCTGGTAGGAAAGTCAGTTACATCTCCTGCTCTTGAAGGTAATGGCTTTATAAAGAAGAGGCCCTGTAGTGTCCTGCAGCGCAGTGTCTCCTGTTCCCTAGGACCTGGCGCCTCAGGTGCCTGTCTCCTATATGTTTGCTGTGTGTGTCTTACTGTTGTGTTCTGGCTCCTTTTTCCTTCAGTCCAGTCATCTGCAAGGCTCTCTTTGCCTTTTATAGCCATGGTTGGTCCCCGGCTATATGGGGCATGTTTTAACAAGTTCTGGTCTGCTTATGAAATGAGCAGCCACCTCTGGAACCAATGCCCCAGATTGGAGATGCCATGTTGGTGGGGTTTGTGGCAGTCTTCTGGGTGAGGGGACCTGCAGCACCAGGACTGAGGCAAGCATGACTGAAATGGGCAGATCCACTGAAGCATGTAGGGGCAGGGTTGGTGTAAGCAAGTTAGGGAGGGAATCTTGGTGTAGTGCTGGTCCCTGCAAGTGGTTGCATGTTTATGCTGTGGGGTAGGGGAGGGAAATGGCACCGGCCAGCTTCTTTGCTCCTGGATGGGTCTCTCTGGGATCTCTGTCTCTCAGTCCATGCTCTAAAATGAGTGAATACCTCACTCCCATGTACCCCAGGCATTTTTCAAACTGGGGCTTCTATGCCATAGCTCTGCTGTCTCTTTTAGTGTGTGAACTCAGCTTCCTAATGCTGTCTGGGCTCTCCCAGTGTTGAGCCCACTGATTTTTAAAATTCCAGGCTTTAAGAACTCATGAAATTTTGCCCCTCTTGCTATTTTAAAGCCAAATGCTATGGGGATTTGTCTTTTCCATGTGGGTTCCCTGGTATGATAGTCTATTTCTCACCCTTCTTGGCTTCCTCCTGACTGTGGATGACCACAGTCTGTTTTTCTCCCAAACCACATCTCCACCCTTCCTACCTTCTTAGATGTGCCCTCTTCTCTACCTTTAATTGTGGAGTTTTTTTCTGCCAGTCTTCAGGTTGTTTTCTGGGTTATTTACAGTGATGTGAGTGTTATTTAGTTGTATTCATGGGCCAAAAGCAAGCTTAGTATACTATTCTGCCATCTTCGTAGCCTCCCATGAGTCCTCTTTAAAAGCAAAGAAGAGATAACGAAAGTTAAAGTTCACAGATACTTTTTCCTCTCTCCCTAAGTAGAACAAATAAAAGTGCTATTAGCAATGCAGAATCCAGAATGCTTAGGAGTTATTTTATAAAGAGAATTTAAATTGTTCTATAAATATTAATTTCCTTTTAGATGGTACTTCTGGATACAGATAGTGCCTCAGTTGGAGAATGTTCTTTGAACACAAATATTTCAGACAGTGGTATGAGTAGTGTCATGTTGTGGCTGGTATATGTAGTTATATAAATATTTTCAGAATGGGAGTATACTCTTGACTTACCAGTCCATGGTCACTAAATTCATAGCAAGATGCAACCTGAACTATCCATTGGTCCTCTTTCTAAGAAACTGGCTTCCACAAGATGGTAACCAGGAACTCACCTTTAATACAAAATTCTAGGCCTGCTTTAAAGATTTGGGAGTACGCCTAAGGGGACCTTGTTGGTTCACTTTTGTATCAAGTCATAGAGATCATATTTCTTTAGCCAAATATTGAGACTCATGATTCTGATAATGGGATACAAAAATTGAGATTGAGACAATTCCAGCAAATCTAGGATATATGATATAGTATGTGGTCTTTTATAAGGACAGGCCTAAAATGCCTGGCAAAGAAAACCAGGGTGTCTACTGACTAAATTGTTGCTAAAGAGAAACCCCTATGAGAATGGGTTGATGCTCGGTTTTCTGTAAGTCTTCAGAACAACTTCAGCAAGAAACCAGAGGATTCTGGTTCAATTAGGACCTTAATGAAATGGAAATGATTATA
Source organism: Mirounga angustirostris (assembly GCF_029215605.1). Classification (NCBI taxonomy): domain Eukaryota; kingdom Metazoa; phylum Chordata; class Mammalia; order Carnivora; family Phocidae; genus Mirounga; species Mirounga angustirostris. The sequence goes on along the minus strand of NW_026991709.1, from coordinate 84,257,003 downwards.
ATATCCATGGGATGTCCACAACTTCCAGTGCACTTTCTGGAACTCATGACCAGTATGGACTTTGTTTTTCATCCTGTTTGCTAAAGCCTTTTAAGCAAACTAAATGAATCTTTCTTTTGATTATGTTTCTAACTGAATAACCATCTGCTATTTGGAAATCATAATTAGTTTTGAAATTTACATTTAAATATAAATTGTGCACTATCACACTGATTGGTCTGAGTCTAGGATAAGGAGAAAAGAATTATTCTTATAGTTTGGTCTTATTATTCACTCCAATGCTTCATCTATTACATGGAATCCCAAATGTATCTTAAAAACCCTGATTGGTATATAGAGGCTTCAAATGCTTATTATTCTTTCCTCAGCTTCTCATATTTTCAGCATCTCTCATTCATTTAAGATGCAGTTTTAATTTCCATGGCCACTGTGGCTTTTCTGTGCTCTCTTAAAGGAAAACTGCCAAGTTTGATAGGCTCAAATTTGACTTGTCTTTCTAAGTGCATTTATACATTGCCAGGATCGTCCTGCTTTTTTACATGCTTTTGATTTTAATGGTTGATGCACTGCCAGTTGACTCAAGGACCAAGCAATTACAATAATGTCAGCCCTCAAATCTGATTGTATAAATCCAGAACAGTATGCTGCTTTTCTTTATACTTGAAAGAATGTAACAAGAACAGGGCCCAGGAATCAATTTAAGAACAATAGCCTGTTGAGTTAAAGCATCATTATCATTAAGAGGCATTTTTACAATGCTTGGCATTTTTCAGTAGATGCAATGATTAGATCTAGATTCCTAGCCCACTGCTACCATGACTTATTAGGTGACCTTGGGCAAGTCATTCTAATGCCTCTGAGCTTCCTCATTGGTAAAATAAGGGGTTGGACTGGATATTTTACCAGGGTATTTTAGATTCTTAAATTTATGATTAATAAAATTATTCTGCTGAATACTTTTTAAGTTAATCCCACTTTTATGAATGAAAATGGAACCACAGTGGTATTAGAACTCAGGGTTATATAATAAGGCTTTTATAAAATTGATTGAAATTCCTAATTTTTGATCCACATTTACACTGCTTTATTGGTTTTAAAACTTGAGTAATATAAAGACAACTTTTAGAGGAAATAATATTTTAGACTTATGTTGACATAAATTATTTATTGTAAAATATGTAAATTTTTAAGAACATAAAATTAGGCATACATTTGTTATGCTTGTAACTTCTATGGAATTGAAAGGAATCAATAAATTAAGCATAAACAATTCTAAAAATTTAATTACATAAATTGGATGATTTTTTTTTTTTTTCCCTGAAACCAAATCATCTTTTGAAAGTTGTGTTTGATCCTGTCTGTTATGGGGTGGGTTTCTTTGAATTTGGCATTTCTAATTCATAGTGCCATGTCATGACTCAGCTGTTTAACCAATTTCTTTTATTTATTTGCACAGCAAACTGGGGTATTATTTGGCCTCAACTAAGTACAAACATATAATTTACTTACTTAGTCTACCTTTCCCTTTTTCTCTTGTAGCTTTTAACAATAGAAGCAGGACAACTTAGTGCCAGTGTGAATGTGACACAAACATGGGCACTGAAGTCATGTGGCAGGAATTATGAGTTTATTTGTTCATTAGTAATTCATATGCCAGATACTTCTATGTTTCAGGCCCTGCTTTAGGCACTGGGGATATAGTAGTGAATAAAAAAGAAAAAGGCTCTGCCCTCAGAGAGCTTATGTTCTATTAGGAGTCATCAAGATTGATTTGGAATATTAATTTTAGATTATTATAAAATGGACATGAAAATATTCCTCTAAGGAACTTGTTGACCATTGGAAATAAGTCTATGGCACATCTCGAAGAGGTCATTGGATCCATATTTGAGAAAGATTGCTCTCTTTAGTTTCTTCCTTTTGCATTATGAACTTCCTAACTTTTGTAATATATTTGAAAATAGACAAGTTTATCAAGTTCTTAACTTTTAATAGAATTTTAATTGCAAGGATTTGCAGGCTGGGTCATCCTGACCAGTGAACTAAGTTAAGGCAGTATGGCAACATGGAAAGAGCATTTGTTCAGGGATGAGAAGACTGGGATTTTTGCCTTATTCTGACATTAACAGATTGTTGTGACCTTGAGGAGGGCATTTAATCTTTCTGAACCTGTTTCCTCATCTGCAAAATTGCAAGGGAGCCCTGGTGATTCATTCTTTCCTTTTTTGGGACCTACAACCCTTTGAGAACCCATATCCATTCTAAATGGCTATGCACACAAAATCTTGCTTCTAAGTTCAGAAGATTTATAAATTCCCACCACTCAGAGGTAATCATTATTCATGTTTTGTTGTAAATGAATTTTTTAAATTCTTTTAGTTACTCTTTCCCCCATCTTAACAATGTATTGGGGAAATCTTTCCATGTAAAAAACCAGTCTTTTTCAACATAATTTTAATAGATGTACCATAATATATTTGAGCAGTGGCTTATTGCTGGACATCATAGGAGATGCCTGTGTCTATTGCCTAGTATCACTTCTCCCTCTTAGTGGTAATTGTATTCCATATTTCTTTGGTAAACTCCCACTACCTGATTTTTAGCCATATGTTTTGGGTGAGATTGTTCTAGCAAAGCCATATGATCAGGGTGGATATATAGCCAAGTTATGATTTGGCTAGTATGATGTAAGAAGACATTGGTTAGAACTTCTGGGAAAAAGATTTTCATAATCTGTGTTTGGTAGTGTTCAAATGATAACCATGAGGTGGTCCAGTTAGAAGATGAAACTGACCTTCAGAATAAGTAGACTCAAAGGATGGGTGCTGATGACATTGTTGGAACCTGAAGATAGCCCTAAAATCTGCCTCCTTTGGAGATTTTTCAGTTATAAGAGCCAGTAAATTTTCTTTTTGTTTAAACCCTTTTAAGTTGAGTTCTTGGTCACTTGTGAACCTAAAACACTCTAAATACAGGCATTTAGATTATTTTCAAGATATTGCCTCTTTATAAATAATGCTATAGTAAATAGCCTCACATTGTTAACTCTTTGAATAGCTTTAATTATTTCTTTAGTGTTAATTCCTAAAAGCAGAAGTCATGTTAATTTTTCAGCATGATTGTTGGGTTCTGTTTCTGAATCATGTATGGCAGTACTGATTCAGTTAAAAATTGATATAAATTGAATGGTTAATTGCCTTAAATCAGTGAAAGTGTTAACATTTTTTTCTTTCTGACCCAGAAACCAATCCGCTATCATGCATTGCACTTTGTTGTTATGCTTCTGTAATCTCCTGTTAGAAAGAGCTTTTTGTTCTTTCTTTACTCATTTATTCATTCATTCACTCCTCCATTCACTTATATTTACTATCAGTATGTACTCTTCCATTCTTCTTTTCTTAAATGGATTATAATTCTTTATCATTTTTTTAAATAAACTTTTTATTTTGAAATAATTTAGATATATAGAAAAATTATAAAGATAGTATAGGGAGAGTTCTGGGGTGGCTCAGTTGGTTGAGTCCAGCTCTTGATTTTGGCTCAGGTCATGCATGACCTCAGGGTTGTGAGATTGAGCCCCGTGTTGGGCTCCACGCTCAGCAGGGAGTCTGCTTGAGATTCCCTCTCCCTCTGCCCCTCCCCCTGCTCGTAAGCTCTCTCTCTCTTTCTCTCTCTCAAATAAATAAATAAATCTTAAAAAAAAGAAATATAGGGAGAGTTTCTGTATAACCCTCTCACAGTTTCACCTTTACATGAACATGATATATTTATCAAAACTAAGAAACTTAACTTTGGAACATGCTATTTGCTAGATTAGAGACTTTATTTGCCTTCCACAAGTCTTTCCACTAATATTCTTTTTCTGTTTCAGCATTCAGTCCAGAATACCACAGTTTATTTATTGATTGATTTTTTGAAGACTTATCTGCCAGAGAGAGAGAGAGAGAGCACAAGCGGGAGGGAGGTAGAGGGAGAAGCAGGCTCCCTACTGAGCAGGGAGCCCAATGCGGGGCTCGATGCGGGGCTCAATCCCAGGACTCTGGGATCATGACCCGAGCTGAAGGCAGGCGCTTAACTGACTGAGCCACCCAGGCATCCCCAGAATACCACAGTTCATTTAGTCTATATGGTTCCTTAGTTTCCTCAGATCTGTGATGGTTTCTCAGTCTTCTCGTTTTCATAACCTTGGTAGTTTTGAAGATTACTGGTCAGGTATTTTGTAGATATCCCCTTACTTTGGGTTTGTTTAATATTTTCTCATTATTAGACTGGGGTTATGGGTTTTGTGGAAGAATACTACAGGGGTAAGATACTCTTCTCATTGCATTTTATTAGGTGGTACATGATATTAACCTGCTTTATCACTGAAGATTTTAACTTTGATCACTTGGTTAAGATAGTGTCTGCCAGATTTCTTTTGAAAATTTCTATTTTTCCATTTCCTTTCTCTATTTTTTGGAAGTTAGACACTATTCTTTGGAAGGTATCCTACACTGAAAGGGATTTAAATTAAGCTCTACTTCTCAAAGTGGGGGATATCTACATATATTGTTTAGACTTCATCTGTAAGGAAATTTGTCCCTTTGCTCCCATTTATTTATTTATCAAATCATTTATATCAGTATTAACTCATGCCTATTTATTTTATACTTTGTGTTAAATTCAGTACTACACTATTAATTTTGTTGCTCAAATTATTCCTGTTTCAGCCATTTATAGTTCTTTCAGTTTGGCTTCTGAGTTTTTTTACATGTTCCTCCCTAGCCCAGCACTTTCTTACTTTTGGGGCATCACAAATATGACTCAGCACTGAAAAAACAAACAATCCAACTGAAAAATGGATAGAGGACCTGAACAGACATTTTTCCAAAGAAGACATACAGGTAGTCAAAGACACATGAAAAGATGCTTGACACTATTAATCATCAGGGAAATGAAAATCAAAATCACAATGAGGTATCACCTCACACCTATTAGAATGGCTAAGATTAAAAGTACAAGAAACAAGTGTTGGTGAGCATATGGAGAAAAGGAATCCTCATTCACTGTTGTTGGGAATATAAATTGGTGCTGCCACTTGGAAAGCAGTATGGAGGTTTCTCAAAAAATTAAAGATATAAATAGTGTATGATCCAGTAATTTCACTATTGGGTATTTACTTAGGGAAAACAACACTAACTTGAAAAGATTTATGCACTCCTATGTTTATTGCAGCATTATTTGCAGTAGCCAAAACATGGAAGCAACCTAAGTGTCCATCAATAGATGAGCGGATAAAAAAATGTTGTGTGTGTATGTGTGTGTATATATATAATATATATATACACACACATACTACATAATATTAAACAGCCATAAAAAAGGATGAGATCAAGACATCATGGATGGACCTAGCGGTTATTATGCTAAGTGAAATAAGTCAGATTGACAAAGACAAATACCATATGATTCCACTCATAAATGAAATCTTAAAAAAATGAATAAAAAAACAGAAAGCAGACTCAGGACAATAAATACAGAGCATAAACTGATGCTTGCCAGAGGGGAGGGAGATGGGGGGTTGGGCAAAATGAGTGAAGGAGAGTGGGAGATTTAGGCCTCCAGTTAAAAAGCAGAACATAAGGAATACAGTTGGTGATATTGTAATAGTGATGTAAGGGGACAGATGGTAGTTATACTTGTGGTGAACATAGTGTAATGTATAAACTTGTCAAATCACTAAGTTGTACACCTGAAACTAATGTAACATTGTGTGTCAACTATACTCAAATAAAATGCTCCAGGCTAATTTTCTAATTTCCTTCTCTATCCCTAGAATTAACTATTTCTCCAAATATTATTTTTTTATTTTAAAATTTTCTAAGGTTTTCCCAATGAGAACCTTTTTAAGCTGGCTTCTTGGTTATTTTAACATGTCCCATCAATTTTTGAATCATATCATGAATGGCCCTGTATATTGTCACATATTCAAATACCAATACTAATAATATTACTACTACTAAAAATAACAAAGAAATAATGAACATTTATTGAATATTTCCTATATTCAGACATGTTTTAAGTGTTTATGTGTATTAATAGATTTAAGCTAATTTTATTTTAAAATTCTGTAAGTAGGTACAATTATTATTCCCATTTTACAAATTAGAAAAGTGAGTCACAGGGGAGACAAATAAATTACCCAGGGTCACACACCTACTAAGAGGCTGAGCTAGAGTAAAATACTCAAGTACTGGTTTAAGTATTTGAAATTATTTCAGCTCAGTGAGGATATATAGTACATTGCAGATATATGTAGCTTCATATAGAGAAATAAGGTCACAAAATAAATTTATTTCCAAGATATTATTTATTCCAAAACTTCCCTCCTCGGGACACCTGGGTGGTTTAGTTGGTTAAGCATCTGCCTTCAGCTCAGGTCATGATCCCAGAGTCCTGGGATTGTGCCCCGCATTAGGGCTCCCTATTCATCAGGGAGCCTGCTTCTCCCTTTCCCTCTGCTGCTCCCCTTGCTTGTGCTCTCTTGCTGTTTCTCTGTCAAATAAATAAATAAAATCTCAAAAGAAAAATAAAATTCTCTCATGAATGGGCGATGGCTATGGGTGCTTCCTGTGGTTGGGTTAGACTCTGAAGTTGTATGGAAGAAGGTTGAATATGGTTATTGGCTTTCAGAACGTGGAGCCAAGGGAGCTCTGAAATGCAAAGTTCAGGGTGTGGTGGACATTGTGGTTGCTTCTTCATCTGTTCCTCCTCTTGGTCACCTGATTTTCATTTGACTATCTACTCCTCTTTGACTCAGCCCATGTGTTTGTGGGAATTTCACTTCACTCCTGTCTCTTGGAAAGGGGTTGTACAAGTAGCAACATAATCCTGTCAACTGGTCAAAATTTTGGTTCAGAAGTGATGCATGGACTCATTTGGACCAGAGATACTGGAAAAAATATTTTCTGGCAACATATAAGAAAGAATCCTTATCTTTCTCATCTTCTGGGCTGTTTTATTCAGATAAGAAGCTTGGAAGTGCTACAGCCATATTGCTACAATGTGTGAAGCTGGCTTTAGGATAGAGCTGATATCATGCAAGAGAAAGCAAAGAAAGAGCGAGAGTAGATCTTAAGTGTTCACACCACACCAAAACTGAAAAACAAATGGTAACTATGTGAGGTGATTGATGGGTAAATTAGCTTGACTGTGGTAATCATTACACGATATATACATATATCAAACTACTACATTGTACACCTTAAATATATACAATTTTTGTTAATTATACCTCAGTGAAGTTGGAAATAAAAGAGTGGGGTCGTCTTTTAGTCACTGAATCAAGTGACTCAGAATCTTGACCCACCACCCGATTTCTGACCCACCACACAAACACTCTGTTTTATGAAAGTTAATTTGAGTTGGATTTTATGTCATTGTAATGTAATGCATGCCATCTGATACAAGCAGTAAGGAAAGAACTTTGGCTAGAAAAATAGGTCAAAAGGTACATCGGTTTGAAAGAATTGATCTGAGAAGCGGAGACTAGGAATATAGCATGGGACAGAAACTAGAGACGTTAAGATAAAGTCAGGAGAGTTTAGAATGTTGGACAGGAGGGAGAAGAGATAGAAGAAATTATTTGAATTGAGGGACTGTTTTTGCAGGCGAGAGGAAAAAACTAAGGAGACCAAGGTGGATCAGAGCTTCTGGATGCTTGCATTACACATAGATTGCGCTGGAGAAGGGGTCAAGAAAAGTACCTTAATATCATCAACTTTGGCTTTGACAACCAGATTTCAGATGAATGCAGACCACAGAATGTGAAGGCTGACTTGTTTTTTAGTTGTTGTTGTTTGTTGTTTTTATAATTTTTATTTTTAAGTAGTGTTTACACCCAATGTGGGGTTCAGACTCACAACTCCCAAGATCAAGGGTCACATGCTTTACTGAGCCAGCCAGGCGTTCCAAGGCTGACTTGTTTTTATAATGTAATTAAGACTTATACTTCTGGGGTGCCTGGGTGGCTCAGTCAATTAAGCATCTGACTCTTGATTTTGGCTCAGGTCATGCTCTCAGGGTCGTGCGATCAAGTCCCGCATCTGGCTCTGCACTGGGCATGGAGCTGCTTGGGATTCTCTCTCTCCCTCTTCCTCTGCCCGTCCCTACCCCCCTGCATCCCAGCTCAGGCTTTATCTCTCTCTCTCTCTCTATCTCAAAAAAAAAAAAAAGACTTCTATTTCCTCCCATAACAGTGAACTGCTACACCGGGCACCTGGGTGGCTCAGTCAGTTAAACATCCGACTCTCTATTTGGGCTTGGGTCTGTGATCTCGGGGTCGTGGGATTGAGTCCCAGGTCAGACTCTGGCACTCAGCACAGGGTCTGCTTGGGATTCTCTCTGTCCCTCTCCCTCTACCCTACCCCCTGCTCATGTGCATGCTCTCTCTATCCAATAAATAAAGCTTAAAAAAAAAAATGAACTGCTACAGGAATTGCCTCTCCATCATAAATAACTAGAAAATTAAAGAAAATGTATGGAATGACAGATAATTGAGGGCCAGAAACCCTAAGAGAAGATAAACAAATGAGATAAGGTTTATGATTATACTAGTTTTCTTCCTGGAGGTGGTTTCCAGGTTACAGTAGGGAGGGACATCTAAAGCTGAGCCTGGTGATCTTATTGCATTGAAATGATAGATCAGTTTAAGAAAGTCTCAGCAGTTAGAATTTGTGGGAAGAGTATTGGAGAGGAGGAGCTTCACTGAGACAGCTCCACAGGTCTGCAGAGATGTCTCCTAAAATCTTTGGCTGAGTACTAATATGTACATGCATGAGAGGAAACTCACTGAGGCCAGGGAAAGAAGAATCAGAAAGCAATAGGCCAAACAATTTCTGTTCACAGAAGGCTGAAAATAGTTGTTCTTACCAGTTTGAATGGAGAGGAGTTTCAATACACATGGCATTGGGTTGAGTTCTCAGGAGTGTCGTGCTTTAGTTGACATTAAATGAGCCCTAGGATAAAGATTTCTTTGAATCCTCCATAATGGGATGCCAAGCTGCTGATATATGGAGACTGTTGCCAATAATCACCTCACCCTTTTATTCTTGATTTCTAAGTA